>NC_133161.1:84627500-85877500 GCF_040802235.1 Manis javanica
GTTTTTCTTTTTCTAAAGAAGGAGGGAGAAAGTTTGCACACTGGTTTCTGAGGTGGTGATGATGAAATGGAGGATAGAAAACCATCCTTTCTCTCGCTGGCTTGGAGGACTAGATCTCACTCCCCAGAAAGAGTGGGGAGGAAACAGCAGCTGGGACAGTCTTTTATTCCAATGAATGTAGCTTTATGTCCTCTCTGATTATAAAACTTACATAAGCTAATTAGAAACAATATTCCAAACAATAAGTTTAGGTACAAAAAATAAAGCAAAAAAATCTACTGAAATCTCTACACAGAGATAACCACTCAATGTTTGATGCCAACATTCTGGGCCACACCCTCCAGATCTTACATGATTGTGATCGTTTTGTGCTGTTCAGAAACCAAGGCCGTTTGTGGGGAAATCTCTTGTGGAACTTAGCACAGGATCATTTTAACTTGGGTCCTGGATTCCAAAGCTTATAAAGTATGTAAAACACAGTGGAACATTTCAGCTGGGCCTGAGAAGCAGTCACAGCAGAAAATAGCGTTTTCCCAGAGGACAACAGCCCCAGAGGAAAGCTTTCTGCAAACCCGTACTAGGTCAAAGAGATGGCAGATTTGCGCCAGGTCTTATGGGAGACACTACCTCGGGCATGACTTTATGTTGGAACAAAAGTCTTATGTGTCTTCACTGTGGGAACAATGTTTGGGTATTGAATATTAATATTATTTGCACCCAGAGCTAAATGGGACCTGCCATAATTTGGTATGTTTTGGCCTCAAACTCTGATGGAGAATGCGTTCCTTGGTGAACCAGACTAGATCATGTGTAATTGCATAAACTCCTTTTTTTTAAAGGCTTTAAAGGCTGGCCTCAGCAAAACGTGCTATCCTGGCGTGGCGGACTGCATCTTCACCTCGTTGACTCCTACTGGCCTTCTAATGGGAAAACAACAGTTCTAAAGGGGGCAGGAAGAGCAGATAGGAGGAGGGTGTATTCTGAGAAGCAAGGTGCTGGAGGCCTCTGTACCACACCAGCCATATGAAAGCCAAGTTCCTAAAAGAAAAGCAAACAAGGCAGAGGGAATCCAAGGTCGATATGCCCCACAGAATAAGGTTTAGCCTCTCCTTTTGAATACTGAGGTCTCCAGCCCCTAGTCCTATGGTTCACTAGGGCCCCTATTTCAAGCCTCCTTACAGAGGGTGCCTATGAGAGGCAGGAGGAAGAGATAGAAATAGGAGAGCAGACAGCGGGCCTCCTTACTGGCTAATGTTGGAGCTCACTAGAAAGATGATCGGTTTCATGTTTGCACTGTTCCTTTAGTTTCACCTTAAAATGACATTATACTACAGGCACTAAGTAAATACTAAATACTGATTGGTCTCGTTAATTCCCCACAATATGGTGGATTATCATACCCGTTTTCCTGATAAGAAAATGGAGACTTAGCTTTAAGTAATGTGCGCAATCACACTGTGATGAGAGGCGGAGTGGAACGCAGACTCAGGCAGATGGACTCCAAGGCATGGGGCACCCACGGCACCTCTTCCCTCTCAACCTTCCAGCAATGTAATTTGAACTCCACTTTAATGCACCAGTTGCAGTGGTAGGGGATGGTAAAATTGACTTTTTAGAGAAGATAGAACAAAATGGCTTTGTATTTCTATTTAAATTCTCAAGATTTCAGATTTTAAGATGCTAAAAGAAAGATTGCTTTTAGGAATTCAGTCATTCTCAGAGAATATCATAATCACATTGTTTTATTAACTTTATATATATAAAATATACATATACTATATATAGAATATATGTGTATGTATATGTATATATACATATATATAAAAGCTCTTTTCAATTTGGAAGCTAAAATCTAATTGTATATAATATATAAAATATGTATACATACAGATCTTTTGGGCTAAAATCTAATGTGTAACATACAGTACAACATGTATGTGTGTATATATATGTTATATACACATATATATATATATATAAATACAATCTTGAAATATTATTTTACCAGAGGTTTGGATTTTAACCAAATGTACATTCAAATGAAAACACAAATTCAACTTTGTTGGCAGGCATACACATCAAACCTTTAAGGTTTTAAATTATTGAAGTTTGAAAATAATTTCAATAATTTACTTCATTCATTAGACCCAATTTTCAGAGTAATTTATCCATTCAAACCCACACTCACTTTCCAAAGTTTAAGAATGTTCACTGACAAATTCAGGCATAGCTGTCATCTTTGCTTTGAAAGTTACAGCTGATCATTCAAATGGGTATTTTCCACAATTACAGAAACAAATAGAAGTCAAATTAAAACTTAGAAGAAATGTTTTCTCACCATTTCTCCCACTTTGGATGTTTAATGGGATTTGAAGGTCCTACAAATCTGGCCCTTTAGAGAAGTGGGTGAAAGTTTTCCTTCCTCAGAACCTTGGTGTTATTTCTCATGTAAAATAATGCCCTTAACATATGGGAGAATGACCTGTTCTCCCTACGTGTTATGGATATTGATTGTTTTCTTTAAAAAATGGAAGGTTGATGCTTTTGCTGAGTCCACAGAACAGATTCTGCTGAGAAGTGAAACTCAATTTCAGTAACTTGGAGCTGGAAACAAAATTCTTGCCAAAATATTTGTTAGGACTTTGCAAGTAAAATCAAGGTGTAGTTCAAATTGAACCAGATTTGTGGACCTTTACAGATTACATGAGCATTTCCGTGGTTTATCCAAGGAATGTGGTGAATATTCAATTAAAAAGTCTTCATTTTGAAGCTTAGGATATAAATAGCATGGTTTTAAAAGAAATGGCATCTTTTTTTGGTCTGGTAAATTAGTATTCCATGTTGTAAATATTGATAATAAAATGAATCCATTCATCTTTTGTTTATACTAAAGAATATACTTTACAAAATTCAGAAACGTGAAATCCTGTCCCAATGGCTAACTTTCACTTCCCTTGCATATGTTAACAATAGAACAAATAAGAGAGATAATGATATTTGAGGGTAGTTAAACATTAAATTTTCGTAAGTAATTTAACTTGCTTCATTCAACAGATTTTTCTGCTAGAGATAACTTATTTGAGCCATTTGTTTTAATCCCAAGAGAAAGACTTTTGCATTGAAAAGTTTGTAAAACATTGTGTGTATAACTGTTCACAGAAAAAATGAGTTGCTCTCCGTTCAGCTCTCTGGCCATTACAGACTGTATATTCTGCCATCAGCAATCAGCCTCCTATGCCTTCACTTCATCGAGACCAAAAATGAGTGAGGCAAGATTTGGACTAGTTCACCTTTCAAAAAAATTCATGTCTCTAGCTATGAAAGAAGAACCTGACCAAACCTTTCAAAACTGGCAAATTTACAAATAAAATCACAGTCAACAAATAGTGTTAATAACCTAATACGAAAAAGAAATTTAAGGTGTTGAAGAACAGGAAACTCATTTTAACTGACAATATACTATGTAACATACATAAGAATCTATACATTATCCCACTTTTCTCTCCAAAATGACCCTGTGGGAGAAATATCCCAATTACCTGTATAGTATACCAAGAATCCTAGATAGAGCAATTAAATAAATTGCTCAAGGGCAAACAGCTATTGAATTCCAGGGCAGTTCAACTCTTAAGCCTGTGCTCTTTCTGAACTTCTATGCAGCTTTTCCTTACCATGAAGATGGTTCTCGGTCTTTTTTGAACAATCAGGATCAGGAGTGAGGCTTTGAGGCAGAGTTTACATGTATACTTATCCTGGATGTACATATCAGTCCTGACCATCATGGACTAGAGTCGGTCCCTCCAATCAAAACAAAGCCCCTTTTTGGTAGTGAAACTGGTTTAAATGTTTAGGTGTGTTTCTGGTTTTATTCATAATTAATCTGGTTTTGAGCTGAGATAAAGTTCAAGGAAAGGAAATATAATGGGCACAGTTAACTGGGTAAATGACTCTCCTTTTCTTTCCCCAATGACCAGATGCACTTTCTCCCAGATGCCAACACCGGAATATTTTTACTGCTTAGTAATATGAGAGGCTGCACTATTGAACTGTATAGAGTCAGTAGAAGAGAATGTTTTAATTTCCTACTAGTGCTCATACCATGTAGAATTTTTTTGCTATTGTTTGTTTTGTTTTTGTAATACTAGTTTCTTAATCCAGTGTTTCTTGAAGTATGACTCATAGACAGCTGTATCAGAATGTCACTGGCTTAATTAAAATAGCTTCACTATTATTATAATATGTAAAATTATTTACACAGGATAGTTATTGATATTTAAGATTTCTTTCATTAAAGTATGTTAATTTTCATTTGGAAATATTTCCCTCCGTTAAACTTACAGATAACTTTTAAAGATAAACCATTCCATTAATGGCTTGCAGCTCCAAAATACTTTTTTGTCTTTTTTGTTGTTTTTTTTTTGTAATTGCTATAGTTGATTTTATTTATTTATTTACTTACTTATTTAAAGTATCGTTGGTATACAATCTTATGATGGTTTCAAATACACAACACAGCAGTTCAACATACACCCATGACGTGCACTTATATGCATGTCGTGATGTCACAGTGAGCTCCAGTGCAGTCATGTCCATCAACACACTAAGATGTTACAGAATCATTAACTTTATTCTCTGTGCTGTTTTACCATCCCTGTGACCAGCCTTGTGACTGCAAGTTATTGTGCTCCTTAAGCGCCTTCTTTCTCCCCCACCACCATCCCTGACCCCTCCCCTTTGGTAACCACTAGACCCTTCTTGGTGTCAATGGTTCTGCTATTTTGTTCCTTCTATTTTGCTTTGTGGTTATACTCCACAAATAAGTGAAATCATTTGGTACTTGTCTTTCTCCACTTGGCTTATTTCACTGACCATAATACTCTCTAGCTCCATCCATGCTGTTGCAAATGGGAGCATTACTTCTCTTTTTATGGCTGAGTAATAGTCCATTGTGTAGATGTACTACATCTTCTTTATCCATTCATCTATTGATGGACACTTAAGTGGCTGCTTCCATATCTTGGCTACTGCAAATAGTGCAGTGATAAACACAGGGGTGCAAATGTCTTTTGGCATCAGAGATCTCATTTTCTTTGGGTAAATTCCTAGGAGTGGAATTACTGGGTAAAATATTATTTCTATTTTTAGTTTTTTGAGGAACCTCCATACTGCTTTCCACAATGATTGCAGCAATTTACAGTTCTACTAACAGTGTAGAAGGGTTCCCATTTCTCCACAGCCTCACCAGCATTTGTTATTTCTTGTCTTTTGGATAGTGGCCATCCCAACTGGTGTGAACTGATATCTCATTGTGGTTTTAATTAGTGATGTGGAGCATCTTTTCATGTGCCTGTTGGCTATCTGTATTTCTTATTTGGAGAAGTGTCTGTTCAGATCCTCCACCATTTTTTAATCAGGTTATTTGTTTTTGGGATGTTGAGGCAAACACTTCCTTGTCTTCTGTTTTTTTTTCTTCCTGGCCCCCTTCCTCCTTTTCTTTTCCGTCTTTCCCTTCCTCCCATGCCACCTTCCTTCTTGCCTGCCTTGGCTAATTAATTGAGATTTTTACTTTTCAGTTTATTGAAGCACTGGCTTTGTGTTCATTCATTCAAGTAGTACTGCCTGTTTTGTTCATGTGGCTATGATGCAACATGATATATTGAGTTCTATAATAGAGCTGTGGACAACATTATGAGAATCCAAAGGAAAAAGTAATGAACCTGGCCTGCAAGGATTGAGAAAGATTTTAACAAGGAATCTAAATGTTAATAAATTACAATGGCTGTTTTATGCTCAACATTCAACATTTCCTGCTTTTATGAAATACAAAATGGTTACCTTATAATAAATCCAAAGAATGTTTGTATACATTTATTTATAATTTTTCACAACTTTATACATTTCCTACACACAAAGTTCTAAGTCTCTCCTTACCTATTATAAAACAGGGTTCCTCATTGATTGTAACTGTCATTTATCTTACAAATATATTGTTAATGTCTTAATATTTATATATACTTCAGTAACTGACCTACTAGTCTTAAAGGAATAAGTTAAAAAGTACATTACACATATAAGGCTTAATGTAAACTGTAAATTTTTTGTTTTATTTCTTCTTCTAGTTTATGGGTGGTTTCCATGGAGCAATTTAGGATGGTTTTTAAAATAGAATGATATTATTAGATTTTATCAACAGAAGTATTTTTTTCTTTCACTAAATGCATCTAACAGTTTAGTCTTCTGAAAATGCTGTGGGTGAATTTCCAATGAGGCATTGCAGCTGCTGAATATATTTCTATCCTGGTTTTGATAGCAAGTCTAAATTAGAGAGAGAGAGAGAGAGACAGATCATCACATCACAGGTAGGTTTTTTTCTGTTCCTTTACCAGGGAATTTGCTGATCCTGACTGAAACGCTTCCGTCAGCCATGATCTCATAGATGACTTTAAACTTGATGCACTTACATGCATGTCGTGATGTCACAGTGAGCTCGTTTTCAGTCCTTAGACGGCAGTGTCAAACAGGTGCCAAATTTGGACCAAGTTCTGTACTGTGGCTATTATCCACAGCCAAGGATGGGTGACTTTGGAACCAGCAATGATCCCGAAGCCCTGCATGGGCAAATGTAACCTTTAGCCTCTCTTGACTCTCCCACTCTCATCCTGGCTTCCCCGCTGTGCATGGGCAACAACACCATCAGAGGCAAGGCGGCCGGAAGCACCTGGCCTCTTTAAGACGCTGCTAGTACTTCAGTGTTGCTCCAGAAAAAAACATTACAGGGAGAGGGAGAATCAAGATTCTGTGAGATCTGAATGCTGTGCTAAGGAGTTTGTACTTAATCTTCAAGTTCCTTGCAAAAGTAAAGATTAAAAAACCTCATAAAGCTTTCTATGTAGGAGCTTCTGAACTACAAGAGTGGTAAGATTGTGGCTGTGGGGAACAACATAACTTTTCCTTTAACAGCCCAATAAAGTCATCTCGGCCTACCCAGAGGAAAATCCTCTACCAGTCATCCCTCTCTCCCCCATTATTTCCAAGGAAGAAGCTTATAATAGCTTCATCAGCTCTTGCTCCAGTGTCTTGCTCCTGCTGAATTCTTGACCACTGTCTTGATCTTCCCATCTAAAATGACTGTCCTTTTCCTTTCCATTGTTTTGCTCCTCACTGGAAACCACCCTAAGTCCAAGGCAGTGTCAATGTGTGTCTGACATTTACTGAAGGCTCTGAAAACTGAACAGATTAATTCAAACAGCAGCAACTTTGAACTGAACATTATACATCACTGTTCTAAAATTCCATATATCTTGCCTCCAGAGGAATTTTATTTTGACTATATCTCCCCATATTCTTGAGACTGACTGTCCACCCAAGTCAGTGTTCCTGTCTTTTCAAGTTGCCATCCTCCAATATGTCTGCCTTTAATTTCTTAAGCAGAGCCATTGAGCTCTATCCATTATTCCATCCTCAAATTACAGCTAAATGCTTTTTACACATCCAAAATTGCATTAAAAAGCTTGGGTAAGCCAGGCCCATCCATTTAGAGTTTCCAATCTCTAGCAGCACAAATTGGAAAATTTAACACATGTATAGGGAAACATAATATTTGATAGAGGTGGTTTTGCAGATAAGTTTGGAAAAGATGGGCTCTTCAGTAAATAGTGTTAATGCAAGCAACTGTGAATATGGAAAAAAAATGTTTACATCATATGTAAGCATCAATTCCAGGTGAATCAAATTCTTAAGAGAGACAAATATTTTAAATTCTTAGAAGAATACATAATAGATTATCTCTATGACCTCAGTGTATGGAAACATTTCTCAAATCACACACACACACACACACACACACACACACACACACACACACACACACACATAACCATAAAGGAATATATTATAAAAACATAGTATATCTAATTTAAGACCTTCTGTTCAAGAAAAAATAAAAAATCATTAGAAAACTGGAGAAGATATTTGCCACACAGATAGCTGGCAAAAGATTGGTATCCATAGTAATATTTTTAAAATCTTGCTAAGGAATAAGAAAAAAGCAAACAACCCAATCAAAATACAGGCAAAAGAGATGAATAAGCATTTCATTAAAGGAAAACATAAAGCAAAGAATGTATGAAAAGATGTTCAACTTTCTTAGTAATAACAGGAATGCATATTTACACTCAAATAATACAAACATTTATCTTAATTACATTGGCAAGATTTTAAAAATATGGCAATATAAAGTGTCTGTAAAAATGTGGAGCAATTAGAATTCATACACTACTGGTGAGAGTATAAACTGGTACAAACAATTTGGACAATATTTTTCTTATTTTCATGTAAAATACATAGATAACACGTCATGAAGAAATTTGCAGGTCTGTACCAGCAGGCATGTACTAGAACGTTTATAACTGTAGTGTTTGCAATAGGAAAGAAACAAACAAGAGAATGGACTCTAACTATAGGCATCAACCTGGATGAATCTCCAATGTTGTATTTAATGAAAAAAAAACAGTATCAGAAGACCTCCTACCACATGATACAATTTTTATAAGCTCAAAAATTCTGCTTATGTACATATATAGGTGAACTACATATATAACTGAGTACAATGTACTATAGAATATGAAATATAGAAACAAACCTTGGAGATAACCACAGAGAAATATACAGGGTGTTGCAATCACATTGTCTTTTCCAAAATGAGTGGTAACTTCACCCTGTTTATTTCACTGTTGTGTTCAATAACCACATTTATGTTTATATATCATAGTCTGACATTATTATTCCTCTGGGTCCACAAAGAACTCTGTACTCTTCACAGCACACCATGGAGTGAGGGGAACAATGCAACATAATTTAATACTGTCCTAGTATTAAAACCCTTGGCCCCTAGCATACACCTTGTTCTTTACAGTTGTTTAAGATTTGTTTGTTAAATAGACTTATGATGACAAAAGTGAAAGTAGCAAGAAAATCTTATTTTGAAATGAATTCTAAAGAAAGAAAATTTAACTACAGAATTGTATTATTATAATTCCTAGTTTTCCTGGATTATTTCCTTGCCTTCTACAAAACAATAGGTTACAAAGCTGTTTTGTCAAGTACTTAGCCATCAGTATAAGGAAGAAATAAAATAAATATTAAAATACAATTTTTAAATTTTATATTAAGCAATAGCATTGCTGTGTTCTAAGAGACAATTTTAAAAAGATTTCCAGCCATGTTATACTCATTCTGTGTTTAAAAATAAAACAGAATGGCTATTTTTTCTCTTAAAAAAAATCTCACATAAGAAAAATTAAAGCTCAATTTATCCAATATGTTTGTTCCTAGATTTGTTCCTGTCCTGTTGGTTTGAAATCTTCATTGTTTGGTAATAAACAACTAAAAATATTAACTTCAGTCAATGCTTTAGATCATATTTCAGAGACAATGGCAGATGACAGCACACACTTGCTTTACACAAGTAAGAAAGGCACATGGATTCGCTCAAAAGAAAGCCCAGCTTTCACGATGTAATTCCCAGTACAGAGTTCTTGAGGAGAAAAGTCAGAGGTGGGTCTGATGATATGACATGATTCTCCTTGAAGAAACATCCAAACTTAAGATAAGAATGAGAACATTTAGGCCACATTGAAAGATGAATTTATCATTGAAAATGTGCATCACTGAAAGGATAGGAAATGGTCCCTTTCTTAACACCACAGAGTTAGCAAGGTGTTAACTGCTAGATTTAGAAAAAATCTGGGAGAAAATCAGATGTAAAATGGTGTATTCCTCCTTAATTTTAATAATGTCATCATCATCTGAAGTCTTCTTTACAGTGGAGTATATCCTTGCTGTACTTAACCAGGACATTATACTTTACCTCTAAAACAAAGCAACAATACACTGTAGTAGTGGTTAAAAAGCAAGGATTCTGAACTAAACTTTCCATTTGACTTTTTGCCCTACCCATTACAACCTATGAGATCTTGAGCAAGTTACTTAAGTTACTAACCCTCCATTTTACTATCTGCAAAATGGCACATAGACGACAGTTAAACAATGTTAGTTCCTACATTGAGCATGCACTTGCAGTAACATTATTGTCTCATCTGAAATTTTAGTGGAGTTGTTAAGAAAACAACAATTTCTTACACAATTAGGAAACCATAGTAAAGCAAATAAATTTTTTAATTGCTCATGATTCAGCAACTGTCTGTTGAGTATGCTAAGTGAGGCAGTAAACTTGAATGAAATCTGATCATCTGTAGTGTTTCCTAGAGTTCAAGTGTAAGTCACTGTGAAGTATTTAGTGCTGAATTTGGATACAGAAATTATTATATTTACATTAAAAAAAGGAACTTAAGCAGAATTTCATGCCTTTTGCCATGAAAAAAGATTAGAAGAAAGAATAAAAGTACCATAGCCTATTTCCAGCATTCATCTTTGACTTATTGTTAAGTAATAAATCAATCTTAAGAATCAGCAGCTTCACCTTTAAAGAGGTTTCCTTCTATTTTCATGATTGATATGCCTTGGTGATTTGAGAATGTTTTAAGGAAATTGTTTCTTATCTCTTGCATAATGGCTTTTAAACTCCTTAGTATGGCTTATGTGGTTTCTCAAAGGCCTTGATCTGCCTTCCACTCTAATTATTTATTTGGCAGCCCCTGTGATAGGGCTCTACATTCAAATCCAAACTGAACTTGTATTGCTTCTGCAGCCTTGATGTGTTTATTTCCACATGGCATTCCCTCTGCCTAAATGGCACCTACGTTTATCTGTATGTACATTGGTGGATTCTTGAATTTTAAATTTTAACTCTTTGAGCAATGCTTTTTCTTGCTATCCCGTATCCCAGATGTTGTGTACTATGTCTTCTCTACAGCTTCTGTACCCAATGAATATTTGTACTGTTGCAGTTTTCATCAGTTTTGCAGTTATTTATTTTGATATTTCTCCAGCTAACCAACAAACTTCTAAAAAGCTGAGTCCATGTCCTATTCATATTCTTATTCATATATTCAGACCTCATCTCCATCTCTTGTATGAAGGAAGTGCACATTACAAATATCAATATTAATGGATATAAAAAACCCTAAAGAATCTGATCCAAAACTACTAGATCTAATATCTGAATTCAGCAAAGTTGTGGGATACAAAATTAATACACAAAAATCTGTTGTATTTCTATACACTAATGATGAACTAGCAGAAAGAAAATCAGGAAAACAATTCCATTCACAATTGTATCAAAAAGAATATAATACCTAGGAATAAACCTAACCAAGGATTAAAAGACCTATACTCTGAAAACTACAAGACACTCATAAGAAAAATTAAAGAATACACCAATAAATGGAAATATATCCCATGCTCATGGATAGGAAGACTTAATATTATCAAAATGACCATCCTACCTAAAGCAATCAACAGATTCAATGCAATCTCTATCAAAATATCAATGGCATTCTACAATGAACTAGAGCAAATAGCTCTAAAATTCATATGGAACCACAAAAGACCCCAAATGGCCAAAGTAATCCTGAGAAGGAAGAATAAAGCCAGGGGAATTATGCTTCCTGACTTCAAGTTCTACTACAAAGCCACAGTAATCAAGACACTTTGGAACTGGCACAAGAACAGACCCACAGACCAATGGAACAGAGTAGAAAGCTCAGATATAAACCTAACCATATATGGTCAATTAATATATGATAAAGGAGCCATGGACATACAATGGGGAAATGACAGCCTCTTCAACAGCTGGTGTTGGCAAAACTGGACAGCTACATGTAAGAGAATGAAACTGGATTATTGTCTAATTCCATACACAAAAATAAACACAAAATGGATCAAAGACCTGAATATAACTCATGAAACTATAAAACTCTTAGAAGAAAACATAGGCAAAAATTTCTTGGATATAAACATAAGAAACTTCTTCATGAACATATTTCCCTGGGCAAGGGAAACAAAAGCAATATGTGGGACTATACCAAACTAAAAAACTTCTACAGCAAAGGACACCATCAGTAGAACAAAAGGCATCCCACAGTACAGGAAAGTATATTCATAAATGACAGATCCAATAAAGGGTTGGCATCCAAAATATACAAAGAGCTCACTCACCTCAACAAACTAAAAAGCAAATTATCCAATTAAAAAATGGGCAGAGGAGCTGAACAGACACTTCTCCAAAGAAGAAATTCAGATGGCCAACATGCACATGAAAAGATGCTCCACATCCCTAATCATCAGAGAAATGAAATTAAAACCACAGTGAAATACCACCTTATACCAGTTAGTATGGCCAACATCCAAAAGACAAACAACAACAAATATTGGCAAGGATGTGGAGAAAGGGGAACCATCCTACACTGCTGGTGGGAATGTAAAATAGTTCAATCATTGTGGAAAGCAGTATGGAGGTTCCTCAAAAAACTAAAAATAGAAATACCATGTGACCCATGAATTCCACTCCTAGGAATTTACCCTAAGAATGCAGCAGCCCAAGTTGAAAAAAACATATACACCCCTATGTTTATCGCAGCACTATTTACAATAGCCAAGAAATGGAAACAACCTAAGTGTCCATCAGTAGATGAATGGAAGATGTTGTACTCATACACAATGGAATACTATTCAGCCATTAGAAGAAAACAAATCCTACCATTTGCAACAACATGGATGGAGCTAGAGGGTATTATGCTCAGTGAAATAAGCCAGGCAGAAAAAGACAAGTACCAAATGATCTCACTCATCTGTGGAGTATAAGAGCAAAGCAAAAACTGAAGGAACAAAACAGCAGCAGACTCACAGAACCCAAGAATGGACTAATAGTTACCAAAGGGTAAGGGATTGGTGAGGATAGGTGGGAAGAGAGGGATAAGGGGGGGAAAAGGGGCATCACGATTAGCACATATAATATAGAGGAGTGGGGACACGAAAGGCAGTATAACACAGAGAAGGCAAGTAGTGATTCTATAGCATCTTACTATGCTGATGGACAGTGACTGTAATGGGGTATGTGGTGGGGCTTGATAATAGGGGGAAGGGGGATTCTAGTAAACATAATAGCAAAATAAAAATAAAAAATAAAAAGAGCCACAGCCACACACACAAAAATATATATATACATATATGGAACTAAATTAGAATAGTGTCTGAAGATCCTTTGTAATTAAATAAATTTAACATTTGCATAAATGGTAGTGTTTTCTGAACATTTGAGTGATGGTTCATTGATTACTTCATTAATTGATTCAACAGATATTTAGAGAGCATCTACTATTAGGTCATTTGTAAGACAACTGAGTCCTTGTTCTCATGGACTTCACATTTGATATAAACAAATATACAAATAAACAAGCATAAGAATGCCAGATGGTGATAGGAACAAGAAGAGAATAAACACAGCTGGATAGTGGGATGGGGAATGACAAAATTACATAAGGTGGTGGGGAAGACCTCTGAGGAAGAGATACTTTAGTTGAGACCTTAGTGTTGAGAAACAGTGATGACAGGGACCCGGAGGAAGTAGCTGAGGAAAGGCCCAAGTGGGACTAAGTTTAAGATTGAACAAAGAGTGGAAAATCAATGTTGCTGGACTTGAGGGCACAGGGAGACAGAGTTCTAAGAGAGGAGGTCAAAAAAGTAAGTAGAAGCAGATCATGAAGAAACTTTCTGTCCATATCAGAATTTGTATTTTATTCTATGTGCAGAGGCAAAACCTTTTAGGTTTAAGCCTGATCTAATTTAAATCTTTGAAAGATATAGTGGTTGCTGTATAGGAAATGACTATGGGAAGGCAAGGATGGGGGTATGGCAAAAAAAAGAAATAAAGAAATGAAGCTAGTTTAGGATAGGAATACAGGACGTGTTGTATCTGATGGTGTACCAGGTGAGAGATCAGATGTGGAAGGTGAAAGAAGGAGAAGAATCAAGATGTTTTGCTGCTTGAACAACCAGGTAGATGGTAAAGCATTAACCAGAAGGGACAATGCGAGCAGAATAGCCCCAGGTGGTAAATCAAACCTGCTTTGACATATTAAATCTGGGATGCCTGCTGGCCAAGCAGAGGTGTCAAATTGAATTCATCTGTGAGTCATCATCTTGTAGATGTCATTTTAAGGCAAAAGATCGGATGAAATCACGTGGATGGCATCCTTTTTTAGTGCTTGGTGTTTTGAAATCCTAAAATCTGTGATCATTTTATTGGTAAATTAGCAAATTATTCAGTAACTCGTTAATGCTTGTTGAGTGCTTATTATATGCCAGATGTCTGTAATGTAACAGTGAACAAGAAAAAGTCCTCTGCCTCAAGAGTTAGACCCTCTGAGGAAGATAGTAAGAAAAGAAATAACTAAATATTTTTTTAAAATGCCTTTATGCTAAAGAATCCTGGAAAGAGCTAGAAAATGACATAGGGTACTGTCTTAGATATAGTGGTCAACAAGGGCCTTTCTGAGAGGTGACATGTCTGATGCAGGCAGACATAGATCACAGATATTTCTAATGTTTTACTTCTAATGTATCTCCAGTACAAGATCCTCTAACTCTACTAGGCAAGAGAAAAGATAACTTCATGTTCATATCTCAGATCATTCCTAAAAGTTGGCATTACCTAGGTTTATCAGTGGTTCATTTTTCATATTTTGTCTCAGTATGAGGTTAATTCAGTGGCAGACTTTGACAAAGGCTAAAAACAATAACAGGTAATTTTGACACATATATGATAAGGTCCACCCTATAAAATAACTATTTCTCAATTAATAATCTCTCCCTCTTAGCAGTTTTCATTTTACAGTATTCCTCCCAATACTAGCCATTTTATCTTACACAGCACTTACTTATGTGCATTTACAATCTCTCTCCTTAGATTATAACCTTCATAAAAGAAGAATCCATGTCTGAGTCATATGTGTATCCCTAAAACATTGAGAATAGCATCTAGCATATGGTAGCTACTCAATGAATAAATAAACTATGTAAATTAGAGAGGTCTTTAAGTAGCAGATGACTTTTTTTTTAGTTTTTACTTCCTTTAAGCACAGGTAGTTATAAGGAGAGTTACCATTCTTTACATAAGATTTTAGTTTTTTTCTTACAATTTTTAATCTACCTGTAATCTTTAATCTATAATAATATCAACCACCAATAGCAAAAGAGCTTTCTCAACAAAAGTTCCTAAATGGGACCTCGACATATATAAAGCTCACCTGGGGAGCTTTTTCACTTTCCAAGCTACTCTTCTCTCTTCTGCTACCAAAAAAAAAAAAAGATAATGCTTTTAATACATGCCTCTGATAAGAGCTACACCCCATCCCATTGAGTTTCTTTACTTTCCTGAGCCACTGTTCTCAATAGAAATATTCACTGTCATTCAAATGTTTTGGGTCTGAAGAAAAAATGTTGAGAGACTCTATCATAAATTATGTCTAAATAGCTGATTTATTTTTGCAGTCATCATTAGTTCCAGGTGGCAGTTCAATAAACAGTAGTACTATGATAAATAAGCTGAATGAATTTTAGAAAATTATCACTGCCAAAGAGGAATATCTAGGAGCCCAGTCATTGGTCAAGTCCTTTCTACCATGTTCTCTTGGTAACATCAATGTTATCTTCACAAGATAAACCATTCCTAGAGCAATAAACATTATCTGTTACAACTAAAAGCTGATAAATTGGGAGCCAATAGAGTGCAGCCAACTATGAGCACAAAGACAGCCGCACTATTTGCATTCTGTCTTTCTCATGAAGACTTGCTGGGTGCCCACCCATCTGACATGATTAGAACACATTAGCAGTGTACTCAAGATTGCAGTGGATTACACCTAAGAAGTGATGTGGAACTAGAACTAAATTTTGTCCACCTTATAAAAGCAGTATTTGTTCACACCTTGTCTCCAAAATTTTTTTTCCAGATTATACGGTTAATGGAGCACTTGTTCTTTGTTCAAACTTTTTCTCCTTTTCACCATCTGATTGCCATTATTTCCCTGTGTTCACTGGGGCATAGCAAATGAAAACACATAGTAGTAACTTGTCAAAATGGCATATTGTATTAAAGATCACTGTCCCAGTACTTCAAATGCCTAAAATCTACTGAACGTTAAACAAAATTGGTTGTTAACTCAGCATTATTTCAAATGGCTCATAACACTAAAGATTTAACCTAAAATTTTACTCACAAAATTATCTTTGCCCAGTTGTGTTACTTTTTCATCATCTCTTTCCATGTCTCATTCTCCACAATTCCCTTCTGTGCGCCTTCTAATGAGGTCACTCTCCCTTCTGACCTGATCCATTCTAAAGTGTCAGCTAAAATGCCTTACCACATTAATCCTTTTCTTTATGGATGGATATAGCATCCATTGTAATGTGAGGAGTTAAAACCAAGGACTAGGTCAGCAGTAGGTCTGGGAAAGCTGTTCACACGCTGTGCTCAACCACAGGTTAAACAAAGATTTTTCTTTTCATTCCCTTTGACATTTCACATTAGTAGGATACTTTTCTCCAGATGTATATGGTGATTTCCCATATGGGTAAGTTGATAGCAATAAGCCTTATATTTTATTTTGTATCCTTTAAAAGTTGTCCTGTTACTTTATCTCTCACAGCATGTAAATCCTTGGGGGATTGTTCAACAATACATTAGAATGCTTTAAAAATCGAGATAATCTTATATCCCCTTTCAAGCCTTACACTGAAAAGGGAGTATTAATTACTTTGTTAGGTGTTTAGAGCTAACCTCCTTTCTCTTTTTTCTTCCAAAGGTGTTTTTACTCATGTACATAAGACTGAGAAAATGTCAGCTTTCAATGTAACATATTTGACCACATTAAAAAAACGTTTTCTGGTTTTTTTTTTTTACATTAGACTTCCTATATATTTTGTTCTGTCTTTTTTTTTATTAAGGAATCATTGATATACAATCTTATGAAGGTTTCATGTGAACAACATTATGTTAATTACATTCACCCATATTCTCAAGTCCCCCTCACACACGCCATTGCAGTCACTGTCCATCAGTGTAGTAAGATGCTATAGAGTCACTACTTGTCTTCTCAGTGCTATACTGCCTTCCCCATGACCCTCCTACATTATGTGTGCTAATCATAATGCGCCTTAATCCCCTTTTCTCTTACCCTTTGGTAACTGCTGGTCCCTTCTTGGAGTCTGTGAGTCTGCTACTGTTTTGTTCCTTCAGTTTTGCTTTGTTGTTATACTTCACAAATGAGGGAAATCATTTGGTACTTGTCTTTCTTCACTTGGTTTATTTCACTGAGGATAATAGCCTCTAGCTCCATCCATGTTGTTGCAAATGGTAGGATTTGTTTTCTCCTTATGGCTGAATAGTATTCCATTGTGATATATGTACCACATCTTCTTTATCCATTCATCTACTGATGAAAATTTGTTAACCTCCTCTCTTTCACAATTTTTTTAAATGATGGAAATACTATTGTTTCTTTCTCTAAAATGTAGCTAACTAAATCTTGGCAAGGAGAGGGGTTTAGATCCTGACGCAGAATAACCAGAATAATTTTAGCAGATGACTCAGTAATTAGATTTGTAAAATTCAAACATTAAATTACTCCTTTTTATTGTGTTTAAAGGGCAGTGGTCATTTTATTTTTCCAGGGTCAGTATTAATAGGAATCTCTTTTAGTAAATGAAGGTGATGCTATTGAAATAACCTTTTGCTAGACTCCAGTGTATGGTTAAAAGTGACTTCCCCAGGGGAATAATTGTTTCTTGCAGGTGGAGATATTTACAGATAGGGACCTTGTATATTCTACTAAGCTCCTTAAAGTAGTGGGAACTAGAATTGAAATGGTTTTTAAAACATGTATTTTTTCTTAACTAAGGGATAACTTTCCAATTTCTTTATCAACTAGAATTTTCTTCTTTCTTGGAGTGTAAGGGAACAAAGTTGCCTGAAAATCTGCATCTTTTACATATGAGTGAAAAAAGAAAAAAAACACCGAAGAAACAGTCATTCAAAGACTTTAGATTGCTGTGTATTGAACTATTTTCTATATGTGTATAGATTTCAACCATTAAAGAAAGATTGGAAAAGAACCAATAAGGAAAGTAGAATAATAAATCATCTTTTCATAATTACAATACATAAAGATAAATTAATGTTTCCAAAGAATATTTAATGACATATGCAAATGCACACAATATGATATTAAGTATAATAGAAAACCACACTCTATATGCAACAAATTACACCACATTTTTAAATGCTAAAAGTGACTATCCATGGTAGCTTTTACATTCTCTTGTATGCTTTACTTATTTTTCTGAATTTTATACAATTATTGTGAATTACAGATATAATTAGAAAAAAATAACTATGATTTTAAAATTGTTCCTTTTATGCTTGTTATCAAGACAACTGGTCAATTTCAATGAAACTTTTTCATTTTCAAAAAAAGTATCAACCAACTCTAGCATTCAATTGTATACAGATAACAGGTCTCACTAAGGATGGTTCTAGATATT
This sequence comes from Manis javanica, assembly GCF_040802235.1. NCBI lineage: Eukaryota > Metazoa > Chordata > Mammalia > Pholidota > Manidae > Manis > Manis javanica. The sequence goes on from NC_133161.1 coordinate 84,646,002, forward strand.
AATGACATAAAATAGGGACATCTAATTGTGTAGGAAAGGATAGAATGCTATATTCCCAACCCACAGCCTCAGGTTGCTGAAACATAGGGACTAGTAGTTCTCCACCAGATGTGGTTTGCCACAATTTAGGGAACTAGGAGTTCCAAATGACTTCCAGTAGGTGGGGACTAGGGATAGGTATGCAGCCCATTACCCTATAAGGCATGGGACAGTTCCCTAAGCTAAAGAGTGCAAAATGTACCAAAGTTGAGAAATCCTGATATAGATAATCCATGTTTTAAACAATCATTTCACTTTCATGCCTTAAATGGGCAACAGCCATTTAATATTTAAAAACTCTTCTTAGACTCAGAATTTAGAAATATAGTCTTAAATCTGAAGTTGAACCTGTGTGTAGGATGCAACCATACTATAAATTTTGCAATTAAGTAAATATATGATACTCAGAGCAGAGCTGGTGTTATTTAAAGCTTCTACAATAAAAAAAATGGACACGAGATTTTGATGCTCAATGTTGTTTAAAGAAAAATTTATTCTGAAATAAATTACTTTCAGATAATAGCATTTCTGTACCTCAGTTTCTCATTGATGCTATAAGCATATAGTTTTGGTTTTTTTCATTAAGGTGGTGGCATAAATCTAAATTATTACATATACTAGAGATTTCTTATGGAAATTATATTCATGGAGCTATTCTGATATATTGTTTAATGAAAATCATAGCTATATCTTCAAGGCTCTTTGTTGTATTAAAAAATGTCATAAACAGACTAGTAGGAAAGTATATAAAGATGTATTTTCAGGAAAAATGTAGACACCACTAAAGTATGACTAAAACTTGTTTACTATATGGAATTAAGATGACTAAATAAAAAACAACACAGTAAGAATCTGATGGGAACCATAAGTAGACCATTGAAACTTATTGAATATAAGTTAGAGAAGTAAATTATTCTTATCTGACAGCAAGTCTGCAAAGAATGGACTTGGCTTAATGCTTCAGCCTCCCCCTTATATACCAGTTCCCTTCACTCCCTGAGTTCCTACACCTCTTCCCTTCCAGTGGAGGAACAGCAATGTCCCCAGAATGAAACAGGCAAGATCTTCCCAGCAGTGGGGATTTTGCTTGGGCTGTTTCCTCTTTGCATGGCCAGATTCTACTCAGTCCTGTTTAAAAAACAACTTCTAATTGTGTCTGCCTCTCTATTTATACAGATTCCCCTTTGTTATTCTCCTTCTTAGTGCAAATGTTTTTCTCATGATGCTTATGATTTTGTGATTATTTATTACTTGTGTATCTTGTTTATTGTCAGTCTCTGACACTCTGACACCTGAGGGGGGAACTTTGTCTATTCTGCTCACTATGGTTCACCCACTATGCAGAAGACTGGTAGCACAGTGATTACTGCTCGAATGCCTGTATGATCTTGGAAAAAGGAGTCAAATACTGTTTTTAGGCATCTGTGCCATGTACTCAGCCATATGCTGATAGTTCATTAGTTAAAGAAACAGACTAGTCTATTCCTCCATGAGATCCAGAGTGTAATGGGGGGGAGATGGCAAGAAATGGTGCTATAGGTGAGGTAAAGAGTCAGAGAGAAATACATAGGGGGAGTTACTAGGGTGGTCAGAGAAAGATTCCTGAGAAATTAGTGTCTCTTCTTTAAGGATGGCACATGAGATTTTAACCTGAAGAATGAATAGAAGTTTTCCAGGTGAAGAATGTTCTAGGCAGAGGAAACTGTTCCAGATAGCCATTTAGACCAAGAATGGCATGGGATAGTCATTCATTCCCATGGGGAAATACAGGCAATATAGGTGCATATTCTGGGCATATCTTAAATGTTTAGTTTTGTGTAATTTAACTTTGCACATCTAGATAGTGATATTCAGTTGGAAGTTGGATAGGTCTGTAACTTCGAAGAGAAGTCTGCGCTGGAGAAATAGGTTTGAGGCGTTGTCAGAATACAGAGATGGGAACTGAAGGCATGCGTTAAGGATAAGGTTTCCCAGAAACAGCATGCAAAATGAGAGAAAGTAGGGGCAAGCAGCGGAAGAGGTACCAGCAAGCAAGGACTGAAGTAAAGGGGAGCCAAGAAAGAGCAGTGCTGCTACAGACGGGTGGAGATGAGTTTCCAAGGGCAAGTGAGTAGGGAGCTAGGCCAGCCACTTACAGCACACGCCTGGGAGACATCACTCCAGAGAGGGATTTACTGGACGCGGACAAAGTCCATGTGATCACCAAGAGGGAAATTTCATTTTGGTGGTGAAAGCTGAAGCGGCCGTTGTAGTAATGTGAAGAACCAAGCTATATGCAAATAGAGGCACTGAGCATAGGTAATTTTTTCAAAGGTTGGTCTTCCTGTAGACTTGAAGGGAGAAGTAAGCAATTTGTAGGGTCATAGAGGATTATTTTCAAAATAGAGGAGAGAGTGTGTCCTTTGGCTTAGAGACAGAGTCAGTGTAGACAGAGAATTTGAAAGGAGGGGAAATAGAGGGCATAGCGAACAGACTGAGGTCTCAAAAGATACTTACTGGTGAAGGGCTTTACAGATTTCAAAATGTATTCACGCAGGTTAATTTGTTAAGTGCTTACAATAACATTTTTGCATAGGTCTTATCATTTTTTCTGAATGAATGTTAAAAATGAGATTTAGAAAGTTTTAGTAATTTGCCCAAGGGTGCACAGATAAATAAATGTTAAAGCTAAGATTTGAAATCTTGTCTGTTGCTAAGTCTCATGTTTTCCCACTGAAGGATGCTAAGTTAACTGCTCCTCGAGCCTGTGTTCTCCAGTGCTAGTAACACTCATTTACAAATTAGAGAACACTTGAAGGGGAAGACCTGTCCTGGCTTATTCTAACCACAGCCACTCACCATTCGCCTCTAAACTGAAGAATACACTAGAAATCAACAGCTGAAAAAAATTTCTCTAAAGAGATTGGATCAAACTGTAGTCAGCAGATTGGCAGTATATTAGTATCAATCTGGGATCTTGATGGGAATGAACATTCATAGGCCCACTCCACATTTATTGAATCACATTCTCCGAGGGTGGAATCTACGAATCTGCAGTCTAACGAGTCCTTGAGGTGAGTCTGACATGCACTAACGTTTGAGAAGCACTGCATGACTCACTCGTGCTCAACTTATGCCAGAAGAGTATTCATTTGAAAGGACTTAAAAAAAAAAGCCATTATGTACTTACATAAAGCTACACTGATGTATAGGACCACCAGTGCTATAAAAATATTATATATATGTATGTTGAAAGGTATCCCAGGCTAATTTATATTAGACAGTTCCCATGTGGTAAATGCTAGGGGACCAATTACAAATTGATATGTATATTTAAAGTGTTATAAACACCTGAAGTATTAAAAAATTTAAATAGAGTAAGTGAAACAAAAAGAGTCACAACTTTGAGTCACTAATTTAACTTTTGAGAACCTAGCAGTTTATTCTGGAATTGAAAGACAGTAGCTGGCATATAAAATTATAGTGGCAATAAAAGAAAAGGGTCCCTGTGTTCAGAGTTAATGACATCTTTGATAATTATGGCATGAACCAGTTAAAGCACTGTAGAGTTTCTAAGAGCAGACTAGACTTTATAGATTATTTTTGTCTGTTCTATATTCTTTGTCAGTGAACAGATAATAGGTTTGTGGATTTAAGTTGACTGTAAACTATATTATAGCATTAAGTCCTTAAGTATTTGGCCATTTTGAGAAATATGAATATCTGTGAAACATGGTTATTATATTTAGTATTGCCACAATTTTAAAGGAAACACAACTTAACCAAAGTCTAATGCACTAAAATAGCTGGACCAACAAGCATATTTTTGACAAGTCATGTTACACACATACCTCTAACTAGTCGACATTTCTTATTTTTAATCATTTTCATTTAAACTTTAAAGTTTAAAGCAATCATGGGTATCAGGAAATTTTATTCCACTATATGCCCCACTATATGCCTATCATTTTTTCTAGTCTCCACCTTTGCTTTCTTTCTGTTTATGCTTCTGTTTTCATCCCTTTTCCATCCTCTCCTTCCATTCCACCCCTTTTGCATCTCCTATTCTGTATTCTTCCCCTTTCATCACTTACCTTCTTTTCCAATTCTGTACAAAAAAAAAAACCCCTGAGATGATTTTCAAAGCTTTAAACACACAAGACAAGAGGTACTGATAATAAGGCAGCAACCATTAAATATGAAAAACAACAAGGTATTTACACTAAATAGTATATCACATCTTGAAATCTGTTCCTCATATATAAAGTACTCTTCTTCAAATATTATTTTATTTGCTTAACAAGGGATAAAATCCACTTTTGCTTTAATAGTTTACATATGCAATAGCTATTTAATTGACTATTGTGACTCTGGTACTTTCTTTTATGATTTTATTTCTATTTCTGGAATAACATTCTAAGTAAATACTCAATATTCAGTATATTTTAGGATGTTCATGAGCTGTCTCAGAAAAATAAATTGTATTTATACACTTAAATACAGATGGCTAACATTTGGAAATAAGTAGTTGCTATTAATCTGACAGTGCTTATCACTAAGGTAGAATATATATATATATGTTTTTTTGAAGAGAAAAAAATGGAAGAAGAAAATAAATGACTTGGTAAAAACTGATGTAACTGTAACATATAGGATCATTCACCCTGTTTCACCAACATTCAGCCTTTAATCAACCTAATCCTGAGTAGATGATTCCCTAATGAGACGCACTGGTACCCATCAAATATATGCAACTTTCAAGTTTTTAAAATTTATATCTGCCTCTTAGGATTTATAACATGAATAAAAAAATCCTCAAGAAGATGACTAAACAGGATATTTAAGATAAAGCTGGACATGTTAATCTAATTGACTAGATCCAGCACAGACTGTTATTTGGAACAAATTTATATAATGAATGTTACCCATTTATAACTCAAAGGTCAAGTTTTCTGGAAAAAGGGATGCTACGAAGATGCATAAGAAAAGTCAATCTATAATGTCAAGGAAACCGAAGTTATTTAATCGGTAAATCATTTTAGAAAACCTACATGTACCCATCTAAAAGTCTGAATTCCAAAGTAGTTATTTTTTCAATGGCTTTTATTGAGATGTTAAGTTCTTATCTGGATGATGTTTCCAAAAACTACTGTTTTGGCAAAAAACTTCAAAGGACCATATTGTAGATTTCAGAGAAGATAGTATGGTCATTCTTCTTGTAAGAATAATTATGGAAATGATAAAATAAGCATTCTTAAAAATCATTAAGTTCAGTTCTTTAAGACTGTGGTTGGAATTTCTTTTGTAATTTGAAATCAGTGATATTATTTAAATTAAAAATATTAGTCAACATGTCACCGAAATTCAAGAAATATTCAACTTTTTACAAAGAAAGAGGTATATATTCTTTCAGTATTGCCTTTCATTGGAATGTTAGAAGTTCTATATTCTAGTCAGGGCATTTTTAATAGAAATTAATTATCTGATGAAATACCATGGAGAATATTAAGAGTGGACTTGTCTCCAGGTAAGCTTGATATTGCAATGACTGTAATGACCAATTATTTTGGTTCTATCTGCCATTAAAAAAAGGATATTTTTTAATGATTTTAAAGAGATACACCTAAACGATGTAAGAATATTTATGAAGAGAAGGTCAACAAATGAAACTTGGTTTCATCAAATCAAACATTAACTACTGACTGCACAAGCCATAACAAGAAGTTAAATTAGAGTGTGTTTAACTACAGATGACTTCCTTAAAAAAATAATTTTTGATCAGAAACAATGTGCAAAAACATGAAGTAAGGAATGAGTAAGGTGTGCTTTGTTGGCATTTGGAGGCTGATGCACAGCAGAGAGGTTCTTGCAGGGAATTTTGGGTTCCAAGATGGGCCCACATCCTAACTGTGCTGTTTGGGCCAATTTCTTAATTAATTTGTGTTTCAACTGAAAAAATGGAAATAATATCAATATCCACCTCATTTGATCATTGTGCAAATTAAGTGAATTTATGTCTGGGGAAGTCTGTGGTTAAGTATACTTAAACTCAGCAAGAATTTCAGTTATTGTTAGATGCGTGAGTAATTACCTAGACTCCTTTGTAAACATGAAGAAAGGACAGTATAATTTCCAAGGAAAACACTTGGTAGTGTTTGTAATGAGCTGGAAATGCTGAATTCGTGGGCATCAGCATGAGGGGTGTAACACCTTAAATGCTTGAAGGTAAGGATTTAGGGGACTGGAGATTGAGGAATGAGGACATTGTCACATGAGCTTAAGCACTAGTAGTCCAGAAAATACAGAAATCAGCACTTCGGTACATTTATTAGTAGAAATCTCTTCATTCGTTGTAGAAATCTTCTCACTCATTTGTTTACATGAAAATAATCAATTTGAAAAACAAACACGATAGCTCCAGAGGAAGCGAGGTTATCCTAATATGTGGAAAGTAGTGTGCTGAAATAGCTTTATGGCTGTATAGATTGTTTATTCTTACTTTTCATTTCTGTGCCCCTCTATCAATAAGTATTGATAATAACTCAATGTAGAGATTAAAAATAAAAACTCAAATTTTAAGAAATTATCTTAATTTGTAGAGATTAAGAATAGTATCAAAAGTAGTATGAACATTTTTGGTAGTGTGCCACAATGCGTAGGCAGCCTGGCCTAGCAGGAAAACACTGGACTAAGAGTTTAAAAACCCAGTTCTAGTTCCACTTTTCCCACTAACTTATTTAATCACTTTGCACAAATTTCTTTACTTCCATATGTTTCCATTTTTTTTTCTTCTGTAAGGAAGGCAGGGGGGAAGTGAGCAAATGCAGTTCACTTGCCTCATAGTAGAAATTGATCCTGCTTCCAAACATCTATTGATTGTGGTGCTATCAGAAATAGTTACCAACACATCAATTTAAAACACTGGCTTCTGCTGATATGGTGGCTTCAGAAAAAAGAAAATTCAATGTCAATACCCATTGCTTGTTTTCTAGCCGTACTGTGATGACTTCTTATTAGAAAAGAGTAAAGACAAGGGAAAGAGAAAATGAAGATCTGCAGACACTGCTGCATTGTGGAAGGAAGTCTTTTATATAGCTGCATAGAAAATAACCATGCTGACCAGTCACTAACACCTTTGTAAGGAAAAGCAATTACAGTTGCCTCTATATATAATTTCTCCTACTAATAAACATTTATCTTATGGTCATAGGAAACTTTCTGTAACTAAAATGGATTTATAAATATTTCTTATGATATATTTAAGGAGATAAAAACATATCTATATTAACTACTCTTTTGAATAGCTTGGACATTTGACAAAATGTTACTGTCACAGTGTGTAATTGGCTTGACATTCTCCCAACCTGCCACTGAGCAGGCTCTCATAAGCATGGGAAGGAAGAAAAATTTTGTTCCACATTTATTAGATGATCTTTGCAAACCAAGAGAATCTATCCAACATCCATACCCGGGGCTTCCAAAATGCTGGAACACTCTAGTGGACATACAGCAAACCTAGGAGGAAATGCCCTGAATCAAGGGCATTATTGAGTGTATAATACTCTCCCTTCTCCTGCATAGAGTGTGTATGCTTGGTGTTGACACAGGAGCCTTAATTTCAGGAGGCAGTTCAGATGAGTTTTATTCTAACTCACCCATCTACAAGAATGCCATATCACTTTGTTTTTTCCAAATTGGAATAAATTGGACTGGATCCCCTTTTTACCTGGGTGTTGAGAAACAAATTTCAATGATTTTGATGGAGGTCTTCCCTTTCTTAAGGCTATGCAAGTATCCATGTGTCTTTATGGCATGTTTATTAACACACTGTTCCTTTCAGCATGAGGAATGTGCTGGTGCCCACCCTCCACTTCCTGCTCTCCTACTTCCCCACTACTCCATTACCTGTTGCCCCTTTGAGAGACAGTCTGCTAGAGAAGTGGCCCTTGGGGCCCATAAGACTTACCAACAGACATACCTTTCCCTTTCCCTTTCTCTGAGCCCCTTCCTCTCTCCTTGTTCAAAAAGTGACTTCACATTTCTCTCCTACCACTTCCATTTTCCACCTTTAGAACCCATGCTAACTTCTCCTTCCTGGGTTGTAAGGAATAATATGCTAAACCCTGTGAGTTTTTCTTTCCATTATCTCTGTTGCACATGTATAGTTTGGGAGATCCTAAGCAATCTCTGCTTTTCACAGAAAAGAGATCCATTTCCCCAGGGAAGAAGTCTTGGTTTTTCTGACTATGGGAGAGTAATATTTTCCTTTTGATTCAAGGCCTTGAGTACTAATTTGCAGGATTAAATTTATAGCCACCTTCTGTTCTCACAGGATTAAACCAACCCATCTTCACATGCTGAATTCTACATCAGTTTGCAAATTAACCACTCTTACAGAATTATGTAATCATTTTTCACTTAAAAACCTAAAAAGCAATGGAGAAACTGCAGTAAGATCCAAAAACTTCACACCCCTAGGATTGCTATAATCAAAAAAAGAGACAACAACAAGCATTGGTGAGGATTTGGAAAAATTCAAACCCTCATAAAGTGCTGAAGAGAAAGTAAAATGGTGTAGCCTTTTTGAAAAACAATCTGGTGCTTCATCAAAAAATTAAATATAGAGTTACTTATGTACACCAGCAATTCCACTTCTAGGTGTATACCTAAAAGAAATAAAAGACATCAGTCTACATAAAAACTTGTATATGAATGTTTAAAATAACCTACAAGTGAAAGCAACCCAAATGTCCATCACCTGATGTTAAATACAATGTGACAGATCCATACACTGGAATATTATTTGGCAATAATAAGGAATGGAAAAATTGGTGCATGTTAAACACAGATGAAACTTGAGAATGTTTTGCCAAATGAAAGAGGCCAGACACAAAAGGCCATATATTCTATGATTCCATTTATATGAAATCTCTAGATAGGCAGATCTATAGAGACAGGAGTTGCCTAGGGCTAAGGGGGACAGGAGATTAGAGAAAGAAGGCTGAAGGGTATGGGGTTTCTTTTTGGAGTGATGAACATGCTCTGGAATTAGATAGTAGTGGTGGTTGCTCAGACTTGTAAATGTATTAAGAGTCAGTGTATTGTACACTCTAAAAGGATATATTTAATGGTATATTAATATCTCAATTTTTAAAAAGCATGGAGAAATGGAGGTGAAGAGTCATGTCCCTATTGTCCAGGAGTTGTAAATTTTATATTTAGATTTTTAAAAATAAGGGGCCTAAAATTCATATGGAACCACAAAAGATCTCAAATAGCCAAAGCAATCCTGAGAAGGAAGAATAAAGTGGGGAGAATTATGCTCCCTGAGTTCAAGCTCTACTACAAAGGCACAATAACCAAGACAATTTGGTACTGGCACAAGAACAGACCTAGGCCAGTGGAACAGACTAGAGAGCCCAGATACAAACCCAAGCATATATGGCCAATTAATATATGATAAAGGAGCCATGGATATACAATAGGGAAATGATAGCCTCTTCAATAGCTGGTGTTGGCAAAACTGGACAGCTACATGTAAGAGAATGAAACTGGATTATTGTCTAATTCCATACACAAAAATAAACACAAAATGGATCAAAGACCTGAATGTAAGTCATGAAACCATAAAACTCTTAGAAAGAAACACAGGCAAAACTCTCTTGGACATAAACATGAGCAACTTTTTCATGGACATATCTACCCAGGCAAGGGAAACAAAAGCAAAAATGAACAAGTGGGACTATGTCAAACTAAAAAGTTTCTGTTCGGCAAAGGACACCATCAGTAGAACAAAAAGACATCCCACAGTATGGGAGACTATATCCATAAATGATATATCCGATAAGGGGCTGACATCCAAAATATACAAAGAGCTGATGCATCCCAACAAACAAAAAGCAAATAATCCAATTAAAAAATGGGCAGAGGAGCTGAACAGACACTTCTCCAAAGAAGAAATTCAGATGGCCAACATGCACATGAAAAGATGCTCCACATCACTAGTCATCAGAGAAATGCACATTAAAACCACAATGAGATATCACCTCACACCAGTAAGGATGGCCACCATCCAAAAGACAGACAACAACAATTGTTGATGAGGATGTGGAGAAAGTGGAATGCTCCTACACTGCTGGTGAGAATGTAAAATAGCTCAACCATTGTGGAAAGCAGTATGGAGGTTTCTCAAAAAACTCAAAATAGAAATACCATTTGACCCAGGAATTCCACTCCTAGGAATTTACCCTAAGAATGCAGCAGCCCAGTTTGAAAAAGACATATGCACCTCTATGTTTATCACAGCACTATTTACAATAGCCAAGAAATGTAAACAACCTAGGTGTCCATCAGTAGATGAATGGGTAAAGAAGAAGTGGTACATATATAGAATGGAATACTATTCAGCCATAAGAAGAAAACAAATCCTACCATTTGCATAAACATGGATGGAGCTAGAGGGTATCATGCCCAGTGAAATAAGCCAGGTGAAGAAAGACAAGTATCAAATGATTTCACTGATCTGTGGAGTATAAGAACAAAGGAAAAACTGAAGGAACAAAACAGCAACAGACTCACAGAACCCAAGAATGGACTAACAGTTACCAAAGGGAAAGGGACTGGGGAAGATGAGTGGGAAGGGAGGGATAAGGGGGAAAAAGGGGCATTACAATTAGCACACATAATGCAGTGGGGGGACACAGGGAAGGCAGTATAACACAGAAAAGACAAGTAGTGATTCTATAGCATCTTACTATGCTGATGGACAGTGACTGTAATGGGGCATCTGGTGATGATTGATAAGAGGGGGAGTCTTGTAATCATAATGTTGCTCATGTAATTGTACATGAATGATATCAAAATAAAATAAAATGTAAAAATATAAAAAAATAAGGGGCATTCCTAGAAAGAAAATAAATCCTTCAATTGCAACAACATGGATGAATATAGAGGGTATTATGCTCAGTGAAATAAGCCAGGTGAAGAAAGACAAGTACCAAATGATTTCCCTCATTTGTGTAGTATAACAACAAAGCAAAACTGAAGGAACAAAACAGCAACAGACTCACAGACACTGAGAAGGGACTAGTGGTTTCCAAAGGGAAGGGTTTGGGAAGGGTGGGTGGAGAGGGAGAAGGGGATTAAGGGGCAGTATAATTCAAAATCACAATATAGGTAGGTCACAGGGAAGGCAGTACAGCATGGAGAAGACAAGTAATGACTCTGTATCATCTTACTATGCTGATGGACAATGATCTTAATAGAGGGATTGAAGACTTGTTTAACGTTGAAGAATGGGAGAACGTTGAAGCCACTGTGTTGTTTATATGAAACCATCATAACATTGTATATCAATGATACTTCAATAAAAAAGGGGGGGTGTTACAATTTTTTTCACCATAGGTGAAATGATTTGGGGCTATGAGATAGAGAAAAATGACTTTTGCTTCTCCATTCTAACTATTATTTACTACATAATCAATGATAACAAAATTGTTCTCAACAGCCAGAACTGATCATTTTGTTGTCAAAAACTTCCATTTCTGAGTCCTTATAGGAATGCATGCAGATGACACACTCAAATTTGGGCAGGGATATTGTGGAACCCTGGGGTGCTTCCATGCTGCTCCTACCAGCTACGCCCTCTAGACCTGAAAGAGAAGAGGTAGCAAGATCCACACACAGGAGGCTATGCAGAAAAAACTGCCAGCATTGAGGTCTTGGCTCAGGGACACACCCAAGCCCACTTTAACATCATAAGGAAGAAGATAAGAGACTTAGTACCCCCGAACTATTCCATTTACTTTACTTTAATAGCTTTCTCCTATTTCATGACAGCATGCTGTTGCTCCCCATTGATCAGTGGAAGCGAAAGCTTGGAAATGTCTCTCACACAAATCAGACTTCCAGGAAAACAGAGCAGAGTGAAGAATGGCAGGGGGATGGGGGTGTCCTGCAGGGGAAAATGAAAAGTAGCCACCTGAACTCCTTTATTTCTACCTGTCTTTACAGTTACCGTGAACTGGTTTCATTTATGTATTTTATCACTTCTAATAAACTAAAATTTTCCTGAGAGGTTGAATTTTATATATTTGTATATTTCCAAAACCACTTTAAAAACTGTATGGCATGTATGTCAAATATTCAGTGAATGACAACTGAATGAAAAATGAAAAAAATGACATAGTATTATTTTTTCTTTTCTTTCTAGTCAAATATAATTTACATGTTAACTACTAGTTTATACAATTCCTGTCCTTCAGGGTTACACAAGAGAAAATGACCAGCTTTTTTCACTTCTGAGAACACTTCGAACAACTTTTGTTAGGGTTTATCATATTTCTAATCCAGGTTTATTTTATTTAAAAAATAGCAAGAGAAAGCCTTACTCTGAAAAACATGTTTAAAGGCCACTTACCACTCATTCATGTTCAGACTGTGGTTCACTCTTTCTGCAGGTAATGACAGCCTAAAAATGTCACCAATTCAAATGTAGCCAAATGGACCCTTCCTTTCAAAGTTCAGTCGTGAAAATAACCACCAGTATGGATAAGTTTGACAGGAAAACTATAACGCTTTTTTAAAAGTGTTTGACTCTCTTGATGACATTTTGGCAGTTAAAACAATTTATCTTGCTTTATAATGAAGGTGTGGAAGGTAAATCACTATATAACTTTCCAGAAGAAGAAAACTAAATTGTTTCTTGAAGAGGCATTTGTTTTTAACATGTTAATTGAAAAAATGGTAAAAGGGGAAAAGTAGAAGTACAGGGATTAAGTGGAGCAAATCAGTAACTGGTTGCATTGTTCAACCACACTGTGACTTTTTTAGTCATTTCATATTTGGAGTGACTAACAATACAGTAGTGACCCCTTATCCTTGGAAGACATGTTTCAAGGCTCCCAGGGGATGCCTGAAACCTTCAATAGTACTGAACCCCATATATACTATGTTTCTTTCCTAGATATACATACCTATGATAAAGTTTAATTTATAAATTGGGCACAAAGATGAACAAGACTGATTAACTAGAACAATCATAACAATATGCTGTAATAAAAGTTGTGTGGTCTCTCTTTCCCTCTTTCTCAAAATGTTATTTTACTGTACTTCCTTCTTCTTGGGAGGATGCCAGATGGTGTCAGAGGTGTCAGAGGTGTAGGCACTGGGACTTACTCTTGATCTTCTGATGCTAAGACAGGGGGATCATCTGCTCCAGATCTCAGTTGACCGCTGGTAACTGAAACAGAGGAAATGGAACTACAGATAAAGGGAGCCTACTGTATATAGAAACTTAACTCACTCTTGGCAGTAGGGATTTCGAAGAGTGGAAAACATTAGCCACTAGATGGAGCCTAACAGAGCGTGTAGTCTAATAATGATACTGCGGTTTGGCTGATAATTTAAAGACTTTATATTGCAGTTGTTGCTGTTATTAGTGGGATATTTTACAGGCTTATGTCCCTGCTTTGGATTTGAAAAAAAAATCAATAGAACTTAATGAGAAATGGAGGTTTCTACTTCAAACCAAATGTTATACTGCAAAATATTGTGCTGATAAAAAGAAGAAACGTGTCACCTTCTCCGTAGTCCCGCGTTCTCTAAAGACTGACATACTCTTTACTAAAATCAGTAAGTGGGTGAAGCTTTTATCCCATGTATTAAGAGCCTATGCTGGTATACAATATTCAAGTCCCAAAGAGAAAGTGTGGCTATTATTTCTATGGGGTTATCAGGTTAGCCTTCTGAATGAAGCCAAAGGCTGTCTAGATTACCAACTAAACCCTTTCTGCCTGGGACTCAAGGGGTGCCCTGAATGATTTATTCTCGTGCCAGAGTAGGAGTTATGGCACTTTCTTCTTGCCAGCCCTCAGCCATCTTTAAACTGATGGCTCCAAGTCTCAAGCTATCTCTCACCCCCACTTTTTGTTACATTATAATGTGTTCATTTGAGTATTTTATGCCTACAGCCAGAATTGCAGGGATAACTATGAACGACATAGGTAATTATAATTAAGCTATGTTTCTAGTTTGAAAACCAAGGTGTGAACAAATTTTTAAATTTATAAAAAGGTATATAATAGATGCAGAAGCGAATGGAAATGTAGACGCTAGTTCTACAGCTGGAACAGTAAAGGATAAAGGTACGTTATGAATTTCACTATAAATGATAACTGCAATTTGCTGAGGTAGAGCAAAATGGAAAAGCTGATTGTTGCATAAAATGATTCTTAAAGATAATAAATGGTCATCAGTAAGAGACAGTCTCAGAAAATACATAGTGAATTTAATAAGCACTTTTCTCCCAACAGTAACAAAGAATCAATGAAGTTAGTTGCTGACATAAGAATTAAATGTCCAATAAAAAAATTTGAATGATATTTAATATGTTCTGAGCTTATAACTTTGGCTTGCTGTAAAATGGCCCAGATTCTTGCACAAAGGAGAAAGTGAAAACCATTTTGATAGGGAAATTTTAAGGCAAAACAAAATAAACTATTATTCAATTATAGAAATTTTTGTTAGAAAATAAATGAAGAAAAAATTAAAAGGAATGTTTCACAGAAAGTGAAAAATCTTCAGTTTTCACCAAACAATTGCCCATAATATATGAGCTTTCTAAAAATATTAAGTATCAATTGATTCAAAATTTGAGAAATCACAAGCACTTTAGCTTTAGACAACTCATATAATATAAGAAATACTGTCCAATTAATTCCTTGGATATTTTCTCCTCAAAAAACTTTCAATTTTTCCAGAAAATTTAATTGAGAGACAAAAAAATAAGCTCTTAGATTAGATAAATCTTTGCATTTTTAACTATCAAAGAATTTCAGCTGCATATGAAAACTTTAAGTTTCATTATGATGGTTGATGCTGCAGACATGTTACATAGAAAGTCTGAATTATTTAAATTTTAAAACAGAAGACTGATATTTTTCTTATGGCTTTATATTACTGTATGATGCCAGAAATATTTGTACTGAGTTTTCTAAAGCAGACTGTATGTCATATGTCATAGGTACAGTTGTTAAAATCATTTATATACACGTTACTGCTGTGAATCATCACCAGTTTATGCAACTGTTGAAAGAAATAGAGTACAATGAACCTAATGTTGTGTTCTTTACCATTGTTCTTTGAATTGTGGAAAGTATTCACAAAGATGTACTCTATTGTTAAGTCCAACTCAAAAGTTTCATGGAGTAAAAGAAATGTTTACCAGACATTCAATGAACCAAAACAAAAAAGTGGCAGCATTGCCTCACAGATATCGTAGAGCACACAAACCTACTAAATTTAAGCTCCAAGAAACTGAAAGAAAAACTCATTTGTGATCTACGTAGACAGCTACAAGAATTTAGGTTGCAAATGAAACTTCTCATAATGTAAAGCAATAAAAATGATTTTGCACATTTTTAACATGATTCACCATACAGGTTTAATTGCTAGCAACAGCATTATGTCAATCTTGTACCTGTACAAAATACATGAAGTTTGAAGAGTGCTTTGTTACAACTGATGAGATTTAGAGTTCTTTCAAATATGTGTAGTTGCTCTTTGAATTCACGTTAATGAGTGGACATAAAAATTAGAGAATTTACTTCAGTTGGACAGTTTGAAACGGATATGCTTTTGTTTTTCAAAGAGTCAAATATTCTTCTTCTAAAAAAGATGAACCAGTTTTATATACAGTCACTGAAAATTAGTATACTTGCAACAATTTGAGTTGTAAACTTTAATTTTTTTTAAACAATTTAGATTTATAGAAAGTTTATGAAAATAGTACAGAGAATTCTCATATACTCCATACCTAGTTTCTCCTGTTATTTACATCATGCATTATTATGGCACATTTGTCACAATTAAGGAAATAATATTGATATATTACTATTAATTAATTTCAGATTTACTTGTTTTTTACCTAATGACTTTTTCCTTTTCTAGGATCCCATGCAGGACCCCCCATTGCTGTCAGTCGTCATCTCTCTTCCTCTTGGCTATGAACACTTCTCAGACTTTCCTTAATTTTAATTGCCTTGATACTTTTGAGGCATACTGGTCAGATATTTTATAGAATGTTCCTCTAATAGGAATTGCCTGATATTTTAAATTATGATGAGAGTAGAATTATGTGTTGGTGAGTGGAAAACACAAAGGTATTCATTTTGATTTCATCATATTTACAGTACAGACTATCAACATGATATATCACTGTAAATGTTGACCTTGATAACCAAAATGAGGTAATGTTTGTCAGGTTTCTCTACTGTAAAGTTACTCTTTTTTTCCCTATTCCTATGCTGTACTCTTTACAAAGAAGTCACCAGGCACAACCCACACTGAACTGATAGGGAACTGTGCTATGCCTCCTTAAGGGCAGCATATCTATGGAATTTATTTGAAATTCTTTTTTAGGAAGAGTTGTCTATTATTCCCCATTGATTTATTTATGTAATCATTTACTTATATTGGTTATATATGGACTCATGCATATTTATTTTATACTTTGGGTTATAACTCAGTACTGTTTTGTTTGTGATGCTCAAATTAGATGGTGTGTTTAGCACTTCTCTATTTTCCCACAATACAAAATGTTTCAGGCTCATTTTGCATATTTCCTTCATTTGTCTAGAATCATATATTTGTCTAAGGAGCCCTGTTTCCTATTATTGGAGAATGTTATAAGAAACCAATATCTAGGCCCTAAGAATGCTTGTCACTGGGGTATTTTTTGCTTCTAGGCATTTTCAACTGACAGATTAAGGAAATGTGTGTGTGTGTGTGTGTGTGTGTGTGTATGTGTGTACACACACACACGTTTGTAAATATTTCTTTATGTTGGTTATAAATTATGATCAGAGTATATCTATATCTATAGTAAACTTAATATGAATTTATAATGATATCACCAAATCTAATTCATCACCACATAGATTCATTCTCTTCCTCTTGTCTATAACCTGCTCCAACATTGAGAAATCCATCTCCCACCATCCATTTAATTGTTCAATTCCAAGGTATCTATATCTATATCATCTATATCTATCTCAGAATTGTTAACTTGTAACCCTATGGAAGATAATTTTATCAACTGAAGTACATTACTAAAGTAGTTTCCTTTGCTGTCAGTCCAACAGACTTCATTCATTTTCATAGTTACTGAGGTCAGCAGCCGTCACCCTCAACCCCATGGGTGAGGGTGTTTCACATAGTTACAATGCAACTGGATTTTTTTTGTCATATTCTGCACTACATTCTGGGATTCCCCTGACGGTAGAAATGACTTTTAAAATTTGTATACATTAAGATTAACTCTGTGTGCTATAAATTCTATGAACCTTAAAAATGCATGTCATGTAGCACTACATAGAATTGCTCAACACCCCTGTTCACCACCCTTCTGAGCTTCCCCTACTCAGACTATCCCCAACCCCAAACAAATCCTCATAACCACTGATTTTTTACCATCCGTAGTTATGTTTTGTCCAAAATGCCAAACAACTGGAATCCTATGATATACAGCTTTTTCAGACTGGCTTCTTTTACTTATATATATACATTTAGGATTCACTCATGTCTTTTCATGGCATGAGAGCCTATTTCTTTCAATTTTTTAATAATATTTAATCTTCTGTATATACCCTAGTTTGTTTATCCATTTGCCTGTTGAAGAACATCTTGCTTGTTTCCAGTTTTGGAATGTTACATGGATAGATAAGAACCAAGGTGACTAACAGCCGATACCAATGTTCTATAGATAGTAAGCCTTAGTAACTATTGACTAATACATACATGCATTATTTTAAGAAAAGGTAAATGGGAATCTAGCTAGTTGGAAGAGAAGAACCTTCAGTTTAACACATCAGATTGACTCTTTGCTTAAGATAAGACAGTAGATTGATGTTGAATCTCCTAAATTACTTTTATCTTCTCTTTGATTATAGCTTTTATATCTAAATTTACTTAATTTGTTTTTATTTTATATTTCTTTACATAGTCACCATTAAGAGAGATATTGTACACTTAACACTTTACTTTTATCTTTATTTAGACGTGTTTATCAATAACCAAGTACCTACATCTTATGTTCATTGTTGAATTTAGTTCTTTTACTTAACATGATCATTGGAAAGGGAAAAGGCCAATATGAGAAACTTTGATCAAACTTTAGTCTTTGTTAAAGTAACATTTACAATGCATTTCAAATGTGTGTGTGTATATCAATGTGTTTGTTGTTGAATATAAAATAGAAGAGAAGATGACAATGCCAGTAAATTTGGGTAACCATTAGGCAGTGCTATGAAAATTTAGAGACATCAACAGTTGGACTTGACTGCTAACTTGCGACTGGAGACATTTCCAGATTTTCTTAAGATATGTTAAAAGTTTTACCTTTCATTTTAGAAGCAACAACTATTTTCCTTTTGATATCTAGTTGTTTCTATCCCTCTGTCTTCCCTCCTTTTCATCCACCATACTACTTCTTTGTTATTTAAGAACATTAATTTGCTACTAAAATTTGGTGTATTCAAAGTGGATTTCTCAATACTAGCACCACTTTGCTTTTGATGACAATTGAATCGTCCTTCTCATGGGATACCAGTTTCATTTTATATTAAAAGGTGGTAAACTAAGTGTTATGAACTTGTTTATTTAAAGTTAGCCCATTTAAAAAATTAATACTATTAAAATGTACATATATCCAAAGCCATCGATAGATTCAGTGCAAGCCCCATGAAAATATCAATGGTGCTTTTCACAGAAATAGAACAAAAAAATCCTAAAATGTATATTGAACCATAAAAGATCTTGAATAGCCAAAGCAATATTGAGAAAGAACAAAGCTAGAGGTATCACACACCTGTATCTCAAACTATACTACAAAGCTATAGTAATCAAAACAGTAGGTACTGGCATGAAAATAGACAAAAAGATCAATGGAATAGAATAGAAAGCAAATAAACCCTTACTTATGTGGTCAATTAATCTATGATGAGTGAGAATATGCAATGGGGAAAAAGACACACTCTGCAATAAGTGGTGTTGGAAAAACTGGACAGCTACCTACAAAACAATGCAACTAGACCACTATCGTACACCATGTATAAAAAATAAATTCAAAATGGATTAAAGATCTAAATGTAAGACCTGAAGCCATAAAACTCCTATATGCATGTATATATACATACATACATACATACATACACACAGTGGAATAATGATCAGCCATAAAAAAGAATGAAATCTTGCCATTTGTGACAACATAGAAGGACTTAGTGGTATTACACTAAGTAAAACAACTCAGAGAAAGACCAATACTGTATGACTTTACTTATATGTGAAATCTAAAAAAACAAAACAAAGAAAACAAAACAGAAACAGACTGTTAGTTACTAGAAAGGAGAGAGGTTGGGGTATGGACAAAATAGGTTAAAGGGAATAATAGTTATAAAATAAAATCATGGGGCTATAAAGTACAATAAGGGAAAATAGTAAACAATATTATAATAACTTTGTGTGGTGACAGCAGGTAATTTGCCTTATCCTAAGGATCATTTTATAATGTATAAAAATATCAAATCACTATAAATACTGCATGCTTATTACACTTCAATTAAAAACGAATTAACTAATGAATTAAAATAAGGCCATTTATGTTGATATATAACCTTTTTAAATTGCTTAACAATTTAAGTGTTAAGCTGAAAATTCTGATTACTGAGCTGCATTTTGTGAGTGGACCTGTTCTCCCCATCCCCAAAAGAGAAATGGTTGTTGCCTTGATATATGTTTTTCACGGATCTGCAATACTGCTATTTGAACAGTAAAAATATTTTACATTGACTGGAATAATGTGCACATGTTTTAGTAGTTAGAAATAACTTCATTTGAAAAATAGTTCATATAATACCCAAGTGCTTCTAACTGTCTAGGTGCTTGCACAGTAAACTCTTAATATATTTGACTCACAAAGTTAAAGGAAAACAGCATTTGTGTTCCTCAACATAAGATCTCTGATTTTAATTGCTTTTGTTCTTGTTCACCATGTACTTCAGGCATATTGTCTTGTTACAAAACAGGCAGTAGGAGGAGAAAAACTTTTTAGTAGTGTATACCTATCCTTATATTGTCATCGGATTTTCCTAACTGGAAAGAAGTTAATTATATATGTTGAGCATATGTCTGTGAAAGTTTGGAAAATGTCTTTTAAAACTGTTTAACAAAACTGTCATAGAGAAAAAACAAGGATAGCAGGGAGAAGAATATACCACCCACACAAGAAAAAATCCAGTTTTAGAGAAGCAAAAACAAAAAAACAATTTGAAATTATACAATTTAATGGTAAAATTGCTGCACCTGATACTGCTTTAAGTTACTTTAATGAACAAAAGATGACTTAAATTATTACTCCTCTTATTTTAATAACCAATGTCTCCCATTTTAAAAAAACACAAAATTAAGAAGTACCAGTTGAAAATACTACTATCCTGTTGCTATAGACTTATAGATACCTTTGAAAGGTGTTATAAAAATAATTAAAATATGTACTTTCTCATTCTTTTTATTTCACTGAAACTATTTCTTTACTATCATTAATGAAACCATTATTCTGGTTGCACCTTGAGAAAAAGTCTATTTCCTTTAAAGAAAACCATGGAAACTTATACTTTTAAATCTTTGTTATACAATCGTAATGTAATCAAATAGTAAACCAACTTTTCAATACATGATCAATTTTTTTTTAAATATACACATGATGCATGTTCATAAAGTATAAAAAGTGAATATCAGTAGACAGGGCCAACTTAAAATATATATTGTGATTGTTAAGCTAGGTGATTTTCTTTCATTCCCCATTTGAACTATTCAATGCTCCAAAATTAAATAAAGATAATGATATGGCCTACAGAATTTTCCTTGCCTCCCCCCATTTTTTAGAAAAAAAATCTAGCTTGAATCTGTCACTGTCAGAATAACATATTAAGATGTTTAAATACTTTTAAATCAGAGTAGAACATCTTTATTCTAACTGAATTGATTAGACTGTCAAGTTCCCAAATAGAATAACTGCTTGACATTAATTCTAAATTGTAAAAAAAAGAAAGGCTATTTATATTAATACATTTCATCTAAGTAGTTCTATACATTTAATTATAAACATACACAATCATCATGTAAGAGTTTCAAATATTGTAAAAATATTAAAATTTGGCAGGTATTTTAAATTTGACTGAAATGGATAGTAAATACAGTATGTTTGCTTCTGTGGTTTGTGGTTCCATTGCACTTCTAACACATATGTTTATATTTACTCTCTTTCTTAAATAGCATCTCATTTTCCTTTCCCTCACTATGGTTTATTTTTCCTTTCTATACTTTTCAACCTGTTATGGAATCATGTGTTGGTTTTGCTGTTGTAGTTACTGTCTGTTATCTGACTGATGTGCAGTTCATGAGAACAAGGATCATTTCCTGTAGTGTTCTTTCTTCATTGCCTAAAATAATGCCTGGCGTAAAGTAGGTATGCACGACTATTGTTGAATGATTGAATGAATACTACTCATAAATTTATCTCATTTTATAATTGAAGAAAGATAGGTTCAGAATCACTATCTAATTTGACCAGGACCTCACAACTAAGGGATACATTCCACAAGAAAAAAAAATCCTTTCTTATTCCTAATGAAGTGCTGTGTCTCATACTACCTTTGTTTACAGCATTCAACCTTTTTTATTTCCAATTAGTTCTGTATTCACATTCGATTAAAACAATTGAGGAATCACATGCTATCCCTCTATCATGAAATTAAAAAGACTTATGCAGCTTCTCAATAAAATATTTAATAAATTATATACATTTCTTTTTAGGAAAATAATATTGAAGTATCACACTAGGTCATTATATTTCTTATTTTTATAGAAATGTGTATATGTGTATAGCTTCCCATTACATAAAGACTGGAATATACTCACCAGTTTTCATAATATCACACACTTGATTTCATATTTCACTATTATTTAAAATAATTTCATTATTTTAGTCAGTGGAATGAGTAATTATTCTCTTATCTTGAATTCTTATTTTTGTCTGTCTTTGCTAACTATTTTGTTAATTCTTCTAAGATTTAGAGTCACAGTGTATGTAGGTATAGATAAAATGCCACCTTGATATGGCTTTGTTTGCAGCTGCCCACTAATCACCATTTCCTCACATTATGTTGTAGGCTTCCTGTTATGGGCTACATTGTGCTCTTCACCTCCAAATTCTTATGGAGAAGCCCTATCCCCCAGTACCTCAGAATGTGACTTCATTTGGAGACAGAACCATTACGGAGACAATGACATTAGATGAGGCCGTTAGGATGGGCCCTAAACGAATCTGACTAGTGTCCTTACAAGGACAGGAGATCTGGGCACACAGAAACACCAGGCGAGCTGGGCACACGGGATGGCCACTTGAGGGCAGAGCAGCAGCTAGAAGGCAGCTGCCTACAAACCAAGGAGAGGCATGGGACAGATGCTTCCCCTTGTCCCTCAGAAGAAGCCAAACCTGCCAACACCTTGGTCTTGGACTTAAAGTCTCAAAACTGGGAGAAAATGAATTTCTATTGTTTGAGTAACCTACCTCGTGGTATTTTGTTATGGCAGCCTAACTAATATGGCTTCTATCTGACTATTCCACATTTAAAGCTTACAGAAGCACTGTTCTAATATGTAACTTTATAATCATTCTCCAGCTGTTTATCTTTTTATTATCTTAAAGCTCCTGTATTTTACTCCCAAATCTGAAAGTATGTCATTGGTGACACCTATGGCCTGCACATTATGGGAGCTGTTCCTGTTACTAGAAAGCCCAATAACATTTTGTATATACAATAGGTCCTCATTTAGATCACTAAAAAGATCTTCTGTGTACCAGTTAATGGGGAACTGGATAGCAGAGTATCCTGAGATCTCCATGGTAGATGCAGAAGTGCCAGATAGTTTAGGTATGAAAATGAAGTACAGAAATGGTGCATATGACTCAAACGAATTTACATATACAGATACAACACACACACACTATCTCTCTCTCTGTCTTTCTATGTCTCTGTTTCTCTGTTCCACATGCACACATACAAATCTTAAAAATCATTTTTAGCCTGTTTCATTTTCAAAAAAAAAGATTTGTGGTAGCTAACAATAATGTATGAATTACTTAGTTTAGAACTAAATATATAAGAGAAATGGGGCTATGGAACATACTTCTAGATAAATCTAGAAAAAGGTTAAGATATAAATTTCATACCCTTAAGACACTGCCAAGTACTGGAGATAGGTTGTAAATTTGACTCTGAACCTCTTAACCATGAAAGCAATGAAAAAGACAAATTCAGTTACAAGAGTCACAATCTCCAAAAGATAAAAACAAGAAATGTTTCCTGATTGTCTGACCTATGAGAAATTTCTCCCGTGGGTCCTCATGAAGGAAACACTATGCGATGTAGGAGATCACATTATATAGCCCTACAATAAATGCAGCCAACAGTTTATGAAACATAAAATCAATTCTGAAAAAATCTGAAGCAATGTGTTCTGGATATGCAGGTCTCTGGCACAGCCTGGCTTGATCTAAAGACGACTTTTTTTCCAAACTTTTATTATGCATATTTCAGGTATACAGGAAAATTGAAAGACTAGCACAGTGATTCCAACATTTATTTTGCACAATTCAAACATTTTACCATAATTTCCTTATCAGTACCTATCTCTCTCTCTACTTATCATCTATGTATAGTTCTTGAGCCATTTGAAACTAAGTTAAAGATAATAGATTTTAATGTTCTGAGTGTCAGCTCCCTGCTTGTACATACCTTCACATGTAGTGATAACATAATTTCTCAGCCTGAGGTTTTCAGTAATAGAACTTCAAGGTTCATTTGAGTATAACTGTACAAGGATAAAATTTAAAGAAAGGTAAGCAAAGAGCTCAGTCACATTCCTTATTAGTCTTGCCTAATAAGAGCAGTTGATATTCTGTGACAATTAACTAAATCAATATGAAGGTAAACATGCACATGTGCACACAACAGAGAAAGTATTTTTTCTTGCTTTCTTCAAGAATAATTTGTGTCATAAGAAGAAAATAGAATTGAGGTTAGCAATATAATCTGTTCAAAATATATGATGTCAGATCACTTTATTAAATCCCTTAACCCTTTTAACTCTTCCACTGACATAAATAGCATAAGTAAAAATTATTTTGACCATGTCTTAGGCATTCCCTCTAAGTGGCTTGTTCAACAATTCACACTCAGAAGAGCATTTAAAGACAGTAGTACCCTTAGTGAACCTTCAAATGAAAACAGAATATAAGGAGCCTCGAATGAGACAGCCATTCACACATAAAGTCTTTCCTCAGTAGAATACCATTAGCAGAATTCAGTCCCTTAAAAAAACAAATAAAATTTCAGGTAGAAGGTTGTTTGCTTGTGTCTTACAAAGCCTGTTTGCTAATGTCCCTATTTGCTATGTGGTAAGGTGTTTAGAACCTATGACAAGGACAGGACTTACTAATAAACTTCCAGAGACAAAGCTTCACAAAGAGCCAGCTACAGATTTGTTTTTATCTCATTGCCAACATTAATGATAGTTCAGAAAACTGAAAACAGTGCAGATCTTTGTAAATACTAGGATGGCACAGGATCTATTACATTGCTGTATTTTATAGTACAGTGAAACCGATTTGGAAACAAACCCTTAATTCTAGTGTTGACCTCTCAGTTCTGTTTCTGCTTGGTGGAATCATTCTGCAAACCTTGTATATTGGTCATATCATCAAATAGACCATCTTTAAAGAAAAATAAAGGGATTCAAAAAAGAAGTCTGTTAACATTAAATGATCATTTTTCAATAGCCCTATCTGGTTCTATACTTTGCTGCATTAAAATTACCTCTACATGACATATATGGAGATAAACAACTTCTTGAAGTACAAAAATATTGACCATCCAAATCACTGCTAATAGTCAGGATCCCTTCCAGGCCCTTTAGCCACAGATATTTTATAAATACAAGAGACTGAGTATCTGATGGTTAGTAAAAAACTGCATTCTGATGTCTTCAATTTATGAGCAAACAACTAACCACACTATGTTCAATAATTATAGAAAATTAAATGGAAAATTCCAGGAGAGGAAAGAGTACCATGTGTTATTCAAGGGATTTGGATAAAAGAACAACATAACCTTAAATTTCAGTGATTATGTGTGGGCACTCATGTGCATGCACACACCAAACTCCATATCTCATTTTATATCACAACTAACATAGTAATATTTTTTCAGTTTTTGAAGTAATTTAGGTGTGTTTACTTAGTTGAGCTTTAGATGTACTTTCTGAGATAGACAAGTTAAGCATCATTACTTTCATTCTACTGATTAAAAAAATAACTAAAATCAGAAGGCTTATCCTAAATTAGCAAGTGGTAAATGTGAGTGTAGACTCTGTCTTCTAAATCAAGTTAAATTTCAACAAGATATTTTAATGCTATTGGATTATTGTTAAGTATGTAAAAAGTAAACATATAGTGGGATATCTAAGAAGCACATGTTTATACATTTTGGTGAACCAGAAGTCATCCAATCAACACCCTCAAATTTGACAGATATAACACATTATATACCTTAGTTCCTATCATTCTTCATAATCTGTGAACTCATTTAGTCTTCATATTTGACCTTTAACTGCTATTATTTTTCCCCCTGTGATGGGCATATGAATATATACAGTCTTAATTTTTGTGAGAGGTAAAAATTATTATATAAAGAGCTTAATGGTATTTCTGATACCAAAGTTAAGATGAGAGAATAGGTTCTAAGATTTTGTAAAGAATACAATTCATGTAGCTTTGTGGTACAGTTTACAAAGATAATAAGTGCCTCACCTTCCTCTCTTTTCTGAATACCTTTCCATTATGCCTTCTAGTATACTTGTTTGTTGTATTATTCTTTTTTTTATGTATCACTGATTCTATTTTATATTATATTGAGGATTTTTGCCTCTGTGTTAGTGAAGGATATTGAACTATGGCTTTCTTGAATTGTCTTCCTGATTATGTTACAGTGTTAATGCTGGCCTTATAAAATAAGATGTGAAATATCCCTTACTCTTATTTTCTGGAATAGATTGAATAAATTGGTATTATTTTTAAATGTTTGAGAGAATTTGCCAGTGAAACCATCTGGGTTGCCACTGTTTACTATTCAGAGTTCTCAAAAAGCTGTTCCGTGCATTCTGTCTAGGCTGTATAGCTGCATTCAATGAAAGAGGGAGTGGATGTGTCTGTGTGCCTTATCCAGAATCAGAACCTCTAGCCTGTTTTTATCATGATTTCCTATACATGTTTCAATTTCTAGCTGTGGAAATATAATCATTCTTTTGGATGCCACAAAATAGGTAGATTAACTGTTAACATTTTCTCTAGCATGGTTTGTTCCTGTAAGTGCATCAAAACAATGGGTTTATCAGCCCAGTTTTAGCTATATTAAGAGATGTGATATTCCTACTAAATTTGTTAATCTCGTGTTCCTTCATTATCAACATGTGATGTTTACCTAACAATGTCTGGTGGAACAGAGCTAGAACTATACTACTGTGAAAGCATCAAGTGTACCAGTTTTGTTCTGTAGCAAATTCTAGCAAGTCAGCAAATAAATAAATAAATGTATTGTCCCAATTCACTACATAGATCTAATATTCACATGCTACCTTGGGCTGGTTTCAACTTATCTTGTTATTTCAAATGATACCTTCAAAATAAGCAAGCCAAAAATTTATGTAGAGATTCTATGTCTGAAAAGCTCAGGCTAAGTAACTTGAATTTCTAAACCAGGAGTTGTAAAGATCCATATACTATTTTAAACTTTATGGAACATGTGTTTTTAATCCCTATTCTTTGTTTTCTTACAACCTGTACTAAGATTTTTTTTTAGTGCTGCTATAACAAATCTTACAGTTCTGTAGAAGTCTACCATGGGTCTCACTGGACTAAAATCAGTTGTCAGCAGGGTTGCAGTCCTCCTAGATGCTCAAAGGGAAAAACTATTTCCTCACATTTTCTTGATTCCAGAGGCTGCCCATATTCCTTGGTCCATGGCACCCCTTCTCCATCTTCAGAGCCAGCAATGTAGCATTTCTTTAACCCCAATTCTATGCTCTCATCTCCCTTGACCATGGACAGGAAAGGTTCTCCACTTTTAAGAACCTATGGGATTAAACTGGACTCACCCAGATAATCCAGGATAATCTCCTCATTTTAGGGTTCTTAATTTATCACATTTTCAAACTACCTTTTGTCATGTAAGATAACATATGCACAGGTTCAAGGGAATAAGATAGTTATATTTTGAGGAGGAAGAATGTTTTAGCCTATCACACAATTCTTTAAAAATGAAAGAATTATTCCTAACTCGGAGGCTGTACAAAACAGGTCACAAGCAAGATTTGGCCTGCTGTAATCCGCATTATTTACATGGGGGGAAATTTTTAATTCTCCATTTCCTCTTGTGATTACAGTTAACAGATGAAGCTAGATAATGAAAACCTATGAAATGGAAATTAAAGAAAAAACTTTTTATACTTAGTAATTTGAGAAATGAGTTCTTGACCTTTATAAAGAGTGAAAATGTGATTTTTTTTAGCTCAACCAAAAGAGTATATTCACACATAAAAATTTGCATGATTTGATATGTTCTGTATATAATTCAGAAAACATTTTATTAGGATATATTTTAATAAATACCTCAATCATAGAAGTTAAGAGTTTATTCATTATATGTTATAACATTTTCCTCCCCAGCTGTCCTCCTTGGTCTTCAAAATGTTATACAATTAAAATACAAAAGGTACTTTTTCTCCTCTTTACTAACAGCAAGCAACATATTTCTTTTTTTTTCAAATTCAATCTTTGTATGTTATATGCAATTGTATAATAGAATAAATTCCATGCATTGATAACTTAAGATTATACAAGATTCACTCAACTTCCTGTAAAGTTTGAAGTCTTAATCAGATTAGAATTTTTTGAAAGTTTTCCAATTAACCAATATTCGATATTAATTTTTAACTTGATATTATTTTTTAAATACAGATTCTAAATGCTGTATAATTGTGAGTTTCTAGCCCATTAGTGCAAAACAAGAATAGATCTTAAAAAATTAAGTATAGAAAGACTATAATATATCTGCTATATCCATAAAAAAAGGAAAGAATATTAACATAGTTTATTAAGGAGGCCTCTTACATTTGTGTCTTATAATGTGAAATGTTTTTCAGAAAAATGAATCACTAATCAATCTTAAAACCTCTTGTCAATTATTATATGAGTATATCCTTAATTTATTAAGAAATTATAATTTGTTTTTCACTATGTTTTGACATAGCTATGAGTTTAATGCATAGAAACAGAAGAGACAATTGTTTGCATTTTGGTAGAGAAAGAAGTGAGTTTGTTTTTAGTAAGAAAAAGTTAGCATTAAAACTTGATTGGTGGTCAGGTTGTCATTTATCCAAAATAATAATGAGAAAAATAAAGTACTAGTCTAATTTTCCCACCATGGTTTTATTTCATGTTTTCAAAACTCACAATTCAGAGTTAATTTTTTTTCAAAGTTTCCTTATCCAATGATATTACCACTGTTCCCATGCATTAAATGAGATTCTAATAACATAAGAGGATTTAGTTTATAATAATGAAATAATTCACCAGTTAAAATCTGGCCTGGTAATAACTGAACAAATCTTCATAAGTTTTAAATCTTTTAAGTGAATTGTTTGTAATTGTAATTTTTAACCTAAAACATAGATATTGATTGTGTATGTTTTGGAGTAGAGAAATTTGGTTTTAATCTCTAAGATAGAATTTGATGGATAATTTAATCTCAATTCCTGGATAGTTTTAAATTGAGCTCTCTCAGGAATACTGCCAACACTTTAAAGAATCTGAAACTTCTAAACACCAACACTTTGAACGGCTATGTGAGAAGAAAGTTTCTATAATTTCTCAGGAAAAAAAAGCTATACCAATTTCATTGCTAACCTTTCTTTTTTGTTTTTATTAAGGTATGATTGATATACACTCTTAAGAAGGTTTCACATGAAAAAACACTGTGGTTACTGCATTTACCCATATTATCAAGTCCCCCCCCATACCCCAGTGCAGTCACTGTTCATCAGTGTAGCAAGATGCCACAGATCCACTATGTGCCTTCTCTGTGCTACACTGTTCTCCCCATAAACCCCCACACCAGGTGTACTAAACATAATGCCCCTTCAGCAAGTCTCATATATCTTAGAAAACTGTAGGAAAAACTACCTAATTTTTTTTTTTTTTGGTTAGTAATATACTTGAACTAAGAGATTTCAGGTAAAGAAACCCCTGACTTTCCCAAGAAAGTTGAAATAATTAAAAAGGTACAGGAATTAAGATTTAGGAGTTGCTTTACCAACAGTTTTCATAGCTCCATTACCTCAAATCTCAGGCAGTTTCTTACTTTTTAGATTGAAAAACACATTCCTGACACTGTGCCAAACAATCTATTTGATTAAGTCAAATACCCTAGAGCCACCTCACCTGATTATTCCGGAAATTGCTGTTACTTTATTCTTATGATGTTTTCTTCTTTAAAAAAAAATTATCAATATATTTTTTGAGTTCTTGGGGGCTCAATAAATAACAACTCTCTCTGCCTGCAATCTAAAGCAACTGAGTAATAAAACACAGTAAAGCAGAAAGGCAGGAAAAATATCACCTTCATTACTGATAAAGCTGATATTAGAGGAAGTGGTTCACATCTGTAGGTAAGGAGCTTCCTAATACTGAGCACCAGAATTAAATAGATTCATCTACTACAGAACCATGTCAAATGTGGGAGGTTCCCTTGCAAGGCACAAGAGGAAAGAGCTTGGTTGTACTTACACAAGTTTCTCTTTCCAGATTCTTAATCCAATAGTCACTTTTCTCCAGGGCGGCAATGGTAAGCTAATGGTTTTCCCTCCACATGAAAGTAAACTTTAGGAGTAGAGATAAAGCATTCCACCCAACACCACGCTTTCTAGATTAATCAGTCATAATATTGAAATAGATCACCTACCAAATACTAAAATATCTGTGCACTGTCTCTCCAATCATGGAGTTTATGATTCACATGAATTGTGTAACTTCTGAAGAGCATAAAACTTTAACTAGAGTCAGTGAAATGAACAGATCCAGTATTAAATTGTAAGTGTATAGTCCGAAATCCTCCTGCTCCACCCATACCTCTTAGACACACAGACATATTTTAATATTTTCACCATAGATACTAATTTACATTCAATTTGTTTAAGATATTGAAGATTCAGAAATATTTATCCTTACACCATGAAAGAATGTTGGGCCCTGTTTAATTAACTGTAGTCACTGACTGTGCTTCTAACAGAAATAAAGTTCATGGACCGAGAAAAAGAGGCCAGCATGTTGCTGATTAAAAGTTAGGGTCACATAACTTTATCACATCATGGTTCCTGCCCCCTCTCTGGGGGAAGAAGCCTCTGCTAATGTGGAAGTGGGGTGCTTCCACACCTCTGCCACCAGGAAAGGACTATGGTCACCTGCCGACTTGGGTCAATCCTCCTTAACTCACCTCATAAACCTTTAGTTTCCATCAGGAGGATTTCCTTAGTGTTTCCCTCATAGTATGCTTTTGCCTAACGTCCCTGAACTTTCACATTCTGTCCTTTTTTGGTTTCTCTTTTCACTTAGTCACCTTTATTACTCTATGCAATAAGGATGACTCAGGTCGGTCCTTCCCCTTGAGAACATTCCCCACTGCTCCAGCTCAGAGCCACTGAACTGTCTATTCTCAGAAGTCCTAAAGCACTTGTTTAAACTACAAAT
This sequence comes from Manis javanica, assembly GCF_040802235.1. Taxonomy (NCBI): domain Eukaryota; kingdom Metazoa; phylum Chordata; class Mammalia; order Pholidota; family Manidae; genus Manis; species Manis javanica. The sequence goes on from NC_133161.1 coordinate 84,676,942, forward strand.
TCTACTTAATTAGTTCACTTAGATTGCTTTCTTATTACTTTGGGGGTGTTAGTCATAACCCTTCTAGTTAACTATAAATGACTTAAGACCCAGGACTTGCACCTCTTTTTTATTCCCCAGAGAGTATATTGCAGTAGGCAGTGGCTTCAGGAGTTCTGAAGACAGCCAGCCATAAGTTTAGGGCCAGGCCTTGGCACCTAGTATTGGTGTAATCTAAGGCTTAGTTTCTTCATCTATAAAATTGAGACCAAAAGACTACTGTAAAGATTAGATGAGATGATATGATATGTTCAAAGGACTTGGTGTGATACCTGGAGCACAGCTTTGAATCACATTAGGTACTGTTACCATAATCTTTTGATGGATGTTTATAGTTAGGATGAACTTATTGATGAGGTAATCTACATTTCCTATGGGAGCATTTCCAATGCTTATTTGGAAAAGGCACTGCCTTCAGGACGACTCCAGTGCTTTATAAGCAAAACTAACATTGATGAGGAAGAACCATTGGGACTCTCCATTCACTAACTCCCAGAATAGAGTAGCTCAAGGCTTCTCCAAGTGTGGTCTGGGAAAACCATGCATCCGTGAGTTCAATACTACTTTCATAAAAATGCTCAGATATGATTTGCCTTTCTCACTGTCCTTCTCTCATGAGTGCACAGTGGAGTTTTCCAGAGGCTGTGTGACTGGGAAAATGCAGCAGGCTGAAGGAGGAAACAGATTTGAGAATATGGATGTCTTCTATTAACCCAGATGTTGAAGATCTTTGTAAACATAAAACAGTGCTACTCTTCTCATTAAATATTTTTTTGTTTTAGAGAATTGTTTTTTTATATTTCATAAAATATATTAGTTATAGTAACAATTGGTTTATAGTTGTTTTTAATAAACTAATAAATATTTTTTAATTTTTCAGTTATAATATCTAATAGTATAAATACCAATAACTGTAATACACATAAAAAATTCTTTGTGGTTTTCAGTAATTAACAAGACTGCAAAGGAGTTATGAGATGAGAATGTTTGATAACCGCTAGTGTCCCTGACCTTCCCTTGGTTTAATGGACATATACATATAATCAGAGTGATGTAACAAATACATGTGCCAAATATATTTGGAGTTATATGTTATTTCTCTATGGTTTTCCTAAGTTTATTCTTTCCTTCTTAATGATCCTTTACTCTTATATATCCTACTTCCCTCATCTTCTAGAAAAGGTGAATTTCATGAAGTAAAATTCTGATAAAATACTGATAAAACAAATACAAATATTCATAGTATCATATGACTCTCTAATTGAAATAACTAGAAGGTCTTCTGATCCAATGCTCTAACTCAAGGCAAGATTCTCTTGTCAGGCCACTGCATCTGGGGAGGTCTCTCCCTGTGCACTTGGTGGAACCTCAGCCTGGACGGGGGAGGGTTCTTGACTCTGTTTGAGAAAGAATTCTTAAATAGGTCAGATGAGTGTATTTAAGGAAAGAATTCATTAACGTTAGAGTAGTAGTGAATGGCAGCAGCCATGCAGGCAGCTGGGAGCAAGAAAGAACAGAGGGAGGAAAGAGAAGCTCATTGAACTCCTGCTCAGCATAGGGCAGATCCCTTGCCAACTCCTGAATCCAGGGTCACCTGGCATCCAGTGTCTACTTGAATTGTATCGTGTGGGAACTAAGCCCTACCACCCTAGGATTTGGGGGAGCCTAGGATTTGGATGGAGTGAGATTATGTTCTGAGAACTCCCAAAGGCAAAGAAAGGAGAATTTCAGGCAGGCTACTGAAGAGCATGATTGTACAGCTGCAGTCCTGTCCGGGTCAGTGATGGGAGCGTGAAAGCACAAAGAGATCTGAGTAGTCCTCCCTACTTGTCTGAAGTAGAACAGAGAGAGTAAAGACTTTTGATTAAGTCTAGAAAGCTGAATGAAATAGCAGAGTAACAAAGATGCTTACCACTGGGAGAGCACAGAGACAAATGCAGTAAGCTGAGCAGTAAGAAGGCTTTAAAGCAAAGTACACCCTTGAAGAAAGGGAAGTGTGGACAGCCTCAGAGAGGAGGTGTGTTTAAAGGCTTAGGAGTCTGTCTTTTAAGGATTTCAAGAATGGGGAAATGGTCCAGGGTTTACATGTAGTCTCATGATGTCTGTCTCCAGTGACAGACAGTATGACATTATCCATAGTCAGTCTTACAGATATTCTGTAAGATGAACTCAACACAAGGAATTTGTTGACCCTGTTCTTCTCCAAGGTAGTGGTTACCTGTCAAGCAGTGGAAACAGACCATTTAAGACTACTTGCCCTGCCTTAAGGTAGGGTAGACTATTGGCTGATTAACATAAAATAGGTTAGGAATCTTACCTCCTAACTCCCTGGTTTTTAAAATAGAATCTTAGCCTTAAGATGGAGTCCCTCCTGTTCTTAATATACTATTTATGTCTTGGCATTTTTCATCATAGGCAGGAAAAATTAATCATGATGCTTGTCTCATGTCCCTGCTCTACTCAATTCCACTGAGCCTTTAAAAATAATAATAACAAAAATAATAGTATTATAGCTGATACTTAATAAACACTTGTTATATGCCAGTCGTTGTCCTAAGTAAATTAAATTGCACTATTTCACTTAATGTTCACAACAAAATTTGATGTAGATAAAGTTATTATTCACATTTTGTCCGTGAGTAAACTAAAGTCCCATAAATTAAGAAGCTTAACTAAGGTCACACAGGTAGAAATTAAATTTGCTTTAGAGCCCATGTCTTGTTTGCATCCTGAATCAAAGCTCTTTCTGTATGAGTATTTCACAGTTTGTGTCAGAAATTCAGGAAATAATTCTAGCTTAGGATGTCAGGAGGTTGTAGTTGTAGAAATGGAAAGATTTTGTCTTCTTCCCTTTTAGGTTCTTTAGCTGGTCTAATAATTAAATTGATATAAGACAGATTAACAGGAGAAAAACCAACAAAATTGTGTACATACAGGAGCCCCATAAACACATGAAGACTCAAGAGGTAGCCAGGTAATAGAAGCTTATATAACATTGAGAGCTAAGGAAACTGGTAGGGGTCTGGAGACACAAAGAGAAGGAAAGCCATTCACAGGAGGCAAGAGGAGATGTTTAGTAAACAAAGGTTGCTTTGTTATGCAGTTCAGTTGCCTAAGGTAAAGAAAGATACCTTTGGTAGTGGATCTTTTCCTGATACAGGTCTGCTATCCAATGTTAATTTAGGTGTATGGGGAGTTAAAGAGTGGTTCCTTGATCTATCAGGTTGTTGATGTCTTTAGCACTCAAAATAACCCTCATGCCAATATGCATATTTGGGGGTCACAACTTCTGTCCCCTTCATAGCCAAAATGTTGGCGAGGGCTGCTGTCATCTGAAAGTTTGATTGCTGCTAGAGGACCCATTTCCAAGGTGGCTCACTCTTAGGGCTGTTGCCTGGAGAACTCAGTTTACTGCTGAAGGACTGTTCCCAAGTTTCTCACCCCATGGATCTGTCCATTGAGCTGTTTGAGTGTCCTCCGACAGAGCAGTTTCCTTCTCCCAGAGTGAATGTCCCAAGAACAAGGAAAAGCAAGATATCTTTTATGATATGGCTTTAAATCACGTACTAACATTTCTGCTGCCTCCTTTGCTGACACGGGCGACTATATTCCATGTGGGAATTGGCTACTCTAGGGCATGAAGACTCTAGGCAGGAATCATTCAGGGACCGTTTGGGGGACTGGCTAGCACAATGTTTTTTGATTTTTATTTTAAATAAAAGTTTTGGCTAAACTTCAAGTATAGTCGATTCTGACATTTCAACTTGAATTTCTCTTATCATTTTATCCACTTTCTTCCTCTTCTGCATTCACTGTTCTCCTCTACCTGATCCTGTATTTTTTTTTTTTGAGGTGTATTTTGAAAATTAAAAATGGAGTGGAGAGTAGAGAGGAAGGTTCTGGCTTTGCAATCTTTTAGGACCAGATTTAACTTCTAACTTTCCTATATAATTATCTATAAAATTGGGACATTAGAACTGACCTAGCAGACTTGTGGTAGGATTAAGTGAATACCTATCATGTTGTAAATTAAAGCTGACCACCATATTAGAGACATAATTTCTGAGGCCTAAGTATGAAAGCTTACATTAATTCTTGCTGTCTCAAAATGACCATGCATGAAAACTTAAATTTTCTAACTCTTTAATACCGTCTGTTCATTAGGCTAAAGGCTAAAGAGTTGGCATCCAGATTCCTCCTAAAAGATAAGCAAGCATATTTGCTCTTCCCATTAATTTCCTTTGGTGCCAGGATGTATATCATTTCCCACACAAACTCTTTTCTTTGCATCAAATATCTTATGTAAGTGATACATATCCCTTTGAAGTTCCGTCATTCTTGCATATCTTCTCAAGAATGTAAAACCTTCGTATGATTATCACCCTTTGCAACATTTCTTGTACATACTGAAGTTATTTCCCAGGCTAGTCCTCAGTTTTACTCAAATAAAACTATGTCTTTAGGTCAAGATGATTTTAATGATCTTTTCATCAACATTTTGATGGCTGTTCAAGAAATATTATTCCTATGTCCTTCAGTTTAAATCTCTATCATTTCTTGTATTGTTCCCTTCAAAAAAATTCAAAATAAACCTAATTAGTAAATGCATTTAATATAATGTTTTTATTATCAAAATTTTTATTGACACCATTGTATCTCCCTACCTAAACATTTACTGATAGTTCCAAGGAATTAGGTTGTATGTTCATTTTTTTAAAGATTTAAAAATAAATTCACTTTTGAAGTACCATGGCATCTAGAAATATAGTTAGATATAATCCTCAATATTTTGTTTTTATAATATGGATGAGAAGTAATATGTCAGTCCTTTTTTCACCTTATTCTTGATAATGGTAATGTGTTTTATCATATTACAAGATAGTAGCTCTTGTTAGTTTATACTGTTACACCAAAGGGAACAGAAAAGTTTTTGCCTTTTTCTATCCAATTAATGGCCATTTCCAGTCAACACTACCACTGACTCTAACAGTATTGAAAATATCAGAAAACACAGTACTTACCTATGTATATCTATTTAACACCATCTAAATAATGGACTTAATATTTTGCCTTTATGAGAATCAGTTAGTTATTATTAGAAAAGGTCCTGAATGCAATGAGAAATGCAATATAACTATGCTATAGTTGCTTAACATATGCATGAGCATAATTTATACAATTTCAGTTCAAGCTGTAATGTGAAGTTGGTAACAGCACATGATAGAACTGAGGCTTGATGCAAGAGGGACGTTCTCATTCCATGCCTTAGCTATCACAATTTTAATACTAAACGGTTTGTCATTTTTTATTAACTAGACTTTTTGCTCCATGACAAACTTAAATAGTCTAGACTTTTATAAATATCAGCAAATGTTATGTAAATTTTGGTCACACATAAAGTAGTAATTTTCATTTTCACTTGAGTTGGATTTACTTTTAAATATCTGAATCACATACATAAATATAAACCATAAATATTATTCAACACATGCTTCAGCATTTCCTTTTTCTCTTTTCCTGACGTTTCATTAGTGACATTTTTTTCAAATCAAATTTAACTAATCCTTGGTTCAGTCTCCAAACAGGAAATTAGTTCAGTGAGCAGGACCTGAATGACAAAAGACCTGCCCTCTTAGAGGATGCTTTAAAATAGTTATCTCATTGAATTAAAAAAAAAAATGCAAGCCTCCAGATTTTTCTGACCTTATTGCTCTGATTTTTCAGTTTGGATTTAACTGTGAATGAAAACTTTGAAAAGCCATGTAATCCATCAATATTATATTTGCTAGAACCAGAGTTTCATACAACATCAAAGTAATTTTATGGCTTTGATATTTTTTCCTCCCTTAATTATGTTGGCCCTAGATATATTGCATTTAATACTCATTTCCTGGCTTGCTTTTATTAGCAGTTAACACTTTATGTAGAACATATCTAGAATTCCTGATATCAGTTACTAGAATGTTTTTGACAGTAAGCGTAGGGCAAGAGAACCTATTTTCAAATTGATTTGTAAATCTAAGATTATCTGTTCTGTGTACCTATGTGTATATGTAATAAGCAGATATATATATATATATATATAAACTAGCACTTCATGTTAATCAGACCCTTTAAATATTAAAAATAAATATCAAAGTATCTAAAACTTTGATTTACCAAAAAAAAAGCTAAACAGAAAAAAATTCAAAGACAACAAGGATCACAGCAGTCAGAAAATATCTTTTTTAAAGATGCGAACAGAAACATCTCACCACCCTGCTAAAAAAAACTTTAGATGGCTTCTATTTGTAGTTTTAACAAAAGGCAAATCCTTAAATTTGCATATAAGAATGTACATGACAGGGCTGTTGTCCTCAAGGAGATTATGGTCAGTTTGTGACACAGGCATTAAACAAATATTCTTAGGGATGTAGTTATAAAGCACTTTAAGTGGGATAAAGGAGAATGAAAAAGGACTTTGAGAGTGGTTAACGTGAGGAACTGAAACTAGATTGGTGGGCCCAGGAAAAATCTGATATTTAAGTTAAGGAGGAGTGATATTTAAGTTAAGATCTGAGGTATGGGAGAAGAATCCAGAGAAGAGCATTCCAGAGGAGGGAAAAATTTGTATAAGAGTCTGAAAAAGTTAAGACTTTGAAGAGCTGGAGAAATGGAAAGTGCTCCATGATGGATTATCCAGGATGAATGTCATAAATGTAGTAAGATGCTACCGTTGGAGGGGAAACATTTCTTTTACCCTTCCAAGTTCTTCTGGCTGCTCTAAGAATGAAGCTGACATGAGACATTAACAGGAGAAAATCAAACAAAAATTTAATAATGTATACATCCTGTAAGCATGGTAGAGACCCGGAACACTGAGCAACTACCAGAAATAGTCAAAAGCCATCAGCTTAAATATCATCTTCAGTTAAAGACAAAATAAAATGTTGGGGGTATGGAGTTGCTATAGAAGGTCAGCAGGGAGAGCACATTAAACAAAGGTAGGATTGTTACACAGATTTAAGTCCCTGCCTTCCCCTTTAATAACAGTTTCTAGAGGTATAGAGTCATCCCCTTCTTCCTGGTGCATGGAGGGGGACAAACTTTGCATGGAAATTTCCCTTATACATGTAAATGACTCTTACAAAAAGATAACTTCTACTTAGTTTTCAGAACTTCTCCTGCATCTGCAGGTTCTCAAAAATAACCAGCTTAAATAATCAGTATACCAAAAAGGCATATTGTGGGGCAGCAAAATTTGCTTCCCTTCATTATGTTCAATTTTACTAGAGGTCATTCCTTATGTACCTCACTATTTCCTCTGTGCATGTCATAGTGTCAGTTATGTATCAGATGACCAGTAAACATTGAATGAACAAGTGCATATACAAGTTTAATGGTAAAAATAACTAAAAGTGGGAAGGATAATAGCAGTGTCTAGCTCATATGATTGTGAGTCATAAATGAGCTCACTAGTAAAAGGTGCTGATCTCTGAGCCTGGCATATGGAAAGTGTTTGATGAATGCCAGCTTAAAAAAAAATTGAAGCTCTGTCTTTGTTCTTTCAAATATTAAATGAAATGTTAGAAGACAAACTCATTTTACAACTTTTAATGAAGTAATCCCCATGTATTAACCACAAAATTCTTAATTACATGAATTGGATGCTATCATTACTGGAGGCAGGTCTTTGGTCTCACTGCAAGAAAGAATTCTAGAACTGACACAGAAAAGCCATTAAGAGTTTATTTGAAAATAAAGTTCAGAAAAAGATAAGAGTACATGTCCAGAGAGGGGTCACAGAGAACAATAGGGAGCCTTTCTTATATGAAGAGTGATGAATATTCGCTAAGTGAGATTAGGTTTCAAGGGAACTGGTGGAATCTTCCTGGACTTGAGGCTTGCTCCACCCTCAAGTCAAGTGAAGGCATATTTGGCTATATTTGGTCCCATTGGAATTGTCATGGTGTAGGGAGGTGTGATTTTTATTATAGTAATGGATTTGGGTGTGAGATTTGGGTTAATTTTCCCTCCATATTGGAACTAATGGGTTTTGGCCAGTCTGTTATCTCTAGTCTCCCTCCTCATCCCTGGGAAACAGCTTATACAGAATTTGTAGAATAGAAGCAAGCATCTAGCATCTAGTTGAACCTAAACACCAGCCAAAATCCTCCCCCACTCCTTGCTCATGCCCGACTATCTACCTACTATAACACTATCAATGTATTTTTCTCCTTGGTTCCTACACAGTTGGTAGAATAAACTCCTTTCCTTTCACATGTAAACACACACACTTTTGGATGTTTGGCGTATAGCAAATGATCGATAATGGGTTTGGCATAGGCAGTGGCCTCAAAGCTTGTATCAACGTTCTGTCAAAACTGTGTATCATTTTCAGTAGCAAAAGCACACTGAATAAGCCTAGTTTTAAATACAGTTCTGAAGCACTCTCAACTCGTTCGTCTTGGCTGTGCTCTGCAAGATTAAACCACACAGTCCTTATATATGGACATGAATTCTTTGCCTTCTGATTACTGAAGTAGAGATTCTAGTACTTCAGTAAGGTCCTTGAGTTCCACACACTAGAAAACTCAGTTTGCCTTGGACGAAGCTTTACTGGGTCCTATGCTGGAACTCAAGGGACACTGCACCACAGCACAAAGGGGAGAATACTCTGGTTGGTTCTCCGAAGAGCGGTTGGGAAAGAATTATAACAAAGTTGCCATGAGACAAGGGTGGCATCTAAGCATGTGGAGGTGGAGAATTCCAGGAATTTGATTGGGCAGGGTCAGTTGGCAGAACATGCTTCCTCATACACTGCATGTCTCATTAGCATGTTAAATCTCCACCCCTGGGCGTGGCTGTCAGTATTATAATGAGGGGGAAAGTCAGTGAAAAGTGAGCTCTGGAGTCCCTCTCAGGGAAAACTAGTTTGGCCAAGGCTCCCTAGTCCTTAAGAGACAAGTTCTTTCTCTAGATAATATCCTGCTTCTGAATTCCCATAAGGCTCAATCTTTCTTATGAAATAATCAGGGAACACTGATTTTTCAGTTAGAGTGAAGGGCCCAAGTTCAGTCCTTACTCTGTACAACTTGAATCTGATTTTTTTATAAGAAAGGCCAGACCCTGCCCTTGTCTATCTCAGTTCTATGCTTCAAATCAGGCCATTTGCTATTTACTTGTGCTTAAATAAAACTATGAAGATTCCTGTTCCCAAAAGAAAATCCATCTGGAATGGTTATTCTCAGTGCTCTAATTCTCTTGCCAAATGGTAAGCAAAGTACTCAGAAAGATATATTCATTTTTCTTAGCCACCAATATAATATGTTACCGAAATATGACCAAGCACTGTCAATCACTTAGAATATTAAAACATAAACATCAATTCCTACAGATAAAATTGAAATATGTTCCAGGGTTTCTAAGAAATATGTTTTTATAGGTCATTTGTATATTTTTATCTCCTTAAATATGGCTGCTAAGTTCACTTCCTTAAACTAGACAATACTCTTCATGGTTAAGTGAGTTCAGTTTCCTCTGTTGCTTCAGTTTGAACTTGAAACCCCAGTCAAGCACCTTGAAAATGCCTGCCATTGATCACAAAAACTGAGTAAGGAAATATGGATGGCTCAATGTCAACCCATTACTCTTTTTACGAAAATAACATTAAAAAAAATCCCTCCTGGGTAAGAAACAATAGAATCATATTTCATTTACACTACAGAGAAGTGTTCTTATTATATTACCACTTTTACATGTAATATGAGAAAAAATAAACATTAAAAATAAGAAAAAATATATAGTAAACAAAACAATCCTTCCATTTTTGTCCTGGGACAGTGATGGTAAATCATTCCTTTTATGTGAGAAATTGCTAGTGAACAGTAATATCCATGTTCTTTTCATCTTGGACACAGAGATGTCAGTTGTTTGAACTAAAATGATGACCTTTTCAATCTGTCCCATTAAACTTCAACTTGAATGGAGAGAATGTTCAAGACCTAAAGGAGAAGGAACCCACAAAATGGGAGGCCTGGATCCCTGAATGACTGCATGCACCACAGTCTCTCCTCCCTACTCCCCTAACTCCTCTCATGCCAACCCACAATGAAATGTGACAAACACTCTTCTGTTACCTGATGCCTCTTATATTTTAGGGTTGTCTGTTATAAATGTTAGCTTACCCTGACCAACCTGATACCCAATTTTATGTACAGAATACGATTAATGAGTTTAATCAGGATCCATACGTATTAAAGCTTCTAGATCTATGGATTCTGAATAAACTGAATAGTGGTGGGATCTCCAAACTGTTTACTATAGAAAGAATAATCATACCACACAGCTGCTACAGGCAACTTTAATAAAATTGCCTATGAAGTATTAAGACATTCATATTTTTGTGTAATGCAAGTTCTATTTTCAGGTGTCCTAAATAGTAAAATAAACTGTATCTGCCCAAAAGGAATACAGCTTTCCATCACTATGCTGATGTTTGCAGCACATATTCTTAATAGACTACAATACTCAAGACACGCTCTAGGAAAAAATGCTAATTCCACAGGGAGCTAGCAACTGGCAGGAAAAGCTCAAACTCAAAATTATTGGGTAAGAAAAGCAGAGAACAGAACCATCCCACAGCTTCACTCAGCAACCTGAAGCATATGGAGCAAAGCATTTCTTAGAATTTAAGACTTAACAACTTTCAGACTAAATTTTAAAGAGGAGCAAAAGCAAGGATTGGTGTCTTGACATAATAAGCAATCATTCTTCCTCATAGAAAAATAGTAATGAAGTACACACAGAAGAGAACCCAAACTGGGACAGATTTCTTTCCTAAGCCACATATTTAAGGGTTTTCACCACTTCTTTAGAAAGGAGGAAACAGATAACAGAACCCATATGTATTACTCTGTTCTACACAGTAATGTAGAAAATATTCTCAGTCATAAGTGAGGCTTCAGTCATTTTCATTGTACTGTTTTGCTGATATTATGTTGTGAATTCTGAGCTCTTTTCTGCTTCCAGTATTAGAGTTCAGATTTGGTGCTCAAAAAAGCCCAAAGTAGGCAATGGTTACAGAATTCTGTATTTACAATTCTTATTTCTGCCCAAGTGTGCAGAGAAGTCTTTGGACAGCCCCTTGCATAGCTCTTATCAGTGAACATATCTAAACCCAATTTTTGTCTACTCCACTGCCTATTTCCTCAGAACTAAAGTTATTTGGCACATGTTAAACAAAACATGAGCAGGATATAAAAGGGACACCTGCAAAGACAGAAAAGGACCTGTTTTGATCAAACAATAAATTTTAATAATTTCACTGCTATTATTGATCTCCAGCAATTCCATAGCCCTCTTGAAGGGACCTAACATGGGCTCTTTAGCCATTGTCCATGAGACCCGGAAATTCCAGTTGGAATAACATCATCGATGTCTTTTCTTTCTTGGTCGTCTAGCAAGCTAGTAACTATAATGAAAGAGAGCATGTTTGACAAAGGCCTTTTGAACTCATCTGCTAGGTCACACTATAAATTTCCAACCTGGTGGTTTTGCTCAAACTCTGTTAAATTTGCCTGGTTAGAATAAGAATGAGGAACGTGAACCAGCCCGGACACTCTGCACAGCCTTCCACCTGCCCATTTTCCTGGGTACTGTGCACAGAGAGAATTATCCTTTAATAACTTTGGTCCCTCAGTATGAAAGAAAAGTATGGGCCTTTCTCCACTGGGATATGACCAGAAGACTGTGGCCTGTCATTCAATATCCACTATGAAGCCAGAAGTTTCCAAAGACCAAAGAGAATCTCAAAGAGAAGAAGAAAGAAAAGGAATGGAATTTTAAAAAGAACAAGGAGCTGCAGTACCAAGAATGCTGCCCATCAGGCCCATTCCAGCCCGTAACTTCCCAACGAGAAGCTATATATACATGAATGATGAAAGAATCTATTTCCAAAGAAATGAAAATTTGATAAACCAACCATTTTGTTTTCTGTTTGGCTGAATTTTGTTGTTGTCAACATGATGAGAATATCTCATATCACTGAATTTTGTCCATTTGAGACAATTCATTGACTCAATTGACTAGTCATTTATAATACTGGGCAATACAGGATTGGATAATTGAGACCTCTTCAGAGCAATTTCCCTCTAAAATGAATCAATGATCACAGAAATGCATGCAGTAGTTTCAACAACTATTTATTGCTCTTTTTGCCAACCCAGAATACAGACAGTATAAATAATATACCTAACCAGTTATCAAAGTGAAGAATGAAGTTTGTCCCCAGGCATTTTATTATCATCGTATTATAATAAATAGAATGTTCAGTATTAGTTAATTGTTATCTCATCTCTTATCTACAAAAAAAAATGAACAGGAAAAATGAAACAGGCCATGTGCCATTGTATGATTCTTGTCCTTTTACAAAATAATGTGTGATTTTCTCTAGATTCCTCTGGAATGTTTATTTATAGTTGAAAACTGTTAATTATGGCAGGTTTCTTTGTCATGCACCCTGGTTCTTACTTCAACCAGCAAGTTATTTAAACTGCTCTTGGAAGCACTCTTCTTTGGCAAAGGTGGACTAGAGAGATCTTTGGCTCTCTAAGAGATCTAACTTTGCCTGACCACCCTCCCCTCACCCAATACTTGGGTTTGGCCACTGACTATTCAAAACTTTGCCAAATTTTATCCAAACTTATCCAAAAACAAACCTGATATATAGCATGGATATAACCATAATACATTTGAACATTAAGAACCTTTCCCTGTGTATTGATAATAAATACTATTTTATACTCATAAGCGATGAACATATCTGAAGTTTTCTATTTCTATTAATATATAGCAAATATTACTGAAATAATGTTTCAATGATACTTTTTAAAATTCGTTCACATAAATAATGAAGCACTAGAAATCTCAGAGGTAAAAAGCTCCATTATCTGTTTTTACACCCAAGACTAGAGTGTCACAATTCCTGAAGCTGAATTACAAGTTTCTTATTGATCCACTTTATGTAATTTAGGATCCCTAGAAACTGTTCATAATACCTTAAAAGAAAAAAGAAAACAGATATTAAGTTGGCCATTGTCCAAGACAGATTGTTTTTATTGCTGTGAGATAGATCTAAACCTTAGCTTTCACTGAGTTCATTCGCCCTGGTTATGTGCATAGCAACAAAAAGGAATCCCTTTTTTCCAATAGTTTTAGTATTTTAAATGGGATGTTCATTGTGGGTTAACTTATTTTATTTCATAAAACATAAAAATTTAATCATTAAAATGAATAAATAAAGATAGGTGATATTTATAATTTCTTAACTGCAAAGTCAAATTAAAAAACAAGATCCAAATACTCCTTTAGGGGAATTTTTTTTCTGCATAAACTAGACGAGTAAAGACTTCTTAAAATAACATCAGAAAAATCTATGCTGAAGAAACCATCTTCTTACTTGGGAAATCTCTTTGTAGCAAACAGACGCATTTTTAATTTTTCCAAGGACATTTGAACTACTTCCAAAATTTGTGATACTTGTTTCAAAAATTTTCATTGACAATTTTAAGACCATGAAAGTCTTTGGTAAACTATAGGGAAAGAGCAGTTTCCATGATAATTCCTCTTCCTTAGGTGTCTCTTGCTCTTCCATTTCAACAAGAGCTTCTTTGCTGATCTCCCAAGAATTAACAGAATTCTTAGAATACAACTACCAACGAGCTCAGCTGAGACATCTGTCCAGGATTAGCCAGGTGCAGCTGCTTGAGGAATTCACAGAGGGTGGGAGTCCTCACTGCTCCCAGCTCTTAGCCAGTTGTAATTTCAAGCTTTGATCAAAACCTGAGGGAACGCAGTCTAAAAAAGATTATTAAAGGTGTGGGTCACAAGCTGTACATTGGAAGCCACCCAAATTTCAAAATATTTTATTATCAAATACTTTGTGTTTTTTAGATGCAAATAGCATCTAGTTATATTATAGGCCACAACTGCTGTAATAAATTCACTTTTCAAAAAGCCTTAATTGAGAACTGCAGAGGGAAGATAAAGCACATCTTGTCCCAACTCCTGCAGGAAGACGGGAGTCCTCAAAAGCTGTTCATTTATCCTATCAATGGATATGAACATTTATTCTCTGAAACAGGAAGTATATTTTATAGATCATTGCCAACTAAACAACTATACTATTTCTAGTTTGGGGCCTTTTTGGCTCATCCTGTTGACCCAACATTAATCATAATTTTGGCTCCTTTGAGAAATATGTTTTTGTGGTATTCAAATATGGTATTAAGGAAATAGCTATCTTTTCTTTTTTTACTATCAAATCAATACTGCATTTTTATAGAATGAGTTTTTTAAGTATACTGAGATGATCACATTTTTTTTCTTCTTTACCTTGTAATCATGGTAAAATTATATTACTGAATTTCCAAATATTGAACCATCTACCAATCAGAATAGCCTAGACTACACTGTTTAAGACCGGATTTAAAATTTATAATTTAAAACAGATTTAAAATAGGATTTCTCACACTTGGAACTATTGACATTTGGGTTGGGTAATTCTTTGTTGTCAGGGTGGGGGAGGACTCTCCCATGTATTGGAAGATTTTTAGAGATACCCTGGCACCTACCCACTCAATGCCATTAACACATACTCCTTACAAACTGTGGCAGCCAAAAATGTTAACAGATATTGTGAAATGTTCTCTGGGAATGGGAGGAATGTGCCCCCAGTTGAGAAACCTTGTTTTAAAACGGTGAGGTTTTGTTTCCATTCACAGCACATGTCCCTCAAAAACTAGTTTGGAGGCTCTCCTGTATGTCCTTCTCTCTGGAATGCAGGCTGTTAGAGCTGCCACCATCTGAATCTTTGCTGGGCTTGGTGGGAGAGGGGAAAAGAGTGGGTGTACAAAGTGCACATCGGCTCTTAAAACTTTTTCCAGGAATTGACACGTCACTTCCGCTGTAGTAAATTTGGTCAAAGCAAATCACATGGATATTCAGAGAGAACTGGAAAGTGTACTATGTGCATGAAAGACATGGAGCCAGTTATATCGGTGATCTGAAATACTAACATTACAGTATTATTCTAAAATCTGTTTTAACGTGTAAATTCTCACTCAGGCATATTTTGTCAAAAAAGAGTGTAAACAGCACACTGCATGTCTAAATTCCCCTCATTTAGTCTGTTTTGTTGTTCACACCTACAGATCTACAGGGAGGTCGTATTGAGTTGATGTATTTTTTATTGCTCTTTCCCTTTATATAAATTACCCTTTTTTTAGTTAACCAGTCCCACTTGTGTAATCCACAGTAGAATATCAATATTTGTGGTTTGGGCTAATTAAACAATATGTATGAGCGATGTAAAAAACAAACGTCAAAAACCTTTAGAAGGGAATATAAACCTGTATGTAATGGAATGACTTCCTACTTAGTTATGTATAGCTCAAACGGACAGGTCGAGGGGGTAAATTATTCTCCTTCCAACCTGCAGTAACCACAACCCTCTTCCCACACTTGTTTCTTGTCTGGGGCTCCTTGCTTCTATGCTCCTTTGGTGAAGCTCTATACTTGTGTCACTGGATCAAAGCTCGCCTACTGTTAAAAAGTGCAGCTGTAGATAAGTATGTAAGATGTTGTTCATATAAAGTGGTGAGAGTAAAATATGTAAATTGTATAGGGGAGGAAGATATTTCCCTTCTTCCCTTCCAGGTTCTTTGGCTGGCCTAATAATTAAATTGACATAAGACAGATTAACAGGAGAAAAACAAATTTCATTATGTAATATATGGGAGCCCCAAAGATATGAGGCTCAAAGAAGTCACTAAAGAAGGCAGCTTTTATACCTTTTAGACAAACAAAGAGCAAATTTATGAAAAACTGACAAGACAAAGGGGTTTAGGCTTGGGGTGGAAAATTAGTGAAGAAGTAGCATGGTTTGCTTATACGACCTTCTGGGCCCTGAATTCCCTTCTTTGGTGATAAGGACTTCTCTGTCTCCTGTTACAGGAAGGGTACCTTTCACGTAGGAGATTTCCTGCTCCCAGGGGAATACATGAGGGTCAGAGTGTCCTTCTCATACTGGCTATTTCTTAAGTAACTTGAATTTGAAATAATCAGTATGTCAAAATGCCGTATTTTGTGGCATATTCTGTAGTACTTCAATTGTAATTGTATCTATTTTCACAGTATTTTAAGGCTGGAAGCTGGAAATATGGGGGCAGACGAGTATGATTGACTATGTGATTGTGATATAAAGGCTTTAAGTACCACTCTTAGTGATTCTGTGTATATTCCCAAGGATGCAATGCTGTCACAATTTAAGGAAAGTCATGCAAACTTACACATCCAGCAAGGGACACAGTGCACTCAAACTTAGACCAAATTTATTCAACTTTCCCATATTTCTTCTGTAATGTTTCTTATAACTATGATGAATCTGGACCTATTCCTAATGATTAATTCTACCCTGATAGTTTGGGATTAGCATTTTTCAAAAATTGCACTAATTAAAAAATACTTATGTTGTGAGTTAGTAATGTGTGTTCACTTTGGAGAACTTAAGAAAACACAGAATTACACAACATAGAAAATCTTCAGCAGAAATCCCTCCATGAAGAGATAATCATTGTGAAATTTGGTGTACAGCATTTTATGCATATTTTTAAAAATAGGGATAATTTTATATTTTATATGTAAAATACATATCAGAATGCATAGATTTAGGATTGCCAGAAGTAAGAAAGTACACTTGACTTATTTTTACATTTGGGTAAGTGATATTGTTCAGACAAAATATAAACTATTATCCTGAATTGCTTGATAACTCTATCTCTAGTAGAGATAGAAACTTAGATAGATATTCTTAAGTATATTTCCATGTTTGCAGTTGATGAACAGGTTGGGTGTCTATTTCTGCCTTTTATATGGGATCTTACAACAATTCTTCATTTTAAAAAAATGGATCCTGCATGTGATCACCACATCCATTTTTTTTAATTTATAAAGTACCACAGGTAGATTTTATGTGCTCACTAAAAAGAGCTTTGAATCACTGCTTAGTCCTAGTAGGATATGCAACATTTTTGAAGGGTAATGAAGTCATGATAGCAGTCAATATCATTCATCTTTCATGGATTTTAAATCTTTGCTGAGAAAGCATGTGCCAGTAAGAGGAAATTATTGGCTATTTAGATAATTGAAGTCAAATTTAATGGATTCTGCTATTAACCAAAATTGAAAGATTTCCTAAGTTGTTTCCCTAAGATGAACAAAGCATAAATCAAATATATATTTGTGGGACATAGGTAGCTCAAATTAATGTACCTCATAGCCATTTTATCCTAGTTTTTTATTCTACTTACTCTTAGGGACAGAATGGTGGACAAATAGGGACTTTTATCCTTCAGGAGCTTACAATATATTCAAAGTATATATTTTTAAAGCGAAATGAATAAAATATATAAAAACAAACGGTCATCAGTGCTAGGAAGGAAAACTACAAAGGGCTGAGATGGAGAATCTATGGGCAACCCACCTAGGATAAAAGGCCAGCAAGCACTGAGGGAAGGTGGGTGCGACCTGGACAGTGACCCGAGAGGAGGAGAAAGCCTCACACATGGCTACAGAGGCAGACAAACCACACCTTACGTGGCCTCTGGAAGGAAGGGCTTAGGTTTAAAAATCAACTGCAATGGGAAGGTTTTAAAGGGTTTTAATCAGGGGAGTGACATCACATAAGGGTACTTCAAAGAATAAGGTGACTATATTCAAACAGTAAGAGGAGACAAGAGATAAGAGGAGTTATTAATGGGAAGCCTTTCCCAAGGGAAAAAGGAATCCCTGAATAGAAAAGTGTGCAGTATAGCACTTACCTAGCTTAGTTCTGAACTATGAAAACCTAAATGGGATTATATATCTCTGAGTCATATACATTAGACTGAATTATACTTCGTGGGTTTTTTTTTTTGGATGGATACATAGGTATTCATAATGCAAACAAAAAAATGAGGAGATTAGGAAAATGCAGAGAAAAGGCAGACAAGGGCAAAATGAAGGGAACTTGTGAACTGGAGGGCCCTAAAATTAAAACAAGAATATGAAGGACTCAAAAAAAAATGGAAACTATAGAAGGAGTATCCTGAAAGCTACAGGAAAGGTAAAAGCACATTTTGATTATTCTCATATTAAAGACAGAAAGCAAGCAATCTGGAGTAGGTGAGGTTGTAGGAATACACTGGTGATAAACAATCCACAATGGAGAAATTATCTTCAAGCACCAAAAAAAGGAGTACAATACACATTTTTCATTACTATTTTGCCTCTAAACTGGGGGAGGGAAGGAAATATGGAGGCTCTTTTAGTAAAGCATTGTGATCTGATTCTGTGAAGCAAGTGTAAGGACATTGATTTCATGAAGAATTGCTCTTTAAGTGACCGCTACAGTGCGCAAGTGTTTTCAGGGGCCCTCGGGGCACCTCTGTACCTTGGCGTCCCACCCAGAAGAATACTCCTTCTCTATTCTTGAATTAAGAGAAGGTAAAGATGAAATAGAAAAGAAAGAAGAAACTTGTAGATAACTTTGTTTTGTCTATTATTTAAGGAACTAGAAAATTAGCATGGCTGAGACTTTGGGTGAGACTGCTTTACAGTGTATTTTAATGTTTAAATTTTTTATTACACTAAATTTCAAACATATGGAAAGTAAATAGAAGAGTATAATGAGAACTCTATGATCATTCACCTGTTCCACTAATTGTCAATATTCTGCCATTCTTTCATCTCTGGACCTCTGCTCACCTTCCACACCATCTTGGTTACTGTTGCTTTTTGTAATTTGAAAGTTTGAAATGTTTTTTTCTGTTTGCATATTCATTCTTAATAAAGAGATATTATTATATAAGGGATTATTACCCAACATTTGTTTATGGCTAAAATTAACTTGATGGGTTTTGTAGCAACTGAGGTAAAATAGAAAAACCCCCCCTTTATTTTTTTAAATCTTGCTTGTCTTTTGTCCTAATTAGACTTGAAAATTAAATGGTTTGCATCTCCAGGACAAGTCCTGAAATGGAAAGTTTGAGGATCAGGTTTCTAGCCCTGTGCTTTTCTTCTAACTGTCCTGGTGACCTTGACATATATGTGCCTCAGTTTCCTCCTTTGTAACTTGGGATGGCTGAGTGGGATAGTCTCCAGGTAGGTTCTTATTCCCAAGTGGCTCATAATTCTCTTTATCAAAAAATGGCTTGTACACATCTCAACCCCTATCCAGAGTCTGACCTACTCTTTAAGGCACAGCTGGTGGTTTCCACACTGTTAGATCCAGTTCGATTCAATTCAACAAGTATTTACCTAGGTCTGCTTATGTGCAGGCACTGATGATACAGAAGTGAACTAAACTGACCCAAGTCCCTTACTTGTTTCCATTCCAGTGAGATGTCACACAATAAAAAAAGATAAATAATTAAAATATATAATAGTAAGCAGAATGTTAGATACCGATAAGTGCTAAAGAAAAAATACAAGCAGGAAGAGCAGTATGAAGTGATTGGCAGGGGGTGTGAGGGGTGAAAGTTAGGCAGGATGGTCAGAAAGGGCTTCAGTTTAGAGGGTAAGTTCAGAATCCAGATCTGAAAAGAATGAGGAAGCTGGCCAGTGGCTATGGAGAAGAGCATTCCAGGCAGAGGGAACATTAGTTACAGAGACCCTGTGGTGGGCTCTGCCTTCCGTTTTAGAAGGGCCGTGCAGAGAATCAGGGAGCAACAACAGGTAAGGCGCTGGGGATGGCCAGCAAATCGTGATGGGCTTCACATCACATTGTGACATCGGTGCTTACTCTGAGTGACATGGGAAGTTGTTTAGGTTAAAAAGAACTGATAGGATCTGATTTATGTTTCAACCAGGTCAAAAGTCTGGCTGAGAAGAGAGCAGAAGTGAGGAAACCAGTTGGGCTCCTGCTATGATGCAGATTAGGCAATCCGAGGAGCCTGTTGGTAGTGGGAGTTGTGAAAAAGGGCTCCATTCTGGATCTGTTTTGAAGGTAACAGCTGACAGGATTTGCTGACAGATTTGCTGTGGGGAGTGGAAGACACAGAAGAGGCAAGGATGACACTAGTGTTTTTTGCTTTTGTTTTTTTCAGAGTACCTGGAAGTACAGAGCTGTTTGCAACGGAGAGGGAGGAGTCGGCTGGGCGTGTTCAGGGTGTAATAGTGCTTAGCTACCACCTCTAATGTACACGCAATCCATAAATGTCCGGCAGACTCCCCCCCTCTCTCTCCACCCGCCTCGCCATCTCTCTGCTTCCCCATTTCTCGGCTCTCTCCATCTCACATTCTCGATGTGTATCTGTCTATGGTTTGAGACATCAACCAGGGAAGCGTCCAGGCATAATTTGCAGGGAGTAAAAAAGAAACTTTCCTCATCCTTGTGCTTTAGTGCTACACCATACTGTGTGACTCCCCAGGTTTCCTCTAAAACTGTGCAACATTTCAAAACTGGAAGAGACCATAAAGAATATTTTGCCTACATTTTCACTTTATAGATGTGGACACTTAGCTCAAATAAGTTAGGTGACTCACCTATGGGACAGGAAAGAGGAGAGATAAATAGTGTGGCTTTCTCAAAAGCAAGAAGTAAAGATGTGATCATGAGAGAAGCAATTATGTGAGTAAATGACATAGTTTTAAATCCCCAAAAAAGAAAACAAATAACAGAGTACAAACAAAAATGTTATACAAATTCTCAGAGCAGAAAAGTTAGTGGAATCAAGGACGGTATCTTTGACATGATGGCAAAAGAGACAATTCATTGTGCAAAGCTTTTGTTAACAGCTTTTCAATTCAATAATTTTTTAATACTAGTCTGAATTTCTTCCAATTAATACCTCTTAGGACTCTTCCAAATTTGTAGAAATTGGAATAGAACACTTACACAACTTGGTACTATTGGTCTGTGCAAACAATAAAAATGGTTTCTAGAATGAAAGTATTCAGTCTCCATTTTGTTTGCAAATTCAGAGCTGCATAAACCTAATTTACCTTCAAAGAAACTAATTTGGAGCAGAATAAACCTGAAAGCATTTCTCTTCCAAAGATTTTTATCTCATTTTAAAATAGTTTAATTAGTGTCATTTTGTTTTGATTTTCCAAAGTTAAATGATAGCTACAAAATTACATTCTAATGATCTCTAGTGTGATAACTTTATTATTTCCTTGGATAGTTTGAATTTTTGTGTGCATTTGCATTAATAAACATATAAGCATATAAATAAAGGGGTTTAGAAACACTTTTTCCCCATAACATTACATATATATGCATGAAGAAAAGGCCTGTTTATAGTGGGCACCATGCATGCCTAGCTAGAATGATGCAAAAAATAGTGCTCAGCTATTGCATTATTTAATGGTAAGGAAAAATAAATTTTAAAAAAACATCCTGGTTTACATTTAACCATTCTGAGCTTCAGTTTTTTTACCTGAAAACTGGAATTACCATACTTGCCATCACTACCTTATTGGATGACCACAATGATCAAATGAGACAGTGCCTTTGCAGGCTCTCTGACAATGGTATTAGTATGAACATTCAGAAAATGTAGTCAACTTATCTTTTTCCTTGATGAGAAAAGACTATATCTTAGAATCAATCAAAGAAGGAAAGGAGTACTTTCATGTTCTTTAAATAAAATCTGTGTTTCTATGCTTGACATTTTAAAGAAGTAGGCCACATCCTGTGTGTGAGAATAGAAATATGGTGAGTTTTCTTCAATCCCTAAAATTAAATGTGATTTCACTACAGTAGTTATCCTGCTATTCATTACTGCACACAGGAGTTTGGGGGTATAGTACTGCTCTCTAAAACCTGGGCCAGGGACTCTGTCTTGCTAGTTCTGTGTGCCTGAGGACGGAGAGTTCCCTAACCTGAGAGCCAACAATTGACACCTTGTGGATTCACTCATTGTAATTCAATTAAATTTTATTGAATTCCAATGGAGAAAATCCATAGGGGGCAAAGCTCCAGAGCTCTCACAGTGGAACTTCCTACCCAAAACACTGGAAACCAATTTAAAATCTTACTGTTTCCAAAATAGCACTGTAAAGGAACAGGCTATCAAGGGGGCAGCTATAATTATATTCATTCACATCATGTGAACACATGTACACTTTCAGAGTGACATGTTTAACCATCTCCAAGTCAAATTAACAACCTCCAGAAATAAAGCCAACAGCCTTTGTGTCATGAATCTTTCTGGAAACCATTCTTTTTCCTGCTGCTGGCTGTGTCAAGACACCCTTTATTTTAACATTTTGTTTTGTCATTAAAAGATAAACCAATCTTTATGTAAGTATGTGTCTAAGTCTCCATACTCATTGTAATTTTCCATCTGGATGATTTCATTTTAAAGAACTGTTGTAAGATGACCAATTAACCCACACATATTAGTGGGGACCTATTATTTTGGGGGCTGGGTGGATATAAAAGCATATGAGACATAGTTTCTACCTTCAAGATGTTTGCATACTAGTTGGAAGATGGTAATAAAAATATAAAAAATGCAATGCAGCATGAGTCATATTAGACTCTTCGGTATGGTCAAAATTCAAGAACTGATATGAGAAAGGAGTTTTACTGAATCAGAATTTCCAAGAATGGGATCTAAGAATATGTATTTTTAAAGCCCCTGAGATTTTGAACTGTAATCAGGTTTAGAAGCCACTGGTATTACATTTTTTCTCTCTCCAGTCTCTCCTCAGAGTGATCTGCTGGGTACTCTCAAAGTTTACCAAAAAATCTCTAAGGTGCTGCATCCACCAGCCCTTTCCCAGACCTCCTCTTCTGGGCCCACATGCAGTCCACAACACTGTTGATCAGGGCCCCCCTTTTTTTCTGACAGTCTGATTCATTTAATGGTTCCAGATTCTTTCCCCACACCTCAAATATTGATGTTGCTTTCCTTACTTTCTTATTCCCCAGTCCCTTCCCGAGTGGCACCCCCCTCTCATCACGTCCACTAGAGGACACAGGTGGCCCCGGATTGTCCCAGATTCTGCGTTCCCAGCTCCGACCTCGTCAGCATCTCCAGTTGCCTTTCTTTCAGGTTATCCAGACTCAGAATTGTTCAAAATCCAAGTCACTTCCTCCCCACCCCTTCATCGCGGAGCTCACCCATCCTTCACTGACCGCAGGATGTCAGATGGTTGGGTATGTGAAGTGGAGGCATAGAAGAATGGGAAATAAGGCCCACTAGACCCAAGCTGGGCATTAGCCACCTTCAAATTGTTCTTGCACGTGACCATGCACCCACTTGTTTACTAAGCCCTGCTTATTCCACCCAGAGAATTTATGATGGCCACTTCTTCTTCTCTATCCTCTTCACCTATCCTGTTGAAGTTATTACCCAATTGCTAATACTCTCCTGAGTTGGAGGAATCTCAGCTTTGACTCAAATTTGTGCTATTTTCAGCCTTATTGGATATGAATTCTATTTTTTGCATTGACAATCTAAAATTTAGAGACCTCAAATTTCAAAAAACCTGAATCATGCTTTTATTTTAATTTTTTTTCATCATTTATGAAGCTGTCTAATAAAATTCAGGGCAATGTGCAGTTTTAAAGAATCATTTAGGAAGAAGCTCCAAGTGGTTCCTGTAACTCTTTATTCATAAGAATAACAATTGAAGAAAGATATTTACAATGTGTTATTAAAGATTTCAAAGCAAAAATTCTTCAGTGTCTCATATCCAGTCTCTTTAAGCCATGTGCTGGTACCCACCAAGGTAACAGGACATTCATCCCGAGGTTAACAGCCTTTGCTTTAGTTTAATCCTAAAGCATTACTTCTTCTGTTATAAAAGCATTATACCAATTTTAACTTTCTAATACAATTTTTGCTTACTCTGCAGGCTATCCTCAGATATAAATGTATTGTGCTATACATAACAGTTGAAATTTTAGGATTTTTCTCCCCCTTTATCATAACTTTGAAAAGGATAGTTACTCCTTAGTTCTGATTTCATTTTCCTCTAACTAGCAGTGATGCTTTCAGCATCCTTTTTCTTTTTCCTTTATTCAGTAGGCAGGAGAAATTTCTGCACATGTGTATAGGCAATAATTCAAGCATTGGTGCAATTTTTTTTACATACAATACTCTTCCCATTTAACCCTCTGCTGTATCTTAGTTGGGTACCTTACAATCAAAAGAAATGAGTAGGATGAAGTAAGTTGTCTCAGCAATCAGAAGTCACTCCTCAAGCAATCTCTCCGAATATCATCTGTGAGGCAGTCTACACAAATGACCGCTCCTTGGCTTGCTCAAGGTGCTGGATAAATTATGCATGCCGTCTCCCTACACCTGTCAGTCACCTTGCTTTTATTCCAGAGGAGTTCAAGCAGTTACATCACTCAAAGGTGAGAAATAAGGACTGCAGGGCCATAGGATACTTTTGCTTGTCCTTTCTGTTCAGGTTTCCCAAAAGGTTCTTTGCTGAGACAGTACTGGCAACACCAGTTGTGCCTGCCAGCTCAGAGGGGAAATCCTGCCTTGGGGTTCCCAGAAAACCTCATACACCTCCTAAGAAATCTTAGGAAGTATTCATTAGAAAGAGACATGAGAACTACCCAGTAGGTGGAAAGAAACAAAGAGGTCAAGGCTGGGAGCTTGAGGTTGTGTTGTCTTTTATTTTCTGGAATTTTTGATGATTATATTTTGAAACTAACAGATAGACTAGTAATCTGTATAACTGACCAAAAAAGAAAACTAATTAGGGCATAACTGAAACCTATGGCACTCACAGTTACTTGAAAAGCATTCGGACAAACATTTCACCCTTCTACTTATTTGTGAGAAAGTTAAAGTAGCATTTAAATGTGCGCACGCGCGCACACACACACACACACACACACACACACACACACACACACACACAGAACGTTTACTGGAGATGGTTAGCATTGATTTAGAGCCATGTGTCCACATGTCTTCTCATCTCCAGTGCAGAGACTTTAGGTTTAGAGCTTGGCTATGATGATAGAATGCAAACATCGGACAAATGCTACATATCAGTTTTTATTTTCCTAGTGCCAGTTGCTAAGCATTAAGCTGCACATCACTGCTGTTACAGGGCACGTTTTCCTCAAATTCCGCAGAGAAGCAGGATTTTGCACATACATCTAAAATATCTCTGCAGCATCATTTAATAAAAGTTTAACTTCTGTATAGCTTTTTTGCCCATGTTCTGTCCCAGAGGATATCAGCATGTGCAATAAAAAGTACCTGGGTTTTGTATTGGATGGTGGTGTTAATCCTTGCTCTGGGTCTTTGCCTCTTTGACCTTGGAAAAGTCACTTAAACTCACTGAGCCAAAAATGCTTCCTCCCTGAAGTGGGACCGTGGAGATTAACAGGGATGATGCAGGTAAAACCTGTAGCAGTGTCTTACAGAGTTAGGGTATGTCAGTGGGAGCTCACCTTCCCCCTTATCAGAGACTAATGGGCTTTAATATTGAAGGGTTCTCAAGAAATATTTTACTTCTTAATCTCATGAAACCAAAATCTGTGAGCTTGATGAGATCTTGGGAGAAGTTCAGCATCTTCATTTCATCAAGAAGGCCTTTGATGTTCAATGAGTCAGCCAAGGCCAGGTGTCCTGAGGCCTGACGGGATGCAGCTGAACTCCCTCTGCTCTCCCATGGTAACGTCCTGACCTCCAGGCAGATCCTGTAACTATTTCTCCTCCCTCTTTCTTCTCTTTTTTTTTTACCTTTCCCTTCTTCCTCTTCTCAACCAAATTTAATTTGATTTTGGTTTTATTAAGTTGCTCTGGTACCTTGGGGAAAGTAGATTTCTTCACTAAAATTTAGACTCTCTGCAAAAACACATCCTGCTTGAATAGTGAAACCTCTTATGCTGAAAGACATTAATGTAAATGTCAGGTGGTCCAAAGAGGTGTGAGCAGATTAGGTAATCCACGGAAGATGACCCATGGGAAAAAAGAGCTATTTAATAGATGACTGACTTCTTAGGAGGAACAAGGAAGAAAGTCTCACTTCCCAAGAGCCTGCTATGTACCGGATTCTGTGCTAGTAATTTCATGATTGCACTTACTGTTAGATATTATATTCTCTATTTTACAGATGAGGAAATTAAGGCTAGGAGTCCTTAAGCTATTTTACCCAAAACCATACAATCAGTTTGTGGTGGAGTTATGTTTCAAAACCCAGGTGCCCATCCATTCACCCTTTTCCAATGCTAGGTTAGCCAAGTCAGAGTAGATAGCTCCCTCCCTATTTATTTCCCTTCATGATTTGAAGTTGGACTTTGTAAGAAACATGCTTTGTTGAATTTAGTCCACTTAAGTAGATGTATTTTAGTCCATGGCTTAAAATTTCTAGAAATTATTTCTGGTCTCTACTTCCAAGGAATGTTTCATTTTAAGAAACTGGCTAAAACATCCAAATCACTAAGAAAACGTGTCCCTACTTCAGGTAACACAGATTTACACAACATATTATACTGAATTGTGGTTCTGTTATGAAATAAGAATTAGCATCAGGAAGGACTCTGAAGGCAATGGAGAGGGTGCCACTGAGTGACTTGAAGGGCAGAGGAAGGAAAGGTGGAAGGTATGGACAACAAATTGCACTGACTTCACAATTTTGTCCAGGTTCAGCCCAGGCAGTTTGTCTTATTCAGCAGGAGATCCCATATATGCTCCACTTGTGTCCCTCTGATGGGATTCACAGTACATGAAGAGTTAAAGAGAAGCATGAACCTCTGGAGAAGATGAAAGATCACAATTCCACCTGGTTTTCATCATAAGATCAGAAATGCAGATTCTGCTTAGTCTCCTCAGTCATGGGAAGCATCTTCTCACGTGGACTCTTTAATGCTTGATGAAAATTACCTTCAGAGGACATAGAAATCATCTAGGGAGGACCTTCTATGTGCAAGGTCTTGTTTAAGGAGATGAAAAGACAGCAAAGGGGAAAACATGTTAAGTTTTTCTATACTTCATGTACAGAAAGGTATTTAAGTGTATTTTGTTTTGATTAGGGCCTATTGAAACATAACAGTGTGTTTCACATTGGGTAACTGGCTCAGAATATGCAATGTCATAAGCTGAAGGCCCATAATAGAAAATACTTTAACAATAATAAAGGAAGCTACCATTTACTGTGTGCTTAGTTAGACCAGTGGCTGGTACATGACAACTATTGATGATGAGGAGAAGGAGGAGGATAATGGTGGTGATGATGGTATAGCAGGCACCGTGCTTAACACCTTATATGCATTATTTAATTTAATGCCTGAGAAATCTATACAACAGATAGCATCACTGTTTTACAGATGGGTAACTTTTCCCATACCTTATAGCTAGGAAATGGTGAATGCACGGTTGCCAAAGCCTTGTGTCTTTGACACCATACTATAATTAAAGGCTGTTCTTAAAGCACCTGCTTTGTCTGGTTACCCAAAGCTAAAGAAAACCCAAGGCAGGAATTTTCTGCTTTTTGCCTTTCTTCTCTTAGAATGGGATAATCAAACTTTAACTATTGCCTATGATAATTATGCATGCATGCACATACATACAACCATCTTCAAGTAGAATAGCATACTTTTGACTGTGACTGAAAATGCATTAATTTGGCATAAACAGTCAAGAGATGAGTTGCTTTTTTATGAAAATTGGCATGCAGCCTATGAAGCAGGGAAAGTTCTCAGAGACCCAAGCTCCACAAACTTAATGATAGCTGTCAACCCAAACTAATCTACACATGCACCCAGTAGTCAACAGAATAACACATCAAGCATTTAGCCCACAAACCATCAACAGTAGGATCTTTTTCCAATAGGATCAACAATTTATATAATTGAAAAAAGAAGAGAACTTCCTTAAGGTTATATTTGCCTACAGTTTGCAAAATGTGATAACCATAATTCTCATGCAGAATTTTTTCCACTGTTAGATAAGACTGAGTATTTGTTTTTTATTTCATTTATGCACAATACCATGTCTACATTAAACATGCACTTAACTGACAAGTACATTGCATACTTTAGAGATATTTTGTTTGCTAGTAAGCATATCTAAAAATTTGAAGAAATATTAGAAATATTTATTTGAAAAAAGATTAGTTTATATGAAAAGCAGGTATAATTGATTTGTGAGAAGCATTAATGTTTAGCTTATTGCTAAAATGCAAGGGCTGCCTTTTTAAAAATTGTGTGATTTTTACACTCTGCCTGCTAGGAAGTCACCACAAATGTTACAGGAGACCATCCATTGTAGATTTAATAATAAAGCAATATATGTAGTTTATGATTAGTTAAATAGTAGTTGGTGCAGCTTCCTAAACTGATCAAATTAATTGTAATTCTGTAACCTAGAATGAAAGGTACATAAACTACATTTAATAATGCAGAGTCAGCAGTGCTTTTTCACTCCTGTGTATCTCTAGATGAGATGCAAAACTTATATGGGGATACACAGAAAATTTACTTCTCACTTGTTAAAAACAACAACAATGATAATAAAAAATAACATTAACATTTAATGAGTATCTGATAGTTGCAGGCATGATACTAAGTACTTAAAGAGGATTCTCATTTGAGTCCCAGAATGCATCTGTGAAACAGAGGCACAGAAAGGTTAAATGACTTCTCTTTGGTCACACAGCATGAAAGTGGAGAGAAAGGTTATAAACCCAGAAACAGAGTCCAACTCTGGAAGTTGAGCCTTTCATCAGTATGTAAAATAATGGAAAGCAAAACTGTGACATTTTTTTACTGCTTTGATCAACTGCTGGATTTCAGGTTCCAGATGTTTAGGGAATAAGATGCAATATGATATTAATCATGTAGCAGAGATTGACTTGGGTTCTAATCCAGAAACTGCATTTATTATTTTTCTGACCTTTGGTGAATTATTTAATGTCTCCAGACTTCACTTTCCTCAACAGTTAAGTGGTGGTAATAGTACCTCATAGAGTTATTGTGAAAATTTTAAAATAATATGAGAGTTAGCACTAGTATGAGAGTTTTATGTTAGTATCATTATTCCTGGTGCTGCTTTTGTAACCCATATGCCTTAAGTGTAAACAACACTAAAGAAGGCATGGATTCACGTGTTCAGGGTCAGCAGGGAGTCCTTGAAGGAGAGGCAAAGTGGAGCTGGAGAAAGGAAGGGGAAGGTCACTTCAGGAAAGGGAATCAAAGGCACAGATTTAAGAAAGACCCTAATGTGAATGACAGAAAAAATAAGTTCAGCCTGACAGGACAAAAGGTTTCACATAAGATAAAATAGGAATGAGATCATATAGGCTATTGTATACGATTTTATATTTCATGATGCAAAATACACACATTCATCATGTTTGATTCTGGTACGATTTCCCAACATTTATGTAAAAATCCCCTATTCAAGTGTAAAAGAGCAGAAGTCTTTCCTTTGGCTTAATAATGATCCTGAGTATGTTAACTCTCTGTATAACTATAATAATTCACCTGGGATATTTGTTAAAAATAGAGATTTCTGGCCTTCTCCCTCTAGATTTGGTGTGGAACCCAGGAATCTTGTATGTATTATTACCTGCAGGTAATTCTTACCATTAGGAAAGTTTGGGAAACACTCTCTAATCCACCCTTTACATTGCTGGCAAAATAATCTTTGTAAAACAAATCATTTATTAGCTGAAGAAACTTAAATCACTCGCCATTGCATCTCAAATAAAGCACAAGCACTGGGGCAGAGCATTCAAGGCCATTCCCAGCCTGTACCTGTCTCTTTTCCAAACCCCCCTTCCCCAAGTCCTGTACTCCAGCTACAGCGCCCTGCACTCTGATCACTGTCATGCTTTCTGTGTCTTTTCCGAAATTCTCCTGCTTTTGCTTTCTTACCTAGAAAACTGACATTCTTAGAGGCCCAGTTCAAATGTCATCTATTCTATTGTAGTTGTCTTGCATCCCACTAAGGCAGATGTTTCCCCCATTCCTAATCTTTCCTCACATTTTACACTAACATCTATTTTACGTCAGCAGTACATATTCAGTTTCTGAAAGGGTCCAGACTATGTTTTATTTACCTTGTATCCCTCACTGCTTAGAATAAGTTACTTGCTAATTTATTTTTATCATCATCTTTTTTTTTGCACTGGCTTATCTGATGAGCTTTAATAAACCTTTTTAAATCAAGATATCCTTTATTTTAATAGTATGAAAAGGATGTGGTATAGAGTCCATGTCCATCACATCTCTTTGTTAAAATACCATGGGGCTTCAAAATCACCATACTGTAGGTTAAAGCCCAAGTATAATCTGACATAAGACGTCTTTCCCACTCTTTCATTGCCAACATTTTGCACATTCAAGGAAAGTGATGTCCTGGCCGAAAAAAGAAAAGCCCAGGGGTGAGGTAGAAAAGAAAAAACTGGGTAAACACAAAATGAAGACAGTGCTAGAAAGGAAAAATAAAGGCAAAAGAGCAGCTACTTTGGTTGGTTATAAGAGATGATAAAATGAAATCCTT
This sequence comes from Manis javanica, assembly GCF_040802235.1. Lineage (NCBI taxonomy): Eukaryota > Metazoa > Chordata > Mammalia > Pholidota > Manidae > Manis > Manis javanica. Next base: position 84,707,487 of record NC_133161.1, read on the forward strand.
TATGTTTTCATCCTGTACAATTTTAGATATTCCTAAATTTGCCTAAGACAACTTACTTTTCTGAGGAGTTTCTTTGTTTTTTAGCCCAGTGTTTTAGTGCCAATTTTGGTAGCACACACTGAAGCTAAATTTGCAGCCAGTTAGCATATAATTTATTTTAAAAGCTTAAGTAGGATCTTTTCCATGCAAGGTAATGCTCTTAAAATACAAAACGAGATCAGTGGATGGCTGTTATTCATTTCACTTCCACCCGTGAGTGGTATTCATGGAGAGGACAGCATGTATTTCAGCTGGAGAGCCCCATCCCGGCGGGAAAGGCAACATTTCCCTAACATCCAGAGAGAGAAAGAGAGAGAACGTGAGGCTGGTTGTGTAAGAGTTTGAACTGTTATCTTCTGAGGTAGGAATGAGATTCTGTGTCACCCTCCGGCATCTCCTTTTGCTGAGGCACCAGATCACCAAGCTCCTAAAACTGAAAATCCACTCAGGGAACACTGGGAATGCCCAAGGCCACGTGAGAGTTCTTCCTCTGGTGCTTGTCCTCACCAAACTCGTTGGTCCTCCTGTTACTTGTCATTTAGTTTCTTAAAGCACTTTTTATCTTATGTTCTCAAAATAGTTTATGGAGACCATTTCACTTTTCTTTGTAGTGTCTCTAAGAGCAGAATGCATGCCAGTCCTATTTAATGATGGAGACAGGAGATGCTCTCCATTGGCCGTCAAAACCTTTGGAGCAGGAATGAGATGGTAACAAGGTTACTATTCAGGGTCTAGGTCCATAGACTCCACATTTATCTTCCATACTGTGTGAGCTTAGCACAAGTTTTTCCAGTTGCTTCTGTATCTGGTGCCCTGAGCGGCATGTCTGCCTGGACTAACTTCTCTGCCAGGCTTACTTGATTGGTAGGGAAGGGTGTTGCTACATTTATTTATTACATTTATTTCTGTTTTAAGACAGAGACACTGAAGAGAAAGGAAAAGTTACTTGCCTAAGAGCAAAAAATTACTCATTATTGAATCTACTTCTTCAGTAGGAAACTATTGATTTCTATCCATGGTTTTCTGTTACTTATTTTTCCTTTCACAGTTATTGTTCTTGTCTTTTATGATGATCCTTAACTTTAAGATAAGTTGAACTAGATGTCAAAGAAAAGACCAATTAGAAAAAGTGGGTAAATAGTAAAATGACTGATCCTTTGACCCTTGAAAAGAAAATAAACAGTCTTCCTTACAAGTTTAAAAGAATTGTTCAGCTGGATGATTCAAAAGTATGCAGCCTTGTTATTAACACTGAAAAAGTTTAATTACATTTCATTATACTATACTAGCTTCTCTTAATTGCTAAAAGGGGACTATGAAAGCAGAACCCCAAACGCCTAATCTCTGGCAGCTAGATTCTCCTTGCTGCTTTGTAATGTAAATGTGCTTGTGTGTATATTAAAATTCACACACTCCATCCATCTCACTGGCTTTTAACGGAGGGGTCACCCGACTTCAAGTAGAGCCACCCCCTCCTTTAGCCGAGGCAACCCAAAAGTGAGAGACAGGTGCGCGCGGAGCACAGGTTCTCGCGTGGGAGATGTAAATGACCCCGGGCGCGCGAACCGAGGGAGGCTCCGCTGGGGGGTGGGGAAGGGAAACGCAGGGAGAGGCCCGGAGCGCCGGAGGGGAGAGGAGAGGAAGTGAGGGAGAGCAGAGAAGGGGAGAGAGCGAGAGAGGAGGAGAGAGGGCGAGACGGGGAGAGAGAGGGAAGTGCTGCATGCTTCATCTTTGAGAGGAGGGGAAAACAAAAGACCTCAGCGGCAGTTATGTGTTGCTGTGTCTGGCTTGGAGGGGAAAATTCTAGACATCCATGCTGACAAAACCAAAGCTCAGCCGAGACTACTTCTACCAAGAAAATTCTGTGATGCGAGCATGGGTTGGATCAGTACAGGTGGTTTGAGAAGACACTGACTGAGGACCATGGGAAGGTGGGAGAGGACGTGCGGCTTCTCGGCTTCCTCTGAACGGAGCTCGAGGTTAGTACGCTGGAACTGACCCGCGGCTGCCCGCAATTTCTGTATGTGTGTATGTGTGTGTCTTCTATTTATAACCTCCAAACCCTTCTGCCCCCCAAGCCCTGGCAGGCAGTGCCATATTCCAGCAGATGTGAACCTAAACTTGGTTTGACTCTCACTTCATTTACCAAACGCCTCTCGTTTGCTTGCGGAGCTTTTGTTTCACACAGCCGTTGCATAGCCGTCATGATGCCTCCCTCCGAGGCACGGGGTGGGTTCCAGCCCTGGATTGTCAGGTGGCTGTCTGGAGAATAGTTAGCCTTTTGCTCCAAATGGCTGTAAATGCATAATTTAGGTTCCTATGAAATGTAAACAGCAAATATCTGCTGACTTGGCATTTCTTGGAAGGTCAGGATAATTCCAAGATATCTGGCCGAATTTGTCTTATCTTCATTTCCCATATAATTGACTCCAAATGTAATAAGTTTGAAATGGCACCCTACCAACAAAGGCACACAGCAGGTATTCCTCTGACAGAGTACGTTTTACCTCTCATTGGAGCCAAAGCTTGAAAATTAATTTTATTGAGACCTGGTTTGAGCAAAGAATACAGTAGGTCATAATTAAAATAGGTGCAAAGAAGGTGTTTTTGTAAGTGGGAAAAGATGTGTGATGAACAAACACATCATTTCTCTTGTTGCTTGCTGTGCAGATAGAGTGGCTTTTGTTCCAGCATGTGTATTTTCCTGTGTTTTACAAAGAAAGCGTCGCCTGTGCTTTCTCCGATAGCAGACTTGGACGCCAATTTGCCATTGTGCACTGGGCAGGAATCTGCTCTATTCTGAAGTAAACTGCCCAGAGGTATTAGTCAAGAAGCTGGAGGAGGGTGGGGAGTGGGGAGAGGTGGTTTTTTCCTTCCTCCTCTTTTTTTTTTGACTATTGGCTCAGAAGTGTCTAATTCACATGATTGTAAGAGGAAAGGGGGGAAGGTATTTAGTTTTGAAAAGGATGCAGTTCTGTGTCGTGCAGTTGCCAAAGACTGTATCAGGAAGATGCTCAAAGCAGAGGGAAGGAGATTTGTAATGGACTCTCTAAGAAAATGTTCTGAGAGGGTGGCCGGCTTGGTCCCCTTCCACCAAAATTAAGATGCGCTCCGGCAGGGCTCTCGCAGCCGTGAGCTGACATGTTCTTGTGAACCTAGTGAAAAATGGCTCCATATCTCTCCTGCCGTCCTGAGGAGATGGTCTCTCTGAGTTGTTGAGCCCCTCCCCAGCGTGATTTGCTCCTATGGCTGTTTGCGGATAGGGACGGACTGGCTCGCGGTTCCTTTCAGTTCCCTGCTTTTTTAAATCTTGGCTTGAATGGGGAGTGGGTGGTGACGGTTTTGCTTAAAGTACAAACTACCCAGCAAGGCTGCCAGAAGATAATTTTCCGACAATCACAGGTTTCCATTTTTAAAAGGGTAGATTATATTTCTTCGGACGCAATATAAAGCACTTTTTGTTTGAGGAGCTAGTCAACAATTTCTCAAAGAAAAGACGCACAACTGTGTGACACTTTCCATTTGGATTGTCCGCATGGGAAATGACAGGTAAAAACATAGGGACGTTTGGCTGTCATCCGTCTCTGAAAAGATAAAGCTGCCCTTTTCTTTCTTACCATGCTTCCCCTGTTTCGGAGTTGTAACTCGTTGTGCATAAAGAAAGATCATGTTCCAGAGCTGGCGTGCGGGGAGAGAATGAACCACTGTCCTGTACTACTACTTCTGTGCTTATTAAGGAATTCCTGTGCTGAGCAGGGAGGAGAGGTGCTACAGCAGCCACACTGCTCCTTTCTCTAGGCTTTGGTTTGGGAGAGCTCCAGCCAGCAGAGGCAGGATGCGCTGTAGCAGAGAGCTCTGTGTGAGGGACTGGTGGAGAGCATGTGTTGTTTGGGTGGGGGCGGTGTGAAATTGGTTGCTCTCTATTATACAGCATTCTAAGGTGATTGCACGAGTGTAAGGTGGCTTCAAGAAGAAGGGTTTGGGCTCTTCATATTTTAGACCAGAGGTACAGCCCTCTCTCCTGGAGAGAACAAAGTGAGGATGTAAAAATAATGCAGTAGTGTGTACATCGTGCAGAAAGAATAATTCTTTAAATTGTATGATAGTTCCCTAATTCTAGAAATTTGGAAAACACCTCAGGGCTTCCTGAGAAATGGCATGGAGTCATCTCTACATTTGACAAGGAAGACTTCTAGTATGTGAATTTTACCAGCATCAGGAAAACAGTTTCATAAGTGCTTTGGATGATGTTAAGCAGTTGGAGCCACCAAAGGGTATTCCCCCTCAGGGACTGCATCTTGGACACTTTTAAGTAGGATAGGCGATAAGAGTACAGTTATGCTCTCAGTCTGTTTGGAAGAATTTTGATAAAACTAAGAACTTACAGAGGCAATAGGATTTGCCTCTTTAGTAGAACAACAGGAACAGAACTTTAGCACAGCATGTAGATCTTATACATGTAGACAGTTTGTCTATGGTACATGTGTGCTTTGAGAAAATTGATGCAGTTATAGTCAATGAGCAAAACAATGGATAATGCAATGAAAACATGGATCTCAATGTTCATGGGATGCTTAGTAGGGTCACTTTTGAATATTGTTAGTGACTCCAGGTGAGGGGATTTTACCCAGAGAAATTTCAGATGTCCAGAATGAGAGGACTATGTTTGTAAAACTGCACATGGCTCACCAGCTGTGTTAGAGGGTTGATGGCGCTGATAGTTAAACTGGATAATATGTGCTTACCAAAGAATCATGAACCTTAGAAACTTTCCACCAGTGGAATTTTGTTTTAAAAGCAGTAAAATAGCTATAATATAGAAGCAGTTCACAGAGTAGCAGCCATCAAGGGAGAACTGATAAAAATCTAGGACTAACATGACATTTTTACCATGAGGTGTATGTGATGCCTGAGGGACCTTCAGGATACCAATGAGTTCTTAGTGGAAATAAAAAAGAAAAAATCCACATGTTGATGGACATTTTAGTATGCCTATATTCTTACAGAATCATTTGGAAAATAGAAAATCAGTTGTTCATAAGGTGCCTGTGGCATAGGAAGGAAAAGTTGAGATACTACAATTAAGTTACAGAGGAAAGATATTTTACCCTAACTGAATTATTCCTGATATGTTTCTTGAACACAAACCTTCCAACTTTCTGACAACATCTTAAGTAATAATATCCTGCTTTCCAAAGTCTATTTGCTCTATCACTTTAGGAACTCTACTACACTAAATTTCATTTTCAGTTTTTAAAAGTCTTATTAGGTGGCAACATGACATTAAATAAGTAGACACATTTCAGGTACATTTCTCTAGGTCTGTCATATCTTCATCTTTTACTCTAAGTCACACGGCATGCAGTGACCTTCTAATATGCTTATTCTGAAGGTAGCAGATTTTTAATATCATTGGGAAAAATAAATAAAACTGTATTGTTATTGACTGCATTAGGTGGTACCTTAAAATAGGTCAGAACCTTGTTATGATATGAATTATCAGTCCAAGTGATTCACAGATATCAGGTTAAAGCAGGTACTCTATATTTCAAGCACATTATTATGACTTATAAAATATGCTAAATATACAGTATGGGGGTTAATTTTATGCTGGTACTCCTCACAAGGATGCGTTTCTGTCACATAAATATATTTTCTAGAAGCAGTGCATTATGCTGTTGCTTCCCATTAATTCCCTACCCACTCTCTTACAATCACACAAAGAATACATCTAATCCACTGAAAGTGATAATGTTTAAAAAAAAGTCCTAATCAAGGTGTTTGAAAATTTAATATTCATTCTGTGAAAGAATAAATTCAAATAGTTTTCTTTTTTCTTTCTTTGAATCAGTAAATCAAGTCAAACTTTGGAGTCCTTAAGGAAACTAACAATGCTGTGTATTATGAATAGAAGTCTCATTGCCAGCCAGTCAGCCAATGGAGGAGAAAAAGCAGGCTTAATTGATATCTCTAACTGAAGCATTGCAGGTAGGGAAGTTCCCATATTAATAGGACCCCAGCTGAGATTCCACAGCCAGCTGCTTAATTTGCTCACCTTTCTCTTCTCCCTGGGGCTGGGGCTGGGAGAATAATGCATTAAGTAAAAACACCACCTTTGCTGTATAGAGCGTCTCTAAGATAGACCATGCCTACAGGCAGTTAAGGTATCTTTAACAGCCACTTAATTTGAAGTTTCTGTGACATTCTCTACCTAGGAACAGATTGCAGGTGACTGTGAAAGCCACTCAAAGTGGACTGAAGTCAGGGGTCCTGCCACACACTGCCCACCAAGGCACAAACCCAGCCCCACCAGAGCGGCAGGAGGGCTGGGAGCCTCCCTGACCACAACAAAAAGCCAAGCCCTCTGGGTTCTCTCACTCAAAGGGCCAGAAAAGCCCAAATGCCAGGATAAGTGCTGAGGGATTCTTGACCTCAGATTCGTAAAACTGTAAGAATGTCTTTCTTTTGGTTCTTAGAAAGTTTCATGTTACCCTCCCTCTCTGGACCTCACGCATACTGATTCCTCTGCTGGAGCTCTCTTCTGTCCCCTTCGCTCACTCCTACATTAAATTGGCTTTCTCCACCAAATGTTCTCAGGGCCCATTACCCTTTTTCTTTATTATATTGGCCAGTTTTAAAAATGCTGTTAGTTTTATAATGGTGTCATTATTTGATTAATGTCTCTGTCTGCCAGGAGACAGGACCTTCTAAAGCTGGTATCCACATTCATTTTGCTTACAATAGGATCACTGCAGACTCAGATTGTATGAAACCACACAGCAGGCATACACTAAACATGTGTTAAATGATCGAATGAATAAATGAATATTACGGCACCAATACTAGTGAAAAAACCTAGTGCACCTTGCTTTGGCTCAAGAAAGAACACTGCTCTTCATTGGATTGGCTGGTTTGTGCACCTGATGGGTGGACTGTTCCAGAATATTCCCAGCATCTCCCTTTTGTCAGGATTTTCCATTTGAGAAAGAAAACTTGAGTGTCTGCTGTTGTGATATTTCAAAAGGAACTTTGTGACCTACATCAAAGTGTGTGTAGGGCCACCTCAAAGACAAAGTGGTTGTCATTCCTTCTCTGTGGCTCCTTCTAAAGTCTATCTCTTCTCCTAAATCTACACTCTCTTCCTCTTACCACACATAATTCTTTACATCCAGGACCTTCTAGGTCTCATCCGACAGTGGCTATACCCTCTAACTATGCTAATTAATTTGTAAGCCCTGAAAGCTTATGTAAGGTTTGGACTCTTCAAGCACTATTTGCATTTTAAACAAAGCTCTCGTGTGCTGATTAGCACTCTGTTTATTAATCTGAGGGATTGTAAAGCAAAATATGGTATGAAGCTTGCCTTTAGGGAGCTTGCTTTTCAGTTCTGGAGCTAAGACATACAAGAACCAACTGGTGATTGCTCTGAGAGTCTATAATCAAGAACTGGTTTGGGTTCTGCAGATTTTAATAAAACTGGAGCATAAAGAAAAGGATCTGTAAGAGAAGTGGGACTACTGGTAGACCATGACCAATAGGTAACTACACTATCAGAGAGGAGGGATAAGAAAAATGTAACATTTTATGAAAGACATGAATAAAAATGTTCAAAGAAATTTAATACAAGGTACATTTAAGACCTTATATAGTATACACTGCTCGTGTTTATTTTCCCAACTATAAGAGCCAGAAATACCTGGTATTCAAGAAACACCTTCTGTTCAAGAATTCATCAGACTTTCATTCACTCAAGCCATAACCTTGAGATCCTGAGAGTAAGGACTTATGCTCTAGAATTTACTTCCCGTTATGCCTTGAAGTACTCTATCTCAGCATTTAAAACTAATCTCAAAGAAGTTTTCTGTCAGAGATGCTTTCAGAGATTCTTTTAGGAATACTGATCACTTTAATTGAGGTTTATTTAAAGTGCTTGGTATACCTCTCTTGTGGTTCATGTTCTATAAATACATCATCATCTTATTGATATATAGTACGGTTTTCATTTCATTGCAGTCAGCCTAACACCTTGTAGAAACCTTACATTCACACCAAAACGTAAAGGAGAGGAAACATTCTTATTGTCCGGTTTTCCACAGAGCTGAGTGAGAATCAGTTTCAAGTATTTTCTTAGTAGAGTAAGCCTGTTCTGTCCCTGTGTCCATTTTAGAGTTTCCCTGTGGAAAAATCCTGAAAAGAATGAATGTAGCTTAAGAAGCTGGAAAATAACAAGCTGCATGCATATAAAAAATAGAGAGAATTGAAATTAAGTGATTTGTAAGTAAGTCAAATAACTTATATCTGGCCTTCTCTTGAAGTTTTTGGTATAAACAGTGTCCATTTGGGTAGTTGGTTAGGTCCAAGAACTGTTAGATCCTGTAAGAACCTACTAGGTTTACGTCTTAGACTTTCCTTGTTTAGATGAATATACTGATCTCTTTAAGGTAATTCAGGGAGGCTACTGTTTAAAGAGTGGGGTCTCACTAATGACCCCTTGCCAGTGAATGCTGTAGCGCTTCATGAGTAAGACTGCACACACAGTCCTTCAGGTGCCTTCACTGCTGTGAAAGAGGAAAAAGATTATAAATCATCCCTTTGAGATATAGCCCCTTCAACACACCCATGTGCATTACTCTTTCAATATGTGCTAAGTTTAAGAGATACTTCAAAAAATTAAAATTTTCACTCCTTTTTTAACTTCAAAAGAGAAAATATAAAATGAGGCTGAGGTTGGCTAGTAGGATGTGAAATTCTGCTCTGTGTGGATCCCTTGGCTATGATAACTCATTCCCGTTGTGCATGCAAGTCTTTGTAGGGTGCTGCGTATGGTGACTTTTGTTTCCTGATATGCGGTTGCTATGCTGGGAATCATAAGTCTTTCTTGTATTATTGGTGCATTAGAATTTAAGAAAAGCCATTGCTTTTTTCATTTATCTAAGTCAGGGGACAAAGAAATTGATATTAAACTATGACTATGTCTATTAATAGTTCATATCCCCCAAACTTGAAAGAACACATTTACTGTGACTGGTGACTGGTAGGCCTTTGATGAAGTCATCAACTGTTCTGGCCCATACTTCCTTCTCTCCAGCTTAAAGGATTCTGTGTATCTGGGTTTGCCTGAGTTAAGGTCTATGCTAGAAGCCTGAATTTTTCTCATACTTATCTCAACAACCATTACAGCCAAATGTACCAAATGACACTATATTATTTTATGGCTATGGATATCTGCACAAATTTAATACTGTCTGGAGTGTTCTTTTTCTAAGTGAATTCTAGTTACAGTCACAGATTTTTGTGAAATGTTCCCTGATCACTACTATCCTGATCTGGGGAAAGCTGGTTGTTCCCCATAACTATACACATGTGCATGCACATATTCTGCTTTTCTATTTGCAATTCTCTTTATCCCACTAGAACCTGCTCTCTTAAAACAGAGGTTGGTTTTATTATTATTATTATTATTATTATTATTATTATTATTATTATCTCCCTATGTTCATTGCGAGTAGAGGGCATTATACATAATATACACATTAGTTATGACTTGAAGAAGCTTTTTTTGTCCACATCGTGAAAAGAGGAGTATAAGGTGTGTTTATGAAATTAAAGGGTTCAAAATCTACATTTTTAAAAATCAGTCATCTTTATAGTCTCAGTTTTGCAGAAGCTGGAAATAAATGTTAATCATCCTAAAAAGAACTGCATATTTTCTCTAAGAAACTATTAAGTCCATAGTCAAATGTGAACAATTGAAAGGTAGAATTAAAGTAAATTGGGCTAAACGATTTGAAACATAAAAATTAACTCTGGACAGGATTCATGAATCATGTTAATCTTTTTGATTAAAATTATCTCCCTGTGTTCATCTGTCCATCAGTGCTCCCTTACATACATCCACTCCTCAATGAGGAGGCACAAGACAGGTGGCTTACCTTTGTCTAGAGCTTTGCTGCTCTGAATGTTGGCTGTAGATCAGTTACCTGAGCATTTCCTGGGAGCTTGTTAGAAGGCAGGATCTCGGTCCCCACCCCAATGTACAAAAACAGAATTTGCACCTTTTTTGCCCCTCCTTAGAATTTGAACATTTTGGCAATACCCTATATGATTCGTTCAGCACTGGTGTTTGAGAAGCACTATTGGGAGAACCTTTTATGAAGTTGTAGTCCATTTTGAAGCTTGTAGGTTGGCAAATAACTCAGGACAAATTGTGAATATGGAGGTTTATTTCTGTTCTCAAGCTATTGAGTGGAAGTAATTCTCCCCACAAGTTACCCATCTCTACATGTCCTGTAAAGAAATGGAAATGAACCTTGCTAGAAGCTAATAGTCATTTTTTTTTTCCTGAACCAACTTCTATTATATACATTGTGAAGCAATGAAGGGTAGCAAGAGAGACTAGAATTGAGTCTGGCCTCTAATCCATATTAGCTGTCTAAAGCTGGACAGATTCCTTAAGATTTTTAGCCCCATTTTCCTTTTCTGTGCAATGGAAATTACAACACTTGGCAAGGTTGTTTGACATTAGACATGAGGATGAGAAATCATTGGTAGCATACTTGGCATTCAATAAGTAAGCAGAAGCTATGGCTCACATTGTCTTATGCCTGTTTCCTCATAGATCCTTGGGGAAAGCAGAGATGTGATCTCTCCTGGTGCTGTCTTCCTGGTGTTCACCTCAGGTACCTTATGGAAGTGGACACTAAGGAAAATTGGTTGGACTTACTGCTACCTGATTTAAAGAGGACAAGCCATGTGCTTCTCTCACACACACTTACATATTGGAATAAAACGCCCCTGGAGATACAAAGCAAAAGAAGAAATTCATATTCCTGTTGTCATTCCTTCTTCCAATAAAGGAAATGTAGGCCATTTCCCAATAAGATTTTCAAAGAAGGTTAGTGTCAGAATTTACTGGGGGAAGTAGACAGCTCATTAGCTAAGACAGATAAGGAATTTAGCATGGGAGTGGAAGAATTAAAATCCAACTGCAGACCTCTAATTCTAAGAGCTGCCATTACAGGATGATTTTTCAAAAAATCTGGGTGGAAATTTAATATTGGAAATTTTACACGATTATTAAACTCCAGTTGACAAGGTTGCCTTAAAAATTTTACATAATGAAAAATACAGACATGTTATAAAAGGCAAATGCTCACAGAGAAATTGTGCAAAGAAATATCTTTTATTTTCTTGAAGACCTGACCTGAAAAAAAGTAAATTAAGATGTCTATCCTGGAAAATAGGGAAAGTATGTGATAAAAATTTCACACATAAACTTACATAATAAGATGCTCAGCCATTGTCAGTCTGAATAGTATTTTGTCACAGTAGTAAGAAAGGAAATAACAGGTGTTTTGTTAAATTAACGATTTTTGGTTACAGCTTTGTCTTAGTATCATTCTTTCTTACAACTATTGAGTTTATCACAATGTGATATTTAAATTCTCACATTGAAATGAACATTGCCATATTAAATTTGCCATTTTAACATTTACAACTGGAGAGAAAAATATGAGCTCCTAATTAACTTTTTTAAATTTTCCATTCAGTTTCACATTTATTAAAGATCTAATACAAAGCATGTACCAACCATGCCCTGAAAAAATATATCTGCTGTGACTTCATTAATTTAGGTGATTTTCTTGATTTTAAATGAAGTTCATATAGTCATCTTAGCAGTATGTGTCTTAACCTAGAAATGAACCATAGTTTAAAAATAAAGCAAGCCATTTGTCTTTATATTCCTATACTTTTCAGTATAATTTTCATAATTTTAAGTTGGCCATATTTTCCAATTTGAAGTTCTAGAAAAATCCTAAAATATAGTTTGTTATTTTTTATCATTTCTGATTCTAATGGACTGGTGATTACTTAATATGGAGAACTATGTTGTGTTATTTTCTTGAAGCTAACCCTTTTAAAGATTTCATTCTGGCAATGAATTTCCCCAAAATATATTTATGTAAGTAGAGTTATACTTGTACTCTGTGGGTTGAAGAATGCCTTAAGCAAAGATTCAATATGTATTATATGCCAGACTTTGGTTAAATGCTGAACTTACAGAAATATCTGTGCTTATGAGAAGCTCATAATTTAGTGTGGGAGATAGACATGTAAACATGTGACCCAAATGAGACAAGTTAACTACCTTAGTAAGATGAACATAAAGAATGGAATAAATCATTCTATCTAGTGTAACTTAAGACTTCACAGAGGTGTGGAGAAATCTGAGCAAAAATCTTGAAAAATGAATATCACTCTTTCAGTTGTAGAAAGAACGAATTCTTCCAGCAGGAGAAACTATATTGGTGAGATGCATAAGGAGCATTGTCTGCCCAAAAAACAGTCAGCACAGATGTGGGACAATACAGGGAATGAAGAGAATGAAGCCTTTTCATGACAGACGGAGTTCTTTATAGCAAACTCCAAAGTCATGAAGGTGTCAATTCCTTTTCGCAAGGCATGTGTGTCTCACTTATGGAAAGAACTTTGGTATATCACTGTTCTCAAGTGCATCTGAGAACATGAAGATAAATTTTAGTGTGGAAAATAAAGAGAAGACCAGAAAGAATAATTTTAAGCGCACTAAATCTTGTGCATATGAGACATGGAAACTGTACATTGTCTTTCTAGCATATCCCATTTATTCATACCACAAATATGTACTGAACACCTACTATATGCGAGGTGCTGTTCCAAGTGCTTGTGATAACAGCAATAAAATAAAACAGAAAAATATCCTGTCTTTCATGTTCATGAGGCAGACCAGCAGTACAAAAGATAACTAGTAGTATGTATAATAATGCTACTGATATCTGCTAAGGGGAAAAAAATATAAGTAGTGAAGGAGAACATTAAATGTCCTAAGTCAGGGCAAGGGGGAAAATGGTTCTAGGAAGGGAGACAAAACTAAGAAAATGACTTCGAGTCAAGTCTTAATAGAAGTAAGAGAGACATCCATGGGGGTGGAAAAATGAGGTGATCTTCGTTTGGAGCATGCTAGGTTTGAGATACTTACTAGTTATCCAGGAGGATCAATCAAACAGGCAGTTGAATAAATAGTTCTGGGATTCAGAGATGAGATTCATGGGAAAGTGTCCAATTGGGAGTCAGCTGCTCACATGTAACGTAGTGTTTAAAACCATGTGTCTAATGGCATCATCTAAGGCCTAAGTATGGAAAGGAAAAAGCATTTCCTGACTGCACACTGGGGTATATTTAATAGCTGGGGAGGTAAGAGGAAATCAGTAAAAGAGACCAAAAAGTTATATCCAGAAAGAGAGAAGGAAAATAAGACAAAATGGTATCCTCTAAGCCAAGTGAAGTGTTTCAAAGAGAGAAGGCCAAACTGTTTCAGATGCTGCTGGTATATTATGTAAGATGAGGACTCACTAAAATCCATTGGCTCTGGTGGCATGGAGAGTTCAAGAGAAGAGAAGTGAAGACAGAGTGCAGAAAATAATTATAAGTTTTTTGTTTTGTGTTTTCAGTTTTTACCATAAAAAGGTAAGAAATAGGACAGTAGCTGGAGGAAAAGGAGGACTATGAGATGGATTCTGTTTTAAGCTAAACAGAAAATTTTAGCATGTTTGTATTAAAGAGAGTGATTCAATAGAGAGAAGGAAATTGAGAATCATGGAGAGGGGAGAGGAGAATTTCAGTGTCTTTAAGTAGGTATGAGGTAGGGGGTGAGATCTAAAGCACCAGTGGAAAGGTTGGCCTTTTCTGGGCATGTGGTCTGTCTATCCGTATTAGTAGGAACAAAGTAGCACTAAAGGGCAACGAGGTATTTAGTACGGAGATCTGGGGTGAGGATGTGTGACTGTTCTCTTCTAGTGAAGCTATTTAGTGAAGAAGGAAGCAAGGTAATTGTGGAGGAGGCATCAGAAATTCTGAGGAGATAGGAGAAGACTAAGTCTAGGAGAGTGGGAAAGGAGTGGTCTAGAGAAATACAGAAAGACTGATGAGTAGCTTTAAGGGTAGCCTTGAAATTAGTGGTCATTTTTCAGCCTCACTGAGCAGTGTGGGTTAAGACTTGGAGAAGACGGGAGAACTAGATTTAATTAGGGTTGTCGGTGTGATGAAACAAGAGGAGCAAGTGAGTCAGTGTGCGTGCATCAAAGTGGCTGCAGTGCTCAGTGGGGGAATTCAAGCTGGGCTGCTGAGAGTGGGGTCAGGGACTATGAAATCTCAGTGGGATCAGCAGATTGAAGATCTCAGCAGGATGGAAGGGTTTCAAGTTGGTTTTGTAGAGGAGAGGAGGCCCATAGTTTGTCTATTTAGAAGTGTTTGATGTCACATTCTTCCACAATACTCTCAGGTGCCATGATGTTCCATTAAAAGTGTCTTATTTTAAATATTACCCTTATTTTGTGCAAACATGGCTGCCAAATACATGTATTACTACATATTCTCACTAACTGGTCTATTCTTTGAATAGCCGGCAAAACACAAGTGCTGATATTTCAGCTGCTCCTATGTTCCCAGTTGTCAGGAGAAAAAAACTAAAAATGCTCTGAGTTAATGACAGAGTAAACAGTTCTTTACAGTGAGTTACTATGAATGTGTATCATTGGTATTACCAGACTGAGGCTTGAGTTTACTTTTGCTTTGATAGAAGCATTTCAGTCTTTATAATAATTGTAATAGGAATAATTTATGCTTAACATGAATGGGTCCCAGATGTGGATTCCCACTTGGTTGGCTGGTGTTCCAGTCTCCTGACCGACTCCTTCTGTGTTTTCCTTCAGGGCTAGTTGGGCTCTGCCTTTCATACTCTCCTTTGGCTTAGGAAGCACATCCACCTGACAGATCTTGTTTGGAAAAGAGTTCTTGTCCCTGAAGCTGAATATAAGAGTCTGCAGGCTGCTGGGGACGTATTCTTTGTCTTAATACCCTAGGGTACTCTCACTTGGATCACATTTGTTTCTAAGACATGTAAGATTATGATGTGAACTAATATGGTGCTTTGTATAGTAAAATTAAAAAGAAACACAATTTATGAGAAATGTAGCCCATCATTTTTGATAACAGTGACCCACGTTTCTGCCAGCAGACCAGTTGGATTTTGAGCTAAAAACTCAAATACAGGCTGCTTAGTCGAATAACTTGATTTGCTATCCATGTAGAAATGTAACTGTGTAGTGGGTTCAAGCTAGAATCCTTTGATGTTCACAGTGTGTGATTTTGGCTACAGGAGGGTGCACCAAGATTTTAACAGTAGGCACTCTCTGGATTTTTGCTCAGGTCAAACTTGTTTGTTGAGCTCGAGTGTTGTCCTGCAGGGGGAATACATACATATGGATGACCAAAAAATGGTAGTTTTGCTTCTAAATTGTATATCAAACTATAGAACTTCGTAATATGGTACTTATGCTCATGACAGAACCAGGTATTATAGGTTCCACAAACATACCATCAGCTGATGCCTGAAATTATTTTGTCAAATCAACAGATTAATTTCTTTACACTATTTGTGGATCAGATTTGTGGATCAGATTACACGAGTGTGTAAATGTACAAGGCTTTTGTCACAAAGATACACAGAAGCTCCAAATTTTGATTCTTGTTACCACATATTCTGGGTGCTTTTCCTGTGTTCAATGAAATGCCTATAGCCTATAGACCCCTTGAAATATGCTTAAGAGTGAAACCAAGCAAACATATTATCAGAGAATTCAACTTTCCCATTATGAGTATAGCATTCATTCATCTATCCCTTTATATAAAGGAACATTTAAAACACTCTAGAACATCCTTTTACAAAATGAGACTAAATGATTTTCCAAAACCAAGGACAGAACTAGAATCCAAAACTGTGATTCTTGTCCAGAGTGCTTGCCCTGACACACATTTACCGAAAGTCATTCTTGAACACAGAATCATTTAGTGTTTCCCCAACTCTGATAAATCCTTATCCCTTTAGAAAATGTGTTACTAAAACACCAGTCTTCAAATGTCCTGTTAATTTAAAGGATGTTGAACATAATATAAATGATATTACCTTGGTCTGCGGAGGTTGAATTTCAGTACATGTAAAAGCGAATTCTGAGCCCTGTAATACATTTTTCATAATAGAGACCATCAATCAAGGTGCAAAAAGGCATGTTAGAGCAATGAGGGGCATTAAAGCAAATAACTTGGTAACTCCAATATAAATGTACAGTGTCACTTAAAGTATGCTGACCTGAAACATCAGAATATTTGCCTTCATTCTCTGGTTTGTTTAAATTTTTATCTAAAAAAAAAAGAAGAAATGTGTGTAGTGAGGAAGCTAACATAGGCAACAGAAGTGGTGAGTTTGAAGGCTATTTTAATCCATTTTAGCAGATCATCTAGAATTTATATTTAAACATTAAATCTGATTTTCCAATTAATTTCACAAAAGAGATGCTTCTTATATTGATTGCCCAAGTGAGCTCCCTATTTGTGTCAAGAATATCTGATTTAGTGACGCTAACAAGCAATGCCCTTAAAACCAATAGTTGCTGCTAAACCTGATGCTGTCTTAGAGCTTCTCAGGATCCTAGAGTGCGAGGTGTACTCAAGTCATTTTACCTTACAATGGGAAGTGATCAGCAAGTCCATGTTCATCACTTGGACATTTGAAGTATAATGTGTTCCCTCCAGGTTTATCTTCAATAACTATTTTATTATTAGTTTTCATGTTTGCATACATATTTGCCATTTTGTGTGTCTTCATTTCTTCCTAAATATTCAGGTGTCCATCAGATACCAGATTTTTTGGCTGAAGAACACCCTTTACCATTTCTTATAGTGTGGGTCTTCACACCACAAGTGATGGTTTCATTGAGCTTCTGTTTATCTGAAAATGTCTGTATTTCACCTTCAAATGTGCATCATTTGCAACACTATTCTCTTATATAATTATGTCATTTTTCTCTAGCTGAGCTTGATTTTCTCTTATTGGGGGATTTCAACAGTTTGACTATGATTTAAATGTAAAAAGTTCTTCTTGCATTTTTCTGAGCTACTTGAATCCAAATTTTTGTCTCCTACCAAAGTTGGGATGTTTGGGACCATTATTTTAATACTTTAGTATATATTTTCCTGTCCCATTCCTTTTTCTTTTCCTGTTAATCCAGTGGTATGTATGTTATACCTTTTAATGTTGTCCCACAGATCACAGAAGCTCTGTTTATTTCTTTTAATTTGTGTGTGTGTATGACTTCAAATTGGATGATGTCTATCAGTCTCACTTCAAGTTCACCATCTTTGGTCTTACTGTTATCTCTAATCTGCTGTGAAGTCCAGCCAGTGAAATTTTTTTACAGATATTGAACTTTTCACTTATAGAATTTCTTTTTTTTTGTTTTGGTTGTTTCCATTCCTCTGTGGAGATTTGCTATGTGTCCATTGCTTATTATTATTTTCCTTTATGTCCTTATATATAATTATAATAACCACCTTAAAATAATTTTTAGCTAACTTCATCATTTGGCCTATCTTGTGTTGATTCTAATTGATTTATTTTATTATTGTGTATAGGTGACATTTCTTGTTTCTTCACACATCTAATTCTATGCTGGACATTACTCTGTTTTCTATTATGGTCTTCTAAAAAGTGGTTTTCTTTTTTGGTTTGTTGGTTTGTTTTAGCAGGTGGTGAATCCCACTGAAATTTCAAAATATATTACATGGTCAAAAACAGGCATGTTCAAACGCTGTCTTGTCTACAGTGGGCAGCAGCTGAAATTTCTGTTTAGTATTTCTAGCTTTAACCAGGTTGCTTGGACTCTGCCCAGACATAGGTAGTTCAGGAACCAGCCAGACATTCTGGGCGGAATTTGAAGTTTCCCTCTGCGACTCCCTCCTTTCTAGATGAGAAAGAGAAAAGGAAATCCTGACAGATATGATCTAGCCTGAAACTAACAGGAAGGATTTGTGGTGCTAGTAGTTAGCCAGGCACTCACAACAGGCTGTGGCATTCTACTATTGAATCTGAAACAAAACAAAACAGAATGAGGAATACGAACATCAGACAGGGCCATTCTCTGACCATGACGTATCAATACAAAAACAAGGTCTCTCTATAATAATGTCCAAAACCAGATAAAAACAAGAAATTTTCCAATCCACAACTTCTCCTCTGTGGCTAATGTAAGTGACTGCTGTTTCTTTAGCAGTCTAGATAAGAAATATTAAGACTTCCAACCACATAATTATGTCCACTTCCTAACAACATAGAATCTAGAGCAAAACTCTGCTTCCTCAAACTCTCCCCAAAAGAATGCAACGCAAGCCCGAATTCTAGAACCTGTAAGATTCCCATTGTTCCCCATGCTGTCTGCCTTTCTGAGTCAGTAAACCCAGCTTTGCTCACAGGTACTCTCACTCTCCTAGTGATTCTTAGGTGATAGGTAATGACAGAATTCCTTCCTTTGTTTGCCAGTATCTGTGGATGCCCCTAAATCTGACCTCTGATTTTTTCAAGCCATAAAACAAGAGAACTATCTAACTTCTCGACATTCTACACTGTGCAATGTGTGTCCTCCCTGAGGCAAAAATAAATAAAAAAAAAGCCATAATCATCCTGGGAAGCTCACCTCGTATCATTCCCTTTTTCTAGGCTCTGCCTACTTTTGGTCACTTCCCAGTGCCTTTAGAAAGTTGTTTGTTACAGTTTGCCTGCAGTTTATAATTGTTATCTCTAGAAGGTTATTGGTGAATTACTTCACCTTTATTGAAAGCAGGAATTATTTTCTGTTGGTAGGAAATATTACTTTATATTGTGTAATCTATTCCTACATTGGGCAATCTTTCTGTGGTATCACAACTTAGTTTCATATTGTGTTGCCTTGGGTAGACACTGAGTTGCTAAATGAGTAAAGTAATCTAAACTTGGAAACTTGAGAGGACCAAATGTCATTTAGTATGAGACTAGCTGAAATTTCAGTATCCTTTTGTTGGGTAGGAATCAAAAGACTTGTCCAAACAGTACAATTGTAAGATTTTTGTCTGTTTCCAGGTCTAATTTTAGAAGTAGCATAAAATTATGCTTGGAGATCATTATAATAAATATGTTGTTCTTACCCACAAATACATTGCTAGACAATATCATTGAAAAACTTTGTAGCTAGTGCTTTTGAGAAAACAATTTGTCAGTGGAACAATGATAACTTGATATTGAACTTGATGTGATCATTAATTTTCTCAAAACTTTTACAAAGCTTTATACTTAACTGTTTTACATCATGGAACAGTCATTGTCTTATTTCTCATGGGAATCAAGCTCTAGAAGCACATTCTTTTTCTCTATCCTTTGAAGTCCAATGTGTTTCTCCAAAGGGATAGATTTGTCTGGTTCTGTCTGAAGAGACAAATGTTTAACATTATTTACTTTTAGAGTCTCTCTGAGTGTAACTTATGAGTATCATACACCATTATTCATATAGACATGTGATTTAGAAATACTTTTGTGTCTCTTTGGCCATTGCATCATATTGATGTATTCTTAAATTTAAATGATTTATTGTTTTTATTAGATCTGTCTTACGTCAGTGTAGAGTCTTTATAACTTTTTTTTTGAAGTGTAAATATTGCCTCGGGTAGGGGCCAATACTTTTCCTGCCCAGTAGCATCAAAAACCCCACCACCAGTACTTTCACTTAGCCTACTTTATCTTTTCTCCAGAGGGCACATTACCTTCTACTGTAAAACATATTTACATATTTACTTATACTGTTTATGTTACATTGTTTATATTTATATATTTACTCTTATTTATTGTTTATGTTATGTTTATATGTATTGTCTGACTACTTCAGTGTAGGCTCCACAAGGGTAGGGATATCTGCTTGTTTTGTCCACTAAAGTTATCTTGTGAGACTAGAGCAGTATTTGACATGTAAAAGTTCTTCTATATATAACAAATGAATGAATAAACAAAAACAGTTTATATAAACCAAATCTTCCTAGACTATATATATCCCTTCTACTCCCTAATTTGAAGGAGATAGTAGGAGGTCTTTCTGCTTCCTTCCTCTGCCCCTTCCATTTAAACTGTCTGCCAGAGTCATCTACATAAAGCACAGCCCAGATCTTTTTTAGTCTTTCCTCAAAAATCATTAACATCTCCTCAGTGTCTATAAAATAAAATGCAAATTCCCCAGCTTGGCATTTGAGATCTTCTGCAAGCTCTCCTTGCTCTGCCAACAGCTTCATCAGCCAGTGTGCCCCTTCTGCTTCAGCTCCTCCAATGTGATCTGTGGATTTGCTTTCTCATCACCTCACTGCAGGGACTCTGCAGTGATGTGGCCTATCTTGACCCCTTTAAAATCGGAGCTACATTCCCTATCTTGCTTCTTCAGCTTTATTTTTCTCCACTGCACTTCATCAATCTCCAATAGACCATACAATTTACCTACTTATTATATTTATTTTCTCTTTCCTACCCAGAACATAAACTCCATGAGAATAAAGGTTTGTGCCTGTTACGTCCTATATTGGAACACCAGTGTTTAGCCTAATACCCTGCCTCCATGTCTTGGGTGTCTTTTCCCTCCGCTTTGATTTCCCTTCCTTGAACTCCATGTATTTAAACCCTACCTATTTGCCAAGGCCTTGCTTGAATGTCAATTCTTCTGAAAAACTTCCCCACTCTCTTGAACTGAGGTGAAGATAACTCTCCTTCTCTGAACGTTGGCAGCATTTAACTGGAAAGCACTTCTATGTCATTTTTAAAAAGTGTTTTATTGCCTGTATTTTACTATTCATATACATGTCTTTTTTTTAACTTGGAAATAGGGTTTTTATTTATTTGTTTGTTTGTTATTATTAATTTATTTATAATTTTTTATTAAGGTGTTATTAATATACACTCTTATGAAGGTTTCACATGAAAAAACAATGTGGTTACTACATTTACCCACATTATCAGGTCCCCACCCATACCCCAATGCAGTCACTGTCCATCAGTGTAGTAAGATGCCACAGATTCAGTTTGCCTTCTCTGTGCTACACTGTTTTCCCCATGATCCCCCACACCATGTGTACTAAACATAATACCCCTCAATCCCTATCTCCCTCCCTCCCCACCCGCCCTCCCACACCCCTCCCCTTTGTAACCACTAGTCCCTTCTTGGAGTCTGTGAGTTCATATGCATGTCTTAACCTTTCCTACAGCTATTCCTTAAGGCCAGGTTTCATCACTAACTAATCTTTACAATCTCAGTAGTACCTAGTTCTGTGTACATAGTAAATGCTCGATAAATATATATTGAATAAATAGCTGCATGAATATCCTTACCACAGCATTTTCCACCAAAATATAGAAACAGGTTTTCAAATTATGCAAAATCCCTGTAAAAGGAATTTTGATTTGAGCTTGATTATTTCAGGGAAAAATCCAATTATGTCCTAAACTCAATGGAATGAAAATATCTAATAAGAAAAAAACTGTATTTGATACATTTGATTTCATATTCAGAGCCTAGACTAAGTTCTATCATCGCGTTTTCCACTTCACAGTAATTTCCTTCTTTCAAAGCATTTGTGCCTTGCAAATTGTTTATTCACAAACTAATGCCCTGTCAGATTACCTGGAAAAGCTCATAATAGAATTGAGGAAAATATAATTAAAGACACAAAGAACATGGAGTTAATATCAAGAAATGTATGTAGATTTACCATCACATCATTTGAGTGCTTTGCTTTTTCATAATCTGTCTTGGCATTAATCAATTACTTTATATTAAATGGGACCGGGAGAATGCTAAGTAAGTGCTGTAAAGATCTTGGGACCAAAGCAAATGTGAGGAGAGTCTTACTCTTCTTTCTTTATTCTGGAATTCCAGACAAAACCTCTATCACTGGATTAGATTTGATTTCAAAGCTTCCTCTTAAAGGCATTGATTTACATTTTCTGTTAATTACCTTGAAAGAATGATTCCCCTTCCTTGTATATGAAAGTTCTATAATTCAGAAATTCAGTATTCATCACCATGCCCTTAAGGAGAGATGATTTTAGTATTTGTTTTTAAGGAAATATTTCCTCAGAAGGAGGAGAGAGGAAAAGAGAAGCAGAGAAGGAGGAAAAGGAGGAGGAGGTAAATCCTCCTAAATCCTCAAGGTGAAAGTATTTTCAAAGTAGTGAAAACTGGAGCTCACTCATGGGAAAACTAATAACTAATATAGTCTGTTTCCTGAGGCTGGTTAAAAGTTGATGTTTAAACTAAGTACAGCTCTGATGGAATTATGTTCAAGGTCTTAAATGAATGTGTCTTAAAGAAATGATTGATGCCAAGCACATAAAGCACCGTGAAATTCTGAAGGGTGCCGGTTGAGTAGCCATATGGTCATATGCAGTAAAGTGTACTTTCCAACTTTTCATGTAAAAACTATAGTCTTGGCTTACAACAGGAGTCTCCTCCTTTTCCACCTGTTCCCATGTTGCTGAAAGCCTTTGGCAGGAAACCAGGCCCTGTGCTAACTTCCAGTGACACGTTTCATACTGGCTTCCTTCAAGTCTGTGCCCAGCCTGGTTCAGCCACCATAGACACAGCTCTGAGTGGACCAGATCTGCCGGTGATCTCAGAGTTCGCCTGATGAGAGAGACAGCCGGGGGGACTGTGGGCTCCTTGATTCCCACACGTGCCGAGGACCAGCAGATTGGCTATTTTACAAGCACAAAACTAGGTATCTCGAGCTGTCCTTTATTTGAGAATGTTTTCTCTCTGGTTTAGATCTCTATCCCTGCTATTGCCAACCCCTTGATAATGAACTCCATTTCTGAGGATTTTTATCATCTCATCTGATTCCCATAAAGTCTGGCATACTGTGATAGTCCATAAATATTTTGGGTGTATAAATAAGCATTAATAAATGAGTCAAATGATTAGTTTCCTATATTACTCCTTCTACCACTTTAGATCCAAACTAAGTATTTCATAGTAAAATGATAATCATATGTTCAGGTTTAGCCCATACCTTAGGATATCACTAGACAAAATATCATTGTTTAATCCTTTTAGAGAGAAATCAATAGTACCAGGTTAGGATTATAAAAGTAGCTTTTTTACATTGTTACTACCCTGCAAAGTGATACAAGCCATGAGAATTCTTTTGAAAATCGGGTAAATTGTCCAATTTAAGCATAGTGAATACTATCATCAACCGGGTTCTGACATGGCTGGCTGTGAGGTTTATGTAGTTGGTACATTGCCTCTAATCTATCATTTGGAACTGCCTTTAGTGGCATTTGGAAGGTCTTAGAAATTGATTAGTGATCCTTAAACCATAATGGCCAAAGTGGCAAAGTAAAACATAATGATATATGGTTATTTTTTGTCTTTTATTATAATCAGGTTGTTCCATGCCACATTACAGTTTATCAAATTGTATCTTCTTTTCTATTCCTCAGTGAAAGCGAATTGAGGATGGGGGGAGGGGCAGAAAATTAGTGTGCCTTATATAAAACCGGAAGACTCTCAGACTAAATCAAAACCAAATATCTATATAGAACGTTAAAACCTGTACTTTGAAACAACGTACTTTAAAAACAAATCGCATGCTTGTGGCAAAGAAGAAAATCCAAAAGCAAATGAGGGAAAGACACCTATAAAATGTAGGCCGGCTGGCTGCGGTTCTGCCCAGGAAGCACTCACTGGCATTAGTGTGAAATTTAAATTCACTTCTGTGCTGGTGATTTGCCTCTTTGGAACTCATTAAACGTTCTTTGGCCCCAAACTATAGACCGAGTAAAACCAGAAAGCGTGATCCAGGCAGAAATTAACCTCAGGGTCTGTGAACTCCTGTAACCAAACAGCTAAGAAGTTCATATTCTATCCTGTGCGGGAAGAAGATTCTCAGAAAGGGTGGAGCTGGGGGAGGGAGCTTAGAGTTTTCATCCCGCAGCTGGATATGAAGCCAATAGCACTGTGTGGCTGCGACTCCGTTAGTATTACTCCTTTTTAGTTTGTGTGCTTCATCTTTGGAGCTCTGTCATTTCAGTTTCTGCTTGAGAGCTGGCTCTTCAAAAATTTTAAGTGACAGTGACAGTCTACGAAATTGCTCTTTGAGAACAATTAAACAAAGTCAGGAGGCAGGTAATATTTTTAGCAGTGGGTAAAAGGGATCATTTAACTATGACAGAGTGAAGTTCACAGTCTTTAAAATTGTTTTGACAGATCTGATTGTCATGTGACGGGTTTGGGATAACGGCTGATTTCTACAGGCTAGCTGAGCCCAGATGGTATGTGGTGGAAACGGTGCCAATATGATGGATATGAACTTAGGAACTACACGCAATTACTCTTAAAATGAAAGTATTTTCTTTCTGTTGAGCAGGTTACTGCAGAAGAGATCCACTGAAAATCACATTAAATGGCAACACTATGCACTAATAAAGTGGGAGAGGGAGAATAAAACAATATTAAACATTTTTTTAAAAAGCGACGGAAGCCTAGAATACCAAACGAACAAACGGCTAGATCTCTAAGTAATGCTGGTAACCATTCCTCGAAATAAGGGAGTGAGGAAGTGGTCACTAATAATGAGACTCCGATAGACAGGAGGAGATATCCATTAAATGGACAACTTGTTCTTATTATTGCTGTTCTGATTAATTATGATTAACTACCAGTTCTAAGCCTTGACTCATTGATTAACTCTTAAGTGTGCAGGACTTAGGAGCAGAATATTGAAGGAGGCACACATTTAGAATTCTTGGAAAAGACAGCTTCTTTTTATCAAGATCAGTTGTATTTTATTTGATAGGAAGTCTGCACCTTGCCCACTGTGATGTGTAGAGAACTTGTCACCTAGGTTGCCAGCAGCTATGGTACAGAACGGGGAGTAGAAGACCACAAGTAGGCTTGTCTCATCTGGGGGGTGGTGGTGAGACTTAGCTCTCTCCTCTCACCCTGCATCACTGGGTCTTTCCCCGAGCTCTGTGGGGCATGTATAGGCTTTGCAGTCAGTTAGGAGGTTCAGTCTGAGCTCAAGCGCCCAGCAGCCATGGAACTTTTGGAGTGGTCTTTACTTGAGCCTCATTTCACTTAACTGCAGCATGGGGCTGCAGTAACAAACTAATAAGGCTGTCATGCAGCATGCATGAGAAG
Source organism: Manis javanica (assembly GCF_040802235.1). Taxonomy (NCBI): domain Eukaryota; kingdom Metazoa; phylum Chordata; class Mammalia; order Pholidota; family Manidae; genus Manis; species Manis javanica. Next base: position 84,732,605 of record NC_133161.1, read on the forward strand.
AAAAAGAGCATAGGGTTAAAGCTCTGGAGTCAGAGACTGGGTTTTAATCTTGGCTCAACTGTTTATGAGTTGTTGGACTTCATGCCTTTGTTTCCTTCTGGGTAAAAGGCAGACAATAAAAGTACCTTGTGTCTGAGTTGTAGTGATAATTAAATATGTTTATGTATGTTAAGCGCCAGAGTGGTCCTGGTACATTGTAAGCTATATTAGCTCTAATTATCAGTGTGAAGTGCCTGGGAAAATACTTAACACATTGTAAGTTCGCAATAAAAGAAAGCTACTCTTATTATGGGTGTTTTTACTGTTAGTTCCTATCCAGAACTACTATGCCTATATCACTAAATTGTTTTAAAGTTCTAAAACAAGTTCACTCCCAAGTTTTAAAAGTACAGGCAAGAGCATTCTCTCCTTCCAAAATGTATACTAATACAAAAAAAAATTACTTAAAATAAGAAATTTTGTTCATTAAGCATAAATTCATAATGGAAGAACTTTCTTCCCCTTCACTTTATGGAACTAGATTCATGCACAATTCCTAGCAGCCAAGTTTAACACAAATCACAATGGATAACAACACCAAATTAATGGGAACCCTTTCTATGATAGGTTAAACCAATAGGTAATGAAGAAACTAATGCTGTGTTTTAATATTTAAACATCTTAATTCATATTCTGCAAGATGAATCAGCAAAATTAATAAGAATTTGCAAATGACACTAAAAATGGGATTCCTGGCAATTGCCAATAAAAACAGGAATTATTTTATGAGATAAGAATAAAAAGAGGAGCTAAAGCAATAAAATTCAAGTGGGATTTAAAATAAAGATATTAAACAAGGATGTGACTGCTATTCAAAGAAGAGAAAATTTGATAGTAACTAACTGTATTTTCCCTTTAAAAATTGCCTTGGGGGAAAACTTGACTCATTTGTAAAGAAATTCAGTAACAAAATAGGATATCAGTACATTTTTATGACCTGTTGAAAACACACAATCATTGTTTCTTCTTAGTCATGTTAAAATACATACACAAAATTATGGTGATTCAAAAGAAAATAATAACATGAAGCTTTGGCATTTCTTCCATCCTTTTTATAAAATGAAATAGTTTTCTAATATTCCAAGTTAGAGAATGGCTGCTGCCTCTAAACTGAAGAAAAATAAACAGGTACAGTACTTCCCTTATCACAGTTTCGCTTGCTGTGGTTTCAGTTACCTTGTGTCAACCGTGATCCGGAAGCAGATGATCCTCCTTCTGACATAGCATCAGAAGGTCAGTGGTAGCCTAATGCTATGTCACAATGCCTATGTCATTCATCTCACTTCATCTCATCACATAGGTATTTTATCATCTCATATTCACAAGAATAGGAGGGGTGAGTATAGTAATAAGATATTTTGAGAGAGAGAGAGCATATAACTTGTACTACAAAATATTTTAATTCTGTTTTACTATTAGTTACTGCTGTTAATCTCTTACCAGGTGTAATTAATAAATCCAACTTTTTCACAGGTATGTATATATGTATAAGAAAAAACAGCATTTATAGGGATTGGTAATATCTGAGATTTCAGGCATCCACTGGGGTCTTGCAATGTGTTCCCCACAAATAAGAGGGGACTGCTATGCACAAAAAAAAGATAGGTAAGAAAGATTGTATAATCAGAAGAAAGGTGGGTGCTTCAAAATTTCAGAGACTTTTCAGCTAGGAGAAAATAAGCAATGCAAGAAAATATTTCCAAAAATGTGTCATTGGAATGGAACTGTTCAGTGTGGAGATGAAAAATGGGGAGGCAGATTTCCTTCTCCTTATCTTTTAGAGGCTGATATTCTTTTGAAAGCTGAAATCAAATTGTTCACCTTTGCTTAACAAGTCTTTTGGGGCATGGCCATATACACTGGCATACAACAGTTATCCATTCACTTGTTTGTTCATTCACCATACATACATGTATGTAGTAGTGCCCACTGTGTGACAGATGCTGTGTTAGGATCTAGAAACACAAACATAAATCATATATATAGATCTCTCTTAAAGGAGGTTATAGGCGAGAAGGGGAGTTAGACATGTAAAAATAAAGAATTATATCTTCGAACTGGAGTCTTAGAAGCGCAAGATGTACCACAGGCACAGAAGAGGGAATAACATTTCTGTAACTAACCCTTTCTGGGAGTATCAGGGAAGATATTGAAAGAAGGACAGTCCTGAGTGTTGAAGAATGAGGAAAGCCCTTTTTCAGAGGCTCTGCATTATATTGTGGACTTTATGCCATCCAGCCAACCCATTCAGCATTTGTATAATGCTTTACAGATTACAAAGCACATTCAGATGCTTTATCACACATAAAACACATTTAAAAAAATAGTGTTCCTTTCTGCATGTTGGTTGCAGTTTATCAATTTTATCTTTCTTTGCAGATGCTAGACCTGTACCTCTATAGTGTTCTAGTAAAGGAGATGCTCCAGTTACTATTACTGCATAACAAATCATTCCAAAACACAGTGACTTCAAATAATAATAATATTTATTATTCTCTGTGATTTCTGTGGCTCAAGATTTTAAGAAGGACTTGGCTGGGCAATTCCCACTCAAGGTGGCTTACCCAGTTGCAGCCACATGGTGATGATTAGAATACCAGGGTGCTGGAGTCACTGGGGGCTGCCTAGCCTTCTCTTGATCTGTTCTGCATGTGTTCTCAGGCCTACTCCATATGGTCTCATGACAGCTGAAGGACAGTCAGGTTACTTACATGCCAGTGCATGGCCCCTTGTATACAAGATGGATGGAAGCTTAATCACTTTTTCTGACCTTACCTTACAAGTCACACTGCATTCTCTTGAACCACAATGTTTTGGTTACCAACAAGCTACAAACTTAAAGGGAAGAGAATTAGATTTAACCTCTTGATGGATGAGATGTAAGATTCTTTAAGAACACCTGAGACGGTGATATTGTAATGGTCTTGAAAAATACAGTCTTGAACTATGTCTTCATTGAGGTTTTGAGTAAATAAATTATTCTCTTTAAGAGAGAGGGTGTGGAATCTTCTCAGAAAATTATCCAGGGCAAAGGGAAGTTACTGGATTTTAACTAATGTTTATTAAATTGATTTTTAAAATTTCAGTACCTGACACTTTCTAATGAAATAAGAAAAAAACATTATAGGATAGATGAGATAGATTTAATTTGGCAATGAGAAAGGGTTTTCTGACAAAGTAGCCATTGAACTTTGGTAAAGGCACAACAGAAAACTGAAGAATCGCTCTCTTTGAAGTTTTAAAGAATCGATGATAGAGGAATTCCATGAGTTTCGCTGTGTCAGTATGTTCCCATCTGAAGGAAAGAGATGGATTGGGTAACCTTTTTAGGCCTGTTTTGGTGACGTATAAAATTCCTCCATATTCACTGACAAATAAGGCATAGAGAGATTGTCTGGTTGACTATGGAAAGGTCTTTTGGTCAATGAAAGGGATTACTTTATTTAGTTTATTTATTAATCATTCATTAATTCATATACTTTTAGCTCTCTGTCTCATAAAAAGCATCCCAATTTCTTACCTCTACTTTTTCTTTACCAATGCAGTTACCACAGATTTTTTTCCAGATCTTAATTACTATCTTTTGATCAATACTTAGAAAGAAGTACTTTGTGATAAAGTAAAATTTGAGTTCCTGGCTTGGCATGGTTGGCAAGACAAGTATAAATTATAGGTAATATTTTTGTGTTTTTAAGTGTGTTGGTGTCAGTATGTATAAATTATATAGAGAACTCATGTAGTGCCAAAAGTATTTTTTCTTTTTTATGGAAGTAATGTTGATATGCAATCTTATATTAGTTTCAAATATACAACACAGTGGTTTGACAACTACCCATGTTATTAAATCCTCACCCCCTCTAGGGCACTTGTTATCTGTCAACACAGGAAGATGTTACAGAATCATTGACTATATTCTCCATGCTGCACTACCATCCCTGTGACCTACCTACATTATGACTGAGAATTTTTGTGCCCCTTTGTCCTCCTCCCCAACTGTAGTGTATAATTAGCATCCCTATTTTAGAGATGATGAAAATGAGGTACTCAGAAGTTAAATACCTTTTCTGAGATCAAGAAGCAAAGCTATGATTTGAACCCAATTCTGCTGACACTGGAGCTTTGCTAGTTAACCAAGTGCTGCACCGCTTATTTTTAAATGGCAATGAAATGAGTACTCACCATCTTCTTTTCTAAATTTTAGACTGTATTTGTAAATAAAACCACCATCTGAAATTTGTAAATCATAATCCCTCAGTGTCATTAGGTTATATAGGAGGCCAGGTGCTCCTTTCCCTGGCCTACAAGAACCTTTATGATCTGGCCCCTATTTCCTGTTTTGTATTGCTTCTTAACTTCAACTTAGTTCTTTTCTTTTTTTTTCCTTTTTCTTCCAACAGAGGCCTTTGTTCTAGCCAAGATGGGCAGTTCCCGTGCCTTTGTGAGAATAGTTTCTTTTACCTGTAATTGCCACCCAACTCCCGTTAGATTCTTCCTATTCTTTAAATCCATTCCAAAGCTGCCCCTTTCATAAAGTCTCTCAGATCACCCAACAAGAAGAGATTTCACCTGAATTTCTATACCTCTTACTTTCTCTATGAGAACTTTGTCATAGAGAAATTGAGAAATTTGTAAATTATTATATGTATAGAATCCCCCTCAATCAACTTATTAATTCCTAGTTGGAAATGGCCACAGCCCTTGCTTTTTTTCTATTTTAAACCCAGGCCCAATTTGCCACAAATTATATTTTTTCAATGCTGGTCAGGTTGTCCAACTTCCGGTTTAACTAGTGTCTGTCTGAATTGAGCAGCATTAATTGCTTTACTTTGTACTTCTAAACCTATGCTTGAGAACAATATTTCTTCTCCTCATGTTTCAAATAAAATTACATTAATTATGACGTAGCTAAAAAACTTCTGGGAGTTCTTTCTCTGCTTGCTTTTACTCTATTTTTCATTGTGCTTTTAACAACTTCAGGATGCTCATTTTATCAGATAAAGAACATAGTTAAGTATGCTTTGTTTAACCAGTTGAGCAAAAGGAGTCTAGCCTGATTTTATTTAACTAATGGGTATCATTGATGCCAAAATTCTGAACCAAGTTTCTGAACATAATTCCTTAGAAGGCAGCTGGTTTTTCTCCTTTTTAGGGCCACAAATTGCATGCCTAAAACTGGTCAGTCATCTCATATATGTGTGCTCTTATTTACATGAAGCAGAGTAAAGGGTTTGTACTGACTTACAAGTACCATCAATATTTGGCAAACAAAGGAAGATATCACCATGATTAAAGATTTTGAATGTTAGTCCTATAATTCAAAAACTGCTTCAGAGTATATGTACCTTCACTTACTATGTAGAAAACAAGATTCAAATATCACCCATGTATTGATATCCTACTTTATTCTAAAAAAGATTTTAGGAATTTACTAAGATGTGAAGCTGCATATCATAACAAGGTAACATAAATCATAATTAAATGGTAAAGATGAAGTGAGGCAATAACAAAGATAAGGTCATAAAACATGCCCCAGAATAAAGCCAGTAATTAAGATAGATGGTATATGTTCCTATATATATTCTTACAAAGAGCGGGCTGCAAATCAACATGAAGAGGAAAATTCGGTCACGTTTATGGTTAGTTTTGCTGGTTTGTAATGCCTAGTAAATAAAACAAAGCCATTGCTGAGGAGGTGTGCACCTACTTATGGCACTAAGAAATTACTTTAATGGATCTTCTAAAAGAATGCTGCTTAATCCTTAGGGATGGCTTTTAGGTGATAATTACAAACCAACACAAGCTGCTTCAAGCTAGAAAACTTTAAAGAATAGAGTTCTTATTATGTATGACAGATGTAGTGCTTTTGCTTTTTGTGCATATTGTGCCAGTGACTCCTGCATATGCAGTCTGGGACCTTCTGCTGACCTGTCTGATTCCACAGCTCTGGCTTCCCTAGGACTCCAGAAACATTTCTGATTTCAGTGGTGACACCATATTCTGTCATCATGCACACATGACTGTATCTTTGCCTTCATGATGGTATTTGTAACATTACCCAGTTTGCCCCTATCTCTGCCTCTAAGTTCATATCATGATCCTGGCTATTTACCCATAATCCCAACCACCATACATCCCTTTGTTTACATTCAGTGTTTTGTAAACCTTGGAGAGATCCTTTGTCAGGTATTTATGGACTGGAGAGATTGCTGAAGGAAAGCTCCCCCTCCCTCAACTGAAGTACAGAAGCTCTACTTTCTGTTGTGTTGATTATGACTCCACATATAATTTCACTGGGGAAAAAAACATTCACTTGCTTTTAAAAAAATTAATACTTGAAAAAAATCAATGCTCCCTGAGGTCTCTTTAAGGTCTAGATATTGATTAATTACACTGGCTAAGCTGAATGTCTCTTTCACACATTGTTCAAATTTGTTTTCTATGTCCTAGATTCTCTGCATTTGTGCTATCTAAATTTGTTCTTGTTTTTTTTTTATCTATAAGTAGCCCTATAAACATCTAGTAGATCTTCTAATGAGTTACTTTATTTCTCTTGTATTTTTACATAGTTTCTCATCTCTTATTTATTCACTTTGGCTGTAGGTGGTAGCATAGATTTCTTGCTCTGTTCTGCCTTTTTTCGCCCCAAAGAAGTACATGATCCTTCATCTAAAGGCCAATGATTTTTAAGTCATGTGAAACATGCTTCAATAACACATTTTGCTCATCCATTTTATCCTCAGTATTTAAATTACTGCTCAAATGGATATTAATATCCTATTATATATTCTAATGAAATTGAAGACAACTTTCTACCTGAACCATAGTTTTTCCCTCATGAACATTCTTTTTATATTTTTCTGTGTGTGAAACTTTAGCAGTTAAAAAGAAATTATAACACCATCTGTAATTGTACCAATATTATATAAAATGCACCCTTTGAAATTTGATATTAGTCTGCAATTTTATTCAGACAAAGACTAATGATATGTTAGCAAACTAAGCAGATAGAGATTTTTGATAGTGGGAAATGGGCATAAATATAATGTAGCTTGTTTAAAAAGTCAGATATTTTTACCTAAAAAAATGTAAATCACCCTAACTAAAAATGTATATAAGGAATTAAGACTAACTGCATATGTCTTACCAGAAAAAAATTAAAATATTTCATCAAATAATAGAAAAGCAAATTTAAGGATATGGCAATTCTTAATTTAATTGAACAAATTCATAAAACATGCACTTTCACGTCAATACTGCATTCTCCATCTTTTGAAAAAACAGCACATTGCAGGTGAATAGGGAAAACACCTTCAGTCTCTGTGACTTAAAAGCAATAAATGTCATTTAAATTATTTTAAATGTAAGTCGCTTATATGTTACATGGTTTACAAAAATATGAAATGTATTTAAAATAACAAATCATTGTGGCACCAAGAAAAACTTTTGGTGGTGTATTTAGAGAATTATGCCTCTATTTCTTGGAAATGTCAAGCTCTGTAATGGAATGCATTGCAGTCAAGTATGAAACGCATGGGCCTTGGGTCAGACTAAGTAGGGCTTTCATATATTTTCTATCACCACTAACACAGCAGTCCTCAAATGCTTCAGTCGCAGGACCCAGTCACATGATCTAAAATCATTGAGGACCCTAAAGAGGCTTTTTAAAGTGAGATTATAACTATAGTATTTAATGTATCTGAAATTAAAGCTGAATTATTTTAGAAATATTAAAATAAAATAATCAAAATAACAATAAACCCATTACATTTTAGCATACATAAATACTTAATAATGAAAAATAACTACTTCCCAAAACAAAAAATAATGTAAAGTGTGTTTTATGTTTTTGCAAATCTCTTTAATGTCTGACTTCATAGAAAACAGCTAGATTCTCACGTCTGTTTCTGCATTCAATCTGTTGTGATGCAATATGTTGGTTGAAATATATGAAGGAAATATGTCTTGACATAGATATATAGATATAAAAGAAAGGAGTGTTTTAATATCTTTTTAGAATAATTGTGAATATTCTTCAGTGATTCTACACCAAAACTTGTAAACAGTTGTTTCTTAAAGTTTAGCTTGCAATACAGAATTGGAAACCATATCAATGAACTTTTCATTCTTACTTAATTTAACTCCATTGGTATAACTTGCATTTTGAGTATTTTGTATATGCATGAGTTTGTAACACCACACATTGCTCATTGTTTCACTGAATTCTGCAGATCTTTTAAATGTTGACACTTTTGATTATAAAAATCGCCTCATTAATTTCACCACTGATCTCATCAGAAAATACTTTATATATTGGGAAGCTATTAAATTGATAGGGATTTCCCAAATTATCATTTAGGCTCAAAAACTCAAAAATCATTATTGGCAACAATCTTTGAAAATGATAGGTCAACTCTGTTTATGTTCAAGACAATGTCTGCCGTATACCAAATGGAGTAACCATAGTTGATCTGCCAGTCATTCTGTCCAGTAAAAACAGTACTCTGTAAATGAGTGGCTAGTTCAGCTTGCAATGCAACAATTGAGCAGGGGCTTTGCTTTGAGACAACCCAGAGTACTGTGATGTGAGACAGAAGGGAGCTTAGCGCATTTCCCATTTTGTCACACAGAATATTAAAAAGGCATGTACTCAAGAATTGTGACTTAATAAAATTTTTACCCTTTGGTCTAGGACATTGTAAGACAGCGAATTTTTTTCCCCTCGAGTTCCTGGCAGTGAGAACACAATGACTATTAGTACAGCTTGGTGTCACTGCCTTGATAAGATAGCAACAGTTACATACTGCCATTGTTTTTGTATCAGAATGCACGTGTCAAACAGAGAAAAATGGATATAATATGTTAGTACTTTTATGAAAATGGTTTTTATCTCATGGGTCTCCTGAAAGTCTCTTGAGGGACCCCCCAGGGGTCTGTGGACCATATGCTGAGACCTGTTAAACCAGGGTTTATAACCTTTCTGAGGTAATTTCTTAACTAGTAAAAATAAGGATATTAATGTATGCAATGCAGATTGTTTTGCCATTTCAATCTGATAATATGAGGTTCTCAAAAATATTTTTCTATTCCCTTTTTTCCCCAATATTAATCTCAGTTCAATATTATTAGTTATTCTCTTTTTTGGAATAAGTATCTAACCTATTGAAAAATGTATTTTCAAGTTTCTTTTACAGAAAAAAAATTATTCTTAGGTGCTCATTGGAAAACTAACTGCTATATTTTCTCAAAGAATTTCAGGACAGGCATTTAGAGTATCAATTTAACTTTATACGTGTTCATATAAAGTTCATATCATAAATGTTTCACATATCCATTCTGCCCATTAAATCTTGAGCATTTTGACCCAAAGTTGTATTTTTTAGAGCCTCTGCTGTACAGAGTACAGGATCAATGAAGATTGTTATATTTAGAAAAAAATCTATCTTCTCCCTACTACTTCACACACATTTGGTCTACTTTCCCCTACAATTTGTTGGCTGTATACACTAGAAATACAGTATAATATTGAGTTTAAAGGAAATGATGTTTTAAAAAAGGCTGCCCCCCTTATTCACTTCAGATATTTAAATTTGAAGATTAAAAAGAAAAGAAATCAGAATTCATTTAAATGTATCTGAATTTATTTAGAAGTTCACCCAACACACAAAGGAAGTCATCAGTGACATGTTCTATGAAGTTAGTTCTATGAAAGTGTGCATCACCCAAAATAGCAGTCCTCTGTATTGCATAAATGTGAAGCCTTATTGTGAGATGGAACTAAGAGAACCAAGTGTGTAATAATTGAATTTATTTTTAAGTGTATTAAGAAAAGTATTACGTGAAACATTTGAAAAAACCAACTTGAATCAACACAATAAAAAATAGATTATTTAGACCTTGTTGAATATTTTGCATAAAGAAATTAAAATTATAGTGTATTTTAAGTTTCTTTCACCCATATTCTGGTTCAGTTAGTTGCTATTGGTGTTTTCTTGAAAAGGGCATAAAACTTCAGGGGAGGTCTGCAGACACTCACTTTTATTAAAGTTCTTCATCAAGATTGCTCATATATCATGCTGTCAGATAATGGCTCGACTTCCTCTAACAAAGATAAAACAAATATAAGTTCTTTTGATATACATCATATGTAATTTTTCTGCCACATTGAAAATAGCAGTTAAAAAAAAACCCATAAACTTCTGGGGAATTTTTCCACCCATCAAAGGATAAGAATTTCTTAGCCAATCATTTTGAAATAGTGGACGTTGAGATGTTTTATGTATCACAGTGGAAGTGTGCAGTGTTTTATGTATTACAAATTTGTATAGCTTAAAAAAAGGGGCCATTAAAAAAATGGCACCTACTTATGCAGATAAGGAAAGTAAACTCAGAGAGGTTAAGTTATGTACTGGTTAGATTTTGCTGCATAACCTTCCCCAAACCACAGTGGCGTACAACACAGAACGCTATTTTCTGACAAGTGTGGGATTCAGCTGAGCTAGGCAGGTCCCGGTGTGGGTGGTTTTGCAGGTATCTGCTGGGATCCCTCATGTGTCCGCTGGTTGACCCCAGGCTCTGATCCAGGCTGGGCTTTGTTGGCACCCCATAGCTGAGACAGCTCTGTTCTACATGTTTCTCATCCTTCTTTTGGAACCAATAGTTTAATCTGGGCGTGTCCTTCTCAGGGCAGTGGCGAAAGTGCAGCAAGGCCAGCAGAGATGTGCGAGGCCCTTTGAGACTAGGTTTGCAACTCCCGTTTTCACTTCTGACTCATCCTATTGGCCAAAAAGCAAGTTATACAGGGTGGTGAGATGCACTTCACCCTTAGAGTGAGGATTCAGAATTCACTTGCCAAAGTGAGTGAATACAGAGAAGATGAGTAACTGGGGCCACAAAAGCAATGAATGTGCCCCATCATTGTGCCATGGGTCCTACAGAGAGGGAGCAGCCAAGGCCTCTTCAGGGAGCTGCTCCCTTCTTGGTTTCTTCAGTAGATTTTGACGCTGCCCTCCGACTGGGTCCACTCAGAGGCTTTTCTGGTGGTGTTTGAATGTCTGTATTTACAATCTAATTTCTACCTATTGTAAGAACAATGGAAAATAGATTCAGATGATGGTACCCACATCCATTTACCTCCCTGCAGCTGCAGTGACCACATGCTGCTGTATTGAGGGAATTAGAGAAAAATCATAGTGAAACATATTTTGTCATTTTTATCTTATTGCTTCTGATTACTCTGTGCCAGTTCTCATTCATAAGCAATAGATGATATCATCTACTGTTGTTCTAAGATGATAAGAGGAATATAGGCCCAATCCATTTATGTGATGTTTACAATTTATTGTGCATTTTCCATTGACTGAGACAGTATATGAGTTTCAAATACAAATATCATTGTTCTTTGCTACTTTGTTGTTTTTAGTCAATTACCATTTTAGGATAAATGACTACTTTGTTTGGAACATTGTATTAAATAAAAATACGTCGTTTCCTCATGTTTTAAGGATGTCCTCTATACTTAGACTTCAGAAGAGTGAATAAACAACTTTTCTTTATTAGTGGTAAGAAATTGGTCTTTAGTTACACATAAGTACAGTCTGCTGCTAAAAGCATACTGATCATTGTCTTAATGGTGGCTTAATATGATAACATAATGTAAATAAGGATTTTACCCTCTGATCTCCTAACAACAATATATCACATTTGGGCAAAATCCTTACAATAAGGTAAATAGTATATATTTTCTAGTGCTACTTCTCCGTGTTTTTTTCCTGAAAAGATTATTGATTTCACTGAATTTGTTTAATTGGAAAGTAACATGGAACACAGAAAGACAAATAATTTTATTAGAATGATTCTATTACTGTATTTTGACTGTTAATATGTGTTTAAAAGGCTCAAGTAAACAGTTGTGGCTGTTTGTGTGTGTCCGTGATTGTAAATACTTTCAAAAACATACATCCCTTGTTCACATATACTAGAAAATCAAACTGCCCTAAAGAGGTCTACCGCTCCTTCCCTGCCCAGGAATAGGGCAAGATAGCATTGTGAAGTCATTTGGTTAGTGACCATTCTTTTGTTTTGTTTTTTCTGGAATTCATGAAAAAAAGCACCTTTAATTCATTTGCCAATTTCTGTCACAGTCCTTTTAGGGTACTCATTCTGCTTCCCCACTCAGGTACTTTCAAAGCTAAAGTCCACTACCTGGAATGATAACAGCCCCACCACTACTTTGTAAGGCTCAACCCTGTGTTGGCCCCTAACAAAAATACCTTTGCTCCAGCAGTCTAATTTCTAGCAGTCTGATTTGTATGCCCTTTATAAAATGTGTTATCATATATTACCTTAAAAATTATTTGAATACAGATAATTCAAAAAAATTTGAATACAGAAAATTAAAGAATGAAGATAAATCAGAAATCCAGAAATAATAAAATTAGTATCACCCATAATTCTACCCTCAGTTATAAATACTGTTAACAGTTTGGAGTACTTCATTTGTTATATTTCTATTCCTTAACTTTTTTCATTGTATTTTTGAAAAGTTGCAAGAATTCTACACTACACATCTATATACTTAGAGTTTACCATTAATGTTACTGTATTTGCTTTATTACATATCTAAAACCCACCATCCCTGTACCCATCCACCAATTCATCTTATTTTTTATGCATTTTAGAGTACATTGTAGACGTTAGTTCACATAATTGCAGAGCAATTATGGGTTAGTTAGAAGTTTTAGGTGAGATGAGAAGACCCACCAGGGAATTGACATGTCCATCTGACATTGCAGGCTTTCTGAGTTAATTCTAATGTTTCCATAAATATCCTGAAGGTGTCAGACTTCATGTCCTAGTTTTCAGTCTGGACATCAGTCTCCATAGGACATATCTGGGGCATAGGAACATGTCAAGAGTTTTCAAAAGCTGGGTGATGGAATATAAGACATTCTCCCTGAGCCAGGCTAAATTGAAGAGAAATAAACAGAAGTCTCTTTTGTCACTGACCCACCTACCCTTAAGTGGAGACAACAGGTGGCTGCAAGACTAACATGATTGAGATGCTGTTCCTATCACAAATTAAACAAATAATACATTCAAGATTTCAAGATTTTCCTTTCTTTTATTTGTGGCCCATTTATTTTATTGCTTGCTTTTAAATTAAATTTCAATTAGCAGTACAAGATGTCTATTCTTTCTTCACCTTTTCACTTCAGTCATGTGCTCTTGACCTGGAGCCACATGGATTACCTTCTAGAAAGCTAAGAAGCCCCTGAAAATTTATACATAGCTCAGTGTGTGAATACATGTATGTATGCGAAGATGCATGGTTATTATCAGATCAGAGTATTTAACCCAAAAGACTGGAAGAACAACTTACTTAAATCCATAACCATGTAAAAGACACAATTATAGAGGCTCAAATAAGATAGAGGCAGTGTTTAGAAGTATGCTCTGGTCTTCTAGACATTTTTCAAGGAGTGAAAATTGGATGCCGGTAGTAGCAAGGAATTATAGTAAGGATGCAGGATCTCTGCATTTGATTATTTTGGAGTACATTCTTTAATATGAAAGCTGGAAAATTTATGACCTCCAGAGCCTCTGTTAATGCCAGTTTAATATGAAATACTTTCACTTAAAATATTATTTCAGAAGGATCCTCTTACTCCTTCAACTAACTAGTAGGTCTTAGGGATTTGGGGATTATGATGTTGCTCAGTCACAGCTCAATTTTGCGCCACCATTTCATTCTTTCCTTCAATTGTCTGATAATGAAAGTAACCCTTTATTTGTTTTTACTGCTTGCTTTCCTATTCAAAATTATTCTCAGGCTGCATTCCAGAGTGGAGAAATCAAACAGAGATAAGCTTTTGATGATTAACAAAGTAGACACAGATGGTGTGCAATATAGCTGCAGTTTTCAAAAGCAATTTACACAGTTCTAATTCTTTTACTGTTTCTAATGTCATGTTTACCTGAACAAATTCTTACTCTTATTCATTCTCTATAAATACATTCTTACTTTATTTGTAAGTGCTCAAAAAATTTGCCACATAAAAAAAATTACGACTCTTGTGATTCACTAAAAGGAAGTAATTTGCTATGAATTGGGAGGGAAAGTGGATTGTAGAACATTGTAAAGAGCTTTTTTAAGGAAGAATTTTTCTTAAAGAGAAAAATCAGCTGCCTTATGAAAATTTAAGGTGAGAGTTATTAAAGAAAGCTCTTTTATTACAGGAGTTGAGGTGTAAGTAGAGTTTTTGAGGTGACTTTCAGAGGGATTTATAAAGGTTTAGCTCTTCAGAAGCTTCAGTGGAATACATCTTTCTATTACCTACACAGGAGAAAGCCAAAGAAGAAGTTAATGAACTTAAGGTCTTATCTTATCTTCAGGTCCTTTATTTATCACTTCTGCATCTCACCAGTATTTAGTGTAACTTTACATTTGTCTGTTTCAGCAGAGAAAGCACTACAAAAAGACTATCTGGCACTATATAATTATGTTTGTTTTAGTGTATGGCTTTAAAAATCAACTCTACTGTGTTACGCTCAAGTCACCATTTATTACTGGACTTAGCATGCCTTTGTGGTACACATTTTGATAGCTCAATAATTTCTGAAGTTCTACATATTAAAAATTTCCTTTTTCAATTGTGAAGCACTAACAGTAGAATCACGTATAGACATATCATTAATGAATAATCAATAAAGATGTCCTTCTATAAAGCTTCCTTTTATGATTCTGGTTTTGTCCTTTTTTTCTTTTTTCTGGTTTACTATCAGTAGCTTGGAAGAAAGAAAGGTGCTTTAATTTCAGATTTGTGGAATTCCTGCTTAACATTGATGGTTAGGAAAATATTATTAACTGGATTTGAGTCATTGGAGGAAATCAAAACAGGGATAAATCTGTTTATCATGGTTGATATTACATAAGGTGTTCCAAGCTCTACATTAAACATTTTTTTGAATACTTCATCAAATAGAAAGTTAAAAATATCTCTAATCAGATAAATTTACATTATTTTGGGTAATAAACATTTTTAACCCTAAACTTCTATGCTTATTTTCTAATTTGAGTTGGGTTTAATTTATTTTAAAAGGTAATAGTGCAATGATCAAAAGAAAGGCTGGGTTACCTGTCTGGGTGTATCCCAGCTTCACAGGGTGGCATTAATTTAATTAAATTTTCATGGGCCCAGATCTGTTCCTGAAACTCTGAAGTCCAAACTTTATTTTTGTCAGTTTGCCCTTAGTAGATTGATTTCTTGACACATAAATCAAGCTGTTTATTAATTTCCCCTAGATAGGTTATTATGATGTAAATCAGAAGGTTGGCACTGACAGCACATTCTCCTGAAAAATATCTACATAGAAATCCAATTACGGTCAGAAGTTTACCAAGTCAACATACGTCAGAGTAAGAGGAAAGCCCTGTAACTCAAACCAATGACATCAGACAAAGATAGTTTGAACCCTCCTTCTGGAATTCTCTGTGGTTAGAAATCTGTGCTCAAGCAGGAGAGGCAAGTTCCTTGAGAGTTAAGGACCATTGAGGATCTTGTTCACTTCTGCAGCCTCACTGCTGTGTGAACAGCATTTGAGTTCCACTGGATGGGAACCATTATGTATCTCATTTACTGTTAGTTTGTGGGATATAACATATGGTGGACACTAAAAAAAAATGCTTTTAAATGAAAGAATGAATACCCAAGGGCAAATTTTTTAAATGACACTGTTTATTTAATATTAATTCTATGATCTTAAATAAAGATTCTTTCCATCTTTCTAAGATTTATGTTGTATTTAACATTTTAATGGTTTAATTTGTCAACTGCTGTTGCCAGAAACTTGTAGAAAATTAACATCCTTAATGAAGATTATTCTCAAGTGATCCATACTTAAACACACAAGTTCAAGAGTAGAATGAACATAGAGACCAAGTAAGATCTCATCTGTTTGTAACTTAACTGCCACCTTAGGCTTTCCCTAACTGCACTGTCTAAAAGGAGCACCTGTCAGAATAATCACAATCCTGCCTATATCCATTCCACTCTGTTTTTTTCTTCTTAGCATTTATCACAACCTGGTATTTTATTTTCATTTTTAGTCTTGGCCACTGACAATAAACTCCTTGTGGGCAGAGACTTTGTTTTCTTCTCAGCTATATCCCTAGAGCATAAAATAGTGGCTGGTCCATGCTATGCTATTGATAAATATACATGGGAGAAAGGAATGTTGGACTGAAAGAAAACAGCTGTGTAGACTCTACTAAAGTCAGACAAACTCACTAAGTATGACTGTTTGACAGCAAGCATGATTTGATCTGCTGTCAAGTTCCTACACTGTAACATTTGACCAAGTATTAGCATCCACATTTAAAGTCAAAGCAAAACCACACAGTATCATTCATATTATGACTTCCAACTTTCTGTATAACTTCAATTGGATCTTAAAGTAAGAAGCCAGTTTACTTCTTTTTGGATTCTA
The DNA here is from genome assembly GCF_040802235.1 of Manis javanica. Classification (NCBI taxonomy): domain Eukaryota; kingdom Metazoa; phylum Chordata; class Mammalia; order Pholidota; family Manidae; genus Manis; species Manis javanica. The sequence continues at coordinate 84,749,129 of NC_133161.1, forward strand.
CAGATTGACTTATTACAGTGCCATCCATGAAAGTTCTTCATTAATAAAGAACCACACAATTGGCCTGAAAGAACTAGTCACAGCACACTGTAATGAATAGGATCATACTACATTTTGTGGTATCTCTATGGGCACTTGGAGTGTAGTAAAGTCTGCTCTCAAATATTATAAATTTGCATATGCTGTGGGTCAAGTAATATATGTCCAAGTAATTGTTGCAGCATAAGACACAGTCCCAGGCCCATCACAGATCTTATAGCACATGCTTCTCTCTCTCTCTCTCTCTCTCTCTCTCTCTCTCTCTCTCTCTCTCTCTCTCTCTCTCACGCACACACACACACGCATATACATGCACAATATCAGTCAAGTCATATCTTCATAAGCCCTAAAATGCCTCTGTCATTTTATACATCTTCCTGTATCTCCTCCTACTGCTTTCTCTCCCCTCTTCCCATTGGTCTGTCAAACTTATTCCTGCCAGATATGTCAGAATGTTTATTTGAGCCAAGGTGAGTCAATGTCAGGCAGAAAAGAAAAGGTGCTGATACACAGGTACTGTAGCACATGTTGATACAAAAAGCATTGATCATGTCTCGTGGATTGTGCTCAGAAACACTTCATTAGTTTAAGATAATGGAATTATCTTCAAGTTAATATGTCTTCTTCCAAAAATTAAATAAAAACCCTAAGATTTTAGTAATCATATAAGAAGGAAGAAAATAAAAACTGGATTTTTTGAAGAATGCCTAACTATATGGGCTTCTCATCAACTATTGTTACTACATATTACATAGATCATTACACTTTCATTCAACTGATGATTTATAGCAATATTATACAACTGTAAGTTTACTTGAAATTCACATTTAAGCTGAACTAGCACATTATACTGAATTATAAAAACTGCATTCTAGATTGATTCCTTACTTGGGAGAAATATTTTCCTCTATATTACTCAATGTAGAAACCATCTTCTATGGTTAAATGTGACTTACTGATGCCAATGCCAACAGTTATTTTATTCCTACCCTGCCCTTGTCTTTTTTCTTTACCTTCAACTTACGTAAAAGGATACTGAGTTGTTTACTAATTTGGCTTATAGTTTCATTGTACCTCTTATTTTCATTTGAATTATTATGTCAAGTGTAGGTGCTCTAGGAAAGATTTATGAAACTAACCACTTCTAATTTTTTAGCTCAAACCAAATGGAAATATTTCAATAGAATACTTACAGCTTATAACTTGATAACCTCAAGTCTTAAACCCATTCCAAACTTTATGATAACATTTAGTTTTGCAAACATTGACAATAAAACAATTGAAGTGACAACAGAAAATATGAAATAGTACTATAAGCTATCAAAAGTCCCCTCTGTTATTTCTCTGGAAGATTAGATAGGTTGCTATGGAATTATTCCTCAGGTTCAAGACACATGGTGAAAACATAATTTATAAGTTATACATTAATAAGATGACCCTTCTGGAAAGTGACTGTTTTGTACACTAATTAAATGATTAAGTAGTGTTAGCAGTTAATTACCATATTTATTCCAAAAATCAACCAAGATAAACCAAAAATTAAATTAGATAATGAGAAAATACATTGTTTCTTCACCTTCAGAAAAGATGATAATTGTAAGATATGTGCCTGTCGGAATTATCTTCTAACTATAATATTAACTTCAATTAATGTTATATTTTTTTGAATAGCTCTGTTAAAGGCCTGTATTTAACATATAAAGACAATGACAGAATCCTGTGTAAAAGGAGCTTGGAATAAGCTATCCAGTAATGAACAAATAATCAGTGAGCTGGGCTGTGAGCTTCTAAAGGCAGAGTAGGTCTCATTTAACTTAAAAAAATTTTTTTTAATGTTCTTAACTTTTATTTTTTATTGAAGTATCATTTATATACAATCTTATATTGGTTACAACTGTACAATACAGTTCAACAGTTACCCATACTATTAAATCCTCTCCCCCACTAATGCAGTTACTATTTGTCAACATTGGAAGATGTTGCAAAATCATTGGCTATATTCTCCATGCTGTACTACCATCCCCGTGATCACCTTCTTTATGACTGAGAATTTTCATGCCCCTTTATCCCCTCACCCTCCCCAACCACTCATCCCAAACCCTCCCCATGGTAACCACCAGTTACTTCTCAGTGTTTCTGAGTCTACTGCTATTTTATTCATTTTGTTTTGTTTTGTTTTTAGACTACACAAATAAGTGAAATCAAATTGAAATTTGTCTTTTTTTGATTTTATATAACCAAATGGTATTTGTCTTTCTCTGCCTGATTTATTTCACTTGGCATGATACCATCTAGGTCTATCCATGTTGTCACAAATGGCAGGATTTCTTTTTATTTTTAATGGCTGAAAAATATTCCATTGTGTATATGTACCACATCTTCTTTATCCACTCATCTATTGATGGACACTTTGGTTGCTTCCATCCATATCTTGGCTGTTGTATAAAAGTGGCAATAAACATAGGGGTGCTTATATCTTTTCAACTCAGGGATTTTGTTTTCTTCAGGTATATTCCTGAAGCAGAATTACTGGGTCATATGTTATTTCTATTTTAAGTTTTTTGAGGAATACTCCATACTGCTTTCCGTAGTAGTTACACTAATTTACGTTCCCACCAACAGTGTAGGAGGGTTTCCATTTCTCCACATCCTCACCAACACTTGTTAGTTCTTCTCTTTTGGGTGTTGGCCATCCTAACTGGTGTGAAGTGATATCTCATTGTGGTTTTAATTTACATGTCCCTGATGATTAGCGATGTGGAGCATCTTTTAATGTGCCTGTTGGCCATCTGAATTTCTTCATTGGAGAAGTGTCTGTTCAGATCCTCCACCCATTTTTTAATCAGGTTATTTATTTTTTTTTGGGTGTTGAGGCATGTGAGTCCTTCATGTATTTTGGATGTTAACCCCTTATTAGATAAGTCATTTATAATACATTCTCCCATACTGTAGGATGCCTTTTGTTCTGCTGATGGTAATCCTTTGCTGTACAGAAGCTTTTTAGTTTGATGTAGTCCCATTTGTTCATTTTTGCTTTTGTTTCCCTTGCCCGAGGAGATGTGTTCAGGAAAAATTTGCTCATGTTTATATTCAAGAGATTTTTGTCTATATTTTCTTCTGCGAGTTTTATGGTTTCATGACTTACATTCAGGTCTTCAATCCATTTCCAGTTTACTTTTGTCTATGAGGTTACACAATAATCCAGTTTCATTCTCTTGCTTGTAGTTGTCCAGTTTTCCCAGCACCAATTGTTGAAAAAGCTGTTGTTTCCCCATTGTATATCCATCCATGGCTCCTTTATTGTATATTAATTGGCCATCTATGTGTGGATTTATATCTGGGCTCTCTATTCTGTTCCATTGATCTATGGGTCTGTTCTTGTCTCAGTGCCATACTGTTTTGATTAGCTTTGTAGTATAGTCTGAAGTCAAGGAACATAATCCCCCCAACTTTGATCTTCTTTGTCAAGATAGCTTTGGTTATTTGGAGTTTTTTGTGGTTCTATTTGAAGTTTTGAACTATTTCTTCTAGTTCACTGAAAAAATGCTGTTGGTATTTTGATAGGAATTGCATTGAATCTGTAAATTGCATTGAACAGGATGGCCATTTTGACAATATAAATTCTTTCTATTCATGAGCACAGGATAGATTTCCATTTATTTAATGTCTTCTTTAATTTCTTTAATGAGTATCTTACAGTTTTCAGATTATAGGTCTTTCAACTCTTGGTTAGTTTTTTTCCTAGACATGTTATTCTTTTTAATACAATTGTGAATGGAATTGTTTTTCTGATTTCTCTTTCTTCTAGTTCATTGTTAGTATATAGGAACACATACAAAATTTCTGTATTAATTTTATAACTGCTGAATTCAGTTATTAGTTCTAGAAGTTTTGGAGTGGATTCCTTAGGGTTTTTCATGTACAATATCATGTCATCTGCGAACAGTGACAGTTTAACTTTTTCCTTACCAATTTGGATGCATTTTATCTCTTTGTACTGTCTGATTGCCATGGGACTTCCAGTACTATGTTGAATAAGAGTGGTAAAAATGGACATCCTTGTCTTGTTCCTGATCTTAACAGGAAAAGCTTTTAGCTTTTCACCCCTTTGAATATGATTTTATCTGTGCATTTGTCTTACATGGACTTAATTATGTGAGGTACATACCCTCTATACCTATTTTGTTGAGAGTTTTTATCATGGGTGGATGTTGAATTTTGTCAAATGCTCTTCAGAATCTATTGAGATGATCATATGGTTTTTATCCTTCTTTTTGTTAATGTGGTATATGACATTGATTTGCAAATATTTTACCGTCCTTGCATCCATGAATAAATCCCTCTTGGTCATGATAGATGATCCTTTTGATGCATTTTAAATTTGCTAATATTTTGTTGCAGATTTCTGCATCTATGTTCATTAGGGAGATTGGTCTGTAATTTTATTTTTTGTAGTGTTTTTGGTTTTGGTATTACAGTGATGCTGGTATCATAGAATGAGTTTTGAAGTACTCCCTCCTCTTCTATTTTTTGGAATACTTTATGAAGTATAGATATTAGCTCTTTTTAAATGTTTGGCAGAATTTAGCTGTGAAGCTGTCTGGTACTGGACTGTGGTTTGTTGGGAGTTTTTTGATTACCAATTCAATTTCATTGTTGGCAAGTGATCTGTTCATATTTTCTCTTTCTTCCTGGGTCAATCTTGGAAAGTGCTATTTTTCTATGAATTTTTCCCTTTATTCTAGGTTGTCTATCATTTAACTTTTTATCTGCAACAATCAATATAGTGCCTGGCACAAATTTAGTGCCCAAAAGACAGTTGTGGAATGAGCATTATAAGTGCCATGACAGGTACTTTTTAAAAAGAGTGGTAGAAGGTCTAGAAAAGGAGCCTTATATAAACTGATTTGTTCAAGAATTAAGGTCAAATAGTTCTAAACTAATTTTTTAGTGCTCAGAAACCCATAGCTAAACATGAACCATGTTTAGGTCTATTAGTTCTTGTTTGGATTCACATATAGACTAATTTAATAACTTGGGGCCTATGAGTTAACAAGAACTAACAATCTGAAAATGGGTAAATTGGTAACTAGTTGCCATATTTTTCAGGAAATTTAGTTAGCCTTTCTTTATAAAAGATATCTGTAGAGCTCAAAAATGTTTATTTTAGTTGTGAAAAACATAACTGAGAAAATAATTTTTAAATTCCCCTTTGACCCAAGAAAGATACCCAACTATCCATTTTTTTTATTCTTAAATTCTCTGATTTTTGTTTTCTTTGAACATTTCAGGAGACCTAGTTGAAGAGGAAAAGCAAGAAATTATTTGGGACTTAAAAGGAGTTATCCCCAATTGGCTCAAGGTTCTCTATAGTTACTCTGTCACTGATTTTTGTGACATCCTCCTTGTGGGGAAAATGGAAGTTCCTATGGCCAGGATCCTTGCCTGACCCTAAACCACTTGATATTGTAATTGGCCTACTGCTAGGCAAATACTTCCACACCCATTATCAATGAGCTATTATTGACTGAGTCACTGTATACAGAGCTCTGCCCAGTGCTCTGGGTGGAGGCAAGATGGAGTTAGATTCTGGACCTTCAGACTGCTGGATGCATCTCTAATTCCAGTGCTCAACCTATTGCTGTAAGAATAAAGCTGGGTATAAACCCTTTTACCCCAAGAATGTTTGGTTGTCATTTCTCAGTCTCACTAAATCCATAGTGAACTAGTCCAGGGCTGAAATCCTCAGGCAAGACACACCTAAAGTAAGATGATATAAATTGCAAGGGCTGTTATTTACAGTTTACACTGATGCAGAAATACAAATTCAAAAGTTAAGCAACCTGCTCTGGACAGCTGAAAGTGTGTTGGCATATTGCAGGCAGCATAAATGTCAGCTTGCTGGAATTGCTTTAAAAGACATATTATGACCTGGGAGAACATTTCAGAACAATCACCTGGTACCTAGAAGGGTCATAACTGACCAAGCTAACTGCTTCTCCCTCCTTCACAACAGGAGCCACAGAAAAAAGGGACCAGCAAGGAAGACTCAAAAAACTAGATGAGGGCTCCCATCCTTTCATACAAATTTTTGAATTGTTGGATTCTGCAAATTCCTCCATCAGTTTCCTTCCCCTTTTGTTTCTAATATTACTGGGCACCACACTTGAAATCTTCTGCTCCTCACTCATCTTCCATATACAATTATATCATCAAGGTGATCTGTATCCTCATCCTCTTTCATCTGACTCTCATCAAAAAATCCATCCTTCAGTAAAATGTCATTGCTTCTTTCTGCAGTCTGTGCCGAATATGAATGTGACAGTTATACCTCTTTTTAAACCCTGTGGCCTGGAGAGGGAATGTGATAGCCCTGGAGATGTAATTGACACAGGTACCCTTTCCCCATACCTATTGCAATGCTCTGTTTTTCTTTGATATGTTTCCTTAGAAATCGTTCTAATTATCTCATCACTCCTCTGTTTTCCTTTGTCTCTTCTTTCTCAAGGGAATAAATGTAGACAATCCTCAAGGTTATTTCCTTTCCCCTCCTCATCTTGTTCTTTTTTGTTCCCCTTGGCCGCCTTACCTCCTCCCATGGCTTCTATTCCATTTCCCCCACTCTATCCCCCACACTTTGAATTAAGCTTTTACCTGCCCAGAAACCTTGAGCAACTTCCTGTTTATTAGAGTCAGTACTCCCTGGTTTGATGTTCCAGACCCTAATCAGTTCTCCGCTGACCTACAGTCATCTCTCCCACTACTCTCTCACATTCTTAGTGTTAGCCAATTTAAGCCACTATTTCCTAACTCACCCTGCATCTTCTTGCTCCTATGCCTTTATGCATTCTCTTCCTCCTTCTTAATCACCCTTCACCCCATCTACACATACCCAAACTTTATCCATTTTTCTAGAAACATCTCCGGTACTACACTCTTCACAGTACTGTCATTGCTTTGCCCATCTTGAAGCAGTTCCTTATCAGTGTTCCACAGTGTGTGTGGTCACAAGCTTACTTGTATTAGAATCACTTTGGGTTCTCATTAAATATGCAAACCCCCAGGCTTCAACCCAGGGCTACTGTATCTAATTTTCTAAAGATGAGGATGAGAACTCCACATTTTAAACAAGATTCCTGCATGAATCTAATGCACATCAAGTATTTAGAACTGCAACTCTATGTTCTGAATTCACAAGTTACTCTTAAGATTTCTTTTTTTAGGTACATTTAATTGTTCCCTTTCATCATTACTTATTTGTCTATGTTCTGTACTTATGTGAGCCTTCTGAGGGTGGATATATAACTCTAACATCAAAATAAATGTTTTTGCATCGCATATGCTCCTTAAATTTAATAAATCCTCAATCAATATTGGTTGATTAAAAGAAAATGAAGGAATGCATTTCATTAGCTAGTACCCAATGAGCATTCGAATTTATATCTAACTCAGAAACATACATAGTGACAGGTGAAAATAATAATCTGATTTTTCTTCCAAAAAAGCAATCATGTTAGTAACAACCTTAGAGTACGTACCTACCCTAAAAGTCTTCGAGTACCTACCCAAATAAGATAAAAATATGGAGTAGATTGAAATAATATTAGGAAATCATTTAAAAGATCAAGTATGCATTTCTAAACATGGTTACTTCCTTGATCATTGCAATGCTTAATGGAAAACCTGGTGTCAGGACATCTGGGCTTTATTTAATTTTCTCTTTGCTACTTTACTGAGTCCTCTTTTGTAATTCTTTCCATGTTCCTTTGTCTTCCTTTCCTTCACTTAAATATAAGAGAGTCAAGTATAAGTAATTCTATGATTATGTTTTCCTATAATTAGGCCATGTGGCTTAAGCATGGCTCCAGCTTCTGATTTTAGACTACTCCTGGTTATAAAACAAAATCTCCTGCATTTAACTTCCCCTATGGATTCTCCAAGTTCAAACTCTTAGACTTCTCTAAGAAACAAATGTATTTAAATTTCCTGAATATCATTCATGTTAATTCCAGTCATTTAAAAGAGGCTGTTTTAAGTCTGTGTTAAATTTAGCTTATGTCTTACTGCTCACGTTATTAACCAATAACTTAAATGGAAATTGAGACTGATGTTTTGTCATTATAATATTGCTCTGTGTCTACAAATTAAACTAGAATTAAGGGCTTTTCTGATGCTGGGATCTAAGGTATATATTTCAGTTGTTACAGTCTTGACTAGATAACTCCAGGGAGCATGAAAATAGTGTCTTTGCACCAGTTCTTTATTTTGCACCCTTTGAACACAGAAAGACAACTATGAACGAACTCTCAAAACATGTTTGTAAGATTATTCTTGTCTTTATATATGAGGTCCACCTTATTTTAAAATGTGTTTCCATGCAGAAATAAGATAAACAATGAATTATAAGTGTTGGACCATTGCTTCCTGCTACCGTCATGACTAGATATATCACCTTTCCATGGTTCAAATTTTGGTTTTAATGCTGGTTAATTAGTTATGATAGTAAAACTACATTGTTTTATTTCTGTATCACTACTACTACTCACTACACATTTACTAGATTTAACAATACATTCAAATCAGACAATGAATTCCATAATTTAAGAGCAGAATGAGCTATATTTGTTAACTAAAATTATATTAAATCTAAACTGGAAACATTAAAGAGCTGTACCTTGTAGTGGAGTTAATTACATTTAAGTATTTTCTTGGACCAAGGTTTATTTTAGAAATAAAGTTTATCTAAAGGGTTTTATTATCTAAAAGTAATGATAGATTATATAGTATATTTTATTAAAACATGAACAATCTAGTTTATTTAGTTTTATTATTCTTTTAATGTCAGCTGATTTAAGTTTCTTGAGTTTGATTTCAGAATAATATTTCAATCTACCATATGTTTTTCACCTGTTTTGTATTAAAAATAAAAATTATTTTTATATTTGTTTATGAGTTAGATTTGGAATTTCTAGTATCCATAGGGTACTAGCTAAAAAAAGCTTGTCTAGGACAAGTCTAACTCTTTAGCCTTAATATAATCATTTCTTTAGTAGAAATGCAATCATGTTAGTAACATCCTTAGAGTACCTACCCTATAAAATCTTTTCACATTTCTTGTAATTCAAGAAGTGAAAATTGCAAGACTGAATATATTTCATTTCAATATAGATACAAACTTAGAAGAACTCAAAATGTTCATGTCTTCATCCAGCTGGGACCTACCTCTGTGATAAAGGAATATCTTTCTTTTTTCTTTCTAAAAATTAAAGTAGGAGATAACCCAAATATGTGGCAAATATGATCTTAACAAGGTAACTTAAAGGTTCATATGTGTTAGTATTTTTTTAAAAGACATACAAGCATCAGCAGAATTATTTGAGATTAATTCTTATGGTATCTTAGTCACTCTGTTATAGCCAGCCAGATATTGAGGGATTTCCTTATTTTTCTTAACCATGAGTATAATTTTGTGCATCACTGCTTAGGTGGCCTAAAAGAGATTATACAAAAATTCTTTTTTTTATCAGAAAGGATGCAGTAATGGAGAGGTTCTGGGGCAGTGTGGACAATAGTAAAAATGTAAACAGAATATATAGATTTATATTCTTTTTCTTGGTTAATGTTGGTTAAGCCAATAATACAATTGCTGAATTAGAGGAAACAATTAAATATTAGCATTTTAAACATTAGGTCCAACTCTTTCTTCCAACACATTTTAGTTCCTCCAGATAAACGGTTAGGCTCTGCACCTCTGTTTTAGATTCTCAGCCAATAACACAGTGATTCTCTTCACATACTGTCTTACACTGAACCACAGAATTTTTCCAGAAGGAGCAGTTTAATGATCTAATCATCACACTTGCTATTTTTCTATCCTTTCTGGAACCACAGGTTAGATCCAAGCGGTGTCTATTTGATCTTCCTTACCTTTGAGAAATGAAAGTTGATTATTTGGTTTTCTGATGAGGGAAAAGATGTTTTTTTCAGTTTTTCCTTTAGAAATTAAGCTCCTTGGACTTTGAATAAAATCAGTGCAGTTTCCCAGGGCACAAGTGATTCTGAAACATCTTTTTTCCCATGACAGCTGTACATTAATGAGCTGCTTTTGTACCTGGGGTCTTGTTAAACAAACTGGACCATTTTACATGGTCTCCATTGTTTAAACATACAAGCTTATTCTGATACATCATGGATACTATTCTATGAATATAAATTAAGTATCTGAATAAATATCAAATAGTGGTTAAAGGGTTGATTCTATAGAATTAGACTGCCCAGATTTAAATTCCAGTTTCAGCACTTACTAGCTGTGTTGAGGAATAACTCCATTAACCTTTTTGTTCCTCATATGTAAAATGAAGACAATAACAATTCCTATCTTGTAGGTTTTTTGTGAGATTTAAATGAGTTTATATACACAAAGTGTGTGTGTTACTGGCACATAGGAAGCACCAACCAGTGTTAGCTATTAACCTTTATAGTTTAATAGGAAAAATAAAGTCATCAGCTGTCACTGCCGTGTTTCTCCAGATGTGGCCTATAACTTTATCCCATGGAGGAAGGCATGATTTATTTATGACTTTATGTACAGCTAATTAGACATATTTTGACATAGATACATAATAAATAATTCATCTCCATTTTGGGTAATCTCATCTAACCACAATACTATGATAGCATCTGATTCCTGAAAATATGGGAATGAAAGTATTTGGTGTATTGTGTAAGGATTATGGGTTTTTGGTTAGTAACAGAGAACTGAATAGGTTTAAGTAAATGTTTATAATTAACATTATAACTTACCAGTTATATAAAGTGAAAGTATAGTGCATATATTACTTGGAGTTGCTTATCACTTTTATTTAACCTTTTATCTATTTTGAAAAAATTCTCACAAACATCTATCATGCAGGAAAGATAGTCCAGATTAGCTTCTGTTCACAAGAGAAGTGTCTTTGGAGAATAACTCCTCTATAATGGAACCATTGATAGTACTGCAGTCAGGCCACTCATGTAAACCACCTCCTTTGGTGAGGCAAGTTTAATGCATAGGAAGAGCTATTGTTAGCAGCAACAAGATTCCAAGCCCTTCGCACAACCTTTGTCTTTTAAAGTTAAAAAAAAAAAGGAAATATTGCCCTTGGTTATTCATGCAAGATCCTGTGTGAACTGCAATACACGTTCGTAATTCTGTTTAAATGATTTTTTCAACTTAATGTTCTCTATCACAACCTTTTTTTTTTTCATAGTAGATACTGATGACAATTTGGCTTTTATAACCTCTGGTGGGCATGATCATATCATACAAAGCCTGCAACATAATGTTTGTGTTATTTGAAGATCAGTTATAGTTGTTTTTCTCTTTATTTTTCTCTTCCAATCTTAATAAAAGCAATTGGAGAAGCTTGAAGTTATGCTAGGAAAAATGCTTAGGTATCAATCTATTCAGATGCACAGGATTTGCCATATTCTAAGTGTTTAATATATAGAGTATAGAGCACATTGAAGCAGTATGTATCAGATTTGTGAATTTATACAAAATCTTACCTTTGGTTTTAATAGTTTCTTATTATTTGATTCACATAGCAGGTGCAGGGAAATTGGCTCTCCAGAATGTTGGAAAACTGGAGCAGAGATATTTTTTCAGGTAAATTTAGACATTCATTCTGCTTTCTTACAGAAATAAGGATATAGCATATCCCATCCTGAGTCTGCTTCCCAGTACATGGACACATCCCTTATTATTAGTCTACACTTTTCCAAAATAGTAACATTAACTCAGAGTGTAAAAGTGGCATTGAAAGGGTTGAATTTTCCAGACCTGGTGAGACCCTACCATCCTTGGACTGTGTCTCCGGCAGCTGTACCCCCTGTTACTCTAGGGGCTCAGATGCTGAGATCAGCTGCATGTGCTCTTACTTGGTGGGGCTAATTACACTGGAAACATAGTCTCATCTCATGATGGGTGTATAGGGTGGGATTTCTTTCTGCAAATCCATAGTTGATTCGAAATAATGTTAAAAGTTTTGGTTCTAGTAGGAATAGGTTTGAACAGGAATTAGGTTCGCATTGTTCTTCTGTTCATGAACAAGCATGGATTAACTGGTGTGCTGATAAGGATTAAAATGATGATGATAAATTAGCAAGGCTTTACACCATTGTCAGATGAAATGAAGAAATTGTGAAAAAATATATAGAATTACTAGAATGCCTTTACAGAGGATTCATTATTACAGTTATCTTGGGCTTGCCATTCCAATTGTGGAGTAATAAGTCAATAATAGAAAATTTAGAGTTAAAACTTGGACTCTATTTACTAATGTAACTACTATCAATACCACTCAGACATTGTAATGGGTCTACTAATAAGCTTTGGGCTCAGAAAAGTTATTTAACTTCTACTAGCCTTAGATTCCTGATTTGTACAATGGAAGTACTATTTCAAAAGGCTATTTTAAGAATTAAACTAAATAATAGCTGTAAAACTGAGCTTGATATTACTATGCACTAAGTAAAAATTAGCCATTATTTTTTGTGTTTGAAATAGATACTGCTATTCTTATTTTACAAGAAAGCAGGAGAATATGGGAGCTCAGATAATTTCACCCACTCGACTAGGGTCAGGCACAGCTAACATGTGGAAACCTGCAGTAAACACATGATTCATATTAAAGTGATTTTGAAAAACTTTGGAAACTTCTAACAGAAATTCACCATATTAAAAAGTCCTGAAGTTGGTCCACTAACCTTACATTACCCAAATATACATAGTCCCTTGATACACATGGCATTTCTCTTCTCCCAAATTTTGAACTCCTTTCTAATTGTGTATTCTTCCTATTTCTAATTTTAAAATTTGTAATATTTTGCCATTCCATTGTGTGGGGTGTGTTGTGGTACAACCCACACGCCATATGAGGGCCTCTTGTCATTTAATCTTTAAATGAGATTGCTCAGACTCCTATTCCATACCCCGTGGAAAGTCCAATGTTCTTCTCCCAGTTTCTCTGAACTGCCAGTAGGTTTGCATCCTCATGGTCACCTCTGTCTCCACCACCTTTCTCTGTAACGTTTTTGTTTTCTGTTCTGTCTTTTCTATGGTTTATACCCAAATGGAGAAATTAGTCTCTTTCTAAGCAGACACCACATATTCAGTTCCATTAAAAAAAATGTGCTCAACAATGTGAATGTAGCTTTCCTGAATTATGAGGAAGATGCAGAAACACCAACAACTTAAAACTGAGCATTGCATGTCCCCATTAAAATTTTTTCCCATCTATCTTAAAGGCCATCTTGCCTGTTCTTGTTTCTTCTTTATTCTTTACCATCCACCAACTTCTCATTAATTCTAATTTAGGAACATTTTTGCTGTCTACCGCTGCTTTCTCTCCTATTAACACATGTTCTCAGACTCTTATATTTCCCCACAAGCACCTTATCAAGATATTTTCCTAACCTTGGGCAACTTCCTCTTTAAAGGGAACACTGTTATCAGGGACTGACACAGGTGCACACTCTAATTGTAAGCCATCTCCACTCTTCTTAGAGCAATGGGGTGGAATTAAATAAATAACATTACTAAAATGTAAAAAAGCAAAACTCACAATTGAAAGATACTGCTATGGGAAAAGGGCTTCAGTAAGAGCTCAGAAATTCTTTGAAAACATCTGTAATCCTGATGTATTACCCTGTGTACTACTTGCAGGGGGCATGACAGAATCATAGGAGCAGTGTCTTCTCAGGAACGAGCAGAGGCTAAATACACAAAGCCCTGGTCTCAGATTAGCTGATTTATCAGGGGAAGGGCAACTTGGTTTTATGCAGAAGTGCTGAGTCTCTATTTTCCAATTGGAATAAAATTTTGATTCCAAGATGTCCTGTTCCTGAATGCTCCATGACAGGATTCAAAATTCCCAAAGTTATGGCTTCAGCAGACCTCTCTTCTGTGTACAACTTCTATTTTGTGTTTTTATTCTGTGCATTATACTATATGTACTGGCTGTATTTATGCTCTGGAGAAATGGTGGTTATTTCCAAATTTTTCATTTCTTATTATCTAAGACAATATGTTATTATCTAAGAGTTGACTGTAAAAATGAAGTAATTATTGCTATTACTATTATTATTTCACTTTCACCTTGGTCTTTTGATGTTACTCTCCTATGCTTCTTGTTAAATAATTGTGATATTTGTGTATTAAGCTAATTCTGCCCACTGTTTCCTTGGAGCTTTGACTGGAAGTTATAATTTAAATATATAACAGAGGCTTTCAATGAGTCATTATTTAAATACTCTATCATGTAGATTGAGTTTAAAGATTTCTGTGAAGAGACCTTTCCTATTGCTTTTGGAGGCAGAAAGTCATTTAAGTTTGAACAGGTTAAATATATGATCATAAAACCAAGCAAGTATTGAGAATCACCTCCTTTCAGGTAAATTGTAACAATATTCTAGACAGCAAAGAAGCTTTTTTATCCTAACAAATTTCCAGGACAATGATTCTGAAACCTGTTCAAGAGTCCATTCCATATTCACTGTATTTTCTGATTTATTTTACTAAGTGTATTTCTTGCTATTATTTATTTTATCCTTATTGGAGCTGAAGAAAAATGGATTTCCTTACCCCCTCCACATTCTCCTAGTGCTTAAAGAAGGCTAATTGGCTTCTCAGCAAATCAATCCCCCTTTGATTAAATTCTCTTAGCAAATATCAACCTTAGTACATTACTAAATACAGGACTCTTTCCAAAACAAAGGCTATAGAGAAAAACAGTGTAGAGAAGGTCTAATCATGAACAATCATCAGAGAATATTAACAAAGCCTAAATCCAAAACTCCAGAGTTTTGGTCATGGAGGGACAGTATGATTCCCTAGAAATAAAAAAGCTGACATTTGAAGCAATTTAATCAAAGCTCATGCTGTTCCCGCCTGAGTTCCAGACATAATATGAGGCTGTTTTAAATCATTGTGACCTCCATGGCTCAGCATCTTTGGAAAATTCAAAACTGGGTGTTTAGTACCTGAAAGCTTCTGTATTTCCCTTCTAGCATAATGGAAATAAATTCCACACATCCTTTATGTTAGACATTCATCTGATTTTATCTGATTTGGGCTTTTTGCTGACAGTGCATGGTTCTTGAATAACACAGAAAACCTCCAACAAATGTGTCCTGCTCCTTGGAACACAGGAAATGCGGCCGCTCGCAGTGCCCGCCTCCGTGAGTTAGCTCAATACATTTGAATTGCTCATTAGAGTTCCAGTGCCTCATTGTTGTCTATATGTGAACAGCTTAAGTGAATAGGAATCAGATGGAGGGTGGGGGAGGACACACAGAGATTGCACATAATTCCTGTTGCCAGAGAAACCATTTTCTTGCTGTCTGGGCATGCACCGAGCAGCTTAGATCAACTGGAAGCTCAGTACAGCCCTTGCTGTGACTTCAGTAAAAAAAACAGAGGGGGGAAAATGCTTACCAAGAAAAGCAGAATTGAGTTTTAAAAGGTCCTTTTCATTAGATGGTTTTGTAGACTGGGCTTTGAAACACCTTGTCCGCTAAGATGGCTGATCTATCTAACTATCCAAGTGTTTCTGTGCCTCATGTTGATTTATATTTATTTTTCTAACTGTGTCTAGGAGACAATGTTTTTATATATGTTGGTATACGTTATACAAATGCGTATTTACACAAGAATGTATTTTCATCTCTCCCTCCCTTCCTCCCTACACACACATGTACACACACACGCGCCATGTTTAACATATGGGAAACTCCTCTCGGGGGAAAAAAAGGAAGACTATGGCAATAAGAGTTTGAACACCAAAGCTGAGAAGAAGTGACAGGATTGCGGAAGCTTAGTAGAATACAAACGGAATTCTAGACTGGTTCAACATTTGAATCTTTTTGATGAAGCATGGTTTGTTTCTAAGCATGAAAGTAAGAAAATCAGTTAAGAATATATGAGGTAAAATATTCTAAATGCACACAGTTCCTCATGTATTATCCCCACACATTTTTATAGTATCCAAAGTATATAGTGATTCTACTTCTGATACTGTGTGAAAAGTAGTAAAAGCAAATAGTAGTAGTGGTAAAGATAAGTTATTTATTTATTTATGAATGACAACTCTAAGAAGAGCTATTTGGTATTTTGGAACATTTCTTTTTTATTCTTAATTTTATTTGTTTTCATTTTTAATCTAGCTGTAGTAAAGCTTTCAACAAGGATTTTAACATTTTTTTCTTGTCCTTTGGAGAGATAATTGGCAGATATTTTTGATGCATAGAGATTATGTAAGACTCAGTGTTCATTGATGAATCCCTTGAAATAGCTCACCCCATGTAGAAATGACCACTCTCTGTGCTGTCTCCACACATACACAGTTTTAAGCATAGTGTCTACACCATTTAATGTCACGTTTATCTTTTGTCCCTGCTCCGCTAATTCCAACAAATGCTACACCAAGGTGGTAACTATGTCCTATTTATGTTCATGAGTCTTGCTCCAAGCATAGAGTTTGTACATAAGTACACAAGAAATGTTTCCTGAAAAAATGAAACAATGAGTGAAGCAGAACTTGATTGCAAAGGAATAACTATTATGCACAAGATAACATTATAAATTGGGAGTAAGTTGGGAGATGATATTAAAGGTTTCAGACTGCTATGTCACAGTACTCACTCAATATATTTCACTTTTTTAGATATTCTAAGAGAAAATATGGCAATATTGGAAAAAAGAAAAATACGTGAAATAAGTAAATCACAGGTTTTCAAACATAGTCTCATGTTTAAAAAATTGCAAAAAAAAAAGCTTTTTTAAATACCAAGAATAAAAACTTGTTTTCAATTCTTTCTGATTCTAGTCCAATGTTTTGCTTTCCTTCTGTAAGCTCCAGTCTCTGATTATAGGAATGCAAAAATCTCGCTCTGCCTGAACAATTACTACATGCTAATTTCACCTGCCCTGGGGATATGGCCTAATTTACATTCCTTTTTAATGACCCGTCTTTTTTAGGCCACCATAGGTAGAAAATTGCTGATAGGTTTTAAATATTATTTACATTTTGTTTTGTCATTTATTTTTGTTTTCTGTTTGTCTTAGGGGAGATAGATGGCAGAATTAAAATTCTCCTTTTGAGTTTTGTTGTTTTCTACATGTTTTATCCTAGTTTTCTTTCAGTTCTTTAAATATCTCTTCTTGCCTTTTGCCCATCAACTAAGCAGATCACAGGAGAAACTGTTGAAGATTCCCATGTATTAATCCTAATTGTTTCTGAAGGTAGATCTTATCATTCAGTATGATTTCTGAATTTAGCTTTATTAGTTGAAATAAATCTAGTCCCTTTAATTCTTTTTTATATTGTAGTGGTATTTCCTAATTCCTATTAAGGTCTCAAATCAAATTTCGGTTAAGTGAAGGACAGTGAGTTTTGTCACTGACTTCCCTCCCCAGTTAGTATAGCTGATGAAAAAGGAAAGATTACAGCCTTAACTGGCACTGGAATCAACGCCTTCTTGTGTTAGAACTTTTCATTATAAATGCAATTGACAGAGGTGTCTATTATAAGCTATTTGTTATACAATCTTTATAAATAGCTCTCATCATGTATAAGACAAGTCTAAATTTGTTTGGAAATAGCTTCTGAAGACATCCCGCTGTGGCTTCCTTCGAGTGCCAGGCTGGCATTCAGTGGGGGAGTCAGACACTTTGAGCAACTTGAGCTAGTCATCTTCCCATCAGCTTGAAACCAACTGCATTGCTTCCAACTTAAATGATTCACTGTAAATGGAAACATGGTTCATAGATAACCATATATGATTCAGCAATATTTAGTCACACTGGATGTCATCTACCATAAATCTTGTCACAATTTCTTTGGGGAACTTTCCTCTTAGTTATTTTGGTTGACATTGCCACCATCTCTGTTTCTTCTAACTCTTAATTTGTCTTGCAGTCTAGTGGAGCAAGGTCTTAAAATTCAAACCTGCAATTGCCTGTTCTTTCTAAAGACTGGTGTGTATGAGAGAGATAGGAAGCTTAGGGCCCTTTAAGTCCTTGGTCCCATATTCCTATTCAAATGCAACTTCAAAAATGCATTGCAAAGTCAAATATAAATGGTGTTTGGATTATCCACCATTCTGGATTATACACACCAGTGCTCTCCATTACTGCAGGTGATTAAGAGCCTTCTGATATGAAAAAGTATGCCCTTAAATTCCAACCCCGTCTTCTATCAAACTTGTACAAGAACTTTAATAAGAGAAGCTGACTGATTATAATTCCACCTCGTTTCTCTGCTCAGTCTCTGAAGGAGATATTCAAAAGCAATAACATCCTATAGAGCATTTTGGAAGAGGGGAAAAAGAGAAGTTGAGCCCTGAATAATGAAGACAGCATATCAGTCCTTGATCATAGAAAATTTTCAACTTAACATTTCCAAGAGTCATATCAGAAAAATATGGCCTGAAGTGGGAAAATTGGACAGAATGGAAATAATCTGGCAAATATATAGACATAACAAAATTACAGGGCAGAAGCAGACTATAGAGATTATATAAACTACCCATTCCACTCTAGTAACCATTTTTACAAATAAAGAGAAAGACATAAAATCATCCTTCCCAAATAATGACAGACTCTCCACTCTGTGACCTTACTCATGTTTCTAATACGGCTATTTGTACTGGTATTTGCTCTCTTCTGTAACTGTTGGTTTGCCTATGGCCCCTCTTCTGCTCTGAGCCCAAGCAGAGGTTCACTCTGATTGCTCTGGGCCATAGCACAGTCCTGGCACACAGCAGACAATGAATGCTTCTTGGATTGAGTCTAATTGAATTGCATGCATAACCTTCAGTGAAATGAAAGTTCAACGTACCTGCTTCCTGTGAACTTAATACCACTAACTGGGATTATGAATCTTGGTCTTTTGTATACTGCAGAATCCTGTGTTTGATACTATCATCATCACATGTTAGATTATATAGAGGGAATTTATAAAAATATAGCTGGAATTTCAGTTGTTGAATTAATTATTTCCTTAGAGCTTACCTGTCAAACATTTATTGATTCAGTTTTAAAGTTGTGGTGTAAGTAGTTTCTAAATGATAACAGCATTATCTTTTGATTTAGTTTCCAGGCTTATACCCACATTCCTTCGGTAACAGTCATCAATCAAGTTTGTGTAGCATGAATGAGACTCTCTGAAATTTTAGGTTCAGAGGGATTACCTGTAAACTGACACATCATGACTCTTTCAACCTTTTCTCCCTTTTGACTTTCAAGAGTTGCACATGTTTCTGAATGAAGTGGCACTAATTATTACAGCAGTATTCTGTAATTTATGAGCACTTCCCTCTGCTGAATAAGTTTTATTCTTGTTCCAACTCCCATCTTCCTTTGATCACTATGGCTTATCAATATGATGTTGTAACCCCTTTTTCAATAACCCCCTGAGGAATTTGGCTGGTGTTATCATAGCCAATCACTGACAGATGCAATTCCAGATTTGCTTAGAGATTAAAATTTGTTTTCTCCTTGTTACACCGTAGCTCATTTCTCTAAGAATGTGCCAAGAGTCACATTCTTTGATGTGGATATATAACTTGATTTGGTATTCATTCATTACCTACCTCTCCCCTCCAAAGACAGGTCCTGGGCACACCTGTATTAGGATTTGGAAACCTCCACGTTACTTGCACTAAGAGAGGATTATATGGGGCAAGCACAGGATTTAAAATTAACTAGAGTCCTGATTTTAACAGTTATCCAGCTATGTGATTTGGGCTAGTTACTAACTCCTCTGAGATTCAGTTTCCATCTTTGTAAAATGTGTGTCATCTTATCTCTTATAAGGATTAAATATTATAGTATGTACTTAGTATGTAATAATATGTACTTATTAGCAGAAATAACCATTCTACTAGCAATGGTCATTTAGCACGAGACCACTCATGAAAGATCTTTCTCTTGTTCAGGGCTGAATTTCCTCTCCTGGATATGTTAGTAACTTAGAAAACTCTGTCTGAAGGCTTGGTGATGCTTAGCTTCCCATAAACTTGGGACATGATGAATGTGCTAATGGGGAACCCCCTGACCTAGGTGCAGAGATGTCTGAGATGTCCCATAGCAGGTCACATCTCAGGCACTACTGAAGCACACATAGGAGCTTAGGAAAGGATAAAAGGCACTCAAGCAGAGAAATGATACCTTACTGATGCACAAAAACAGCAAACTGACAAGGAAGTAATCTAGCTGAAACACGGGCTGTCTATGTGTGTATATGTTCATGTGTGTGTGTGAGAGAGAGAGAGAGAGTAAGGTACAGTTGGGCAAAGGGAGGCTTGGGCTGTCAAGGGGAGAATGAGGCGGCAGTGGCCAGTAGAGTCCATATCATCAGGGGCTTTGTATGTTATGGTTAAGATGTGAGATTGTAATCTGAAAGCACTGGAGGACTTTTGAGAGTTTTTAAGCAGGATAGTGATGTGATGAGATTTGTGTTTTCTAAAGATCAGCCTATTGGCCATATGGAGAGTAGACTGGAAGAGAGAGAATTAAGAGTGCTGCAGAAGTAAGAAGGCTTCCCTGGTGTGCTGCCAGCAGGGATAGACTGGAGATGGGTGGGAGAGAGATTTATAACAAGAAAGCAATTGCCCCAGTAACTTTATGAAAAGTAGACTACAGAACTAAAAAAGAAAGAAAAAAGTGTGTTAGGAAGTGCATTAGAAGAGTGAGTGTGAGAAAGTCAAAGTGTGTGCACATGATTTGAGACACTGACTCCTGGGTTTTTGTCCTGGCCCTGGTAACTAGGATTTGTGACACAGGGTTTACTCCTTCATGAACTGGAGTTAACAGTGCCTATCTTAAAGAGCTGATGTGAAGGTGAGCTAACATGTGTCATCACCTAGCAGGCACCCAATAACAGCAGTTATTATTAGTATTATTAAAGAAGCACTTAAAATAGAGAGGGTTTGTATTTAGAGATACTTCATTAAAAAACTTTTTTTTTTTAAACCTTATGCCCCAAGTGAATTATATGGAGTCAGGATGAAATGAATTAACATGTAAAACACTTTAAAAACTTCCTGGTATACAATAAGCACTATGTGCTCATTAATTTAAATGACTAAGTAAATAAATACCTCATTTATTGTGTACTGTTTGCTCTGTCATGCAAAGAAGTCAGAAGAGGCTTTGAATTGTTCTTGAAAGATACTGGCTCCAGAATTAGAATTTTAGTTGGCAGTCTAAACCTGTTGTAAGGTTTGCTTTTCAAGAAATAAACCTTAAAGTGGATATGGATCATGATTTCTTTTTATTGAGCTCTTTCTGTCTGTTTTAGAAATGGTTTTCAGTCTTTTTGGGGAAAGCTATCTGAATGAACAAATTTTTAGTTGATAGCACAGATTGAAGATAACCTTTATGACTGTTAAATAAAAACTGAATTATCAACTTTAAGCCCTGTCAGTGCCTACCAGTGGAAAATCTGCATAGAATCTACTGAATTCTTTCAGGTTCTGCTTCAATCCAAGATATATCAATGTATTACTTCATTTTGATAAATCTTCAGAGAGGCAGTATAGAGGTGGATATAGGTCAATCTTACAAAAGGAAACAGTCTATCTGTTGTGATTTTAAGAGATAAAGGACTAACCTTTATTTACATTTTACTTTCAATGGTTTTTCTCCCCCTTTGCTCTTTTAGAAGTATCTCCTACCAGATGGCATTAAGCTCCAAGGTTAAGGCTAAGGTGTTTAAGGGAGAGAAATAAGGTTAGAGATTGCTTTTGCCAGATAAGAATGCAATCTAGGTATGTAAAAACAAGATGATTTCATTAAAGCAATAATAAACACAAAAAGATATTAGGAGCCAGATGGAAATTCAAATAGGAGACTATAATGGGATATAAGAATGCAAATCACCCAAGGAAGAGTTTTTGCACATTTAAATGTAGTTGCTTATGTCATAAAAAGACATTCACATAGAATACAATCTGTTAAACTATTTGTATTTGAATCATAAGAATATCTAAATAGAGAAACCACAATGTTTATTTGAGAATCAATGCCTACAGATATTATTGTTACATTCAGAATGAGAATTAAGTGTCAAGTTTCAAGTACTGTCTGGTTTGACTTAGCATATTTTAGAGTCAGAGGATATAATTACACTAAAGTCATATTCAGACTAATTCAATAGGTACAATTTCAAATCCACCTGTCCTATGTGGTCCTTTTTTTCTTTGCTAGTTTACTTTTATTTTTTAATTTGATATCTCATTCACCAGGAGTCCTCCAAACGCTTGCCTTCCTATTCCCTGAATTCCCTGGGCAGAGAGGTGGCCCTTTGAAGACACAGGCCGCGCTGCATCAGGTAGAGGAGAGGTGTCAGGGTTGCTGGTTTCTTTGATCATTTCACAAGCTATATTCCAGAGCTAGAAGTGAGAATTCAGTGCACAGCAGGCTAATATATGCTCTGGACAGGCAAAATCATTCCCATTATCTTCCAGGGCCTGTTGTCCTCTAGGTACCATCACACAGGGCTGGTCAGCCGGGCTCAGTGCCCCACTGACCCTGAGTTGGTTCATTCACATAAGCGTCCCTCTTTACTTCCTTGTCACTGTTTTCCCTCTCAAAATGCCCTTCCCTAGACCTTTACAAAACAGAACAAAACAAAATGACTCTTTGCATTGTTTCAGGGCTGACTCCAGTTCTACTACCTTCACCAAGCTGTCTCCTATCATCATATTTGCCTCTTATATCGATCTCCTATTTTAATGTAAGAGTTTATGATTGACATTGTTGGCTGTTTTGTGTCTGATAATCTTTACCTCTCCACATTAATATAAATTTTTGAAGGGCAGGAATCATTCAGTATAAATATAAATATATTTGCAGTATACAGAAATGGACCATTTTAATCTCTTTTTAGAAATTTTATTGCAATATTGACATAAAACATTGTATTAGTTTCAACATAAATATTTGCTATTTGTATATATATTATGAAATAACTACACAAGTGTAATTAACATCTGTCACCACACAGTTACAAAACAAAGTATTTTTCTTGAGCTGACTTTTACAATTTACTCTCTTATTAACTTTCAAATATGCAATACAATATTATTAACAGTAGTCACCATGCTGTGCATTACATTCCCATGACTTACTTATTTCAAATTAGAAGTTTGTATGTTTTGACCCCTTTAGCCCATTTTGCCTACCCCTACCACCTCTACCTTTGGCAACCCCCAGTCTGTTCTCTGTATCTATGAGCTGTTTTTCTTGTTTTCCCTTATAAGTGAGTTCATATGGTATTTGTCCTTCTCTAAATTATTTCAAGTAGCATAATGCCCTCAAGGTCCATCCATGTCGCAAATGGCAATACAATTTTTAATCTCTGGAAAATGACTTGAATGTACTGGGTTTAAAGCTTAAACTAGGAACTTAACATCTGTTCTCAGCATTACATGGGGACTCACTGGCAAGTCAGAACTAGAACTCAGTCATTTGTGCTTGTCCATTTGAGAATTAGTGGACATTACTTGCTACTCGTGGCAGCATCTACCAGAGAAAACAGCAGTAGGAGATGAGACTATCATTTATTAAAAACCAGAAGCAAACCATTTCAGTCATGATTATAAGCATTAATGTGGGAAAACTGGGTTTTCAGGTACTTTCTTCTGCCTGGGACTGTTGAGCGAAAGGCAGGTCAATCCAGGGAGCTGTGTTTTCATAGAGAAAAAGAAAAAAGATCTTGTTTCAGTTTTTCTCTCTTATTCTCCCAGTAAGTGTTGGCTTGCATGACTAAACAGCACTCATCCAAACACCAGGTTTACATATAAAATGAGAATCAGCTTCACAGCCCGCAGTCCACAGGAGAAGCTTGTTACCATCACTGGGAAAGTCCTTACCAACAGCTCATGAGGATAAAGCCAGTGGCTGTGGAACTGTAGGCCACCCTGGTGTTAGAAGCTTTGGTGCGCTGCGAAACCCAGCCGCCCCACCTCCAAAACAGGAAAGAAAGCTCTAGTGTCCAGTGTTTGCCATTTGCTCAGGTGTAAACATGCCACAGTGGCTGATTTCAAGCCACCAGTGGTTTTAATAGCCAGATCCCAAATTTCATAATAACCAAATCCAAGCCAATTCAAGTGTGCTTTCACTTTACTGTTGGACTTAAATGAACAGGTTTGGAAAGTTTGTTGAGGGTTTTAGCAGAAATCAGGGATCTGTATTTTATCCTCCCCTGTATCCTTTACTCCCTTTACGTTAGATTAAAGAGCATTGACTCCAAAAGAAAAACCTCTTAAAGTTCATACGTGTATCTATCTATATCTATATCTATATCTATTATATACAGAGAGAGAGAGAGAGAGGAAGAGAGAATATCAGTGTCGAAAATAACATATTCCATTTTATTTGAGTAAAAGACTAAACTCAAGGCTAATGAAATAGGTTTCAGGCAACAAAACAGAAGTTATAGGTTAGTTTAAAAAGTCATCATAAATGCACAGTTTATGCATTTGTTTGCCATATTCCTGACAGTTGAGGTGACTGATTTGACTGGTACCTAAGAGAAGGGACATCCAGTGCCTCCACACATGGACAACCCATGGTTGCACCCACATCAGTCATATCGTCTTCACAGTTAAGAGTCATAGAGATGAAAAATTGCACCTGGACTCATTCAGCACAAAATAATTCAGCCTCTTTAGGTAGCAGATGAGAAATCTGAGAACTTCACTCATCCAATTTTAAAATGTTTGTAGCAAAACCTGTACCATCAGTCTCTTTCTTAACCCTCTTACTTGTGTTGCGGTCTGTCTCTACAACCAGAAACAGGTTGGAATTGTAATCCAGCCAGGGGCTGATGTACTAAATAGCAACAAATTCAAACTTGTCTGTGTTCTTATGGATGAATTTAAGAAATAGAGGCTTTGCAGGAATAAATTGGATAGTATGCATATTCATTGAAAGGTACTATTTTCCTGGGTAGTAACTTGAGTGCTTGCCACGGCTATGGGAGTTTTAAAGCTTTATTTTCTGTAATGACTTCTGTGACCTCACTTTCTTCCAATGTTCTCCCTGCCTTTGGCTGTGCCAGAAGCCCTCAGACCTCTCACTCTTCTTTTTCATCCTTCCTTAGATTACCTTTCTTCAGACTTTGATCTCCACACATTATTCTTCAGAATGTCTCTATAAATCCTTCCTGGATGGTTCCTTTAAGCTCCATGATTCCAACAGTCGCATATCAACTGGTGACTCCAGCCCCGCCTCCAGCCCCGTACTTTGTGGTCCAGTGGCTGATAGACACGCCCAGCTGGTTGTCCATAGTCAGCTCAGACGCATTGTGTCCAAAACAATTTGTCATTTCCCCAGCTCCTTCTTCAGAAGTTCTATAATCCACCTGACATCCAAGAATAATCCTGGAATTTATAATAGGTGCTTCTTTCCCACCTCCAAATCAGATCACCCTATGTCAAGGGGATGGGGAAGTACAGTCCTATACTATCTGGAAAGAAGAGAGAATTGGATCCTTATGATCACGGCAGATAGTAATATTTTTTTCTCCATGTGGTTAATATGTCAGGGACCATCCTAATTATTTTGCATGTATTAAATCACTTAATCTTCGTAACACACTAGTTAGAAAGGTGCTATTATTATCCCTATTTCATAGTTAAGGAATCTGAAATGTAATGTTACTCTATTTAGTGGCAATGAATAAGAGAAAAATAACTTCTAACTAATAAGTAAACCATGAAATATTAGGAATGCTCTCTTACTATAAAATTTTACTCGTATGTTAATGTATTATTGCTCTTGGGTAGGTATTATTTGAGGCATAAGACACGTCAGAAATTATTTTTAAAAGACAATTCTTTCATTTTTACCTTGTTCTCTGCTTGCTTTTTCCTTCAGTACTCGTAGGTGATTATTAGAATATCATTTCAAGTGGTAATCAAACTTTGGCAAAGTAATAATTTATTTCCCCTCAGAGCCGCCATGGATACTGCCGGTGTTTTTGGAATGACAAATGACAAATACAGCTCTGATGCCCCGTAGTGTACTCTAGGCTTGCTTGCATGGAAGCACCACACAATTTGTGTTCAGATAGCTCCCCAACCTTTATTCTCTTCTCAAGGGGAGTTTCATCCT
Organism: Manis javanica; assembly: GCF_040802235.1. NCBI lineage: Eukaryota > Metazoa > Chordata > Mammalia > Pholidota > Manidae > Manis > Manis javanica. The sequence goes on from NC_133161.1 coordinate 84,775,329, forward strand.
TCCATTAACTTTGCCTCGAATTATGAACATTCATCAGCAGGAGGATCCAAGGAAGTTTAAAATAGATATGATGCATTATGTTCTCTTGATGGCATTTGAGTCACTCATAAAAACTTCAGGGAAATTCTAAAAATGCTAGAGCCTTACAGGGGATTATTAGTGATAAACTTTACTATGGTTTAAGGAAAAGCTACTACATGATTATGAGAAAGCCTTTTAATTGGAGATATTTGGAGATAAAGAAAGTATAGCTACTTTTAAATTGACATTTTATTAACCTATATGAAGGCTCAAGCCCATTCATAAAAGGTATGGTTTATGCTGGAGTGTGGGGAGGGGAGGAAGAAAGGGAGGGAGGGAGAACCTGCTTTGATCCTCATTGACTGACCTTGATTAAGGAAATCCTGGGCACGAGTATCACTTTATCTCTGACTTTAGACAACGTGCCCACACCCTATTTAAGATTACAAATTTGAAGTAAACTTCCCTTGATTTCCAAAGAGCATGGAAAGAGAACCATCAAAATATATGAAGACCTCTGGCCTTACAGGTACCTAGAACTTGGCTTTTCTCTAAAAATATGAACCACATCTCTATTTTATATTTTGAACAGAACAATATTATCTTAAAAATCCCTCTGATTTTTCCCAAAAAAAGGATACCCCATGCCAAATGTACCCAGTATAACAACTCACCTCCTGAAGTCCTGTTTTCAATCAAAATATCAAAGTACAGATCAAACCAACCACGTCATGCAATGGACATAAATTAAGACCCCAAAAGTAGATATCATTAAGTGAAAGTAGATTTAGCCTCCAGTTATCTAATTAATAATTAATGTTCAATCTTTCTCACAATAGAAAAAAAACTGAAGAAATGAAAACATTTGGATTTTTATCAGCCTGTTTCAGTGTTAAAGAAACAATATGCAGTGTACAATTTGTAAAAGATTATTTTTGAAGCTCTAAGTTTTTTTTCATTTGTTTAAGTCAAAGTTCATACCCATTTGATTCAGTGGATCTGAGAGAAGATGCAGTCTTTGCGAAGGTGTCTTAGGCATATATAGAAAAAGGTCAGGATAAGAGATGGAAACTCCACATTAGTGATTGATTTTAGGGTGAATGCAATTCCATTCATAATCGTCTTACATTTTTTAGTTTATTCCATAGTTAAAGATATATATCCTGATGATCAGCTGTCATTAATCATCTGATCAAATAGAAAATGTCCAACATGTATCATCAATTGGTACACTGAGTTTGTTCGTATTAATGAAAATGAACAGAATTGCCTCAAAGAAACTGTTTTAAGTCATGTTTTAGATTAAGACACTATTGGATGGACTTTTATTAAGACCTTAATAAGGGAGCTAGCAGGTTGACTTCTTAAATACCAGAGATTTTCCTAAGATTTTCATGGAGTTGCTTAGTTGTAGGCAAGAAGATAAACAAGAAACCTCTAAATTCATTTTAATATGACTCATATCTGAGTTGATTAATAGTAAGTGTAATTTGTAAACTACCTCCTACACTGATCATGTTTTATGACTTTCCAAGAACATTCAAGGCATGTTTCACAATAGTTCAGAGACACAACCGCAGACTCCAGTGTGACGATTCACCAGCAGGAGAAGCCTTTTCTCTTTACATTAAGTGGCAAATATAAAAGAAATGTGATAGAAACAGTGATAGTTCAGTGTAATCTGCCTTGAAAAAGTCCTGTCAACCTCATTTGACAGCAAAACTAATAGTTTTTTGCTTTGCTCACTGGGTCATACATATTCTTTGTTGCCTGGCTTTTATTCCCATAAGGAAGGCAATTTATAGCACAGTACATAAATTGATACATGTACCAAATGATTTGCTTCATAATTACTGTATAACTAAAATTCATTCCTTCTTTAGAAACAAATTAATAATTTTTGTTCATAGTTTCTCTTCTCAGAGTGCTTGCATTCTTTTGTTTTCATGTGGCCTAATTTTCTGAAATTTAACTATTTTGATATAATAGCTATGTGAATATTTTAGTAATTTCTGTAAATTTCATGGGACTTTAATCTTTATGGTGTTATTATAGAAGATTTTTTGACAGACAAAAGATAAACAGATGCCCAATTGTATAAAATAATACAAAATACTGACTTCATGTTCTCTGAGGAACTTGATACATATCGGCTGAATGAAGTAGCAAAATACAAAATAAGACTAAACCCAATATATAATATCAAAGGAAGATTTTATAATGTCATTACAGTTTTGACAAACTGATTTGCTTTCTCTGATGTAGCTTATTAGAAAGATGAAAATAGTTTCCTATGACTTCAGTGTAATGGAAACATATTTATTTATACATACACACACACATGTATAAAAGAATACTAAGATTCTTAATCAGGTAGGCTAATAGTGAGTTCTTCAGAGTTTCTCTCCTAACTTCCTAAAGAAATGAACTTGTACACATAAATGAGATGAAATCTTTTAACAGTTCTGTGAAGAGTGGACAGGTATGGATTTTTCTATAGCTAGAGAAAAATAATTATAGTTATCTCACAGTCTCAAAAGATTCATTTATCATTTAAGGGTGAGAGGACAGAAGGACAATGTAGACATAGCAAAGAGGAGAGTGGTAACTTAAAAGACCTAAAAAATTTGCAAAGCTCACAGTTATTCATTATAGGAAATGGCAGAACATTTTAGAAAATGTCCATTTTATTTTTATGGTGAGTTTTAAAAAGATATTTCCTCCGTGAGCTGAGCATGGGGACTTATTTATATTCATGATGGTCTTTATTTTTTTTTAATTAATTTTACATGTTGGGTGTTGTGCTAAGTATGAAAGATGCACAGTATCACTTAATTTTTATAGTAACTCTTGGATAATTATGACTAGTGTCCCCATTTTAAAGGTGAGAAAACTGAGACTTAATTTAATAATTTGGCCAAGAGTAAAAATACTGTAAGTAGCATAGGTGGAATTGAAATTTTGGCACTCAGTCCCAGAAGTCTAAAGCACTTAAAACTGGTTTTATACTGCTTCTTAGCAAAATGAGAATGTAGACTGCAGGGCAAGCTGAAGTGAAAATGGATTAAGCCTCAATAAGCACAGACTCCAGTACAAATAAATTGCTGGCTTATATTTCCATGGATATATAGTAAGGCACAGACTTCTCAACTCAGTGATGTAAAGGACAGAACACCCAAAGCTCTTTGAATGGAAAGAAAAAAAGAAGTTGAAAGAGATTAAACATTAAATGTCAAAAATTTTTAGGAAATCAAAGTGATGGTAGAAAAGATAGTAGAAATGAAAAGGGTGGAGATCCAATTGGCAAATAAAATTTAACCTTGGGAAAAGGTATTAAGAAATATAAGATCCACGTGGTGTATGTTGTAGTTGTGCAAACTGAACAGCATTGAATGATGAAAGCAAAATAAGGGTGAGGTGATGGTGATGCTGGGAGATGAAGGCTAGTGTGGCCTGGTGTCTGGAGCCAGATTGTTCTCTCATGTATAATGTCTCAGGTTCATCTGCCTGGTTCCATCACTATCTCAACTATATGAAAGCAAATCTAAAAGAAAAAAGTAGCAGGAACATCAAATCATTCAACACATCATGAAGAGACAGTTGTTTGGCTTTCAAAGACCCTATTTATCAGTCAGTCAAAAAACTGAGAATCATTTACTTTTTGCTAAAATGTGTATGATGATAAAGGCTTGGGAACAGTAATGCAAGGTCCACATCATTTAACCTGTGCAAACTAACATATTTGTCCTTTGCCTGAGAATAAAGAGAAAGCAGTTGTGGTACATACCTACCGATTAACCCAAATGTATAACTCTGTGTATATGAAGCAGTGATAACTTAGGATTAATGTACCCCTTATTTATAGTGCAGCTAAGGATATTAAATTTTACCACAGGAGAAGGGTCAGGCTACATTTAATCATTTCTTGAGTAGGTAAGATGAGCAACATTAATTCTGTTGAGCTTTAATTTGCCTTTAAGAAGTCATCTTGCTTAGAGAATTAACTTGCAGAAGTTGAGTGATTATATGGTAGCAAAGAAAAGATACACTTGAATATACACTGAGGACTGAAAAGTATTTTAAAAACTAGGACCGGAGGATGCTGGAGATCTTTCTCCTGGCGGCATCCTGATGGAGCAGCAGGAGAGCAGCAGACACAAGCCGACAGGGCTTTCACTGTTCCTACTTGGTTTTAAAAATTGTCTGCCAAAACCATTCCTGTAATAAAAGACAATATATTATTAGCGTGGGGGTGGGGGTGAGGGCGGCTTCTCCCATTAAGTTCTCTTTCTTCCTAGATGATTTTTTTTCTGTCCTAAGTTAGTATTTCACTATTTAGAAATAAAACTCTATCTAGGTCTAATAACTCCTCCAGGAAAGGATTACCATTGGTGAAAAATATCTAGAAACCCTGAAATATGAGTAACAGTTAAAGAACTGAGGATGTTCAGCCTGGAGAAAAGATTTAACAGGTACAGGGAGCCTGCCTTTTGATGTTGGAAATGCTTCCCTGTGAAAAGGGAAATAAACTTGCTCAGTTGGACATCAGATAAAGAACAAGGAGGAAGATTTCAGTTTAAAGCAATTGTGCCCTAGAAGCGTGTATATGTGACTGTGCCCGCTCCTCAGTAGAAAAAGGCATGGTGGGAGGGAGTGGTGCTAGGATTATTTGTATATGTTCTCTCTGTGTATTTATGAGCAATTTAGGATGCTATTTAAGAGACTAGGCTTCCTAGTGATACTTACCAAAAAAATCAATAATAAATATCTATCATTTACTCAACACCTACTATGTTTCAGGCATTGTATTACATGATTCATAAGGATCTGATTTAATCTTAACAGTAGGTAGATATTACCTCCTTTTTACATATAAAGTGGTTTTGGCGTGTACTAGCTGTATCTCAAAATCACACAATTAATACATGGTAAATCTGAAATTTCAATTCAGGTGTAACTTTTTTAACACTATGTTTTGAACATTATTATTTTGCTTCCATTTTTAGGGAAGGAATTCTTTGCTAAAACATTCACTTAAGACATGAAACTCCCTGCAGTTAATTGTGGGCATTCTTAGCTCAGCCTAAAGCCTCGTTGAACTCATATCCTGTGTGTGTTTGAGTGTGTATGTGTGTACTGCTGACTCAATTTCTTTGATTCATTACTTGAGAAAGGTTTCAAACTGTGTTCCTTGATTAGAGGGAAAGGAAATTCTTAACTCTAGGACTCTTTTTAATGAGAGAGAGAAGGACTTGGGAGAGCTACTAAAGGATTCTACCAGGTTTAGCATAAAAAGTTTGAAACATTAGGATAAGTTACCTTTCCCTATATATACATGTGTGTGTGTGTGTTTATAATTTGGCTTAAATGAACTTCATAAATTTTCAAACAAGAACTGTGATTTTGGGGGAGCCTGGATATGTAAGAACAGGGAGAAAAACAATCTTATGCTAGATACTTTGGGTCTGTAATTTCAATTATTCCTCATGACAACCCTACAAAACAGTTATAAAACCCTGGGAAAACCAAGACTCTATGATGCTGTCAGCAGTCACAAAGCCACTTACGTTGTAGCACAACAATCTGACCTTAAGTCCATCTGATACCAAAGCTCTTTCCACTGTACCCCATTCTAGCCTTTCAATAAACATTCATTCTTGTAAATGAGGCAGCTTTGGTCCTAGACAGCAGAATCAAGGAGACAGGACATGTTTCTATAGATATGCAAGGTGGAAGAGGTACGAGCAGCCGGTTTCACTAGAGCCACCAATGGGTGGGGCAGCACTTATCTCCCTGAAAAGATGGTGGGTGTGCGGTAATGAGTGGATTAGTTTGGTCTATAAACTGGAGGCAGAATCACCTAGGAGAGCAGCTCATTCAGTGATGGGCTGAGCACCACCATAACCTCCTGGCCTGCTGATTATTTGGGGAAACAACCTAACAGCAGAGTGGATAGACCTAATTTACCCAGAGGGGAGAAATACTTTGCTACTTTTCCTCCCTAAGCCCCTGATAGTTTGAATTTGGAGAGAAGCAAGTAGCAGACAGTTAGAATATTTCTCACCTGGGAGAAAAACTTCTTTGTGATGCCAACTGAGAAAAACAAATATTCTAGTTGCTTTCCTCCAACTCTGGAACTTTTTGATTCTGAGTGACCCATGATGCAGAGACGTTAAAAAATTGTATGATGTGTCATAAGAATACTTTATACAAACATAATGCAAGTTCCAAGATGTATTTTTGTCCAAAGGGGTTAGTGAAAAAATGCACCTAATCATGATCCAACTGCCATTAATATTAATAGTAAATATTAGATGAGCACCTACTATGTCCCCAGCACTATATTATATATTTCACAGAAGGCATTTTGAGATAGGTATTATTAATCTCCATCCTTCTCAGATGAGGAGACTGAGAGTCATAGAAACCAAGGACCTTGTCCACATTTTACAGCCAGCAAATGGCAAAGATGAGATCAATACCCAGCCCTCCAGGTCTCCATAGTGGCCACTTTTTTACTATAGCTTTTTACCTCCTGGTGTCTCTGATTTTTCATCCTTTTGAGTGGTCGCTGTAGATCATACTTACCAGATATTGATCTTTTATGAGGCCTCTGATCATCAGTCTTGGAGAGGATGCAGATGTTTCCAATTTGAGACTATTAATGTAAAAATTACAAAGTTCTTTTTTATTTCAACAAGAGAAACTGTTGATAGGGAAGCTTTTAAACTGCAAGCAATGTCTTCATTAATCTTAACTACTTCAGTATGCCCCAGTTAACATAATCATTGAGTAGTGGTTAATTATTTAGACAACACAGCCACACACTTCATACATGTGCTATTTAATTCGGTGATTAGGACATAAATTTTTTTGTTCCAGATTTATTTGATCACAAAGGATAAATCAGTGAGACACAATGTGATACTTGAATATATTATGTGTTTCAGAGCTTTTGAAAACTAGTTTTGTAGTATGAGAAACATTATATGTAAATATGAAAAATTAATGACCTGGTTATTATCTAATCAGAACCCAGAGTTTTCCCTGTGCAGCTCTTAACACATAATCGAATCCTAAAGCCTTAAGAAAATGAGATGAGAGCAGGGTTATTGAATGAGCAGAATGTTTCTTTCCAGACCAGTAGCCCATGCTTTACTCCTGTCCATTTTAATTGACACTGTGTTGCTATAAAGTATCTCGGTAGCACCCTGAGGACGCTCTCCAAAGCTTCACACACCTACAGGTGGAGGAAAACTGTGAAAAGGGCTTAAAAATTCTCTTCCTCTTGCAGTATAAAAGCCATTCACGATCTTTATTTTTTTAACAACCTGTAGTCTACAGTCTACCTGTTTATGTAGCATTAGCATTTTCATTTACAAACATGATTAAATATCAGTATTTTCTCTTCAAAGATCATTTTCAGCATGATATCCATCTAGTTAAAAGATATGCTTGCTGATTGTTTTAAAATAAATCTTCAGCTTGTAGCTCTTAAAATTCTTTACCAACTACCACTGATTTTTTTTCCACTCCATTTCTGTTTTCTACTTTTCTGATCAAGCTAATCTTTTCTCAGTTGCTAGAATATGACTTTTGTACACTCCTTTTTTATATAACCCAGTATGCTAGTCTGTTCTCTATCAATTATTAGATTTCATTTTCTTCAAAATATGGACCAAGGCTCACCTATTCAGCTAAGTAATCACTCTGCTATTTTCCATTTCTTCAGTAATGTATGTGTTTGTCATTCATTCATTAATTTTTTCACAAATATTTATGAGGTATCCACTACGTGTCAAGCACTATAATAAATACTGGGAATATAACAAGATTGAGATATGCATGGTTCTTGCATTCACAGAGCTTGCAACTATTGGATAATACTAAGAGTCAAGAGACAATGAGGATTAAGTGATGTAAACAGTACCTAGAGTATGGAAGGATACCAGAGTGGTATCTAACCCAGACTCAGGACTTCAAATACAGCTTCCTGTGTAAGATGGAATCTATATAGAGTGCTGAAAAAGGAATAAAGGTTAGCAAGGTGGAAGTGAAACTCAAGTAGAGGGATCAGCATGTGCAAGGATTTAAGAGTTATTTAAAATGATTGGAAGGTCAAATATTTCATGGATTACAGAAGATATGATAAAGGAAATTGAGGGGCATCAGGAAGAACTTTGCAAGCCATGGTAAAGTGTTACATTCTGTTTGTGTGTGTTTAGCACAGCTTTGTATGCATTATCGTTAATAGTTAACGTGACTCCACAGGATTTAAGATCCAGGACAAATTCAGGTATCCTGTTCTATCTTAGTTACTTATGTGGGGAATGTTCCATTTAAACTGATTATCCAGGAATTATTTCATACTGGCCTGCATTTAACCAATCATTAAAGTTTTTATCCTCTCTTCCACTTTCCTGAGATGCCAGTGGGAATATTTTTTGCAGTTGATGAAATAATAGGAAATAATAAAGGACTTTCATAAGATAGACCCCAAACTTAAGGGACTCTTGAGGAACAAAACATGAGTAATTCCTAAATTCGGGTTCTTTTGTGTGTCTTGGCTTGAGATAAACAAATATAGTTGACCCAATATAATAATATCACTCTCTATTACTAAGACATATACTGAAATGTTTAAAGGAAAGATAAAACTATATCTGGTTGTTAGCACATTACCAAGCTAAGGTCTACTATTCTCCAAATGTTTTTTCTTAGTTCGTGGTAGGAGTTAGGGATGGGACAGTGGTCAGAAAAGAATGGGAATTTGCTGAAAATGCCAGGCTTCCCTGTATTAAAACATACCTGGTATTATGGAAACCTCATATGCCATCCCTGTGATTTATATGTAGGCAACGTGCCTCCCTCAACTTCACTAAATTGTTAGTTATGTGACTAAAACATTTATTATACATGACTAGGAATGAATTACATGTCTTAATGTATATTAAAATTGTACAGAAAACTGTCAGCAATGAAAAAATAAAAGGATAAGAGGCTAAAACTTATAAGATGCAGGACATTCACATTCTTTAAATATTGGGGATATTTTTTCAGAGAAAATTTTAAGAATCTAAAACCAAATTAAAAGCATGAGAACAAAAGTTATTTACTAACTTATGCAAAGAGTTATCCATATCCTATTATATTACTTGCTTGTAAAATTGATATACACATGCATGTCTTTTAAGTTATTAGAAAGATAAACATGTAGTTAATACTGTATAACTTGGTTGACCAAGAGAAGTATGCAAAAACTTATACATTACAACTATACAGCCATACCTCGGGATACTGCAGGTTCTGTTCCAGAGCCCTGCAATAATGCAAATATTGCAATAAAACAAGTCAAATGAATTCTTTTTGTTTCCCAGTGCATAATATAAGTTATATTTACATTATACTGCAGTCTGTTAAGTGTGCAATAGCACTATGTCTAAAACACAATGCATATACCTTAATTAAAAAACCCATTATTGCTAAAAAAATGCTAACCATCATCTGAGCTTTTAGTAAATTGTAATCACTGATCACAGATCACAGTGAAAAATACATGTAACTCTGGGGGGACAATATATTCCCAGCCTGGGGCAAATTACTTTTGAAACCGAAATCAGTCAAAGGGAGAAATAAAGTGGCAGAAACCCATTTATTGCTTATAAGCAGTCATGCACTTCTGCTCACCCATGTCTCTGGTGACCCAGCTGCAAATGGACCCCACCCAACCTCTCCTGTCCAGATATGCCCTCACTCCCCCTTGTAATTACCTATTCATATGGAGACGGACTACTTCTCTCCACCCCTTGAAAACACTTACTGATGTGGAGATGAACTAAGGCCAGGTGAAAGAATCTGGAAATACTACAATTTTACCCACAGCCCACCCCTCAAGAAATCTCACCTAACAATCTACTCACTCTCCATCTTCTGCAATGGCCCCTGTGTGACAACACTGGAGCAATAACAACAGTAATAAAATCATGATAATACTCAAGCTGGAGGATTCAGCTAGGTCCAGTGTCCTATGCAGATTAAGTCCATAGCTTGCCCATTCCACAGGCACCTGTAGCTGAACAGGTAGGGAGTTCAAAGCAGTCATCACACAGCAGCTGCAGCCAGGGGGTGGGTGGGTACAGGCTACAGGGACTGTAGAATAAAATAACCTTAAGGGTGATAAGATATATTACAATGATACCAGCATAGGCAAATCTTGTCCAGTAGGTAGGATACATGCAAAAGAGTGTTCTGTGACAGGACAGTGGCAGGAATGGGATCTCGTCCTGGTCTGGTATACTAGACTTTCACTGTCTTCCCTGTGGAAGTTACAGATGGGTCAATATATATATATATATAGGGCTACGGGAGGTACATGCACTGGCCATAAAGTTTAAACAGTATTTCCCTGTAAGATACTCTTACCTCACAGATGTTTTGGGTACACTACTGTGATCTTTGGGGGCCATTCTGTTGTTACTCCAGGAACACACAGGATTCCAGCTGCCAGGCCTTTTCCCCAAGGTGCCAGAAGGGCCAGCCATTGCTGGTCCATGTGTCAGAATGTCCAGGGCTGCATCCACTCGACAGTATCTCCAGGATTTAATGAAGTAGGGACTGGCAGCAGGATGTTGCTCTGTGGACCATATCTTGGCTTCAATAACTCCTCTTTGATTTGCACATACAGTTATATAGGAGAGACAGCAATGTGTGTTAGCATCTCCATAGGGCTCAAGGCTCCTTTTCTGGGCCTCTCATTCAAATGCCGTAGGGCTGTCCATAAGCGAACTGACCAGCCCTGTAGAGTATTGGTGTCTGACTTCAGGCCAGATTTCAATGAACCATTGTACTATGCTATCATACCTGTCCTGGTAGGGTTATAGGGTACATGAAACTTCCACTTTATCCCTAATTGCTGCACCCATTCTTGTAATGCATATCCAGTAAAGTGGGTGCCTTGATCACCCTCAGTTACCTGTGACCACCCATAGGCTACAAAGAGATGCTCTAGGCTGCTTTTGGTGGTTTGCTGATCTGCATGATGTGCAGGAAAGGCAACCAACAGTCTAGTAGCCATGTCCACACAAGTCATGGCAAACTGATATCCTTCTGATATGGGTAGAGACCCAATGTAGTCTATCTGCCACCTAACAAGGGGTATCGGCCCCTTTACTATTGTCCCATGTTGCTGGGGGACTTGGTGTAAGTCCCTCTTACAGCACACAAGGCACTCCTTCTGGGCTCTACTGACTTCTTCAAAGGTCAATGGCAAGCCCCACCAACAGGTTGCAGCCCACATTGTCTCTTGCTCCACATGCAACAAGCACTGATATAACCATTGGGCTACATCAGAGACAGGCTTTCCTTCTAGCCAGCACACCTGGGCCAATGTGTCTGCTTCATCATTCCCTGGGGATGCCAAAGGCAAATGGCCAGTCACATGATATACAGTGACAGTCTTAATCTGACCAGAGGCCCATAGGTCTTGCCACAACTCTTGCTCCGAAAGGGATCAGTGAACAACCATCCAGTTGGCATGGTGCTGTGTTGGTAGCCACAGGGTCAGGCCCTGATATATACAGCTCAGTTGTCAGTGTAAACAGCTATAGGGGAGGACTCCTGGGTGTTCATGAGCCATACTGCCTACAACTCAGCCCACTAGCTGCTCTTCCCTTCTCCGTCCTCCATCCATATTGTCTCAGTCTTAGGATGGAAAGCCACAGCCCTGCACTTTGGGGGCTGCCCATGACTGAAGCCATCTGTATACCAAGCATCTTCAGGTATATGTGCTTTTTCCCTCCTGAAAGGACTTTTGGCTGCCAATTTCTCAAAAGCAAGTTCTTCCTGCTTTCCACTGGTATATGTCACTGGCCCCAATAAGCATTGGAGTACTTTACTTAAGGGGCTAGTAGACAGGGTGCTATGCTGCTGTAAGTACATGCCCCATTTGGCCAGTGCGGGTGTCTCTGCCACATCACTCCGTGGCCTTTGGGTCCAGTCTCGCCTTGAGTGTGACGGACTCATCAAGACCCTGTGAGCTAGATGTAACCGAAGATTGTTATGGATGGGGCTACACTGTTACCAAGGACAGAGATACACTTATTACCTTGGTCAGAAGCTGTTCTGGTGATGGGTGCTTTGTAGCCAGTTAGGTATGGTACATAGCAGCCAGTTGCTTCTCTCCATCAAGGTATACCAGATCTCTACTCCTTTTTATAGTTGTAACCAGAATCCAGTAGGTTGGTGTGTCTGCCCAAGCCACTGCCAAAAGCCCCATCCATAACCATCTTCTGTTACATCTAGCTCACAGGGTCTTAATGAGTCCGTCACACTCAACGCCTGTACAGCTTTGACTGCTTGCTTAACTGCAGTAAAAGCAGCTGCACATGATTCATCCCAGTCCCACCTGATGCCCTTTCGTACCAACTGGTACAAGGGCTTTAGAATTTGTGCCAAGTGTGGGATAAACACTGTCCAGTAGCCGAAAGGACCCCAAAACTCTTGTAATACTGCCCTTTGCACCTCTCCTTTCAGTTGTAGCCCATACTTCCTTCCATGCTCTTATTGTTTCAACCTCCCCCAGATCTGCTAAAGTATAAATAGCCTCACTTATGGGTTACCCTATTGGGGGTGGCAAGAATAGTTACTAGGGACCCAAAGGGAGATGGGGAAGCTGTATGGAGCATGAGATTTCTCATTCCTATGGTGAGCAACTCCTCATCGGGGATCTGGGGGTCCATATTATAGATGATGTTTTTCATGCCCAGCCCCTGTAACACCTGCTGTAGCTCTGCATTCATTTTCTAGCTAGTGGGTAAGTATGGTAAATCACCCAGATTATGCCAAACTGCCCTGATGGCTGTAGTAAACCAATCCAGTAGTCTCTGATTTTCTGAGGTGTGATGGATACTTTGCAACCACTGCCAGAGGGATGGTGAGTTGTCAGGGAAGCCAGTCTAACCATATCAGAACCTGACATGACAATGTTTTCCACCTACATATCCGAGAGACTCAAAAGCCATGAAGACAGATGTTCCAACAGCTGCTAAAACTGGTTTCTCATGTCCACCAGCTCATCCTGGGTATAGGGGCAGAGAATGGAGTGCTCCACAACCTGGGGAGGGAGCTGCTCCTGCCCCTGATGAGCCCACTGTTGTTGTGTTTTTATTTTCTTAATTACAATCAGGTAGACCTTTAATACAGGAGAGGCTGATACCTTGGGTGGTGGCCTTGGCAACATTTCAGCCCTCAGCTCCACCCCCTCATCTTCTCCTGACATCTCCTCTACTATATCCAGGACAGAAGACACTGCTTCTTCCTTTCCCTCCCCCATGGCCTGTTGCAATGTGGATTCTCCTCCTGTCTCCTCTCTTACTGCTAACGTATCTTCCAGGAGTATGACCTGTCTTCTCAATAACTGACTCTCTCTCTCCTAAGGGCATGCCATAGGTCAGCACCCAGCTCCTCCAAGTGATGCTGAAGTGTGTCTCTGTCCTTGATAAACCTTTCCACTATCTCAAGAAACAAACATCCAACAATCTCAGATGCTACACAGCCACTCAGGGCCTCTAAGCAGTCTTCTTTCTCATGGAGGGCTAATTCTAGAGCTTCCGATGTCTCCACCCTTCTGCAATTCTTGGGAAAGGCCCACCTGTCTTTACCCTAGACCAATTCCCCACTAAGGACTCCCCAAGTGGAGGCCCCATGGATAGGTGCCTCCCAGGTGAACTCACAGCCTCTACTACTGCCAGACATAAGGGTTAGTCATCAACCCTCACCACAGTGGCCACTGGGGCCTCCCCACCATCCAAGGAGAGTTTCTGGGTATCTCCCCACCATCTCTAGGGGCAACCTGCCCAAGTGTCGCACCCATGAAGACAGATTTTTGTGTTCAGAGGTTCGACTGACTACTGCCAAGTGGAACTCAAGGGGGGAAAATATATCCCCAACCCAGGGCAAATTACCTTTGAAACCAAAATCAGTAAAAGGGAGAAATAAAGTGGGAGAAACCTGTTTATTGCTAACAAGCAGTTGTCCACTTCTGCTTGCCTGTTTCTCTTGTGACCCAGCTTCAAAAAGGGACCCAACCAACTTCTCTGGTCCAGATATGCCCTTGCTTGCCCTTGTAATTTCCTATTCATACAGAGATGGATTATTTTCTCCACCCCTCGGGAATATCTATTGATATGGAGATGCACTAAGGCCAGGCAAGAGATTCTGGAAATATTGTAAATTTACCCACAATATAATAATAATAAAGAAGTTTGAAACATTCCCAGAATTACCAAAATGTGACACAGAGACATGAAATGAGCAAATGCTATTGGAAAAATGGAACTGATAAAATTGTCTGACTTATAGTTGCCATGAACCTTCAATGTGTAAAAAAGCATGTTACCTGTGAAGCACAGTAAAGTGAAGTGCAATCAAATGAAGTATGCCTATAATCATGAGCCAAAAACTGTAAACAAACAAAATACAACAGGTAAATGAACACATACATTGTGGTATCTTATTGAAATAGAATGTTATTTGACAATAAAAGGAATTAATTACTGGTACTTGTTAACATCATGGATAAATTTTAAAAACATGCTTTGAGGGAGATTCAAGATGCAGTGTGAGGGGTGAGACAGAGAATTCCTCCCCAAACCACATATACTATGAAACTATAGTTAATACAACTAATCCTAAAGGAGCAACAGGAAAGAAGGCTACAGCAGACTGCATACACCTGGAGAAAAGAGCAGACCTCATGAAACAGAAATGTACCAAAGACTTGATCTGGCTGGAACCAAGCCCCATCCCCACCCAAGCTCAAGGATTGGAGGAGGAGAAACAGAGTGGGGAGGGTGTGGAAACCTAGGACTGCTGAACACCCAGTCCTGGAGATTTGCTTTGGGAGCACAAACCTACATTGCAAAGTGCTCTGGAGATTAGAGGAGTTGGAGAGCTAAGACAGGCAGAACACTTAGAGAGACTGAGATTCCAGCCATTTGTGGAGGACAGGGATGGACATCTGGCTGCTCTGGGACAAAGGAAAGGTGGGCTGTCTGAGAGGCTTCCTAGCAGTGACAGGGCTGCTGAAGGGGGCAGGGTTTGCATGGAGCTTCCTGAGCAGGAGAAGGGATAAGTGGACAAGGTTGTCTGGGTGCACTCTGCCCAGCAGGTTGGGAACTTTGAGGAGCTTCAGGTGCTCTCCATACCCCTGTGTAGCTACACAGCTCTCAGGCCCCCCATTGTGATAGGCAGCCTGCTGTGACTTCCTCCTGGCCTGCCAGCACCAGCTTACAAACCAGCAGTCCCTGCCCTGGTGTCAGGCCAACCAGAGGGAGGCCCTGTCTATGGCCACTACAAATGACAAGCAGAGATACTTACACCTGTGTGCTCGGCCCACTGGTTCTGACAGTGGAGACAGGCACTGCAGCCGGGAAGCAGGAAACAACTCTTTCCTCCCCTAGGCACCAGTGCCGCTCCCCTGCAACCCCCAGTATCATTCCATGGGCTGAGCAGCTCCAGAGACTAGAGCTTCTGGGAATTAGAGGGTGCCATGTACAAATATGAAATGTCAAAGGAAAATGGTTCAAACAAAAATCTCACAAACACCACAAAAAGTGAAAAATGAAACTGAACTCACCAATCTTCCTGAAAGAGTTGAAAATAAAAATCATGAATATGCACATGGAGGTTCAGAGAAATATTCAAGAACTCAGGGACGAATTTAGGATGGAGAGTCAATCATTGAGAAATTTAATATCTGAAATGAAACATACAATGGAGGAATTTAAAAGCAGATTAGATGTAGTAGAAGAGATGGCAAATGGAATAGAAATTAGAGAAGAGAATACGAAGAAGCTGAGGCACAGAGTGAAAAAACGATCTCTAAGAATGAAAGAACATTGAGAGAACTGTGTGACCAATCCAAATGGAACAATATTTCTTATTATAGGGGCACCAGAAGAAGAATAAGAGAGAAAAGGGGATAGAAAGTATCTTTGAGGAGGTAATTGCTGAAAACTCCCCCAATTTGGGGCAGGAAATATTCTCTCAGGCCATGAAGGTACACAGATCTCCCAGCACAAGGGACCCAAGGAAGACAACACCAAGACATATAACAAATAAAATGGCAAAGACCAAGGATAAGGACAGACATTTAAAAGGAGCTAGAGAGAGAAAAAAGATAACATACAAAGGAAAACCCTTAGGCTATCATCAGACTTCTCAACAGAAAACTTACAGGCCAGAATGGAGTGGCATGATACATTTAATGCAATGAAGCAGAAGGTCCTTGAACCAAGAATACTCTACCTGGCAAGATTATCATTTAAATTTGAAGGAGGGATTAAACAATTTCCAAATAAGCAAAAGCTGAGAGAATTTACCTCCAACAAACCACCTCTGCAGTGCATTTTGGAGGGACCACTATAGATGGAAATATTCCTAAGGCTAAATGGCTCTCACTAGGGGAAATAAAAACACATCAAAGAGAGCAGAACAATTAATTACTAAGCAAATGCAAAATCAAATCAACTACCCCCAGATTCAATCAATGGATGGACAGTACAGAATATGATAACTAACATATAAAGAATGGAGAAGGAAAAATAAAACCTTTAGTTTGTGTTTGTGATAGCATACTAAGTGAGTTAAATTAGAGTGTTAGATAGTAAGGGAATTACCTTTGAACCTTTGGTAACCAACAGTCTAAAGCCTACAATGACAATCAGTACATACTTATTAATAATTACCCTAAATGTAAATGGACTGAATGCACCAATCAAAAGACATAATAGAGTCACTGAATGGATAAAAAAACAAGACCCATCTATATGCTGCCTACAAGAGACTCACTTCAACCCCAAGAAATGCACAGACTGCAAGTAAAGGTATGGGAAAAGATATTTCATGCAACTAATAGGGAGAAAAAAGCAGGAGTTACAGCACATGTATCAGACTAGACTTCAAAACAAAGAAAGTAACAAGAAACAAAAAGGACATTACATAATGATAAAGGGGTCAGTCCAACAAGAGGATATAACTATTATGAATATCTATGCACCCAATACAGGGTCACCTACATATGTGAAACAAATACTAACTGAATTAAAGGGGGAAATAGAATGCAATGCATTCATTTTAGGAGACTTCAACACACCACTCACTCCAAAGGACAGATCAACCAGACAGAAAACAAGAAAAGAAAATGTACCCAACCAACATCTACAGAACACTCCATCCAAAAGCAAAAGGATACACAGTCTTCTCAAGTATACATGGAACATTTTCAAGAATAGATCATATACTAGGCCACAGAAAGAACCTCAGTAAATTCAAAAAGATTGAAATTGTACCAACCAGTTTCTCAGATCAGAAAAGTATGAAACTAGAAATAAATTACACACAAAAAAATGAAAAAGCCCACAAACACATGGAGGCTTAATAACATGCTCCTAGATAATAAATGGGTCAATGACCAAATAAAAGCAGAGATCAAACAATATTTGGAGACAAATGACAACAATAATTCAACACCACAAAATCTGTGGGATGTAGCAAAGGCCATGCTAAGAGGGAAGTATATTGCAATACAGACCTACTTCAGGAAAGAAGAACAATCCCAAATGAACAGTTTAAACTCACAATTAATGAAACTAGAAAAAGAAGAACAAATGAGACCCAAAGTCAGTAGAAGGAGGGACATAATGAAGATTAGAGCAGAAATAAATAAAATTGAGAAGAATAAAACAATAGAAAGTTTCAATGAAAGCAGGAGATGGTTCTTCGAGAAAATAAACAAAATAGATAGACCTCTAGCCAGACTTATCAAGAAAAAAAGAGCATCTACACATACAAACAGAATCAGAAATGAGAAAGGAAAAATCATTACAGATAGCACAGAAATACAAAGAATTATGAGAGAATACTATGAAAAATTATATGCTAATAAACTGAATAACCTAGAATAAATGGACAACTTTCTAGAAAAATAAAACCTTCCAAGGCTGACCCAGGAAGAAACAGAAAATCTGAATAGACCAATTACCATCAAGGAACTTGAATTGGTAATCAAAAAACTACTAAGAACAAAACTCCTGGACCAGATGGTTTCACTGCTGAATTATATCAAACATTTAGTGAAAACCTAATACCCATTCTCCTTAAAGTTTTCAAAAAAGTAGAAGAGGAGGGAATACTCCCAAACTTGTTCTATGAGGCCAGCATCACACTAATACCAAAACCAGGCAAAGACACCACAGAAAAAGAAAATTACAGACCAGTATCCCTGATGAACATAGATGCAAAAATACTGAACAAAATATTAGCAAAACAAATTCAAAAATACATCAAAAAGATTATCCATCATGATCAAGTAGGATTTTTTTCCAGAGATGCAAGGATGGTACAACATTAAAAAATCTATCAACATCATCCACCACATCAACAAAAGAAGGACAAAAACCACTTGATCATCTCCATAGATGCTGAAAAAGCATTTGACAAAATTCAACATCCATTCATGATGAAAACTCAGAACAAAATGGGTATAGAGGGTAAGTACCTCAACATAATAAAGGCCATATATGACACACCCACAGCCAACATTATACTTAACAGCAAGGAGCTGAAAGCCTGTCCTTTAAGATCAGGAACAAGACAAGGATGCCCAATCTCCCCACTTTTATTCAACATAGTTCTGGAGTCCTAGCCAAGGCAATCAGGCAACACAATAAAGAAAAGGCATCCAGATTGCAGGGAAGAAGTCAAACTGTCCCTGTTTGCAGATGACATGATATTGTAGCTAAAAAACCCTAAAGAGTGCACTCCAAAACTACTAGAACTAATATCTGAATTCAACAAAGTTGCAGGAAACAAAATTAATACACAGAAATCTGTTGTATTCCTATACACTAACAATGAACGAGCAGAAAGAGAAATCTGGAAAACAATTCCATCCACAATTACATCAAAAAGAATAAAATATCTAGGAATAAACCTAACCAAGGAAATGAAAGACCTATTCTCTGAAAACTGCAGGACACTCATGAGAGAATTTTATAGAAGATACCAGTAAATAGAAATACTTCCTGTGCTCATGGATAGGAAGAATTAATATTGTCAAAATGGCCATCCTGCCTAAAGCAATCTATAGATTCAATGCAATTCCTGTCAGAATACCAACAGCATTCTTTGACAAACTAGAGCAAATAGTTCTAAAATTCATATAGAACCACAAAAGACCTGAATGGCCAAAGCAATCCTGAGAAGGAAGAATAAAGCAGGGATTATGTTCCCTAACTTCAAGCTCTACTACAAAGCCACAGTAATCAAGACAATTTGGTACTGGCACAAGAACAACCCATAGACCAATGGAACAGACTAGAGAGCCCAGATATAAACCCAAGTGTATATGGTCAATTAATATATGACCAAGGAGCCATGGATATACAATGGGAAAATGACAGCCCCTTCAACAAGTAGTGTTGGCAGAACTGGATAGCTACACACCAGAGAATGAAACTGGATCATTGTCTAACCCCATATAGAAAGATAAACTCAAAATGGATCAAAGACCTGAATGTAAGTCATGAAACATTAAGCTCTTAGAAAAAAGCATAAGCCAGTATACACTGAATATAAATATGAACAACTTTTTCCTGAACACTTCTCCTCGGGCAAGGGCAACAAAAGCAAAAATGAACAAATGGAACTACATCATGCTAAAAAGCTTCTGTACAGCAAAGGACACCACCAGCAGAACAAATAGGCATCCTACAGTATGGGGAATATATTTGTAAATGACATACCCACCAATGGGCTAACATCCAAAATATATAAAGAACTCACATGCCTCAACAACCAAAAATCAAATAACCCTATTAAAAAATGGGCGGAGGATATGAACAGATAATTCTCCAAATAAGAAATTCAGATGGCCAACAGGCACATGAAAAGATGCTCCACATCACTAATTATCAGGGAAATGCAAATTAAAACCACAATGAAAAATCACCTCACACCAGTTAGGATGGCCAACCTAGAAAAGACTGGGAACAATAAATGCTGGCAAGGATGCAGAGAAAGGGGAACCATCCTAGTCCTATACTGCTGGTGGGAATGTAAACTAGTTCAACAATTGTGGAAAGCAATATGGAGGTTGCTCAAAAAACTCAAAATAGAAATACCAGTTGACCCAGAAACTCCACTCCTAGGAATTTACCCAAAGAAAACAACTTCTCAGATTTGAAAAGACATAAGCATCCCTATGTTTATTGCAGCACTATTTACCATAGCCAAGATATGGAAGTAACCTAAGTGTCCATCTGCAGATGAATGAATAAAGAAAGGTGGTGCATATACACAATGGAATGCTATTCAGCCATAAGAAAGAAACAAATCCTACCATTTAGAACAAGATGAATGGCGCTCAAGGATATTATGCTCAGTGAAATAAGTCAGGCAGAGAATGGCAAATACCAAATGATCTCCCTCATTTGTGGAGTATAACAATGAAGCAAACTGTAGGAAAAGGTCAGCAGCAAACTCAGAGACTCCAATAAGGTACTAGTGGTTACTAAAGAGGAGGGTTGGGAGAGGGCGAGTGAGGAGGGAATGAGAAGGGGATTATGGAGTATCATGATTGGTACACATGGTGTGTATGGGGTCACGGAGAAGACAGTGTAGCTCAGAGAAGACAAACAGGCACTCTGTGGCATCTTTCTACACTGTTGGGCAGTGACTACAGTGGGGTATGGCGGGGGACTGAATAATAAGGGTGAATGTAGTAACCACATTGTTTTTCTTGTGAAACCTTCATAAGAGTGTATATCAATGATACCTTTAAAAAAAAGAAAATTAATAAGTAAAAAACATTGTTTATCTAAAAAAATATATTTTCCTCAGCAAAAACAAAGCCAGACCTAAAAGGATCCACATCATGTAACTCCATTTATATGAGATCCTGGAATAGACCACACTGATCTATAGTGTCAGAAAACAGAGAAGCAGTTGCCTGAGGGTTGTGTGCAGGACAGGGGAGGGTTTTGAACAGAGCAGCAGGGAATGTGCAGGGTGATGAAAATGTCCTAAATCTTGAAGAGAATGGTGATTGCATAGAAGTATATACTTGAAAAAAAATCAAACTTGGAACATTTTATTGTATTTATCTTAATAAAATTTCATCTTGTTATTAAAATTTTTTAAATGTATTATTAATGTTTTTCTACTAACATCGTCTTCCAAAATTCTGAATGAATATCATGCTAGATACCCTTTCAGAATTTTTTTTTCTGAAAGCTTTGAATTTTGCTACTATTGTAGGTTGGGGATTCCTAGATCATACTGTGGCTACAATCTGTTAACTGGAGTGGTCAGACTCTGCAAGAGAATAGAGAACTTAGATTTACAAAAATGTAAACTTCTTTAAAATTTCTCACAGTTTAATGTGCTATTTCAACTTCAATCCCTAATTCCATGAAGGATTGTTCTATATTGTGCATGACCAAAGTCAAAGAATATGGCTTATTGCCAAAGCATTTCTAGATAGAAAACTGACTGATAATGTCAAAGCACTTTGACCTCTTCTACTGAAAAAGAATAGTGAAAAAAATAGTTCTAACTTTCCTAGACTATTTTCATAAGCTTCTATTGGCAAACTCTCAGCATATTATAAGAATAGGAAGCCATCACAATAGACTATTGTCATCATTATTTCTTCCCATTGTATTTTATCTGTCTTTGAGATGTATTTGTCAGTTGTATTTTAGAATTCTAAAAATTGTGATGCAGATCTTGTAAATCTTGTACTAGCATTTATTTCTATTGAGTCTTTTTCTTAGGAATAGACATGTTGGGGATGTGAAACATTGCTTCACCTCTCACTTCAAAGAAACCTGTCCTTATTCTTCATGTTCTTTTCCACTTCTGGCTGATAAAAGTATTCATGCTTTTCATTGTACATTCTTACACTTCTGTGAGCCACAAGGATTAAGTGACTTTAAATGATCCTTTCAGTAGAGATAAAAGGTCAGGAATTTATGGACCCTTCCTCTAACATGTATTTCCTTTTTCTTTTTAAAGTCTTGCAATAAATTTCAGAAATATTATGTAGGACAATTTTCTTGGGAGTGGGGGAGAATCTCCATAAAAGGGAATCAGATTGTTAAATCTGCCATAGCTAAACAAGTTGAGTATAATATTTAATAATAATGTGAGTCTATTTTTGGTAGAAAGAAAATTATTTGTTAGGGTCTTTTCATAATGAAACTAGACAGACACCCTCAGCCAATGGCTAAATGAGATCGGTAATGTATTTTTAAATGACACCTTGACCTTCTGGCCAAAGGCTAAAAAGGAGGCACTATCTCATTCTATCATTACATTGGATAATTTTTATAGCTGCCTCAAAGCCTTTGTAAAATGATTTTAAAGTCAATCCATAAGAAGCTGAATAAATACGAAGTTTTTCAAAGCTACGTGTTCCTTAGACTGCTAAATGTGGTCTGAGCACAGCCAGTTCACATCTCACTAGTAGGTTAGAGATGACTTCTGAGGCTGCATCTAATCCAGAGCCTCTACTGCTGCCCTCTACTGTATACCCTGATTAAACTGTTAGGAGCTGACTGGATCATGTGGCTCACTCCTGCTATGCCAACTGTTTGGGTCCCAAAGCCCCCTTTGTTATGTAATATGGGCTATGCAATATAGTCACATAAATTATGGCTTAAAATACATGTATGAAATATTGTTAGAGGATTTGTAACTTTCTAATGAAAATGATAATTCCTAAAAATTAGAATTGCTAGGCATAATCTTTAAACAGGTAGAAAATGGAACCCAAAGAAGAAAGAGTCTCAGCTCAGCAGGGACTGGGCCCATACCTACATCATTCCCAGCACCTTGTCCAATGTGTAACACAGGTGTTATCCAATAAATATATGTTGAACACATTCATAAGCAACTTAATTTAAAAGGTTATTTTTACATTATAGTGCTCTGGGTGACAGCTGAAGGAAAAACTATGAACAATTAAAGTGAAAAATGAAGTTAGATTCATGTAGTAAGCAAGTGTGGGATTTATAAATTAAAACATGTTCACCAGGATTTACCAGGGGCACATGTAAAATACTGATCTCCTCAGTCCTACAAGGATTTTGAATCAATAGTTTGGGGTGAAAATTCAATATTTATTTTTTAATTAAGCACCTGAGTGATACAGGTGGACTGAGTACCAACACTGCAAACCACTGATCCAGGCACTCTCTAGTATAATACATAAATTCCGTCTGTACCTCACAATAGCAAATCTCATTCAGGCCCTGCTTGAATGCTACTAGCAACAGAGAACTTTAAACCTCTGAAAAATGGGGAGCATTTCACCTTTAACCACCTCTAAAAGGCTTCCTTTTACTGAGCTAATATGTGCTTGCTGCCCTTCATCTTCTGCCTTCTGGAATTATATAGCATAAAACCAATTTCTCTTTTTTATTATAGCTCTCCATAGGTTATAATTTGTACATAGCAAAATCTTCTCTTTGGAAATATACCCTCCAAGTACCCTCACTTCAACAGTATTTTGAACATTCAGTAGCTTCAGATCACATTATAATGGATAAAAGGACATAAATACAGCTAGCCTTCCACCATGATTCCATCTCTAAGATTTTTCATTTATCCTTCTTTTTCTTCTTCTTTGGGAAGCTAACAGTTGTTACTTGGGATGCGGAGAAGGCTGTGATGAAAACGCATGTAAATATATGTTTACCTCTATCAAACCAATATGGAGACAGAGATCACACAGGTGGTTTCCTCTGCTAACATTAACAAAGAGGAACTGATTGAAAGGCAACCTGGTGATAGGTATCTAAGGAAAGGCATTCACACTTATGTGGATAAGAAAGTGTCAGAAGCCATTTGTAGTCTTTAGATAGGTCATTGGAAAAGGTAACCTTTCAGCTCACTCTTAACCAAAACAAGAAGAATGACTTGCAGAGGTGTCCAGTTACATCTCAAAAAGAGACAGAATGAAGGGAGGGGAGGTGATGGGAAAAGAATCCAACTCCATTCTGATTGCTTTTCAGGGGTTCACGTTCATGTGGAAACCACATTCCGTCTTCAGTATATCATGACAGATTGGAACTGAATTTGAAAGTAATAAGGAAAAGCACACATTCCAGGGTGAATAGGGGAAAGGATTGCAGCATGGCATGCTGGGTAGAGTATGCTGTTGACAGAAAAAGCAGAAACGCAGCAAGTTCCTTTTCCTCACAGTATTTCAAATGTTGGTAAGAGCCAGAGAAGTCAGAAGACCGATAATCATGTGACATGCTTGCCACAGGACATTTCTGCCCACTTTGCCTCTCTCTTCCTGCCTTTGTATGTCTCCTTTGTCTTCCTCTCAACTATCAGTTAAAATAATATTAAAAAATAAACCTCGTTGAGTACACACTACATGATAGGCCTTCTATATCATGGTTTTCACTTCAAAAGGAAACATGTGCTTCTCTTTGGTGTTGAAACAGAAAAACTGGGAATGAATTAAAAAATTGTGTTCTTGTACTTCTCTGGCTGCTGCTAAAATGCCCTCTAGAGGATTTCACTCATGCGGGGCTGTGTAGAAAAGGACAATGACAAATTGAAAGCAGTACAGAGAAACAATGTGATAAAATGTTCAGAAAACAAGGTTTGTCAGAAAAGTTTGCCCTAACTAGATATGTTCAGTTTGAAGGAAAAGGAAGAAATCAAAGGGACTCTTAAGAATGATCCAAAATTACACAATGAGATAGTATTGGGGCAGAAATCAATTACTCTCATTAACAAAAGGAACGGGTTTTAGAATGACAGCCTTAAACTCTGCCAGGAATAAATAAAGTGAGGTTCAACATTAGAAAAAGTGTGAAAAGAAATTTTTAAACTGCCATATGTGAAGAGCAGGTAGGAGGAGGTATTAAAAACAGGTGTCAAGGGGCACCATTGTAAAAACTGACAGAAACATTGAAGGCTGAGCTGGGATATCCGTCCAAGAGACGATGCTTTGTATGTGAAATCAATCCTGCTATACTCAGTTTCGTAAATGTAGAATGAGAAAACATGTGAATGTAAGTTATGGCCATAATCAGTAACACTGGCTCTTCTATTTGTTGAAAATACAATATCATAGTAATGGCTTTTATTTGCACTAATTATCTGCCCACATTAACATGCATAATTTGCCATCCTTGTGAAATTTCCTTGTCCAGCCAAGGTAGAGTTTCTCAAGACCCCTACATATATGTGGAACATAGATAACTGAATGCTAGTTATGCAGAGCCTATCATAGCTACATCTTTAAAGTTTCAGCAAAAACAACAGAACAAAAGAAACCTTTTTCCCCCCACAAAAGCACATAAAAGCTGACTCCTGTTCATGTATCTCCATTTTATTTTCATTCCATTTCTTGGCTATCCATTCACTTCTTTTTCATAATACAAAGATATATATGAACCAGAAATCTCAGGAAAACTTTAATGTTGTTACCATTTCCAGAGTAATTTGAATTATACTTTGTTAACTAACAAACACATTGTGTGTTCATAGGTGTTACTTTTATAGACCCAGACAATTTAAGTGAAACTATGAAAAACAGTGGTTTCGAAAGAGCACTTATTTAGGATATTAATTGGCTTTCAGTAGAAATCAAAACATCCGTTTCCCATCTAATCCTATGAAGGAAATTTGTTATGGCCCAAAGCAGTCATTTGGAATTTATCCATTGCTAGTCAGAGGTAATTGAGGGATCATGGGCTGTGATCCCTGACATCACATGGCAAGCCTGGGAGTCACTAATTGTTTTCTTATGTGATACTTGCCTAGAAAGGTTATGGTAATGTGCTTTAAAAAAATACAAGGTCCAGTTCATGGGATGAAATGTATTGGAGAATATCTGTTGGTAATGATTGAACTATGAGTCATGTTTATCTTTGTCTTTCTGTTTTGTTTTTGGCCAATGTTTGAGATGAATTAATAGGTCCTTATTATACAAGCACCACTTTGGGCTTAGCTGGCTCGGAAAGAGCATCTGGCATGAAGGTTGTGAAAAACAAACTCTTAAACACGGGACTCAGCTCTGAAGTCTGCCCCTTCTATTATATCATTAGGTGAAACCCTGTTACGCTTATTAAGCATTTAAAATTAACTCTTACAGATCTTAAATAATTTTTCCCAAGTCAAGAACCAAGCAATAACCAGTATTTTATCAGCTATTGTATCAGTTTTACAATTATAGTGTGCTGTTCCCTCCAAAGAGAATGAAGTGTTCATGTTCAGTAAGGACAAGGACACTGTTTGCCAAGCAATAGGCTTATGTTAACAGCTCCTGTGATTAGGGATGGGATATGGATTTCTAACCAAGAGCTGAGAGTAGCTGTAGTGTCCGCACTGTAGGACAAGGAAAGCATGAGGACTTGAGGAAACACTTTATTATCTGTAGAACAGTCCATGCTTGCAGATTTTAGTGCATAAAATCAATGCTAAGTTCATTAAAACAGCATTAGCAAACCAGGGTGGCTGGACAGTGATGTGAAGTTATATCTCTTTTCTAACTCCATTCCCAAAAGTCCCTAAAGAGTTTCTCAAAGCTCACCACTGGCCCCCTAATCAATAATCCAATTATTCTACCCTGGACATCTCTCTTCAGAGGGCTGTATGGCCCTTATGGCACTGAGTATCTTGATTCCCATGCAGACTCCCTGCTCTTTCCACCTCATTGTCCTCGGGCAGCACTATTTCAAGAGCCCCCAAACAGGTCCTCCCTGGTTGGTGTGGCCTTTGCCGCAGACACACGCTCAGGAGTCCCTGCTCCTGAGTGCTCACAGTGATTCAGTGGCACCCCTGGGAGGGTTCAGGGCTCAGATTTTAAATCCTCTACCCCCACTTTTATCATCATTGCTTTTTCTATGAATCCTTGTCTAGCCAAGTTGATTGGTACTTTCAGTTCATATTTTCTGCCACATACTTTTAAATTTATTGTGTTAATTCTGTCAAATCTTACCACTATCCTCCCAATAATGCACTTAATATTTTTCTGCTTTTATTATTTTTTTCAAATTTTCAGCCACAAAGGAGTTAAAAGTAGTTGAAAAAAATACTAACTGTAAAATAAAACAGCAGTTTTAGAATTCACAAATCTGGGTTATTTTTTTATCTTCCTTTGTTTTAATATCATGTGGAAAACTTAAAGTCCCTTATGAATTCATCAATGAAATAAATTTAAAAACCCAAGTTTTTCCTAAGAAGTGATAAACATTTCATGTTTACATATCTAAAACACTAAGCAGTTTTATAGACATCTTGACTCTAAGATTTGATTTCATAAAACAAAATATTGTTTCTTGGGGGATGGAAGTAGGGACTATTACTAGCATTTACAGTGTATACAAGTCCTACTTACATTTTAGCAGTAATATATTAATTTTTTGTTAGGAATCAAATGCTATCTCTTGATAAAGTAGAAGAAATTGTTATAGGGAATTTTTTTAACATTCACTTGGCCGTTACATCTCCTCTTTGCCCTAGACTATCTCTTTAATATCTTCCCTACTGCTGTAAGATGTTGATGTAATTAGGCTGTCTTATGAAGGCTGTGAATCTGAAGCTACTCAATTAATACTTCAGGTTTTTACAAGAAATGCATCCATGAATTCCTCCTCTCCTTCTTTCCCTGACTCCACTCGCTGTTTTTCTAGGGTGCTGTGCCGGCTCTCCTCTCTCATCACTCTGTCAAGCCTGGCTGACCTTACTCATGGCTGTGACCTTTGTCGCGTGGGTACTGTTCTCTTCCACCCAGATCTTCCTGTTTGTGGGACCCACATATATACACATGTAGCAACAGTCTGATATTCTGAAAAGAACAAGGGCCTTGCAGTTAAGAAGGTGGCTGTTTGGTTCTGTCAGTTCTCCTCTATGTGACTTTGAACAGGTTTGTGGATCTCTCTGATCCTCATTTTCTTCATATTCAAATGAGGATATTGACACTTACCTAAATATGGTTTTGTTAAGTACAAAATAATGTAACACATGCAAAATGGCAAATAGAGAATCTAATAGATATTTAGTAAGCAACAATGATTGTTATTATTAACTTTATCCTTTTTGGTGTGTAACAGACCTAGAATGTGGAATTGAAACATATCAAAGAAAAATAGTGACTTTTGTGCATCTGCAACCTATTTGATTCTGGCTCAGTCAATTAGGAGGATAAATCTAGGGATTACTTACTGACCACTAGGTTTCCAACAGGAGTGATTTCACCTCCCTGTGGGGCACCTGGAAATGTGGAGATGGAGAATGTACTTCTACTTGCCACAGAGATTGGGGAGTGTGTGCTACTAGCATTTTGTGGCAATGGACTGGGGATGGGATCAGGCATTTTAAGTGTCCTGCAGTGAGCAGGGTGATCCCACCAACAAAGAATTTTCCTGTCCAGGATGCCAGTAGCACCGCCCAGTGAGATAATCCCATGAAGTCCTGCACCCTGGGCCACAGCTTGTCAGTGTGAGGGCCTGAGACTGAGTGACTTTCAGGGCCACCCTGCAAGCATACATCTGCATCAAGATTCACTGAGCTCAATGCTCATCCCAGCCCTCTTGGGCCTTCTCTAGACACAGGATGTATTAGCCAGTGTCTGCAAGATGATATGGAAGAAGGTGATAAGCCTACTCCTCTCAGGAGCCAGCAAAGAAAGTGACTTCCTACTGGGTTAAGAGGGATTTAGGTCAGCTCTACAAAGAATGACTTGATTATGAATGTTGTCAAAACTCGGGCATAGGTTACAAATGAAAGTGTTTAAATCTCCTTTGGAGGATATTAAGAACAGGATTACTGCTCATACTGGAAACATTGCAAATATAATCCTGCCTAGAAGCGGGAAGTAGATAAGAAGGTGGTCTCAAATGGCCCCTTTGAGAACTGATGTATGAACACAAAGGGCTTTGCTATCATTTTGGAAAAAATACCATCTCTTTCTTACTACTGTCCCTTTATCATTCTCACCTCCACCTTTTACAAGCCCCAGACCTAAGGGAGCCCACTTTGCCCTTGAGGGCACCCATGCTTAGTATATGTTTGCACTAAAAAACACTAGCATTCGATTAGTGGGAAGGAATATAATGATAACTCATTTTTCTCCATTTCAGGACATGTATACACCCAAGTAATATCGCAGAAGATTATATACACATATAAAATTATGTATATAAACATTAAGTCATGTTAAATAGTTCCTAGGCTATTTCTGTCTGTCGAAAGGCCCCAGAGCACTGTAAGCACTTCATTATTCCTCAGGTTGTATGGCACAGGCATCCAGAGAAGATTAGTAGAAAAAGCAATGTAATACACATATCATTAATTTTTTTAAATGTCTTTGTGTGAAAAAGACAAAGGTGAAAGAAAATCTCAATCCCACTATTTGCTTTTCTTTTGGTTTTCTTAACATCTGATCACATTTTTGACTAATTTTATCACTGGTTGCTTAACTAAACTGACCACGCTGACTTGTTTGAGTTATTCACTTAGTGGACTGCTTGTAGGGTTGGCAAGGTGTAGAGAGAACTGACATATCTAGGCTCAGATCCAGCACCTAACTTCCTTACAGTTTTATTAAAATGAAGCACCTTCTCTCTGCGCACAGTTTCCTTTCACTGGAATTGCTTTGTAGGTCTCAATGCTTCTATTACATTGCTTCAAATGGCTGCATGTGCTTCCTCCTGCCTGTCTTTTATAAGTGTAAATTGAAGAATAGGATTTTCTGTTTGGAAATCATTTGCCCTTCACTTCATCATAATGACTTTGAGATTATGAGCACCTTGTCTGTTTCAAAGGATCTCTCTTTAATACCTAATTTATAAATAGTATATACATCACCTCTTAGGTTACTGCTGTGCTCTTTAAAGATAGTGACTTATCTTATATGGAGAACACTTAATATTCAGATACAACCTTTCTTAAATGTCTGAATCACTGATTCACTTATCTAACAAATATTTACTAAAAGCATGGTGTGTTCTAAGCATTGGGCTAGATGTTGGGAATTGACAGATGAAGAAAATTGGGTGTCTGACTCCTAGGAGATCAGTCTAATGAGTCAGACAGGCATGTGAACAATCACTGTACAATGTGGTAAGTGCTGTAATGTCGTATGTAAAAGTGCTGTAAGAATACAGAGGCAGGGCACCTGACTCTCCTGAGGAGGGGGTGTGGGAAGGAGAAAAAAGTCAAGAGGGAGGAATATACAATGGAGGTGATAGCTGAACTAAAATTTGAAGAGTAGAATTTTGTGAAATTTCGTGGGTGAAGGTAGGATAAGGGCAATGGAGATGCATTTAATTCCTCATTATTAGTCTAACCATGCCTCTGTTTAGTAACTAAGCAGGAATAAATCAATGAAGTGGTACTTTTGAAAGTAAATTACTTTAGCTTGAAAATTTAGCACTTATATCATTGGATCAGAGAAATTACTCACTTGTGGTATTTATTTTGGTGAAAAAGAAAGGTGTCTTTTTAAAAGTGGATTGAAGACTTCCTGTTTTGATTTATTGCAGTGAGTGTTCACTATATTTTAGAATGAGAGATTTAAAAAACATAATAAGCACATAACTCTAATGCTCCAGCCACTTCACCCTTATTCCTTTAGTCATTCTGGCAACATGGTTAAAATCCATGCAGTGAGTCTATTTAAACACTATGATTATTAGAACTACCTCATAATTAGGTAAACCTTTACATTAATGAGGTTTTTGGCATCTTATCTCTCAAGAAATCAATAGAAATGATTTAAGCATCCACTACATGCAGTCATGGTCTAGAAAGTGATAAAGATATAGGTTAACTTAAGTTTTATGTATATGCTGTTCTGTATATAAAAGGAATTAAAATAGTAAGCGAACACAACTCTAATCCAACCTATTCATTCTACTTATATGCCTCTCTTCATGAAATTTATAGTTTATGTCATTATTAGGCATAGGTATAGACACATGATGAAATTACTCAAAGGGCAAGTCAATAAAGAATAGATGTTGCATGAATTAGGTGACCATATAATGTATCACCCAAACCATGGCATTTGGAAAAGGAGGGGGTTGTATTAATAACATGAGGACAACAGGAATAAACAATGGGTATCCTGGGCAAACCTTATCATCCTACAAAAGAGTATTAGTCTGCCTTCAAATGAATGACATGAATAGTAAAAATTCTTAGAACAAAGGAACAGATCTCTTTGAGTGGAGATTGGGCAGCGTGTTGATTGGCTAAAGGATGAGGAAGCCTTTCGTTCATGAGTGACATAAGCAACAATGTGCTCAGGTTCCCTTCAATCAGTTTTAGTGTTCCAGTACCTGAACTTAAATATGACTGCTCCTTTGGCCCCTTTCTTGGAAGTTTCCCATGCCTCCTGGGCCTGTTCATGGCCAGGACTCAGACTTTGTTTCTGTCTTTGATATCTGTGTCCTGATGACATGGACTTGCCCTGCCACCTAACACACCCCTGGTCTCCAGACTCTGTACCAGGCAGAGTACTCTCCCTTTTTGACTGTGAGAGATAATCAGCCAGTGCTCACTTTAAGCAACTCATTTAACATCCCTGGATGCCATATTTCTCATTCGTAAAATCAGAGGATTGGTGTACATGATGTCATATATGAGAATCCCCAGTAAATCCATAATAATGCCTATGGAAAGATGTCTTATCTCAAACAAAACCAGATGAGGCTGCAAATGGTGACCTTCAAACATAAAGCCTTGCATGTAATGTCTTAAATATAGTGAGTTGTTGATAAATACTTGCTTTGTTGATGAAACAAAGAACCAAACTAATACAATTAAGCTTATTTTCTTAAACACTGTGCTTATTCAATGATGCTTTCATCTAAAAAATCTGTAATTGAAAAGTAAGAAACCATATGAAAGCCACTTTAATATATGCCATTTAAAATTCACTTGGATGTAACTTATGTTTCTATGAAATAGGGACAAATAGATAGCCATCCATATATTTACATGGTATACATACATATAAATGTGTGACATACTAATATGTGAAAAGACATAGTAGAACCAAATCAATACAATTGATAAATAATAGCGCACACAGATAACAAAATGGCATGACTTGATATTTATTATTACTCTGCAAATAGAATTATTTAGAGCTATGATCAAGTAATATCAGGCCTTAAATGATGGGACAGGAAGGGAAGAAGAATATTTTCCCCCAAAGTTCAAGATATGCGTTTCCTGTTAATCTGCTAATATTAAAGAAATGATAAAAATAAGAGAGGAAAAAATGAAGAAGGGAAAGAGTAATGGCAAACTATAGAAAAAGTTGAGAAAATTTCTCAAAGTTGCCTCATACCTGGGGAAAGTACATTAAAGCATCTAAAATAAAAGCCTGTTGCTCTTTTGGTTCCCTACTTTGAGTACTACAACGAGCATACAATTTCAAAGCGAGAGAATGTTTTGTTTAGTAAGAAAATGCCTCAATATGTTTGGCAAGAAAGCAGCTATTAAATACATATTCATCAGTACGGTGGTTGTTTTTCTCCTAAAAAGACTAACATAAAATTAAAATGCATTGATTCTAGTATTTGTATAATATCCACGTTCATCATAGGACCACTTGTCTCTAAGGATAGTAGGCATGATTAAGGATAATGTGATATCCCTGCCTTGTAAAACACACAAACACCCATTGTTGTTGTTGTTTTCCTATACCAGGAAAATGCTGTGTGTTATACTGAATTATGACACAGGATTAAGATGGGATAATTTCTGTTGTTTTCCCTTCAAATCTTGCTTCCTTAGCATTTTAGCAACAATGACTACACAGATATAGACTTTAAAATTTTTTTTAAAAAGATGGTCTTAGAAAATGAGTAGATTTTCAAGTTGGCTTTTCCAATAAAATGATCCTTCAAAATGAAAAGAGTAATTTCTGGAGTGTGAAGAATAACAAGCACTCAGAAATCTGAGCTGGCTTCTTAAATTAGAAAAGGCCTGAATCACCAAGAAAGTAGCATGAAAATCTAAGGATTCTTATTTGTTCAAGTCTTCAACACTGTTTTTTTTTTCCTTATTCTCCTTTTATACCATCCTGTCTTAGCAGAAGCAGCATATTATGAGTTCATTTAGCTTTATGTTTGTTTAAATGTGTTTCTATAATGGCATTATATCTTTTGGGACCATAGAATCATTTGCAGGAGAAATTACTTCATTCTTTATAATGGGATTTTGTGAGAATATTACTTTTCTTTTCTAATTTTTTATTGTATTGCGTATACTTCTTGTTGCTGAATGTGTGGCAATGACATTGACAGGACAGCAGGTCACTGGTGATTTAGAATTAGTGGAAACACTATCTTTAAACACTTCTAACTGGCGTTCTAAAATAAACCGTGTTCTTGATTAATAAGGAGTAAATACATTCTTCAAAATGATCTATCGTTGGAGGAGGGAATTAGGCCAATATATTAGCTGACTTTTTTTTGGTGGAATCTTGTATCCTGTCCTCAGGTACTCCATTGACATGCTCTGCACCTCTAGATAAACTTCATTTCCATTTAGGAAACAAGAATGATGATGGTTGTAAACATCTCTCGGTTTACAACCTATTGAGATCATGATTTATCGCTTCCCCTGCATCTCTAGTGCCTTACAGTATGTAAATGGATTTCACATATATTACCTCACGTGTGGAGAGGCAATGCAGGAATCCTTAGGGAAGATTCAGATCCTTCATATACGTACCTGTGACACTGAAGCAAAGCCTGCTCGGCGTCCTCTCTGCTGCCTTTAAATCCTGCATCTTGATGAAATGTAAGCATCTGTAACAATCCAAGCCGATAGCCTTCCCTCTCTCCCTCCTTTCCTTTCTTCTTCCTCCCTTCTGCCTGCTTGAATTAGCTTAGATTTGCTCAGTTTTTTACTCTTACTTTCTTACTTTTTTTTTTTTTTACCGTGTAGGATCACAAGTTCTCAAGAAAATTCCCCATAGTTCTAACATCTGGGTGGACGTGAGAGCACTGGCTCTTTTCATGGTCTGAAAATGAAATCAATTGAATTGATAAGTTTTCCTTGAGGGAACTAGTTACAAAAATAATGGGTGTGTCATCCCTTCTTTGAGAACAACACTCAGCAACACTTAAATTAACGACTAGGTCGTATGTGCTTGTGGACAGCTATCTGAAGTTTTGGGGCTTTTTGACCCAGACTTGGATATTGCTGAAAATGAATTACTGTAAGAGACAAGGATAACAATGTGGCAGTTCAATCTAATTGAAGCAAGCAAACTTTGTCCTAGTTTTTCCTCTTTAGTCAAATTTTAAACATAGTTGTTTTCTTTCCTTAGGAGCTATTCTGATTTCTGGAGCATGCCAAATCATTTTCTTTTTTTTTTCCTCCAAGCCTTTTTATGTTTATATTCAAAATATAATTCTAGTCATGCCATATAAGGTCCTTCAGTCTTAAATTTGCAATGACCTCAATGGATAAACTCTAATAACTGTCTATAGTCTTTTTTTAATTTGTTCCCTTGGACTTGAGTATTAAGTAGTTGCATATTATGCCTTTTCTGATTTTGTCAATTTGTAGTTTCTATTTCTCTATTTAATAACTTAGTAAATTAAATGTGGTGGTGCCTTGGGGATGTTGAAGATAAAATTCTGCATACAGTGTGACCCAATAGTAAATTTTCACTAGTGAAGCTGTGTGGTAAGACTTCTGGCTGCGCCCAGCCTAAGTCAGTTTCTTAACTTCCCTAAGCATGTCTTCTCACCTCTACAGTGGGAGGAGTGCTTCACAGTTGTTACAATGCTCTTTTTATATTATGCAGGGAAAATGCACTTTCTGAAGGTTCACCCAGAGCCAGCAGTTGCACCTGCAAGACTTCTAAGTTTTTATATGTCTGAGGCAAAACAAAAATAAAATCATGGTAATTTGGTTTCATAGAAGGGAGAAACTTATTTTCACTAGCTAAAATTTAATTTCAAATTTTTACAGAAATTAATTTTGCTTATTTTTGTATGAAGCCCAGTTCTTCTCAGTACTCACTCAGTCATGGTTCACCAAGTCACTGGGCAGGTCCCATCATCGTGCTTATATGCCACTGTGGTTAAGAGCCTGAGTCTGGAGCCACGCTGCAGGCTACAAATTTTTCCTCTATTACTTGCTGTGTGACCTCAGACAACTTACTGAACTCTCTGTGCAGCATGCAGTTGCTTCATTTGCACCCTGGTATAACAATAAAACCTCCCTTTTAAGCTTGTTGTGAAGATGGAAGAGTTAACACATGCAGAGTTCTTTATGCATGGCACACACCAAACACCATGAAAGTGTTTTCTATTCCTGTAATTATTATACTATGCAGAAACAGACAAACACACTCCAGCCTATTATTACTATTACTTCTAACCTCTGTTCATCATTCCAGAGTCATAAATTGCAGAAGTGAAGTAAGAGGATTTTTGATTCGTATTGGTTACAATAAGGTAGACCAAGTTTTAAAGTAGGAATATATATATTTACCATATTTTTAGCTATCAAATTCAGAATGTTTAGTTTTGCAGCATTAATTTGGAAAAATCTGGGGCCTAACACCTAGCACCCCACACACAGTAGACATGCCAGAAATCTTTGCTTTTTCTATTGATTATTTGAAATTCCTTCTACCTAGAAAGATCATGTTTTCAATTTAGGATCAGTCTACTTGGTGCCAAAATGTTCTGTTAACTAAACAGTCTGCTGCACTGCCATGTATAATAAAAATGCTTTACTGTTTAGATGGATTTTTCGTTTATGTCCAGTTGTATTGGCACTATGCAAAAAAGCCATTCTCCTTATTAACTTTTAACTTACAAATTTTCATTAACATACAAAAGATACAGTTTAGCAAAAGAGCACTGACTGCCCAACATTAACAATGTACTATGTGGTGATGACTGGCTATTTCAGTTTAAACCAGTAGGTCATTTCTTAGTGTATCTAATGGACTTTCTGTGTACTTCATTTATAATTGCTTTATGAATAGTAATTACTACATCATGTCCAATAAAAGCAAAATGATGAATGAAAGTACTGGTAAGATTGCTTACACAATTCTGGTGGAAAAAATAATAGAAATGTTGAAATTACTCTGGTTAATTTATGTGTCAACTTGACTGAGCCATGGGGTGCCCAGGTATTTGATCAAACATTATTCTGGGTGTGTCTGTGAGGATGTTTTTGGATGAGATTAACATTTGAATTGGTTGACTGAGTAAAACAGATTGTCCTCCCTAATGTGGGTGGCCCTCACCCACTCAGTTGAAAATCTAAAACTTTATCTTGAGTAAGAGGGAGCTCCTCTGCCTAACTGCTTTGAGAGGGGATATCAGTTTTTCCCTTCCTTTGGACCACAGCTGAACATTCGCTCTTCTGAGTCCCAGGCCTCCTGTCTTCAGACTGCAACTTACACCATTGGCTCTCCTCGTTCTCAGTCTTTTTTGGTTTGGACTGGAACTGCAGTCTCTGCTGGGACTCCAGATTGCCAACTGCAGATTTTGGGACTCCTCAGCTTCCATAACTTTGTGACCCAATTCTTTACAATAAATAAATAGATAGACGGTAGGTGATACAGATAGATAGATAGGTGATAGGGAGGGAGGGAGATAGATTCTGTTTCTCTGGAGACCCTGACTAATCAATGACCAAAGATGTTTAAAATTGTTACAAATATAATTGAAATTAGTCATTCACATATTGTAATGGTTTCTATGAAGGATCAAAAATGAAACATAACATGTGAAATTTGCATTTTACGTAATTGATTATGAAAAGGAAAAAGTCAAAAAGGAACACTTCTGAAGATTGGTTTTGACAATACATGGTTAGTGATCTAATCCAGAAGAATCCTAAACATTTATTGCAAACTTTCATAGACTAAGCCTGTAAAAGTCCTTGGTAATAGTTGTTGCAGACCCCCAGATGTTTCCAGCAGTTGTGGTTTTGTTAGACTTTCACAACTTTGAGTCAGTGATGAGGGGTCAGACCTAAAGAGATGATCCACGCACTTTGGCTCATGCCAGAATCACCTGAGTAGCCTTCTAAAATGCAGGTTCTTGGGCCCCAGCCAAGACTTTCTGATTCAGGATTCCTGGGGTAGGGCCCAGCATTTGCCTGTCTGACAAATTCTCAGATAAAGTTGGTGTTCTAGCCTGTGAGAACTACACTTGGAGAATCATTGATCATTGTTCAATCTAGGTGTTTCCTAAGAGAACTTTATCATCAATCATGGCTGTTAACACCTTGACAGGTTTTATTCAGATAGATGAAGCTATTTTGTGGATAGGTCCTCAGTTGAAAGGGTATCAACAGAAAGAAGACCATGCCTTCTTTAAAGGTCCTTTAAATATTTAAAGGTTTCAAAGAACAATCAATATTTCTACATAGTGAAAATGCATTTGGTAATTGAAAGCTTAAATTTAACCTCTTTAGTCACTGTGCACTTACAATTAGAATTATGAATCACTTTTTAGAATCTCTTCATAAGTAGAAGAGCTGCTTGTTTATGTACAACTTCAATTTAGCCTCCCAATTAATGTCATCATGTAGAAATATAGAGTATCTTTTTTATATTTCCTCAAGGTCCTTCTAAATATGTAGCTTCATGATTTGGTTTTAAATAACCACAGACTTGGTAAAGAAAATCTGATGACTCTTTCTGTATATTGGGTCTAAACAGGGCATTTAGAATTGAAAAACAGTAAGCATCAAATGATTTTGGCTGTGTTTACATTTCCTGTAGAATTCCTTCTTTATGCAGTGCCAAATGATTATAGTTACTTCTCATTTCCTTGGGGATTGATTAATGGAAATGAGGATATTTCTATTTCATGTGTTCCTTTTACTCCCCGGCTGGCTCCATAAAAGAAGTAAAGCTTAAATTAACCAATTTTGCTGTAAATAAGAGGTTTGTTCAAATGAGTTGAAATTGCTTTGTGAAATGAAATTTGGGGCATGTCCGTGGATTTTAGTCACACATGCTATCTCTACCTTCCTCTACCATAGAAATTTAAAGAGTTGACTGTAATTATTTTGTGCAGTATATATTTAAAAAAACTTTCTGTGTTGCTCTGAGGTAGAATGTTTCCTTGAGGAGAAAAAAGCCAAGCTACTCACTATTTCAAATAAAAGAGACATAATTAGATATCATAAGGCCTATAGAAAAAGCAAAGCATAGATAGGAAAATGCTGTGCAGTTTTCTGGAGATGGAAATTTGAGGGTCAACATAATAAGCAAATGAGAAATTATTATAACAGAAAGCAGAGTAATCAAATGCATTAGGGTAATATTGCTAGTCAGACTTGATAATCTTCCTCTAAAAATGCTGCTGTTTGCTGCTTCCTTATAATGTTCCCTAAATGGAATCAGGATCGATTGATCAACATTAAAATTTAGTAGAAAGTGCTGGTGTCTTAGAGATCAGGAAGAAAGTACTTTCAGCTTGACTTTGGCTTCATCCATTCTGGGCTATTTAAAAATCATCAAATCTGTGTTTGGAACCCCATTGGTGTAAGTAAGCATTTGATGTTTTTCATGATAAACTAGAATGTTCAAATTTAACTGTTATTTGATGACTCTTTTCACTGGAAGGTTAGACAGCAGGCAAAGAGCAATTTGTTTTCTTTTCAAGCTTGTCTTAAAGACCCAGCTTTGTCCCTAAAATATGCTGTGGTTTAAAATATGATTTCCATGGTCTCTAATAGTTTTCCCACGTACCGGTTGATCTTTCTGATCATTCACATTCCATGAAGAATGCAGTCCAGTGTTATAAAGGAAACAAATATGAGTGGGGTATCACTAGTATCAGTGGAGTCTGAAGACCTCACTCCTAGTCACAGTGAAGTTATTAGTTTGGTGACCTTAGGCAAGGCATCTCATTATTTTGATTCTTCATCCTCTCTGCTCAATCCACTAGGTTTTAGTTTTCATTTGTAAGCCAGTCTCAGATGCTTTCTAAAAAAATGCCCTAATGGGGTTGGTCGACCCCTTTATGTTTTCTCTGTCCCCCTGACCTTGCCATTACTCTCTGCTATGGCTGCCTGGTTAATTTTTAATCTTTTTCACTAAACTCAGAATATGGACCACATCTCTCTGATCTATGATCATGTTCCCAGAATTTAGGGCAGTGCCTGGCATCTAATAGGTGCTCAGTAAATATTGGGTGAAGGAATATGTGAATTAATGAATACATGAATTAGTACAAGAAAGTGTGATTTTTTCTGTATATTCTCTTCATACATAACCCATGATATGGAGTTCCTTTTTCACCCCCTCCTATTAGTTTGATGATATGATTGTTCTAAGACTACTCAAATTCTCAAGGAGATTTTACATTTGTTTTTAAGAGTCTGTGCTTTCCATACAAGCCAAACAGAATAGCTGTTAAGTAATCTCTCAGCTCCAGACCCACCTACCTTTCGATGATATTCATAGAGGTTATGAAGGATTGGGCCACATCTTGCTGCCTTCCCCAACTAGATCACCAATGTACAGTGTACAGCCAGGCAAAGCGTCCTGTTCGTTAGCAGAGCTTGTGCTGTTCCTTCACCCTCTGCTCCACCTACCTTGTTTCCCCGCTTTGCTGGTTTTGACTTCTTTCCCTTTCTGGACTTTGTTATCTACTGTTAAAGATTATCCCATGTATGTATAATGCCAAATGGCTTTTTCGGACACATTCCAAATAGTGCTTTTACTTCACATTTGAAAATTGTTTTTTTTCTTTCTAGCTTTAATAGAGCTTTTTAAAAGCTCTATGCATCAAGAGCCTTAAAACAATGTATAATCAATAAATTCATTTCTATGAATTTAAGGAAATAATCAGAAACATGGATAAAAATTTGACCCTGTTCATTGCTATACTCTGCTGAAATGTATACTAAGAAGGAAATGATTAGGTAAATGAGGTTATGCTAGTAGTGTGCAGTGATCAAAATCATGCTTTTGGAGAGATTCTCAGAGAAATTTGCATGTAGTTTCATCATATCTAAATTTTAAATTATATTCATAGAATAAAGTATGGAAGGGTGAATCATGGGTGATCATATTCCTCTTAATATTTTTCATTGTGAGGCTGTAATTTTCTCAAAATGATAAAAATTAGTTTAAATAGAAAATGCTTTCAGTTTTACACATAGCTCAACTCAGTACACCTTCCTTTCCATTAGAACCTGCTGGTGTACACTTATTCTTTTACTTAGGTGTTTATTGACAATCGTTAAAAAGAATAAGGTGAAAGAAAGAGGCTGCTAATGTTCAGCATTTTCATTTTATTGAAAAAAAAAGTATATACCAGGATGCTAATAATGCTGAGTAAAAATTTTTTACTGATACATATATCACTTCAAGATAATTAAAAATGTTAACAATTCCATTTTCAATATTTATACAAAGAAAATTATTTAAAAGTAGATAAAAGTGAGTGTATGGAGATGCTTATCTCAGAATTATCTCAAAACCCTTTAGATTAATATCTAAAAATTAATACATACTCATTGATAATTATGACTACTAAAAATATAGAAATATTTTCATTACATATTTACAAATTCATGTCTATAAATTATATGCATCCATATTATAATGGTAAAATTTGTATATATAGGCAATGACAGAAAGGAAATGAGAGACTTCAGATTTCATAAAATTAAGTTAAATCTTAGTTCTTTATAAATAGCTATTGGAAACTACGGGTGAAGAGAAAAAGGATGGCTGGTTGGTGTGTGCATATGTGTGTCAATATGTGTATGTACAGTATAATGGCTTCTCAATAATTTATAATGTGGCTTCTCAATAAGACATCAGCATTCATTGTTTGGAATGAATGGACAATGGACTGATTGACTCAAAGGTTAAATAGACACTGTTAGGTAGCTTTTGCACATTCTGTATTCCCTGTGCTATGAACTGCAAGACTATGAAATATCACCCCTGAAATGCACTGCTCACCTTATGGTAGCACCTGATGATCATGGCCATATCAATTCCATGAAAGCATCAGTAAAATATTGAAACGTGTCTATCATGTGTTCTGTTGGCAGCTTTGCCATGATATATGTTTTGTAGTTATTTTGAAAGAAACCTAAAGAATATCAGAAGAAATTTTGTAGTGTAATAATTATTAAAAGGGAAATCAGCTATGATACCTAGAGTTAAGTGTGTGGTTCATTCACACTTATATAACTTTCGGAAACATTCAGGCTGTTTCTTTCTGTGTTTAAGTTACTCACTGATTCTGTTGGTAATAGTGTTAACTCTTTCTTTCCATGGAGTTCATTAGCAAACTACTGAATCAGTTTATTAAGTAGTATTCTGGAAACATAGAAATTGTCATAAGGTCTCTTAGTTACTTATTTAATGGTGAAACCTCAAAGAGGTAAAGCTTTATTTTTTATTAGGAATAGTTGATGGTCATCTCTATTTATGCCTTACAACCATGGTTCCAAATTCAGCAAATGACTCTGGCCTGCATCAAGCCAGAAAGAGTTGGTACAAACAAAAGTTTGACTTTTATTGAAGGTAGGGGAAATTATCTATGACCTTCCAGGTGAAATGGCAGTGGCCATGGAAGAAAGGGGAAAGAAACTAAATATTTGTATATGTGTATGTCTGGGATGTGTGCTTATATAATTTCATTTAAATTTGAAGTGTTGCTTAATAGCCGAAGCTCTAGAACCAGATGACCAGAGTTTCTAATTCTGTATCTACCATGTAATATTTATGTAACCTTGTCCACTTACTACTTTGCACCTAGATTCCTAATCTGTGTAGTGGTTTTAGGATCAAATTACTAATGCATACCTGGTACATAGTCGGCATTCAGTAAGTGTGAACATGTATTCATAGCAGTAGTATTAGAGACTTTCACTGAGCACCTCTTATCATTATTATAAGCTTCTTGAAGGCAGGCACAGTGCATTTCACATATCCTAAACATAGTAATTAGATGGTAGGACACCCTGCAATGCAAGGTAAAATGCACATGTCCAGAAAAGGTAAACAAAAAAATATGTTCATGGATCCTACTAAAGAGGAATGATGATAGTCATTTGGTTTGAGAAGTATCAGGAAAATTAACATGGAATTTATATGACTGTAAAGAATTGCATTGCTAGTGTTTTGATTGCTGGTAAAGTATTTGAAGCAGAAGCAACATAGAAGCAAGAAAGCACAAGGTTCTTTGGGCTACACTAAGCCACCTAGTTACTAGTTTGACTATAAAGGGAAAAAAAATCATATGAGAAGGGGTCCATGTTATAGAGGAGAAAAAAGCAGCAGTCTCTTGCCTTGCCACCTTACTTCCATGCACACCGTGACTATCGTTCAGATACAAAGTCCTTTGTTAACACCTACGTAAACAAAGCCTCAGATCCTTTCATTTCAGTGGATAACTTCCTAAAGAAAAACCTTCATCATAGAGTGTTTTTGTGATACTGAGGTCTGCAGGTTTGTGATGACTTTTGCAAATAGACTATTCATGTGTCCCACCGCAAAGCAGACTAGCTCTAATTTGGTAATTTATATTGTTTCTTTTCTTTAAATACCTGCTCTGTCCTTTCTATGAAACACCTAATTCTTCCAAAATATAGGTTCCCTTGAAAACATTGTATTTAAAAAGACTTTTGATGCAGGCTGAGTTTTCCTTTGACTTTTGACATCAAGCCCACATGTGTTGGCAGAGGAAGCTGCAGCAGAAAAACAGGCAGTTGGATTTATTCCTTTGAGGCAGAAGGATACAAGTGAGGAATATTAATCTGACAAATATAAGAACAGAATGTAATTAGGACATCACAGTGGTCTAATCAAGGGAGGATTAAGAGTAGTGAGTGGAGTGGAGGGAATCAAAGTTGAGAGATCCAGAATCTGTAAGACCTGACGATGGACAAGGTATGAAGGAGGATAGAGTTAACACTCAGGCTTCATGTCTAGATGACCAGAGAAATGGTCAGGCCATTAAAAACATGAAAATTAAGAAAAATTTCCAATTCCTATGGGCAATGCTATTTGGGACCTGATGACTTTCATGCCCAAGGACATTTTGCCGAATTGTCTAACAGGCAGTACAAATTGTGGGACTTGGAAAATATCTGTATCATCTACATTACAGATGAGATTTAAGACATCTCTATAAGGTAATAAGACAGAAGAACAGAAATAACAAGAAAAGAGATGAAGAACAGGATTTACTTGACTCTGGGTATAATCTTGGACAAATCTCATACTTGTGTCATCATTTCCACACTTGTACAAGATACAATGATGAAAACCTTTTTTCACAAATACAAACAAAATAATATATATAAAAATAATTGGTAAAGTGTAAAGTGCTTCACAAATATTGTTGCTGTTGAGAGGGAGAAGGAAAGAAAAGGTCAAGTGATTGAGACAGAAAAGTGGAAGCTGTAGAAGAAAGACATGAGTATAGACACTGTCAAAGACACCAAAGGAAAAGAGAGTCTCAAGAAATGAGTGTCAGCACCTTTGGGTGTTAAATTTGCAAGTCATTGGTCTGCCCAAGAATGCTGTTTTGGTAAACATTGTACTCAGTTATCTAGAACTCAGATAGAAAGGACCGAACAGGTGTTTGGAAAATGGTAATAGTAAAAGAACTGTATATATTCATTTGGTGGGGGAGAGAACTATAGGGGGATGGAAATTAGGGTACAGTAATATAATTTAAGTAAGGTTATCATGGAAAAAATCTTAGACAGCTGGACTCTTTGAGTTCATCCACCATTTGGAAATTAAAGTTGCTCATTTTATTTAAGTTAAAAAAATGTTCCGAATTGTGTCATATCATTGTGCATATATTATCTCTTCATCACTACTTAAACTTATTTCATTTTTTTTTCTGTTTGAGATAGTTGCCTACTTTTGAATCCATAATCTTCTGGGAATATTATTTAATATTTAATTTAATTGAGCTTTTACTACTCAGTTACTCTTTTTTTTTATTAAGGTATGATAGATATACACTCTTATGAAGGTTTCACATGAAAAAACAATGTGGTTACTAGATTTACCTGTATTATCAAGTCCCCACCCATACCCCAATGCAGTCACTGACCATCAGTGTAGTAAGATAACCACAGATCCACTATGTGCCTTCTCTGTGCTACACTGTTCTCCCCGTGATCCCCCACACCACGTGTACTAAGCGTAATACCCCTCCATCCCCTTCCCCCTCCCTCCCCACCCGCCCTCCCACAACCCTCCCCTTTGGTAACCACTAGTTCATTCTTGGAGTTTCTGAGTCTCTTGCTATTTTGTTCGTTGTTTGCTAGTTTTGCTTCATTGTTATACTCCACAAATGAGGGAAATCATTTGGCATTTGTCTTTCTCCACATGGCTTATTTCACTGAGCATAATATACTCCAGCTCCATCCATGTTGTTGCAAATGGTAAAATTTGTTTCTTTCTTATGGCCGAATAGTACTCCATTGTGTATATGTACCACCTCTTCTTTATGCATTCATCTACTGATGGACACTTAGGTTGCTACCATATCTTGGCTATTGTAAAAAGTGCTGCGATAAACATAGGGGTGCATATGTTTTTTTTGAATTTGAGAAGTTTTATTCTTTCAGTAAATTCCAAGCAGTGGGATTCCCAGGTCAAATAGTATTTCTATTTTTAGTTTTTTGAGGAACCTCCCTATTGCTTTCCACAATGGTTGAACTAGCTTACATTCCCACCAGCAGTGTAGGAGGGT
This sequence comes from Manis javanica, assembly GCF_040802235.1. NCBI lineage: Eukaryota > Metazoa > Chordata > Mammalia > Pholidota > Manidae > Manis > Manis javanica. The sequence continues at coordinate 84,820,124 of NC_133161.1, forward strand.
TCCCCTTTCTTCTGCATCCTTGCCAGCATTTGTTTTTCTTAGTCTTTTCAATGCTGGCCATCCTTACTGGTGTGAGGTGATATCTCATTGTGGTTTTAATTTGCATTTCCCTGATGATTAGTAACGATCACATCTTTTCATGTGCCTGTTGGCCATCTGAATTTCTTCGGTGGAAAACTGTCTATTCATATCCTCTGCCAATTTTTTAATCAGGTTATTTGGTTTTTGGGTGTTGAGGTGTGTTAACTTCTTTATGTATTTTGGATGTTATCCCCTTGTTGAATATGTCATTTACAAATATATTCTCCCATACCGTAGGATGCCTTTTTGTTCTGTTGATGGTGTCCTTTGCTGTACAGAAAGTTTTTAGTTTGGTGTAGTCCCGTGAGTTCATTTTTGCTTTTGTTTCCCTTGCTTGAGGAGATGCGTTCAGGAAGAAGTTGCTCATGCTTATATTCAGGAGATGTTTGCCTATGTTGTCTTCTAAGAGTTTTATGGTTTCATGACTTACAGCCAAATCTTTGATCCATTTTGAATTTACTTTTGTGTATGGGGTTAAACAGTAATCCAGTTTCATTCTCTTGCATGTAGCTGTCCAGTTTTGCCAACACCAGCTGTTGAAGAGGCTGTCATTTCCCCATTATATATCCATGGCTCCTTTATCATATATTAACTGACCATATATGGTTGTCTTTATATCAGGGCTCTCTAGCCTGTTCCATTGGTCTATAGGTCTGTTCTTGTACCAGTACCAAATTGTCTTGATTATTGTGTCTTTGTAGTAGAGCTTGAAGTTGGGGAGTGTAATGCCCCCAGCTTTATTCTTCCTTCTCAGAATTGCTTTGGCTATTCGAGGTCTTTTATGGTTCCATATGAATTTTAGAATGATTTTCTCTAGTTCATTGAAGAATGCTGTTGGTATTTGATGAGAATTGCACTGAATCTGTAGATTGCTTTAGGCAGGATGGCCATTTTGACAATATTAATTCTTCCTATCCATGAGCATGGGATGTGTTTCCATTTATTGGTATTTTCTTTACTTTCTCTCATGAGTGTCTTGTACTTTTCAGGGTATAGGTCTTTCACTTCCTTGGTTAGGTTTATTCCTAGGTTTTTTATTCTTTTTGATGCAGTTGTGAATGGAATTATTTTCCAGATTTCTCTCTCCATTAGTTTATTGTTAGCATACAGGAATGCCACAGATTTCTGTATACTAATTTTGTATCCTGCAACTTTGCTGAATTCAGATATTAGATGTAGTAGTTTTGGAGTGCATTCTTTACAATATCATGTCATCTCAAACAGGGACAGATTAACTTCTTCCTTGCCAATCTGGATGCCTTTTATTTCTTTGTGTTGTCTGATTGCTGTGGCTAGGACCTCCAGTACTATGTTGAATAGAAGTGGGGAAAGTGGGCATCCTTGTCTTGTTCCCAGTCTTAAAGGAAAAGCTTTCAGCTTCTCGCTGTTAGTATGATGTTGGCTGTGGGTTTGTCATATATGGCCTTTATTATTTTGAGGTACTTGCCCTCTATACCCATTTTGTTGAGAGTTTTTATCATGAATGGATGTTGAATTTTGTCAAATGCTTTTTCAGCATCTATGGAGATGATCATATGGTTTTTGTACTTCTTTTTGTTGATGTGGTGGATGATGTTGATGGATTTTCAAATGTTGTACCATCCTTGCATCCCTGGAATACATCCTGCTTGATCATGATGGATGATCTTTTTGAAGTATTTTTGAATTCGGTTTGCTAATATTTTGTTCAGTATTTTTGAATCTATGTTCATCAGGGATATTGGTCTGTAATTTTCTTTTTTTGTGGTGTCTTTGCCTGGTTTTGGTATTAGAGTGATGCTGGCTGTATAGAATGAATTTGAAAGTATTCCCGCTTCTTCTACTCTTTGGAAAACTTTAAGGAGGATGGGTACTAGGTTTTCACTAAATGTTTGATAGAATTCAGTGGTGAAGCCATCTGGTACAGGAATTTTGTTCTTAGGTAGTTTTTGATTACCAATTCAGTTTTGGTGCTGATAATTGGTCTGTTCAGATTTTCTGTTTCTTTCTGGGTCAGCATTGGAAGGTTGTATTTTTCTAGAAAGTTGTCCATTTCTTCCAGCTTATCCAGTTTGTTAACATATAATTTTTCATAATATTCTCTAATTATTCTTTGTATTTCTGTGGTGTCTGTAGTGATTTTTCCTTTCTCATTTCTGATTCTATTTATGTGTGTAGACTCTCTTTTTTTCTTGATAAATCTGTCTAGGTGTTTATCTATTTTGTTTATTTTCTTGAAGAATCAGCTCTTGCTTTCATTGATTCTTTCTATTGTTTTATTCTTCTCAATTTTATTTATTTCTGCTCTAATCTTTATTATGTCCCTCCTTCTACTGACTTTTGGCCTGATTTGTTCTTCTTTTTCTAGTTTCTTGTGAGTTTAGACTGCTTTTATGGGATTGTTCTTCTTTCCTGAGGTAGGCCTGTATTGCAATACACATTCCTCTTAGCATGACCTTGGATGCATCCCATAGATTTTGTGGTGTTGAATTATTGTTGTTATTTGTCTCCATATATTGCTTGATCTCTGTTTATTGATCCATTGGTTATTTAGGAGCATGTTGTGGTCTGAGAAACTGGTTGGTACAATTTCTATCTTTTGAATTTACTGAGGCTCTTTTTGTGGTCTAGTATATGATCTTTTCTTGAAAATATTCCATGTGTACTTGAGAAGAATGTGTATTCTGCTGTGTTTGGATGAAAGAGTTCTGTAGATGTCTGTTACGTCCGTCTGTTCTATTGTGTTGTTCAGTGCCTCTGTGTCCTTACTTATTTTCTGTCTGGTTGATCTGTCCTTCAGAATGAGTGGAGTGTTGAAGTCTCCTAGAATGAATGCATTGCATTCTATTTCCTATTTTAATTAATTTAGTTAGTATTTGTTTCACATATGTAGACGCTCCTGTATTGGGAGCATAGATATTTATAATGGTTATATCTTTTCATTGGATTGACCCGTTTATCATTATGTAATGTCCTTCTTTGTCTCTTGTGACTTTCTGTTTTAAAGTCTATTTTGTCTGGTACAAGTACTACAACTCCTGCTTTTGTGTCTCTGTTAGTAGCATGAAATATCTTTTTCCATCCCTTCACTTTTAGTCTGTGTATGTCTTTGGGTTTAAAGTGAGTCTCTTGTAGGCAGCATATAGATGGGTCTTGTTTTTTTATCCATTCATTGACTCTATGTCTCTTGATTGGTACATTCAGTCCATTTACATTTAGGGTGATTATCGATAGGTATGTACTTATTGCCATCGCAGACTTTAGATTCATGGTTACTGAAGGTTCAAGGTTAACTTCCTTACTGTCTAAGATTCTAACTTAATTCACTTAATATGGTATTATAAACACAATCTAAAGGTTCTTTTCTTTTTCTCCTCCTTTTCCTTCCTCCTCCATTCTTCATATATTAGGTATCATATTCTGTTCTTTTTGTCTATCCCTTGATTGACTTTGGGGATAGTTAATTAAATTGTGCATTTGCTTAGTAATTAGCTGTTCCACTTTCTTTACTGTGGTTTTATTACCTCTGGTGACAGCTATTCAACCTTAGGAACACTTCCATCTATAGCAGTCCCTCCAAAATAGACTGTAGAGATGGTTTGTGAGAGGTAAATTCTCTCAGCTTTTGCTTATCTGGAAATAGTTTAATCCCTCCTTCAAATTTAAATGATAATATTGCTGGATAAAGTAATCTTGTTTCCAGACCCTTCTGCTTCATTGCATTAAATACATTATGCCAGTCCCTTCTGGCCTGTAAGGTTTCTGCTGAGAAGTCTTACATTAGTTAGCCTGTTGGGCTTTCCTTTGTATGTGATCTTATTTCTCTCTCTGGCTTCTTTTAACAGTCTGTCCTTATCCTTGATCTTTGCCATTTTAATTACTATATGTCTTGGTGTTGTCTTCCTTGGGGACAGCTTGGGGTCTGCTCTTTTCTCCAGGTGTATGTAGTCTGGCGCAGTCCTCTTTCCTGTTGCTCCCCTGATTGTGGAAGTTTTCAGAAATTACCTCCTCAAAGACACTTTCTATCCCTTTCTCTCTCTCTTCTTCTGGTATCCCTATAATGCAAATATTGTTCTGTCTGGATTGGTCACACAGTTCTCTCAGTATTCTTTCATTCTTAGAGATCCTTTTTTCTCTCTGTGCCTTAGTTTCTTTGTATTCCTCTTCTCTACTTTCTATATCATTTATTGTCTCCTCCACCGTATCCAACCTGCTCTTAATACCCTCCATTGTGTTCTTCAATGATTGGATCTCTGACCAGAATTCATTCCTGAGTTCTTGGATATCTTTCCATACCTCCATTATCATGTTAATGATTTTTATTTTGAACTCCATTTCAGGAAGAGTCACGAGGTCCATGTCATTTAAACCTTTCTCGGGAGTTGTATTAATCATTTTACTCTGGACCAGATTCCTTTGGTGTTTCATATTTGTATATGGTGCCCTCTAGTGTCCAGAAGCTGTACTGTCAGGAGCTGCTCAGTCCCTGAAGCAATGTTGGGGATTGCATGGGAGTGGTACTGGTGCCTGGTGGGAGGAAAGAGCTGTTTCCTGCTTCCCGGCTGCTATGCCTGTCTCTACTGCCTGAACCAGTGGGCCGGGCACACAGGTGTAAGCTTTTGTCCCAGAGCAGCTGGATAGGGATCCCTCCTTTCCACAAGTGGCTGTAATCTCAGGCTCCCCAGGAATTCTGCCTGTATTAGCTTTCCAACCCCATAATCATGAGAGTATGATGAAAGCACCATGAAATGTAGGTTGTGTTCCCAGAGCAGATCTTCAGAGCTAGGTATTCAGCAGTCCCAAGCCTCCACTCCCTCCCCGCTCAGTTTCTCTTCCTCCCACTGGTGAACTGGGTTGGTGGAAGGGCTTGGGTCCTGCTAGGCCACAGCTTTGGTACGTCATCCTGTTCCATGATGTTTGCTCTTTTCTCCAGGTGTATGTAGTCTGGTGCCGTCCTCTTTCCTGTTGCTCTCTCAGCATTAGTTGTATTAATTATATTTTCATATTATATGAGGTTTTAGAAGGAAGCCTCTGTCTCACCTCTCACACCACCATCTTTAATACTCTCAGTTACTCTTATATTAGTCATTTTCCTCTTAAAATATTTGAATTGACCTTATATTTTATGAGAAGCACTATAAAATAATCAGTTTAAAGAGTTCAAGAATAATCCTCATTTTCTTAACATACTATTTTAAGACATGTCAATATTAGCATATTGAAAAGGTATACATACCTGCCACAAATGAATAGAGTGATTGTTGAATATACCATTCAGTTAACATTTTTTAATCATGTGTTTTTAAATCTTGAGATAGTTGTAGATTCATATATAGTTGTCAGACATAATACATAGAGAACCCATTTACTCTATATCTGGTTTCCCACAAAGATACCATCTGGCAAAATAGTAGCACAATATCATAACCAGGATATTGATACTGGTAGAGTCAAAATAAAGGCATTTCCTTCACCACAAAGATCTCTTTAATAGTTACAATGTTTCCCTCCCACCTACATGGCCTCCTTTATCCTTGGCAACAAGTAACCTATTCTCCATTTCCATAATTTTGTCATTTCAGGAATGTTATGTGAGTGCAATCATACAGTATGTAACCTTTTGGGATTAAGTTTCTTCATTCAGCATAATTCTCTCTGGTGATTGCATGTTTTAATGGAGTGTCCCTTTTCATTACTAATTAATATTTCATGGTATAGATGGATCATAGTTTTGTTTAACCATTCACTATTGAAGGACAGACATTTGGGTTGTTTCTGGTTTGAGACTATTACAAATGAAGCTGCTGTAAACATTCATGTGCAGTGTTTGAGTGAATATTTTTCATTTCTCTGAGATAAATGCTCTGGATTGCAATTGCTGGACTGTGTGGTAGCTGTAGATCACCAATCTATGAATTATCCAATTTCTCAACATCCTCACCACAATTTTGTATTGTCACTATGTTTTATTTTGGCCATTGTGATAGGTGTGTAATGATATCTCATAGTGGTATTATCTTGCACCTGAGTAATGGGTAAATGATTTTAAACACTTCTTCATGTATCCATTTGCCATCTGTATATCACTTTTGGTAAAATATTTCCCTGTCAGTTGACCATTTAATAACTAAATTGTTTTTTTTACTCTTGAGTTTTGAGCTCTTTATTAAGCTAGAAGCTAGTCCTTTGTCAGATATGTGGTTTATGGATATTTTCTTAGTTCTTTGCTTCTCATGCTCTTAACAGGGTCTTTGACAGAGCAAATGGTTCTAATTTATGAATGCCAATTTATCATTTTTTCCTTCTGGATTATGCTTTTAGAACCAAGTCTAAGAACTGTTTGGCTAGTCTTAAATCAAAGAGATTTTTCTCTTCAGTTTTCTTCTAAAAGGTTTATAGTTTTAGATTTTTACATTTAAGTCTACATTTTGAGTTAATTTTTGTAAAATATGTGAGGTTTATGTCAAGGTTCATTTAAATTTGTTTTATTTATTTGTTTGTTTGTTTATTCATTTATTCATTTATACATGTTTATGGGTGTCCTACTGCTCAAGCCCATTTGTTGACAAAGTTATCTGTCCTCCATTTAATTACATTGCACCTTTGTCTCAAATGTCAGTTGGGCATATTTGTCTGTTTAAATTCTAATACATACTGGAGTCTTTATGTGAAATGAGGGGCATAGTTACTCCTTGTAATGCTCATTGCATTCTTGTTGATGCTGCCCTGAAGGCTTTTTCAGAAGTATCATCTTCGCTGTAAGGAAAGTTATCTACTTTTCATACAAGTCTGGGCACTGAGCTGTAGGGAAGAATGGAGGGAAAGATGAAGCTTCTCCCCACTCCCTTTCAGGGAGGGAGTTTCCCCTCTTTGCTGAGCTTAATCATGTTGAAGGCCATCAGTTGAACTCTATTGCCTTCATGAAATGGGACATTTTTCAGATTTGGGCAATAGGTTTTCTGTCTGTCTTGGGTTCTTGTAATGGTATTATTTGTTTTTATTTTTTCTGACTTTTATGTCTTAAAAGCATCTTTATGGGAATGGCTGGATGCTTTCTTGGAGCTGTTAAAAATGGACACCTTTGAAACCACAATTCTGAATTTATTGTTTTAAATAACATTTTATATTACATTTAAATTGGCATGTTTGGCAGTTATGTGAAACTCTGTATAAAAAGTTGTGGCAAAATGGAGACAGAGAGCAGTAGAAGAATAAATAGAAAGGATATTAAAATAAAAACTCACACCATCATTCTAGCTGTGACTCAAAATATATACAACAAATACAAATATGAATACATACAAGTGATTATCAAGCAAAACAATAACAGGTGCACATTAGAATTTCTGGAAATGTTCTAACGGAAACTCATGTTATAGGGTAGTAACATCCATTCTGTAGGGGAAGAGGGGACCCCATAATAGACTTGGGAGTGTTGGTATAAATATATTTAAACAAGATTTTTTGGCTGTAAGAGTTTTTTTTCTTTGAAACTTCTTTATTACAAGCATTCTTAAATACTTTCACTATGTGTGTCACAGAAACGGTATCACTTCTACTCACTAAAATATCACTGATCTGAATGTAGTATGCATGTAGTGTTTTTAGCAACAACTTTATTATGAGTGTTCTTGATCACTTCACTGCCAGCATTACATAATGGTTATCACTTCCGTTGTCTGAAGTAACACTGACCTGATCCATTCAAGCATCGTTCTTAGAAACACCTTTATTACAAGTGTTCTTAAAAATTTCAATATGTGAATTAGGGAATGCATATCACTTCCCTTCACTAAGGTAATGTAGTTCTCAATATAGTTTGTAGGAAATAGCCTCAAACATCTTTATTGAAAGTATTTTAATATGTATGTACCTACATTTTTTATTGAGATGAAATTAGCATATAGCATCATATTAGTTTTAGGTGCAAAATATTGTAATTCAATATTCATATACACTACAAAGTGATCACCACAATGTGTAAATTGTAATATCCATCACCATACAATAGACCTTTTCCATTGTACCCACCTCCCAACCCTCTTACCCTTTGATAATCAACAATCTGTTCTCTGTTTCTGTGAGTTTTATTTTGTTTTGATTGTTTGTTTTTTGGTTTTTAAATTCCACATCTAAGTGAAATCATATGGTATTTGTCTTTACCAATTAGGATATCTTTTAGTTCTTTTGTTAGCCTAATGGCTACAACTAGGACTTTCAATACTCCATTAAATAAAAGTGGCAAGAGTGGGTATCCTTGTCCTATTCCTGATCTTAGAAGAAAAACTTTGTTTTTCATCATTAAGTATAATTTTAGGAGTGGTTTTGTCATGTATGGCCTTTATTATGTTGAAGTACATTCCCTCTATACCCACATTGTTTAGAGAAGTTATCATAAAAGGATGTTAAATTTTGTCAAATGCTTTTTCTGCATCTATTGAAATGAACATATGATTTTTATCTTTCATTTTGTTAATGTGGTGTGTTATGTTTATAGATTTGTGGATGTTGAACCATCCTTGCATCCCTGAAATAAATCTGACTTGATTATGGTGTATGATCCTTTCAATGTATTGTTCAATTTGGTTTGCTAATAGTTAGTGACGATTTGTGCATCTATGATCATCAGAAATATTGACCTGTAATTTTTCTTCTTTTGTGGTGTCTTTGTCTGGTTATGGTATCAGGGTAATTCTGGCCTCATAAAGTGTTATGATGCATTTCCTCCTCTTCAGTTTTTTTGGAAGAGTTTGGAGAGAGTATGTATTAAATCTTTGAATATTTGGTAGAAACCACCAGTGAAGTTGCCTGGTCCTGGAACTTTTGTTTGTTTGGAAAGATTTTGACTATTGATCCAATCTTCTTACTAGTAATAAGACTACTCAAATTCTCTATTTCTTCCTCATTGAGTCTTGGAAGATTGTATGTTCCTGGGAATTTATCCATTTCTTCTGTTTTCCAATTTGTTGGTGTATAATTACTCATAGTAGTCTCATGATGCTTTGTATTTATGTGGTATCACTTGTGACTTCTCTTTCATTTCTGATTTTGTTTATTTGATCCTTCTCATTTCTTGGTGGGTCTAGCTAAAGGTTTGTCAATTATATATTTTCAAAGGACCAGCTGTTAGTTTCATTGATATTTTCTGTTTTGTTTGTTTTTAACTTTAGTCTCTATTTCAGTTATTTCTGCTCAGGTTTTTATTATTCCTTCCTTCTACTAACTTTGGGCTTCATTTAATCTTTTTCTAGTTCTTTTAGGTATAAATTTAGACTGTTTGTTTGAAATTTTTCTAGTTTCTTGAGATAAACTTGTATTGCTATGAACTTTCCTCTTAGAACTGTTTTTGCTGCATGGGATAGATTTTGGATTTTTGGATTTCCATCTTCATTTGACTCAGGTTTTCTTTTGATTTTTCCTTTGATTTTTTTCAATGAAACATTGGTTGTTGAGTAGCCTATTGGGTTTTTTTCCCCACATATTTGTGATTTTTATGCAGTCTTCTTGTACTTGATTTGTAGTTTCTTAACATTGTGGCTAGAGGAGATGCTTAATATGATTTCAATCTTCTTAAATTTATTGAGACTTATTTTGTGCTCTACTGTATGATCTCTCCTGGAGAATGTTCCATGGGCACTTGAGAAAAATGTATATTCTGCTGCTCTTGAATAGAATGTCCTGTGAATATCTGTTGAGATCATCTGGTCTAATGAGTTATTTAGTGCCAATATTTCTTTATTGACTTTCTGTGTGGATGATATAGCCTTTAATGTAAGTGTCATTTTAAATCTCTTATTATTGTCATTGAATTTCTGTGAATATCTCCCTTTAGTTCTGTTAATATTTGCTTTATATATTAAGGTGCTCCTGTGTTGGATATATAAATACTTGTAATTTTGTTGTTGGATGGAACCTTTTATCATCATGGAATGCCTTTCTTTGTCTTTTATTACAGTCCTTATTTTAAAGTCTATTTCATCTAATATGATTATAGTCACACCAATTTTTTTTCATTTTCATTGAATGGTATCTTTTTCATCCCTTCACTTTCAGTCTGTGTGGATTCTTAGATTTAAAATCTCTTGTAGGCAACATATAAATGACTCTTTTAAAAGAAAATCTATTCAGCCACTATGTGGTCCATTTACATTTAAAATAATTATTGATAAGTATGTGCTTAAGTATTGGTAATTGTTTTCTGGCTGTTTTTTATGTTCCTCTCTGTTCCTTTCTATTTCTCTTGCTCTTTTCCCTCGTGGTTTAGTGGCTTTCTTTAGTGTTATGTTTAGATTCATTTCTCATTATCTTTTGTGTATCTACTATAGGTTTTTGTTTTGGTTTTCAGTGAGGTTCACATAAAGCAGCCGATACATATAACAGTCTATTTTAAGTTATAGCGACTTAAACTTGAACACATTCTAAAAACTATGTTTTTTCTCCACTCATCACATTTTATATTTTTAATGTATTTTACATCTTTTATTTTGCATATCTCTTAATTAATGTAGCTATATTTAATTACAGTACTTTAGTCTTTTAATCATACTAGCTATATAAGTGGTTAATCCACTACCTTCAGTATATATTGACCTTTAGCAGTGAAATTTTTACTTTTATATTTATTGTTATTACTATTAGTTATTGCTAATAATTGTCACCAGGTGACACCTCCATATCTAGGCTGGAGGTTAAGACTAGCCCTTTCAGCTTAAAGAAGTTTCTTTTGCATTTCTTATAAGACTGATTTAGTGGTGATGATGAACTCCTTTAGCTTTTGCTTGTCTAAAAAACACTTCATCTCTCTTTTAGTTCTGAATAATAACCTTGTCATATAGAGTATTCTTGGTTGGAAGGTTTTTTTTTTCCTTTAGCACTTTGAATATATCATGCAAATTTTTAGCCTGCAAAGTTTCTGCTAAAAAATCTGCTGATAGTCTTATAGTTTCCCTTGTACATACCAAGTTGTTTTTCTCCTGCTGTTTTTGTGAATCTTTTTCACTTTTGACGTTTTAATTATAATGTGGTTTTGTGTGGATCTCTTTGGGTTCATCTTTTTGGAACTCTGTTTCCTGGACCTTGTTGTCTGTTTCCTTCCCAAAGTTTTTAGCTGTTATTTCTTCAAATAAGTTTTTTTGCTCCTTTCTCTCTCTCTCTCTCTCTCTTCTCCTTCTGAGACTTCCATAATGTGAATGTTATTCTACTTGATATTGTTCTATAGGTCCCTAAGCTTTCTTAAATTTTTAAAATTCTATTGTTTTTCTTTTTGTTGCTGTTTGTATGGGTTCCACAGCCCCTTTTTCCAAGTCATTGATCCATTCTTCTGCTTCATCTAATCTGCTGTTGAACCCTTATAGTGTGTCTTTCAGTTCAGTTACCATGTATTTCAGTTATGCAACTTCTGTTTTTCTCTGTGATTTTATCATTTCTCTCTTTCTTGAAAAACACTAAGTTTCTCCATTCTTCTGTATTTGTGGAGAATATTTATGACCATTACTTTCAACTCAATCATGCAGATTATTTATCTTCATTTCATTAAGGTCTTTTTCTGAGGTTTTAAATTTTTTTTCCCTTTGGAACACATTCCTTTGTTTCCTCATTTAAATAAATTCTTTGTGTTTGTTTCTATGTATTAGGCAAAACAGCTACTACCTCTCTTAATCTTGAAGGAGTGGCTTTGTGTAGGAGATGAATCTTATTATTAACCTTCTTCTAGTTCTTGGTTGTCCTTCTATGATTGAACTTCTATGGTTGAACTTCTGTGATTGGCTAAGTATCCTGATTTATTCTTAATAAGCCCCAGTTGTTGAGGGTGTGCCAAAACCTTCCATTATTCCAAGGGGAGCAATAGCAGCACCTAGTTTCAGGCTGATTGGAAGCCAGATTCTAAGGCAGCAGCTTTTAAACTATGCAGATATGTACGGTCCTGTGAGACCATAATTGTAAATCCTGTTGACCCTCAACTAGATTTGGAAGTATCCCTGGGTGATAGTTGCAAAAACTGGGGATTTGGACAAGTATATAATGTCTTTTCTGGGAGGTATCAGTGAGCTGTGGCAAGGTAAAAGGAGGGCTTAAAGATGGTGTCACTCTGCATGCGTTCCCTGAGAGGGCCCCTGTAGCCTCCAGGTGTTTGGCAAACCTGAAGCCTTCCTTTAGGTTTAAGTACTAGGTAAGTAGGTAGGCGTTTTCCACAGATAGACCAGAGTGTATTTCAATCTGCTGTCTGTGCAACCCTAAATACTTGGCATTTAGGATAATTTTGGTTAGTTAAACTTTCTTGTTACCCAATTAGTTCTCTCTGACTTTAACCTTGTTGCTAAAAAAACTATTAGTTTGCCTTTTTAGCTCAACAGTTTCTTGTAGTTTTTAGGATATCACTCTTAGGAGCAAAATTTATTATCTAATACTTCCTCATTTATTTGTAATCATTTATTAATGATGCATTGTGTTAGATGCTAGGAGTACAAAGATGAATAAAAAGAAAATCTTGATGTCAAAGTGCTAAGAGTCTACCTCAGATGAGCAATAGAGGGGAGAAGATTTGGAGACTGAGCTAGACTGAATGTCCTGTGTCCTTAAAGATAATACATTGAATCAATTTTATCTTATTGTTTGCCACCTAAAAGCCAACCAGGGTGTAAACAAGTAACTGGCTAACTGAGAATTTCTGTGAACAAATGATTATATTGTAGCACCCATTGTCTAAGAGTAGAGCCAAATTCATGATAAATACTTACAGAATTTAAGGAGGTAATGGATTTGGGTAGATATATATAAAGAAAGGGGGCAGGGTTTATTAAGGGGTAGATATGAAAGGATGAGATGTAGAAGTAACAGGAGGGAAAAGTATACATATCAGTTTGGTTGCTGCAATCCATCCATGTTAAGAAATTAGTTGACACTGGTGACCTACAGGGGAAATTCAAATGTTGATGGTATTGTGTGTTAACCTGCAGAGATGTCTATTTGTTTACCTGTTTCTCACATTGGTTGAAGATAGGAACCTCCTCCTTACCTGGAACAATGACTGGCTCATAAAACTAAAGCTTAACACACTAGTTTTTTGAAAAAGGGAGAGAGATTTCATAAAGAGAGTCTCAGAGTTTGTACCAAATCTGCAGTCACAATGAAATACAGTATAACCTTTTTAAATATTCTTCATATATATGTCTGTGTGTATGTGTGTGTGTGTGTATAAATTTCATAGAGCATATGTTCTGATTTTCAGATGGTCCTTACTTGGCAAAACCCTTACCCCATAGTAGTTAGTGCCTTCTCATCATAGCACAGGTATTTTTTTTATCAGGTTCTGAGCTCTTTGTTGTCTTCTCCTCCACTTTTACATTTCAGAGCAGGGAAGTGGTTACCAGAAAACTGGAATATGTTCCATACATAAATTACCACTTTAAAGGAATCCTCATACTTAAAGATATGTTTGACCTTAAAAATATAGAACAGATCGCTCAAGATGGTGGTGTAGGTAGGGTGGCAGAAATCTCCTCCCAAAACCAAATATATTTTTGAAAATACAGCAAATACAACTATTCCTAAAGAGAGACCAGAAGATACAGTACAACAGCCAGGCTACATCTACACCTGCGAGAACTCAGCATCTCATGAAAAGGGTAAGATACAAGCCGCTACCCGGCGGGACCCGAGCACGTCCCCCACCCCAGCTCTCCAGAGGGAGGAAAAGAATCAGAGTGGGGAGGGAGTGGAAGCTCAGGACTGCTAAGTAACCAGCCCTAATAATCTGCACTGGGAGCACAGACACACATTGCATGGTGTACTAGATATTAGAGAAATGGAAAAGTAAAATCTAAGACAGAGACTGCGAGCAGGTCCCCACAGCCAGCTCTCCTGGGACAAAAGAAAAGCCGGCACTTTAAAATTCTTAAAGGGACACAGGTTTAACAGGTGGACAAAATCGTCCCAGCACACTCAGCCCAACAGGCTGGAATCTAAGGAACTTCAGGCACTCTAACCCCCTGGGTGGCAACACAGAAACCACTGGCAGCAAAAAGCATCCTGCCATTCATTCCCCCCTGCCAGCACTGCAAGCAAACAGGCTGACCCGCCACCATGCAGAGCAGCCAGGAAGCAGCCTTGCCCACAGCAACCACACAGAGTCTCCTCCAAGAGCACAGCTAACCAGACAAGACCCAGAGGCTGCCCCCACTGGCTGCTGCTTGCCACAGGCAGAGGAAGCTGGGGAAAACTCTAGGAGGCATGAAGGGGCACCGTTCTCACAGGAGAACACACCTAGCAAGTCTGACACCCCCTGCAGTGCCCTAGGCTATCTCGAGGGCCACCCCGCCCATGGCAGCTCAGGAGATTATCCAAGAGACTGCTCCCTGTGTGTGCATAATTGGTACAGGCAGCAGAGAAGGGTAAGGTCACCAGCAGGCAGGAAGGGACTTTGTTCTCCCAGCTGACACATGCCCCACCTGCCAGCGATCACTTCTGTCACCATGAAAAGGCAGAAGAACTTGGTCCAGTCAAGAATAACCCAGACAACCCCAGAGAGAGGGCCTGGCAAGATAGATATAACCAATCTTTCTAAAAAAGAATTCAAAATAAAAGCCATAACCATGCTGATGGACCTGCAGAAAAATATGCAAGAGCTAAGGGAGGAAGTCTGGAGGGAGATAACAGAAGTGAAACAGTCAACAGAAGGACTTAAGAGCAGACTGGATGAGGCACAAGTGACTATTAATTGAATAGAAATCAGAGAACAGGAATACAGAGAAGCTGAGGCATGGAGAGATTAAACTATCTCTAGGAATAAAAGAACATTAAAAGAACAGTGTGACCAATCCAAATGAAACAGTATTCACATAATAGGGTATCAAAACAAGAAGAGAGAGAAAAAGGGATAGAAAGTGTCTTTGAAGAAATAATAACTGAAAACTTCCCCAAGATGGATAAGGAAATAGTCTCTCAGACTATGGAAGCTCACATATCTCCCATCACAAAAGACCCAAACAGGAAAACACTAAGATATAATTAAAATGGCAAAAATCAAAGATAAGGACAGGGTATTAAAAGCAGGCAGAGAGAGAAAAGAGATAACCTGCAAAGGAAAACCCATCAGGCTATCATCAGATTTCTCAACAGAAACCTTACAGGCCAAAAGAGAGTGACATGATATATTTAATGCAATGAAACAAAAGGGCCTTGAAACAAGAATACTGTATCCAGCAAAATTATCATTTAAATTGGAAAGAGGTATTAAACAATTTCCAAATAAGCAAAAGTTGGAATTTGCCACCCACCAACTACCTCTACAGTGTATTTTACAGGGACTCCTCTAGATGGAAGTACTCCTAAGGCTTAATTGATGTCACCAGAGAAAATAAAATCACAGCAAAGAAAGCAGACCAACCAAATACTAACTAAAAGCAAAAAACAAAATCAACTATCCTCAAAAGCAGTCAAAGGAAACACAGAAGAGTATGGAATAAATTACCTAATTATAAAGAATGGAGGAGGAAGAAAAAGAAGGGAGAGAAATTAAGAATCATCACACTGTGTTTGTAATAGCGTGATAAGTAAGCTAAAGTTGGATGATAAAGAAGCTACCCTTGAACCTTTGGTAACCACAAATCCAAACCCTGCAATGGCAATAAGTACATATCTATCGATAATCACCCTAAATGGAAATGGCTGAATGCACCAATCAAAAGACACAAAGTAATAGAATGGATAAAAAAGCAAGACCCATCTATATGCTGTTTGCAAAGAGACTCACCTCAAACCCAAAGACATACACAGACTAAAAGTGAAGGATGGAAAAAGATATTTCCTGCAAACAATAGGGAGAAAAAATCAGGTGTTGCTTGTATCAGACAAAATAGACTCTAAAACAAAGAAAGTAACAACAGATAAGGAAGGACATTACATTATGATAAAAGGGTTAGTCCAACAAGTGGATATAACCATTATAAATATCTACACACCCAACACAGGAGCACCAACATATGTGAAACAAATACTAACAGAATTCAAGGGGGAAAAAGAATGCAATGCATTAATTTTAGGAGACTTCAACACCCCACTCACTCCAAAGGACAGATCCACCAGACAGAAAATAAGTAAGAACACAGAGGCACTGAACAACACACTAGAACACATGGACCTAACAGAAATCTACAGAACTTTGCCCCCAAAAGAAGCAGGACAGACATTCTTCTCAAGTGCACATGGAACATTATCCAGAATAGACCACATACTAGGCCACAAAAAGAGCCTCAGTAAATTCAAAAAGATTGAAATTCTACCAACCATCTTCTCAGATCAGAAAGGTATAAAACTAGAAATAAATTGTAGAAAGAAAACAAAAAGGCTCACAAACACATGGAAGCTTAACAACATGGTTTTAAATAATCAATGGATCAGTGACAAAATCAAAACAGAGATCAAGCAATATATGGAAACACATGACAACAATAGCACAAAGTCCCAACTTCTGTGGGACACAGCGATGGCAGTTCTAAGAGGAAAGTATACAGCAATCCAGGCCTATCTAAAGAAGGAGAACAATCCCAAATGAATAGTCTAAAGTCACAATTATTGAAACTGGAAGAAGATGAACAAATGAGGCCCAAAACCAGCAGAAAGAGGGACATAATAAAGATCAGTGAAGTAATAATTAAAATTGAGTAGAATAAGAGAATAGAAAAAAAAATCAATGAAACCAAGAGCTGGTTCTTTGAGAGAACAGACAAAATAGATAAACCGCTAGCTAGACTTATTAAGAGAAAAAGAGAATCTACACACATAAACAGAGTCAGAAATAAGAAAGGAAAAATCACAATGGACACCACAGGAATACAAAGAATTATTAGAGAATACTATAAAAATCTATATGCTAGCAAGCTGGATAACCTAGAAGAAATGGACAAGTTTCTAGAAAAATATAACCTTCCAAGACTGACCAAGGAAGAAACAGAAAATCTAAACAGACCAGTTACCAGCAAGGAAACTGAATCAGTAATCAAAAAACTACCCAAGAACAAAATCCCAGGACCAGATGGATTCACCACTGAATTTTATCAGACATATGGAGAACACATAATACCCATCCTCCTTAAAGTTTTCCAAAAAATAGAAGAGGAGGGAATACTTCCAAACTCATTCTATGAGGCCAGCATCACTCTAATACTCAAACCAGGCAAAGACCCCACCTAAAAAGAAAATTACAAACCATTATCCCTGATGAACATAGATGCAAAAATACTCAACAAAATATTAGCAAACCAAATTCAAAAACACAGCAAGAGGATCATACACCATCATCAAGTGGGATTCATCTCAGGGATGCAAGGATGGTACAACATTTGAAAATCCATCAACATCATATACCACATAGACAAAAAGAAGGACAAAAATCACATGATCATCTCCATAGATGCTGAAAAAGCATTCGACAAAATTCAACATCCATTCATGATAAAAACTCTCAACAAAATGGGCATAGAGGGGAAAGTACCTCAACATAATAAAGGTCATATGTGATAAACCCACAGCCAACATCATACTGGACAGTGAGAAGCTGAGAACTTTTCCTCTAAGATTGGGAACAAGACAGGAATGCCCACTCTCCCCATTGTTATTCAACATAGTACTGGAGGTCCTAGCCACAGCAATCAGACAAAACAAAGAAGTACAAGGAATCCAGACTGGTAAACAAGAAGTCAAACTGTCACTATTTGCAGATGACATGATATTGTAGCTAAAAAATCCTAAAGAGTGCACTCTAAAACTACTAGAACTAATATCGGAATTCAGCAAAGTTGCAGGATACAAAATTAATACACAGAAATCTGTTGCTTTCCTATACACTAATGATGAACTAGCAGAGAGAGAAATCAGGAAAACAATTCCAGCCACAACTGCATCAAAAAGAATAAAATACCTAGCAATAAACCTAACCAAGGAAGTGAAAGACCCATACTGTGAAAACTACAAGACACTCTTAAGAGAAATTAAAGAGGACAGTAACAAATGGAAACTCATCCCATGCTCTTGGGTAGGAAGAATTAATATTGTCAAAATGGCCATCCTGCCTAAAGCAATCTGCAGATTCAATGCACTCCCTATCAAAATACCAACAGCATACTTCAATAAACTGAAACAAATAGTTCTAAAACTCATATGGAAACCAAAGATCCCAAATAGCCAAAGCAATCCTGAGAAGGAAGAATAAAGTGGGGGGATCTCACTCCCCAACTTCAAGCTCTACTACAAAGCCACAGTAATCAAGACAATTTGGTACTGGCACAAGAACAGACCCATAGTCCAGTGGAACAGGATAGAGAGTCCAGATATTAAGCCAAATATATATGGTCAATTAATAAAGGATAAAGGAGCCATGGATATACAATGGGGAAATGACAGCCTCTTCAACAGCTGGTTTTGGCCAAACTGGACAGCTACATTTAAGAGAATGAAACTGGATCACTGTCTAACCCCATACACAAAAGTAATTTCGAAATGGATCAAAGACCTGAATGTAAGTCATGAAACCAGAAAGCTCTTAGAAAAAAACAGGCAAAAATCTCTTGGACATAAACATGAGCAACTTCTTCATGAACATATCTCCCCAGGCAAAGGAAACACAAGCAAAAATGAACAAGTGGGACCATATCAAGCTGACAAGCTTCTGTACAGCAAAGGACAACATCAATAGAACAAAATGGCATCCTACAGTATGGGAGAACATATTCATAAATGACATATCCAATAAAGGATTGACATCCAAAATATATAAAGAGATCACACACCTCCACAAAGAAAAAGCAAATAATCCAATTAAAAAATGGGCAGAGGATTTAAACAGACACTTCTCCAATGAAGAAATTCAGATGGCTAACAGGCACATGAAAAGATGCTCCACATCGCAAATCATCAGAGAAATGTAAATTAAAACCATAATGATAATCATCTCACACCAGTTAGTATGGCCATGATCCAAAAGACAAAGAACAACAAATGCTGGCACAGATGTGGAGAAAGCGAACCCCTCCTACACTGCTGGTGGGAATGTAAATTAGTTCAACCATTGTGGAAAGCAGTATGGAGGTTCCTCAGAAAAATAAAAATGGAAATACCATTTGACCCAGGAATTCTACTCTTAGGAATTTACCTTAAGAATGCAGCAGCCCAGTTTGAAAAAGACAGATGCACCCCTATGTTTATCGCTGCACTATTTACAGTATCCAAGAAATGGAAGCAATGTAAGTGTCCATCAGTAGATGAATGGATAAAGAAAATGTGGTACATACACACAATGGAATATAATTCAGCCATAAGAAGAAAACAAATCCTACCATTTGCAACAACATGGATGGAGCTAAGAGGGTATTATGCTCAGTGAAATAAGCCAGCCAGAAAAAGACAAGTATCAAATGATTTCACTCATCTGTAGAGTATAATAACAAAGAAAAAACTGAAGGAACAAAACAGCAACAGACTCACAGAACCCAAGAAGAGACTAACAGTTGCCAAAGGGAAAGGGACTTGGGAGGATAGGTGGGAAGGGAGGAATAAGGGGGGAAAAGGGGCATTACAATTAGCACACATATGTAGGGGGGTGGGCACAGGGAAGGAGGTACAACACAGAGAAGACTAGTGATTTATAGCATCTTACTATGCTGATGGGCAGTGACTGTACTGGGGTATGTAGTGGGGACTTGATAATGGTGGGACTCTAGTAACCATAATGTTGCTCATGTAATTGTATATTAATGATACCAAAATAAAACAAAAATAAAAGCAAAAACAAAATGGTGCAAGCTTTGAAAGCAGAATATAGCTTACCAAAAAAAAATACAGAACAATTATTACATTACATGAATTTAGGGTATTTCAGGATCTCTCAGTAACTCAATCATCTTATCCTAACTAAGTCTAATAAATGTACATAAACAGCCAACATAATCTGTTCCATTTTTTAGGTTAGAACCTCAACTCTTTGCTATCTGTAATTATTGAAAGAACCACAATAATAGGCACTGCTTTTCTTGGTTGGGTTTCTGGTAACAACTCACATATTTGTGAGTTCTTTACTTTGCAATAGCAATGTATATATTAATGAAACGTTCAGTTTTTGAGATTCAAATTACATAGTCCTATAAGAGTGCTTGCATATATGCTCATGTTAGTGATAGGTTAATAAAATAGTGAGGCTGATTAGCAACAATAGCCTCTTTTTTGTCATTTTTGTGATGTTTCACTTATGCAAATGCCACAAGATAAAAAGAACCCAGATTGTTGGTTGACTTTAGAATCAAGAATTTTGAAGTGTGTTATGAATAATTTGTTTAACAATAAGTCATCTTTCATTGTAACTCAGTACACCTTGACTGTATTTAACAGAAAGGGAGTTAAAAACAAAGCACATAGAGGGTCTACAGTGGACAATCTAAAATAGAGGAGTGATAAATGTCTAATGAATCAGGATAGTGTAGACAATGAATAAATTAACTTAGCAGAAAAAATGCTCTTATTTTGTTTCTGTTACCTAAGTGAGCCCTGTGCAAAGTCAGGAAGTTTAAATATGTGTGTTTGTGTTTATTTTTATGATTTGTGTTATTGCTTGAATTACCTGAAAGCAACTTAAAGTGCTCAATAAAAGTCTGGAAGGTTTGCATTGTTGGTCTATATAACAGTAAAAATGCTATTGCTGGATCAAAACTACATCAAAGCCTCATGAAGGAGCTATTCCCAGGATAGGTAATGAATGGCTTGAAATAACATGATGTGAGAGATACTACTAAGAATCTTAAAAGATGACAGAATGCTTTTCAAGCTTCATGAAATGTGATGTGATGTGATGGTACTTTGTCAAGGACTGCTGCTAAAAGCCTACTCGCAAGGACTCCGTAAATCATCACTGAGAATGCACCTGTTTCTCGATTGTTTTGAGTGGCTGCTTGGCAGTGGGAGGTGACACTGTATGTTTGGGTACAAAGAAACAAAGTAACTACGGTGTGTGAACTGTGCTTGTTAGCCCTATACCATCCTGTCACCTCAAACAGAACAGTGTTTAGAACTGAGTAGGATTTAATTTTATTTCAGTGTACCTAGGTTGGTTATATCTTAGTTGTGTTTGCAAAGATTAATAACCAGTAGTAATCCTTAGTGAAGGAAGGACAAAGACTAGCAGTGCTGCATATCATTACTGACTTGGAATGATGAAGATACATTTTCATTATAACTTCCCATAAAATAAATTTCTTAACAAAAACAACTTCTTCTTTGTCTATGTACTCTCCAGTATCTTCAATAGAGTCCCTTTCTCCTTTCACTTTTGGCTCAGGAAATATTTTCAGGTTTACCTCCTGACCCTGAAAGCCTGTTTTGCCTGGTCTCAGTCCTTTTGGTTCCACTTTGTTCTCCTGGCCCACTCCCGTGGAAATGACATAAAGGAGGACATTTGCTTTGGGAGACCACCCCCACATGGGGCTTCTGTTCTCACTTATAGTCCCAAATGCCTGTCTATTCTTCCTATCGAATGGGAGCACCAACAATAGGAACCTAGGTCATTTTTATTACTGAAAGAATATATTAAGCCCACAAACGTGGAGGCTCACTTTATTTCTAACGTGCATGCTGAGTGTGGATAAAATGAGAGTTCCTGTGGCCAGGATTCTCACCTGGCCCTGGTTGACTAGCTCACTGCACACCTGTGGGCAATACATGGCTGTTCACTCTATATAAAGAACTCCCAGTGCTCTGGGCATGACATGGTGGCAGGGCTGCAAGGCTGCAGGAGAGCAGAACAGAGGCTGGAGTGGTGGCAGCGCCGAGGACAGAGGCCCAGAGGACGGCTGTGCAGAGAGGTGTAGAGGACTGCTGTGTGGGATTGGCTGTGCCAACAGGGGCCCAGATGCAGAGACTGGCTTGCTGCACACAGACTCACTCTGAGTGAATGGGATTTTAGTGACTGACCTGCCACCTGGAAATAAAGTTGGGTATAACCCTTTCACCCCCAAGAACGTTTTGCTGTAATTTTCTTTGGTCACACTGAATCCTTAGCAAACTTGCTTGGGGCTGAAACCCATTGGCAAGACACTGAGTCACTTTTCTTATGATAATACCCAGAATCTTTCATGCAGTAGTATTAATGGTTACAGCTGATCAAAATCCAAACCCTTAAAGCAAAAATGATGGACACAGGTATTTAGAAAGGAAGGAAATTCAACTGTTATCAAGTTAACGACTTACCTTCTGCAGACCAGGCTAAACCCTTCCAATTCTAATTGCAGGCCATGGATTAGGACTTCAGCCTCACCTGAGAGCTTATTAGAAATGCATAATTTTAAGCATGCCCAGACCTACTTACCAGGAATTTCATCTTAATGAGATCCTAAGGAGATTTCGATGTACATCAGAATATGAGACATATTGGGGTACAGCATTTAAAAATATTTTCCAATTTAATCCTCATGGCTTTCACAAGGATGATATCACTGTTCCCATTGTACAAATGAGGACTGTTAGGCCCAGGAGGCTAAATCCCTTCATCCCACCCAGAGCTAACCCTTTTCCTGTATACTGCTGTCAATAACAAGAGTGATGACCATGCAATGGCTTTATTAACCTAGAGAAAATTCAGTAGCTTCACAGCTACCAACTGCTTGAAGACAAAAAAGTCAATTACTCTCATAGCCAGGTGCAGTCACAAAGGAAATAGTTTCATTATTTTTAGTCACACCTCTATTTTGAACCAAGAGGTATTAACTTCTTTTAATTTGCAATCCAAAAAATTCACTGAATTTCGATCTGAACAACTTTTAGCTGCTTATTCTCCAAAGCCAAATTCAGCCTCAGATGTTGAAATTTTGCCATGATAGTAGATGTTCCAAAAAGGTGCCACTGAATCCAAAAGCAACTCCAAAAGTGGAATCGTAAAAAATAGTCACTTCAGTATTACATTGGAATTAGATCAGTCTTCTAAGATGTAAATACTCATTTCCATATTCAAGTTCTGACAGTTTTGTTAAAAATATCTTATAAAAATACAAATTGTTTTAAAAGTATTGCACTTCTCTTTGATCACTATTCATACACTACCAAAATAAAAGGCCAAGTATGAAACAGTAGAGATTAGTGTTTCTTTCAATAAATCATTGTGAGAAATAAAATAAATGCTGCTGTTCAACAGACACAAAGTTTAACAAAGCACTCAAGATAAACAAACGGCAATGAGTCAGAACCTTCCAGCTAAAGGAAATTAATCACCACATCGGGGCTGACCTGCCAATGTATTACACAGAATGGCAAAATGTGTAAGAGTATGAGTATTCAGGATTCTTGAAGTCATGAGATTGGTCATGAAGGATAAAAATTGTGTAAACTTGTATCAAATTTCTAAGGCAAAATATATTAGACTGACTGTCAACAGTCTTAAAAGTATGTAGCAGATGGAAGAGGAAAGCATCAGGATTCCAGGAAACAAAATTAATTTCATTATCTTCCTAAATTTTCAGAATATATAGGAATCCCTGGGAAGTCAATTAAAGAATTCAGCTTTCTAATGCTATGTTACTGACTATATCCTGAGATCAGTGGTCCACAACCCTGGTGGATATTAAAATCACCTGAGAAGCAATCACTGGACACTAACCCCCAAATTCTGATTTTACATATTTGTAGTGGAGCTGCTGATTTTCTGATTTCCCCAGGTGAAGCCAGACTTGAGAGCTCCTATCCTATATGATGCTGAATTAAATGAAAGACTAGTGAAGAGACAAATGTCTGATATTAAAAGAAATCATGAGGATTGACCATATTTCAGGTTACAGCTGTTGTATCTTTGGAAGTAAGGCTATCAAAAAGATGTTGAATGTAAACATGGATATATATAGAGGTCCCTTCTTTTCCTACTACTCTGATATACTCAGTATTTTCAATCAGTAATTGAAGATGATGGGAAAGAAATTGTTTTATATTTAGATTTTCTCTTTTGCAAGAATGCTGTAGTGAATATCCCTCTATGTCTAGACTGGGGTCCATGAGGGAATATTTATATGACAGATTCCAATAAGTAGAATTATTTGAGCAAAATGTTTATACATTTTAAATGTTGATATTTATTTATGCCAACTGCTCATCAAAGAGGTGACAGTAATTTATATCCAGGTGGCATCTCCTTCAACCTGTGTCTATTGATAAATAATATGTAAGAGAGGGAATAACCAAGAGCACATGGTCCGAAGGAAGAAGGTTTGAAGACAGAACAACAGTTTTGGAAAAACCGTAGGAAGAAAAGGTGAGGTAATATAAGTATGATTGTTTGGCAGTGCTAAGAGAAGATTTGTTTAAGGCTGTCATAAATTGTCAAATTTTCATTCTCAATTGGCTGCTTGATATAGGCAGAGAGAGTTAGGTTCAACTGTCTTTTTTTAACATTTTATTTGGAATCTTACATTATTTTTTTTCCTTATAGCTTTAGAAAGGAAAACTATTGATACCCTAGTGATTATATTGCTAAATATATTTGAGACAAATGTGCACAGGACATATATACAAAAATGTATTTTTGTCATAGTGAAAATTTGGTAACATATGTAATTGATGCTTAATCAGGAGAATAGATTATGATATATTTACATGGTAGCATATTATACACATGCATATGTACACTGACAAAATTTCTGTCTTCCTATATGTATTTGTGTCTTGCATTTAAGTAACATTTCTCATGTTAAATAAGCATTTTATGCCATTATATCAGTATAAATGTTATTTAGTGGATGT
The DNA here is from genome assembly GCF_040802235.1 of Manis javanica. Taxonomy (NCBI): domain Eukaryota; kingdom Metazoa; phylum Chordata; class Mammalia; order Pholidota; family Manidae; genus Manis; species Manis javanica. The sequence continues at coordinate 84,844,949 of NC_133161.1, forward strand.
TTAGTATTCAGTCTTATTTATGTACCATCGTTTACTTAAGGCTCCAGAAGTAGACAAAAAAAAAAAACACCAGAGTATATCCCACCAAAATTTAATGAATTTTAATATTTTCCTATCTTTGTTTAGATTTTTAAATTTTTAATGAAACATTTCAGATTCAGCTGAATCTCCTCCATTATAACCTTCTTCAAATTACCTTCTTAACACCATATTCCTCTCACATGCTCCAGAGATACCACTCTACTGAATGTGTATAATTGCACACATTTTTTCATAGTTTTGCTATGAGCCTATACCTAGGAACAAGTTGTACACATTTAAAAATTTTATAAATGGTATATATATATATATATGTCCACAAACTAGTTTGCTGAGTTCTTTTCTTTATTATTGAAGTATCATTGATATACAATCTTATATTGGTTTCAGATATACAATACAGTGGTTTAGCAGTTACCAATATTATTAAATCCTCATCTGCACTAGGGCAGTTACTATCTGTCAACATAGAAAGATGTTACAGAATCACTGACTATATTATCCATTCTCTATCCCTGTGACAACTTATATTACGATTGAGAATTTTTATGCCTCTTTATTCTCCTCACTCTCCCGACTCACCTATCCCAGCCCCTCCACCATGAACCACTAGTCACTTCTCACTGTTTATGAGTCTACTGCTGTTTTGTTCATTATTTTGCCTTGTTGTGCTATTCCACAAACAAGTGAAATCATATGGTAGGTGATTTTTCCCTCCTGGCTTATTTCACTGAGCATAATACCCTCTAGATCCATCTATGTTATTGCAAATGGCAGCATTTCTTTTTTTAATGGCTGAATTATATTCCATTGTGTATATGTACCACATCTTTGTCCATTCATCTGTTGATTGACATTTAAGTTGCTTCTATACCTTGGCTATTGTAAATAATGCAGTGATAAACATAGGTGCATATCTTTTTGAAACAGGGATTTTATTTATTCAGGTGAATTCCTGGAAGCATAATTACTGGGTCATATGGTATTTCTATTTTTAGTTTCTTGATGAACCTCCATACTGCTTTCCACAGCAGTTGTACCAATTTACATTTCCACCAACAGTGTAGGAGCATTTCCATTTCTCTACATTCTTGTCAACACTTGTTATTTCTTGTCTTTTGGATAGTGACCATTCTAACTGGTGTGAGGTGATATCTCATGCTGGTTTTGATTTGCATTTCCATTATGATCAGTGATGTGGAGCATCTTTTAATGTGCCTGTTGCCCATCTGTATTTCTTCTTTGGAGAAATGTCTCATCAGATTCTCCACCCATATTTTAATTTTTTTTTTCTTTTGGTGTTGAGGCATATTAGTTCTTTATATGTTTTGGAATGTTAACCCCTTATCAGATAAATCATTTGTGAACATATTCTCTCATACTGTAAGTTGCCTGTTTGTTCTGCTGATGGGGCCCTTTGCTGTAAGGAGCCTTTTAGTTTGATGTAGTCTCACTTGTTCATTTTTTATTTTGTTTCCCTTGCCAGAGATATATCTAGGAAAAAAATTGCTCAGCTTATGTTCAAGAGAAGTTTCCTTATGTTTTCTTCTCAGAGATTTATGGTTTCAGTTTTACATTCAGGTCTTTGATCTGTTTCGAGTTCACTTTTGTGTGTGAAGTTAGACAATAGTCCAGTTTCATTCTCTAACATGTAGCTGTCCAGTTTTCTCAATACCAGTATTGAAGAGGCTGTCTTTTCCACATTGTATGTTTATGGCTCCTTTATTGTATATATTAATTGGCCATATGTGTGTGGGTTTATATCTGAGATCTCTATTCTGTTCCATTGATCTATGGGTCTGTTCTTGTGCCAGTACCATATTGTTTTGATTACTGTAGCTTTATAGTTTAGCTTGAAGTCAGGGAATGGAATCTCCCTAACTTTCTTCTTCTTTCTCAGGACTGCTTTGACTATTCAGGGTCTTCTGTGGTTCCATATGAATTTAGGGTTATTTGTTTTAGCTCATTGAAAAATGCTGTTGGTATTTTGACAGTGATTGCACTGAATCTGCAAATTGCCTTGGGCAAGATGGCCATTTTGACAGTATTAATTCTTCCCATCCTTGATCATGGGATAGATGTCCATTTATTGGTGTCTTCTTTAATTTCTTTTATGAGTGTCTTACAGTTTTCAAAGTACAGGTCTTTCACCTCCTTGGTTAGGTTTATTCATAGGTATTTTATTCTTTTTGATGCAATTTTAATGGAATTTTTTTCCTGATTTCTCTTTCTGTTAGTTTTGTTGTTAGTATATAGGAAGGCAGCAGATTTCTGTGTATTAATTTTGTATCCTAAAACTTTGCTAGATCCATTTCTTAGTTCTAATCGTTTTTTGGTGGAAGCTTCAGGGTTTTCTATGTATGGTATCATGTCATCTGCAAATAATAACAGTTTCACTTCTTCCTTACCAGTTTAGATGCCTTTTATCTCTTTGTGTTACCTGATTGGCATGGCTGGGACCTATAGTACTATGTTGAATAAAAGTGGTGAGAGTGGGCATCCTTGTCTTTTCCCAATTTTAGAGGAAAAGATTTCAGCTTTTTGCTGTCAAGTGTGATGCTGGCTGTGGGGTTGTCATATATGGCCTTTATTATGTTGAGGTATGTATCTTCTATGCCCATTTTGTTAAGAGTTTTTATCATAATGGATGTTGATTTGTCAAATGCTTTTTCAGCATCTATTGAGATGATCATGTGATTTTTATCCTTTTTGTTAACATGATATATGATATTGATTGATTTATGATTATTGTACAAACCTTGCATCCCTGAAATAAATCCCACTTGGTCATGATGATCTTTTTGATGTATTTTTGAGTTTGGTTTGCTAATATTTTGTTGAGGATTTTTGCATGTATGTTCATCAGGGATGTTGGTCTATATTTTTTTGTGTGTGGTATCTTTCTCTGGTTTTGGTATTAGAATGATGCTGGTCTCATAGAATGAGTTTGGAGGTATTCCCTCCTTTCTGGAATACTTTAAGAAGGATGGGTATTAGCTCTTCTTTAAATGTTGGGTGGAATTCAGCTGTGAAGTCATCTAGCCCTGGCCTTTTGTTTGTTGGGAGTCTTTTGATTACCAATTCAATTTCATTGCTAGTAATTTGTCTGTTCAGATTTTCTGTTTCTTCCTGGGTCAAGCATGAGAGGTTGTATTTTTCTGGGAATTTGTTGATTTCTTCTAGGTTTTCCAACCTGTTGGCATGTAATTTTTTCACAGTATTCTCTAATAATTCTTTTTATTTCTGTGGTATCTGTTGTGTTGCTCCTTTTTCATTTCTGATTTTGCTTATAGGTATACACTCTCCTTTTTTCTTGATAAGTCTGGCTTGGAATTTATCTGTTTCATTTATTTATTTATTTATTTATTTATTTTTTTGAGAGGGCATCTCTCATATTTATTGATCAAATGGTTGTTAACAACAATAAAATTCAGTATGGGGGGTCAATGCTCAATGTACAATCATTAATCCATCTCAAGCCTAATTCTCGTCAGTCTCCAATCTTCTGAAGCATAACGAACAAGTTCTTACATGGTGAACGAATTCTTACATAGTGAATAAATTCTTACATGGTGAACAGTACAAGGGCATTCATCACAGAAACTTTCGGTTTTGATCATGCAATATGACCTATAAACAATCAGGTCAAATATGAATATTCGTTTGATTTTTGTACTTGATTTATATGTTGATCCCACATTTCTCCTATTATTATTATTATTTTTATTTTTTTTTTATTTTTTTTTATTATTTTTTTATTTTTTATTTTATTTTTTTTCAGAGTTTATTTATTTTTATTTTTTTTTTTTGAGAGGGCATCTCTCATATTTATTGATCAAATGGTTGTTAACAACAATAAAATTCAGTATAGGGGGGTCAACGCTCAATGTACAATCATTAATCCATCTCAAGCCTAATTCTCGTCAGTCTCCAATCTTCTGAAGCATAACGAACAAGTTCTTACATGGTGAACGAATTCTTACATAGTGAATAAATTCTTACATGGTGAACAGTACAAGGGCAGTCATCACAGAAACTTTCGGTTTTGATCATGCAATATGACCTATAAACAATCAGGTCAAATATGAATATTCGTTTGATTTTTGTACTTGATCTATATGTTGATCCCACATTTCTCCTACTATTATTATTATTTTTATTTTTAATAAAATGCTGAAGTGGTAGGTAGATGCAAGATAAAGGTAGAAAACATAGTTTAGTGCTGTAAGAAGGCAAATGTAGATGATCAGATGATCAGGTGTGTGCCTATGGACTAAGTATTAATCCAGGCTAGACAAGGGCATCAAGACATCCACGGATGTAGAAGATTTCTCTCAAAGCAGGGGGGGTGAGGTTCTGAGCCTCACCTCTGTTGATCTCCAAATTCTCACCTGATGGCCCCCCTGCGACTGTGCCTGTCTTAGGTTGTTCCTCCCTTGAGGAATCTTACCCGTCTCTGGCTAACCAGTCATCTTCCGGGGCCATACAGGGAAATGTAAAGTTGGTAAGTGAGAGAGAAGCCATATTTTTTGCAAAGGTTAGCTTTTTACTTCTTTGCAGATTTATGCCCTGTGGCTTCTATGCCCAGCACTTGTCTCGAGGTATCTTTACCACCTGGAGGAATTATGATACTCGGTAAATTCGATATGAGGCACGAATTCTATTTAAGGGTTGTAATTAGGAAGGAAGAAGAAAAGCTATAGATGTAGCATATGAAGGAAACTTGGGAGGATTGATTATTTCTTTGACATATCTTCTTGTATAGTACCTTAAGTATGTATAGGTTTTAAACTACTAACTAATTTGCACACATATATTAACATAATAGGAATACGGTGACATAAACAAAGCAAATCTATAATTACCATCCATCTCCAGTGAAGCCAAGAAAACCATTTAGGCACCCTAGGCATTTGTGAAAATTTATCTATGATATGATGGATATTGTCCAACTGTACTTGAACCATCAGACAAATTAAAGCAGCCCATTTCTGGGATCTGTTCACATCCCATATGTTCTTTTAACCATAGATAGTCTATAGTCATGAGATTTTGGAGTGCTACAACTTGCACCCCTCCCAACTCCTGGTTGAGTTCCAACAGTACAGATCCGGTCAAATTCGTTGTCTCACTGTATGCACATGCCAGCCTAGACATCTCCCTCCTCATTCTTATGGCAAGTCCAGGAGATGGTGGGCTGGATGCAGCCACAACCGCAGCATCGTCCGGATCCCTGTGAAGGCTTTTTGATGATCATCCCCCGGCACAAGTCCTCCAGAGAGTGCTGATGCCGGAAGCTCCTCCTCATATCGTATCTTAGTTCATTTTCTGGGTATCCAAGCTAGGCCTTGATCTCCTGCATAGAAACAAACAGACCCTTTGCCCACACTTTGACATGCCCTCTATACCACTGTGCAGAACTCATTGGAGGTCAGCACACAGTGACTGCTTTTTTTTTTTTTTTTAAATTAAGAGAAAGGAATATTATCAGAAAAGAGTACCTCCATAGCTGATCATCTGACACCCTTTAAGTGATCAACATTAAGGATATTTAAAGCATGCGTTGATCTTTGATTTACCAATAGTTTTATCCTGTTAAGGAGTAATCCCCCTTTTCCTTCTTTCTTTCTTTCTTTCTTTTTTTTTTTTTTTTAAATTTTTAATCTACACTTACATGAAGAATACTATGTTTACTATGCTCTCCCCTATATCAGGTCCCCCCTAACAACCACATTACGGTTACTGTCCATCAGCTTAGCAAAATGTTGTAGAGTCACTACTTGTCCTCTCTGTGTTGTGCAGCCCACCCTCCCCTTGCTCCCTCCCCCCCATGCATGCTAATCTTAATAACCCCCTTTTTCTTCCCCCCCCTTATCCCTCCATGCCCACCCATCCTCCCCAGTTCCTTTCCCTTTGGTACCTGTTAGTCCATTTTTGGGTTCTGTAATTCCACTGCTGTTTTGTTCCTTCAGTTTTTCCTTTGTTCCTATACTCCTCAGATGAGTGACATCATTTGGTATTTCTCTTTCTCCGCTTTGCTTATTTCACTGAGCATAATACTCTCCAGCTCCATCCATGTTGCTGCAAATGGTTGGATTTTTCCACTTCTTATGGCTGAGTAGTATTCCATTGTGTATATGTACCACATCTTCTTTATCCATTCATCTACCGATGGACATTTAGGTTGCTTCCAATTCTTGGCTATTGTAAATAGTGCTGCGATAAACATAGGGGTGCATCTGTCTTTCTCAAACTTGATTGCTGCGTTCTTAGGGTAAATTCCTAGGAGTGGGATTCCTGGGTCAAAAGGTAGGTCTGTTTTGAGCATTTTGATGAACCTCCAAACTGCTTTCCACAATGGTTGAACTAATTTACATTCCCACCAGCAGTGTAGGAGGGTTCCCCTTTCTCCACAGCCTCTCCAACATTTGTTGTTGTTTGTCTTTTGGATGGCAGCTATCCTTACTGGTGTGAGGTGATACCTCATTGTAGTTTTAATTTGCATTTCTCTGATAATTAGCGATGTGGAGCATCTTTTCATGTGTCTCTTGGCCATCTGTATTTCTTTTTTGGAGAACTGTCTGTTCAGTTCCTCTGCCCATTTTTTAATTGGGTTATTTGTTTTTTGTTTGTTGAGGCGTGTGAGCTCTTTATATATTCTGGACGTCAAGCCTTTATCGGATCTGTCATTTTCAAATATATTCTCCCATACTGTAGGGTTCCTTTTTGTTCTATTGATGGTGTCTTTCGCTGTACAGAAGCTTTTCAGCTTAATGTAGTCCCACTTGCTCATTTTTGCTGTTGTTTTCCTTGCCCGGGGAGATATGTTCAAGAAGAGATCACTCATGTTTATGTCTAAGAGGTTTTTGCCTATGTTTTTTTCCAAGAGTTTAATGGTTTCATGCCTTACATTCAGGTCTTTGATCCATTTTGAGTTTACCTTTGTATATGGGGTTAGACAATGGTCCAGTTTCATTCTCCTACATGTAGCTGTCCAGTTTTGCCAGCACCATCTGTTGAAGAGACTGTCATTTTGCCATTGTATGTCCATGGCTCCTTTATCAAATATTAATTGACCATATATGTTTGGGTTAATTTCTGGGGTCTCTAATCTGTTCCACTGGTCTGTGGCTCTGTTCTTGTGCCAGTACCAAATTGTCTTGATTACTATGGCTTTGTAGTAGAGCTTGAAGTTGGGGAGTGAGATCCCCCCTACTTTATTCTTCTTTTTCAGGATTGCTTTGGCTATTCGGGGTCTTTGGTGTTTCCATATGAATTTTTGAATTATTTGTTCCAATTCATTGAAGAATGTTGCAGGTAATTTGAGAGGGATTGCATCAAATCTGTATATTGCTTTGGGCAGGATGGCCATTTTGACGATATTAATTCTTCCTAGCCATGAGCATGGGATGAGTTTCCATTTATTAGTGTCCCCTTTAATTTCTCTTAAGAGTGACTTGTAGTTTTCAGAGTATAAGTCTTTCACTTCCTTGGTTAGGTTTATTCCTAGGTATTTTATTCTTTTTGATGCAATGGTGAATGGAATTGTTTTCCTGATTTCTCTTTCTATTGATTCATTGTTAGTGTATAGGAAAGCTACAGATTTCTGTGTGTTGATTTTGTATCCTGCAACTTTGCTGTATTCCGATATCAGTTCTAGTAGTTTTGGAGTGGAGTCTTTAGGGTTTTTTATGTACAGTATCATATCATCTGCAAATAGTGACAGTTTAACTTCTTCTTTACCAATCTGGATTCCTTGTATTTCTTTGTTTTGTCTGATTGCCGTGGCTAGGACCTCCAGTACTATGTTAAATAACAGTGGGGAGAGTGGGCATCCCTGTCTGGTTCCCGATCTCAGTGGAAATGCTTTCAGCTTCTCGCTGTTCAGTATAATGCTGGCTGTGGGTTTATCATATATGGCCTTTATTATGTTGAGGTACTTGCCCTCTATTCCCATTTTGCTGAGAGTTTTTATCATGAATGGATGTTGAATTTTGTCAAATGCTTTTTCAGCATCTATGGAGATGATCATGTGGTTTTTGTCTTTCTTTTTGTTGATGTGGTGGATGATGTTGATGGATTTTCAAATGTTGTACCATCCTTGCATCCCTGGGATGAACCCCACTTGGTCATGGTGTATGATCCTTTTGATATACTGTTGAATTCTGTTTGCTAATATTTTATTGAGTATTTTTGCATCTACATTCATCAGGGATATTGGTCTGTAATTTTCTTTTTTGGTGGGGTCTTTTCCTGGTTTTGGTATTAGGGTGATGTTGGCTTCATAGAATGAGTTTGGGAGTATTCCCTCTTCTTCTATTTTGTGGAACACTTTAAGGAGAATGGGTATTATGTCTTCTCTGTGTGTCTGATAAAATTCCGAGGTAAATCCGTCCGGCCCCGGGGTTTTGTTCTTGGGTAGTTTTTTGATTACTGTTTCAATTTCTTTGCTTGTAATTGGTTTGTTTAACTTTTGTGTTTCTTCCTTGGTCAGTCTTGGGAGGTTGTATTTTTCTAGGAAGTTGTCCATTTCTTCTAGGTTTTCCAGCTTGTTGGCATATAGGTTTTCATAGTAGTCTTTAATAATTCTTTGTATTTCTGTGGAGTCTGTCGTGATTTTTCCATTCTCATTTCTGATTATGTTGATTTGTGTTGACTCTCTTTTTCTCTTAATAAGTTGGGCTAGAGGCTTATCTATTTTGTTTATTTTCTCAAAGAACCAGCTCTTGGTTTCGTTGATTTTTGCTATTGTTTTATTCTTCTCAATTTTGTTTATTTCTTCTCTGATCTTTATTATGTCCCTCCTTCTGCTGACTTTAGGCCTCATTTGTTCTTCTTTTTCCAGTTTCAATAATTGTGATGTTAGACTATTCATTTGGGATTGTTCTTCCTTCTTCAAGTGTGCCTGGATTGCTATATACTTTCCTCTTAAGACTGCTTTCGCTGCATCCCACAGAAGTTGGGGCTTAGTGTTGTTGTTGTCATTTGTTTCTATATATTCCTTGATCTCTATTTTGATTTGTTCATTGATCCATTGATTATTTAGTAGCATGTTGTTAAGCCTCCATGTGTTTGTGAGCCTTTTTGTTTTCTTTGTAGAATTTATTTCTACTTTCATACCTTTGTGGTCTGAAAAATTGGTTGGTAGAATTTCAATATTTTGGAATTTACTGAGGCTCTTTTTGTGAGCTAGTATGTGGTCTATTCTGGAGAATGTTCCATGTGCACTTGAGAAGAATGTATATCCTGTTGCTTTTGGATGTAGAGTTCTATAGATGTCTATTAGGTCCATCTGTTCTAGTGTGTTGTTCAGTGCCTGTGTGTCTTTACTTATTTTCTGCCCGGTGGATCTATCCTTTGGGGTGAGTGGTGTGTTGAAGTCTCCTACAATGAATGCATTGCAGTCTATTTCCCTCTTTAGTTCTGTTAGTATTTGCTTCACATATGCTGGTGCTCCTGTATTGGGTGCATATATATTTATAATGGTTATATCCTCTTGTTGGACTAAGCCCTTTATCATTATGTAGTGGCCTTCTTTATCTCTTGTTACTTTCTTTGTTTTGAAGTCTATTTTGTCTGATATTAGTACTGCAACCCCTGCTTTCTTCTCACTGTTGTTTGCCTGAAATATGTTTTTCCATCCCTTGACTTTTAGTCTATGCTTATCTTTGGGTTTAAGGTGAGTTTCTTGTAAGCAGCATATAGATGGGTCTTGCTTTTTTATCCATTCTATAACTCTATGTCTTTTGATTGGTGCATTAAGTCCATTTACATTTAGGGTGACTATTGAAAGATATGTACTTATTGCCATTGCAGGCTTTAGATTCGTGGTTACCAAAGGTTCAAGGTTAGCTTCTTTAGTATCTTACTGCCTAACTTAGCTCGCTTATTGAGCTGTTATATACACTGTCTGGAGAGTCTTTTCTTCTCTCCCTTCTTATTCCTCCTCCTCCATTCTTCATATGTTGTGTGTTTTGTTCTGTGCTCTTTTTAGGGGTGCTCCCATCTAGAGCAGTCCCTGTAGGATGCCCTGTAGAGGTGGTTTGTGGGAAGCAAATTCCCTCAGCTTTTGCTTGTCTGGGAATTGTTTGATCCCACCATCATATTTAAATGATAGTCGTGCTGGATACAGTATCCTTGGTTCAAGGCCCTTCTGTTTCATTGCATTAAGTATATCATGCCATTCTCTTCTGGCCTGTAGGGTTTCTGTTGAGAAGTCTGATGTTAGCCTGATTGGTTTTCCTTTATAGGTGACCTTTTTCTCTCTAGCTGCCTTTAAAACTCTTTCCTTGTCCTTGATCCTTGCCATTTTAATTATTATGTGTCTTGGTGTTGTCCTCCTTGGATCCTTTCTGTTGGGGGTTCTGTATAATTCCATGGTCTGTTCGATTATTTCCTCCCCCAGTTTGGGGAAGTTTTCAGCAATTATTTCTTCAAAGACACTTTCTATCCCTTTTCCTCTTTCTTCCTCTTCTGGTATCCCTATAATACGAATGTTTTTCCTTTTGTATTGGTCACATATTTCTCTTAGTGTTGTTTCATTCCTGGAGATCCTTTTATCTCTCTCTATGTCAGCTTCTATACGTTCCTGTTCTCTGGCTTCTATTCCTTCAATGGCCTCTTGCATCTTATCCATTTTGCTTATAAATCCTTCCAGGGATTGTTTCACTTCTGTGATCTCTTTCCTGACATCTGTGATCTCCTTCCGGACTTCATCCCACTGCTCTTGCATTTTTCTCTGCATCTCATCCCACTGCTCTTGCATTTTTCTCTGCATCTCATCCCATTGCTCTTGCATTTTTTTCTGCATCTCTGTCAGCATGTTCATGATTTTTATTTTGAATTTTTTTTCAGGAGTACTAGTTAGGTCTGTCTCCTTCTCAGGTGTTGTCTCTGTGATCTTTGTCTGCCTGTAGTTTTGCCTTTTCATGGTGATAGAGATAGTTTGCAGAGCTGGTACAAGTGACCGCTGGAAGAGCTTCCCTTCTTGTTGGTTTGTAGCCTTTTCCTGGGAGAATAGCGACCTCTAGTTGCTTGTGCTGGGCAGCTGTGCGCAGACAGGGCTTCTGCTTCCTGCCCAGTTGCTTTGGGGTTTATCTCCGCTGTTGCTGTGGGCTTGGCCTGGCTGGGGCTGTTCCTCCAAAATGGTGGAGCCCCGTTGGAGGGGGAGCGGCCAGGAGGCTATTTATCTCCGTAAGGGGCCTCTGTGCTCCCTGCTGCCCAGGGGGTTAGAGTGCCCAGAGATCCCCAGATTCCCTGCCTCTGGTCTAAGTGACCTGTCCTGCCCCTTTAAGACTTCCAAAAAGCACTCTCCAAACCAAAACAACAACAGCAACAATGAGAGAGGGAACAGAAAGAATGGAAAAAAAAAAAAAAAAAAAAGGAAAAAACAAGCGATTTTTTTTTTTTTTTTTTGTCCTCAGGTGCCGGTCCCAGGCACGTGCTCACTGGTCCTGCTGCCCTGTCTCCCTAGCACCAGGGTCCCTGTCCTTTCAGGGCTTCCAAAAAGCACCCACCCACCGGTCCCGCAGGGAAGGAACGCTCGATATTCTTTGTCCTCAGGCACTGGTCCCAGGCACCCGCTCACCAGTCCCGCCGCCCTGCCTCCCTAGCACCAGGGTCCCTGTCCCTTCAAGGCTTCCAAAAAGCACTCGCCAAAAAGAGAGAAAAAAAGGGGAAAAACGCGCGATTTCTTCCGTCCTCAGGTGCCGGTCTCAGGCACCCACCCACCGGTCCCACAGGGAAAAACGCGGGATATTCTTTGTCCTCAGGTGCCGGTCCCAGGCACCCGCTCACCAGTCCCGCCGCCCTGCCTCCCTAGCACCGGGGTCCCTGTCCCTTTTAGGCTTCCAAAAAGCACTCGCAGAAAAGAGAAAAAAAAAAGGGGAAAAACGCGCGATTTCCTCTGTCCTCAAGTGCCGGTCTCAGGCACCCACCCACCGGTCCCGCAGGGAAAAACGTGGGATATTCTTTGTCCTCAGGCGCCGGTCCCAGGCACCCGCTCACCAGTCCCGCCACCCTGCCTCCCTAGCTCTGGGGTCCCCGTCCCTTCAAGGCTTCCAAAAAGCGCTCGCCAAAAAGAGAAAAAAAAAAAAAAAGGGGAAAAACGCGCGACCTCCTCCGTCCTCAGGCACTGGTCTCAGGCACCCGCCCGCCGGTCCCGCAGGGAGAAACACGGGGTGTTCTTTGTCCTCCAGCGCCGTTTCCAGGCACCTGCTCACCGGTCCCGCCACCCTGCCTCCCCAGCAACGGGGGCCCGTCCCTCTAAGGCTTCCAAAAAGCGCTCGCCAAAAAAAAAAAAAAAAAAAAAAAAAACCCCTCCGGTTTCTCTCCACCCGCCGGGAGCCGGGGGGAGGGGCGCTCGGGTCCCGCCGGGCCGGGGCTTGTATCTTACCCCCTTCGCAAGGCGCTGGTTCCTTGCAGGTGTGGATGTGGTCTGAATGTTGTCCTGTGTCCTGTGGTCTCTATTTTAGGAAGATTTTTCTTTGTTATATTTTCATAGCTCTATGTGTTTTTGGGAGGAGATTTCCACTGCTCTACTCACACCGCCATCCTGGCTCCGCCCCCTCTGTTTCATTTATTTTGCAAAGAACCAGCTCCTGGTTTCATTGATTTTTTTCTGTTGTTTTATTCTTCTCAATTTTATTTATTTCTGCTCTCATCTTTATTATGTCTCTCCTTCTAACTTTGGATTTCATTTGTTCATCTTTTTTCTAGTTTCTTTAATTGTGAATTTAGACTGTTTATTTGGTGTTGTTCTTGTTTCTTGAGGTAAACCTGTATTGCTATGTACTTTCCTCTTAGTTGCTTTTTCAGCATCCCCAAAACTTTGGACTGCTGAATTTTTGTTTTCACTTGTCTACATGTATTGCTTGATTTCTGTTTTAATTTGTCCATTGATCCATTGATTATTTAGAAGCATGTTGTTTACCACCACCCCCCTTTGTGGGCTTTTTTATTTTCTTTGTGTAATTTATTTCTAGTTTTATACCATTGTAGTCTGAGAATCTGCTTGACATAATTTCAGTCTTTTTGAATTTATTGAGGCTCCTTTTGTGACCTTGTATATGATTTTTTCTGGTTCCATATACATTTGAGAAAAATGCACATCCTGCTGCTTTTGAAATGTTCTGTAGACTTCTGTTAAGTCCGTCTAATTAATGTATTTTTCAGTGCTTCTTTTTCCTTATTTATTTTCTGTCTGATTCATCCATTGATGTGAGTGGTGTGTTAATGTCTGCTAAGTGAATGTCTTGCAATCTGTTTCCCCCTTTAATTCTATTAGTATTTGTTTTACATGTTTACAAGCTCCTATGTTGCTGCATAGATATTTATAATGATTATATCCTCCTGTTGGACTGGCCCCCTTTATCCTTCTGTAATGTACTTCTTTGTTTCTTGTTCCTTTATTTTGAAATCTATTTTGGCTGATATAAGTACTGCTATTCCTGCTTTTTCCTCCCTATTGTTTACATGAAATATCCTTTTCCATCTGTTCACTTTGAGTCTGTGTATGTCTTTGGGTCTGAAATGAGTCTCTTGTAGGTATTATATGGATAGGTCTTTTTTCTGTCACTCTATGTCTTTTGATTGGCATATTCAGTCCATTTACATTTAAGGTAATTATTGCTATATATGTACTTATGTCATTTTATTAATTGTTTTCTGGCTATTTTTGTAGCTTCTCTGCTTTCCTTTCTTCCTCTCTTATACTCTTCTCTTGTTATTTGATGGTTTTCTTTAGTGTTGCATTTGGATTTCTGTTTTTTATTTTAATTTATTTTGTATCTATTATAGGCTTTGGGTTTATTGCTACCATAAGGTTCAAGGATAGTTTCCTGACTGTACAACAGTCAACAGTCTGTATTAAACTGATAACTGCTCTGATTCAAGCACAATCTAAGAGTACTTCTTTTTTCGCCTCCTTCCTCCACATTTTATGTATTAGATGTCATAATCTGAACTGTTTGTGTAATCCCTTGACTGATAGCATGTGTAGTTGATTTTGCTTCTTTTGTCTTAATTTCATACTAGCTTTGTAAGTAATTGGCTTACCATCTTTACTGTTGGTTTATTTTCCCTGATGAAAACTGTTTAGCCTTGGGAACATTTCCTCTACAGCAGTCCATTTAACATATCCTGTAAGGCTGGTTTAGTGGTTATAAATTCCTTGAGTCTTCATTTTTCTGAAATTGTTTACTCTCTGCTTCAAGTTTGAATGATAATCTTGCTGTATAGAGGATTCTTGGTTGAAGGTCCTTATATTTCAGTACATCAAATATTTCATGTTATTCCCTTCTGGCATGTAAGTTTCTGCTGTGAAGTCTGCTTGTAGCCTGATGGGGTTCCATTATAAGTAATCTCTTTTCTCTCTTTGGCTGTTTCCAGTATTCTCTCCTTATCCTTAATCTTTGTCACTTTAATTATTATACGTCTTTTTGTTATCTTCCTGGGATTCCTTTTACTAGGAGCTCTCTGGATATCTATTTCCTTCCACAGATTGGGGAAGTTTTCAACAACAGTTTCTTCAAAGAGACTTTCTATCCCTTTGTTTCTCTCTTCTCCTCTGGTATTCCTATTATTGTTTTGTTTGGATTGGTCACACAGCTCTTTTATCATTCTTTGATTTCTAGAGATCCTTTTATCTTTTTGTTTCTCAGCTTTGTTGTTTTCCTGGTCTTTAATTTCCATCTCATGCATTGTCTCCTCTCTTTGCAGCAATCTATTATTCATTCCCTCCATTGTATATTTCATTTCAGTCACTATAACCTTCAGCTGAGTGGCTCTTCTTCATCTCTTCTCTCTCTTTGTTGATGTCCTCCCTGAGATCTTCCATATTTTTCTGTAAATAGCATGTTTATGACTTTTACTTTGAAATCTTTACAAAGAAGATTGGTGATCTTTATTTCATTTAGCCTTCTTTCTGGGGTCTTACCCTGTAGTGGTTTTTTTTGGAACATATTCCTCTGCCTCCTCATTTTGTCATGGTTTCTGTGTTTTTTCCTTTATATTAGGTGGGTATGCTATGCTTCCTGGCCTAGAGAGTAATGGCTTTATTAATAAGGTGTCCTGTGGTGCCCAGAAGCTCAAAATTCTCTATTCTCTGTTGCTTGACTCTCCTTTTTGGTGGAGCCCCAGTTGTTGGTGGACAAAGGGTGGGTCGCCTTTCTCTGTCTGTCTGCTTCCAGTGATCTCAGTTCACTCTGGCTGGCAATTTGCCTCAGCTGGTCCTTTGTTATCAGATCAGTGACTTCTGTTGGTAATATTATGGTGAGGGCTGCTCTGTCTACACTGCAGTGATGTCAGGGCTTCATAGTTAATGGGGAGGGTGAGGAGGTTGTGTGGCTATGGGGCAGGTACATGGTGCAGTGAGTAGCATGGTGGAAGGGCACAATACTGCAACAAGTCATGCAGGCATCCCCCTAACAGGTACAAGGCATACAACTCTGGGTTTGGCTACCTTCAGGGAAGTAGTAGCTCTCAGAGCTGGTTCCTGTTGGTGCCTTCCCAGCTGGCCTTAGACAGGGCTGAGAAAGCTGGGACAGACTCCCTGTGCATGCCAGACAGCAGTGTCTGATGCTGCTGGACCAAGTGAGCTGGTGCACTGACAGTGGCCCAGAGAGCTTGTCAGGGCTGAGCCATCAGCAATGAGGATGGATCATCTGGGGCTCCTGAGAGTGCTCAAACTGTTGGGCTGAGGCAAAGCTTAGGACCTGACCTTTTCCCTGAGGAGCAAACTCCATCTAACCTTCTGCCCTCTGGCACCCCTCCTGCTGTTGGCAAGTCTTTCCAACTGCTGCCTTTGCTTTGGGTCTTAGCAGGACCAGTGGGGTGTGCCTGTCCTCCATAGGCAGCTGGAGTCTCAGCCTCCTTGTGTTCCAACTGTCCTGGTGTCCAATCCTGCTAGTCACCAGAATCCAATGCAATGTGGACTTGTGTTCCCAAAGCAGATCTCCAGGGCCAGGTGTCTAGAGTTCCATATTAAAGTATTGACCCTTGTTATATGACCTTGTTATATATCCCCACCCTGCTCCTTTTCTCTTCCTCATGCCTGTTGGCTGGGATGGGGAAGGTGCTTGTGTCGTTCTCAATTGCAGCTCTGCCCTTTACTCATTTCTCTGTGGTCTCTTCTTCCCACAGTGTAGGTGGTCTGTTCTGCAGTCTTCAGGTCATTTTCAGGTTTAGCGGTATTTTCTGTAGTTGCCTCTTTGGTGTGTGTGGGAGAAGATTTCCACCCTGCCTTCCTACTCTACCATCTTTTCCCCCCCAACTCTGCTGAGAGATTTTATCAGGAGTCGATTTTGAATTTTGTCAAATATTATTTCCATATTTTTATGATTAAATGGTTTTTATTTTTTTGTTGTTTGTTAACATGGTGAAATCTATTGATTGGTTTTGAATGTTAAAGACGTTTTACATGCCTGGTATAAACTTCATGTGATCATGATGCATTTTCTTTTTTACAGATTATTGTATCGATTTGCTAAAATATTATAAGAGTTTTATATGCATGCTTATGGGGTTATTAGTCTATAATTTTATTTTCTTGTATTTTGGCTTTATTTCAGTACTAGGGTAATGCTGGTCTTGTGAAGTGAATTGGTTAGTATTGCCTCTTCTTCAGTTTTCTGAGAGAGCTTTTGTAGAATTGATATTATTTTTTCCTTAAATGTTTTGTAGAATTCACCAAAAAAGCGGTTGGGCCTTGGAGTTTTCTTTGAGGGGTAGTTTATAAATACAAACTCAAATATATACATTCACAAAGGTATACATTTATACTATCCAGGCTATGTTTATATTCTTGAATATGCTTTGGGTGTATCAAGGAATTTGCCATCTCATCTAAGTTGCAAATTTATTGGCATAAATTTATAAATGTATCCCATTAATAAGCTTTAATGGTTGTTGAATCTGTAATGATTTTACTTCTTTCATTACTAATATTAATAACTTGTATCTTCCCTTTTTGAGATCAGTGTGCCTATAAGTTTATCAATTTCATTGATCTTCTCAAAGAACCAACTGTTGATTATATTGTTTCTCTATTGATTTCTGCTTATTTTATTGACTTCTATTCTGATCTTTATTATTCCCTTTCTTCTTACTTTGGGTTCAATTTGCTGTTGGAGGAGGCCATCCAGAGGGCACAACCACTGGTTGACCCTCAAGCTAGACCCAGGCAATTGGAGGCTCCTCATTATTTCTCCTGCCCTTGGAATGTGTATCCTGCCCACTGTTCCCACATGGGAGCCATTTTCCAGTAGAAGCCTTGAGAGCAATGTTTTGTTGAGACCATCTGGACCATGTACCTGACTGAACCCAGTTAAGGCCTCCAAAAATACTTTTAAGATCCTGACAGGTGGGCATGGAGATCTACTTGTCTTGCAGCTGCCCCAGACAAGTCTAGTATGTAATTTCCTGTGCTTATTAAACTTGCCACCTGCCAAGCTAGAATGGCCTGCCTCTTTCTTCCATCGCTCCCTGCCCTTTGAGTACAGGGGCCAGTTTGCAGAGCAACAATTGCTCCTTTTTTCTAGTTACTGAGGTAATTTATTTGAAACCTTTCTTATTTTCTAATATAGATATTTTGGATTGTATCCTTCTCTCTAATTCTTGATTTATTACCATCCCACAAATTTTGGTATGCTGTGTTTCCATTTTTATTTAGTTCAAAATAACTTCTAATTATCTTTTTTATTTCTTCCTTGATTTATGGGCTATTTGGAAGTGTGTTATTTAGATTCCAAATATTTGGAGCTATTCCAAAAATGTTTTTAAATTATAATGGTTACCAATTTAGTTTTGCTGTGGTCAGAAAACATAGGTTTTATAATTTGAAGCATATTAAAGTATTGACCCTTGTTATATGACCCAGATATGGTCTCTCATAATAAATTTTCCATGTATGTTGCTGTAAGTGAAGTGTTCTGTAAATGTCAGGTTAAATTGATCGATAGTGCTGGTCAGGTCTACTTCTTTACTGATACTCTGTGTTGTACTTGTTCTATCAATTATTGAAAAGGGGTGTTGAAATCTCTGAATGTAACTGTGGAATTGCCAATTTCTCTTTATATTCTATATTTCTACTTTATGTATTTTGAATTTCTGGTATAGGTACATAAACATTTAGGTATTTTTTAAGTCCTCTTGATGAATGGACCCTTTTATTGTTGTGAGGTGACCCTTTTTATCTCATTATTCTTTGCTCAGAAATCTACCTTTTCTTGTATAATTATAGCATGCCAGCTTTTATTTAATCATAGCATGGCATATTTTTTTCTATCCTTTCACTTTTAACTTTTGTTGTTCTAATTAAAATGTGTTTCTTATAGACAGCATGTGGCTAGGGCCTGCTTTTTAAAATCTAAACTGGTGATCTCTTTCAATTGTATGTGATAGAGGTTGCTTTGGGGTCTGTATAATACATCTTTAACTTATGTTAGCCATCAAGTGATACACCACTTCGCATATAAGAAATTTACAGTAGTATACTTTGGTTTCCCACCCCCAACATGTGATATTAGTCATACATTTTAATGTGATAGTAGTCATACATTTTACTTCACTGTATGTTAAAAACCCCACAATGTATTGTTACTATTTTTGCTTTAAATCATCTCTTATCTTTTAAAGATATTAAAAAAGATATTTTATGTTTACTATTTTCAGTGCTATTTTGATAGAATTATTAGACAGGTAGTTGCAGTTTTCTAGATCTTAATAATGGGAAGCCTCCTTGATGCTGTAATTGTTTTTCAGTTTTGTTTTTCTAGTTTCCAATGTAGGCACCAAATAAATATTTGTTAAATTTCTACAAGTCACATTTCTCTAATATGATTTGTAAAAGGGACATGTGCTCTGAATAAGTAAAACTTCATCCAGTTCTTAGTATTTTTACAATTTTTCTATTTTGAGGAAATTACTAGTTTTTCTTCTCTCAGTGCTCTATTATATTTATAATATAATCAAAAATAGAGTATTTGTACCTTTCTACAATTTTACAAGTTTGGACTTTTAATTCCAAAGGTATCTCGGCTTTGTATCTCCAGCTACTTTCTTGGTCCCGAGTTTCTTCCTGGATAGCCCTACCCTAACTCAGCAAGCTCAGAGAACGTCTCACTTCCCCTTACTTCTCCATAGGGTATTTGACTCCTGGTTCATTATTTGCTCCTGGCAGAACACTTTATCTGAATATGCTCTGAATGGTGGCTTCCCCCTCCCATTCACCAAGCATGTCCCCACCACTTTCACCTCTCCCACCCACCTCTCATGACAAAGTCTACAGAGACCCTCTCATGGCTGAGCAAGGAGTGCCCTATTCCTTAGAAACCTGGCCCCTACAGCCAGACTGACTGGATTTAAATCTTGACTCTGCCACTTAACCAGCCCTGTGACCTGGGCAAGTTACCAAGCTATAAAATGGGGAGAATGCTATCTACCTAAGAGAGGTGAAAGAGCTAATGCATACAAGTGCCTCATACAAGGTTAGAACCCAGTAAATGTTAGTACTTATTAGTATTATTATTTATGCAAAGAAGCTTCTCATACAGTTCCTTATTTTGCTATATTCTTCAGTCATCTCTTTTTTTTTCTAGTAGATAAACATTCATTCTCAAACATTTCATATGTATCTGGACAAATTATAAATTTTCTTTTTACATGGAAATTTTCAAGAATTATTACTGAATATATTAAAAATTAGCAGCTTGTTTCAACAAGAGAAAGCCCTCTAGCTCTCTTCAATATTTTACTGTATAATGCAATGCAAAATCAAATATCTGGAATTGCCTAACCTAAGAAAATTCTCTTTTTCTTTGTCTTATTTTCATATATTATGTGAGCTTTATGGAGATATAGTCCTACAGTTAGAGCTTTTATGCATGTGTATATTGTTCATATTCAGCTTTATCATGTAGTTGCTAATTCTTACATCAGATAATGAATTTTTTATCAAATATAACATGATTGTGACTATCATTTTCTCCTACAAATAATATGTAACTCTATTCTCATGATAGACATGTGGGATACATATAAGGAATTGTAGATATAACATGATAAAATTTACATGTGAAGTTCAGAAGTCCTTACAGGCTCAATACCTCATCCATGTATTAAATATCTACTGAATTCCATAAGGTACAACTACATCACTAATGTAATTATACCCCCAAATGTCAGCAAGTTCAGCACAATACCATTATTTACCACCCAAATATGCAGTGCCCTCTCTACCATACCTAGAGCATGGAGAAGCTGTTCCATGGTTTTATTTACAGTAACAGACATATTTCTATTGTTGGTGTAGTGTTTCTTGCAATTATATGTTCAAATTTTTTCAAAGATTGCTTAAGGACAGTCTCTCTTGCTTCTTGAGATCCAAATTTCTATGTTTCTCTCTCAGAGTTCTGTGTTTCTGTCTATTAGAAAGCTAACTCATTAGTTGTGTTTTAAATTTTCAGAAGGCAAATGGGCATATATGTGAAATGTTACACTTACTACTCGCCTCACCATCAAAATGGTCATATTTTTCTCTATATTTAGACACTGGCCTCAAATGCCAGCATTTAAGTTGCATCTTGTTACTTTATAAATACAAGTGTAGGAAAAAAAGAACATCAAGACACAAAGGATTAAAAAAAATTTAATGCAAGCATGGGTAAACTACATCTTGCAGGTCAAATTCAGCCCACCACCTTGTAAATAAAGTTTATTGGAAAACAGCCATGCTCATGCATTTATGTATTATCTGTGGTTGCCTGCTCCTATAATGACAAACTTTAGTAGTGGCCAGAGAGGATATAGCCTAGATATATCTGACCTGTCTGACCCTTTTAGAAGAAAAGTTTGCCAATCCTTAGCCAAAAGGAACAGTTGCAATTTAACTGGGGAGAAAAAGAACTTATTAAATTTGTTCTAGGATGTTAAAGATCCATACGTGTATTCATTAATGCCCTGCAGCCTAGTTTGACCAGTCTTGCCTTCCTAATTTTCTTACACACTAGACTGTTTGGCCCTTCTTCTAAGGGATAGTCCTCAATACTCTGGGTTTGGAAGCTAGAGGGCTGTCATCCTAGCTGGTATTTGTTCTCCAGCTACACCTTCTGCTTTGGGGAGGTTTCTGACTCAGCTGTTGGACATGGTGTTCTCATCTCTCTTCTGTGCTCTATCTCTATGAATCCTGGCAGGTAACCTTGTTTTCTTATTCTCTCTATAAAGGAGGCAAGGATTTACCTAAAATTACAGGTATTTTCTCCAAAGAATCTAATATTTATTTTGATAATGAACTATTAACTCGGTATCTCATACCAGAAGTGCCTTAGTTAACATTCTTTTGAAATTCCCTAAAAATTTTCTTATTTGTAGTTCATAAAACTTCTCTTGATCTCCCATGATAATTACAACCCTCAGAAACATTGAACTGAAAGAGCCAAAGCTGTTTGTCACTGTGTTTTTATTCTCATGTCTTTATGTAAAAATTTCTAACAAAACTCCGTGAATATTTGACAATATATATTCCTCTGCCCCATATAATTTTTATTTGCTGTCCAATCAAGAAGGGGGTGCAGAGGCCTGGAAAGAAGTCCATTGGATCCTGGGGGCTATGGTAATTGGTTAGAGACCGAGTCCTGCTGCCCTTCAAACCTAAGGGGTCACGTGGATCTAGGCTGTGGGGCTGTTGACTCAAAGTCTGGTGTTTAAGTCTTCAAGAGGCAAGAATGGTATTCTTCCCCCATTTCAACTATCAAAGGCATAAAATGGTCTGCTGGCTGAAAAATATCTATGTACTTGTGTTTTGTTTGTTCTTGGAATGTGAGCTATTTTATTTGGGCAGATCACTGTTTTCCTTTTTCCTTCAGTTTCTTAAGCAGGAGCCAGACCATACAACTCAACACATTTAATGGCCGACCCACCCTCACACTGGTCTGAGTGCAGAGAATGGCTCAAAATATGGGCAGATGTTTTCTACACATGACTGCACACTGACAGAAAGTTTGGAAAAAAGGGTCTGTCAGCCATGGCTGAATATATTCTGCTATAATATTCCCCAATACTGTAACATTTTTTTTCAGAATAGGGAAATTGGCCAGTGATTTTCTGTTCTGTTTTTATCAATAACAAACAGTGTGATAAACCTTCAACAATTAGAATAATGAATATTGTGAACATAAGATGCAGCAGATGCACAGAGGATTCTCTAACTCAAGATTATTTTTTAATAAAAAGGAAAGCACCTCACTCAGGATGTCTAGTGGTAACATCGATATTTCTGTCTGACCCTTTTAGAAGAAAAGTTTGCCAATCCTTAGCCAAAAGGAACAGTTGCAATTTAACTGGGGAGAAAAAGAACTTATTAAATTTGTTCTAGGATGTTAAAGATCCATACGTGTATTCATTAATGCCCTGCAGCTGGTATTTGTTCCCTCCATGATTTTTTTATAGAAAAATATTGTGTATACTTAAGACCCTCAGTAAAAGGAAGGAGAGCACTCAACTATGTGATTTGTGCCATATAATCTGATAAGTATTTCAATGCTTTGAAATCCCTGAATACTTAACTGTCTTCTTACCCTCATCTGGGTTTTTGGTATTCAATAGAGTCTATATTCTATGATTTTCCTTGGGCGTTTCAGAAGCAGACTGTCATAGAGACATATGGGGATACTAAAGGTTAATGTCATTGCAAGATTCTAATAGAGATAAAATGATAAAGTTATGATCCACTAAACCATCTATGCAATGAAGGTCAAAGAGTAGAGTGTCTCTGCATTGCTCAGAGGGCTGGTGATATCTGCGCAGTTCAGTTCTGGCCCAGATTAATTTTACATGAGGAGAGTATAAAAGTTTCAAACTAAATATATATTGTTTCTATAAAAAGTTACTGATGTTTCCTTTCTTTTAGCTCAGTATGTAATCTTGAAACATATCTGTTAAATAGTAAATTAGGAAATCAAAACCTCTTTTTATTAATCCTATACAATGTCAGATATAGAAAATATCTAAATTAAATATTGAAGAATTAAAATAAAAAGTTCAAAACTGAATTAACTGGTAACAAAAGGGGCATTCGTCTTCTTCCTATTAAAAAATTCAGGAACTGAATCGTCAAGGCAAGAATCTTGAGATTATGGTTTGCTCCTGTATTTATGAGTGGAAGTGCAGTATCCCTTTCTCCTGGGGACAGGTTTATTATATATTGTGGGAATAGATCAAAAGCTAAGAATACAGCTATTTAGGAATCTTATTTTACTTGTTAGAGTCATTTCATCTGGTCACATCTCTGTATCCATGAGCAGTAGTTTGTTCTGCACTGAGAATGCAAGTAAACAAAGACGACACCTTGATGGGGAAAGTAATTGGTGCAGGTAAAGTTTCTTCAGCAACCCAATGGGCAGAGGAAATGGACTTTGGTATGAAGGAATGGATAACATTTAGGGTACTAACCCTTTTTCAGCAAAACAGTGCTAATTTAAATTTTATGCAGTTATGAAATCATTCGCTTTGCCCTAGCTTCTCCTCACGAAGTAGGTGCTTGTGGGTCTGCGGTCAACAATGTCTTGGTACTGTCAGTAATTATGATCATTTAGTGTAGGAGCCTTAAAGTAGAGAATGTAAATGTATGTGTCAACTGCAAAAATGATTACCTCAAACACTGCCTACCTTTCTTACTTAGTATCAAATGACAAAGGATGGTAAACTCTGACATCTCTCACTTCTAACCCTCATTTTTCTCTTGTGTTTACACCAGAGACATGATTGTGTAAGTGAAATCATAAAATTAATGAAGGGATGTGTTTGTCTAAATAATTTGTTCCCACAGAGTTTTACGGGTACTAATTCCAAAATGCATGCTGCCTATGCCCTGATTTAGTCTGATTAGTATAGTTGTAGACGAGCTGTAATTCAACATGTAATGAGTCAGGTACCTTAGCTTAGGGAAATAACGAGATGCTATTTTTTCCTGCTTGCTGGAGACCCACAAGTTTTTCATTCATGTCTTCTATTTTTTGGCATACTTTTTCCTTAATGCAAGATATCTTCTGCATTAGGTACTTGTTTTTTCTGGCCATATTATCATTTATCACTCCTGGTGAGCTATATTCAAGCCTCCTATGTCTTTCAGAATGTAAGCCATTTTGTTACACACTTAGGACCAAAATATTTTACATTATTTCAAGTAATAATGGAAGTTTTTATAGGCAGATATAAGTGGAGATTTTCCCATTATTTTCCAAATCCAATTAACCCCTAAGAGAACTATGAAAAAGCAGTGTACAGTAGTATAAGAGAGCACTGTGGTAATCCAGTATACCTTTCATGACCCTGTTTACTTACACACCAATAAATGAAGAATGGCCTGTTTTTCCTCTGTACCCAATACACAGCTATAGATCACTCTAGGGCCAAAGCCAAGTCATGCTTTATGAGTTGCTGTAGTTAAATTAATGATGAAATTGAACACTACTTTTAGTATAAGTTTCTTGAGATCTGAGTTAGGTTACAACAGTGGTTCTCAAATTATTGTCTCTGAACTTAGTTGCATCAATATCATGTGGGAACTTGATAGAAATGCAAATTTTAACCCACCCAAGACTTACTGAATCAGAAACTCTGGTCTTGCTACCCAGCGATCCGTGTTTAAGAAGTCAAGTCCTCCATGTGATTCTGAGGCATCCTACACTTTAGGAACCACCCATTTGGGGATAATACTGCCCCAATCCAAACTGTTAAGGTGTAAGACAGTAACTGGTGCCATGTGGGACTTTAGTCAGAACCTTTATATCCAGAGATCTTCATGGTGAGATTTCTTCTTCAGAAACTTCTCTGTGTCTGAAAGATACACAATATTATTAGTATATGCCAATGCACCATTAAACAGTTATTGACAGTCTGTTGTTTTAGGGGATAAGAGAATTTTCAAATGATTACTGAGGTTTAGAGCAATATACTGTTAAGAAAATAAGTGGAAGCTACTAGTAGTATTTTGCAAATGAATTTGTCAAATCTTCAGTATTTTATAAAGCATGCACAGTGTTTTGAGGCAGTAAATAATTCTTATACCTAATAGGTGATTAATTGAATCAAATTGCAAGTTTTACATTTTGATCTCAATCCACTCCACCCTGTAAACAGATATGAAATCTTTGAAGCTCTCTTTGCTTTGTAATCTATCACATAGGATTCAGTGACCCAAATTATGTTATTTTCCTTGCTTACTTTAGCTGTATGTCTGAAAGCATGCTTCTGGACTTCATATGATTGAAAGTGAATGTAATAAAACTCCAGTTCTAGTCTGATTATGTAAAAAATTGATTAGAGGCATTGGCCAAAGAATCTCTTGAGTGTCTTTATTGGAAGCACATACACAGATCTGGTGCTGGCAACTTCACACTTGCTATTGAGTAACTGACAAACTAAAGAAGTGTCTTCAGGAATCTAAGCATAAATTCATTAAAGATTGAATCCAGAAGAAGTCACTAGTTGTCAAGATTTATTTTCTCCAGCTTGCAGTTGAGAAAAACCAAGAATAAATAGATAATATATTCAGAAACACGCATAAGATGAGAGTTGACTTTCTCAGATTCTCACACCGTGACCCATCTGCTTAGAACACATTAGCTATTAATGATCAATTCCCAAGTCCGTTTCCTTAGCAAATACGTTATCGAGTGCCTGCACTGCAATGAGCCTGTAGAACTTTCAGTGCATCAAAATAGATGACAATAGATGACTGCAGTGACTGTCATCTAGGTTGTAATACTTTCCCATAAGCCAATGACTGTTTTTTTTTAAATTAGGAAATATCAGCAGGCTGAAGGGAAATCTGCTTTAGAATTACATTCACTACAAATGTCATGCTCTTTTCTTCCTAAGGCAAAAGGAGCAATGTTCGTTCATTTAAAAAGTAGAAGAAAAAAATTCCATTGGCACCCCCAGTTGCCATGGTAACAAAATGACAAGTGGCCTTCATGTGCTTTTCACTCTGTATCAATAATAAGCTAACCATTTGAGAGCAAATTCATTCCCTTCAGACCTGCCTTTTCAACAAAAGTACTGTGTGCTTTCGTTAACTCATGAAGGAGGTGTTATTCATGCAGTACTTAACTTAGCAATTATTAAATGGGTTGTTTTTTAAAGACATGAAGCAGTAAGAGAGAAATCAAAGACTCAGTTTAGTAGCATTTCCTCTGTTTCCGTTCTGTTTATTTTTCCTTCAGAGGAGTGGTCTTGAAGACATAATAAAGAATGAAATATATAAACCATAATTTGGATAATAAAATTTATTTTGGATTTATCTAAATACCACTTAGGAAAGTTCCAACCACATATTGAAGAGCAATAAAAGGAGGTGAGCTTCGACTTTAGCACTGTGATGAATCACCTGTATTTTCTCTTTAATTCTCTTAGTGTCCACCCAATTCCCAGTGCTGGGTGATTACTAGTTATTGCTGTGAGTCTTGCCTCACTGACACCTCTCTATTCATAATCTTCTGAGTTGCAAAAGTAACTATAATTATTACAGCATAAAAATAAGTTAAGTAACTGCTTCAGATAATACAACTTAACTATTTCTCCAACTTAGATATTAATTACCTTTAGCTATAAATGACCATTATAACAACACTTCATTACATTTCACATTATTTACCTTATTTCTTGAATCATATTTCTTTACAAAGAGCGGTTCCTAGGTCACCAGTTGCTTTCACCTTCTTCAGCCAGTTGCTTTCTCCTGGTGATTTAACAATTGATTTAACACCAACTAAAATATTTTCTTCCTGGACACATAGACCTAAAATCATGCTTTCTGACTCTTGTTGTTGAAGGTCCTATGCCTGTGGGTGAAATTTAAATGACTCACTAAGCAGATTTTATGGGCCCTTTCACCTTTTTCAAATGAGTCAGCAAATGGTGAAAAAATTTCTTGCAATCTTGTTCACAGACCCGTAAGTGTCTGCCTAATGGAAGGCTAAGGACCCTTGTAAATAGTGACTAAACCATTGTGTCCCACATGTTAGGGTGTCATCAAAGGAAATCTGTCTGTATGTCAACTTAGGTTTCTTTACATCCAGACAATATGGGGTAATCTGGGTCTTTAGGCAAAATAACTTTTTCTTTTTAAAGAAGTATTAGCCTCAGTAAAATTGACTCACTTGAAACTTTTATTATAAGAGATTCCAAAAATAAAATACCGTCAATGATATTTGTTAGAATTGTCTTATTCTTAGTAGTACTATTAATATTGCTAAAGAGGAATACAATCTTGTTAGTGTAGTGTTTATGGTTTTGAAACTTTTTATAATACTCCTTCATATCTATTATTTATCTCACTGCATAAGAAAACCGATGCTGAACTAAATGATGTTTTAATCCAGGAGCACATCCCTAAAATTTTTAAACAAAAATAGAATGCAGATGTTCTGAATTTCAGTTCTAAGAACCTTTTGCCACATCATGCTTCCATCTTCTTCCTTTAAAAATAATATGTGTATGTATATGTGTGTGTATATAAATGTATATATGTCTCTGTGTGCATGCACATCAGTCATCAGAGCCCACCATGCACTGTCATACTTATCAATCCTATGAAAATAACCTTGAAAGTTCAAAAACACCTGTGTTGGGCACCAATGTGTAAGCTGCTTGAACTAAGCTACACCAAGTAGTTTGTGAAATATGTGAATTTCTCTTTAGAAATTCTGTGATTCTTTCCAAAATACAACGAGGCTCCTGTGGATCTCCTGTTGATTTCCAGAGGTTCTCTAGCCAAGTGGTCACTCTGGGAAGCCTGCAGCCTGCAAGAATAGTAGATCTCTGCTTCCTCTCAGATCCTTTATAACCTTTTTCTTCTCTTCCAACTTTTCTCTGTGTTTTCTAAGCTAACAGTTAAACATCTCAATAACTGACCCACTAAATAGTGCATAGGTGCTAATGATTTGACTTATGGTTATTTAACAATTGACTTATGGTTGTTTAACATTTAAGTTATGGTCATTTAACCCTTTATAGCATACTATATAACTTATTTCTAAATTATGTTTTTTTGTTTATTCTCTCTCTCTCCTTGTTGAACGTAAGTTCCCCATGAGGGAAGGGATCCTATTCCATTGTAATTCAAAGATATATTCCAACTATCTTCAATGGTGCTTGGCACATAGTAAGTAAGTGCTCAGTTAGTATTTGTGGCAAAAATTCATGGGGGAAAAAAACTATCCATGATGCCATCTCTGCTCTTCCAGACAATACTTAACATATAATCCTTTTTGAATGCTTAGTATGTTCTAGACATTGTATTAAGTACCTTATGTGGATTATCTCAACTGTTCTTCAAATCAGCTGTTTGAAGTTGCTACCCATTATACAGATAAGAAAACTAGAGTTTCTAGAGGTAAAGGACCTTTCTCAAGGTAATACTGATAGCAAATGGCAGACCTCCAGCAAGCCCAGACAGTTTGATACCATGACTTAGATTTGTATCTACTATTGTGTATGTTTTAAGAGACTTTCTGTTTTGTGTGTAAACCAAAGAGTAATTATAATGCTGGAAATTTTAGTCTAAAAGGAAAGGAGAGTGCCACATGGCAGGCCAGAAAGGAAGATACTGCTTAAGCAGAATATTCTGAAATTATGTCATCTCACACATTCCATCAAGGCAAGACCATTTGAAGGACTCAACCTGACATACCATGAGAGTTGCCTTTTATTGTGAGTAATGGAATCGGAGCTTTTTTCTGACTCTTTCTAATAACTTTCAGTATATTCCTCTTCTTATCTTTTTCAACCAAATCTCTTGACTAGAGATGAGGTAGATTTGCCCTTTGGAGAGGGTCTGTGATTGGCCTCTGCTTTTGCAGGGCTCCCTGGAGAGTGCAGTGATAAGCCACATGGGAAAGTCGGGCACACCAGGGCTGTCACTGGTGCCTGGTCCCCGAAGGCAGATTTTAGGACAGAGTTGTACAGAAGGGGAGGGTGATACTGTGGAGCTAAGGGCCATAGAATGTTGTCAAATATTTGGAGATGGAGTAAAAGAGCGAGAGACGCCTCAAATGTGACTCCAAGGGAGCCTTTCAAAGCGTGCATGACTGGTGGAGCTGTGGTGACATTAACAGAGGAGCAAGATGGAGGAAAAGATGTTTTCATTATGATGTGTTCCTGAAATGCTGAGTCCAATTTGCCATCTGTGAGGGTAGAATAAAAACATTTTTAGATACGTGAAGTCTCAGAAAATGGAACTCCCATGCAGCCTTTGACAGCTTCTGACTGGTGTGCCCTGCCAAAATGAAGAAATAGCCCACAAGAAGAGGCATGGGATCAGAGGGGATAAAACACAGGGAAGAGGCAAAGTGAATCCCCTGGATGATGGCAAATGACCCCAGGATGGCAACTGTGTGGTCAGAAAAGTCTGGACTGGAGGTCAGAGGCTCCAGGAGAGGTTTTTTTCAATAGGACAAACTAGATGGAAATACCAAATATAGTTGTTTATTTTGAGAGGAGAGTTATCCAACAAGGAGAAAGTTAATGAATTTAATTATCAATTATTGTAAGAAAATTGGAAATGAGAACATTAAATCTGGAAAAAACAAAAACTTATACATGGTCCTCCCAAAAAGAGCATAACTACAAACATGTTCAGTAGAATTTGGTGCAGGCGAGTAAGTCCTGCCAAGTCAGTGGCCCTGGAAACTGCCCTCAAGCACGTGGTCCTGTGCACACAGAGTGCTGGGATTGCATCACCACACGGCAAGTAGCTAATCAATCAAAGTATGTAGCTTCTGAAATATGCAGGTAAATTAGAAAGGAAAATTGAAACTTTGTTATGTGACTTTTCTTAATGATTACAGCGTGTTCTAGATAAACAGAAAAACAAACTGATTGCCAAAACCCATGTTAATGCACTTTTAATTTACAAGGGTTAAGCACATAAAAAAGTCAGAATATTGAAATTTAAGGTTCTCATAGAACCGTTAATTTGACAACATTATGCATACTAGGTGTGGGAGGATTATATTTTACAGCATAAAAGCAGAAGGAAATACTGCAAAATGGCTCAGTTAAGCAAAATAAAATAACAAATTCAAGGGAAAGCCATTAAACATGATTATGGAAAAAAAATTGTTTTGCAGCCCCCAAAGAAGGGTTGTAAAATTTAATTGTAGAAAATCATGCCTTCAAATCTTAAAAAAATGTTTTCAACAGAAATTATTCCTTTTTACCCCAAATCAGTTACCCCAAATCATTGTATACTCTCGTTTGCAGTCTGGATTTGATCCTAACAGACCAAAGAGAGCTGACTGGCTCTTTTCATGACTAAGCTGATGAAGACTCCAGAGAGTGAAAATTGAATTTAAGGGTTGGAAATACTTTGTGCTTAGTATACAGAGAATATGGAGAAGATTTTAAGTATGATGAATCCTGCCAGTGTACCATTACTTGCCCTCTGTATATTTCTGCATATTGTTTGCATGTGTGCATTATGGAAATTCCAATTGTGCTGAATGTCTTAGATAGGTGATATAGAAAAAGAAAACAAGAAACTTAGGTCATGTTCAAGGAAGGAAGTGAACCAGAAAACAAACCCACAGCCTTTAATGTGCCTCTGATTTGGTTCCTGGATCAGAAGCTGAACAGCATGTCTGGAAGCCTGAGTTCTCCAATACAGTTGTACTGAGTCTGCGTCCCTCAGGAGCTGATGTCCCTGTCACCTTGACTTCAGAAGCTCAGTTCCCTCTGTAGGTGATGCAGGAAACAAGAGCGGTATCCATGCAGTAACCCCAGGACTGTGTCACCTCCCAGTTCAGTCAGAGTTCAAGGCAACAGTGAAAGAAAGAAGGAGGGAAGAAGGAAATAATATTATTAACATTATAACACTAATGCTATTATAATTGTTACTCAATACAATTATTCATTATTTAATTTTAAGTAATGGCAAAGATTTTGTGCTCCTTTAAATCAGATCTGTCAATTATTTGGTACAAAATAACAAATGAAAACCAACCATCCCTTCCCCCAGGGGAACAGATCATGGAAATATAAATCAGCATTTCACTCACATTTCTATTTTCCATTGTATTTTATGTCATAACAAAGCAATCCACAGAACAATAGAGGTCCATTCATGGAAGTGAGATAAGTAAATTCCTGAGCTAGCAGACTCCTGGCCCAATATTCAAGCCACCTCTTCCAAAACAGCACAATGGTCTGCATTTTTCACTGAAAAATCTGTGCAGCCACATTCCATGGCAATGAACTCTTTTTATAAGTTTGATGAAGAATAATGCTTTGTATTTACTTTAATCCTTATGCCCTGTTATTTTCCATTTCCAAACAAACAGAAGGACAAATGCAAACTGCCAACTTGCAGGATGTACAAACAAGTGTTATTGAATATTCAGAAGTATGGCAGTATTTCTAAAGTTCAACAAAAAATCACTTAGAGTCTTTCTTTTGTGTATATTTTTTCTTATTCAGGCACCACAAGGCCACATAAGGAGGGTGAGGTCCCTGGAGTGGACTATATTTTCATCACCGTTGAAGATTTTATGGAATTGGAGAAAAGTGGTGCTCTCCTAGAAAGCGGGACTTATGAAGGTAAGCATAATTCGACTGCTAAATCTATTCCTTTCATGTCACATTTTTTTCTCCTTTTGTTGAAATACATGAGGATACCAGGTTACCAATATGCTACAGATTTGGTTTGGGAGCTTTAATAAGGTCGTTTTAGAAATATATTTCCTAAAGAAAAGTTAGAATAGATATACCCACTGAAGTATTCTTGTGATTGCCTCCTGAGGTTAAGCTGTGGTCTCCCAGATACAAAATCTTCATCTCTACGTAGCATATAAAGGAGCAGAGGGCTTGAGTTCCAGTCCTGTCATTATCTTTGTGCGGCTTCCTCCAGTAACTTCACGTCACTGGCCTTCATATGCCTCCTGGGAGAAAAAATAAGAGTAGGAAAATATGCTCTGTCACTGAACTCCAAAGGTTTACCACTATAGCTGGTCTGCTGTGTACCTGAGTCATACCTGGACAGCAGATGAAACCAAAACCTTGAATGTGGGAAGTCTGTTTCAGCGGGAAGAGCTGTATAACATGAGCCACTCAGTGTCAAATCTGGCTTTACCAGTTAACCACTATAAATATTAGGTAACCCAGTTAGTATCTCTAAACCTCTGTAGTCTTAGATGTAAAAGGGGAATGATAAATAACCTGTTGATTGATGGCATTTATACATTTAAGTAATATCTACATGCATGTACTTTATGTCTGATGAAATCATATACCTGTCAATGTATAACAAAATTTTTAAATAATATAACTAAAAAATCTGGTATAAAATCAATTATTTTATTCCTACCTCACAGTTACCATATGTATAAACTTTATATGTATTAAGTCTAAAGATGAATCCAGCTTTACTGAACTTCAGTTAATAGTGAGTGATACTAAAAATATAACTCAATATATACATTGCTGCTTAGCCCATCAATATCTGAGGTCTACCATCAGCAAATAGCTGAGTTTGTTTACAGTTTCACCCTCCACTTCCTCCTTTGTTTACTTGTGAATTTCCAGTGAACTATAGTTATTTAAGAACTCAGTATTTTTAAGTTGTTAGAAGTATTAAAAATCTCTTCTTTTACTTATCACTCCTTAGGCAGTTTAAGCTGGAACATATGTCTAAATTATAGCTGAGACATTAGTTGCTTATTGCCACATTTACAGGAAATAGGCAAAAATATCCAAGAAAAGATAATGGCTTTATACATGAGTGTTGTTTCTTTGTCAAAAATGGATAATATTGTAGATTGATTGATAATATTTTAGATACAAAAGCTGTGTTGATCACATAAGCAGCCTTAAATTATATATGAAAATGCCTATATAAATCATAGAAAAATAATTATATCAAGAAAGTCAGAGTAAATAAACAATAAATTTTGTAGTATATTTTCATGTGGGCTTTGTGACATTATTTAGTAGCATTCTTTAGTTTGCATGTCTGCCAATAACAATGTATTCAACTGCCTTATTTAAATATCATGTTTATGTAGCAAAGAACCAATGGCTTAACATACAGGAACATTTCAAAAGTATGATAAATAATATGACTTCTTTTTGTTTTTAAAATTAAAAACAGTAGTAACTGTATATAGAAGGTGAAAAAATTCAACCAAATGGTTTGTTAAGTCAGTATTCTCATGATAAACTAAATGTCATGAAATTTAATATCAATAGTGTAAAATCCAGCCTAGCTTAAATTTTAGGCTCCAATTAAATTCTGAGGAAAATGCTCTGAAACCATACAAACATAACTAAGTTTTGTGAGCCAAGGTGAATTGTCTTGAATCTTCTTTAGACATCTTTACAGCACTGAGAGTTTAGTTTGCTGTTTGGTACCAACTTGTTAATTCCCCCAGGATGCATAGAACTGATCATTGAATAACAAGGCTGATTTATATATTCACGACTTTGGGGGAATCACTCATTGTTTACAAATGCACATTGTGTACGTGAATAAATAAGAAGCTCTTTTCTCAGGTCACATAACTATTCTGGGCAGACACATTAGAAACGTTCTCAAACCTCAGGATTTTCCCACACTGATAGCCAAGGAGCTAAGAGAATTGGCATTCTATTAAGAGTCACTGCTGTTGCTTCAGGACTGATCATAAGCTCTAGATTCAGGGCTACCCCTTACTGAATTATTTGTCAAACAAACCTAAGGAATGCCTTTTCTGCAATTGCTGCTTTCAGAGTATACAGAGTAACAATCACGTGCTCTTCAACTAGGCAAAGAAAGGCCTGAGAGCTTTTACATGTCAAACTTTCATGATACCAGTCTCTCATACTGTTTCTTTATTAGAATTCCAGTTTCCCTGTGTTGCATATTCTCCCATCTGCATTGTTTGGGCCGTTCCTTCCTTCTGTACTCCTTTCTAAAACCATCTGTGCCTTCTCAGTGCTCTTTATAGCCCCCAGTCAGTCAAGAAAATTCGTATCTGGCATCTGTGAATCCACTAAAGAAATTAAGAAGACATTTAATTACTTTCAGCATTAAGGTTACAGACTTGTTAAACATGTGGGGGTCCTTAAAGCCAATTCTAACCTACAAGCCACAACAGTAAGGGTGCTGAATACAGTTGGAGGTAGGGAGATAGCCCCTGCTTCTTCTTGCCCATAAATGCTTCCAAAGTCGGTGCATTTCTTGTCAGCCACTGGGAACACATTTATTTTTCATTAGCAAAGATCAGGGAAGACCTGTATAAAATGTGTTGGTATGTCATCATTGAGAAAACCAGCCTTATAGTGTTCCTATGCTTCACTCCACCACTCAATTTAGAACAGGAAACACCTACCTGAAAAGTAGTTATGAGAAAGAATATATTCTTTTCAGTATTTCTCATATGTATAAATTTTTGACTCACTGTCAATAATTCTAATTTTAATCTTGGTGAATAGATGTAGCTAAAATGGAATTCATCCTTTGATTAGTAACAAAATGGACTGTGATGAATCGCAGGTCTGCCTCTTAGAAATTGGCTCAAAGTCCTTGCTCCAAAAAGCAACTCTGCTACTTACCAGAGGATGTAAGGAAGGTCTTAATATGGTTGAGTTACCATCTATAGTTATGTTCCATGATTCTAGGCAGAATTATAGCAGATTCTTAAAGCCTTTTCTTGCATCCCTAACCCTCACCCCTCACCCCAGTCTGAGCACCTCATTTTAGTTTGCTGCATAACAGCTGCTGAATGACCTTGCATATAAATGTTCCAAAGCACTTGGTTCTGATGGACTATTCATGACATGGATGATCTCATGCTCACCTGTTCGTATTAAATTGAGTTTAAAATTAAGTTAATCGAACAAGTCCTGACATCACCTCACATACCATAAGCAATGCTATGAATCTTCACGTCAGAACTGCAAGTGCAGGTTTCATGTGAAACACAGACCAAAGAGCTCTTTGGATGAATGCAGATAAAATTTGGATTAAGGCACATGCAAATACAGGTGCAACACCAAAAGCTAAAAATAAATGAGTAGGTCTGGTAATCTAAAGATGAAATACTCTTAAGGACCTGGAAAGCTCAGGCCTTGGGAACTGTCCAAAGTGCTGAATTATCCAGGGCTGAATGTATCAGGGAATCCTGCCTGACCTGCCTCTTCCAGCTTTCTGGAATATTACATTCAAGGTTTCCCTGATCACTCACACCAGTTGTCTGCCTCAGCCTATGATCTGAATGCCAACATTAACCCCAAGCCTCCTGAGCTGTGCCTGGACTCTCATATTATTTAATTCATCTACTGAGATCATCCACAGTCATGTTTCAGAGAAACACTTCTGAAGTAACATCCACTACCGCATTTTGCTGTTGTGTTTTTAAATTGAAAGGAAGCTATTTTTTATCTATTGAAGAAGCCACTTACCCTAAAGTTAAATGTTTCCCTTAATGACATAAGCTCAATTGTAATATTGCCCCAATTTTTAAGAGGACCAAATCAAGATCAGTAAGTTATTTGAGCATTTGACGGAATATAGTGCAAAGAGAAAGAACAAATTTAATGTAAATCTGTTTCATTTTACTAAAATCAACATTATCTTTTTATTTAGAGTGACCTTGATGTGTTTATTATTGAAATTTTGAATCTCTATTCCCAATTAAGATAGCATTGGGTGATAAAGAGATCCCATTACAAAGAAAAATCATTACTGGTACTATTAATAGTCTTGAGAAAAAACCATTCTTCTATCAGTCCATGTTTCTACCCACTGAAAGGTAAATAATACTTCCTGAAGGGCAAATCAATGCTTAAAATGATGCTAACATTGTGTCATTCCAGGAGACCAGAATGAGATACAATTTAATTGTTTTTTCTCTTTTCTTTTTACTCTAATACAAGAGAAAAAATTTACTGTGTAAGCAATAACCTCCTTAACAACAGCAGATTCTTAGAGCTCAGAGTTAAAAGGGTCCAGCTGTTTTTGCAGATCCAGATTGTAACTTTTTTTTTCCTTTTGACACTTGCTTCTTTCTCTTTCTTTTGGCAATATTCCTATTGTACAAGACTGTAAGCCATGCATTTGGGTTTTCATTTTAGGAACACTAAACATTTACATGTAAAGCTCACTAAATGTTTATTTGGCCAGTAGAGGGAAAACACATTTAGTGAAGTTTTATACCCCTTTGAGATCTTATAATGCCAGGCTTTTTTTGTAAGTGATTCAATTTGTGTTCAGAACTACTGACAGAGAGTATATGATTTTCACATGCTGCGTTGCTCCTCTGTAAGGCACTAAGACTACAAGTGTTATTGTGCATTAAAATGTGACAAAATTCCCCTTGGTTTGGGACTTCAGTAAGACCAGCTTTTTTTCCAGAATATGTAAAGCAGATGCCTATTTATAAGTACTTTTTCTCCCAAAAGAGACTGGCAGGAATGAACCAAGTAATTAATTAACTAATTCAGTATCGTCATATAACTTGTAGCTTAGAAACTAAAGTCTAAGAAAATGAAATGACTTGGTTGCTATTACCTAATGTACATTAGCATGTTTACTGTTAGTTCTACATCTTTTATTCAGTTGTAGCTGAAAAAAACAGGAACAGCACTTTGGGAGTATCTCATTAAAATAAAGCCAATATTCAGGGACATGGGACTCACTTCTTCAACTCTTTCACAACACTTGATAATAGTAGATAAAGCCTAGGGTTCAAAAATTGTGATTCAGAATTTAATTAATTTCCTCTCAAGCTTATGTCTTTAATTATGATGATTTTCCAACTCCTATGCATATTCCCCCATAAACTTTTATCTGCAGCAAATTGAGACTTCACCTGGAAAAATATTATGTCCTTCCTGTAGTGGGAATAAAAATATGCATAACTTTAAAATTTTCATTTATATTTCTGTCCACTGCTTCAATAAACAGAACCTATTTGCCTTTGCTGGTAAGATGAATATTTCAAACCCCCTGAGTTGTTTTTCTGAGTGGACAAAAAATGGATAACTGTATCAATAATAATATTTCATAATTTTTATGTGTATATTGCTGCAGCTGTGAATATATAGAGATACTAGATCTTACAATTCCATGACTTTCAAAGACAGTAAATTTACTCATTCCATAGAAAGCACACAAAAGAGTCTTAATCTATGTGAGAGGCCTTGTTTCTGTGAAATAACAGCAACATAGTGATGATCAATGGTTGTTGCCATTAGTCTTAGACTAGAAATACAGACCCTCCCAAAGGAAAAGTTTTATGTACTCCAGTGATTTTCAGTGGTGTCTGAATGTCCCCTTCCTGTTGAGGCTTTCTGAGGCTATTTCTATGCATCAGGGAATTGAAAAGTATAACCTAACATCTTATTTCACAAAAGTCATTTTTGTATCTGAATTTCAAATCTGAAAAATGAAACTTCCAGAGAAATTCTTTCCTTACATCTTCTTTAGTTCTGATCTGAGATACAAAGAAGTATAGAGTCTGACTAACCACAGGTCTGTTATTTCTCTCAGAGACAGTAGAAATTATCAAAAACAGAAAAAGCAGTGCTCTGATTTTTACCATCAGTATTCAAATTTAAAATATGAATTTGCAAATATATGATTTAAAAAAATTTATCAAGGTAGCTATAATAAAATACACAAATCTTAGTGTACAGCTTGATGAATTTTGACATCTAACACCCTCCCCACCTAAACTCTACTGATTGTGTTACCTGATGCTTCATGGACTAATGTTAACTACCCTTTCCTATAACCCCTATTTTTATTCATGTTCTCTTTATTTTTTCCCCAAAGTATTACAAAGATTTTCTTGATTTCTCTACACCTAGTACAGAAAGTCAGTGGAAAGGTGGGAAATGGAAGTAATGAGGCCAAATCTATAGGATAGATACAAAGATCCTGGGACGTATTGGAAAATATGCAAATTCAGAACGTTGTAAAGCAAAGGAATGTGCGTGTGTGTTCTCTCACTAAGGATATTTAAAGGCATTGTAATTAATGTGGACCTAGTGTGCTTAAAATTTATTAGGTATTCCACAAACATTTTCTGGCCTGTTTTCAATAAACTAGAAGGGAGCATGAGTTTGTTTTGTATTCTTTTATTCTTAAGAGAATTAATGGCAAGAAACTGAAAGTAAAAATTTATTAACATAACATATAGAGTCAATAAGTAAAAAGTTTTAAACAGTAGGAAGCTCAAACTGAGACGACCCTTTCAATGATGGGTAAGTAAAAGGAAAAGACTTGATTTAAGCTTTTTCCAATCAGTTTTCTTTCTTTTTCTCCCCTACCTCCCTGCCATACCTGAGGATATCACAGCAGGGGGCATGCATGTGGCTAGAGAAACCTGCCCTTTGGCACTGTTACCTGACATTGGAGGCACTGTTTCCCAGAGGGATTTGTTCCTCCTCGAATCCCACAAGAACAGAAAGGTTCCTCTAGGTCAGGTCCCTCAGATCATTTCCAGGAGGATTAGATACTTCCTATTTCTGCTCCCCTTCTCCGAGAGTGAGAGTCAATCATCTCCATAAAACTTCCAGAGAAAAAGCTACTGATGCAGCTCTCGGGTTTCCCTGGAGATGAAGCAAGTGCTATTATACTTGGAGTGAGGTGTAACCCGTTGCAACAAGGTCAATTCCTGTCATTTCTACATACAAGGATGTCCAGGAATACTCATTTTCAAAAAATACTTGCAAATTTGGTAACTTTACTTGCCTCCCTCTTCCCCATACTCCCTCAATTTAATACAAGTCTCATTTACTATGAGATGAAATAGCAAATTAAAAAAGGATGTGTGCAGTGGTTTATAGAAGGGAGGGTGGGGATGGAGACTTGGGGAGACAGGCACACTGACAGCCTGACAGTGACTGAGTACAGGGGAAAAGTACAGAAAGGGTATAGAAGAAATTAGAAATCAGAGTCACCTCGGGTTTTTTCGTTATGATGGGAGTGCTCATCATCTCCCAGAGGACCGCAGAATATGCAACCCAGCACAGCTATTGATTTTCCTAATAATGAACCTGAGTTATTCAGAAAAGGTTAAGTTAAATGCAGAAATGTAATATTTGATGAAGAATTTCTTCAAAGGTAATTAAAATGTAAAAGTTTGAACTTCTGAAGGGGAAAGGCTAGAATATTCACCTAAATAGAATACCACACTCTGAAAATGCCAAGCAAATGAAATGCATCCCTTTATATGAAATATCTTAATTATCTTCTGTCTTGAGACAATTTATAATACATTTTCAAATTTGCATTCAATTACACTTGATGAATTGTCTCAGTCATTAATTTATAAACACAATCAATAAACACAAACAGACCTGATGTTCTTATATGCCCCAAACATTCTAAGCATACGTAAATATTCTTAAGATAGTTTCCAATTATACTGAAGTTAGAAACTACATATTCTTTGGACCCAATAATGTTGGGCTCTTTTTAAGTCAGGAATCTTGTATGTTGTATACTGCAAAGCAACTGATGAATGTGCTAAATTAAAATAGATCTATAAAACTATGGGTGCATTACCAAATTGT
This sequence comes from Manis javanica, assembly GCF_040802235.1. Taxonomy (NCBI): domain Eukaryota; kingdom Metazoa; phylum Chordata; class Mammalia; order Pholidota; family Manidae; genus Manis; species Manis javanica. The sequence goes on from NC_133161.1 coordinate 84,884,537, forward strand.
TAAAATTAATGTATTAATAAAATGTAAATTTACAACTTCATTCTTTTTGAAATCTTAGCATGATAGTATATTGCTTTATTTCCACTTTTTGAGACACTCATCTGTTCCCCGGGGATAAGTACTGATAGCTACAGGCCACTTTGACAAAGCCTTTGTTTACAGTTGGGGAAGAAATAGTACATCATTGTCTTTGTTTCATTAAAAGTCCACATTCAGCAAGTAATGACTCTATATCATCATACTACACTAATAGACAGTGACTGCAATGGGGTGGGAGGGTGGGTAAGGACTTGATAATATAGGTGAATGTTGAAACCACAATGTTGCTCATATGAAACCTTCATAAGATTGTATATCAATGTTACTTTAATAAAAAAAGGCCACATTCAGAGAGTGTTGCATATACTCATCATCTTAGAAGCAAAACATATTCATCATAAGTTAAAGATATTTTACACTGGGAAGCTTCTTTACCCCATTATATTATCACATTTTCCTTCATATTCATACTCATATCCATACCCTTATACTAACCTTCATTTTAGTACTCTCCTTGTTTGTTTTCTTTTTAATATTAGTTCCTGTCAGGTTTATATTCTCTCACAATTTAGATTTTCTTTTTACTTATCTTTCAGTATTTTGTTTCTACCAAAAGCTCACTGATAGTATTTGCTTTCCTTATTCTTGCTTTGTTTATCCTTTGCCTTCCCTGGAAAACTGAGAATCCTATATAGATTCTCTATTATGTTCTCACTTTATATCCTAAAATCTTCCTCTACTGGGATATGCTACAATTTATACTTCAATTGGTCTTTTATCTTGGTTCTGGCTCTTACATTTCAATACATTTTTTTTACCTGTAAACTGTGGGGAACAACAAAGAGAATATGGAAGTGATATTTACAGATGTTCCCTCAAGGCAATGGCTGGCTGAATACACTGGAAATTTAACCAAAGTGACTTCTCTGACCTGTCTTTAGAAGCAATACTGTCTTAGAAATGAGCATACTCATGGGTATTTTGTTCAAATGAAAGTTGTGTGCGTTAGCATGGTATATGCTCAAAAACTGATGTAATTTACCCTGATTTGCCATATTTCCCATGTTATTCAGTAAAATAAGCCTAACAATATATGAAAATCTGCCCTTTTGGCAAATGGGTCCTACATATTTGCCTGAATGAAACTGATCATTCAATTGCTCTTTTATCTCATTTTCTCTTCATCATTTAATAAATTGTATAATCCCCATAGCTCAGAAAATATAACATTTCCCTCTTTTTTTGTTCTTTAATCTTCAAATTCTTGTCCCTTTAAATAGGCAGGCCTTCTTGGTAGTAATTAGGTTGATGGGGGGAATAAGAATGTTTGTCTCTGAGTATGCAAAGGCACTAAGCTAACAAAGGAAGAGATACCCTTTATTTTCATTTTTTTCTTGTTTTGTTCTTTAATTTAAATATCTGCTTCCTTTCTGCATCATCCTCTGTGAATATTCATTCTCACATCAACTAATCACATCCCGCGTTTTTTTTCATTTTACAGAATAGTGCTTTATTAAGTTTTATTCATAGAAAAATAAGCTTTGATCTATGATGACTGCCAGAAAAATATGGAACGTTTCACAAATTTGCATGTCATCCTTGCGCAAAGGCAATGCTAATCTTCTCTGTATCATTCCAATTTTAGTATATGTGTTGCCGAAGCGAGCACACATCCCCTGTGTTTTTGTTGCTTATTTTTTTCTATTCTTGGGTGTCCTTACAATTACCATCGATTTAATTCTATCATATACAGTTAGAGACCACAATTGCTTCTTAGTAGACTTCTCTAACTTCTTATTACAGAATTGGACTCAAATATTTAATAGAATTGTTTATATTCCTCCAACATGGGTTTCCAATTATTCAAAAAGTGTTTTTGCTTTTCATGTGTCATTTAGATTTTACTTAAATCCTGTATTAATGAAAAAAATGCATCCTCATGGCATCTATTTTTCAGAAACAATAGTAAAAGTAAAAATCACATAGTAGAGTAGAGATGCATTCCCAAAAGTGAAGAAAGTGGAACTTCAAAGCTGTCTCAAAATAACAAATGTTTCATCAATATCTTGTCAAAGGTAACAAAATACGTTAAAGATGAGCATGAAAATACTGAGACAGCAGGTTAAGAACTGGAGTCTGGGTTGTGAGGGGAAGCTGCTGTGGGGAGGAAATGGTCAGGTTGCTAGAGAGAAAATGGACTGACAGGCCTTGCTAAGGGGTGGGGTGACTCAGGTCGTAGAATAGTCACCTGCAACCTTTTGGTGCTAGTAATCCTCTTTAAAGTACAAGAATTGTTGGCAGTGTACTTAAAGGAATCAAATATAACTACAATACTGCAGTGTTCAGAGCTGGCTAATTGTCTGATGGAGTTGTTTGCATCCCAGCCTGCACCTTTGCGTTCTAGAAAGTTCTGAGCTCTTTGATGTCAGTTAAACCATGCCACCTTGTCCATTTCATTTTCTGGCAAAAAATCATAGACTCTGTCCTCATTTGTAGCAAAAAATAAGTTCAAAAAATGTCTTGAAATGCAGAAGATGGCTAGTGAAGGATGCAGTGCTCCAGGGAATCAAGGCCTTGGTGAGAACCACTGTGGCCTAAAGGAAGCAGGGTTATTTGTCTAAATATGCAACTGAGGCCTAGGAGTTACAGGTCCAAATGCTAGTCTTGGATTTGCCATGAACATGTTGGACCTTCACTGAGAGGGTACTAGGAGAACATGAGTATGGTAGTTATATCACTGATGAGTTGCACATGGTAGGGGAATGAGACTTGTCCTGAGTGACCTTAAGGAATGGAACTAGGAAAAATAATAAAGAGAGGCAAATTTTGTAGCCTGATAAAAAGCAATGCTTTCTAATAGCTAGAGTTAATGAAATAATACACTGAATGCATTGGTAAACAGTTGTTGGAGTTGCCAAACATGGGCTAAGAGCTCTCTTGGCCAGATTGTTCAAAAGGGGATGCACACAGGATAAATACTTGGATTGAAATAACTAAAATATCAAAACAATCTAGATGTAATGGTTTATTTTGTCAACTTGATTGAACCATGGGATGCCCAGATATCTGATAAAACATTGTTTCTGTGTGTGTCTGAAAGCATGTTCCTGGAAGAGATTAGCATTTGAACTGGTGAATTAAGTAAAGCAGGTGGGTCCCTCCCCAGCTCCCGAGTGTGGTGGGCATCACCTGATCTGTTAAAGGCCTGAGTAAAGCAAAAAGTAGAGAAATTGAATTTGCTCTCTACCTGACTGAGCTGAGACATTGATATTCTACCCCTTGTGTGCCTTGTTCTCAGGCTTATATGTCCTATTGGTTCAGTTTCTCTGGAGACCCTTAACTAATACACTACCCATAATTTTCACAATGTTACTTCAATGAAATTATTATTTTAATCCTTTTTGCAGAGGAGGAATCTGAAGCTCAAAGATGTTAAACTTTGTAACTGTAAGAACTCTCTCAGCAAGTAGCAAAACTGAAATTGTTTCCAGCAGTCTTTGACAGACAGTCTATGCTCAGCAGAACATTTTCCTATTGGGAATATATGTAGTCAATGTAAGACCGAAATTTTGCCCTTACTTCCCTTTCCATAGCTGGACAACTGGCTCCAAGTCTGGGCCCTTCTGGTCATGCCTCTGTGACTTTCAAGTTCCTTCCGAACATGATATCCCATCATTCTAAGCCATTATTTCCTAAAGTGTGCTTCAAATGACACAGGACAATGAAATTCTACCACCACCCCTAAAGAGGAAAGAAACATTCTGAGGCCAAACAAACTTGGAAAATATAGGAAACTATCTACCATATCTTCCTTGGAAGATTCATATTACAAATTTGCATTTTAAAATTTTGAGAAGTCCTACAATAAAGAAGCTGTTTAAATTTGTATTTCTGGCATTTTTCAAACATGTCAGACCATGAAAATGCTTATCATGGAGTTCTATTAAAGATCTCAGAACCTGTGTTCTGGAGCACACATTTGAAAATAATGCTGCCACTCACCCCTCCAGGCCTCCACTGCATTCCCTGAGTGTCAAGTGATTGAGGTGGATGGCCTGGGAGAGTTCTGCTGGCCTGCTGATGTTCTATCCACACGACAACTCTGCCCTGAGTGGTCACTAGGCCTCAGTCTCCAGAAACTCCACCAGGTCAGCTTGGGTGCCCTCAAAGTCATTAAACCAGCAAGGAGAGACGGGGGTGGTAGGGGGGTAATAAGAACAAAGATGGTTCATGTCCTCAAGTCAGTACTACCTACCTACTGTGACTTCAGAAAAATATTTCTTAAATTTCTCTTTGCATAATTTAAAGTGCCTAACAAACCAGAAAAAAAACTCTCATTTTATTATATAAATCAACACAGACACACTAGGGATTAAATAACATTAAATTGGAAATTTTGAGTGAGACCCTAAGATTCAATAGCATTAGTAATAATGATGATGATGAATAGCAAAAAGAAACCTTTATTCAACCATGATAAAGATATAGCTATAATCATTTAATCTACATAAGAACATTATGAGGTAGGTATATTATTATGATCCCCATTATGTAGATGAAGACAGTGAGGCCCCTGCAGATAAAGTAACTGGATTTAATACTACTAAGTGCAGGGAGCTGATATGGAAGGGTAGGAGTGTATGAAATGGGGAGAAAGGGCTTGTGAGGAGGGTTAATTGGGAGAAAGTTATGCTCTGACTCTGTCCCCATCAAGATGGAGGGATGAAGAGTCATTGCCCCCTTACCACCAGTCAGTAGAGGGTCATAATTTGTGTCCCCCGAAGTTTGGGATTGCCGCTAGACTGGTAACTCTGTTGAGCCTAAGAAATCGAAAGGCTTTTATCCATTTCTGGAAAGGAAGAAGTAAAATTGTCCATGTTTGGAGACAGCATGTTTTTATATACAGAAAACTCTAAAGTCTCCATAAAAAAACTGTTAGAACTAACAAATGAATTCAGTAAAGTTGGAGGACACAAAACCAACATACAGAAGTGTTGTTGTTTTTTACACAAACAACAAACTATATGAAAAGGAAATTACTAATAGAATTCCACTTACGATACTATCAAAAGAATAAAAAACTTAAGAATTAACTAAGGAAGCAAAAGACTTGTACACTGAAAACTACAAAACTTTAATGAAAACATTTAAAGAAGACAGAAACAAACGGAAAGACATTCTATATTCATGAATTGGAAGATTTAATATTGTTAAAACATCCATACTATCCAAAGTGAGCTGAAGAATTATATAATCCCTGTAAAAATGCCAAAACCATTTTTTTTTACAGAAACAGGAAAAAAAAAAACCTATAATTCATTTGGAACCACAAATGACCACAAAGAGATAAACCAGTCATGAGAAAGAAGAACAAAGCTGGAGGCACCATACTTCCTGATCTCAAAATATATTACAGAGCTAAAATAATCAAACAGCATGGTGCTGGCATAAAAACAGATATATAAACTAATGGAATTGAATAGAGAGACCAGAAAAAAATCTACATATATACAGTGAACTGATGTGCAACACAAATGTGCCAAGAATATGTAATGGGTAAAGGATAATATCTTAAAAAATGGTGCTGGGAAAACTGAGTATGCACACACAAAAGAATTAAATTGGACATTATCTTATACCGTACACAAAAATAAACTCAAAATGAATTAAAGACTTAAACATAAGGCCTGATACCAAAAAATTATTGGAAGAAAATGGGAAAAGGTTCATGACATTGCTCTTGGCATTAGTTTAATGGATATGACATTAAAGGCTAGGCAACAAAACCAAATATAAACAGGTGGAACTACATCAAACTAAAAAGCTTTGCACAGCAAAGGAAACCATCAACAGAGTGAAAAGGCAACCTACTGAATGGGGGAAAATATTTTCAAATCATATATCTGATAAGAGGCTAACATCTAAAATATATAAATAATTAATATAACTCAATAGCAAAAAAAAAACTATTAAAAAATGTACAGAAAATCCAAATAGATTTTCCAAAGGAGGTATACCGATGGCCAAGAGGGACATTATTAATGATCAGAGATGGTGCAAATCAAAAAAACTATGAGATACCACCTCACACCTATAGTTAGAATGGCCATTATCAAAAAGACTAAAAATAGCAAGTGTTGGCGAGGATGTGTAGTAAAGGGAAACCCTCATGCACTACTGATGGGATTGTAAATTGGTACAGCCACTATAAAGTTCCTCAAAAAATTAAAAATAGAACTACCATATGATCTAGCAATTTTACTTTTGGGCATTTATCTGAAGAAAATAAAAACACTAACCAAAAAGATATATGTACTCCCATGTTCATCGCAGTGCTATTTATAATAGACAAGATATGGAAACAATCTAAGTGTCCATGCCATGGCTGAATGGATAAAGATGTGGGATATATGCATATATCCTACATATATATATATATATACATATATATATATATATATGTAGAGAGAGAGAGAGAGGAAGAGAGAGAGGGAGAATGGAATATTACTCAGCCATAAAAAATTTGTAATTGGCAACACATTTAGATCTCAAGGGCATTACGTTAAGTAAAATAAGTCAGACAGTGAAAGACAAATACCATATGATCTCAAAGAAAATTAAAACTAACCAAACAAACAAACATGCTCATGGATACAGAGACCAGATGGGCAGTTACTAGAGGCAGGGGGTGGGGGGCTGGGAGAAATAGGTGAAGGAAATCAAAAGGTAAAAAGAAAAAGAAATTTTTAAAAATATAGTGAGCAATAAGCATTTCTAAAAGATAGAAAATGAGGAAAGAAAAGAAAGAACAATGGTTTGTTGACTTAATCAAATTCCATCGCAATCATTTGCTTATGTCTTTCCAGCTGGACTTTAGGCCCTTTGATTCAGGGAGACTTTCTTCCTTATATTTATAGCCCTAGAACCCACAGTAGCTGGCACACATAATAATCAATAAATAGCTATTGGAAGAAAAAAAAGGGGGTTAATCTCCTAAATATATCAGGAACTCAAGAGAGAGAGAAAAAAAAACTGTTAAAAAATAGGCTATGAGCTTAGAATTCTCTCTGTTTCTCATTCTCAATGCTAAATGTCACTAGTCATGAGGGATATGTTTGACTACTCATGAGATGGACTATATGGTACAGTCTTCATTCAAAGGAAATTTAATACAAATGAAGAACTCTGCTAAGTATCTCTGGCTTCTAATAGATGCTAGTACTGCCAGCCGTAGAATCTGGACCCTTACCACTAGGCTACTGCCATTGGACTCCAGACAGCATCCCCAGCTCTTTCTGCTTTAGGTCAGTCACTCTGATTCAAAGTCCAAGAGGATCTGATGACTGAGATTAGGTTGCACGACTGCATCCTCACCATCAAGTTCAGTGGTTTTTCCCACCACTGCAGTGGAAGGTGGGCTCCTCACAGTACTCACACAGTCCTGGGTTTCCCAAATGGGGAAGTGTTGAAATGCTGGACAAGCCAACAGTAATGTCCTACCCATCCCCAGAGTTATGGGCAGAGGGAGTTGGTCAATCATAAAGGCCCTTGTAGGAGATGTATTTGAAAAACAGTGTCATTGGGTCATCAGTGTTCATGTAATCCCATAATATTAAGTATTCAGGGGCTTGTCAGACCTTGGAAAATTTGTGCTACATTTACAAATATATATAAAGAAGAGGGAAGGGATTAAAATTTTAAAATTAGAAATGGTGAAATCTTTTTTTGATTGAAGAAGCAACATTTTTGCATATGTGAAAACCAAATGCAAAGAAAGCAGAAAATGTAAAGGAAATACTGGGAGGGGCATGTTCAGCAGAATACAAGGGCATGTAAATGGCAAGACAAGGGGAAATTTTATAGAGCAGTCATTTTAACTATATATTAAAACTTTATTGATGCCATAAAATTCAAATACTATAAACCTGGATTCTCTGTCAAAAGTAGGCTACCACATGAAAAGATAAAGTGAATTTGGATGTAAAAGAGAAACTGTAGGTAAATCGGTGTAACATTTTAGAGAATGTCCATATATTAGAGAATATATATGTGAAATACTATATATATTATCCCCCCATTTTTCTGGCTCTCCTCCCCTCTTATTATCTTTGACTGATTCTGTCTCACTCACCTTTGCTTACACTTATTGCTCTGCCTGAACCTCTATACACAGCCTCCATCTGCATTGTCCTTCAGAAAGACATAAACTGAAATTCTCCTAAACTGAGCACACCATCTCCTCAAAACCTCTCTCCCTTCTGTGGTCCCAGCATCAGTAAATATCCTAGTGATTAACATGATTGCCCAAATCAGAGACCTAGCAGTCACCCTTGACTCCCCACAACATTCACACAGTCATCAGGCCCCTCCAATTCTAACCCTGCAAAAACATCTTCATACATTGGCTCTGGTCTCTTCTCAAAGTACCTGCCATTTTTCATACTCTTAGCATCTCAGAGAGCACCAAATGCTCCTCACTGGCTTTTCTCTCTTGGTGTGAAGTTAATACCCAAATCTGATCATGTTACTTCTCTGTTCACATAGCCTCCATCAGCTTAGCCATAAAATTCTTCTTAAGCTGTAGGGTGATATGGCCCCTCTGATTCCTGGCAGCCCCATTCCCCTCCATGTCACCGATGCCTCCCCAGCAAACACAAATTCCTTGTGTTGCCCTAAAATATTACACTCTTTCGTGCCTCTGTGCTTGGATTCCCCTCTGTTCTCCCCCAGGGCCTGCTGGTGAAATTCTGTTCGTCCCCAAACAGACTTCACTGTCCTTTGTGCTCTGTGCCCCCTGTCGTCTTCCTCATAGTAAGTACAGAATTATAATGTTTTGGTTGTCATTTTTTGTCAGTCTACTGGACTTTTAAACTTCTAGTACAATTACTAGGATAGAGTGGGTGTTCAGTGAATCTTCACTGCATAGACTGGTTAGATTAAAGAGCACTTCGCTATGTAATGTGCTAACCAGTGTTAGGCCCATGTAGTCGTTCTCTTTAAAGGATTATGTGTCAGTATTCATTATCTCAGTGAATAATTCTCTGTCCATCCATATGCCTAAATTGATGGCTAAGAGTCACTCTTCACATTCGTTATCCCTCCCCTCCATATCCAAGACCACTCAACATTGAATCATTTGAATCCTTCTAACCATCATTTGAATCCTTCCATTCTTCCTCAGTTTCACCATTACCATCAACCCCATCTAAGATGCACACTTCTTCCTGGATTGTTGCAGTAAATCTCCTAAATGGCTTATGTACATAGAGTCTGGACTCTCTCCACTCCAGTCTGCACATTGCATCCAGAGTGATTTTTGCAATATGCAGAGTCAGCCCTGCTTATCTTCCAGTGTCACCCACACACATACACACATACACAAAAGTCCCTGGATCCATTTGCTTTGCAGAGTAAGAATTGAAGGCAATCTGGTTTTCCATCACTGTGAGTATAGATACATAAAATGCAGTGAGGATGCATGGAGTCTTACACAGCAGTCAGAAACGTCAGGTTACATGCACACCCAACAAGAAGAATAGATCTTAAAAACATTATTCTAACTAGCAAAATAAGCTAAATAAGAGCTACAGCACAATGTCATTTACACGAATTTAAATGTATTTATACAGAACACCCTTTAATATCAGCAAGGATATATTAAAATAAAAGGTATACCTCTTATACTTCCTGTTCCCATTCCCTGCCTCATTTTTTTCCCTTAGCACATCTAACCAACTAATGTTTTACTTATTTATGTTATTATTTCTGTCTTCCTCATTACAAATGTAACCTCCCTAAGGGATTTAAATCTCTTTGGTTCATTGCTATTTTCCCAGTTCCTAGAGTGCCATGTGGCCTATAGAAGGTGCTCAATACACATTAACCTGATGAATACATTTTTATGTGGTAAATTAGAATATTTGTCCATGGTGTATGTGTGGAATAATGGGATTCAGTGTGATGATAAAAGGCAAGCAGTAAATTAATCAAACAAATCAGCAGTAAGCAGGAAGACCAAAATCTTTGACATGATCTTCAAAATCTCCCAGGTTCTAGTTCATATCTACCTCTGGTATGTCATCTCTCCCAGGGTCTCCCTGCCCATCAGTATATTTCAGCCACCTTCTCCCACTTTTTGAACTGCACCATCCTGCCACCCCAGGACCATCATGCCTATTGCTTGTCTAAAGAACTTTTCCCACCCATACTCTTTTTTCCCCAGGAGTTCTTTGCCAGTGAAAGAGCTGCTTCATTGAGATACCCTTCCTGACACCTTTAGTCCATAATGTTTTCTTGGAATTCCATAATCAGTCCTGTTTCTTCTGGATATCTACACATGTACAAAGCGAATGTAACTCTGCATTCAATTTTATGTTATTTCATTAGTACCAACCTACCTTCCCAGTCTGTCAGGAACTGTTTGGTTTAATTATTGTACTTCTCCCTAACACATTACCTAACCCAGTGGGTATTCAGTAAGTATCAGCCATTTGAATGGACAAGTCTCTTTTTATATGAGAATATGAGGAAATAGAATTACATGAGGAAAATAGAAATTTTTTTGCCACAATTCCTCTAAATCAAGGAAGCTTCACCCTTTGAACTTTTTAGTCTGTTTCAAGGTTGCTGTTCTTTGAAAATTGCCTTTGTATAGGTCTCATTGTCTCATCAGAAATGACATCAAGGTCACCAACCTTTATGTCATTTAATGGAGCTAGAAGGCAACAGCTCATTTTTTTTTAATTAAGAGGGACCTATAAATCAAATGTCTCCTGTCCTTATTTGCACCTTTAAGAAAAATACTTAAGTTATTTATGTACAAGAGGGTTAATATTTCTTTTTGCCTGTGAGCTGTATCTGGTGACTGTTCAGTCTAAAATTTATTAAAGATTATCAGTTTTCTTAGCATTCCTCAGATTTCTGTCACTTTAATTGGAAAAAAATATAGGTGGTTTTTGATGATTGAAAGAATGAGCCCATACACCTAGCAACCAGTGCCTGGGATTGCTTATTGTGAAAGGAGCTGGCTTTTCAAAGCCAAGGAGCTAAAGCTTTGATCAGATTGCTCTTAAAATCACCATTAACTTTCCCTACTATTGTAATTCTTGTTTAATCAATTAACTGCAACTTTTTCCAAAGCTGAAAGCAAAGATAAAGATAAGTGACATCTGAGGAACAAAATCTATGTGATAATGTTTCCTTTTGAAAACAATGTTCCAAACCCTACCTGTAGAGTTTTTTTTTCTAATAATGCACTAGGTAGGAAAGATTTTCCTACCTAAATGATCAAAATAAGCATAAAAGGCATCCTATATGGAGATAATTTTCTGCTCTTCACATAATCATAGCCATGGCTCTTTGCTAATGTGGCCAATCTTACATGTCACCTTACCTGCACATTCCATCCCTTTTCTTTGTTTTATTTTTGTGAAAATGCTTTTAGATTTAAACAAAGATGTCCTGAGATAGAAGAACTGAGCATTTCCACTCAGTTTTGAGTGTAAAGACTTGATGTTTATAATGATTTGGCTTTAAAGTATCCAAGACAAGAAAATCTCCCCAAAGGAGAGAAAAAAGTATTTAATCTTCTAGAAATTAAAATAGTGAGAGAGGAAAAGGAAGAAAAAAAATGTATTCTTCCAGAGTCTGGGTTAGATAAGCTGAAGTACATCAGTTACCTTTCAAATCCTTGCAGCAGCTGGGCAGTGGAACTGTCTAAGTAGCTTCAAATTGTGGTGTAGAGTCTACTGATGATTCCTCATGTTCAAAGCTAAGAGATTCAGCTAAGTAGGAATCTGGCTTGCTACCTCAAGAAGGCAGCTTTTGCATCCATTATACTATATACAGATGGAAGCAAGCCCAAATGATGCACAAATGACCCAAGCTGAGTATTTTCAGCTCTTATTAATTCTTGTTTGTTTCCCTCTTGTAAGCCCTTCAAAGTCTATTACTGTGTCTCATAGGTTACATTGCAAAGTAAAAGATTTGGATTTCTTTGCTTTAGAAAAGGATAGTTTGTGAAAGCAATTATTTTTTGGGGGATATCATTGCTGAAAACTCTCAGCCATTAGGAATTTAAGAAGTTGAAATTACTTTAGCCTCCAATAGAAATACACAATTTGAATACTTCTTAAAGATGTTCCTAAATACTGAAAGAAAATAGGATTTTTGCAATATCTCAAAGTAAATAACCAAAATCTCCCGAGATGAGGTAGACAAGACTACTAGGACCTTTCATATAAAACAGATAACATAGTTTTGGGCACATAAATTTCAGAAAGAATGCCAAAAATATTCCTGTATTATTAATTTTATTATAATGTTATATATGTTAACATTATTGTATATAGAAATTTCATATTAATATATATTAATATATTAGTATATGACAATAATTTACATTTTATTAATATTCTTGTATATTAATAGAATATTAAGAACGATTGCCAATTTACCTGCATTTTCAAATCTTTGGGGCCATTAAGAGGAATATTTAGTTCATTGAAATACACATATACTTTCTTCTAAATATAAGAGATGTATCAGATCCAAGAATTAAACTTGTGTCTTTCTGTAAAGTATTTCAGGTAAATGTATTTAACTTTATTTTTATTTTGACAAAGTAATACATGAGCATACTTTAAAAGTCAAGTAGCACAAAAAGGCTTACATTTAATAACAAGAGTATCCTGCCACACCTGTTATCAACCCTCATTATCCTTTGAGGCAATCACTTTCAGCTTCTTTAGTAATTCAATCTGATATGTAACTACATTTTTAAAACTAATACTGTACTACTACTTGTTGGCTTATCAATTTTTGGAAATTACATTTTGATTTCTAATCTAGTGTCTGAAATTTTAGCTCTTTTTTCCATGCACACACTCCACACACCTTTACACCCATTCCTCCCTCTTCCTCTCATGGGTAATCACAACTTTTTATTAAATTCACTCATGATTTATTTTATTAAGATTATGTAAATGTTATTCACTCTTGAGACAAGTGGTGTACTATGATTTTATATGTCCTTTTTCCCATAAATTAACAACTGCCTTATTTTACCATTTGCTTAATTTGTGTATTGCTGCATTTCCCAAATGCACCAAAAATTTTACAAAATGCTGGTGATTCTGTTTTCAACACATATGCATAGGACAATTTATAAGTTCCTTTTTCCCTTCCTTGCCAACAGATAGGGGAGATTCTGGTTTACTTTCACATGCTAGGTTACAAATGTCTTTTCATACAGTTTTTGAAATAATTTTAATGAAGGTTAAAATATGTCCTTAAAGTATACAAAAGTAGAAATGGATAATCAAAAAGTAAGAAATCAGATTTTACGTAAATCAAAAAGAGGATAGCCATGTGGAAGCCTTCATTTCCAAACTTGATTTTTACTTGAATAGATTTTAGTGGTGTTGAAGTACAAGATCATATACTAGAAGTGCATGCAACACTAATGCTTCAGTATTTTAACTGTTGCTTGTAAGGCTGTATTCATTTAATTATACCAAATCTTGGATGCTGCTTAAGAGTGTAACTCAATATGTTTGAAACTAGCTGACCATATTCTTCCAAGCCTCTCTTGGGGTACTTACCTGTCTCTGTCTTGGTACCTAGTTCCCCAAGCCAGAAGCATCTTCGCCAATGTTGACTTTATTTTTCCTTTATTCCAAATAACAAAACACTATATCCTTACAGTTCTGCTTCCTAAATTATTCCTCAAATGTGTCCTCTTTTCCAGTCTCACTTCCCCAAAACTTACTAATTTTGACAATAAGAATCTTCATCCAAATCAAAAGCAACACCTCCCAACTGGTTTCCCTGTTTCTAGACTTGCCACTTAGGAATTCATTCTCCTTACTGGAACCAGAGTGATTTCTTAATACCAATCCATTCACTCACTGCCTTGCTTTAAAATCCTTCAGAGCTCCTCCTAGCGTTCAAAATAAAGTTCAAATGCTATAAGAAAGTTGATTCAGCCTACCTGCCCTCAGCAGTATCCTCTCCTCTATCCCTTCTTCTTCAGATAGTTTTAATCCACTGTATTTCCTTGAATGGGCATGCTCTCTCCCTCTGCCTAGACTCTTCTTACACAACCAGCTCCTCCCCACCTTCCTTTACCAGACTAACTCCTTTCACCTTTCACTCCACTTTGAGGCTACTTCTCTCAGCAGCATTCCCCAGGTGCCCAGTAAATTTCCAGAGCTCCCTGTCCTAAACCCCTTTCATTGTGTTCACCATACCTTATTATAAATCTTTATTTATGTATTTCCATGGCCACTAGACTATCCAATCTTTGAGAGCATATAGCTTGCTTTATTTGCCACAGTTTCTCTAGAGTTTAATGTATCTTACTCATAAAAGGCATTCCATAAATATATTTTCAATTGATGCATGAGCAAATATAGTTATTTAATGTTGAACAGTTCTTCTCTGAAAGAAATCACAGGAAGACAGTTCAGTCCCAAATAACTCAATATTTAGAAGTGCTTTTAAGAATACACTGTTTTTACATTGTGCTCTGTGTCCATTAATGTGGTGATTTAAAAAAATAAAGAAATGTCACATACTTATTTTTCTTTGGTCATTAAATAGACTTATGCAAATTTTACCAGGAGAATGATTCCATGTGGGGGAGGAAGACAAGGTGTCAAATGTCCCAAAAATTCTAGGAATATTGGATTGAAGATTCCAGAAGAAACCTTGTAAAGATATATTCAAGAAAAAACAAAATAGCCTGAAATTTTAAAAGGCTTGTTCTCAAATTCCTATTGCAATAAATGCCGTTTTAATCATTAAGAGACCAAGTTATCCAAAATCAATTCCATTGACAGTTAAATACTGATGAGAAGTGTAAGGACAGTTTATGTATATCAAGAGTCTATCAGTATTTAAACCACTTAGTGATGTGTGAATGATCTTTATATTTTCCTTTATTTCTCTATTTCAAGATCATTTCCTGGGTTCCTTGACTGAAATCCTGTGGGTTAGGAAAAGTACAATTTTTTTAGCTTTCTGCAAGTGAAGTGGACTTGGCAGCCACATTGGTCCTAGGACTATATTTCAACTTAGCCAGAACTCAATAGTATTCTGTTATCTAAATCTTGTAAAATTAGTCATGAGACCCCCAGAGGAATTCATTTAATTTAGCTATTTTATATAAAGCATCATTACACAAATCTATCAGATTATCAATAATCTTAGTACATATCATAACATTAAATAAAAACAAAGTGTGTGCTTGCTTCTCAACTGGAGTATGCCCTGAAATCACTCAGTGCTATGGAATAAATTTGTTAGATCTCTTAGAATAACTAATTAAAGTCTTATTTCTTCTACCAGTACTTTTTTCAAATATATCTCTTTGGTTAGCTTCTCCTCCACCAACAACTCAGGAGCAATTCCTACTTAAAATTAAAGAATTTTCTCTCAAACTCACTGCATCCTAAGTTAGGAATTTCTCTCATGTGACAGTTCTCCAACTATTTTTCTACTTCTTCAAACCAAAGAGGCACATTCATGTGTGCAACAAACATGGATGCACCTAAGATTTCTGTCTGACACATAGATTTAAAAGGGCTTTGCAAAATTTTCTGGGGGCTGGTTTATACTCTACCCTTTAAGTGATAGATACATCCATGTAGCTGTTATGATGCCTCAACTGAGCACTGCTACACTATTGGACATGGGTCAAGATCAGGACTTCTGAATGACAGAACTTACTGTTCTTCCTCAATAGCCTGTCCAAAAAACTTGTTTAAAAGCATGTTAGGCATCACTTTCAATATGGCTTTAAAAGTTAAAGAAGTTGGGAGTCAAAACTAATAATATCAAGAGCTTGACTACCAAGGTGGACCTAATGAATACAGAATCTTCATGTATGGACTGTAGCATTCCAAGTTAGGAGACTTGGATTTTAGTCCAAGTTTTACCTCTTACTAACGAAAAACTTCTTTGCTGTATTCCCACAGTACTCAGTCCACATCCTTGAAATAACCTTCACCACATTGTATCATGTCTGTTTTCCCCTACACAATGAAAGTCTGGGGCCAGAGGACTGATGGTGGTCTTCGTGTGTCCCCAGAATCTGCTCCTGAGTTGGCAGCCGATACCTTCAAGAAAGGAACTATGGCTCATTCCCAGGGCTCCATTCCTTTTCTCTAATGCCTTAACTCACTGCTGAGGTTGCTTCCCAGTTTCTTGCTTCCTTTCTTCATTCATAATCTAGGTACTTTTTACCAGGTGGCTCTATTCTAGGAACAACTGTGAGTATAATAGTGAACTAGGCAAGTCCCTGCCCTTATGGAGCTTATTTCCTAATGGGAAAACTCTTGGTTTTGAGCCTGATTTATGCACATTCTTTTTGATCTCTATCCATAATCCACCAAAAGAGAGCCAAGTTACAAAATCACTCAGAGGTTATAATTCCCCTGGATTTGAAGAGTCCTAGGGACAAATAAACTCTCTGAACCATCACTCTTAGTGTCTCTAACCACACGTTCCTGTCTGACAGCCTACCAGCACAGTCAGGATGCATGGTCAAGGTATCCTGTGCTGCCCAAGATTCTGCTCTTCCTAATCCATCATCAAGCTTTGAGTACCTCATCACACATCCTTCTATTTGCACTTTTTATTTTTCAATGATTGTTAGTGTGAATAAAAATGAAAATGATTCCCATTATATTAACTATTTGCAGGGCTAAAATATATCTGAAGTGAGTGCACAGTTTTCTTTTGAGAAAAATCAGCCTAGAAATTAAATGAATCCTTATATTCTAGGTCAAATTCACATTCGATATAATCCCTCTGAAACTTATTCTTTAGCAGCTTAGGCAGCAAAGTGCAAAACACAAAGTTCTTTCCTTTTTAAAAGCAGCAATTAAACTTGTTAGATGAAAGAGTAAACAGAAATCTCAGCATAGATGGTTTAAAAAAAAAGATAATTTCAGAAAACAGTACAATTTCTTATACCTAATTTTATACTGAAGTCAAATATCACTTTAAATTTAGGCACAGTTAAATGTTTGCCTTCCCACAGGTTATATATAGTCTCACATTAGGATAATTTGTTTTTACTCTGACTCCAAGCAGCATGGCACCAAATTGGTAGAGTAAAATTATGGGAAATGTCCAAAATCTCTGGCCAAGTTAAATAGCACAAAATAGCAAAGGTAAAAATTATATGCAGAATTTGAAGACATTATCTTAAAAATGATAAGCTTATGCCTGAACTTCATGGTTTATCCCACAAACTAATAGTGGAGTCAAAAGTTCTGATGAATGCCAAAGTGGAACATGCATGTAAAGTGGGCTGTAAGTAGATTAAAAGACAGAATTTTGACCAGCATATATTGTCCTGTTAGTATAGTTCAAGCCAGGGCTCCAAACTTCTGTGATCATGTTAAAAATACAGATTCTAGCTATCAACCCAAACTGCTCACTCTGGTATGTTCTTTGGAGATTGAAATTGAGAATTTATATCCTTAGTAATAGCAGCTGCTCTCAACTAACATTTCAGTACCACAATTTTAACTCATTTATTCAGAAGCTATAATGAATGAAAATAGGAATGTTCTCAGACCTTGGACAATGTTTAGTTTAGTCCACTGGAGGTGTAGAAGTTTGGGAACTATATAATAACTCGAATTTTGAAAAAAAAAAAAAAGTCTTCTGCTTACTCCATTCCAAGTATCTTTTGCTTCTGTGCTGTTCTAAGAGACAGCAAGCCCAAAATAATGTCTTCTACATTCTCCTCCCCATTTGAAGGATAAACAAGAGATATTCATCTTTGAAAGAAAGCTCATGGAAGAGCTCTACAATTCACAGTGTTGAAGCCTCCTTACTGGTTGCCATGATAATTCTAGTTTTAAAACAAAAGGTCCAGTAGAATTTTCCAGTTACATGCCTCCCACGTAAGTTCTCCCTGCCTTTAGTTTCTTCTACCTCGATCTGCTACTGCCACCAGTCTGATGTCAGAAATGCAATTCCAATCTTGTCACTTCTACGTTTAAAGCTGTCAGGATAGCTCCTAACTGCTAAAGGAAAACATAACCAGAAATTTTAGCATGACACACAGTAACCTCTGTTCTTAGAGTGCGTGCAGCCTGTGCTCTGGCCATCTTAAAGGAATTTCAATCCCCCTCAGCATGCCTGCTTTCTCAGGTTTCCAAAGCATGGACCAGAAATTCTTCTCCTGACAATCCATGTAAATATTCATCTGTTCATTGCTTAGACTTGTAGAGTGCTATGATTGTATGTGCTTTCCTGTTTGGGTGTTAAATTTTTTCTCCTCAATTGACTTTTTTTTCTACTGTTACTATTTCTCTTTGTTTTATCTTTATTTTTTTTTTGTTTCAAATGCTTTATCATATCATAGAGTAAATTAAGGTTCTTATTTTTCCAAATACCAACCTTTCAGAGCATTCTGTATCCCTGCTTCAGTCAGGGTTCATGACTCTCCAGACCTGTTGCACAGTTATCCCAACTTCTGTGTTGGGTAGATTTTCTCTGGGTTCTTTGTTTTTTGTTTGTTTGTTTAATTTACTTATTTTTTTTTTTTTGCCTTTCTTCTTGGTTTTACTGAAGTTCCCCTTCATGTAAATTCTTAATAAAAGATATTTGCAAGGGAAGATCTCTGAATCCTTGTCTGGAATTTTGCCCTCACACTGGATAGTTTAACTAGGTACAGAATTCTAAATATTTTCCTCAGAACTTTGAATTACTGTTCTACTTTCTTGACAGTGTTGCTCATACCATTCCAATAGTTACTCCTTTTCAGTTAACTGTTTGTTTCATTTTTCTCTTCTCTTTTGCTTTTCCTCTTTGCTTTTGGTCAGGGTTCAGTAAACTATGGCCCATGGTGCAAACCCAGGCCACCATATGGTTTGTACATGTGGTTTAATCGGAACACAGCCATGCCCATTCACTTACAAATTATCTATGGCTGTGTATGCCCTACAACAAGAGACTAGAATAGCTGTGACAGAGACTATACAACCTACAAAGCTTAAAGTATTTACTTTCTGGTTATTAACAGAGAAAGTTTGACCTTAGTCCTGCTGTTTAAAAATTTCATGATAGATCTACATATATTACTTTTTAAAAATGTATTTGTGCTAGGCTTGCCATAGATCCTTTCTATGGGAAGTTATGCTTTTCAGTTCTGAGAAAATACTCCTTTTGATGTTTCTTTGCAAATTTCTTCCCTCATGTACGATTTTCTATCTGTAACCCCAATTATTACTCAGATGTGGTCTCCCTGGATTGATTCTCTGAGTCATCTTTCCTTTCTCATATTTTCTTTCTCTTTGTACCTTTGTTTCCTGAAATGATCAATTTTCTTACTCTTATCAACCAGTTCTTCAAATAAAATTTATCCATACATTTTTTTTAAATTGTCAAGAATCTTTTCTTATTCTTTGATTTGTATTGTTTTTAACATCTTACTCTTATTGTATTTCCCTGACTGATTCTTATGTTCTTTTTTGTTCTTTATATTTTATGTTTTAAGCTTTTCTAAAAAAACACTCATTCTTCATAGCTTATTTATATCTAAGAAAGAAGCAATAAAGAAATGTAATCTCTGTTCACATATTTATAGCCCCATCTTAGGGAGAGTATGGAGGCAGCCAGCCTTAATGTTTCAGATCACAGTTGCTTCATTTAAGAGCAATTTTCCCATATTCCAACTCCTCTATTGCCTTTTAATTCTGATCAGACAGGTCTGTTTATTTATTTCTTTGGCTAGGGCTAAATGGTTGTTAAGATTCTACCTTTAGCTTCACACATCCTGATGGATATATAGCAATCATGCCAATCTCATGTGCCCAGTGTCTTCTGAGTCCCAGGCCTTTCTGGGGTTCTGTGTGGCAGAGACTCCACTTTTCCACTTAGCTGCAGCCTTGTCCCAGTAGATTCTAATTTGTGGCAACATGTGACATCATTAGCTATTACTCTATCCAGAATTTTAATGGGACCTGTTGCACATTTTTATCTTCTTTATTTTTGTAGATTAAAGCCCTTTTAATCTTTTGCAGCCCTTTAAATGAGATATGTTTCATGAGGGAGATGAGATAAATAACCACATATACTCAATATGCCTTATTGATAGAAGTTGCTGGGTCTCTCTCGATAACATGTAAAATCTCTGAAAGCATTTTCTCTATACCACTCATGGATTTTCTTTCTTACTTCTTTGTTCTATTTATTTATATGTACATTTGATTTCCTCTTTAGACCATAATCTCTTTGGAGATTAGATGAATCTAGGTACATAGAGTGTCTCTCTAATAATATTTATTGAAGGAATAAATTAATGAATATAGAGAAGAAAGGCAGGGGAGTGTGGAAGAAAAGTCAAAACCTGCTATTTGGCTAGAATATGACAATCTAAGCATCACTGATCTTCACCTTTTCCCCTTGACATATAAGTGTTCCCTAGAGCCCAGCAGTGTCACTACCTTTGGAATAATTCTAGGTAAAGAAAAGTAAATTGTATTGCCCCAGAAGGATAGCTCAAGAATTTTCTTTATTTTATGTGGTTGACCTGTAATGGAATCAGTCACCACAGCCTTTCCCCTTTAGTTTAATAACCAAAGGGACCAATATAATATATATTTCTAGAGGAAAGAAATAAAAGGTAAGTGGCTTGAATGGTTTTCCTGTGGTATTTAGAGTGATGAGTCACATCACTGGCAAAGAGTATCTGCACTCATTTCAGTTTTCAGGAAAACCAGTCGTGATAAGCAATGAGAACTGCAATTTTTAGATGAAAGCTTCGTCTGAAGAAACTCCCTCACGTACTCTGATCACCAAGGAAGGATGCAGTGGAATTCGTCAGGATGACCATATGTTCTTGAGGTATGTGAGTCGCCCTCAAGACCCAGGGCCATCTCCAAACAACGCTGTTCCCTGAAATTTCCCAGACTAGGTAGAGGTCACTGAGGCAGTCCTCGGGAGTGGAGAGGAAGGCTGCATTGTCATTCCAGGGCATTCAGCAACTCAGTGCTTAGGCTTGGATGGCTGACATTTCAAACTGCTGTACTAAACATCAAGAAATTCAGAGGTAATAAATTCACAGACCCAACAGTCTTCCTGCACATGACTGGCTCTTCTGCCTCTCTCTATAAAAGAAAAATACAATTTTAACTTTGTCTTCTCTCTTCAAATTGTTCATCATTGCTTAAGGGTGCACAAGTGAATATGTGTTTTATTACCTATCTCAATTTATGCTGTTTTCTGAAGTGCAGCTTCATAGCAGTTTGTCAATATTATCTTTCTAAAAGGAACCAAATAAACTGCTGTGATGCATTTTTAATGGCCTCCTAGTGATAATTAAAATGTCACTTATAAAATAATAGCCTGCTTGTTTTACCTGACATCAAGTAACTGTTCAGTTTTACTTGAACCGCATTGCTCTTTCCATATTGAAGACCTATACCTAAAGTAATTGAAGAATGCTGTATTTCTAGAGGTGTAATAAACTATAGAAAATCTAACATCAACCTTCTCCAAAACAGCCTCATTTTTGAAACACTTATGCTGCAGTTTAGATCGCACCTGGTGTCTTTTGGCTCTTCAATCTTTCCCTGTATCTCCTACCTTAGGGCAAGGTCAAAAAATAGATTCAAAAAATTTGAATGTGACCACCAGGAAACTCTCCTTATCCTTATTGTAGGGAAGTGGTAGTGCAGGGGAGCAGTATTTGAGAGGAAGTACAGCACAGTAGCTAAGTGCACAGACTCTAGAGTGCTGATCAACCATGACAGGTTGCTTAACAAGTCTGTGTTCAATTTCTTTCTCGGTAAAATGGGGATAACAGTCCCACCCTCGTAAGGGTTTTTATGAGTTAATTGATTTAAAATGCCTACCTTAGCACTTGGCACATAATAAGCTCTATGAAAGTGTAAAACATTATTTTTATCATTGTCATTAGTATAACTATCATTAAGATTAGAAAAATACTTGGTTGGTAAATTTTTGAGGGTCCACTTCAAAATACTCTGGACAAGACTCTGTAAAATTATCAAGGAACAGCTCTGAGATAGGATAGGTGTTTGGGGGGAAAATAGCAATTGTTTTTGGGTTCAACATATAGGAATCTTGCTCTAAGAAATCACGGGTATGGCCTCGTGAAATGAGCCCTGTCCTGGTAGTCAGGAGGTTTGGGAATTCCAGCTCGCTCGGCTTCCTGATGTTGGGCAAGTCATTTGTCCTCTGCCAGCCTCAGTTTATTTATTTATAAAATAAGGATATTGTACTAGTTGAACTCCAAAGTATTTTTTTAGCTCTAAAGTCCTGTCTTTTTAATCAACTGTAAATCAGTCACATTTTGAGTGTACTGGGAAAATTCGCCACTTGAAAGAGAACACTGTGATGACTGAAAAGTGCTTTGTTACAGCAAATGCCCCTTGTTGTGTCTGGATTGTATAAGCGGCTATTTAAAAATCAAGTTCATTTACAGCCAGCACACCTTTGTTGCTATCCCCCAGTTGCCTGAAGCAGGAAGTAAGATGCCCTAATAAGAGCTGGACCATTCTACAGGCCTGCAAGTTTCTCTCGGCTAGACATGAATACACCTGGGTGCTACAAGTTCTCTGAGACTAACTCGGCACCCTTCACTCCTGGAGTGTTGCCCAGATTCTAACTTCCGTTTGCACAAATGTTCTGTGCCTCTGCCTTCTACTGAGACATCTCCTGTCCCTCTCCACCCCACACACATATTGGCTTATAATAACCATGCATATTTCATATCATCTAAGGGGTTTCATAGTTATTAATGAAATTAAATTCAGTCCTTAGGGGAAAACCCATACACATACACACCAATTCATGCTTTCAGGGTAAACATTAAATTTTTCTGTGCCAAAGAAAATGAAAAGGAAAACAGTATGATAATTGAGGTAAAGTATTCCTCTGGATAATTGTCACATAACAAAGATGATAATTAAAGTGTAGGATGAGGAGGAAAGAAGACTAATGTTGAACAAGCACACATTCTGGAATCCACCTAATACTAGATGTTTCCCTGCAACATTTTATTTTATCACTAGAAAATAAGCATTGCATTCTACAGTCTACCTTTTTTTTTAAGTTCCACTAAGATCCCTTGCTCAGAGAATTACACACAGCTGGTAAATACTGGAACACTGAAATGCGACCTCACCAGAGGAGCTTCATTCTATTTTCCACAGGTGTTATAATTAAAACACCCCCCGTGTTATAATTAAAAACAAAAATCTGCTTTGTCTGCAACATGTAGCACTAGAATTCATTTTAATATGCAAATTTATATTTTTATGGACCAATAAGATGGTAAATTCTGGACTCTTGACATTAAAAAAGGAATTGTCATATTACTGGGAAAGTTGCCTTGAATTTACCATAATCTTATGAATTTGAGGTTGGAGAAGATTATTTTGTGCTACTGCCAAATATTTGTGCCTGCAACTGAAATCCAGAGAAAATGTGAAGAATGATATGACACCAGCAAATAAAATGTAATCATCTACATTTTCATCTGTCTCCTGGTTGAAGCTAGCACTTCATCTATTGGTTAGATCTACCCACCTGATGAAAAAATCAGTTGGGTTTTATGAAGATGCTAAATTTTATTTGCAGATGCACCCTAGACAGTTTATCTATTTCACATGCTTTTTAAAAAGTAAGTGCAACAAATTTAACTAGAAATCTACAAATACTAAGTAGGGAGAACTGAATTACATTTTTGAATAAATTTCATTTAGATGACTAAGTTAACTTAAACATAACCAGCGATTTACAAATATCACTCAGGTCCAAATATTCTGTGATTCTTTTTTTTAGCTTCCATCATTACTCTTATTAGTCACAGGTAAAAACTCTTCTCCAGAATACTCATTAAGAAGTTACTATTTATAAAAAAAGTAAAGCAAACAACCAAAAAAACAAAAACTCCAGTTAATAGCAAGTATCAGCAAAGATGTAGAGAAATTGGAACCCTGTGCACTGCTGAACAAAAGAAAAGATTCATATAATCTCAAGAGATATAGAAAAAGTATTTGATGAAATTCAACATCCATTCATGATAAAAAAAAAAAACTCTTGGTAAATGAGGCATAGAAAGAATGAAGCTCAACATAATAAAGGCCATATAAGGCAAGCCCACAGCTCACATCATACCCAATGGTAAAAGGTTGAAAGCTCTTCCTTTAAGGTTGGGGACAAAATGAGGGTGCCCACTGTCACCACTCCTACTCAATAGTACTGGAAGTCCTAGTTAGAGCAACTAGGCAAGAAAAATATATAAGAGAATTGGAGAGGAAAAAGTAAAATAGTCTCTATTTGTTGATGACAAGATTTTATATGTAGAAATCCTGGAAATCCAACCCCAAAACTGTTAGAAAATCCACAAAGTCAATAAAGTTGCAGGATACCAAATTAGCATGCAAGAATCAGTAGTACTTCTATGTACTGACAATGAATTTTCTGAAAAAGAAAAAAACCAATCCTATTTATAATAGCATCAAAAACATAAAATACTAGGGAATAAATTTATCCAAAAAAGTGAAAGACTTCCCAAAACTATAAGACATTGATGAAAGAAACAAAAGAAGACACAACTAAATGGAAAGGTTTTCCATGTTTACAGATTGGAAAAATTAATTTTGTTAAAATAGCAATATTACCAAAAGCCTTATACAGAGACAATGCAATCCCTACCAAGATTCCAGTGGCATTTTTTGCCGAATTATAATAGCACTGTTAGCATTTATATGGAACCACAAAAGACCCCAAGTAACCAAAGAAGTTTTGAGAAAGAACAAAGCAAGAGACAAAGTGTTTCTTGATTTCAAGCTATACTATAAAAACTTTAGTAACATAGTATCATACTGGCATAAAAACAGATAAACAGACCAATGGAACAGAATCAAGAGCACAGAAATAAACCTCAGCCTATACAGTCAACTATTATTTAACAAGGGAGCAAAGAATACCCAATGAAGGAAACACAGTCTCTTCAATAAATGGTGCTGGGATAACTGGATATTTGCATGTAAGATAATAAAACAGGACACTTATCTTACAGCACTCAAAAAAAGTAACTTGGACTGGATTAACGACTTAAGTGTAAGATTTTAAACCACGAAGCTCCCAGAAGAAAACCCAAGGATGATGCTCCTGGACATGGGCCTTAGTAATGATATTTTGGATATGACACCTAAAACATAGGCAGCAAAATCAAAAATAAACAGTTGGGATTATGTGAAACTGAAAAGCTGCATAACAAAAGAAACCATGAACAAAGTGAAAAGACAACCTACTGAATGGGAAAAAGTATTTGCAAACCATTTATCTGATAAAGAGTTAATATCCAAAATACTTAAAAGGTTCATATAACTTGATTGCAAAAAACAAAAAAAAACCAATTAAAATGAGCAAAGGACCTGATAGACATTTTCCCAGAGAAGATAAATAAAGGCCAAAAACAGCATGAAAACATGTTCAACATCACTAGTCACTAGGGAAATGCAATTTAAAACCTCAGTGAGATAAAAGAAAAAAAAAGATAAAGAAAAAAAAGAAAACTAAAAAATAAAAACAGAAAAAAACACAAACAAACCTCAGTGAGATAATACTTCATAGCCATTAGACTGACTATCATCAAAAAGATGAGATAACAAATGGTGGCATGGATGTGGAGAAAAGGAAACTGTTGGAGGGATTGTAAATGGGTGTAGCTAGTATAGAAAATAGTGTGGAGGTTCCTCAGGAAACTAAAAAGAGAGCTACTATATGATCCAGTATTTCTACTTCTGGGAACATATCCAAAGGAAATGAAAACACTAACTTGAAAAGATATCTGCACCCCCATATTCATAGCAGCATTATTTACAATAGCCAAGACATGAAAACAGTCTAAATGCACATTGACAGATTAATAGATTAAAAGCTGTTATATATATATACATAATATATGTGTATATATATATATATACACAAACACAATATATAATGTGTATATATACACTATATATATATACAAGATATGTATGTATATACACACACATGATGTGTATGGATGTGTGTATGCATATGTATGCAACATATGTGTATATATGTACATTATATATAAACAATGTTAAATTGTTGAGTAAATCTTAAGAGTTCTAATCACAAGGATAAATTTTGTTTTTTTTCTTCTCTCTTTTCTTTTTTTATTGTATCTGTATGACATGAGTTAACTGAACCTATGTGATAATCATTTCACAATATATATAAATGAAATCATCATACTGTATGTCTTACAGTGATATGTACCAATTATTTCTCAATAAAACTAGAAAAAATAGTTTAAATGGTTAATTTTATATTATGTATATTTTGCCACAATTAAAAAGAATGGACAGAAGAGAAGAGCATCAGGGATTGCCAGCTCAGCTGGCCAAGCCTCCCAATGCTCTACCCGCTTAGGTCAGTTCTGAAATGCTAACTGCATAGAATTCTTCAGCTGTTGAATGACAGAGAAAGCTAACATTGCTGTGTACTTACTATGTGCGGGTGTTAAAATGATGTTCTACATAGGCCATCTCTTGGCTGCAAAGCAAGTTAGCCATTCCCATTTTTCTAATAGCCAAGAAGGACTACATACCTTGACCAAGGTTATACAATTTGTGCATTCACACGTGATTTGATGATGGAGCCAATATATGAATCTAGGTCATCCCCTTAAAATGGAAGAAAGAACAGGATACAGGGAGGAGGAAATTACCATTAATTGAGTGCCTATGATGTATTAATCTCTGATGCAGATTTCCCAGACTCACCATTCCCTGGATCCAGATAATGTTCATGGTGGCAAACTACATGAAATAGGGCTCTTGCCACATCTAATCATGCGAGACTGTAAAGTAGCCTCACCCTGTCATTTCTCCTTATCCCCATTGCCCTCTCAAGGCATTTCTTACATGCATGCTCACAAGCCAGTGTGCTCAGTAATGGGGCGTCTGCCGCATGCGATGCTGCCTCCCCAGTGGACCTCTTGCTCTCACTGCATGTGCCTTTACTGTCTGCCTGCCAGCTGCCACACACCCCAGCCACCAGCCACCCTGCACAGGCGCTGCTACACCAACAACTAACTGCACACCGGCCCTGGGCCTCTACTGACAACCTCAGTGCCTTGCACTGAGTGCTGCAGCCCCCGGGTGCCTGTCCCGCTGCCACTCCACCTTTAGTCTCATTCCCAGGGAGGCACCTCTGGCAAGAAGGGCTGCCTTGTCTTGGGTACTGCAATTCCTTCTGTGTACCGTCCCATTGCATGGAGCCTTCAGGTGTCTGAGTATGATGGTCAAGGCAACATTGGGAAAGAAAAGTGCCCTCTGTTCCCCTACAAATAACCCTTGTAGATGAATACCAAAGTGAGCTTGCCTTGGTCCCAAAGGCTCCCAGGGGTTCAGTGAAGAAGGCCTCCAGGTTGTATTCCCAGCCCTGTGTCTCCCTTAATTGCAGAATGAATGTAGGGGCCTGGCTCTGATTGGGTTCAGGTCAGCTCTTCCCTTAGAACGTCTTTTTCTGGAGGCTCCTTATAGCCTACTTTACCATTTTATCAGACTTTCCCAAATATATTTAAAGCCAAGTAACAGTCAGCTTAGGCCAAGCCTGGGTAACCCACTGCACATTTTCAGTCTCATTTAAATCTCACAAAACCCTGTGAGGTACATACTATTATCTCCATTTTATTGATAAGGAAATTGAGTGGCTAAGGAACTTGCCATTAAACAGCTAAGCCATTAACATTAAACATTAAAGTAGCTAGTTAGTGGCAAAATCAAGATTTAAGTCAAGGTCTGGCTGACATGCAAAGCTACACACTGTCACCACCCCGCCTCACCTCCCAAGCCCTGTGCAGTACTTACAATGTGTCAGCTGCCTGCCTCAGTTACACAGCTCAGCAGCAGTATTTCTCAGGCAATGGCTGTTACTACCCCTAAATTACAACTGCATTAGCTCTATACTGCGTTAGATCTTCATCACCCATGTCCCATGTGTGCTGTGTTTGCTGATGCCATGCACCCTCAAAATTTTATGTGGGAAATAGTATTTTCCTTTCTGAGTGCTGACTAGCAGACTCCTCACATCCATTAATCTAACACCCTGTTCTTAAAGTTGACTCTTGCTCTAATTGAAAAATCCATTCAAGGAACCAAATGTCCCCTAGGGCTGAGCTTATTCCAAAGCTGTTCAGCTGAGCTAGGATTCTTATGTTCAAGTGTTTTTTATGATGATTATGTTTTGTTTTGTTTTTCCCACATCGCATGCAAGTTATACAAACTTTCCATCATAAAACTGTGCTTAGTGACCTCTGCTATTTAGAAGCACTTGTGTATTTTATTCTAGAAAAAGGCATTTATGCTTAATGCAGAAGATGCAACCATCTCTATTGGGCACCACTGAATTCTCCATCATAAGGACCTAATTATTATAGACAAGAGAAATGAAACTGACCTTTATGTTATCATCTCATTCTTTCCTGCCAATATATGCATGGTCTCTTCAATACTGTCCAGAGTATTACTGATTCTAATTATAAATGAATCAAGTGAGGTCTTCATTTTCAGTCTCCCCCAAGGGGATTAGGTCAGCATGTGCAGACATTTTGGCTCTTCCTTGAAGTATTCAGCCTCATCTAACCTTGTCTTTCATCACACTGTTGTCAGGTTGATGTTGTTTTCAAGATGTATTTTCAATTCATTGATACATTTGAGGAGAAATTTTTGTTTCTATCTATTTCTAAAAATGCTTATATTTCTCAGAATAATTTTTGGAGGGTAAGAGAGGCTTATATTCACTGACAAGGCTTATCAACACAATTCATATGTGTTTTGGTATAAAGCTTTTTAGCAAATCATCTCCAGGTGGTTATTAAAAGTCACCTTTATTCTTTCTGTATACTCATACTAAAGTTACCAGCTTGAGTGGACTCTGGTATTAATTTAGGATTTTCACTGATGATGAAAGGACCCCAGATTTTTAAGTCTGTGAAAGGTAATCAGCAACTTAGGAGCAACTTGTTAAAACACTTTATTTGAGAATTATGGACACTGAGGCTCCTAGATTTTAAGTGACCTACTCAAGCCCTAGACAACTAATGTCAGAACCATGTTCAGACATGTAAATCTTTCTAAGTTTACATGGGTTGGGTTTTTTCCACCTATTCATCATACAAAATCAATCTATATCACTGGCCTCATTTTTCCCAAGGAAAAGTCTATAGCTGCTATAATAAATATAACCTAAAACTTCAGTGGCTTAACACAGTAAATATTTATTTCTTGCTCAAGCAGCAGCCTAATGCAGGTGTTCCTGGTTAGGTGGCTTTCTTTCAGGTGTTTGCATAGGGATCAGTCTCCTTCCATATGGCATCTCTACCGTCTTCAGCATGTGGCTCCTAATCTGCAATTGTCGCCATTTGACTGTCAGGGAAATGAGTCAAGGACTTTCTAGGAATTTGCTAAGAATCAACCCTGGAAATAGCACACATCACCACCATCCACATTCCATTTGCAGAATAATGTTTTGCTTTTCCTCTATATCCAAGGTACAATAGTTTCCTTTTTTTAAATTGCATGTTTTTTACAGATCCCAAGTTGGAGACTTTCTGTCCATTAGGCCAGGCCTCCTATTTGTCTACCACAAATGCTTCTGTTCTCCTTCATTTTTGACCTGGTTGCTCATAGAATCCTTTCATATCTTATGTCTGAAGACTAGTTGAAGGGCACAGTTATATGCTACATTTCTAATGTCAACCCATTTTATTTTATTTTGGTGTCATTAATATACAATTACATGAGAAACATTATGGTTACTAGACTCCCCCGCTATTATCAAGTCCCCACTAAACTCACTGTCCATCAGCATAGTAAGATGCTATAAAATCACTACTTGTCTTCTCTGTGTTGTACAGCCTTCCCCGTGCCCACCCCCACTTATGTCTGCTAATCATAATGCCGCTTTTTCACTCTTATCTCTCCCTTCCCACACATCCTCCACAGTCCCTTTCCCTTTGGTAACTGTTACTCCATTCTTGGGTTCTGTGAGTCTGCTGCTGTTTTGCTCCTTCAGTTTTTTTCTTTGTTCTTATACTCCACGTATGAGTGAAATCATTTGATACATGTCTTTTCCACCTGGCTTATTTCACTGAGCAAAATACTCTCTAGCTCCATACATGTTGTTGCAAATGGTAGGATTTGTTTTCTTCTTGTGGCTGAATTGTATTTCATTTTGTATATGTACCACATCTTCTTTATCCATTCATCTACTGATGGACATTTAGGTTGCTTCCATTTCTTGGCTATTGTAAATAGTGCTGCGATAAACATAGGGGTGCATCTGTCTTTTTCAAACCGGGCTGCTACATTCTTAGGGTAAATTCCTAAGAGTGGAATTCCTGGGTCAAATGGTATTTCTATTTTAAGCATTTTGAGGAACCTCCATACTGCTTTCCACAGTGGTTGAACTAATTTACATTCCCACCAGCAGTGTAGGAGGATTCCCCTTTCTCCACAACCTCACCAGCATTTGTTGTTGTTTTTCTTTTGGATGGTGGCGATCCTTACTGGTGTGAGGTGATATCTCGTGGTGTGGTTTTAATTTGCACTTCTGTGATGACTAGTGATGTGGAGCATCTTTTCATGTGCCTGTTGGCCATCTGAATTTCTTCTTTGGAGAAGTGTCTGTTCAGATCCTCTGCCCACTTTTTAATTGAATTATTTGCTTTTTGTTTGTTGAGGTGCATGAGCTCTATATATATTTTGGGTGTCAACCCTTTATCAGATATATCATTTATGAATATATTCTCCCATACTGTAGGATGCCTTTTTGTTCTATTGGTGGTGTCCTTTGCTGTACAGAAGCTTTTCAGCTTAATATAGTTCTACTTGTTCATTTTTGCTCTTGTTTCCCTTGCCCGGGAGATATGTTCATGAAGAAGTTGCTCATGTTTATGTCCAAGAGTTTTGCCTATGCTTTCTTCTGTGAGTTTTGTGGTTTCATGACTTACATTTAGGTCTTTGATCCATTTCAAATTTACTTTTGTGTATGGGGTTAGACAATGATCCAGTTTCATTCTCTTACATGTAGCTGTCCAGTTTTGCCAACACCATCTGTTGAATAGACTGTCATTTCCCCATTGTATGTCCATGGCTCCTTTATCAAATATTAATGGACCATATATGTTTGAGTTAATCTCTGGAGTCTCTGTTCTGTTCCACTGGTCTGTGGCTCTGCTCTTGTGCGAATACCAAAATATCTTGATTAATGTGGCTTTGTAGTAGAGCTTGAAGTTGGGAAGCGAGATCCCCCCTCTTTATTCTTCCTTCTCAGTATTGCTTTGGCTATTCAGGGTCTTTTGTGGTTCCATATGAATTTTTGAACTATTTGCTCCAGTTCCTTGAAGAATGCTGTTAGTGTTTTGATAGGGATTGCATTGAATCTGTAGATTACTTTAGGCAGGATGGCCATTTTGACATTAATTCTTCCTACCCAAGAGCATGAGAGGAGTTCCCATTTGTTAGTGTCCTCTTTAATTTCTCTTAAGAGTGTCTTGTAATTTTCATGGTATAGGTCTTTCACTTCCTTGGTTAGGCTTATTCCTAGGTATTTTATTCTTTTTGATGCAACTGTGAATGGAATTGTCAAGCTGTTTGTAAAAATCTAATTTATTTTCTTGAATTTAGTGAGAAAGTTCTGCTTTTACTCCTTAATCCTATGAACATGGGAAGGAAATTCATCAGTGCGTTATTTAGTTTGTAATTTTCTCTTGGAAAATAGCTAAGCAAAAGTTTACTACTCTTTAAAGAGCAGTGCTCTTAAAGAGTTGCTTTGGTCTCTACCCTTCCTAATGCTGACTTACAGCCAGAGTTCTAACCACTAGCTCTGCCTATCTGTGCCCTCCTGGAGGTATTACCTTCCTGTGAATCTTTAATGGATAGAAAAGGAGACTAATGGACTTGATGTCATAAATGTGTACAATAGCCCTGAAAGCATCAGGAAGCAACTCTGGAGACAGAGAGAGTCAATGGGTGTTGCCTTCTCAGGTTGGGGAAGGCCAGGTACCCCAGGGCAATGGTTGTAGTCAGGGTGCTTGTACATCTCTTTTCACACTCAAGCCTGGGCCTACAGCCCCCCTCAGGGTCTGAGTAGATATTTTTCCTGCTCTCACCAAGTTTTAGCTAATACTGAGCTTTTAGCCGGTATCACCTAACCTAAATGTTTTCTAGAGCATTTTATTGAAAAGTAGAAGTTGAAATATGCCTCCTTGCTAACCATCATCAGAATTCAAAAAGACTGTGATTGAAAACTAATTCCTTTCATTTGGCATTAAATTAGGAATCCTATTGAAATGAGCAGTGAACTGTCACCGGCTGCACTCATGTTGTCATTACTTTGGGGTGGGGAAGGAGATGGGATGTTTGTTTATTCAAAAGACAGGCCAGACTAAACTTTTTAATATTTTTTTATTAAAAATATTTCAAATCAAGAGAATTATTAAAGTTCATTCTCATTAAATGTTTGATAGATAAAACCCAGGCTCCTGTCTTTCTGATCTGAATGCACTCTTTATAGGCATCAGAACCACTCAAGACTCTATAGAGCACTTTGAGAATCGTTTGCTGAACTAGTAAGGCTAGTTCTTTCTAACCAGGCTTGGCAGCTAAGGACGATCATAAGAATGCTGGACTATTCCCAATATTGTGTTTTCTCTGGGTTATGCTAAAATTTGATGTTATGAGCCCTTCCTGTACCCCCACTGGGAGGAAATTCCTGGTTCTTATTATGTCATGACTGTCTAAGAGGTATTATATTCCCCAATAGGAAATGTTTATCAATAACATTTATAGATTGTTCTATGAGTAACATGGGATTGAACATACAAATCATTACCTTGTTTTAAATGACCTATTGGAGCATGGTAACAGAAAGAGTCGTAGTCACTACCCTTGTTTTTCATTTAATCTATTTCCATCCCTCTCCTAAATAGTTACATGATAATATTGCTCTGGCCTGTGATTATTTTCAAATTAGCATTATGTTTCTTATCTCATCATGTATTGATTTTAAATTTTAAAATTCAAAAGGAGAAATAATTTTCCTTACTTCAAAGTTGTTGAGAAGCATCTCATTGTAAAACACACACCTACATAATCACATACACACAAACATACACATACATTCATTGTATGACTTATAAAAAATATATTACTTGAAAATCCTAAATTTATATTTTATAAGTTATTTTGTTGAGAATATCTGTGATAGTTACATTAGTTCATTCACTCATTTGTAAGTTTACTTATATGCTAGATGCATTAGATTGGGTATTAAAATTTAATAAATAGTTGGTCCCTGAATTCAAGTATCTTACAATCTGTTCTAAAAGAGACATGCAAACATTTAGAAAATTCATCCATCCATCCATCCACCTTGTTATTCATTCATGCATCCCATATGCATTAAGCACCTTCTTTATGTCAGTCATGGTGTCAGCTACTGGAAATGTAGCTGTGAACAAGATCAGTACTGTTACAGCCTTTGATGAGGGGAGTCTAAGGCCTACCAGGAAGGATGGACTTTGTCATAACAGGACCTGGGGAAAGGAGTTAGCCAGAGATGAGACTTGGTGTTTGAGAAGAAGCCTAGAGACCATTGGTGAGGATGTTCCAGGCAGTAAAACTTGTAGTGAAGATGAAAAGTTATTTGGAAAAGGCTCTAGAAAACCATATTTTTAAATATCCAACCAAGGAGATGAGGCTGTTGGGTGTGGAAAGGAAAGGGCTCTTTATACTCTTGGGGGCATTCTTGTTTTGTTCTAGCATTTAGTCAACCCAGAAGGATAATGCCCTGCTTCCCAGTGAGACCCAGGAGCAGTGGTTAATGAGCTAATTAACATTTCCAAAGGAAGAATAAAAGGTGTTAACACCCTCACATCTGCAGTTCCAGAAACAGAGTGTGACACTGCATTCAGTTTAGACTCTCAAGAGGAGTCCTCTTTGTTCCTCTCTTCCTCCTCCTTTGTATCTTCCCCTTTCTACCGAACTTGGCATAAATCTTCCATCTTTTAGTCTGCGTCCTGAGATCCTCCTGTTCTGTTTTTCAATTACTTTTTTTGTTTTGTTTTCTGTTTTTAAAATTTATTCTCTTTTCTCTTTCTGCATCCATTTTCCCTGTGCACTGAACCACTATGTTTATATATTAATGTGTTTATAGTGATTTCCATTTGCTTATGTAATATGTATGTATGTATACATACCATGTTTTTATTACAGGCCAGAGCAATATTATCATGTAACTATTTAGGAGAGGGATGGAAATAGATTAAGTGAAAAGCAAGGGGGGTAGTGTTTACTGGCTCTTTCTGTTACCATGCTCCATTAGGTCATTCAAAACAAGGTAATGATTTGCATGTTCAATCCCATGTTACTCATAGAACAATCTATAACAGGTAACATTTTATTACATGTTTTTATTATCATCTTCATAGTTCTCTTTCACAAAAACAAAACAAAGAAACAGAAACAAGAAAACAAACTTTTTATTCCATAAGGTTTTTCTTAGGTCCTCAGACTCCTTGTTGTTGGGGTTTATGGATTTTGAGTATTTCATTCTTATCTTAAAAACAACCAGAAATAAAGATCAGTAATCTTTGACCATGTTTCATAACAATACTAAAAAATTTGCCTGCCATCTGAAAATTTTCCCTGTTTAGAAAGAAAATCAATATAATATACAATATAGAGAATATAACTGAATGTCCTTTTCTTTGGACCTTCATGCACAGTAATAGCTGGTTCCTATCATACTAATGAACCTAAAAATAAGAATAAGAATCTCTCTTCTAATAACTTTAATTTAAAATTTTTTCATGATAAGATATATTTTATTTTTCAAAAATTAAATCTAATTATTCTTCTAGTTAAGGAAATATTAACATGATCAGTGTAGATACTTTATAAAATATAATGAAGATAAGTAAAATACCCATAAAGTCATAAAATGTTTCCCTCTTCAAAAATTAATTCAATCTTTATGAGACTGCCTATTTCTAGTCCATAACAATAATATATTACTGACTCATGTGACTCGTATTCAACCAAGACCCATAACTTATTTCTTCCTGTTGTTTTCATATTTTGATCAGAAAAATGACTGCATTTCCAGTTATCTCATGTTATCTCATGATAAGAAGAATCCTTTTTAGCACATTAGTCATTTTTAGTTTTGTTTTCCACATAATTAATAATAGCACCTATTTAAATTTGATCTTCATATTTCTTCTATTTGTCCAATGTAGTGAGATAAAAGAATTACAAATAAATTATATGGAAGATGTCTTATTTCTTCAGAATCTATTGTGTGGAAGGCACAGCATTTAATCTTAAAAATGATAGATTCAGACATAAAACCCCACTTAACTGTACACTTCTCAAGAGCAGGAGAAGATCATGCATGTCACAACAGTGCCACAAATGAGGAACCCAGAATGATAGAGAACAGTGTATCCCAAAATCCAGTTCCAGAATCTTTGAAAAGTTGTAAAGAGAAAAGTAAATACTTCACAAAGTTAGGTTATTGTTTATTTAAAGGCCCCCCAAATGAATTTAAAGAATTGTTTTTATTCAACTGTTATGGTAGCTTTTATTATCTAGGGATGCATTTTTCATTTGATGAAACTGAAACTTTTTATTTTAGAATAGATTAGACCTACAATAAAGTTACAACAATACTACAGAATGTTCCTGTATACCTGCATCCACTTTTCTTTACTGATCTGACATTAGTATAATACAATAGTTATAATAATGAAACTACTTTGATAAACTGTAATTAACTAAAGTCTATACTTTACTCAGAATTCCCCAGTTTTTACCTAATGTCCTTCATCTGTTCCAGGACCCTTCCAGGACACTACATTCATTTTGTTGTCATATCTGCTTGGACTGTTGTGGTTTGTTAGACTTCCCTTGTTTTTGATGAAATACTGGCCTGTTATTTTTAGAATGTCTTTCAATTTGAATTTGTGTGATGCTTTTCTTGCAGTTAGACTGTGGTTATGGTCGTGGGGGAAGAAGACCATAGAGATTAAGTGATGTTGTCATCACATCATATCGAGGCACATACATCAATGGGCCATATGATTTATTAATGTTGATATCAGGCTTGATCCCATGACCGAGTGATTTTGGGGTTTCTCCATTGTAAAGTTATTCCCCCCACCCCACTCCTTCCCATACTGTGTCTTTGGAAGAAAATCACTGTGTGCACCCACTTAGGAGAGAGGTAGCTCTGCAGACATCCTTGAGGGAGGGGAAACTACGTAAATTACACAGAATTCTTCTGTGTAGATTTGTCTACTCTCTTGCATTTATTTTTTTATACAGTATTCAAATACACATATCATATCATATGAGCTCATGGATATCATGGATATTTATTTCATACCTTGAGCTATAATTGAGTACTTGGTTATTTAATTTGTTTCTCAAATTTTCAGTTAACAGCTCTTTTTAAAAGGAATGGTCATGGTAGTTGGTTATTGTTTTCTGAGCTTTTTGTTTGTCTAATATCCTTACTGGGCCACAGTCCTGTGTTGTTGCTTCATCTGGGGAAGAGAGGCCCAGTAAGGATGCATTTTTTATTTGATGAAATTAAAAACACTAGAAACTACAGGTGTAAACAGCAAATGTTTATTGAAAGAGGGTGGGATGATTTCTGCAGACAAGTCAAGGACATGACATTATTGAAAAAGTGTAATTTAAGCATGGTTTTAAACATTTTTTAGAGAGAACACTTAATACATTTACTAAAGTTGATTATTTGAACTGATAACTCTTCTCTGTGTACAAAACAGTTATTTGTCCTCATCACCTTACCAATGCCTAACACTATTTTTGGAACTGAGTACCTGCCTATAATCAACATGTCTCGTAACACTTTGTTGTAGATCACACTTATCACTGTCTCTCATGGTGAGTACTATAATTCTATTTTAGAAGGAATCCAAATTGGACCAGAATGCTTTCTACTTTATAAAACTATAATGGGTGCCAGTTGCTTGATAATGTACTCTAGTGTTCACCCAGTGTCAAGATTTGACTATATATTGAGCAAGTTAAGCACTCCATTAGATAGCTCTTAATCAGTTACAATTCCATCCTTAACCAGTGGCAATTTCACCTGTTTAAAAAATAAAGGTCTTACAGTTAATGTGAACACATGTCTTTAATTACTCCTTACTCCCCAAGCACCATTAAGATGACAGTGTAAGTGGGAAAATATATAAAACCATGTAAAAAGGCAAATGGGAGAAGAATCAGAAGACTGGCAAGGTCAACACATATTCAGAATCAGGAGAGTGGATGGAGGAGAGGATCTCCTGACCAACCAACAGAAATAGTAATAACGTGTAAAAGCCTGCAGTGAGGAAAACCTGTGAGGAACAAGTCAGCCTCCTCCACTCCATCACCTTCCCACAGAAGCTGGAGAGTCATTTTAACTGGAGGCACCAGGGCTTGCTGAAGGTGGGGTGAAACTCTCAGATATACAAGAATGTAAACATCTGCCTCCCAAACACTCTTAAGAAACCACAGGAAGGTGGAGGCCCTAAAACAAACGTTGAAATCCCCTCTCCACAAAACATATGGAGCCAGGAGTTCCAGAAAATGAGAGCTTTAATGAAGGAATTCGTCCAGGAAAATGCCCTGATAATGGTGGAGGGAAGCCCTGAGGTTTCAGTTGTGTAGCAGATTGAGAGAACAAACACTTCAGATCAGAAGGACTGAATGGAGGGCTCTAGAAGGCAGTCCCCGAGACCAAAAAAAAGGAACTACTGAACTGCCTGATGAGTTTGAGTATGTTGTGAATAAATTAAAGGTATTCGTAAAGAACTTCTAAGAATGAACAAATAGCAATAAAAAATAACAATAGCACAATAACAAGAGGAAAACCAAAACTTGAATAAGAATGGAAACATCATATAATTAAACTACTTTCCTCAGCAGTGAGCAATATTTATATGCTCCTAGTATGTAAACACAGGATATTAATTTCATAAGAAATTTGAAAAGATACTGAGGAATTGTATAAGAGAGATGAAGACTTTTCTGCTATAACATAATGCCAGTAAATGGTATCTCAAATGGTAACTCAAGAGTAATATAAGAAATGGAAATAAATATCAAAGTAAATAGCAAAAGCAAAGAGTAGATAATGGTTGCCTACAGAAAGAGGAACTGGGGGTAGATAAGAGAATTGCTGTCACCTTTATAAGCCTTGTAGGACAACTTGACAATTTAAATTATGTGAATATATTACCTTCAGAAAAAAAATTATATGTAGGGATAAATTAATGCCATGATTTCCCTGAAATATCTATTGTTTCAGCTACCTATTGCTGTGAATATTACCATTCCAAAACCCAGTGGCTTAAAACAGCATTGATTTTTTAAAAAATCTCTCATGATTCTGTGTGTTGGCTGGACTCAGTTGGACAGTTCTGCTCAATATGGTTTGGCTGGATCACATCCAGCAGGGGAGCCTTAGTTATCCTCCATGTGGTTTCTCTACTTTTGGAGAATGTCTTCTTAGAGTCCAGTAGGACACTTTGGATGTCCTTTGGCATGATGGCTAAGTTCTCAGGGGGAGCACTCTGCGAAGACATGCCCCAACATGCGAACCCTTATCAAGCCTCTGCTTGCGGCATGCTTGCAGCATCTTGGTCAAAGTAGGTTGCATGGCCAAACCAGAGTCAGTGTGGGAGAGTTCTAGAACATAAATATAAGGATATGAATATTCAGAGTCATGGTTCCTGGGGGGGGGCCACCAGTGTAACAGAATAATGCCTTGTGGAGTTTTGTCTCAGTCTAATATGCTTTATCCACTCCAGAAGGATTAAAGTTAGACTTACCTAATGAAATTCTTAAACTACTTCCCATATTTGATTTATTTGAATATTCTTTAGAATTGACCTTATTTCTAGGATACCGCATACCCTGACTCCTTCCATAACCAACTACATAGTATTAGATGACTCATCAGTTCTGAGGAGATCAGCAAGAGACAACATGAAAGCCACCAAAAATCTTTGCTGAACCAGTACAGACCCATGAACAACAAAATAAAGAGCTTTATTTTCCTTGTTGATCATTTGTTATTACCCCTTTTTTAGTGTTAGAAGCATGTCTCTCATTTTCCTTTGATTTGTTATATTGGAAACCATTGTTACAACACTTCTGTCTTTTTAATTTGCAATCTATAAACACTTCCAAAAATTTTGAAGGATGTTGGACTAATAGTGATAATAACTAATATATATGAGACATGAAATACATGCCAGGACTTTGCCAGATAAAAAACTGAATATTAGAATTTGCAGGAAACATCTCAAATCTACAGAATAAAAATATTATGGAAAATTTACCTTCTGTTATTACAAAAATTTTCCAGCCTAATTTTTTGCCACCAGATGTTTGAGGAGAGTAGTTCATTACACAAAGCTCATTAGAAAATTCAGTATCAAGAATTATAATCCCTGTTTTCCCACATATCTTTTCTTCCTCCACTTTTTCTTTTTATTCTTTGCTTTCTTCCTCCTTTATTATGGTTATTATTACTTCCATGATTAGATAATTTGATTTCCCATAAAATCTCTTGAATGGCAGTTGTCATATTGAGGCGTCCTTGTCACTGCAAATATAACTATTATAACCCACATGACTATTAAAAATGACTGAGAGCACTTTGCAAATATAAGATGTTCTATAAACACTCATTCCCAGTAGTCTACAATCCATTTAAATGGTATTTGATCTGGCATAAATTGCTATTTCAAGCATCTTTGAGCCATCATAAATTTGGATGCCTCCCTTGCTTTCTGAGTTTCAGATTCCCCAAATGTTCTTTATTGAAATCCGATATTCGTTCCAAAGTCTATTACACTGAATTCAAGTTAACTGAGAACAGCAGCCAGAAAGGCCAGCCCCATTCCTTCAGTCATTCCCATATTAATGATAAGACTTAGATCCAGGAGATCACATTTGATTAGATTATTATCTTTCTCAATTGTGATGCTACGTCTGCAGGAAGTGTAGGAGGCTTCTTTATCTATAATTTACACATTGGCAAGTGAAGGTGAGAATGATTTCAGTACACACCAGGGTAACAACTTTGCTTAAACTAATCAATATGACAGAGCATTTTACTTCAATGAGATAGCACTGTAAGACTACCCTATAAATGGATACGTGATAAAAACTTGAGCGATTTTATATACTCAAGCTAAAATATGTACAATCTCAAGTAGCCTAATTGTCCTTCAGCCCCATACTCCTTTACTTAAATTTAAAAAAAGTTTAATATTGAATTGTTCAGGATTTTTAATGTCAAGAGGCATCACAGAGATTGAATTTCTGAGTGGATTTTGGGTACAGACCAATGGGAAAAAGAACTGGAAGGTGAATTAAATCCAAACAAGGAAGCACAAAGGAATAGAAATAATCTGGAACCAAGCTTTCCATTGCATTTTGTATGTTGCTAGTGTTTGTGTCAGACCAGTTCTTAAGGATTATGGATATTTCTGGTAACCACTGAGCAAATACTCTTGCCCAATATTTCTCACAGTGTGTTCTGTGGAACTGTCATTCTACAAGACACTCTTGGGGAAAAAAATGTTGTTTTGTTCTGCACAGAAAGTTCCTATGCCACTGCTGCACATATTTGCCCACTCCTGTAACTGTCCGTGTACATTAGGAGTTAGCAGATCTGAGAATTCTTGCCTTAAAAGACTTCTGTTTTATTTGGTTAATTCTGTTTCCTTATTTTACTTGGCTGTGAAACTTCTTCACTTTTCCCCTCTCCATTCCATTTATTGTCTTCAGAATTAATGTTACCTGGCTACATATTAAGTACTCTGTTTCTATATAGATGATTTTAAATTTCAAAGCTATAAAAAGTTGTTAATGTTTCAAAAATATTCATGAGATCTGCTGACTTACAGATAGCAAAGTCCAGATTTCAGTGAATTAGGTGAGAATTCATTGAAGAAGACAAATTACACAAACGCTTGGAGAAATTGTTTGGCAATATCTCCTAAAGCTGATCATATGCCTGCACTAGCATCCAGCTGTTCCCCTCTACCCATACGTGTGAATATGCACATATGTGTCCAAAGACTAGAAAGGGGCATAGCAGCTTTATTCTTAATAGTCTTCAACTGGAAATTTAACCAAATATCAATGGACAAAAGAATGAAAAATATTGTGAGATAGCCATACAACAGCCATATAGTAGCAATGAGAATGATGAAAATATTACTGCCCACAAACACATAAAAGAATCTCAAAAACAAACTACTGAGAGGAAAAAAAAAACAGGCAAGAGTAATATATATACTTTATAATTCCATTTAAATAAAGTTAAAATTAAAGAACAGAAGTAATCAGTGGTGGTAGAAGTCAGAGTAGTGCTTACCTTGGGCAGAGTGTAATGACTGGTAAGACTCAACAGGAAACTTCTGGGATTTTGATAAAATTCTATGTCTTTAGCTGGGTGTTTGTTTTGTGAAAATTCATGAACTGTACACTTAATGATTATTTTTCTGCATG
Organism: Manis javanica; assembly: GCF_040802235.1. Classification (NCBI taxonomy): domain Eukaryota; kingdom Metazoa; phylum Chordata; class Mammalia; order Pholidota; family Manidae; genus Manis; species Manis javanica. Next base: position 84,926,215 of record NC_133161.1, read on the forward strand.
CACACAAATCACAAATTAGTTTGAAATGAATTAAGAGTTTAATTGAACTTTTTTCCTTTTATATTGCTGTCAGAATGATTTAATGTTTTAAAAAGTTTCTCTTTTTGCCCAGAAAATTGTTTTTTTAGTGCAAGTGATTTTGAACATGCCTTAAAATAAAACATAAATCTATCCAAAAACGTCTAAATTCCCATATGCCCAGACATTTAACGTGCACTTTATACCTAACAATGTCTTGCCATTGTATGTATGTGGGTGTGTGTGCATATGTAGCAAACAGGTTCAAGTAAAACATGGAGGTATGTGGTAGTATTATTCATACATTCATTTATTCATTTAGTTAATAATATCCTAGGCACTGGGAATATATATGTGAACAGAATCAGTAAGTCCCAGATCTCTTGCGCTTGCATTTTGGGATGTAAAACAGAAATGGAACACTATATAAATAAATAAGTGATAAATAAGTAAACAAAAATAATTAACTATCAGGTAAGGATAGGAGCTATTAAGAAAATAAAGCAGAACCAAGAGATAGTGACACTGTGCGCGTGCACGCGCGCGCGCGCGCGCGCGTGTGTGTGTGTGTGTGTGTGTGTGTGTGTGTGTGTGTGTGTGTGTGTGTTAGGAGGTCCCCTCTAGGTCAAGGTTCATGGTCAGGGAAGAACCCTCTGATAAAGAGACATCTGAGAAGTCCTGACCGAAGTGAGGGAGTGACAAGACAGGCATTGGGAGGAAGACAGATTTAGGCAGGGCCACCTCATATAGGAAGACCTGCAGAGAGAGCATGTGCTCAGGGTCCCAGGACTAGCAGGCCAAGCAGAGTGGCTGGGGCAAGAAAAGCCAGACGGAGAGGAGGCAGGCCTTGGGTTCTCACTTGGAACGAGCTGGGAAGACTTTGGAGAGTTCTGAGGAGAGGAGACACGATCTGACTCACGTTTCACAAGGATCCCTCTTGCTTCTGTGTGGAGATTAGACTGGGTAGTGGGGACAAGGGTGGAAGCAGGGAGACAGGTGAGAAAAGAGTTGTTTGGTAACTTGGCTTGAGGGTTGGCTGCAGAATAGGGGAGAAGTGGTTGAATTCAGGATATGTTTCAAAGGTGTAATTACAGAATTGGTAGCATTGGATAGGAGGGATATGAGAAAGGAAAAAACTATAGATGACTCCAGTTTTTTCCCCGGATCAACTCATAAATTATTGCTATAACTTAGCAAGAGGGGGGAACTGTAAGATGTTCAGGCTGTGGAGGTACAATGCAGAATCACGTGTTCAGTTTGGGGCACGCAAAGCTTGAAATGCCTGTAAGACATCTATGTTCAGACGTGGACCTGGCAGCTGGGGTGGCTATGGATCTGGAGGTCAGAGGAGAGACTGGAGCTAGGGGTAGGAATTGGAGAGTTGTTAGATTCCAGATGGCATTTAAAGCCATGAGACTCAAGATGGCAATACAGGAAACAAATGTGGATAAAGAAAAGTAGTCTGAGGACCAGTCCTTGGGAACTTTGAACATTTAGAATTTGGGGAGATAAGAAGGAACCAGAAAAAGAGATTGAAAAGCAGTAATGAGTAGAGCAGGAAGAGAGACAAAAATGTGTGAGTTTGTTAATGTCTTGGTAACCAGAATAAGAGGAATTTTGTTAGTGGTGTGGACAAAAGCCCGATTGGAGTGGGTTTTGGAAATGATCCAAAGAGAAGAATTAGAGAAAGCTGAGTCTTTAGAGAAAGACCCTTAAGGGTCTTTATTCTAATGGAAGAAGAGAATTGAGTGTTTGCTAGAAAGAGATGCAAGGTGAAAATAGGAATTTTTTTAATGATTGCAGCAAGTCTAATATCACCAGATTCACCAGGAATTTTTTAAATGATTGCAGATAGTCTCTTGTGTCACCAGATTCCCCCTCCTTGGCATTATCATCACTATCCAGCAAGGAGGGGGGAGTCTGGTGCTCCAAGAGAAATAGAAGCAATTGCAGGAGTGATGTTCTTGAGCAGGTTAGAGGGAGAAGGAAGGTGGATGTCAGGAACACCTACAAAATGTTCACTGTTATAAATGTAGGTACAACCTAGTTAAAGAGTTGCTTTTCTGCAATTTATTGTTATTGAAACTGAAATATCTTATGTATAAACTGTCAATTAAACTAGAAATTTCTGTGACAGAGAAAAAACCTAAACCACCCATTTGGCATGCACAGTGATTGGTTATATGTGTATTTATGATGGACTTTTTATTGCTGCTTCAAGGCATTTGGAAAACATGGCCACATCTCTTCTTGTGTAGCATTCACTTATTGCCTGGAATAGAGCAACCCCCTTGGCATTCTGATATTCAAGAGCCTTCTCCTAAATGGTAAGTAAAAGGGGAAAAAGAAGAAGAATGGAGAAAATTGCAACTTCAAAATCAAGATTTCATATCAATTATGAATTTACCTTTTCAAAGGGTTCATTATTTAAAAATGCTGTAATAAACAGAGTGTAGTAGAGAAGCCTCTTTGCTTTTACAAACTACATGTTTTCTCATATTTTATATCAATTTCATTTCAATAATCATGTAAAGTGTATGTTTGGTGGCAAGTCAACCTTTTTAAGATCATCTTGTGGAAAGCAGAAATGAGCTCAAGAGAAGAGTTAGCTACTTCCCATATCTAACATAAGAAATCTATAACAGAAGTAGAACTAAATCTCAGCCTTATAGTTTAGGCTTTAGGCTTCAGTTTTAAGCTTTTTTTGCCTGATTGCATAAGTTTTTCTGGACCCTGATGCTACAAATAATAGTTTCATATCCCATTGATTACCTATGAGAAAAGCTATTATAAAATCAGCTGTGCCACTTAAATTATTTTTAAAAGATGGTGAAGTTGTGAAGGTTTATGTTGTCTATTGAAGTTCTTGATAGTGTTAGGACATTTCAAGTGTCCAAGGCATCATGTATTGCATGGATTCTGCTCTCAACAGCTTGCCACCTGGGGAGCCTCCTTTCTCCTAACCCCTGAATGTATCTGTAGGACAAATAATTTGAGCTTTTGTTGTCCTCCATTTTTCTTCTATGGCTGTTGATAATGGCATTATCCTCTCAGTCATCCTGGCTGGGAAATTACATCAGCCCTCTCTCACCAGTGATTTAGCCATTTATTAGGCTAGGATCAATCTTTTCAGTATACTTTTTACACATTTATTCCTTCTCGCCATTCCTGTTGCCATTCTCAACTCCACGCCTTTTCTCACACTCTTCAAAAAAATAAAATTTTCAGATTCAGGGCTTCCGGAATCTGTCTCTGCCTGATGCTCTCACTCCATTCCCTGTGTACTTTGCATGTCCGAGAAACTTGTTTTTCACCCATTACCACTTCAGAACATGCTCTCGGCTTTGCTACCTCCACGCCTTTGCTCACACTGTTTTGTGAGCCAGCAGTTGGAGGTAAAAGGACATTTTCCTACTCATATCATCTAGGTAGCCATTGCCACATCTCTGACTCCTAAATCCCCCTGGGCCGTGAAGGGCTATCCCAAATGTCAGCTCACTTCATCGCCACTTTTGCACTGAGAGCACTGCTGTGCTCAGCCCAGGCATTATCCTCATTTTACAGATGACTAAACCGAGGCCCAGGGTGGTTTAATGATCTTTCTGCACCACAGAGCTAATATGTTGCAGCCTGGAATGTCAAAATCATGCTGTTTCAGGGCACTCAGCTGTGTTCTAAATGTTCTTTGACTGAATGAAGAAGTAAACGAATTTGTCATTTTCAATTTTTCTTAATTTAAAAGTGGGAAGCACTAAATGGTGCTTCTCTGCCCCTAAAAGCCTTGCAAGACTAGAACAAAGTAGATTATTAGTGACGTGAGCTGAAAAAATGAGAAAATATAGAAATTTCTGCAAGAGGGTCAACAGTAAGGTTGTGTTGTCAATGACAAGAAAATTGAAAAGCAAGTGTTGTAATCTTTTATTTATATCTTTTAATGATGCAATAGGGAAATAAGTATCTGGAAATAGCCCAGAAGAACAGATATTAAAAGCTTAGTATGGAGAGACATTTTTGGACATTTTATATATACTAATTTTTTTATTTAGCCAATTCAGCAAGTTGAGTATTGCCACAGCATTAAAGGAAACGGGGGCATGAAGTTGCCCTGGTTGAGCACTAGTGATGTTACTGGTACCCAGAGATAAGTGTCCGCTGCATGGACTTTCACTGATTTAACTGAATGTTGAAGATGGTGTAGACAGATGATAGCATTCTGAGGTCACTTTGCAGTCACACTTACATAAGTGGAGATAGCTAAGGCTTTTAATGACGATCAGGACCATGATCCCAGTAGCTTACCTTAAAAACCTCATGTAAAAGAAGAGTAACTTACAAAGAAGTTCATATCTAAGTTCCTTTGCTAAACTGAAACTGTATCAGCATTAAAAGGGAAAAGTAACTGGATCTTTGGTTAGACTTGAGGTTCCTGTCATCGCCAGAAAAACTTCCAAGAATTTAGTGGTAATGAAATAGAATCCAAAGCAAAATTTTCCCCTGAGCCTTGTCTCTCAGAAGAGTATTGAGTCAAATCACAGGCAAGCCAGCAATGTGCTTCTGCAGATCTCCAGCCACACCAGCCTTGCTTATGGCACAGCATATTTAGTGCTATCTTTTATGATTGATCTATCTCCCATATCAGCAAAAATTGGAAATTTATAGTTTCCTTTTTATCATACAGATTAATCATGTTCTGCTAATACTACAAGTGTTAGCATGTTTAAAAAAAATACTATTAAAAATTACTTTGATCTGGTCACATTTAATTTAGATCTCCAAATTCTGTGAATTAAATCAGATTTCGAAGTCATAGATTTAAGTTCAAACATTATAGATACTATGGGTTTCTTTTGATACATTATCAATTAACATTTTAGCTACAATCATGGTCATTGCATCAGCTTTACACACTTCCTTTCCAATGGCTGCATCTGTGAAATCAGATTTGACACAGGCATTGGGTATTTTAATTTGAAAGGTGGGACATGAAAAAGGATGTGGGACATTTTGTCTTTGAAGAGGCACTTACTACTTTTACCAACAGAATTTATCGTAGCTCTTAGAGTCGCCTGTGAGAAAAGCCATCTATCTGTCTGGGGATTTAAAACATGGCTGTGGATGGCTAAGGTCATATGGCACTGAGTTAATTTTTATTTGGGGCCTCAGCTCTGGCTCATTTCCTGACTCTCTTGAGTGACTCTAGTTTATCGTTTTTTTCATGCTCCTAGTTGCCCAAAACTCATAATCCTAGAATCAATGTTGCTTTGCATCATAAACCTAATGGCCAAATGCTTGAGGAGGCTCCACTAATTGTCACAACGGCCAGGCTCTGGAAGGTGCATGATGCTCCACATGGCCTCTGAGCCCTGAACAGAGCAGGCATGGTCCCTGGGCAGCAGTCCTTCTAAGTAGCCTGAAGGAAATTTCCCCTAACCTAGTAACTGTCTTGCATGCTTAATAATCCTTTTTTTAACTTTTCTTCTGTCAAATTAAAAAACCTGTTAAGTACAATCTTTTCCATCTTGCCAGCATGTCTGAACAGGACATAAAAATTTTAATAGAGAGCTTAAAAATGTTCCTATCAAACTGTAAGAATTGCATATATCTGCAAATTCTCTCTTTTTTCCCCACTCATAATACCATTACTACCATATCGTGAGCAGCTGAACATTCTGGCAATAAAATCCAATCAAATGATTATTCACTTAAAAAAAATCTCACTTTAAGAGAGAGGTGGAGAAGTGATGCATTTTTAGACATAATTATGATAACCCCAAACTATACTTTAGAACTACTAAAATGGAAAACTGAGAAGCCAAATTTTGATAGCAGAAGCCTAGAAGAGATATAAACTGTAGGATTCCCTTCTAGGGGATGTGGTTAGGAACAATTAATTGATGGAAGTTGTCTTTGAACAGTAAAAAAAAAACCGCTCTTCAAAAGCTCTGTCTGGCATACCTCCCATTATTGCCCAGGACATTATCTTGTAATGACTCAAGAACTTATGTGTTTATGATTATCAGATTCAGATGACAGTGAAATGGTCTCTAAAGAATATATTTCAGCCCACTTAGCTAGATAGAGCATGATTTTACCTGTTTCACTGAGATAAAGAAACATGATGCTAAAGTTCAGGTCACTTAAAGTCATTCTGTCAACTGTTTATAAATAGCAGATGCCTTTTTGCATTCATACTGCATTCTCCATTTCACTATGTCCCAATCAGATGTTTATTATTCTTTCCTATGGTTTTGATTCCATAAAACTCTAAAATGTTGCATGAGTAGCAAAGAAAATTCTTCAGGCTTTTGTGTGGTTATTGTTGCTAAGGAAACCATTTCCTTCTCACTGCAGCGTATGGGACATCTGCGCCACAGTGAGTCTGCTACAGAAAGACACATAACATCAGGAATAGAAAGTGAAGGAGGAAAGAACAGAAGTGAACAAAACATAAAAGTAAGACAAGTAGAGCTCCTTTTGAATAACACTCAGATAGTGGTTGACTTTTTTTTTAATCAGGGAAAAAGTAGATGTGTCTGTGTAATTCTCAGTAACATGGGATAGCTTTATGTCCATCACTGTGGCTTCCAGACTGGGTCTCTGTGTCCCTTCTGGGAAACCCTGGGGGCACTGGCCCTGGGAGGGCCCTTGCCCATCTTCTGCAACCCTCACCACAGCCATTAGCACCACTTCCTAGAGAAGCGAGCAGCTATGTCCTGGCACTTGTGACATGTCAGTGTTGGAGGCAGCATACCTCCCATCCCTGTGATCTTCTGTCTTCCCCCCGGTTCTGACCCACCCACACCATGTTTTTCTCCTATTCTCTGTCTACCTCTCTGCCCTGACCTTTTGAATTTTCTTTGTTGCTACTTTGGACTATGCCCTGCAACCTTTCCTTGTCCTGCCCAGAATTTGTGTTTCTTAGTTGATAATGTATACAGTGATCTCTTTGCCTCCTGTGTGACTGAAATCTGAGCATCCCTGAAGGATGCTGCCTCTGCAGTCGTGCCAAGAGGCCACTGCTCATCGCCTCAAGCCCCTCAGCCCCTGTGCCAGAAAGAAGAGCTGTTCTTCTGTATCCCCACCATCTCTTTGGTGTTACTCTTTCATCCAGGTCTAAAATCTCTCCTCAACCTTGTGTCCCTTCTTGTTGCTGGTGCCCTCCTCTCACAGCTACTGGCTGTGATCACCCGTCTTATTCATTAAGGTCTTTGGGGACTGATTGTGTCTTTCTCCCTGCTAACCTAGATTTCAATATTCATGTGATTGACCCAGCTAATAACCTGTTCTCACGGCTGCTGAACTTTCTAACTCTGCTGGCTGTTCAGTTTCATCTGTCCACTCATCTGCCTGGTATCTTATACTTGGTAGGCCTTCAAAAGTCTAAACATGAGTCCATTTCTCTCCTGACCTCACTGCTACCACACATCCTCTCCCACCTCTCAGAGGCTTCCGGCTCTCCATCACGGTGTCTTCCTGGTTCCTCTGCTTGTCTCTCCCTCTTTCTACCAACCCTGACCCCTTAGGGTTCTTTTCCTATCCCAATGGTTTTATACATATCACGGGTGCTTCCTAAGTCTTTTGTTACCCCTCTGTCAACCCACCTTAGCCCTGCTCCCCTGTTTTCCTTTCTCAGCACAATCTTGAGTTGATGCTGCAGTTTGCCTTCTCGACCTTTCCCTGGGACAACTGAGTATGCAATGCCTGGGAAAGTTACAGGTTGGTATGATGTAACACCTTCAAAATCCAAGACACTCATCCTAAGCTTCAGTTCCACCCACCACAAAGGCTACATTATCCTCTGTCAGCCTTTTCTCTTCTTCTCCAAGACAGTAATTACTGACCCTATCAGCAGATAATCCAAACATAAGGAGCAGGATGGTTGTGTGATGGTTAAAAGCATACTAGAAGGAAGCTGACAAAGGCTATCAAATGGAAGAACAGGAATTCAAATGCAGGTCTGTCCATGTCTGAAGTGCAGGAAGAATTTCTGGTCACCTGTCATTGTTGATGTTAACATAAGAATAAAGTTTTGGTTTCTAAACACCTTCCTTTTGAAACCACAAAGAAGTTTGTATTGCTTTTCACAACTTGCAAATAATTTATTTGAAAAACATCTAAATTAATACTTAAATCATAGATTATTTTAGAAGATGGCCATTTAAGTGTTCCAATGATGACATTTTGTCACAAAAAATCTGGCATTTTCCTACGTCATTTTATTCATTCTCCCTTGGAAGCCCTATTTACTTCCATGGCTTCAAGTCTCACATCCAGAATACTCCCTAAAACCAAACTGTAACTCTCACCTCTTTCTTAACTGCAGAGACTCAACTGTCCAAATGCCAGCTGGACATCTGTGCAAGGATATTCTGCTGTCACTTCAAACTCAACATGCTGAAAATGAATTTGGCTTCCTATCTCCTCCCAAATGAGTTTGCTGACTTCCACATTTCTATACTTTATACTTCACCCTAGTTTTAATCATTAACAGTAATCTTCACTTTCCTTTCTTCCTCTCCCAAGGATATATTTTCTTTTCTTAACTTTAATTCTCTCACAAGCAGAATTCCCTTATTTATCCCTGCTTTGTATGGGGAGCGACTTGTGTCACTTTCTCTTTTTTTTCATCCTTCAACCTGCAAACCCTGGGTGAATGTTTCCTTTTGTCTGTAAGACCTCATATGGCTATCTTTACTTATTCCTGATTCCCTGATCTATTTTAGCCCCTACTTTTTCTTATCCATTTCTTTCCATGTAACAATATTTTTTTTAATATCTCTGAACGTGCTCAGGAGTGACCATGGATGACTGTACATTTGCATATCCATCCAAGTTTCATTCATATCAATTTTATTAAAAGTAAACCCTTCTCAAAATCGGATGTGCCATTAAGTATAAAGTCACATATATTTTACAGGTGAAGAAATTGAATCACAAACTCAGCAAGGGGTGGTGGGGCAGGGGTGTGTGTGTATGTGTGTGTGTGTTTGTGCATGCATGCGCACATGTAGCACTTTAAGCCAGTGCTTTAATCCTCTGGTACTTGTCTACCTAGTAGGTTCCCTTTAAGCAAGACAAGCTTAAACAGACCTTAATACTGATGAGCATCAGCATAGGAAATATTTAATATCAGGCCAAACTGTACACGTTCTCTGACAGTTCTTCATGTTTAAATATCAAGTTTTAAAAATCACTAACTGCTCTAAAAAAGCCCCAAAGCGGTATAGGAAATATCATTACTTCTAAAAAAATTAATCTTTTGAAGCATAAATCTATAACCAACCCCATTCTGTTTTCCATTTTCTTCCTGATATGTGAAGAATTTGTTAAAAGGGAGGTCTCAAATTAGTCAGATAACAAACTCTCAAATACACAAGTCAACCTAGGGGTAGAGAGAAGAAACTCCAAAATATACCTGTAATTCTGAGAACTGAGATAAAACAAAAAAAGAAAAGCAACATCTCTCAACCATTATTTCTTTTGTTTTTTGCTTTATTCAGCTTGCAGTCTACTCAAAGCAGAGGTGTAATTGTGCATATATTCCCTGTAGCAACTTGGGGATATGTACAGAAGCCTTCCTTCTATTACCAGAGAACACAGTACATTTTATTCATTTTATTGTGCTGTAAAAACAGACTTGGGTCCCTGGAGTTTAAAATTAGTATCATGTATATTTAAGTGACTGTGTGACAGCACCCTGCACATGACCTTGATTATCAAATGAATGATACTTTCAAGTCAGGCTGGTGTGTTAACTATGAGGCTTTGCAGAGAAGTAAGGTGTTCCAGAAGCTCTGTTGGTAGATAGCTGCAGAAGTACTGTATGATCACCCTCAAGTGCACCAGCTGGGTAGCAATTGAGAGCAACTCACAGCTGGGACTGTGACAGTTACTGTCACATTTATGAGAATGTCATTGTATCATATGACCTCTTAGGCGATAATAAGGGCCCAGGAAGACAGTGGAGGAAACTGAAGAGGCTCTGTGAATTATTACAGGGCTGCACTTTGGCATCCTGGAATAGGGATTTAGGTTGATTTCAATGTTTCCCATATCTTGCAGAGTCAAAAGAAACAACTTTTAACTGCCTCCTGTTTGCTGAAAGTACATTTAAAAAAAAAATGATTCTGAAAGTGAGCCTTAAATTTCACTCTTGTTTTTGGCAATTGTAAAATTTTTAGAGAAGATGTTAACATCATGAATGATGTTAAATAAATATTTTAAAGACCTAAAACCATAAAACTCTTGAAAGAACACTCAGGGGAAGGCTCCTGGACACCGATCTTGGATTTTGGACATGACACAAAAAGCAGAAGCAACAAGAGCAAAACTGCACAAGGGGGATTAAATCAAACTGAAAAGCTTCTGCCCAGCAAAGGAAATGATGAACAGAATGGAAAGGCAACCCACTGAATGGGAGGAAATATTTGCAAATCACATGTCTTATGAAGGGTTAACATTCAAAATATATAAAGAACAGATAAACTCAATAGTAAACAAACCCAAACAATCCAGTTAAAAAATGGGCAAATGATCTGAATAGGCATTTTTTCAAAGAAGACACACAAATGGCCAACAGGTACACGAAAAGATGCTCCACACCACTCATCCTCAGGGAAATGCTCATCCAAGTCATGAGGAGGTGTCACCTCACACCTGTTAGAATGACTATTATCAGAAAGACAAGCGTATGATACCAAGTGCATGCAAGGATGTGGAGAAAGGCAACACCCTGGTGGGAATGTAAATTGGCACAGCCACAATGGAAAACAGTATGGAGGTTCCTCAAAAAATTAAAAAATAGAACTAATATGATCCAGTGAGTCCACTTCTGGGTGTTTATCTGAAAGAAATGGAAATTACTATCTCAAGGAGTTGTTCGCATCCACATGTTTATCACAGCATTATTTGCAATAACCAACACATGGAAACAACCTAAGGGCCCATCCACAAACAAGTAGATAAAGAAAAAGAGGCATATTTATAATATGCACATCTATCAAATCATCACATTGTGTACCTTAAACTTACAATGCTATATGCCAGTTATAGCTCAATAATGCTAACTGGAAGAAAGAATGCCTGAATAAAATTAAAAGCCAAACACTTTCTCTCCTTTCTTATTATCATGGGTTTTGATCACAAATGAGCCAAATAACATCTACACACTGCTTTAGAATGCTTACCTGGTGTAATACCCATATTTGTTTTTCAATTAATGTTTGACCCTCTTCATGTTCTCTCTGGTTGGCCTTATATAGGATTTCAGAAATGTACTAAGGGCAGAAAGCTCTTAATACCCCATTTGTTTCATTCTAACCCTCATAATATCAAATAATTGCAGACTCAAGTTAATTATTTTATTCACATATTCAGTAGACTCATGTTAAGGATTTACCATGCATACCATGATATTTAGAACAGACTCCCCATAGTCAAAGTATTTATATTTAAGTAAGAATTTAATCATGTACACAATAAACTATAAAAAAGAAGTGTCATAAGGGTTTTAGTGAGGTTCTAGAGAAGTTTAGTGAAGAGAGACCACGTGGAGTTGCCGACAATGGTATTTGAGCTGAAAGTTTGCAGTCTATCTCTTAGGCTTGCATGCTCAATTATGTTTTAATTAAACAATAAGCAACAGCTTTATCTCTCTGATTGCACTGAATGTATCCACACACTGGGCTGGATGTATCCTTTTTAAAAAGAAGAAAACTTTATTATTGCTTTTTTCTATAGAGGGCTGTAGTTAGGGAACTTATTTCCATATCTATATGGCTATGACTGATGTTTTTGGAAAGTATTTCCATATAGAAAAACCCCTCTAGTTTTCAGAACCCAGCATCGTGCATGGTGAGGTAAGGACTGGCTGGCAGAGTGGAGACCCTGGCCACCTCCATATGTGTTTCATAGCATAGTCATGTGGCTGTGGGGACAGAGACACAAGAGACCAGGGGGTATTTCTACATGGGATAAGGGGGGAATAACCAAGACATTCCTTCCATCTAAAATTGCTCTAGAATACCAATGGCCATTTGCTAGCATTTCAATTCACATATTATAAGCAGAAAACCATGCCAGGGGAATGCAAAGATGTGTCACATAGCTTCCTTGGGGAACTTCCAATCTTATTGTTCTGGTAAGACATATAAAGTACCTATGGAAATACAACTAATTGTAAGATATACAGACTGGCAATCCCATGCAGAGGGCAAAACATACATAGCTGAGTTATGAGACCAGTAACCACAGCTGTGTGCTTGGGCAACTCAAAATTCTTTAGATTATATTTCCTCAACTATAAAATAAGAGGCTTGAACTAGACAGTCTTCCAGATCCACAGTTTTTAAAGGAGAGAGTCCCCAGGAGAGGAAGGCTGACATTTCAGGCAGAAAGAAGAAGGGGGTGTGTTTCTGCAGGGGAAAAGGCTTGAGAAAGCCATGGCCATGGGGATGTGTAAAGTTATCTGGAGTGGAGTGAGCAAAGCAGTCTGTCCTTAGCCTTGGCTGTAGACACCTTTGCCCTGAAAGCTGTTCTCCAGCAAGGTCCTCAATTACAAATTGAGGGCATTGCCTCATCTTAGGCTCCTCGCTCCCACACATGCTCCTATTTCAAGCTGCATCTTAGGACAGTTAGAAGCCTCCAGTCCAAGCATTCTAGGGTTGTGATCACAACTTCAAGATATGATAAGAAGCAGTAGCCCAAAATGAGTGAAGGAATCCATAGCTGAGCCCCATGATACCCGTCCACATTGGTGCCAACAGGAGACTGCATACATGTCCCAAACCAGGACATCTCTGGCGACTGTTAGGGTTAAGTCAGCAAAGTGTACATGGCCATGGGCAAGAAATCAGAAGGCCTATGCTTATGTCTCTGCCAGTTCTTCCCCTAACCACAAATTACCCTCCAGTAAGTCATGCCCTCAGTAATCTCACTGAGATTCAGTTTCTCCAACATTTCATGGGACAATATTATCTTCCTGGCCTCTGGAAGTGGGTTCTTGTGAGGCATAATATAAGGTATTTAATATAGGTGAAAACTTTTGGGAAACATACAAAATGTAAGCAATGTAAGGTATTATTATGATCGAAGAGCTTTTCCAGATATGCTCATGGTAGTTATTCGATTTTCTTTTAAAACAGCAATAGCTATACCGACTTTACTGCAGTGCTCTTCCCAAACCGTTTTGCATTATTATGTGCTGTTATTACAGTGAAGCTTCTTCCCACCCACCAGTGGTTAGTGGTAAAAGTGGAGTTTGAGGTTGTAAAAAATATATAATAATGCAATAGAAATATGGAGGTAGAAATGAGATAGGTGTATTTTGGGCTGAGTACTGTAAAATGCTAGATCTAAGAGTAGTCATTGACTTAAAAATCCATCTCTGAAAAATGTTTATTGATTTTCTCAAATGTGATAATACTAAGTTTTTTTTTCTTTTAAGTCTGGTAAATGATAATGGACTATGCTTTTATCAGCAAATAGCAACATAAATAGGTGATAGAAACTCACTTCCCAAATGTAAATAGTAAGCTTTCAGAAATCAACAGTGCTGTACCTGTGTTTTTAATTGTCTTTGGCCATTTTAATTTCATAATATCATCACATTTCTCATTGCATTTTCATGGGCTCCAGCTGCTTTGCAGCCAGAGTTGTTAATCTTATATGTGTATGTATGTACATAAATACGTACACATAGACATACATATGTATCCCTGTGAAATTTCTGATACTTGATCATTTATTACATAGACAAATGAAAATTTCATGGTTTAATCTAATAGATAACAGTGCTTTATTTCAGATCCAGATTATGTGAAATAATGAACAGGATCAACCTGTTCTACTGGTACAGTGTAAACAACTAGAGAGGAGTGCTTCAGTAGAAAGTTTTTGCTTTGACTTTTAAGTTTAAAAGAAGGACAAATATATTTAATGATTAACAAATCTCATTTAAACATACCCAATATCTGAAGATTTTTTACTGCAACTGAAGGTTGCTACCATCTCTAAAACAATGTTCTTTTAATAGATATGTATGAAAAATTACAGCAAATTCAAGATACTCATGTCATTGAAACCATTAACTGTGTTAGTCACATTGACCCTAAACATTGTTAGCAATTGGGCCTATTTGTGCAACTGTGGAAAACAGTTCTTTTTCAGTTCAGCATGTGAAGAAGACTGCTCTTTTGGAGTGTGCCAACCAAAACGAGACACATGTGGGTTTGTGAATTTACTCATGCTTCACAAATGTGGGACTGAAGCTGGATTAGCTCAAATGTGTGACCAAGATCAAGATGGTGCTGGATGCCCAGTGGAAACCTGTCACAGGAATAACACAGCCGTGGTGGTGCGTTAATCTCTTCAGAGACAGCTAGTTTTGCTCTCTCCAATCATGACAGTCTGCCTCCAATTTTTTTTTCATTTCACCAAAAAATGGAAGCATCTTTGGGTCAGTGACTCAATACCACTCAATCTCCACTCCCTGGGGAACATTTTAGAATGCATTTCCTATCAGTGATAACTTAATGCTTTCATCATTGTTTTTTTAACAAAGGGAAACACCTTTGCAGGAATAGAAATGGAAAGAATAGAACCCACATAAGCAGAGTAGTCACAAACTGATAGAAACAGATCTGCAGGGCTGAGGTCAGACTCATGTTGAACCTTCAAACCATGCTTTCCTTTTAATGGGTATCTTCTCCAATTACTCTGGGGCCCACTGCCTTTCATTTATCCTGGGGTAGGATGGGTATACATAGTAAGAAGTAATGTGTCACAGCAGATAAAATAAAAACTTCAAATTTATTCTGGATCCAAATCCAACTCTGCCACTTGGTGGCTATGTGATATGGTGCAACATAATTAACATCTTTGAGATTCAGTTTACTTGCTTGTAGAAATGCCTGTGTCATGGAGCTGTTGAGTATATTAATGGATGTGTATAGTTCTAGAACATCGTAGGGACTTCATACTCAGTAGCTATAATAAGATAATCCTCTAACTTATCTTTGGATTGTTTAGTCTGATTTGTTAGAGTTGGGGACAGAGTTGTAAAGAAAGCAAGTTTTATTTGTACAAATTCAAGTTTTCCTTCTGCCAGTAACACGTTAATAACAGAGCTCTCCCAAGCATTTATTTATTTGAAGGACAGTTACATTTACCTTAGTTGACCTTAACTGATTTCCCAGTTGAAATTAGGCAATTCAGTTGCATTTCCAAGCCTCAAACATTTCACATTTTCTGTAAACATATTTTTTTCACTTATGAGAAAAATTAGGATAGTACAAATAGTGATATGGAAAACTTTTCAATGATTAACTGTTGTGATCATTAAAAGGAAGCCGTGAGACATGCTTATGTAGTCAAAGTATATTGTAATTGCAAGACGGATTTCTTAACAATTGGGTGTGTACCACACTTTGCTACCATATAAAGCCTGAGTTATCACCCTTTCATAAAAGGACAAACCTGAGTTCTGGAATGTGTATTTGTTACATTTAAAGACATTTTTTATGGGAAACTACTAAATTGCCCTCCTTTGCCTCTTATAGTTTTAAGACCATCTTCCCCTCCTACATGCCATGCTAAGCCAGCCATGGACATCCACTGCTATTCACAGAAATTGCCCAGTTCTCACTGCTCTTGTATGGGCAATTTATACTTGTTCTGTCACTTTACTCAATTTTAGACCTTTGGCCTCTCTGCCTTTGAACTTGCTTATAGCTTTTTGGATTTGTTGCTTGTATTTACAATGCTCAGCATTTTGAATCTTGCTTCTGCCAATACATTTTTGGCTTCATGTTCCATGTTGGCTCAGGGCACCCGCTGGATCAGTCCTGATATACCCCCACCTTCTAAGTGTTTCATACACAATCTGTGTCTGCCTCATTGTAGCTGGGATGAATCATAGGGCTACAGTTTTTAAAAGAAGCAATTACAATATGGCATCCACAGACAAGTTTTGTGTCAACTAGACCACCACCTAGTACCTTTGTAGTGTCTTCCGTTAACCTTTATGGCTTCTTAATGAGGTTGCTTTTACTGTCATGCAGCCTAAAAGTTTTATGTAATATATTTCTGAACTAAAAAAAAATGTCTAACTAAATATCAATAGTTACTTTCTTTATACTTTTTAGGTTTGCTGTCCTTCAACTTAAATTGCCAAATCATATTGCTCAAAGCAAATTGGCCTTTTATTTCACTGACAGTGCAAACTGGTGAATCTCCAAAAACCACTTGTACTTGCCTTCGGAATACATCTTTAAATTTCATATAATTTAATTCAAGTGCAATAGTTAGATGGGAAGTTACCCTCTTTGTGTCTCACGGAAGCCTGGACAGTCTCCTCAGTATTGTCTCTTTTGGAGGTTGATATGCAGTAGGATTATGACTCATGTTTGTTACTCTCAGATTATGTATGCTGGAAATATAATGTAGATGCAAAGTAGGTGTAAAGAGAAACATTTTAACTAAATAAGCAAGGAAGCAATAAGATCCTTTAAAATAATGCAAAAAGAAGACATATGGCTTTATAACAAATCTTGCGGGAGAAACTCAAAAAAATTTCATGGTCTACAAGCTTATGTAATGTGATTACTTTAAAAAAATAAGATACACTTGGTATACATTAGTCTAGAAAACTTTAAAGAGCTTATTTTCAAGTAACCACTTTGGCCATTTAAACAACCTACTAAAGTAAGTAAGAATATAATTTCCTATTGAACATTTCAGATTTCAGAGTGGATACAAAATACATTATCTGGCTAACTAAAAGATAAAAACGTTATACAAGGTAGCTTTGTTCTGATACAGTGTGAAAGTGAATTTGGAGTCAAATGAACTTCATATATAATATCAATGCCAGTGAGATTCCCATATTTTGACTGGTATCTGAGCTTCCATTAACTCACTCATTAAGTCCATTTTCCAGTAATCATTTAATTTATTTATTGCCCTATTTTGATCTAAAATGAATTAAGGTAGCTTACAGAGATCTATACAATAAAAAAAGTCAAAATCAAATTTAAAAGAAAAATTACACAGAGATACCCTAAATGCATACATAGAAATCTGTATAATTGCAGCATATAGTTTATATATTCCTGGAATTAACCCATTAACTTGTCCTTACAAAAACTAGGCATTAAGAAAAGATGATTAGTTACAAGATCCACAATATCCATGAATAAAAGCAAACTGGCTGCTCAGGAGACACTCAGCACTAACAGTTTTCTTTCTTGAGTTTGCATGGAAGGGATGTAGTTTAATGTAATGGATGGACATCAGCATCAAGGGTCACACAGCTGTTGCTTAGAATTTTCCTCAGTGTGCTGTGCTGTGGAATCAGACAAAACTGCAACAGTTTTCTATTGTTCTGACTTACCCCAAGAGTTGGTTTTAGAGTATGTAGAAGAACATATGGACTGTGTATCTTTCTTGTAATCCTTTACAAATATTGTTTTTCTTAGTTTAGCTTCTGAAATGTATGGAACAGCCTTGAGTCCAACATGTACCTGGTGTGCTGGTGTCCTGTTGCCAGCCAAGTGAAGCATTAAATGCTTTATCAGCTGAGTGGAAAATAGGATTGATTCTCTTATTAAAACTGAGTTGCCAGAAGACAGGTGCCTGAACAAAAGGTCGTCTAAGTTCTTCTGAGGGGAATCAAGAGTGAACCTTTCAGGAAGGCAAAAAATGCTTCCATCAAAAATGATTTTCAGTTTGTGGTAACAAACATGCAAATGGGCCCTTATTAAAGGATTTAATGCCCCAATCAGCATCATTGTATATAGATTTATTATACCTGCTTTATAGGCCATAAGAAATGTAGAATAAGATTTATATTTGGTAGAATTACTGGCAGTCTTCTTTATTTTATACATCACCTCAATACCAAGATGTCAGCACCTTCCAGCCAAGATCACCAGGAACATACCCGGAGTCTGCAGTGAGGAAGAGCGCGCACCGGGAGAGCTGTGGGACATCTCAGTAGGAAGATTTAGGATTTGTCCTTGCGTTAGGTGACTTTGAAGAGGGCTCAGGGTGCGGTACTTCTCTGTGGATTGAATGCTGTGAGGAAGCAGAGATTTTTCTGATTGGCAGTCTAAAAAGTTCTTATCTAGAAGGTGGAAGGATGAAGTAAGGCTAATGCTATAATTGGAAGTGATGCCGCTCAAGCTGGTCTTGTTTTTCTCTTGATCCATCATGCTCACAGAGTGACCTTGTCTTAACTTGGTGTCCTGCGCAATTGCTGACCTTTGACAGGAAAACACCAAGGCTGAACTGTGAGTGCCACACCAGCTCCCAGTAGCAAGACCTAATCAGGATAGTTTTCATCAGTCAGCTTTTCTCTTTCTCACAGTCTGGGCATTTTTGCTCATCTGTTGACCTTGCCAAACTGCACCTCTAAAAGGGGAAGCCCACTTTTTAAAGACAGATGCTAATAAAAGAATTTTAAAATTATTAGGACTCTATAGAAAATCAGAGGAGCAACATTCTTTTTGAATTAGCTGAGGTTTAAAAGATCCATGGTAGTAAAAAAGGGCACGTAAAATTGAAAATCATCATGCTTTTCATAGCAATCTCATTCAACAAGTTGGGCAAACAGTGAATTCTTTCTACCTAACCCAAGATAATCATTCAGGTTTTATTTAATAAGTGGATAATATCCAAATCAAAGAAGAAATGATAGTCCAACTGTTTTCAGTACTGGTTAACAATATCTCTGGACTGTGTTCAGTTCTGTTTAACCTTACATTTTAGGAGTTAAGACATGAGAGCAGTTTTGAAATATCTGAAGCTCTGTCATGTGGAATAGCTTTTAGACTTCTTCTGTTCTGCTCCAAAGCCAAAACCAGTATCGGTAGTTTTATATAACAGGGAACAAAGATATCTATTCAGCAGAAGAAAGTAGTATCTCATAATTAAGAGCTTTCCATAAATAGAATGGTTTGCTTAATTATATATTGAACTTTCTAACATTGGAAATGTTAAAAACAGAAGCTGAATGAACTCTGGAAAAGCAGACATTACTAGAATGTCTGGAATGAGAGTTTGGACTAGATGGTTAGTCAAGACCCTTTCTAACACCAAAGGCAAAGTCAGTGAGCTTGAGAAAAGAGTAAGTCAGTAGGAGACCATGATCTAGGGCAAGCTGAAGGCACTGTTTTAGTCGGGTTTCTCTGAAGAACCCAATGCTACAGGTGACGAAAGAGGAAACTTAAACAGGTGAGGCAGTCTGAGTTCACCACTGCCGAAAATCAGGCCATTCAAAGATGTCTTCTGTTGAGCATACAATGAAATGAACATGACCCATGGGCAAAACTCTGCCCACCCCTTTTTTAAGTACTTCAGGACTAAGCAATAATAATAGCATTTATAATTTACTTAATCGCACTCGTGGTACAATGTTAAGTGCTATGCAAAAACATGCAACATCTGATTTACTATCTTTGCAACTACTCTATGTGGAAGGTACTATTATTATTCCTGTTTTATAGATGTCATAACATGCTCAGCACTTCACAGCTATGTGGCAGAGCCTGAATTTGAATCCATGTTCGTTTGAGTCCATGGATCACTCTCTTCATTCTAGGTCACACCGCTTCTAGATAGGAGGAGAGATGAAGTTCTAACAACTGGTATGGTGAAAAGGTCATTCCTTTCCATTAAGGGAAGGGGTGTAGGGGATAACAACTGTTGACAGTTTCCTAATCAGCACAGTCAAATATTTAATTTTCCAAACCTAAAGGAAGGCCAAGATGAAACTAAGCCATAATTGAGGATCTTTAGCATTAACAGAAAAAATGATTGTACCTGCAGGCTTATATATCTTTTAAGTTTTTCTTAATTTGGAGTATTATGTGGTGAACCATGTGGGAGTGGATCTTATGTGTTCAATTATTTTAAAATATGGTATACGACCCAGTGATCCCAAAGCAAATATTGCACTAGAAGTAATAATAGCCCTGTAAGTAATAGAAGTAATAGTAGTAGGAGTAGTAATAGAAATTATAGCAGATGACCATGAATTACTTACTATAGGCCAAAACAGTTGTTCATGATCTTCTCATTAAGTACTCAGAATAATTTTATAAAGCTGGTATTATCATTATAAGCAAACAAACAGCATAAAAAGCAAACAAATATTGAAATATGGGCTCAGAGAATTTAGGAAACTTTCTTAGCTGGCATATCTAGCTTACTTAAGAGCCTCTAATGAAAACCTTGAGTACCCAAACATACAAACTTTTTATTTGGATAATTTGAATAGAGTTGTAAAATGTGTGTTGGGAAAAATGTTCAATACATTGTTAATTTTGTTGTTGTTCATTTTTAGAATAGAAGCTTCAGATCCTAGGGAGGAGTGGAACCTCAGGCCAAACAGTTTATTAGTACCATAAAGTTAATGCATTTTAGATATTCCTTTGGGAGGTAGTGACTGTAAACATTCATACAAATAAAATATTAACCCAAATTTCAAATATACTTCAGTTAATCAGTCTCATGTTGACTAAGTTTAATTAAGTGTTTTAAATAGCAATATGCTCTGCACAAAGCCATTTTAAAAATTGGTCTGAGTGTTTAATTTTGTGTCTGTTACAAGTTTGCCACAGTGAACAAAATACTCATTTCATGTACTTGACCATCAAAGTCATTAAATAGTGGTTTAGCTACTTGCTGCTGGTTAACGATCCAGGGCATCACGATAGCTCTGTAGGTCTCTCAGGTAAATACAATCTGTTTAAATTAGTGTTGCCTGAAAATAAGATTATTCAGCATGACTTAATTTAACATAAGGTGATGAAGACTTATCATTTCAAGTTCCATATTCAATTGACAATACCTTGATTCGAAAGGAATGCCTGCTTGGATCCCTACCTTAATATCTAATAAAGGTGCTAAGACAATAAATAGGAAGGTGATTTTATAAGTGGCACCATGAGTAATACAACTAGGGATGCTAGATTATGAAATTAACATACAGAAACAGTATTCCAGTCTGCTTCTCAGCAACATATGTTTATCGAGTAACTTTGTGTTGCGTGAGCATCAGTACAGTGTGTCTTTGAGACACTTTGCACTTCTCAGACCCTATTGTGCATCCGAATTACCTGAAGGTCTTGTTAAAATGCAGATTCTGATTCAGTATATCTGGAGTGCGCTTGAGAGTTTGCAATTCTAATAAACTCTTAGGTGATGGTGATGCAATTGGTCTACAGATCACACTTTGAGCAGCAAGAGCCTAAATTATTTTGATAAAATCTTCTCCGTATCATTTCTCATTAAAATCTGTGATATCTTATTTAAACATAAACATGGATATTGGGAGAGATTGTAGTTAGATATAAATGTATCCCCTCCTAACAAATGACAAGCTATCAAGTAACAAACATTCTTGCCAGTTGCCAGAAACTTTTGGCTACTCCCACCTAGAAAGACCATTTGTAAGGCTAGGAAGTGGTGGAAAATCTACTTTCAGTCAATGTCTTGACACCTGTCTGAAACTACCCACCTTGGGGCATGAAGTAATCATGAGTGTCTGACAGATACCTGTCTTTTAGAAATTACACTGAAACCACCAATTCATTTTGTAGCAGTTGCTGAACAGCTGTCTGTTGATAATAACTTTTAGTCACTACCAGTTTAGGCCAAATTGGAGCCAATGACCTTTGGGTGAAAAGTTTCATATTCCATTTCCAGTCCCTGGGGCCAGCAAAGACTCTTGTTGGAAGAGTTGTAATTCATGAATTTCAGCCTGCTGCCTCCAGCCCAAAGCACAGAAATTGTTTCCTGGAACTCGTAGTCACATTTAGGCTATTGGTGGCTCGTGACAGAGATGTAAGAGAACAGTGTAAGGATTTGCTATGGTTTCCTTTTTTTCCCCCTAAGTCGTGCTTCAGTTGATTAGTATAAAACTTACATGGGCAATTATCTAACTTAGTTAATGGCAGTGGATTCCTAGTGTTTATAAATAAAGATATAAACTAGAAAGCCCAAAGTCTATATTCTTCACTGACAATCGTTTTTGAAATGGAACTTCCAAATATGCAATTAGCTTTCTTTTCTGAGCATAAAAAGGTTGTTGGGACCTGTGAACCACCTTAGCAGAAAAATTGTATTGTTCTCATCTCATTATCACTGGAACAGTGACATGGAGTAATGGGGAAGAAATGGTAGGCTGGACCTGTGGAATTGTTTTTACTGAGTGTTCATTCTTATGTGGTAATCATCTAAATTAATAATAAAGATTTCCCCTTTTATATGGAGGAGAGAGCCTGATCCAAATGGCCTCATATAAGAGGAAATTGCTGAATAAAGTTATTACTCTAATCATGCCCCCAATGTTAATAATCTACTTTATAAAAAATGACACTCAGTGCATTCCAACCTACCACACTGAGTATAGTTGAAGCCCAACTGACAGTTGTGGTTGCCTTTTCAATATCAATTAAGACAGATCTACTAATAGGGTTGTATTATTAGATAAATGCCTCTGGTAAGAGAAGAAAATGTCATTACTGAGCTGCATCGGATAGCTGTTCACTGTGATGAATGGTAAACTATTCATTCACGAGGTCTACCTACCTATTCAGAGTCCCTTTTCTTGTCTACATTCATATGAACACTGTCATTCTTTAGCTGATGGAAAATGTTGAATGAAGCTTCCTAGATTTTTTTCTGTATTTTTATCAAATACCATTACATTGACCTCCAAGAGACTGCTCAGATTTCCTAGTGTTGAATGTTTTGTTAAATTCTACAGTCATAGGATTCTGAGTTTAGGCTTGGGAAATTATCTTGTTTTACAGAGGCTTTTGCTATTAGTATTTCTGTTTAATAATATCTGATGCATCTGTGAGACACACACACAACACAAATACACACATTCTTCATCCATCCAGCCTCCAAACCATCTCCCAGCTCTCTTGTTGCTCTCCACATTTTTTTCCATCTAGCAACAAGAATGAATAAAACCTTAGATAAAATCATATGTTTCTCCTCTATAAAATCCTTCCTTAATCCCTTGACTTGGCTGACAAGGCCTTGTATGATCTGCTTCCTGTCTGTTCGTCCAGTCGAATCCTGCCTCTCCTCATTGCTCATTATGCTTCAATCATGTTAATGTTCATCAGTTTCTATGTATCTCAAGCATTTCTGTCCCAGCAACTTTATGCCTGCTACTGTTCGGCTTCTCCTGACCTTTTGCATAATAGGCAAATGTTTATCCTTCGGGTCTCAGTTTAAACAGCACCTCCTCAGAGAAACCTTTCTAACCCACCCTACCTAAAGGTTTTCTCTATTGCTCTTTGTTACAGTACTCTGGAATGTCCTTTATTTATCTCATTTATTTGATTAATTTTTAATGGCTTTTCTCTTTTGGACTATCAAGTTCTTTGAAGACAAGCACTTTATCTGTATTACTTATTTACTGGGCACATATTAAATGCTCAGTTAATGAGTCACTATCTATGCCTGGAAAATTGTGTGTTGGTAGTTGATTACTACTTAGGTCAGGGGATGACACTTTACCCCCCATGATGGGCCAAATCCACTCCAATACCTGCATTTGTACAGCCCACAAAGTAAGAAGGGCTTTTACATTTTAAATAGTGTTAAAAAAATCATACAAAGAATATTTTGTGTCACATGAAAATCATAAAAATTTCTATTTTAGTATCCAAAAATGCAGTTTTACTGGAGCACAGACACACCCTTTGTTTATGTGCTGTCCGTAGCAGCTTGCATGCTCCAGTGGCAGATTTGAGTAGTTATGACAGAGACCATGTGCCCCCAAAGGCCTAAAATATTTGCTCTCTGGCTCTTTGTACAAAGTTTGCTGACCTTTCAAAATTAGTTAGAGGTCAGCAAACTTACACCAAAAGCCATCTTTGTTGCCCTGAAGTGTTTTATAAACATTATGTGGAGGAAGGAATTATAGGAAATCCTAAAATGAACTACTTTAGTCCCTCTTAGTGTGGCCTAACTTTCAAAATAAACCTCATTTGATTTGTCTACCTCTCACTGAGGCAACTCTGAAAGGCAGTGATTTTCAGATATTAATATGCATCAGACTAACTTGGAGTGACCCAACGCCAGAGATTCAGGTTGGGAAGGAAGGAATGGAAGTTGAGAAACTGCATTTCTAGCAAGACCCCAGGTTAAGAAATAGCCAACACCACCAAGGTTGTGTCCTTTACACGATGCGGGTGTCCCATATACCATCAGTGTAAGAATTTATTTTCTCACTTTTGATCATGTGCCAATGTTATTTGAGAAGCTAGGAAAACAAACCTAAATGATAAATGGCTCCCTTGGATAAGCAAAAATGTAGTGCTATGCAGACATTAAATAAGTAATTACAATAAAACAGAAAGGCTGTAATGAGGTATAAACAAACTCTGATAGGAACGCCAGTTGGTGCCTGAAGATCTATGAAGAATTAAAAAGAGAAATTAAAACTTCTAGAACTCTGTAATGTTTCAAGAAAGAAGTCCATACTTCAGCTTGGTCACACCAGTCTACAGTATCTGATAAAGATATGCTGAGTATTGGTAGCAAATTTATAGGTTCTGCCCAGTATTTCTTCTTTTGAAGAGAAAGAAGGGGAAGATAATCATGAAAAGGTTTGCAGTTCTTCAAGCGAGTGGCTAATATGAATACCTTTCTAAACATTATTCTGTTTTTTGTTTTCCTCCTTTGAAACTGAGTTGGGTATCACTGTTGTCCCTTACCCATCATTTCCCAGTAGCCCAAGCTACTGTCATTGCACCCCTGCTACAAGCCCCTGAGTGACCTCAGTACTTTCCCCCCTTGCTGCTTCCAATCCATCCTACGCACTGCAACCTGGCAATCTATTTTAAAAACAAATCTTAATACCTTTTAAAACCTGCAATTGCTTTCTTTTACTTTTTGAAAATTAACCCAAATCTTTTTTATAGAAACATCATTGATATACAATTTTATGTCAGTTTCAACTATACAACACAGCAGTGGTCCAACAGTTACCCATATTATTAACTGCTCCCCCACCCCCTCTAGTGTGGTCACTATCTGTCAACATAGAAAGAACCATTAACTGTATTCTCCATGCTGTTCTACTGTCCCCATGACCAGCCTGTATTGTAACTGAATTATTGTGCCCCTTAATTCCCTGCCCCTTCCTCCCCAACCCTACTCCCTTGGTAACCACTAGTACCTTCTCAATGTCTAAGAGTCTACTGCTATTTTGTTCCTTCTAGCCCAAATCTTTACCAAAGTCTTCTGGCTCCATAAGACCTCGAATCTCAGGGCTTCCCTTGTTGGCACCAGCCATCTTCTCCCTGTAGTTTTTCTTTTCTTCCTCCAGAATTAGTGTTATTGTAAGTTTATTTCCTCAGCCTGGACTATTCTTCCTTCCTATACCCTTGAGCCATTATTTGATTCTACTCTTCTAATCTCAGTTTAGACATTAATGCATGGGGCAGCTGCCCTTTCACTGACTCCATCCCCACCCCAACTGCCAGAAGCAAGAAATGACTAGTCCATACAAATAATCAGTCTGGAAACAAAGGCCATATTGCTGTAGTACCACCAGGGAGGAACATCAATCATCACATTAAATCTGCCATCAATCTACCGTGAGTTAGTTTATGTCATCAAAAACAAACTTTATGTTTCACACTACCTGAGCCTTGGTTTAGTGTAATGTTAGTAGTAGTTTACAACATAGTCTATGTCGCGAGTTAAATTGAGAAAGGGGTAACTTATCTGGATAACTAATTAGCAGAAATTTTGCAGTTAACTTTTACAAACAAATTGATTTGTATTTTGGGGGAATACACAATCACATATTCACACATATATCAACTTCCATAGTAGTTCAGTCATTTGACCTTCAGAGAAGTTGTTGGAACAAATTTCAGGAACACTGGAGAAATTTTATTTCTTATTGTTAGGAAAGCCACATGCATTTCCTAAATATCTGTATTGATCCAGATATATTTTGGGCCATGTGGAGGGAGGGGGTCTGCATGAGTATTGAGTCATAATTCCATTTTTTTCCTAAAAAGTCTGACTTAAACTCTTCTTAGAGTTTTCAAAACACCTTTATTTGACCTTTATAGCTTTGTTACAAAAATAATTTGTGATTTTGCACTTGTGTGCTTAATGGATTAATATCTGTCTCCCCAGTAGAAGGTAAGTTGCAAAAGGACTTGCTTGTTTTGTTCACCATTGTGCCTTGAGATAATCTGTGCCTGGCACATAGTAGGCTCTCAGTAAAATATATGCTGAATGAATGATGGCATAATTGGATGTATGATAACCTCTCCCTCTGTCCATCACTCAGCTCTCATTGGCTTGGTCAGCTGATAAGGGTCTTAGCCCTGCTGGTGATCCTTGTACCCCTTCCTCACTGAGCCTCTTGTCCATCAAATGTCCACTACTATTCTGGACCTTTGGATTGATTCTCAACTTCACCTTCACCCACTCTTACTAGTTATGGATGGCATTACCTGCTACCAGTAACCAACTACTTAATGACTCTTACTTTTTTCAGAAGAACTAACCTAGGAATTGCAACATTATGCAATCTAAACATTATCATTTTGACATATAATTAACATAAAATTATTAGTAAACTTCTTTTTTTTGTACTGTCTTGAAAATCTAATGTGGATTACATTCACAGCACATCTCGCTTCAAACGAGCCACATTTCAAGTCCTCAAGCAAGAGTTGTTGAGCATGTAGCAAGTGGCTACCATTGGACAGGGAGCTTAGGATGTTATCAGCTACTAGGTGATGGCAGATGGCCTCATGTGTGCGGCTTTGGGCCACAGTGTCGCCTTAGGAATCACATTGAAATTTTACAGTTTCTTGGAAAGCCACGTCGCTGTTCTCCTTGTCCTACTCATTCTACTCCTCCTCCTCTTTTCCCCCTTATCCTCCAAGTCTTTCTCCTCCTCTTCCTCCTCCTCCTCCTTTCTTTCCATCTCTTCTGATCTTTTTTTGATCCATGCATATCTTCCTTTACTTTTCTCTTTCTCCATTAACACAATAATTATTTTTTTACAATCTACTCTTATTTCTACTACTTTCATAATTTACTACAGAATGAGGTGGTTGGTGGGAAAGGAAAAATTATAAAACTTTGAGTGGGGAGTGTACCTCAATAAGGCACACATCTTTAAAGAATTAATGGTTGGTTTCTGAAGATTTAAATACAAAATACCAATAGCTTTGACAGAATTTTCTTTATTGTGAGGTTGATTTTCATAGGTTGTGAATATATTGATTCAGAGAAAAAAAATTTTTTCATTATTTAACACAGTTAAAATCTTCTGGTTATACACCAAAAACCCTTTTCTTTAGCCTTCTGGGTCAGTTCATTGTTTTCTTGGCTTTAAATTGATTTTACTTACATCTAAATTGCTGCTAACTTTAACCATGCTCTAACATTTTGATTTATGTTTGTAAGCATCCCATAGATCACAAGATGAGCACAATAAAAATGGTGACTTAAAAAAAAAAAAGAAAACCTTAAGGTGTTCCATGGACTAAACTAGAAAGTTGAAGTGTTTCATGTAGGCCTTCCACAGAGTAATCGCAGGTCACAGTCTATGGGAGATATAGATGTATTTAGGGACTGTCTAATTCACCAACAGGGACAAATACAAATGAAAGGCTTGGAATAAAAATAGAAATACTCTGCAACCACAACCACTTTCCCAGAAGAGAATGTACAAATACATAGAAGGAAAGAGTAAAATGACAGTTCTCCATGTTTATGGCAAAAGAGCAAATGAGTCCAGGCTGTCAAGTAATTGAAATTGTTGGCTACAGTTTATTGTCATTCTCTGTTCATTGTCAATTCAGGACTTTCTAACATGACAGCAAGGAAATATAACCTGTTGTTGCTACATCTTTTTAAAGTTTTCATTGCAGAATTTTAGAAGAGATCACTTTAGAACCATGACCTGATTCTGTCACTTCACAAATGAGGAAACTAAGGTTTAGAAGAGTTTGATGCCTAATCCAAGCAAGGTCTTTTAGGAAGTCCCTGGTAGAATCGTGATTAGAACATAGATCCTCTGACTGCATGCAGAGCTCTTTCCACTATGCCAAACTTGGAAAAATCCAGCAAACAAATTCTCCAAGTAGAAGTAAAATTCTTTTGTATTATTTTTCTGACTTTTATTAGCAATTGAGGATTAGACATTAGATATTTGGCAAATTTCTTCAGTCATTAACCAACAACCAAATTAATGATAATCAAGATTAATCAGAATTTTCCTGAATATTGCACTTGCAAGACAGTGACAAAAGAAAGTCTTAGAGGTCTCCTAATTTCATAGTAATTTTATGTCTTCACAGTTAACAGCACCATTGAGGGAAGGAAGTTATATGACAAGCTATAAATGTTGTGTGTGAAAAATAATATTGTCCTTGAAATGTTCAGTTTCCTTTATCAATTTTTGAAGAAGTAAATTTAATCAAGATGACTATCACGGGAATCCACTGAGCTTTGTGTAAATGCCTGTTTACAAATTCATTAAAATTTCACTTCCACTTTCTCATTTACAGAGCCAAACAGGGAATGTCTCTTAACCACAGCTCACTCACTAGACATTAAAACTTAAACAATTAATTGCAATAATAACACAATTGCAAATGGTTTCCATTCAAAAAAGTAGACACATAAATGTGTTACTAACAAGAATTATCATGTAAATTTATTTTTTCAGTGCTGTTTTCCAGAACTCTTTGCATTGACATTGTGTTTAGGTTTCCCATCGCAGTTAGCCAACCACACACCCTGCCTATCCAGGAAAGCATCTCCACTGTGGTTTAAGAGCATCAAGGTCTCTTCTGAGAAATATGATCCCCCACTAAATTGACCAGATATATAGTCCAGATTTCATGATCAACCTTGTGGATTAGAGTTTTAAATACTGTTAAAGTGCAAGCATTATATGAATTATATTAAGCCAATTGTAGTCATTGGCACTTTGGTTTAAATTAGTTTGTAAGAGGGATGATGGAGTCACTTAGCAAGACCCCAAGGAAATTACAGGTGGGACACATATACTGTACAGAAGAAAAAGAAAACTGAAATTGTTATGGGGTATGAAAGCAAGAGTCTGATGAGAGAACTTGGAGGCATGCGTACCAAGAAGTACTGTGGCTCCAGTGTGTTGCCAGAGAGAGAACAAGAGGGAGGACGGCAAATATGAATAATTTCTCTTATTTTGCACTGTTACCAAGAGTCAACAATTTCTCTCTGGGTTATGACTAATTATAAAAAGGGTTTTTCAGTCGTGTTCTTGAACACAAGGGCGGTCCTCACATAAGTCCGTATTTACATCATTTACTTGAAACATTTGTTTGTTTTTTGCCTTCTAATCTACAACTTGATAATAAAGTAAAGTGGATTTATCATTTAAGACAAAATAAAATGGATGATAAAGAAACAGGATGGAAGAGCATTACTGAGAAATATATATCTGTTAGGTGTTTAATAATATTTTACACATACTCAGTGCAGCAAAGCAATTAAATGAGAAATATCATTGACACAACGTCACCTGAAATTGTTTTTGTGTTTTCGTGGCTGCTCGGTTTTCTCAGTCATTTAAAGCAGAGATTTTCACTTTACTGTTTATGAGAAAAGTAGTCTCTCAGGTGACAATATGGCAAACTAAAAAGTGACTTGATAAAAGAGATTATCTAAGGCGACACCTGTCCAGTATGGAAGGCACTAGCCACATATGGCTATTGAGCACTTCTGAGTGAGATATACTGTAAGTGTAAATTGTATCTTGGGTTTTGAAGACTTCGTAAGAAAAAAAGTAAAATACTACATTCATAACTTTCTATATGGATCATGTCTTGAAATGGTAATATTGTATATACTGAGTAAAATAAAATATATTATTCCAATAACTTTCAATTTTATTTTTCCTTTTTTGATGTGGCTAACTAGAGAAGTATAAGCTGTGTATGTGGCTTATATTTGTGGCTCACATTACATTTTTCCTAGACAGTGCTGCTCTGAGGGGTTTGATATTACTTAAATGTGATAGGCTTGTGAATTGGGCTTGTAATTTTTTACATTACTATAAATATAAATTTTCAAATGCTTCACTTTGAAAGCAGATATATGTTTGAAACATTGAAAAATCATATGTAACTTCTTCCTGTTCTCTTTAGGATTTCCACATGTGTTATCTGACACATGTGGGAAGTATTTTGAACTCTTATAATACCTGAATGAGGAGTCACTAAAGAGAAAGGAATCCAATTGTGTTTAAATAAGCAAACCCCCCACCCTAACCAGTTTGGGGACACTGACATTTAGCAAAGATTTGCCCTATGCCTGTCCACTTGGCTAATATGAATAAATGACAATTTGGTTAGAATGACCAAGGAACCTACTTAGAACTTGCAAACAAGTCTCAGAAAATGTTAGATGAAACCATCTACATGATATCTGGAGAATATTGATAGATAACTGAAGACAGTAAAATTCAGAATACATGTCTTTGGGGATCATATAGACAAGCCAGCATTCATTTAATTTAAAAATAATTGAAATTCTTAGGAGGGGTTTATTGCAGAATAATTCAACTCTGAATGTGAATAAAAACAGGAACTTCCACATTGTTTGTACACTGTACACATTTTGAAAGTCACATTCAACAGTAGATTTTCATAAAATTCAGCAATTTATTGTTCAGTACAGGTATCAAGACAAAGTATCATTTGGGATGGTTTTCCTATTTCTGACACAGGTAAGATGAATGCTCTTCACAGCAAGAGAAAAAAGCATTGTCTTTTGAAGTCAGAGAGTTTTTGCTTCTTGGTTTCATGCTACTAACTACATATGACATGATAAGGAAATGATACCTTTTTGGGGGAGACCAGATTTAAACATCAGAGCTGCTTATAAAAATAACTCAAAAAGTCAGTTGACAGAAGCATTCTAATGTGAGACTTTGAGTCTGTTTTCTGGTAAGAATTGCAATTTTAGAAAAGTAGAATATTTTCTAAGTTACATTTCCTGACTGTTTTGTACTTACAGAATTTCTAATTTACTAACTCTGTAGCCAGATAACTGTGATATTTTGCCATGGCTTATAAGAATTATGATGGTTTGGGGTATTAATTTTATCTCATTACTCTCCTTTGTACAATATGTTAAACACATCTTACAGTTTGAATTTAGAATCCTCTCATGATTTGTCTTTCTATTAATACAAATCTAAATCTCTAATGTGGATAAAAATGAGTGTTTACTTATGGTCTGGCAGGTTTTCTACCATAACTAATTGTAAGTGGATCTGAAACTCTGAATATCTTCTTCCTATTTAATGTGAGTCAAATTTTGCAGGTGTCATTAAGGAGGCCAAGTATCAGACTTTTTGCTCCATTTATAAAGCTGTAAAAACAAATGATCAGATTCCCCACCTCTTAAATTTTGCCACACATTGTTTCCAACACAGGGACCTATTCTCAGATTCTCTGGGGATCCCAGTGATGGGCTGTGTTGTATGCATGCCCTGGAGTCCCTGTAGGCAATCATCTCACTTCTACTAAACCATTATCCAAAATTGATTCTTTTATCAAAATGGGAATAAAAGCACTGAGAATAGTGGGAAGGAATGGAGATCAAGACCATCTGTGAGTTATCTTGAAGACAAGAATATTAGCTTCCTAAAACCCATCTCCACTTGGGTACCAAATGGAATATCTAAGGATATTTGATGGAAAAGCTACATGTTCTTATACACCCAAAGGACTGAAACAAGAGCAGGCATCTGAGTCTTCTACCTAAAAAGTCAAATGAACTAAATAATAAATCGTATGTGTCCATCAGGAAAACTGATTTGTTTAAAGGGAGGAAGTATTGGAAATAAGTAAAAGTATTTCAAAGTACTTCAGTTTACTGCTAGCATTTTTATATTTCCTCAAACCTAAAACTAGTTTTTTAGTGTCTTTTCTACTTCTTGTTAATTATTAGAACTTAAAGGCATAAGGAACATGGTGCATTGCAGAAAGTACTATTTTTTTATTTTATTTTATATTACATTTTTTATTTTTTAATTGAAATATAGTTGCTAGGCAATATTATATTTGTTTCAGATGTACAAAATAATGATTCAACAATTAAGTACAATTAAATGCTCACCATGATAAATGTAGTTACTGTCTGTCAGCATACAAAGATATTACAAAGTAATTGATTGTTTGTGCCTCTGTATCCCCTTCACCTATTTCACCCATCTCCCACCCACCTTTCCTGTGGCAACCAGCAGTCTCTTCTCTTTGTTTATGGGTCTAAACTAACATATTGTTTTAGTATCTATTACACTTCCATAAAGATGTGGGGTACAAAAAACAGTTTTTACTTCATTGAAGTATTTTCCTATTTCTTTTTTCACCTTGACTCACTGTTAAAATAACATGAAAACAATACAACTAGGAAGCACCAGAAGGAAGATAAAAACATTATTTAAAAAACTTAGAATAAGACTTTTTGAAAAGGTTATTTTGTCTACTGAGTGTGGAGAAAGCAGAGGAGTAATTCCATGATAGTCTTCATGTGTAGTACATGAAAAGTTATTTAGCAAGCTATTTTTATCTGTTCAGGATGCCTTAGAAATGGGTCTGCATAACAGTGGGCAATGGATTAGATTTTCCAGGGACTCTTGAGGCAGGTTTAGTTGAAAACAATATGATTTGTTTTAGTCCCTCTCCATTTGCTAATTATTAGTATAACAGTGTCCAGTGTAAATGCGCAACTATTAAATATTTTTATAAATATTACAAAGCCAATTATTGCCATTTTATAGGCTATTCTTTTTATTCAAATTTCTTGAAAGCTTTCCCACATTTATGTCAGAAATGGATACAATACCCTTTTTTATTCTTTCATAACTGTATCTTTACGAAAAAAATCCATTCTTGCACTTAAAAAACTGAAGAATAAATCAAGGTCCTCAAATAATTGTCTCTTCTTTTTCCAGGTCTTGATTTTAAACAAGAACTATGTCAATTTATAGATCATCCTAATTATGCTAGAACTAAGTGAACAATTTTATACATTATTACCATTTTGTTATCTTATTCCACAACAAAATTAGTGAAATTTTGTATTAAACTTATTTGAAACTGATAATGAATCCATCATTCTTTGTAGCCAGTGAAAAGTGGGCTGTGATGGGGTAGCAATTACTGCCTTTCCCTGCGGAGAGTGTGTGTTGTGCTCCTTGGTGTGGCTTTGGATGAAGTCCTCTAGCGTCAGTTCTGGGCAGGCTGCAAATTGCATCACCTTTTTTTTCCTCAGGAGAGGCAATATAGTAGTTTGAAAGAGAAAAAGTTCTTAATTCAAACAGGTACGGGTTTTCCACTTACTTCATGTATGCTATTGGGAAATAGTTTCATTTTAGAGCCTTCATTTTCCTGTAACTGCAGACGCAGAATGACTTCATGCTGTTTTGTGGTGAATCAATGCCAAAGGCTGCCACCATATCT
This sequence comes from Manis javanica, assembly GCF_040802235.1. Taxonomy (NCBI): domain Eukaryota; kingdom Metazoa; phylum Chordata; class Mammalia; order Pholidota; family Manidae; genus Manis; species Manis javanica. The sequence goes on from NC_133161.1 coordinate 84,959,751, forward strand.
TGAGGACATATTCTGATACAGTCATGCAATGTATGCCCTCATTATTATTAATTTTTATAACAGCACTGTGGGGTAAGAGTTATTCTGATCCCTATTTGATAGAAGTGTGCATAAGTCAAATGCCCATTACAGGATGCAGCTCAGAAAATTGTGTTGGTGGTGATGGTAGTGATAGCAGTACTTGTTATGGTGCCTTTTGTGACTGTAGTCCTCTTACAGCCTCTTGTTCCCACTTTAACTGAATCAATTTAAGGATATAAAGAGGCAGCCAGACTAGGGGACACAGAATTCAAAGCCAGGTTTATGTCATCATGATCTGTGCTGTTAAACATTACATGTTGTTTTGGCATTTTGAGATTTTAGATGCACTCAATGCTGGCACTTTGCAGAGGCACCTCATTCTTAATGGATAGTCTTTCCAAATTATGATTAAAAATAGTTTTAGAGTTTATTTATTTTTGTGAAAACATGCTGATGTGGAATCTGAAAGCACATTTTACCCTTAGTATATGAATTTGTATGCACTTTCATCAGGAAATCATTCCAATTTCTTAGCTCCCTCCCTCACTACCTGGCTGATGCTTCAACTCCATTTAGGTATTTCTGGTTTCCTTGTTCTGTGTATGGGGTTTGGAGTAATAGCCGATTCCCCATAAATACTATTTCTTTACTGTGGGAATTGTACGGGTTATTTCTGTGCCCCTTTAAATTGCTGTTTTTATTGCTAATAAAGACAGTCTTCACATCTTAACTAATGATTCATACTGTTTTTCATCTAAAATTTAATCTGAAGTATTATTTTCATAACTCAAATTGTAGAAATAGAATATCACTATATAATTTATAACCACATCACACGTCAATAGCTGTAATTATTTAGCAATATAAATTCAACAGGGTCTGTTACTTAATATTTATTGTTAGCCTGAGCTATGCATTTATTTCCAATTAGTAAAGGTTATTTTTCTGTATCAGGGAGATTTAAACTATAAAAGACAAATTGAAAAAAAAACCACTGAAGTGTGATCCATTTTTCTTAGTACTTTATATACTTAAAGGCATTAAAGATTTTATAATACTGCTTAAAATTATATTATTTACTGGGAAATGCAGGATTATTTCCTAGATTTATGTTATGCTTATTAGATAAGTAAATACTGAAATTCCATAGAAAGCAAAGCAGTTACTGAGACTGGAGCTAGTCCTCATGGATGTTCAAATACGGTAATAAATTACAGATTTTTAGGGAGCAACTCTCAGTTGTGTTTACTCAGAATTTGGCCAGTACATTCAAAAGTCTAATTCATTTCAAATGCCTTAAATCAAATTAGAAAGTAAACTTTAGGAAAATGTATGTCATCAGCTTTGCAGACTTCCTATGAAAGTTCTACATGTGTAAGAACCACCACTTTACATGGTAATTTTTTCCTTGTATTACCCTTACAACTGTGAATATGGTAATAAGCAAGAGCCTCGGTGCACAGCTGGCCTTCAGAAGATTCGCTTACTCCCTGCCAGGGTGACGTTTACACTGCCATTAAAACCGCTATAATTTTACAGTTATGAAGCTGTTCCGCATCCGTTCTTACTTCATCTGCACACCAACCCAGGGAGGGCAGGTGCAGTGGACATTCGTCATTTCTGTGGGCCCAGCGTCCCAAGGCCCTCCTGCCTGGGGAGAGCCCTAAGGTGGGGGGGCAGAAGGTGAGCTGCACATGTCTCTCCGGATGTTAGAGGAGAGCAGCCGTCCTCTCGCCCAGCCTCGCAGCTCCAAGGCTCTCGTGGGCCCACGGCTCAGCCACTGAGATGACCCTGCCTGAGGGGTTTCCCAGAAATGAGCGACTCGGAAGTCCTGAGGAGCATCTAGGGCTCATTCCCACGAAGGCAGCAACAGCCGGGGCTGTGAGTGTGGCTGTGGAACCAGTGGGCTTGCAGGGCGCTGGGCCCGCAGAGGCAACGTGGGTGTCCCGATCGGACTCCTTTGTTTCTGCCCATTTTTCCTGATGTTTTTCAGCCTCTTCTTACAACCAGCATCTCATATCTTTTTGGCACATTCTGTCCTGTTTCACTTAACTAGAGTAGGTTTTGGTTGTTTGTGACCCAGAGCATAGGTGACTATAACAGGTTCTGCTGTTTCCAATTTACGGATGAAGAAATTGAACCTTCCCGAGATTAGGTAACTTGTCTGAGTTGTAGTTTCGTAGAAAAGCCAAGTCCAGAACCCATGACTTCTGGCTGAAGGTTGCTTCTCTCACTGCACACTCTTCCCTGTGTGCCTTCAATGGCCTGTGTAGCTAGTGAGGTGTGTTTTCTCCTCTGTGCCTCTCTTATTGCAGTGCCTACTCTTATTGCCAGTTATGCTCATCTACTTAATGTCAAATATGCCTGTCTTCTGCACTAGACCATTGAGTAATCTTAAAGATAAAGATTTTATTATATTCATCACTTTCTTTCAAAACTATACCTGAGTGCATAGTTAGTATCAAACAGAGATTTTAATGAATGTGAGCAAATAAGTGCATAACTTATTCAATTAACTGAAAACCCAGTATAGGTTTTAAGTCAGTGCTAAAAATATGACATTGATTTTTAAAAACACCACTGTGTTCTTTACCAATCAAAATGTCGGCTACTTTAAATGTTTGCCTTGCCTGTATAAAGATGTTCACTTATAAGCATCTATTCCATGCCTACTATGTACCAGCTTCTTATGACAGAGGGAAATAAGAATTAGTCTCCTTCTTTAAGTCCCACAGACTGATGGGAGAAACAAATGATTCCATAGCTCAGATCATGGAGCTGTAGGAAGAAGAGCTGTGGTAATCTGAAGAATGATTAGAGCCACAGGCCCATTGTCAGGAGCCGTGGGAACCCCTGAGCTGGCCTGGAGATAGAGCTCTGGGCCGGAAGCTGCGCACAGCAAGGACAGCAGTCGGAGCCCATAGAAAGCTGGGGAAAAGGGCCATGTGCTTTGTCTTTCAGAATGGTGTGAGATTTGCTTAAAAAAAAAAATTACCTGGACCCTTTTTCAGACCTAATTATTTTAAAGAGGTTATAGTCGAGATTTGTTACCAAAAGCTTTGAATAATTAAAAAATAATTCAAAAAATTACTATGTACTATATATGTACTAAATATATATAAAAATTAAAAAATTACTATGTACTATATATGACTAATACATAAGACTATATTTTGATTGGCATAAAGGTGAGAAATGAAAATAGATCTATATCTTTATTTAAGTGTTAAAGCCCAATACAACTTATAAGAACAAATAAAGATATAAATAAAAACAAAAAAGGATACCAAACTATTCCGTATGTATGTATAAAATGTTATATATATAGTAAGATACAAATTTGTCAATAATTTCCATTCTTTTCTAATTTTGCACACAGTAGGAGAAATATTTAACTCCATAGTGTTTTGATATCATTTGCAGACAATTACTACGGTACCCCGAAGCCTCCAGCCGAGCCAGCACCATTATTATTAAATGTAACAGACCAGATACTTCCGGGAGCCACTCCAAGTGCTGAAGGAAAACGGAAGAGGAATAAATCAGTTAGCAACATGGAAAAAGCGAGTACAGAGCCTCCTGAGGAGGAAGAGGAAGAAAGGCCTGTGGTCAATGGAAATGGAGTAGTAATAACACCAGGTTAGTCATTGCATTTTTATAGGTACATCAGTTTGTTTAGATGTAACTTAATGTATCTTATATCTGTGTTCCAGTGTGTGTGTGTAGTATTTTTACACATATGTATTTTCACATATATATATTCGAATGTGTGTATATACGTATATATATAATCACATATGTGATTACAGTCATCTTCAGAGATGGAAGAGTATGAAAACAAATGGAAGGAACATAATTCTTGGATCCAATTTATTAGTTTTAATTTTGACATATAAAGCAATTCATTTAACTTCCTCAATTTTTGGTTTCACTTACACAATATTAATGGCTATATAGGAAATGGTTTAAACCTCTTAGAAGGTGATGTAAATCATGAATATAATTGTGTGAAGTTCTGAGGTCTTTGTTAATTAATATTAGATAAAATCTATCTTTAGTAATCTTACTGTACTCACAGTTATGGAAATAGAGGTTGTGCCATGTGATTTAGGTAACTGCAATAAGTACAGGCCTCAAAATGACTACAGCTAGAGAATACCCACTTATTTATCTTCCAACCATTACCACCAATCTGGCAATGTGGAGAAAGCATCTTTATACAGTGACATTGTGAAGGAATTTTTACCCTTGAACAAGGAAAATAGTTGTTACCCCTTTATGATATATCACAAATATATAAGAAATACTAGATATAAAACATGCTTGTTCAAGGCATGGATTTACTATTTTCTTATGTTTATTACTAATTGATTGCCAAATTTTATTCATAAATTATTTTTTTTATGGTATTATTCATAAGTAAATGTTACTAAAATAAAACTATGGTATTCTCTTAGTTTCTAAGCTTGGGTGAGTTCCCAATATTTTGTGTTTTGTTTTTTTGTTTTTCTGGTATCATTAATATGCAATTATATGAGCAACATTGTGGTTACTAGAATCCCCCCATTATCAAGTCCCCAGCGCATATTCTGTTACAATCACTGTCCATCAGTGTAGTAAGATGCTATAGAGTCATTACTTGTCTTCTCTGTGTTATACTGCCTTCCCTATGTCCCCTCAACATTATGTGTGCTAACCTTAATGCCCCTTATTCCCCTTATCCCTCCCTTCCCACCTGTCCTCCTCAGTCTCTTTCCCTTTGGTAAATGTTAGTCCATTCTTGGGTTCTGTGAGTCTGCTGCTGTTTTGTTCCTTCTGTTTTTGCTTTGTTCTTATACTCCACAGATGAGTGAAATCATTTGATACTTGTCTTTCTCCACCTGGCTTATTTCACTGAGCAAATAGTTGAACTAATTTACAGTCCCACCAGCAACGTAGATAGGATCCCCTTTCTCCACATCCTCGCCAGCATTTGCTGTTGTTTGTCTTTTGGATGGTGGCCATCCTAGCTGGCATGAGCTGATATCTCATTGTGGTTTTAATTTTTATTTCTCTGATGATTAGCAATGTGGAGTATCTTTTCATGTGCCTGTTGGCCACCTGAACTTTTTCTTTGGAGAAGTATCTGTTCAGATCCTCTGCCCATTTTTTAATTGGGTTATTTGCTTTTTTGTTTGTAGAGGTACGTGAGCTCTTTATATATTTTGGATGTCAACCTCTTATTGGATATGTCATTTATGAATATTTTCTCCCATACTGTAGGATGTCTTTTTTTTCTATTGATGGTGTCCTTTGCTGTACAGAAGCTTTCAGCTTGATATAGTCCCACTTGTTCATTTTTGCTTTTATTTCTCTTGCCCAGGGAGATATGTTCATAAAGAAGTTGCTCATGTTTATGTCCAAGGGAGTTTTCCTTGTTTTCTTCTAAGAGTTTAATGGCCTTATGACTTACATTCAGATCTTTGATCCATTTCAAATTTACTTTTGTGTATGGAGTTAGGCAGTAATCCAGTTTCATTCTCTGACATGTAGCTGTCCAGTTTGCCAACACCAGCTGTTGAAGAGGCTGTCATTTCCCCATTGTATACCCATAGCTCCTTTATTGTCCATTAATTGACCATATATGTTTGGGTTAATATCTGGACTCTCTATTCTGCTCCACTGGTCTGTGACTCTATTCTGTGACTCAAATTGTCTTGATTACTGTGGCTTTGTAGTAGAGCTTGAAGTTGGGAAGCGAGATGCCCCCTGCTTTATTCTTCCTCCTCAGGATTGCTTTGGCTATTTGGGGTCTTTTGCAGTTTCTTATGAATTTTAAAATATTTGTTCCAGTTCATTGAAGAATGTTGTTGGAATTTTGATAGGGATTGCATTGAATCTGTAGATTACTTTAGGAAGGATGTCCATTTTGACAGTATTAATTCTTCGAACCCAAGAGCATGGGATGAATTTAGATTTGTTAGTGTCCTCTTTAATTTCTCTTAGAGTGTCTTGTAGTTTTCAGGGTATTGGTCTTTCACTTCCTTGGTTAGATTTATTCCTAGGTATTTTATTCTTTTTGATGCAATTGTGAATGGAATTGTTTTCCTGATTTCTCTTTCTGCTAGTTCATCGTTAGCATATAGGAAGGCAACAGATATCTGAGTATTAAATTTGTATACGGCAACTTTGCTGAATTCAGATATCAGTTGTAGTAGTTTTGGGGTGGATTCATTAGGATTTTTTATGTACAATATCATGTCATCTGCAAATAGTGACAGTAGGATTTTTTATGTACAATATCATGTCATCTGCAAATAGTGACAGTCTGACTTCTCTTTTACCAATCTGGATGCCTTGTATTTCTTTGTGTTGTCTGATTGCCATGGCTAGGACCTCCACTGCTATGTTGAATAACAGAGGGGAGTATGGGCATCCATGTCTTGTTTCCAATCTTAGAGGAAAAGCTTTCAGCTTCTTGCTGTTAAGTGTGATGTTGGCTGTGGGTTTGTCATATATGGCCTTTATTATGTTGAGGTACTTGCATTGTATATCCATTTTGTTGAGAGTTTTTATCATGAATGGATGTTGAATTTTGTCAAATGCTTTTTCAGCATCTATGGAAATGATCATATGGTTTCTGTCCTTCTTTTTGTTGATGGGGTGGATGATGTTGATGAATTTTCAAATGTTGTACCATCCTTGCATCCCTGGGATGAATCCCACTTGGTCACGGTGTGTGATCCTTTTGATGTATTTTTGAATTCAGTTGCATGTATTTTGTTGAGTATTTTTGCATCTATGTTCATCAGGAATATTGGTCTGTAATTTTCTGTTTTGGTGGGATCTTTGCCTGGTTTTGGTATTAGGGTGATGTTGGCTTCATAGAAGGTTTGGGAGTATTCCCTCCTCTTCTATTTTTTGGAACACTTTAAGGAGAATGGGTATTATGTCTTCTCCATATGTCTGATAAAATTCAGCAGTGAATCCATGTTCAGGGCTTTTGTTCTTGGGTAGTTTTATGATTAATTCAATTTCTTTGCTGGTAATTGGTCAGTTTAGATTTTCTGTTTCTTCCTTGGTCAGTCTTGGTAGGTTGTATTTTTCTAGGAAGTTGTCTATTTCTTCTAGGTTTTTCAGCTTGTTAGCATATAGATTTTCATAGTATTCTCTAATAATTCTTTATATTTCAGTGGGGTCCGTCATGATTTTTCCTTTCTCGTTTCTGATTCTGTTGATGTGTCTTGATTCTCTTTTTCTCTTAATAAGTCCGGCTAAGGGCTTATCTATTTTGTTTATTTTTTCAAAGAACCAGCTCTTAGTTTCATTGATTTTTTTTCTATTGTTTTATTATTCTCAATTTTTCTTATTTCTTCTCTGATCTTTATTCTGTCCATCCTTCTGCTGACTTTGGGCCTCATTTGTACATCTTTTTCCAGTTTCAATAATTGTGATTTTAGACTATTCATTTGAGATTGTCCTTCCTTTTTTAAGTAGGTCTGGATTGCTATATACTTTCCTCCTAGAACTGGCTTCGCTGCATCCCACAGAAGTTTGGGCTTTCTGCTGTTTTTGTCATTTGTCTCCATATATTGCTTGATCTCTGTTTTAATTTGGTCATTCCATTGATTATTTAGGAGCATGTTGTTAACCCTCCATGTGTTTGTGAGCCTTTTTGCTTTCTTTCCACAATTTATTTCTAGTTTTATGCCTTTGTGATCTGAGAAGTTGGTTGGTACAATTTCAATCTTTTTAAATTTACTGAGGCTTTTTTTTGTGTCCTAGTATGTGGTCTATTCTGGAAAATGTTCCATGTGCACTTTAGAAGAATGTGTATCCTGCTGCTTTTTGGTGTAGAATTCTGTAGATGTCTGTTAGGTTCATCTGTTCTAGTGTGCTGTTCAGTGTCTCTCTGTCCTTACTTATTTTCTGTCTGGTGGATCTGCCCTTTGGAGTGAGTGGTGTGTTGAAGTCTCCTAAAATAAATGCATTGCATTCTATTTCCTCCTTTAATTCTGTTAGTATTTGTTTCACCTTTTTAGCTGTTCCTGTGTTGGGTGCATAGCTGTTTATAATGGTTTTATCCCCTTTATCATTATATAATGTCCTTCTTTGTCTCTTGTTACTTTCTTTGTTTTGAAGTCTATTTTGTCTGATACAACACCTGCTTTTTTCTCCTTATTGTTTGCATGAAGTACCTTTTTCCACCCCATCACTTTTAGTCTGTGTGTGTCTTTGGGTTTGAAGTGAGTTTCTTGTAGGCTGCATGTAGATGGGCCTTGCTTTTTTGTCCATTCTGCAACCCTGTGTCTTTTGATTGGTGCATTCAGTCCATTCACATTTAGGGTGATTATCAATAGATATGTACTTACTGCCATTTCAGGCTTTGGATTTGTGGTTACCAAAGGTTCAATGGCAGTTTCTTTTCTATCTAACCATCTAAGTTAACTCACTTATTATGCTATTATAAACACAGTCTTATAATTCTTTATTTCTCTGTCTTCTTCTTCCTGCTCCACTCTTTATATGTTAGGTGTTTTATTCTGTACTCTTTGTGTTTCCCTTGATGGATTTTGTGGATAGGTGATTTTATTTTTCATTTGTAAGTATTTGGTTGGTCTACTTTCTTTGCTGTACTTGTATATTCTCTGGTGACAGCTATTTAGCCTTAGGCATACTTCCATCCAGAGCAGCCCCTTTAAAATACATTGTAGAGATGGTTTGTGGGAGGTTAATTCCCTCAACTTTTGCTTATCTGGAAATTGTTTCATACCTCCTTCAATGATAATCTTCCTGGATACAGTATTCTTGGTTTGAGGCCCTTCTGTTTCATTGCACTGAATAGATCATGCCATTCACTCTGGCCTGTAAGGTATCTGTTGAGAAGTCTGATGACAGCCTGGTGGTTTTCCTTGGTAGTTGATCTTTTTTCTCTCTCTGGCTTCTCTTAAAACTCTGTCCTTGTCTTTGATCTTTGCCATTTTAATTATTAAATATCTTGGTGTTGTCCTCCTTGGATCTCTTGTGTTTGGAGTTCTGTAGACTTCCATGGCCTGTGAGACTATTTCCTTCCCCATCTTGGGGAAGTTTTCAGCAATTATTTATTCAAAGACAATTTTTCTATCCCTTTTTCTCTCTCTTCTTCTATTACCCCTATAATGTGAATATTGTACTTTTTGATTGGTCACACAGTTCTCTTCATATTCTTTCATTCCTAGAGATCCTTTTTTCTCCCCCTGCCTCAGCTTCTCTGTATTCCTGTTCTCTGATTTCTATTCCACTAACAGTCTCTTCCACATCATTCAGTCTGCTCTTAAATCCTTCCATGGTTTGTTTCATTTCTGTTATCTCCCTCCGTAATTCATCCCTTACCTCTTGCATATTTCTCTGTAGCTCCATCAACATGCTTATACCTTTTATTTTGAATTTTTTTTCAAGATGATTGGTTATTCGGTCTCACCAGACCCTGTCTCTGGTGTTTGAGGGATTTTGGACTTAACAAGGTTCTTCTGCTTTTTCATGGTGATAGAAGTGTTCACCAGCAGGTGGCGCATGTGTCAGCTGGGAAAACAAAGTCCCTTCCTGCTTGCTTCTCACCTTGCCTGTCTCCACTCCCTATAGCCTGGCTGGTGTACTGTATCTCCTGGTTACTCTTTTAGAAATAGTTGTATTTGCTGTATTTTCAACATACATATGGTTTTGGGAGGAGAATTCCACCACCCTACTCACACCGCTATCTTGAGAATCCTCTCCAACGTTTTGTTTTATTTAATCCCTTGAGTGTCCATGGGTGGAGTAGTCCTCAGGATGACCTAGGGCACTGGTGGGGTTTGCAGGAGACCAGCTGTGTGCTTCTGCCATGAGAACAGAGCTCCTTTGTGCTTCCTAGCCTCTGCGCCAGTCTCCACTGCCTGTGCTGGGCAGCTGCACACAGGGAGCAGCCTCTGGGTTAATCCCCTTAGCTGCCATGGGCAGGGCGGCCCTCAAGATGGCCTACATCACTGACAGGGGTTGCAGGCAAGCAGCACGTGTTCGCCGTGAGAACAGAGCCCCCTTTTGGTTCCCAGACTCTGAACCGATCTCCGCTGTCTGTGCCAGTCAACTGCACACAGGGGGCAGCCTCTGGGTTAATTCCCTGAGGTGCTGGGGGCGGGTGGAACTCAGGATGGCTTAGGGCACTAGCAGGGGTTGCAGGCGAGCAGTGCATGTTTGCCATGAGAACAAAGCCCCTTTGTGTCTTCCAGACTCTGCGTTGGTCTCCACTGTCTGTCTGTACTGGTCAACTGCATGCAGGGGGCAGCCTCTGGGTCTGGGCCCATTAGCCGTATGCAGGGAGAAGCCTCTGGTTGCTGTGGGCAGAGCTGCTCCCTGGATGTTCTGCAGCAATGGTGGGTCAGCCGGTTTGCTTGCCGTGCCAGTAGGTGGGAATGAATGCAGGCTGTTTATTGCCATGAAAGGGTTTGGAGCTGCATTGCCACCTGGGGATTTAGGGCACCTGAACTTCCTTAACATTCCCATCCTTCTGGGCTGTGTGTGCCTGGACAATTTTATCCCCCTGTTAAACCTGTGTCCCTTTACGACTTTTAAAGCACCTGCTTTTCTTTTCTCCCTGGGCAGCCAGGTGTGAGAACCTGTTGTCAGTCTTGGTCTCGATTTTGCTTTTCCATTCCTCTAATACCCAGTGCTCCCAGTGCTGATTACTTGGGTTGGTTATTTAGCAGTCCTGTGCTTCTACTCCCTCCCCACTCTGATTCTTTTACTCTTGCTGGTGAGCTGGGGTGGGGTTAGTGCTCAGGTCCTGTCTGGTCATGGCTTTGCATCTTACCCTTTCCATGAGATGCTGAGTTCTTACAGATGTAGATGTAGCCTGGCTGTTATACTGTATCTTCTGGTCTCTCTTTTAGGAATAGTTGTATTTACTGTATTTTCAACATATACATGGTTTTGGGAGGAAATTTTCACCACCCTACTCACACCACCATCTTGATAATCCTCTGCAATGTTTTGTCTATATTTTAACAATGGTATACCAGTGTGTATTGAAAATATAAGGGTTGTGTGAGAGCTTTTGAAAAAATATTAACATGTACATGTTGCATACATATTATTCTTAAAATATTTCCCACAACTACTTACATGCCTGTATTTTTATTTATTACTGGACTGCTTCTATAGTGACAGAGAATTTGAATTTTCATAGTCAAATTATTTTATCAAAGAAAAGTTTCATAAGTTTATTTTTTTACTCCCCTTGTTCACAATACCTGTAAAAATGTTCTTCATTGAACATAAGTAGACCAAAATATAATCTGTGCCAATCAAAGTAAAACTTTTAAAAGTGGTTTTCTCTTGATTACTCAGAGGAGGATAATATCTTCTATTAATATATTTGTTAAAAAATGTATTCTCTGACCCTAGCAGTCACTGATTCTAAATACAAATGCTGAAAAATCACTTTAGGTTCATAAAGTAACTTGTTACTGTAAAATGACTTGCTAAATCAACCGTTAGATACCTTCTCTTTTTTTATTCTGAAATGTCTTCGTCTAAATGAATTCTTCTTGACCAGACCTCGTCACTTGACCATTCCTGGTCCTCTCAGCTTGAGGATGGTGGCATTCACCTGTCAAGGCCGGTTCTGGGGTTTCTGGACAGTCAGCAGAGGCCACGCACAGAGGCTCTGTCAGCCTGGCGGGGCGAGTATTTTCTCTTCCATCATGGGAGATGAGAGATGTATAAATAAGGCACTCTTCACCCAATGTTCAAAGATGGAGGGAACACCTCCAAACCAGAAAATTGACCCATCATTCCTCATTCAAAGTCTTTTGACAACTCCTATCTTTTGTTTTTCTATATGTTTATCCACTGGGAACTTTAGGACTGTCTTTGCCCCTCTTTCATAGACATTTACTCAACCCTTCATCTTTGAACCTCATTACTATTTTCTCCAGCACACGGTCTTTGTCCCATCTTTTTCTTCTTGCCATGTACATTCACCAGGAGCAAGACACGTTAAAAAATATTGAGAAAATCATTGCTCAAATTTTAGTTAACACTGCCCTATGTCAACTAAGAGCTGTAATAGTAATTAATATCAGACATCAATTCAAAACACTAGTTGTGTAATTGATGAGACACATTTGGAGAGGGAGACAAGCTTACTGAGATAACTAATTCATTACAAAAAAAGATTGGTAATAATGGTTATAAATAACATAATAAACAACTTTTTTGGATGCTTACTATGCACTCAGAGCCCCAGACCTCTTCATATGTATTAGTTCATTTAATTCTCTTGAGAGTCCTATTAGCTAGATACTATTTTACAGATTAGAACAGCAAGGCACACTACAGTTAAATAATTTGCCCAATGACTGGAATTCATATATAGGAAATTCAGATCCAGAACCCATGCTCTGAGCTGCTGTGCTATCCTGAGTCTTCTATCACCAAATAAAAACCAAATATTAATATATTTCTTAACAAAATATAGACACACTACCACTATTTTACCTTTACATCTTCTGAAGTGGCATTATAAATTTCTACCTACCAGAGACTTCTTATTTCTTTCATTTCTGGAAATCATGTACAAGTAAACTTATTTCTCCCTGTGGATTTAAAAAAATTACTACTGGCTTTGTATTCTGTATGTATATAAGCATCAAGTCTACCCATCTTTAATTCCTTATCTGCTTTACCAAAATGAACTCTTTTCTCCAATGTTTTAGTTTACTCCATTACTCATTTTGTTCATCTTTTCTCCTCTGAACTATGGTTTATGCTTATAAGTATGTATTCCTTTTTCTCTCAGGCCATATCTATGTAAGGGTATGTAATTAAACATATGACTTAAATATGTGAATTACATGTAATTTAAGTATGTGATTTCTCCATGACTAGCATTATTAATGAATACTCACATATTTTATCCTGTTTCCCCATTTTTGCTGAAAATTACACCAGATACATGAATTTAGACTATTATCACCTAGAAAAATCATATAATCTTTTAGTGTCTCAGAAATGTTTCTTTCTCTGACATATGTCACTGTGGTGATGGAAATCAATGTTGTTCTATTCATAGAAATGTCATTCTATCCTTATTAATAATAAAATTTACAAAAATTAAAATTAAATAATGGCAACTCTCCCATTTTTAATGAATGCATACAATGGTTTGAGCATATATTATCTCTAATGCCATAGTCTAGTATATTTACTAAATGAATGTGATGCTAGAATTTAGCTTAAGTACTTAACTAAGATAATAGTTATTTAGTAGTAGTTCAGATTTGGACCCAGGCATACCTCAACTCATCCTCTTCCTGCCACATTTTCTTGGTCTATTAACAGTGGTGAGGACAAGTACTCCTGACCTCCACATGGTAAATCACAATCCTGCAGCTCAGTGTATTTCATCTACATTGTATCCCTTTATATTTGTCCTTCCTTGAGTTCTCAGCAGTGGTGTTAACTCCAATGCTTGCAAAGATGATATATCCTTACATCACCATAAGAGAATCTGTCTTTAAACTGATATTAAAATTCATATTCTCTAAGAAACCTTCCCTTGACATTAATCACACTTATATTTAGACATCTTTATCTCATTAGAGTTGACATCCAGCCCTGTGGTGTCATAGACTCAAGATTTATCTGCAGTCTTCACTTCTCTACTATGTTCCAGGCCCATATTTCTAACTCCTATCCATTGGATTGACCCACCTAAGCATTTCTTTGGCAACTTAAATGCCACTTAAACTCATCTCCCATAAAATAAAAAGCAAACCAACTCAGAAAGTCTTTTACCTGATTTTAAACCAGATAGCTCAGAGTTATTTTTGGTACTTCTTTCCCCTCAAGCTTGATATATATTATTGGGTATAAAATATGTATGTCACTGGGCCTTTAGCTTTTATCTCTTTCTTCCAAATATCCATGCTGCATTCTAGATTCATTGGGGGGGGGGAGGTATTGGTCAACCTCGTATCTGTACATAGTTTCTCACAATGTGCTTATCTGGTACTCCACATATAAACATTGTTGGGAGAAGGCCTACTTTTAGATTTTTACTTGTCTTAGTGATAAGTATATTTTTAAATATTTCAATTTCTTAGTAAATCTTTATTTTTCAGTCAGCCAACCTCTGGAGAATGGTGAAGTTTTAATGACCATGATTAGATTATTCATGCTTGCTTTATGCTATTCAGTGTGTTCAAGAGTGTTCCTTGGTTTGAAAGAGGAGAATCTTGCTCCTACATTTCTTTTTAAAGTTTCTTGATAACTAAAGAAAATTAAGCAGAAGTGTATTTTGTAAAGATATTCTTAGAGATGAGAATTATTCAATTTCTCTTACTGAAAATACCAAAAGTAGTTAGGTGGTCAATAGATAAGTAGATAGACTTTTTTAAGGTTGAACTTCTCTGAAGAAAAGCAAATCCTGTAAACCATAGTAATTGGATTAAGCTTTCTTGGATTTCTTTTATTTCATGAATTATCTGCTAAACTTTTCCGGAAAGTAATTCACTATTATATTGCAGCTTCCCCTCACCAGCTATTAGTAAGCCTAGTGCAAAGAATTACAAATGCACATATATTTTAAAGGCAGCTAAATCTCTCTGTTAATACACACACATACACAATGCCAGGAGGAACAGGGCCCGTGAGAGCTACCTTCGCCAACAAAGGGAATACAGTGTGTGCACACAGAGCCGCCTTCTCCAGGCCCCCAAGCCCGCAATTAGTGCAAATGAACTGCATCTCCCAGAGAGCAAACAGAGTGGCCCTTATGTGATCACCAAGTGGCCTCAGCAATGATCTCAGCTCACCATTAGGGCCCCGCATCCAGGGCCTGTGCCACTTGGCAAACTGACTGTGTATGCACCATCAGTCCTGGTTCTGTGAATGAGGTCCTGTCACTGTCAAAAGAATTATGTCCTCCGTAGTGAATCTCGCTGTTTTTCTGTGAAGAACGGCCCACTCTGAAACCACCCCAACACGTATACCCTGCTTATTTTGGTGTGGGTTCACAGAGACTGTGATGTGTGTATCCACTCAGATCTTTATCTTTTTTTTTCTTTAAAAAAGCTTAATTTTATGATCTTGTTCCCAAACACAGTACTGGGTTTTATCTCTCCATCAGAGGGGTAAATTTCTGGGGCTAGTTTAAATGAATCTTCTAGAATTAGATATTTCATTAACAAACAAGGGGCATTCTATTATTTCTTGAAAGGATTATTTGAAAGTAAAAAGTGCCCTAATTATAAAATGCTCTGAGTATCTAGGTGCAATTATAATGTAACAAAGTAATTACTTTAGAGTTTGTGGTTAAGAACAATAGTAGTAATTGTAACTCCACCATTGGACAAAAAATGAAGTCCTGACTAGTTTCAAGAATGTCACTTTAAATCAAGGTAGACTCAGATCAAGACTGAACTGAAAGCTGTGCATTAGTTAAACCTCTTTACGCCCTCGGACTGCTTCAGCATTTTCAGGAGCTTATACTCAGCCTTTACAGAGTGTGTTTCTCCTTGTCGGAGGGTCCATGTGATGTGTGTGAGATCTGCCACAAGTGGGGCACGCAGGCCATGGACACCCAGGGCAGGGCTCGGCTTCAAGCGGGCAGCACGTTCGGAAAGCTGTGGACTCACTCAAATGTTTGCATGTCTTCAGGTTCTCCAGGTGTTCTCCAAGTCTAAGTTTATTTCTAATCATAGTCATCCATTCTGTCTAGGTCTGATTTTCACATAGTGTTCCATTTTCTTATCTCATATTTCTGCTCTTAGAAGTGATTATAATTTCAGTGTGAAATCCCAGCTCTTTTACTGTCAGACAAAGACTGTGCTTGTTATTTCTGGCTGGGAGCTGGCCTTTGTCTCTGAAGAGGAAAGGTCTGTGGATAAGGTCTCTGCACACTCATTCCTTCTATATGGCTCTATTGTTGTGAATAGCACCCTTATCTTTTTCTTCCTAATTGACTTCTTGCCCTCATCAAAACATACCTTGACTCTGGTTTGGCCCCACAGAATAGCACTTGAATCATTGAGATCAAGATTAAATAGTCTTCTTCCTTTTCTCTTTCAGCTCCTTTGTTCCTAAAACTTCAGAAGGTGATGCTATGTCTCATATAGTACTAGTCTCCTGAATTTTCTCTCAGAATTTTGAAAGCAGGGTCTAAGAAATATCATGCATGTATGCCCCATATTTTGTTTCATATCTCACTTTGGTCTTTGAGTATCTCTAGTACTTGTATCTAACCCCGACTAACCCTAGTTAGTTCAGGATTTGGGGGAACTTGTGTCTATGTGATAGATATCTTCAGAATTCGTTACATCATGAAAATCATACAGCATGTATATTTTAAAGCTGTGAGGTTTCATTTTATTGCCATTATTTCAGTCTACTGTTGTGAAAATGTTAAAAATTAAATAATGCAGAAAGAAGAAAATACACTAATAAAGACAGTTCTTCCTCTTCCCTGTTAATGAGAATATTTTCATAATTTTCCATATTGTTCTTCTTATGCTCTAAACAACTGATAACCAACTGAAGGTTTTAGATATAGATGAAAAATAATTTTGGGGGTTGGATATGTTTTCTTAGTAACTTATGTTTCCCTGGCTAACCTTCTGAACAGATGAGATCCAATTTGGTGACAAATATTACAGATAAAAAGTAATTCCTTACAGTTTGGGAAATTTTCTGCTTTCACAATTGATATGTCATCTCAAAAATCAGAAATACAGTTAATCGTCACCTAACTTTCCCTAATTCTACTATTTTATTCTAGGCATGTTTCTTTCATGGCCTCAAATAATAAAAGGAAATATTTGTTAAGAGACCAGGAAAATTATATGTGTGTGTGTATCTATGTATGTATTTTTTATTATCACAGTGTTTAAGGGCCACCCCTCCTCATTCTCATACCTTGTATGAAAATAACTGATAATACATTGTTTTATATCTTAGAAACACCTTAGGGGAACTAAGGACTTAGAAAATACCAACTAAAGGTTGCTAATCAATGTGCATAGAAAAATCTCTGAAGAAGCAGAAAAATTACTCTTTGCTGGACCTGGATTGCTGGAGCTCTGCAAGTAGAGCAGGAAGGAAAACTACTTTGTACTGTTTTCCCTGTTTGCACTTTGGGAATTGGTCTATGTGCATGTTTTACTACATCAAAAAAAAGTAATTAGTTTTTTAAATGATGAGCAAAAATTCACTAAGCATTCAGTGTGCAAACTTTTTAGCACCCATATTACAATTCCTCTTCCCATTTCAGAAGGTTTAGGAAAAGTAAGGGAAATCTCTAAGAGCACTCTTTGAACAATACCTACACTCTTGACTTCTTACAGCCAGCTGGCTCCACAGAATGCAAGCCGCCACTACATGACTTTTCCCTCTGTGAAGACAGAATGTCCTCCCCCTTTTACTATAGGCTATAACCTATAGTATGGCCATAATAAACCAGTTACAATGATATTTTTCTCTTGTCCAAGAATCAACCCTGAAGTATTGTTATTCATTGATAGGAACCTATGCTTCAAATTTTAACTAAGACCTTTAGCTTCTAGTAGTAAAGCTAACAACATGCTCTGACAGCCCTCACCCTGCTACAATAAGGCTTAGAATCAGTACAACATACTTTTTGATACGATTGCCAAGTTTGCAAGAAAGCAAAGGAAATCTTAAAGCCTTGCCACTTCTACCTCCATGGTTACTACCACAAATGAGCAGAAAGCAGAGTGTAGAGCAATCTGTGCTACACAGACTTGGAAGCCAAGGCTGCCCTGGGGACATATAAGGAGACTAAGCCTTGTGTTAACAGAAATTTGAGAGCTCTGTCTCTGATTCTGTTTTAAATCAGTACCTTCAAATATGCCAAACTGATGGCAAGTTCACAGCTCAGGAGCAGCCCCTGGCTCCCAGAAAAATCAAATGCAGAACTCTACAGGAAATAATACAGAACTTGGAAAAAAAATGTGTGATTTCTGAGGATTATTTTTCCTCCTTTAACTCACTTAACCCCACAGCATGTCTCAACTCAGGAAGAAAAATTCAATTTATGCAAACACCTTTTAAAAAATAAATGTTAGCTTTGTGTGTATCCTTCTTTTTTTAAGCAATTGCAGTATTCATTGAAAACTCCTAATATCTTTTTAAAAAATCTTAAAAAATTGACCTCACTTTTTGTTTCTTTAGGGAGAAACCATTTAGGTTGCTTGACCAATTTAACTATCCAATTTATTTAGTGTTCTAAGTAGTAGAATTCACTGATAATAACATACAACATTTACTGGACACCTTCTGTGTTCTAGTAGATTTCTGTTCTAACTAACTTGTATATAGGCCACATCTAATCCTTATAGGTAGCTAAGCTAATGTTATTATCCCCATTGTACAGTTAAGAAAACTGAGGTATGCACAGTCATTAAATAACTTACTTAACACCACATCACAAAGGACAGATTTGAACCCAGGAGTCTGATACCAGCCTTAGCAAATATGTTATACTGCTTCTTTTGGAGTATGTTTGATGTTATCTGATAATTGCAAAAATAAAAGCAAAGAAAAAATGTTTAATATTGGATTATTCCCATTCTCTTTCCTTATAAACTATAAAGATGTTCCTCAATCTTTTGTGCCCCTTAAATGTTCTCTAGCCATGCTTATTTCCAAAGAAATAATGTGAAGACAGGATAGAAAATTATTAGGCTTATTAAAATTTGTCACATAGCCATTAGAAATATAAATCACAGAGCTCTCTCACAGGGTATAAAACAAATTTTAGAAATTCAAATTTTATGACTGTTCAAAGAAATATAATCATCAGTTTCCTATCTAGTTTAAAACATTATTTTCCCTTCATTTCAAAGGATGGCAATCACAGAAAGCTGAACATTAACTACATGCATAGATAATGTCAAAAATACGGTAAGGTGTAAAATAGGCATTCTTCTTCTTAAAACTGTTTATTCTTGGTTTCTGATTATTCTTTAATAAAACTGGTGGGAACATTCAAAACCATGGTATTCTGATTTATCCTTACTCTTGCATCTGAAAGGCAATGTGTTACATACTGCTAGGACACTAAGCATGTAGCAAATGGAATGGCTACTATACATATTGTAACAACAAAGCCTTTGACTGAACCAGAGACATAGAATTTATGTGGGCTAGACTGAATGCAAAAATGCATACATTTAACTGTCTTCCAGTTAAATGGCTTTCGGTCCCTGTGCTCTGTACAGATATTTGCATTCTTCTGAATTTCTTATGGGAAGAGGAAATTATTTGCTAAATCCAGAAAAACCATTAGGGCAGGAAAGATGAAAGAAATTATATTTCTTAATTCCTCACAATATTAAAAGTATATGTAAAATATGGTTTTTATAAAGCATCTTTTATAGGACTATATATTATTGTCTGTTTTGTGTCTCAGTGGTTCTGTAAAATTTCTAGGAAATTCAACAGTCCTGTCAAAGGGAAGATTTTTTTCATCATTACCATTCTTTAAAAAGACACGTTCCTTTTTTATTGAAATATTCTTTGGTTCCATGATTACTGCAAGAAAAAACAAACAAACCAAAACCTTGCTTTGCTTTGCAAGACATATAAGTCACCTAGAAATGCAAAATGGAATGCTCAAAAATGGCTAGTATTTGATAAAATCTGTTCACTTCAGTGCAAGCAGCTTAGGAAAAAATTATATTTACATATCCAAAAAAATTCATGTTTAGATTTAACAATAAAACCATGATGAGAACTATGTCTTGGAAGTCAATAAGGACACTTCTACATGACTACTTCCTAATCAAGAAATAGCTTCACCGGCTAGAAAAGTAAAACATAAGTGTGAGTTTTTTTGCTCTTCTCCATTGTTGAAATTTAAATAGTCTAGGGCTTCTCAAACCCCAGGTTTGATATATATATGAGATTTGTGTGAGGACATATTTGCACATATGTATTTCTAAGCTGAACTCCATGAGAGGAGGAGAGTGCTGGCTGGAGGGGCTGCACATGGCATGTAAGATCTGTTCTTTCCCATCCTTTATTACTAAGGTCTGTTCTGGTGGCACATCCAGACAATGGAATAGTACTCAGAGCTAAAAAGAAATGAGCTATAAAGCCATTTAAAGGCATCAAATAAATTTAACTGCACATTACCGAGTGAAAGAAGCCAATCTAAAAAGGCTCTATGCTGTATGACATCTTGGAAAAGGCAAAACTATGGAGACAGTGAAACTATCAGTAATTCCCAGGAGTCAGCAGAGAGAGAAGGATAAATGGGCAGAGCACAGAGGATTTCAGGGCAGTAAAATCGTATCTGTATGGCACCATAATGGTGGGTACATGTCATATACAGCTGTCCAAACCCATAAAATGCACATCACCAAGAATGAACCCGAGTGTAAACTGTGATCTTGGGGTGATAATGATGTGTCAGTAGGTGAATCATTTGTTACAAATGCACCATTCTGGTGGGGGACCTCGAGAGGCAGCACAGCCCTGCCCAACTCTTGATGTAGGCTTCCTGGTTTCTGGAGCTGTCAGACAATACATTTCTATTGTGCAAGCCATCCAGTTGGTGGCATTTTGTTTGTCAGCCCCATTAAAGTAATACAAGCCATTTCCAACACATTCTCCTTCACTTCACTGCTTACCCTAGTGCCTGGCACTTAATAGGGTCTCAATAATTAATTATTCAATTAATTAATACCATTTTCCTAGTAATATAGGAAATGTAACACCAGTTCCTTCTCTGACTGAGTTAAATATTGGAGCTCCTGAGACAGCTGCCTTAGGTACTCTTATTTCCATGTGCTATATTGGCTCCCAAGAAAATTGTGTCCAACTCCTTTGTGTCATTGAATATCCTTTATGAATCATTATGGTAGCACTCTATATAGTTACCTGGAGTTGGGGGGAGACACTTCCTCTCCACCCCTTATATTGTCTTACATGTAGGAGAGGGTACTTAATTTGCACTCCCCTGGCCCCTTGACTTACTCTGCCCAGAAGAGGTAGAGTGACTGTTTAAGTGACATGTCTTAGGATAATCTGAAGCTGCTTGGCTCACGTCCTCCTTTTCTTTCTCCTAATGCTGTACCTTGCTCTCTGGGAATAGGGTCTGCTCCCACATGGGAAGTTTGCCTTGGTTCAGTACTGCCTGTGGGTATATAGACCTGATTCTGGGTTTCACCAGAAGTCACTGACTCTCACCATAAACTACACCCCTCAGTTAGCCTTTATGAATAGTAAGTGTGGAAATGCTATGGTTTTCCACTTGCGGTACTCATTTTTTTCCTCTCATTTTGTCCCAATAGTGAAGACAGGTGTTACTTATTACTTCCATTTCAACCCAATTCACAATTTCCTGATAAAAAACTCTTTTTTCTCTCCCTGATTAAGCTCTTCTCAAATCTCTCACCCACTGTAGGTATTAAATTTATGTTTGCTAATGTAATGATTGATCGATTAAATAAGAACAAAGGAATGAATGAGTAAACCAATAAGTTAGATAAACTGGGAGAAATTGGCTCAGTTATCTCTGGCACCTAAATAAATATAATTGTCGACATCTCCAGAGACTCTAAACATTTTTTACCAAGAGATATCTTATATTTCTCTTGAAAATATAACAGTATTATATATGCAAAGAAAAAGTTTATTTGTTCATAGCTAAGCTTCTCAAATGAATTCTCTGTCAGCATATTTCATATTCCCTTTTCATTCATTCTGCAAGCCATTCCAACCTAGCACCCCTGCCCACCACTCCACCTTAGCTACTCCATAACTGGTAGCTCATGTCGTCAGTGACCTCCATGCCATTCATTTCAGTAGATTTTATGTCCTTATCATGCTGGACTGTTTAGAAGCTTTGGCCATAGTTAGGTGTTCCCTCAACATTGCCCTTTGCTTGGCTTCTTTGGCATGAAGGTCACCTGGTGTTCCTACTACTTCCCTGGTAGCCCTTCCTTCACATTCTCTGACTGTTATGACATCTGTCCTAGGGATTCTTGTTCACACTTGCTGCCATGTCTCTCTGGCAACTTCATTCACTCCTATGGCTTAAGCTATAATACAGTCCCACCATATGCTTGTCCATTGTGAGGCTGGCACACACCTCTGTCTCAGCATGCCCATAATTATACCCACAGCCTTCACCACTCCCCACAGTTCTGCTGTTCCTCTCACGCTTCCTCTCTCAGGAAGTAGCTTTTCTACCCACCAGGTAAACCATGACTTCTCACTTTTCCATATCTATCCAGTTTTGTTTGTTTTAAAAATCATAGCAAATCTATACTCTAAAGGCTTTTTCATTCCACCCCTCTCCTTATCTGTGCCACCATCATCTCTTGCCTGGAGCATAGAAGTAACTCCCCACTGGTCCATAAGCATCTACTTTTGCCACTCTCAAATCCCCAGAATAGTTAAGGGAGACTTTGTGGAGAACGAAAGTCTACTTTTGTCATCCCCTTGATTAAGACACATCAATAACCTTCTCATTGCTGTCAGGATACAGTCCCTGAACATACCTTCTAAGGCCTTGCCTAAGCCAGTCTTTGTTTATCTTTCTTTCTCCTTTAGTTTCCTCTGAAAGAATCTCTTGACTCCTTTTTCAAGTCTGATTTGATAGCACGTTGGAAAAAGGGCTTTCCTTGACTCTTTACATGAGATTAGGGGAATGTATATGCATAAGAGCTTTCCCTTTGTTAGTGTTCATTACACTTAAAATTGTTTAAACACTTGGTGTTTGAACATATTTTGAGTCCCTTGAGAGCAAGGATCATACCCCTTTTGTTCACTCTCCTGTCCTCAGTACCTGACACCAATTGAATGCTTAATAAATACTGATTAAATGAATAAGGAATAAACGAATATCTTCAGAGCATGACCTTGCATTTTAACTTCCCAATTGCAACATGACATTTGGAAATCCTAAGAAAGGTGTGTTTTATGTATTGGTAATTACATGTTGTAATAAGGTACAACGAAAAGAAACTAAAAAGAGCAAGGTGCCTTCTCTTACTGCTGCTTCCATACACAGTTTACAAAGGTCAAATCTGTATGAGGAATCAGCTAAGAGACTACGTCAATAGGGGACATATTCTTTTCATAAAGCCTTCGTATTAAGGACAAAGCAATGAGAGCCTGTAAAGTGTTCTTGTGCTTCCTAATTCCTAAAAATACTTTAATATTGCTCTCTGCATACATATGGGGAAAAAATTGATCCAAGCAATGGATTAAGACAAAGATGACACTCTAGTTTACTCATCTTAAATTACCTTTATTAATTTTTAAAGTTATAAAACTGTGTTATATACCTCCAACCTGTTTTCATGCTCATATACTTGCATACAAAACTATATGCAGATGTCTGAGAGAACTTAGTGTTTGCTTATTTTTTAAAAATAGCGTTCACAGTGTCTGTTACTCTGCAACTGGATTGTTTTTTGGATAGTAATGATGAACATCTTTTCCAGGTGAACAGACACACATCTTATTCATTGATTTTAAACTATAAAAACTTTTCTATGATAATGCTAACCACAATTTATTTAATAGTACTCTCATTGGTAAGCATTCAGATCATCTTCAGGGCTTTGCTACTACAAACAATACTGCAACAAATACTATTACACAGGTATCCTTCCACAACACCACCTTTGTTTCTAGAGGACATCTTCTCAAAGTGAGATTGCTGAGTCAGAGTATATGTATATTTGTGCATATAATTTTTTTTAATTAATTAATTTATTTATTTTGTTGTCATTAATCTATAATTACATGAAGAATATTATGTTTACTAGGGTCCCCCCTTCACCAAATCCCTCCCACAAACCCCATTACAGTACTGTCCATCAGCGTAGTAAGATGCTATAGAATCACTACTTGTCTTCTCTGTGTTGCACAGCCCTCCCCATGCCCGCCCCACCATTATACATGCTAATCGTAATGTCCCCTTTCTTTTTCCCCACCCTTATCCCTCCCTTCCCTCCTTTTCTACCCTGTCTCTTTCCCTTTGGTAACTGTTAGTTCATTCTTAGGTTCTATGATTCTGCTGCTGTTTTGTTCTTTCAGTCTTTCTTTGTACTTATTGCCATTGCAGGCTTTAGATTCATGGTTGCCAAAGGTTCAAGGTTAGCTTCTTTAGTATCTTACTGTCTAACTTAACTCACTTATTGAGCTATTTTCAACAATGTCTGGTCATTCTTTATTTTTCTCCCTTCTTATTCCTCCTCCTCCATTCTTTATATGTTGGTTGTTTTATTCTGTGCTCTTTTGTGCTTCCGTTAACTGCTTTTGTGGGTAGTTGATTTTATTTTTTGCCTTTAGTTAGTATTTGGTTGGTCTGCTTTCTTTGCTGTGATTTTATTTTCTCTGGTGACATCTATTTAGTCTTAGAAGTGCTCCCATCTAGAGCAGTCCCTCTAAAATACCCTGTAGAGGTGGTCTGTAGGAGGCAAATTCCCTCAACTTTTGCTTGTCTCGGAATTGTTTAATCCCTCCTTCATATTTAAATGATAATTGTGCTGGATACAGTATTCTTGGTTCAAGGCCCTTCTCTTTCATTGCATTAAATATATCATGCCATTCTCTTCTGGCCTGTAAGGTTTCTGTTGAGAAGTCTGATGATAGCCTGATGGGTTTTCCTTTGTAGGTGACCTTTTTCCTCTCTCTAGCTGCCTTTAAACCTCTGTCCTTGTCCTTGATCTTTGCCATTTTAATTATTATGTGTCTTGGTGTTGTCCTCCTTGGGTCCTTTCTGTTGGGACTTCTGTACACTTCCATGGTCTGATCGATTATTTCCTCCTCCAGTTTGGGGAAGTTTTCAGCAATTATTTCTTCAAATACTCTTTCTATTCCTTTTTCTCTCTCTTCTTCTTCTCGTACCCCTATAATGCAGATATTGTTCCTTTTGGATTGGTCACACAGTTCTCTTAATATTGTTTCATTCCTGGAGATCCTTTTATCTCTTTCTGCATCAGCTTCTATGCATTCCTGATCTCTGGTTTCTATTCCATCAATGGCCTCTTGCATCTTATCCATCTGTTTATAAATCCTTCCAGAGATTGTTTCATTTATGTAATCTCCCTCCAGATGTCTGTAATCTCCCTCTGGACGTCATCCCTTAGCTCTTGCATATTTTTCTGCAGCTCCATCAGCATGGTTATGTGCTTTATTTTTAATTCTTTTTTCAGGAAGACTGGTTAGGTCT
This sequence comes from Manis javanica, assembly GCF_040802235.1. Lineage (NCBI taxonomy): Eukaryota > Metazoa > Chordata > Mammalia > Pholidota > Manidae > Manis > Manis javanica. The sequence continues at coordinate 84,984,976 of NC_133161.1, forward strand.
ATCTCCTTCTCAGGGTTTGCCTCTGTGATCTTGGTCTGTATCAATTTCTTCTGCCTTTTCATGGTGATAGATATATTTGTGGGGAGCTGGCATGTGTGTTGGGTAAGAGAAAGTCCCTTCTTGCCAGTTTGTGGCCTTCCTCTCCTGGGAGAACAACGGCCTCTAGCAGCTTGTGCTAGGCAGCTGCATGCAGACGGGGCTTCTGATCTTGCCCAGCTGCTATGGAGTTTATTTAGCTCTGCAGTTGCTGTGGGCGTGGTCTGCCTCAGTCTGCTGCTCCAATATGGCGGAACCGCATCAGAGGGGGAACAGGTGGGAGGCTGTTTATCGGGGTGAGGTGCCTCCGAGCTGCACTGCGTTCCCCGTGATTCCCAGTTGCTAGACTAAGTGTCCCAGGGCATTTCCGTCCAACTGTGGGGTCCCTGTCCCTTTAAGACTTTCAAAAAGCACTCGCTTTTCTTTGTCCCAGGTGTGTCGGCTGTGGGGACCCACTCACAGGTCTTACTGTCCTGTTTCCTTAGTTTCCAGCACCCCGCACGCACTGTGTGTCTGCGCTCTAGTGCAGATGGCTGGGACTGGGTGTTTAGCAGTCCTGGGCTCCCTCTCCCTCCTGCTCTGACCCCTCTCTTCCCGCCAGGAGCTGGTGCTCGGGTCCCGCCAGGCCAGAGCTTCTATCTTACCCCCTTTGCAAGGTGCTGGGTTCTCGCAGGTGTGGATGTGGTCTGGCTGTTGTCCTGTGTCTTCTGGCCTCTCTTTTAGGGAGAGTTGTATTTGTTGTATTTTCAAAAATGTATGTGGTTTGGGAGGAGATTTCTGCTGCCCTACACACGCCGCCATCTTGGTTCTCTTGTATGTATAATTTTTAATGTTAATAGCCATTGAGTATGTTCCCAAATGATTGAAGAATTTCATTTTTCCAAAACAGCTGTCTTATCCTCATGGTGACATTCTGTCAGTAGTCCACTTCCTCCAGGTCCTGGGTTAAGCTGTCCCTACCACATCTTCTGCTGTGAGGAAGCCATGGTGACTGACGACTGACTCACTGCAGACCTATTGCTCTCTACCCTTAGCTACTTTCCACATCTCCCACTCAATAATCCTTGGACTTCTGGATTATGTCCATGCCACAGGGGTGTCTTGGGAGTAGTACTGGTCAAATGCTTCCATTCCATTTCTCTGCCTGACCCTTCCATGGAGATTTGGAGTCACTCTGTGACTCCAAGTACTAAACTAAAGTAGCTCACAGACCCCCTCCCCACACTCATTCAGAAGCAACTAACCACAAGCCCTTGTTCTCTTGTAGAATCCAGTGAACAGGAAGACAAAAGTGAAGGTGCCTCAGGGGAGACACCCTCCCAGCCTTATCCTGCACCAGTGTACAGTCAGCCTGAGGAGCTGAAGGAGCAGATGGATGATGCAAAACCAACGAAACCTGAAGAGAATGAGGACTCGGACCCATTGCCTGATAACTGGGAAATGGCCTATACAGAGAAGGGCGAAGTCTACTTCATTGAGTGAGTTCCATACATTTCCTCCAACATTGCCATAAAGTTCATGGCAGTATATAAATGATGCAGCAAATGAGCATGTGGTGAAAGTAAAATATTTTTTTTTTGTTTCTGGTAATAGCTTCCTTCTTTGTGGGAGAAGAATGGGATGGTGCCTTAATGCAATTAAGGATCCTAGATTACAGCTATAAATCAAAGAATAAATTAAACAATTCCCCTGGAAAATGTGTAGCTATCATGACTAAAAAGGCAAATCTCCATTTGATATTATTGTTGAATTAGAAATAGTCTACAAGGCATGGGTAAATGTTTGCTCCTTGCTTCCAAGTCGTCCATGTAGTCCAAATGAGGTACCCCTGTATTTTTAGTCAGATTGCCAGAAATGTTTACCATCATGTTCAGTGATGCAGCTATTTAGAGCAAAATACTTGCTTGCCAGTCACAAAAGGAAATGTATTAAACATATACCCCTGAGGTCAGATGTCAATAAAATCATTTGTTTTTGTATAGTTCTTCATACCAATTTTAATTAAATTCCTCTCTATTTGCTGCTTACTGTTTTTATGACTTGCTGCAGAAACTGAAATGCTAATCCTGAATTCCCTGGTCATACTTAACTCAACCTAATCTTTTCTTTCTTTTGGAATTTTTTTTTCCAAGATGAATTTTTTTTATATATTTTATTAATAATATTGAATAGCTTTCCTTTTCATTATCCTTTAAGAGAAGAACTTTTTTAAACAAAATCTTATGTTGAAAATCTTAGCACAAAATTATAATTGTTGATGTGCATAGGACAATTAAAGTGTTCATCAGAAAGTAAAAAGTATTGTTAATGAACAACAACCCTTATTCCCTCAAAGTTTTATAAGACTCAAAGAGAAAAAATAATAGAATCTGAATCTTTCAGTTATGACAGATGATAAAAATAGGTAAACTCTGATTATTCAAGAAAAATATTAAAACTGGATTCCTTTTCCCAACCTGGGGTGATTTGTGACTTAGATCTCCATAGGCAGAATTTAGTTGTGAAATTGAAATGTTACCACATGCCAATATTTAATTCACATGTGAAGGTGGGAGCTTTGATGCATGTGGCCAAGGGAATATATAATGAGGTAATTACTTGGTGCCCTGCTTGACTCCAACATGGATGAGAAATGAATGTTTTGCAGAAAATGAATCACTACTATTCACTTTTTGACAAACCTTACAAGTTTAAAAAATGAATAAAAATATCTTACATCATTTCTTATTTTATCATCAATGACCCAAAGATATCTTTTATCAATTCATTTGAAAAGAAAAAGTCATATAGAATTTTTTAAATGCTCAAAAGCATTGATATCTAAAAAATAATTTTGTTATTGATAACTACAGCATGATACCATTGCAGACCAGAAGTCAATATATAAATCCTGGGTGGGTGGGAGGTCACACATTAATATTCAGAACACTTGATGTTCAGAACAAGAATACAGTTAATATACACATTTTTGTGATATAGGGGGGATAAGGCTATGTGGAAATAATAAAAGGAAACAAGCATCAAAAGTTGATTAAAGAACTCTTCCCTTTAAAATATTTTCAGTAAAGCAATTATAAAAACCCTTTTTTTTGTGATTACAAAAGAAACTTTCCTCATTTAACAGAGTCAGGTTTAAGGATTGGAGAAAAGCGATTTTGGAATACAAGCTGTGCTAATGGTATATAGTAAATGATGAGGCTCTGTCAGACAGAACTCGGGGCAATCTACCCAAATGATTCTGTTAATACTCCACTCAGTCATCCAGTGTCAGAAATCAAGGATTCATAAGATTTTGTCCCTGCTCTCAAATTTATTGTCATGTTGGGGAAGAGAGACAAATAATTATAAACTATTCATTTATGAGTTTTGTAATACTATTCAAAGAAGCCATGTTTAGCATAGACTGAAGAAATGAAAGGAGGCATCATAGAAAGGTAAGATAATGTTGATTTGAAAAGTTGGTGATACGTAGATAGAGCATTCCAGGGGTAGGAAATCCCATTACAAAGACCCAGTCCCTGGTGCATTGGGAACAGCGAGAAGACTCCCCTGTCTCTATGGGAAAAGGGTATGAGTTGATGAATCCTGTGAAATGATTGCTTAGTTTTCATTTGCTGGATCATTAGTGCTTCTGAGAGAAAAGCAGAGGGTTTGTTCGTTTGCCTTCTTATTATCACAGGGAAGGATGGGTGGATTTCCTAGGAGCAGAGATAGGTGGAGGTGGAAAATTAAGATTAAAAAGGAGGAGATAGTTTCATTCGTGGCAAGAAGCCAATGCCGAGGGAGACTCATCCGGAGGTTCAGGAGAAAGACGCCTGGAGTGAAGGCTGCAGCGGGAGAGGAAGGGCAAGGCGGTTAGCTGAGCGGGTACAGTGATGGTCTGCAAGGAGGCTGCTACCCGGTGTAGCATCCCTTGTCCTCCCTTCTTCCGGGACTGGTTTGAGGTCTAACTTTCCTTCCTTCAAAAAGGTTACTTTTGAATCTCTGCGATGAGCTCAGGTGCCACAAAGCAGGGGGAGTCTGTCTTTTTCATCCGGTCGCGCATTTTCACTCCATCAGCACATGTGCTGCAGTTTCCTTTCTCTCTGCCTGCTTTCACTCTGCTTTACTTTTCCCTCAGTTTTCTCTGATTTTCTCCTGGCTACTTTCAGGCTTTGCTCTGGAATGCCCCTTCCCTTCCCGACTACATTTGACAAAACCAGCATTTCAACCGACTGCCATTGATCTGTGAGCACCTTTGCTGTTGACAGTGCACTGACTTGTGTGAATGAAGTCTGTGAGGTATAGAAGCCCCTTGGAAACAGTCTGGTAGAGCAGGACGCTGTGACAGGAGAAGGAGCATGGTGGGACAATACGACTTCCTTGGGGCCTAAGCCATGACATGTCCCAGAATTTCTGGCCCAGAAACTTATAAAGCAAATTCTATTTGTAATATTAAAGTTAGCAGTCCTGACAGCACTAAATTATGTTTTCTACCTTTGTCTTGCATCTACCTACTACTTCAGCATTTTATTAAAAAAAATAATAATAATAAGGGAGAAATGTGGGATTCACATATAAATGAAGTATAAAAATCAAGCAAATAATCATATCTGACTTGATTGTTTATAGTTCATGATGCGTGATCAAAACTGAAAGTTTCTGTGATATGACTGCCCTTGCACTGTTCACCATGTAAGAACTTATTCACTATGTAAGGACTTGTTCACCATGTAAGAATTTGTTCATTATGCTTCAGAAGATTGGAGACTGTTGAGAATTAGGCTTGGGGTTGATTAATGATTGTGCATTGAGTCCCCTATACAGAATTTTATTGTTGTTAACAACCATTTGATCAATAAATATGAGAGATGCCCTCTCAAAAAAAAAAAAAGTTAGCAGTCCTGAAGTAAAGTCAGGTAAAGAAAGAAGATGAAAAGGAAGGGTAGAGTAAGTTCAGAGGAAGGTAAAAAAGTGGGAGGAAAGGTAGAAGAAAAGGAAAATTTTATCTGTGAGGTGAGAGCTGACATCGGTGAAAACTTCCCTCCCATACACACATTCAGAGAGTCACTAAGAGTAATGGAAATACCTCCGCTGGTAAGTAGGTAAGACCCCTCGTTATGCTGTCCTGAATTCTGTCTCCTGTGAAATGAAGATTGTGATGAAACAGAAAATAAGTGAAACAGAGAACGACCCTGTGGTTCTCTGCATAAAAATTTTAAATATGTATATGTCCATATTTAGTTTTGAATAGGTCAAGCCTACCTATGCTGAAATGTTTGTTTAAATACATATTTTTTAAATGCATATATGAAAACATGGGTTTTGAATTAGGGTAAAAAGTAATGTCATTATGTTGTCTTCTATGCAATGTTTTAAAACAATTACTGATTTATTGAGTATTACAACATAGTTTATATGTCCCAGTACTTTACAAGTTCTGCATTTAGAAGATGGTTATTTTCATTGTTCTTAATACTGAACACAGGAGCCCACTGTATTTCCCACAATCTACAGAACTGCTTCCTTTGATGAATGAAAAAAGCAGATTCCTTTCATCATTTTCAGTGGTATTTAATGGGAAAAGGCAAATATCTGAGAAAGTATTTTAAACAACAGTATTTTAGATTGTGAGTAAATACATTATTCCTAACGTACTTAATTGCAATAGTAAATGTCTTACAATTAGCCTCTTTCAAAAGACTTTCAAATGCATAATATTGTTTAAAACCAGTGGTTTCCTTAACTCTTAACATCATCCTCATAAATATTATATTTTAAGATAGACAGTATGTTAATTACAAATTCAAATCATTAATAATAGTTACCACATATCAAGTGCCTACTTTTTCAGGCTGTGTTCAGCTTACCTTAACAGTAATAGCTAACATATTAAGCAGTTATGCTGTGTTCATTTAATTCTCACTTGAGGAAACTGAGGCTTGTAGGTGTAAGTAACTTGCCCGTGGTCAGATGATCAAGAATTGACAAAGCCAGGATACTCTGATTCTATTTGCTGGATGTGTATTTATTGAGCACATGCTATGTGTAGAGAACCATTTTAACCCCTGGGGATAGTCAATGAAACCAACAGGATTTGTACTTTCATGGGATGTAGTCTGTTTCCAGGGTCCTTGCTCTTGACCATTTTGCTATGGTGCCTACTTTACATATATTATATCCTCACCACCCTATAAATGTTGGTTGTTTCCCATTTTATAGATGAGTTTCAGAGACTGAGAACAAATTAACATTCCCAAGGTCTCACAGTCCTTTCACCACGCATAGTCATTGCCATTAGCCCATACACCCTCCAGTATATAAACAAACATGGGCTAAAATAAAAGTAAACTTTTATATTACAAGTAGTATTTGTTTATAAGTTTCTTGGCCAGAAATTCACTATTCCAGGGGCTAAACGTTCCATAAAGCAGAGCTGCCACAGGGTTAATCTGGATTGACATGCTTTGGGAATCCCATTAAATTACTTCTTTGTTTGGTAGTCAGTTTAGTTAGTGACAGAAAAGAGAGTGCTATTGCTTCAGCAGGAAACAAAATGACAACAAGAGCCTATTTGTTTACTGCCATTTTTCTGAATGGCGGTGAACACTATGTCATCTTAAATAATAGATTTTTAAAAGCTGTCTTTTGAAACTGAAAATCACATCTGTGAAAAATGTTATGGCTGCACATGTTTCCCTAAATCTCCATGAGGGTTGAGTTTGCTTTTCAGTTCTAAACAAAACATAATTAATCTGTTTCTTCTTCTGTTGCTATTTCTGTATCTCCTTAAGTTATAAGTAACTCACCAATTACTATTTCAAAGAAATTAAAAACTTCCACTTATCAAATAGAAGACAAAGTATTGGGGGAACTCATTGGTGAGAAAACTAAAATATTTTTTTTGGTATGAAGGAACATTGGCATAACGCTTCTCACTCCATGCTTCGCACATTCCTGCTAGTCACACAATGTGGTCTAATGCTTACTCTCGGTAATTCATAATTTTGTAATTACAAAAACAGTAGCATAAAGAAAATTGTTTTCATATTTTTTCTTGTGCTTGCACAAGGTCTGATACAATCCCCAGACAGAAAATAAGTGTTTTAGACAAAACAGTATACAACACACATTCATAACCCAAATTGATATTTATAATAAGACCTCTTAAAAATGTCTTCTGAACATATGAAAGATAATATGGCAAACACATATTCATATTGTTAATAAAAATTGGGGGAGTATTATTTAGGAAACAAATAACCACTATAGAAGTCACTGACAATAACCTTTTATGTGGATTACCAATATGTAAAAAAAAAAAAAAAAGGTAAAACTATGAAAGAATGGAGTCTTGAATGAAAAAGCTTCCACTGTTCATCATCAGTTTGATATATCCAATCATTGCCTTTAATCTCTGTGGAATGATGATATAGAGGGAATAGTCTTCTGAAGAATGATAAAACTATTCTAAGGATTTTTTTTACTCTAAAGTAAAATGTAATCAATGTATATAACATTTAAAAACTAATGTTTATTTTTTAAAGTACATAAAATACAGTCAGTAAACTCTTACCATTGTCCCTTAAACTGACTACTGCTATTGGAACTTTCACATCCACACACATCTTGAATTGCTCAATAGATTCTAAAATATTTAGCCAGACCTTGTTTATATGTTCAAAAGATTATGCTTCGTGCAGTCAAATATCACTGATATCAATCTCTCAGTATTCTTCTTAGTATTTCCCAGATGAAACTATAGTTTAACTATCAGTTAAAGATTGAGATTCTGAATTGGCTTTTTAGGGCAACTTTTAAAATTCAATTTCTTTATCGTTGAAGACTGTTACTGTTCTAGAGGAAATGGAGCAAAGGAAAGGAATGTGTTTGATAATAAAAATTTCTTATTCCACTAATAAAATTTCAGTTGATATATCATCCAATATGTGTGCAGTAGGGAAAATATTATTTTGGCCTGGGTGGCAACATAAAGCTAAGAAAGAAGAGAGAGAAAGGAAAACAGAAAAGAGGAAAGAAAGGAGGACACAACTTAAAATTAGGTTTGAATTGGGTCACCCTTGAGCATCCACTTATATACACCTAGGAAACAAATAAGGGGCTTGCACCTTGACTGGAAAAATGTGAAGTAAATGAAAAATATTGAATAAAACATAGGATGTAGCACGATCTATGTGAAACTTTATCTCCTAATAAATACTCTGTCCATTTGTTAGCATTTTTATTAACCTAATTCTTTAGTATAGCTTCTGAGACCTAGTATTCATATGTAGACTATATACATCAGGAAGTTTAAGACATTATTCTGGAAAAACATTCAGATTTGAATGAAGAAAATTTGATTTGAAAGTATCTGAACAGAGTTCAAGTTTGTAAGGAGAAAATACCTCACATGACCTTCCGTGCACGTCGTCGATCACAGTGTTCTGTCATGCATCTCTATGCACGTGCATTTGAAAATAGTACCTATGAAGTACAAGGCTTTCAGCACAAAGGCATTTAAGTGAGTGACTACTGTCCTTAAGCAGGAGATAAAGGCCTTAGTTTCTAAACCATTGGCAAAGGAGCTGGGAAAAAGACCTTTGGTTACCCTCCAAGGGAGGGAAATAAAGCACCTCAGTATCAGAAGCACAGTGTTAGGTTTCATTTGCCTCTGGTTTGGGGTCGTGAAAATCCCTTGGGCTCAGGATCAGATAGATCTGGGTTTAATGCTGGTTCTTTCCCTTTCACACACTGGCTGTGTAACCTTGGGCAGGTTACCCAGCTTCTCTCAACCTTCTCTATCCATAAAATGAAGTTAAAAATGTGGAGATGCAGTGAGTCGCTGTCATCCAACGTGGCGATGGTGTGAAGGTCGCAGTGCCGTCCAGGGATGCAGGCAACCAGGAAATGTTACAGGACAGTGAGAATGACTTTACAGTGATGGGCCGTGGTGTCATCAGCTTTTCTTATTAAAGTGAAGCATTTTCTTTCTGAGAAGAGTGTTTCCTCTAAAGATAAGATGTTATTATTTAACCTACGGTTTTGTCAGGTTTGGCAAAGATTACACCTAACCAAATACCCAAGAATTTCGGATTCATTATAAATCAGCCCATCACAGATCTTCAAGGTCATTCTGATGAGAATTTAAAATAGAATTAGAGTTGAATGAAATTTCACTTCTGGTTTTTTCCAATCCTCCATATAGACTAAGTATATATTTAACATCAGAGAAGAGTTTTGGATAAGTCATTAGGATAAGGTGTTCATCTGGGTTTTTTAATATGACATTGAAACTTGAATAGCTAGTGACGCTACTCCGATTAATTGCTCACTTTTCATGATCATCACATTAACTTTACCCAGAGAAATACATATAGTACATGATTATAATTCAAGATTCCTAAAAGTATATTCACTTCATTCTCCAGGTAGGAAAAAATGTTTCCCTGCAAATGTAGCATATACGCTTGTATGTGTGTCTATTATAGAAACTAGTATTGAAATACAAGATTATGTAGCATTAGATCTTACCTTCCTGCTATTTGTGCACCATACAACTGGGTTAGATACGGACAACTGATGTCCTGATCCAAATCTACTTTAACAATGAAAGTGAAGGTAAATCACTTTTCTCAAATGTGAGGAAAGGTAGTATTTGGATTGCAAAATATCCCTCAGTAGTCCCATTTTGAACACAGTTTTCCTGCCATATGTTTAATCCTATTTTCAAATGTTATTATTGAAGTTAAAAATACACAATTTAAGGAAAGTGGAAAAGTCACTTGGTCTGTTGTCTCCCAAATGCATTGAAAATACCTCCTTTGTAGGGCATCTTGAAGAAGCATGCAAATTACAAGGCTGGTAAGAGGTACTATTGAAAAATACTGTGCTATATCTTCATGTGATGTTTAAGACAATTACTGGAGGTGACTACTACTCACATTTCTTTCAGAATCATTTCAGGGGATCAGCTAAAAATGCTGTTAACTATAAGAGACTCAATCTGTCAAAATGTATTAAAGTGATACACCACTAATGCTAGCTCAATCTAAAAAAAAATAAAATCATCCTGAAATAAAAATGCTTTATATAAATTCAGGAAAGCTAGGAAATGCAGTTTTCTGCAAAACTAGCTAGTATTTGAGACGCAGGGTGGTGTGATATAGAAATGATAATTTGCCTGTACTGGCTTGGTAATGGCCCCTTAATACTTACCCATATATGTGTTTGCATTTATGAATATGTCTTAGAGACCTAGAAATGACTTTTATCCAAAATGGAGGAAGACTTTTGAAGAAGCAGATGTGCTTAAAAAGAAGGGAAATTTATTTTCGTTGCCCTCCTCCCAACATTTCTCTGTAGTACATAAAAACATAGACACCACACACACACACACACACACACACACACACACACACACACACACACTTTAAACTGAGGCATGTCTATAAAAAGCATTTTAAAGTGGCATTTTTCCAAAAAAGAGACAGCAAACACTGAACCCAGTGCCAGCCACTGTCCTCATATGTGGGACAGTCATGACCTCCATCCATGAGCATCAAGTCTTCAGTTCAGAGGAAAACACTAGATGATATTGGCATGACTACAGATGAGGACAAAACGAGATGACAGTGTCCGCATACTTGGCCTCCTCCTGGAACTTGATAATGAAGCACCATTGGACCTTACAAAGGTCAAAGTGGGAGAAAACAGAAGCTAGCATACTCTTGATTTATCATTTGATCAAATTCACAGCCTGTATCTGGTCAAAGTATTAGAGTGCTGCTCAGAAACATCACTAAGGGGCTCCTAAATGTGGGGAAAGTGATGGAGAGTATTTTTTCTTTACCCCACATGCAAGTAAGAAATAAAAGAGAATCTTCTTCAGGAGCTGAGATGTCATGACCCAAGGGTCTTAATGTCTCTGTTCTAAAATCAGAAATGGCTCTACAAATAGGCAGACAGGATGGTCATCCAGAAGGCACTGTTTGAAGAGTACTTTAACAACTTGGAACCGCTTTCCTGCTGCCCATCTTGTCTTCATCTTTCTTCTGTCATGCCTTGAAATTCCCGCATTAGGTAGGCAGCCTTGAGAAGTTTGCTATTAAATATGCTGCCTCAGTGAATTTTCTGACCTTTGCTTTAAGTGCAGATGAGTTCATCAGATTGTCTAACACTTGTGACTCTGATAAAATAAAACATAGTTAAATTTCACTTAAGAAAAAGAAAATCTATGTGGCATTGATATCGTCATTTTGACTTTCCTATGACTGTTTTCACGTAACCCTATTACCTGGCTTTAATTTATATTTCTAACTTATTTTCCACTCTTTCCTTCCATGGTCCATTCATTGGCCTTTTGTCTCTCCCCTGTACAAACCTCCCACTTATTCACACATTTTGCTCATTGTTTTTCTAAAGCCCTTGCAAATGTCACATCTTTGATAAAATGTCCATTGGTAAATGAAATCACTTGAGACAGCTATGCAACAGTAAAGAGTTTAGCACCAATGAGCAGTTTTGAGACTCTGAGTGGTTCTTGAATTATAATGTACATAAGGATTACCTGGAGTGCTTGCCAATGATGGAGATTGTGTGGCTCCACCTCAAAGACTGTGACTTGGAAGTTCTACAAAGAACCCGAGGATGCACTGTGAATAAAGGTGCATAGGTGATTGTAGTGCAGGTGACACCAGAACTTCTCTAAGAAACACTGGCTCTAAGAGCATCTCTCCTTTTTAAATTTCCAATAAAAGACTTCCCAGAACACAACTTTCAAAAAAATATGCCAGTAGAGTTATCATTTATTCCCAGAAATTCCAGTCTAGAAACATGGGAATACAGACAGTTTTATCCTCTCCCTGTCTAACTGGATTGAAAGTATTGGGACAGTGAAAGATGGAAGACGTGACTTAGTGAAATTGCTTTAATCACTTTTTGAGAAAATGTAGGAATCCCAAGAACATGCTGTAATTTTCATCACTTTTGGACTGCCTCTGCCAGCTCTATGTTTAAAGAGTAACAAAACAACTATTTATGAAAAGGGCAGGTTTAAGATGAAAATAATTCGTTTGCAAAATTGAGGAAACAGCATCAGCGCCTGTGAACTGTGCTCTTCCAACTGGAGAATCCTGTATTTGTAATAAATTCCTTTTGCTCTGGATGAGTTCTGCATTTTCAATGAGGTTAACTTGGCAACATTCTAGTTGATTTTAATAAAAATAGCTGCTTTGAGGACAGGGAGCTGAGGTTGCCAAATTTACAGCTGCCTTGCACAATTACTCTTACACCTCCTTCAGGGCTACTTAGAACCAGTAAGCAAATTAAGTGTATCGATTGCAATTTTGTTGGACTAACCCCCTCCCCTTTTTTTTTTTTTTTAAGGAATAAACTTGATTCCTTTCAGTATGTGTCTGTTCAGAGTGATCTCTTTTCTTTTCAGCCATAACACAAAGACAACATCATGGCTGGATCCACGACTTGCGAAAAAGGCTAAACCTCCAGAAGAGTGCAAAGAAAATGGTAGGTGATTAAGTTTTTATGGCGTTTCAGCGTTGCACTTTGAGAATGGTTGTGTTACTTAAAGGAGGGGAATAATCTAATTGAAACCGTTTTAAAGATGTGATATTTAGTGCTCAGAGATGAGAGAGAATGAACTCGGCGTTTCAGAGGGGCATGTGGGTTTCCTTTTCCTCTCTGAGGAGACTGTGCCCGGTGCCATGTCTGTGTCATCTCTGTTAGGTCTGTCTGACTCCTGGCCTCACTTTCCACCACCCACTGTGAATTTTTGTTTGCGATATGTCCCTCTGTGGACTCTGCTCTTTTTCACTGGCATCACACATGATGTATAGGGAAGCAGTATTGTGAAACTGTAAATAGTGTTTGAATTTTGTGTTTAGAGGCATAGCATTTTGCTCGTTATTAAGGAAGAAACAGTGACATAAATATCTGTACATTTAAAAAAAATTTCTTTAATTTTATTTAATTGCATGAATATCCAGGGTTCTCTTTAGTATTTGCCTCTTTCCAATGTAATAATAATAAAATTGCTTAGAAATTGACTGTTTTCAGGGATATGAAGAATTTTTTTAAAACAACTTTGAGAATTAGATGAATGAAAACTTGTTTTTAAATTAGCAAAAGATATAGATGACATCTGTTGTGGATGATACTTATAATTTTTTATGATACTGAATTTAATGTTAAAAGAGCACTTATAATTTAACTAAAATGATAAATAGCATACTCTCCTGGTGATTTCTTATTTGACCACAATCAAGCCTTTATCTGAACAAATTATTAGCACCTATTCAGAGGCATCTATCCTTGAGGAGCTCTTAAAGTTAAAGGAAGTGAGAAAGAGTATTTAAACTTTTTAAAAAGTTGTTTTAAAGTCTCTAATTCTGAAAGTCCTTTCATTTTAACAATAATTCTGGATTTCTCAGCTCATACCTAGGTAATATTGTTGATTCCTATACTACAAACTGTTCACAAGCTAGTGAGATAAATTAAAAGTTGGAGTATATAGTATATATGGATATAGTTGAATGCACAAGTATCCGTTTTCAAATCACTATCTATATGGAATTTTATATTCATAACTCTATCTATATGCCTTCTGTATAATAATAAAACTGCATGTGGTTGAATCCCATAAAAATACTATGTGACCTGATCTTTTGAGCGCATTTAGGTTATATTTCACTGATACCAGTGAGACATGTGTTGCAAATTGTGATAGGTTTATAAATGAAAATGACCTGATCTATTATATATGGGAGTTATAATTTACTTTTGCCATAGATGTAAAAATCTTAGTATATCCTAATTAAAATGAATTTAATGATTCTGTAGTTCTATGACGTATTGAACTTATCAGCTGTCTTGTTCCTTTGAGTTGCTCTTTTCATTATGAAAAGCTATTACAGTAAAAAATTCAAAATCCTGGGAGAGAAGTAGACATTATCATATTGCATAGTTATAATATTTCAGTGTTATCAGTTTTTATCACATCTGTACTTTGTCTTCTCAGGATGGTTGATACGTAAAATAAGACGCCAATATCTATAAAGCACATGTCATTGAAAAATGAGTCCTGGAACATAGTCTTAGAGCACAGAGTGACTTATAACTGATCCATTACTATTTGTTTCCATTTTCTACAAAAAAAATGCATAGATTTTTTTATTCCATGTATTATTGGAATGTTTTACATTGGAAACTAACTAATATCTGGTTACAGTACTATTATTTCGGACACATACATTAAGTTTTCTTGCCAAGCAAAGCACTTTTTAGGTTACTTCTGCTTTACTTTTTAAATTTATTTTCTGTTATTTTTGTTTTATTTCTCTTTAAATAACATAGGTTTTTAAATTGCTTGTTTGAAATGTTGGATGTTAACATATTTCTGTTGACCTTGCTAGTTAAGTCAGGCTTCATCACATGTATCACAGTTCAGCTCAGATCAAACGAGGTCAGTAATTTTCTGAATGCTGGGATGTGTGTAAAATGTGCATAAAAAATTGTAGAGGCTGAAGATAATATCTTTCTCCAGAAAATCTTTATCCTTCTTCCATCAGGAAAATAGAGTTGAAGCTAATTACCTTAATCCAGTTTGGAGTTAAGTCAACATGAGTTTTGGTTAAGACCCAATCTTATCTCTAGTTTGTTCCTGTTCTTAGTTGAGTTTCATATATTTTCACATAATAAAATATTGTTCTTCTTTGAATTTTTTTCTAAGCCATTTAAAAGTTCTTAGCTCATGGACTGTACCAAAAATAGAGGCGGACTGGATTTGGTCCACAGAACCAACCCAGGCCTCATGAGTTCATGTGGGGCCTTCCCCTTGGCTTGGCTTGAGTGGCTATATTTTTAAAATATTCTTCTTAGCATTTCAAGACTGCCAAAAGTTTGTGGTGCTTTTCAAGACTTTTAGTTTAGCCTTTTGTCTCTAGACTTCGTAGCTTCAGAATTTGTCATCACGGGATAATTGGCCAGGTGTTGGAGATCTCTCAAGTCTGTATTTTGTCATTCCAGTCCCTCAAGTCTCCTCAGCTCTGCTGGTTTCTCTAACCTCCAGCAGTGGCCTTCTGTTCAGGCCAAGTCTGGGTTCTTCCCACAGCCCAGAAACAACAGAATCAGCTGTACATTCTTCCCTCACCTCCTCAGGGTTCTCTCCTCTTCAGAATCTTAAACAGTCTAAACCTGTTGTCTCAGCTATTCTCTGACCCTTTTCACCTGTTTATTTTACATTTCATCTAGATTTTCTATGGGTCCCCAAGGGCCATGAGCTGCTCAGTCCATACTTCATAGAAGGAGACATTTCAGTGCAGTAATTTTTAAATTGTACATTTTAGACCTTACTGGGTTACATTCCATAAATTCTTTATTATTACCATAATTTATATTTTACTATCTCTAGTTTGAATTCTATGATGTATGTGTGTGCATACTACCATGAATGTACATATGTTTGCATGTGTACAGGTCTGTAAATGTATGTATCTTCAGAGATGCTTGTATAGGTGCATAAAATTAATTCCTTAGTCAACTATAATAAGCAGTCAAGTAAAAGAGAGATGGAAGGACTTATCAAGTAATTTAAATTTTTCTTGAGCTAGAGAAAAAAAAACTAGCAAATGTTTTCTTATTGGTGTTCAAGGGGAAAAGGAACATAGACAGCTCTGTAAAAATATATATTAAATGACCACTTATTCCATTGGCACAAAGCAATTATTTTGCTTTTTTCTTTGAAGAATAATGCTGCTACTAAACGTAAAAACATGCGTCCTTCTGTCACAATAGGGTTGAAAATACTGTAGTCATTATGTTCTTTGTATTTGTGATAGCCCTGTGCATTTGGAGGTTTTAGTACCAGTGTGCATAGCAGAAAAATAATCTCTAACTACTTCTGGATTCTAATATTAGTTTAGTATTTAGCAAGCCAATACAGTCTTTTACAAAATGCCACAGAAATAGCAGTCAGCTATAAAATAATTTGGATGAAAGATTGGTTGAACTTTGTGTAAAACCCCATTTTACTTGTCCCCAGCCCTGAGAATCAGTACCCTGAGGTTTCTCCTGAGACATGCCAGTCACAGACACCCCGGCGGGGGGAGGGGAGGTGACACATCTCCCAAGAATCCCTGTGCTAGGATTAACATCAAAAGTGACCCAGGACTGATAAGACCATTCTTTTCTTAAAGTTGAAATGTAATGACTGTACTATCATTCAGGAGCAGAAATTGTGTGGGATTTGGAAGAGTCCAAACACAAATCTGTGGACTCTTGGGCAAAGTACTTCAATTCTGAGAGCCTACATTTTTTTATCTGTAAAATGGAAATGACATGTATTTCACACAGATTCAGTTCACAAGCAAGGACGGTGTTTATTGCACCACAGGCGCTCAGTAACTGCTGCTTTCCTTTCCTTCAGGTAGCTCAGAGCCAACAAATCAACCTCATAGAAGATAAGGGGAGAGACACTTGGAGTAGTTGGTCTACCTTAAGAGCCTTGAATTACTCAGGGTGTCCTGGAGAGATGGAAATGAACAGACCCTAAGGAGGCTAAAATTATCTATCCTGATACCAATAGATTAGAGATTTTCCCCCTCTGTTCTATTAAACTGGGTCTAAATTCTCACAAAGTTATAATTACAGCTGTATGAATGTGTGGCTTCATTTCTGTTTTCTTTGTGTGTGAACTGTGAGTTTTCTCATGTTACGACTGGGGAAAAAAAATCATATAATCGTAACTTGTTTACCTACATAAAAGCTGCATTTCAACTATCATTAACTAAAGCTTTGAACTGTTACTTAATCTAGCTTTTTTAAAAATGGTGTCCAAAATGCTCATGAGTAAAGACAGCCTAAGTGGTGTTTTGAAATACTTATTTAATTACTATTTTTTTTCCCAATGAAGGTTGCCTTTCTGAAATAATAGAGAAGACTAATCAGTTTCAGGCCATTTCTTGAGCGAGTTTTATAGAACTGACATAGATTCGGAAATGTGTAATTTTATTTTCATAGTTCAGATTCTGTCTCTAGGGTGCATAGTTTATTTCCCCCTAAATAGGGGTGTTGGCCAGTTTTCTCATTAAATTTGTATTGACAATTAGCAATCCTAATTTCTCAATAAATATGACCAAATTAATCTCATCTTTAAATATTTTTTTCTAATCTGATAAACCTGCTAAGTTTATGTTTATAAAGCACCTTGAAATGTTTCTACTAGAAAGAATTCATAAAAACAGACTCTGAAAATATTAACTATTTCAAGTACTGAAACTTTAAAATTGAAAAGTCCCTTATATGCAGATACTGAACTATCTTTAAAAATTGCAAATTTTAATGTTATTTCACTTTTGTACTGATATTGTGGGTGTTGTGTAGAAAAAGGAGAAAATTTAATGTATTGTAATAGAAACGGTTAGTTCTTTATTTTGCTGACTGGTAGTTATTTGTATTAGTCATGATTTTCCAGAGGAGCACTTTGAGGTACGCATCATTCAATAATGTAACACCCTTTCTAATGTTTTCAGCTAAGGATTACTAAAAAATACCAACATTTCAGGAGTATAAATCTTTGGTGGAGGAAAAAATAAAATTTTTTCCAAATAAATCATGTAGGATGAATATTCCACTGTTGGGCACCAGTACCAAATTCTGGCTTGTGTATGGGTGGCATCTGTTGTATTTGGTCCCATTCTATCCTGATTGGTTGGTGTCTAGACCATAGAAGTTCCTAAATAATTTGAATATCTTTCCTGCACTAATTATTCATATATTTCCCCCTTTCACCTGTAATATTTACTATGGCTACAAAGTAGTATCTATGTAAGGATCATAAAATTCTGTCCCCCTTTAGTCCTTCTTGCTCAAGTTATTTTTATGTTTAAGGATGAGTTACATCTTTTCTGTACTCCTTAACACATACAAGTTTAGAAATCATATTGACATCATCAAATCTATTCTGCATAAAGCAAAATCATTTCAAAGTTTTTCAAATATGACTTTTCAAAACGTTTTTACTTTGAAGTAATTATAAATTCCTGAGAAATTACAAAAGAACGTACAAGGAAATCCCAAACACCTTTCAGAAAGCCCCCCAGAATGTTAACATCATTTATAAAATATACTACCACATCAAAATCATGAAGTGAACATTAGTACAATCAACAGAACTTATTTGGATTTCAACAGTTATATAAGGACCCGTGTGTGTATTTCCATGCTATTATACCACATATGTAGTTACACTAACTATGACCACAGTCAAGATTTTTTTTAGCTTACAGTCTATTATTCCTGTACCATTGGTTATAAAGGCTATCCTTCCTCCATTTAATTGTGTGTATAAATCACACATCTTTGCCATAAACCAGGTATGTTACATTGATCCATGTGTCTATCTCTGTACCAACACCACACTGTCTTAATTATTATAGCTATATGATAAGCCTTAATACTGAACAAATTAATATTCCTACTTTATTTTGTTAAATATATATATATGTTGATACAAGCTTTAATTAATCAGGAAGATATAACAATTCTAAACTTGTATGCACCTGATTACATAGTGTCAACTTATATATAAAGTCTGGAAAATCTAAAAAGAGAATTTGAAAAGTTTACTACCAGAGTGTATGATTTAATTATCTCTCTTATTACTGAGTATATTAAACAGACAAAAATCAAGAAGGATTTGAATAACAGAAATAGTAATCATGATCTAAAAGTCACATATAGATACTGTACTTACCAAATCTACCTGGAGAATATACTTCTCAAACACAGAATACTTGGCAAGCATTGAGCACTTAAGTAGTCCATAGAGCAAGTTTCATCACGTCTCAAAGAAGACATTTCTTTAGTACAGAAAACTTAATTATATATCAGTAAAAAGATAACTAAAATATCTTCATGTTCAGAAATTTTAAAATGGATTTTTGCATGTGTTTTTTTTCATTACTGAAATGCTTGACATACAAAATTGTGTAAGTTTAGGGTATACAATATGATCATTTGATACACATATATATTGTGAAATGATTAACACAATAAGCTCAGTTAACACATCTGTCAGCTCACATAATTACCTTTTTGTGTGGGATTGGGGGTGAAAACATTTAAGATTTACTCTCTGAGCAACTTTCAAGTATATAATACAATACTATTAGTTATAGTTGTCATGCTGTACCCTAGACCCCCAGAACTAATTCATTTTATAACTAGAAGTTTATACCTTTTTTACCAATATCTTCTCATTTTCCCCTCCCCCCAGCCCCTGACAACTGCCATTTTACTCTCTGTTTCTATGACTTTAGTTTCTTTTAGAGTCTGTGTGAAAGTGAGATCATTCAGTGTTTGTCTTTGTCTGTCTGACTTATATATAATGCCCTTTAGGTTCATCTATGTTGTTGCAAATGGCAGGATATCCTTTTTTATGGCTGAATAATATGCCATCATTATATATATAAATATATGTATATACATATACATACACACATGTTTCATTGTCTTTACTCATTCTTCCATTTACAGACATTTAGGTTGTCTCCATGTCTTAGCTATTGCTATTGTGAATAAAGCTGCAGTGAACACGGGGGTACAGACAGCTCTTCCAGTAGTTATTTGGTTTACTTCAGCTATATACCCAGAAATAGAATTGCTGGGTTTTATTGTAGCTCTATTTTTATTTTTTGAGGAACTTTCAGAGTGTCTGCACCAATATACAATCCCATCAACACTATACAAGGGTTCTCTTTTTTCTTCATCCTTGCCAACACCTGATATCTCTTGTCTTTTTGGTAATAATCATTCTATAACAGGTGTGAGGGATAGCTCCTTGTGTTTCTGATTTATATTTCTCTGATGATTAATGATGTTGAGCATTTCCATGTATCTGTTAGCCATTTGTATGTTCTCCTTTGGAAAAATGTGTTATCAGGCCCTTTGCCCACATTTTTTTTTGGATTAGTTGGGTTTGGGGTTCTTTGTTTTTTGTTTTTGATTTTGCTATTGAGTTTTACAAGTTACTTTTATATTTTGGATATTAAGCCCCTTTCAGGCATATGGTTTGCAAATATTTCTTGATAATTCAGTCTTGGTAGGTTGTATTTTTCTAGGAATTTATCCATTCTTCTAGGTTGTCTCATTTCTTGGCATGTAATTATTCATAGTAGTTTCTTGTGAGCTCTTGTATTTCTGTAATATCTCCTCTTTCAATTCTAATTCATCTATTTTTTTTTCTTATTTGGTCTAGCTAAATCCTGAGGTCTCTAACTGATCTACCTTCTTCTTTCTACCTTTCCAGTCTTCTTATGATTGTTGAGTTATTTCCAGGGTATTTAGGGGAAAGACAGGGAAAAGTAAGTCTATACCATCTTGCCTGGGACCAAATGTCTAAATATTACTTCTGATACTAAATGATAACACTCTAAAGCCTGAGTATTTTCCCATACACTCTCTGTTTTGCATTTGCCAACACTCTGTGAGATAGTTAACAATTTTTATCTCTCATTTTTTTCAATTAATGTTGCTGCATTCCAAAGATTTTAAGGGCCTCATCTAATAATTCTAAGCAGAAAATGAGGCTAGAATCCAGACCACCTGAGTTTAAGATGACTATCAATGTTATGTCATACAACACCACAAGATAATTTAGCTGGAGATATTAAGCCTTAAAAAATGTTAAAATATACTGGTTTGAAATATTTTTACTCTAAGTTTTTGTATTTAAATAAAAAAGAACTTTTTTCATATAGTCTCAATATTTTCCCCAGGCCATGATATCTGTAAATGGACCAATCAAAATGATTTTATGATCAAAGAATTTCAATGTCATATGATTATATTCTTAAATTAAGAACAGATTTAGCTCTCTGAAAGGTAATTTAAAAGAAGTATTAATTTTATTCTTTGTTTTTCAGTTTTAAAAAATGACCAGGCTTCTGTTGTTTTTTTATCCTTTCACAATTTCTAAAAATGTTCACCAGAGTTCACTAATGTTGAAACCATTTCTAAAAGCTAAATGTGGGTATCTTTCAATCATAGTGTAAAGCACAACATGATGTGTCTCTCAGTGGTTATATCTGTTCACCAGGGCCAAAGGCAAAACAAAGGTGAAGCACTGATCTGAATATTACAGAGAAGTTCTTTCAAAAGTGTGGTAAACGCATCATCAATTCAAAGCCAAGTAATGAACATTAACTATAGCTTGTAGTTGAAAAAAAACAAAAAAAGAGGCTTAATTTCAATTGCTGAGATGAAGTGATCTGATTTCTCTCTTGGTACATGTAATTTTAAGGTTTCCTAAGTACTGTGCACCCCAAAACAGCATTTTCCAAAGCTGATGACTATTTTTTAAAGGATTTTTTTTTTACTAATTAGGATGAAAATGAGCACTTACGGTATAATCTTATATGTGACTGTGGCATAATGACTAAACATCTCAAAGTTTCTCATATGCTATATATCCAGTGAGGACACTCACACAGCTATACTTAAGGATATATCCATGTTACTATTAAAAACCCATGTCCCAAGGGATTATATTTCCAAGAGCTCAAGATTGTATGTGCTCTTTGCAAGAACAACTTGACCTTAAAAATTTGCCTTCAGACATAAAGGGGCCAACATTATTTGGTGTTTTGATACCAGAACTATGTAAGGAACCCAAATAGGTTTAAAACCACTATTTCCAATGCATCACTTCAAATCAGCAGTACAAAATCAATGTGACATTTTATTGATTATATTTGTTCTTGCTTCTTATTAGTAAGTGATAAATCATGGATAATATATTATTGTCAGTTTTTGACCCATAAAACTAAATCTTGACATTTTATATTGGTTTCCTGTATTTGCTCTCATTAAAAAAAAAAAAGGTCTTATCTGTCCTTTCCCACATTATCGTTCAACTTTAATTTATATTGTTTCACTTTGCCTTCACACATTTGATTGACCCAAATCATTCCTTTGAGGCTGTTCTACGCACTCCATTGGTGCTTCAAAGCTGCAGAAAAGTGGCCTTTCCCTCTGATTCCAGTACTCAATTTTTACATATTAGAAGTTTGACTCCACGTGATGTAGCTCATCTAACTGCAAACAAGGCAAGTCCATCCACTCATCCATATGACAAGTGTTTATTGACTAGCCACTCTGCTTTAGAACTGAGCTGTGAACCTTGAAAAATGCAACACCTGAACCCATCTCAAGGAGCAGTGTAGAATTTCCTGAGGTCTCCAAAATAATGAACATTTTATAATGGTGTGCGGAAACCCCCATCACACAAGAGGAAAATAAGATGACTGTGAGCAGGAGTGTTCAGGGATGTGTAGAAGAAAGACATGGAATCTGAGCAGGATTTTAAAGATTATTTGGGTTTACAGTCATTTTTAAATGTTCAGCCTCTGCTGAATCACTTCATTTGGTGACCGCTTCTCTCTCTGCTGCTCCCCAGGCTTGCTCCTCTCTCCATGGCTTTCCCTCTCATCTGTGTGCTGCTGACTCGGTTTTTCCTTTCAGCTTTATTTCTGCCTGGTTTTGCACAAATATGCACAAGTGCTATATCCACACCCCACTACCCCATTAGGATTTGTTTCTGTTATGTTGCTGTTACTGAGGTGATTCTAGAGAGCCCATACTCCATTCCTATTCCATCCAGGTCTGTAATTGTCACCTTTATCTTTCCTTTAAAAGACATAAATTTTTCATTTCCATTACTAAAGTGTTATTCTTACTTCTGTTCTTTTGATCTTTAGTCTTTATGTTTTTTTTTCTCTGAAATCCTTCATGCAAGAAAATACTTCTTGTACTTTATGACATCTATTCTCTTAAAAATATCTCTTTCCAAATGAATATCCCCTTTCCCTACTCACAGTAATGTACTCTCCAGCTATTCTCTCTCTTCTGGCTTTTCATAGCCAACATAAATCTGGAGTTTGTGTCTTTATACTCAAGAATCTGCAAGATTTCTGTCTCACTCTATTTGACTTATTTTTCTTGGGAATACTGCCAGCTGTTGTTACTGTTTTCTCTATTCCACTCTGATGACTAATTCTTTATTTAAAAAAATTCAGATATAAGCATTCTTGAATCTTCCTTACAAGTAGTTCAAAAAGGTCCAAATACCAACTAGGTACATTGAGAGGACACAAATTTGAACCCTCCCCCCCAAGCGGTATGGAAGCTTCTAATAAAATTATGACTCAGGAAAGGGATTTGAGCATATAACTTGAAGTACCATGAACATCTTGGACTTCATAGTATTTTTTTTAATTTTACAACAAAAAAATTTCAGCATCCAAAGTTTAAGTGAATTTTAAACAAGAACATCAGGGTATTCTCCCTTGAACTGAGTTCCCCGTGTCTGCGTGAACACATTCTGAGTTTAATAAATCTCATATACACTCTATTTTCTGGAAAAAAATTGTTACATTTGTTTCTCTGCTTAAATGGTGAAATTACCAGTAACTTCCACAGGTGGAAGATTATACGTCTTCATTAGTTTCTCTATGGATGACATTCCCCTAGTTTTATTTGTCTACTTGCCATTCAGATCCCACTGAGAATGTGATTTGTTTTGTACAAGAAGCTGGTCTCGTGGAAATGGAAGCTTGGTTGAGGCTTATTTAAAATTTATACATGTCACACCAAATTTTTAATGTGTGTTCCCTCTTTGTCTAACAATGGGGTCTTGGCAATCTTCAATAACTGTTCATATTTAATTTAATTAGAACTTAATGCCTGGAGCTATGTCATAGTAGCTCTTTTTCCAGCATAATTTTGAAATTACCTTTTCTACCATTCTGAAACTCAGCTTTGTGAGTTTTCATGAGAGTATAATTGAATGATAATCCCATTTCCCAAACTCATATGCTATTTAATAGATTATTTTTTATCATTGTCACCAACTCATAACTCACAGCTCACCAGATGCCTGATACCATAAAAAGCAACGGGTGCCTATACAAAATCTGTCAGAACGTTCAGTTTGCAGGTAAATAGACACATGCAAAAGTTTGTTCTTTTTCTCCAGTAGAATAGTGTTCCTGTTGGTTTATTCTCACAGTAATACCAGGGCATGGGATGGTATCTGAGAAACCCTTTGTAAGTATAAAGCACTAAAACACCTACGAGGCTGTCCCCTGGTGATGAGAAGGGCTTGGATGGTGATAAGAACCAAAGCATTGAGTTCGAAGAGGTTGAAGCTCTTTCATGGCTAGTTCACCTTTTATATGTACCTGATCGAAGAGTTCACTAACATCTATGCTCATCCCTTTCCTCCCTGTCTTCTTTCCTCCTACTTCTGGACTCTCATTTAACAGCTTCGGGCTTAGAGCTTTCTATTTGCCAGTTCACTCAAAATCGAAGACATATTTTGTTTACATTCCCAAAAGGAAACCACTGCACTCTTTTATGATTGCTTAAGAAATAATACAGTGTGTGTCAGTGTATATATGTTATGTCATTGAGCACAGTGAAAAATATGATGTAATAAATGCATGTGGGTTAATTAGGGAGGACCTCTTTTACAAAATGGATTTTTGTGGCAAGTTTTTATAAGGAATGAAGAGAGCTGCCACAACAGAGAGAGGAAAAACAATTCAGATGTGTTGTGCATGTGGACTGATTTGAGGAAGATTTTGGATGGGAGAGAACAAGTAAGTGTTCCTGACAAAAGCTGGGACTGAGGCAAGTCTAGTCATGTGTAAGTATAAAAGTAAATGAGCATAGTGAGATAAAGTGCAGAAATGTTATGAAGTAAGATATCAAGGGCAAATATTAGTGTGCCATTTAAGAAAAAAACATAAATTTCATTATTCAAGGTATGATAGTCTTAAGCCATAGAAAATATAGTCCTGACCCCAACCAGGAAGCTTACAGGTTAGTTGAGGAATAGCTAAGTAATGAGACCAGATGGTAACAATCCAGACACTTAAGAGAATTCCTATTACAGGCTCTGTAACTTATGCCTCAGCTGCTTTTGTGAGTATTTGTTATTTACAAAACATATTTATTTTCTAAGGCATTTTCACAGATGACAAATGTTATCCTAATTAGCACTCCATGAAACAGTAAAAATGAATATTCATATTAAGAGATCAAGGCCTAGAGAGGACAATTTGTCCAAACCAATTGCTGGTTGACCCGCAGTGAGAATCCTTCCCTTGTGATTCGTCAGTCAGTAATATTTCCCCACACTACACTGCCACTCGACATAGGAGGGAGCCCAGGGAGAAAGAGGCGTCAAAAGTACCTGGGATTTATAGTGCTCACTACTTCCTCTCCTAGAAGGTGCCAGGCATCAGTACCACTGTAGCTATCATAAACAGAAAATGAGAACAAGAACAACAGCATATGTTTAGAATGATGCTACTGAGCATTATTGTACAACTTGGGAATTCAGGCTTAGGAGAATGTTTGAGCCCTCTCCCAACTTTACACTGGGTCTATAACATCCCATTAAGTGGAATGGTGCTGCAATTACCACTTGCCATTATCATTCAGTGCACATAGTACCTGTGATTCTTAGACATGCAGTATTTTCTAAAGAATGGTAAAAGCTGTCTTAAATTTGTTAAATGCTTAGCTTACTTCAAGGGTAATATGCAGTCTTTCAAAGAAAAAGTTTTCTTCTTATTAAAAAAAGGTGTTCATTGACTCCTTTACTTCCATAGGCAGATAGATCTAGTAAATATTGCTGGCTATTTCTCGGCCCCAAAGTCATTATTGTCTGTATTCGTCTTGTCTTGAACATTACTGCCTTTTATTCAAAGGGTGTGTGAATGCTGTGTGTGGTACGTGTATATGAAATCATAGACTATCTAGTGAAGAAAAAACCATTAATTTTTAAAACTAAATGTGAGGTAGCAGTTTTAAGATATTAACGTAGATTGGGGAACTAAATTGGCCATTAAAGCAAATTCATTACTGCAGTAAAATTGGAAATGCAATATTTGAAAGATAAAGAAATGATCATTTTCAAGCCTAGTTAATGTGATAATTTACTACTGTCCCAATACCTCTGAGCCATGTGACTATAGAGAGGAAGCCTAGGATAGTCAGTAAGAATGTGGGCTCTCTCTGGAGGCAGACTAGTTGGGTTCAGATGCCGGTTCTGTCATTTATTGGCTGTGTCAACCAAGGCGAGTTACTGAACCTCTGGGTGCCTCTACAAATAGAAAAATGAATCTTTCTCAGACATTGCAGTGAAGATTGAATGGACTAATATGTTTAAAGTGTTTAGAACAGTGCCTGGCATCTAATACTCTGTAATTATTGTTATTATTATTAAGCAAAATATATCATTTTATTTCTAACAGTCTCTCCTCAGACTCCAATATAGAAAATACTCTGAAATTTCCTTAAGTGTGTTTAATCATAACTAAAGCCCACAGAGTTTATTTCAGTACATTCCTGTTATCCTTCACCATTGCTTTTGTGTTATCATTTTTAATATTAATAGCTGCCAAGTATTGTCTGGTGTGTGCTGTTACATCCATTATCTCATTTAATCCCCACAAC
Organism: Manis javanica; assembly: GCF_040802235.1. Lineage (NCBI taxonomy): Eukaryota > Metazoa > Chordata > Mammalia > Pholidota > Manidae > Manis > Manis javanica. Next base: position 85,011,529 of record NC_133161.1, read on the forward strand.
AGCCCAGTGAGACACATAATACCATTATCCTCATTTGAAAGAGAAGGAGATCTGTGATCAGTTCATTCTTCCCATACTCAAAATAAAAGAACACTTAGAAAATAAAATCTAGGCAAATGGAGCTCCATTAATGTCCGGATTTCTTTTTTCTTTTTCCTCATTTCCCATTCCATTTTAATCATTTTGATAGTAGCAATGTAATAGCACAATATACATCTTCTTATAAAGGAGCAACAGATGGCATCAACCTCAATGTGGCCTTCTTAATGAAATTAAGTTGATAAACATAATTCACCTTTAAAAAAACAGTTTTCACATCTGATGCAATATAATCAGTACACTAGCTCATTTGGGGCATGAGATGATTAAAAAACAAAATAAGACTTCCATTCTTAGTGGCTTGCAGAATAGGTGTCGCCTTGTGAAACAATTTGGGTCAGCCACAGCAATTTACTGCATCCACAGAACACAAAGAATCTGGATGCATTAGTGCAGAAAGGATTATTTAGTGAATGTCGGAACCTTTACCAAGAAACACTTGGTTGGTTAGCTTTGTTGAGAATTGTTTCATTTTATCTTTCTTTCTGGCCGTCCTTTAAAGGCTTACCTCAAAAACACATTAAAATACATCTTATGCTAATGTTCTGTATCCTGAGCTTGACAGTAAAGCTGACTTCAATGTAAGGCATCTTACCCCATGGAAGCGACACTTGGTGTCTCCATCATACCAGTTCCTGCTTAATGGACCCCTTGTCTTCAAACAATAGATTGGGATATTCTTTCTGTTTCAGTTTGTTCCTAGAAACAGACAAATTTATTATTCTGTTCTATGAGAGAGTAATTTAATGGCCGACTCAAATTACTTCACAATTCCATGTATATTTTGTAGCATTCTGAAAGCAGATTTATATTGTTTTTTGATCATCACATGCCCAGAAATGATCTAGAACACCAATTATGTTGCATGGAAAGTGAATTATGAAAAAAAGGTGAATTATGTTGACCAACTTAATGGTCTCTTAAATATCTTTCTATAGCCAGTCGTATATAATCCTTACCACTAAATAAAGGAGAAATAAAACATTAATGCTTATTAATATATTCCAACCAAGCATTATTAATCCTATCCCAATTTCCTATTAACTTTAATATTTAAGTTAAACAGTGCTGATTAAACATACTTCTATTGTTTAGTGAATGTTGCAGATGTAAACAACAAATTCCACAGTGATTCAGTTAAAAGGTAGAAAATGCAGAGTATTTTTGAAAAAGAGAGTAAGACTTTTTTTAAGTTCAGTCCTCTTTGCATCAGAAGTGATTTCTCACCTATGTCATGCCAGGCACAGAGATACAGGCTTGGACTAGAGAGATTAAAAAAAAAATGGCCCTCAAGGTGGTTTTACATCCTGATAATGAGACAAACAGAAGTTTGGAGCTTTTCAATGCAAAATAGTAGAGACTAATTTCCAATGGGGCTTTGGAAGCACAGAGGAAGACTGAATGCATCCAGGGCATTTTGTATTTTCTGCATGAGTTTTATTGATTGCTCCATGGTTTAAAAACACCCTGCCATACACTGGGTATTAGAAACTATGCACAGAAAATCATAAAGGGGTGATTCCAGGAAGGATGTGAGGGGAAGGAAAATCAGAAATATTTTAGGGTGTGCTGAGATCCAGTATCTTCAGGACTCCAAGTTGGAACACTGAGAATCCCGTCCTATAGGCAAAGGCAGTATAAAGTAATTTTTCCCAGATAGCAGCCAAACAATTATTTCCAAGATAGGCTCCAGACCAGCATTACTATTGAAAATAGAATCTCACTGAGAAGATAATTGGGAGAAGCAAAGTCAACCATTTCTTAAAGTGAGGTCTTCAAATTAGAAAGATATGAGAGCCTTTGCATGCTCAGACTTTCTTTAACTGAGCTGATTCCCATGAGAGAAAAGAAATGCCATCCCATTAGTATTATCTCAGGATAAATTTTCAGTTAGGCAACTATGTATGCATTTACATGTAAGCAAGAGTTCCTCAGTTCTTGACCAAAGAAACAAGATTGTTAAGTGGAGGTTACTTCAGATGTCGCGAGACCAGGGACTTTCTATCATTCATGAGACTCGTTATGCTGTCTAGAGTTTAGGCGGGTGTTTGCATGGAATAAATAAAAAAATTATATTATGCAATGCTTTGTTTCCCATTTGGTCTATTTCTCTAGGGGTTCTAGTTGTAGGCTATTTCACAAATATTGGTCAGTTACTCTAGTCTATGCAAGTCTTAATTTAGTTTTATAGAGAAATTAGTGGATGATGTGCCTAGTTTTCTGAGGGTAACATATTTGTGTAAGACAATTAATGGGTATATATGATGAATTATATCCGAACTTGTCCCCTAAGAATCTGCAGTTCCCTGGAGAACTGAGAATTTGCATTAATTGGTTTACTAGTTTATTGTTTATTTAACCCTGACTTATTCAAAACAGGAAGGCTGTTAAGGAAAGAAGTATTGAACCATCACTGCTCTAAATCTGAATGTGCTACTAAAATTCTTCTCTTGTAACTTATGACCATTATCCTGCCCACCTGTGTGTAATTTTGCTAATATTAACCTTCTGACTTGGCTTCTCTGGGTCACCACTACCTGACTTCTACCTCAATCAGATTTACCAGTTGCGAGCAGCTGTACTCTCTCCATCAACTCTGTCGCAGGAAGGACTATCCAAGATGTTAGAGGCATCTTTCACTTTAACCTCCCAGTTGTGGTCTGGCAACCAGTAGCTATATTCTTCCATTTTTTTCTTTGAAAAACCAAAGTCAGTTACATGAAATAACTAAACTTAGAAAAAGTTAATATTGAAGAGTGTCTGCCAATGGGTTTCAGCCCCAGGCAAGTTCGCTATGGATTCAATGTGACCAAAGAAATTGACAGCAAAACGTTCTTGGGGTGAAAGGGTTATACCCAAGTTTATTTCCAGGTGGCAGGTCAGTCACTAGAATCCCATTCACTCAGAGCAAGTCTGCATGCAGCAAGCCAGTATCTGCCTCTGGGCCCCTCTGTCCTCACAGCTGTCCTCTGGGCCTCTCTGCACAGTCGTCCTGCACAGCCGTCCTCTGGGCCTCTATCCTTGGCGCTGCCACCACTCCAGCCTCTGCTCTGCTCCCCTGCAGCCTTGCAGCCCTGCCACCATGTCATGCCCAGAGCACTGGGCAGAACTCTTTATATAGAGTCAACAGCCATGTATTGCCCACAGGTGTGCAGTGAGCCAGTCAACCAGGGCCAGGTGAGAATCCTGGCCACAGGAACTCTCATTTTATCCACAAAGAGACATTTGAAAATAATTGGTTTAATTCTGATGTCACTGAGATACAGTTGAAATTTTTTTTAAGTGGTTTGAAATATAGTGTGACATACTTTTGTAAAATGCAGATAGCTGTATAAAAATAAGAATGACAGAAGCACAGTCAGCAGACTTTACATACATGTGATGTACATATATATAAATAGAATTTATGCTTTGATATACACACTTATAATAATTTGAATACTTTCTATTTGTCACAGTCCCTACCACTCACTAATCTTCTAAATCCAACCTACTTCACACATTCATATTCCCTGCCTGGACCTGTTGCCATTGGAGTTTGTATTCTCTGTGAAAGAGAAATGATGGAAAAGAGATCTAGTATTTGTCTCCTATGTGTCATGCTCTATAGTAGGAACTTTCCACATGTTATCTTATTTAAATCTCCTAAAACTCTCTCTGAGGCAGGGGTTCTAGTCATCATTTTACAAATAAGATAGTAAGTCTCTGAGAATGTAATAAACTGGCCGAAAGTCACACTTAGTAGACGCTCTGGAGTGAAATGAAGATCTTCTTTGTTTTGTATTTTTAGTTTGTTTGCATAGGTAATATAGTATATGGCCCTAAACGGGTTAGCAGTGAAAAGTTTTCCCCACTTCTACTTCTGTCCCTCTGCCACCTAGCTCCCTTCCCCCGGAATTATCAAATTTGTTGATCTTATACTTTTGTCTTATATGTTCTTGTCTTATGTGTTCTCAAATGTATTGCCTTATGTATTCTTCTAGAAATAAATTTTATTCATAAACAAGCAAAAGAAAAATACCTATGTCAATTTATATAGAACTTTTTCACCTTTGATTTAATTTTAAATAAAACTTACTATTTCCATATATATATATCAAATCATCACTTGCACACCTTAAATACATACAATTTTTATTTGTCAGCTATACCTCAATAAAGTTGAAAGTGTTTTATATGCACCTAAATAAATAAAACAGTGTTTTAACTAAAAATGTTCATTAAGATTGTAGCACACTTTATTTGCACATGTAGGTTCTGTCCAAGTTCTGTTTTAAAATTTTTACAGCAATGAACAATCTAATATGTAAGTAATTTGACAGTATATGAGAATTTCACTTTATTTTTTTCAAATACCAGTCCAGTTGTTTCAATATTATCTAATGAGAAGTCCATCTTTTCCCTTCTCACAAGAGATGCTGCCTCTCTCATATGAAATTGTATTTTGTATTTGCAAATTCAAGTCTTTCTGATTCTATTTTATCTGGAAACTCCTTGCCAATAATAATACCCTCTAAATATATTAGCTTTCTAGATAGCTATTAATTTCAGTTCTAAGTTACATTTTTTGGGTCCCACCAGTTTAACTTCCAGTGCTACAGATACTATTTTGTTTTAATTAAACTCTTTTTTGCTTGGCAAGATGTCTGAAGCATATCAATTAGCCAATTAGTTCTGATCAGTGAGGTGTCTCTTTGGTTCTGTTTTGATGGGCACAGTCATGGCACACAAAGGATCGTCTCTTAGGATTAGAGGCTGAGGGATCACTGTGTGTCCTAAGGGGCCAATTCCTTAAGGGTTATTGTGAGGATTAACTGAGTTAATAATGTATAATTTAGTGGATGTCAACTAGCATAGAATAAGCACTCCAATATGTAACAGAGAGGCAGCATATCATAGTGCTTTCATGTACAGACCCTGGGGCCAAGAACCTGGGTTTGTATCTCATCACTGTCACCTATAAACTGTGCAATCAGTGTCAGACTTCTGCACTTATTTGTTCCTCAATTTTGTGATCTGTAAAATGGGAGTAATAATAGAGCCCAACTGCAGAAATGTCACTGGCTTATACTGTGCCTTAATGTGAATATAGAAGAAGACAGATGGCTTATTAATTTTGCAACTTAAAGCCATCTTTATGTGAATAAATAGGAGCCCTTTCATTCCCAGACCTGGGCAAGGGCAAGGTGCACTGGTTGAGGGTAGGATTTCAGCCCGTATCCCCAGTATCTGCCATGTACTTTTGTACAATCCAGCAGCACAACTCTACATCATGAGCATATGTACACTGTAGGATTATTTGCATATCAAATGAGTTAATGCCTGTGAAACACCTAGACCCATGCTAAGGACAGTATGCCCTCAGTAAGTACTAGCTGTTTTCCCACCTCATCCTTCTCACACTCTACTTCCCTGCCAGGTTTCCCCACCAACTGATGATTGCAACACCATCTGATTTTAAAGCCCAAAAGGCAGGTAGAGAGCTTTATCTACTACCTCTTCTTTATAGTCGCCACCTGTTTTAATGATTCGTAAGACCATTTATGATGTAATAACACACACACACTTTTTTTCTCCATTGGGGCAAGTTTGAATTGACCCACTCACTGATTTTAAAACATCTTCTGAGTTCCCAGTTTGTATTCACACCTGGGCCTGAGTGAGGTGCCACCAATGCAATGTTGAATGGATCTCTTTCTAGAGAAATAAAATCAGTGATCACAGTTCAGCATGATGCGTGTTAGGCTGAAAGTGGAGAAGGGACACAGAGTAGGGGCTGATTAGACAACAGGTCAGGAAAGATTTCTGTAAGATGATGCTAGAGTTGTTCAAAAAAGTAAGGAAAAAAAATCAAGAAAAGGGAAGTTCAGGCAGGTCAAAGGCATAGAAACATTCATCATTCACCAACTCCATTTCATTGGGTGGGGGTCATTGAGTGAGGGGGAGGAAGTTAAGAGAGAATGGTTGAAGCCATGTTGGGGTAGATAACAAAAGAAGTCAGGATAAATACTTGGAATTTGATGCTATAAGTAAGAGAGAGCCATTTAAATAATTTCTGCTGAAACTTCACCTATCTAAAACTTTATTTAAGGGTATAATTTTATGGCTGAGTTGCACAGACTAAATTGGAGCAGAGAAATAATGGCAGTAGGCCACTCAAGAGAAGGATCCTAGAGTCAGAGCTATCATGGAGGAGGAAGTAGTGTTGTTTGAAGATTTGACTGGGTGATAATGGAGGTGGCTAACATTTTAACTGTGAAAGTTAAGCAAAGAAATCATAACGAAGGGATGACATACATTTTTCTTTCATTTTATGCCTTGCATTGAGGACCCTTTTCATAAGGAATTATTTGACTTCTCCTTCAGAAAATAAACTATATTTCTCAGGCCCTGGTGTTCTGGAAGTAATCTTAGATTTTCTGTATTTGAGCAAAATAACTTAGAGGCATTCTTTTTTCTATGATACTCTGCATCTTTTCATAATTATCCCCTTATCCATGCCATATGGGATACCTCTAAATGTTTGAAACAGCAGCTTCTCCAGAGAACAGCCTAAAGATTTCGCATAGTGAAATGCATCTGTTAACGGTTTGATAAACCATATTGTACAAGGTGAACCTAATGCACTATAGGAAGATGGCACAAGTCCCCCACCTATACATATAATCTATATGTACCTATTGCTGTCTTGTAATACAAGTGTCTACAAATTAAGATTCATATGCTAGTAAACCTGTCCCAGTTTATGATGACTTTCAATGACCTACCTACAGACACCTGCTCCTGTCTGTACAAATTGGGTTAGTTCATAGTGCTGTATGTGTATGCATTTGAAGCCTGGATTCACTGAATATCACTGGATTAATGCTGAGGGACACTGAAAACATATTTCTTGATGAATTTCTCATATTTTCCCCAGGTCAACTGTAGTCATTTTGGATATTTTACATTAGGTAATTTTCTAATTAGTATTCTGAAACAATTTGAGGAAAACTCACCATAAAAAAGTTACAGTGTGCATTATGAAACTATTATAGAATGTATAACATTATTCCTGAGGGTTGATAGTAATGGAATTGAAACTCAGAATCAAACACATGTACTTGCTCTGGCTTATGGTTAAGTATTTCTTAAAACTGAAAGGATAGCATGGTCATTCAAAAAGTTCAAGTACCATTCAGAATGACTGACTGTACCTGACTGAGAACACTGTTCCTCTGATATATCACTTGTGAAGAAATCAAATTCTTAGCATTTCATTTTGTGCAAAATATATTTGATCCAAGATGGAAAAATAAGCTATCCATTCCATGTGGGCCATGAACCAATGCAGAATAATCTTTCCTAGAATCAGGTCCGCAGACTAATATTACCTTTGTTTTCATTTCCTCTATTTTCTTGAAAAATTTAAGAAGAGTTTTAATTTTATTTGTTCTTGAACTCTGGAGAATTCCAGCCCTCCAGTTGTGGGGCCAGGAAAAGCAGCTCAGGAAGGAGACATCAAATGGCTGAAGGCGAAGGCGTAGGAGGAATACAGGCAGGAGTGTGGACCCAATGCAGAGAGGGCGAGGGCTCCCAGAAGTAAGAAGTCATGAACAATGACCGATGCTGCAGTGAGGGCAGGTAAGAGGTGAACAAAAAATTGTCCACTGAATTTTGCCGGGGTCAGTTTGGCAGGAGTGAATTCTTACAGTGTCAGGAGTTAGAAGCTAAAGGGAAGTGAGTTGAAATTTGAGTGGGAGGATTAATCCTGATGTATTATTAGTAGGTCGCGGCAAGCCAGAGCATACCCTTGTTAAAAATCCTCAGAGGGATAATTGTAGTGATGATGGTGATGATATTCAGCTCTTCTTGAGCACCTCTGTTATACCAGACACTGAAATGTGTGCTTTGTATACATTATGCATCTCTTATAACCTTCACAATTCCTTTTTTACATGTCAGTGAGACATTAATAGGTTAACTCACTCTTGTTTATCTGTTTTCCTTCCTTGCTGCTTGCCTGCCTGCCTACCTGCTTTCTTCCTTTCTTTCTTATCTTCTATACTTCCTATTATCTCCAGCAAATATTTATTTACCTCTTTTTAGGAACTAGGTATTTTGCTATATGCAAGAAATACAATAGTGACTAAAATAGTACTTAGTATGCATAGTAGACATGAAAAATGATGGCAGTCTTCATTCTTTGCTTCTGAACAAAAAGCCTTTCTTTGCTGACTTTCCGTTTCTCTAACCCATCACTTTCTCCAGATTAAACCACCTCCATTTGCTAGGAGGAGTTTCCCAGAATGCTCTTCTTACTTCTTTGCTCTCCCTCTCACATGCCAGAACCTTGCACAGTAGCATCTATTCCCACATGTTTAATTTTCTCTGCTGGCCATACAGTTAGCACATCTTTATACTTCTCCATGAAAGCTGCTCTGTTTGATGTGTAAGGCTGCAGGCTGTCTAAGTAGAACAATCCACGTGAAGGTGGTGAAGACAAAGCTCTCTGCAGCCATCTCCCTCTGGATGGGTTCTTCTAACATCCCAAGCCAGGAGCTTCAAAAACTTCTTTAAATATTACTATCTTTAATTTTTGAAATATGCTTTTAAATATTTGTACTTTCTTCTACATATTTTTCCAATAGCTGTCTTAACCTATCACAAGCATCCCTCAGCAGAACTATAAGGTTGCAAATGGCCTGTTTCTCTGTCCCTGGCTTGCAGCATACAGCCTTCTCCTCTGTCCTCACCACGGCTGCCAGCAGCCCTTCTCTGGGGACACAGCCCCTCCTTCTCAAAGCAGGCCACAGGCACAAGGCCCTCTGGGTACATTACCTCAAGACCCATCCCTTTTTCTTCAAAGGTCCAACGTGAGTCGCAGATAACATGTTTTAGAAGCTGCTGTTTAACTCCAGCCATAGCCCTCTGAATATCCTCCTACACTTATTTGACTGCATCTCTGATTTTTAAATCCTCCTGTCTCTCAGTTTTAACAAACCTTGTAGAAAGTTATAACCAAGTAACCTTTTTTTGTGTGCTGCCTGATGACAGAATAAGCTTGTATTACATTTGAAATTCTGCCCTCAGTACACCGAAGACTGCCTGTTCGGGAAGCACGCTGGTTTGTCGAGGCAGGAGCTCTTTTGCTCCATCATGCCTGCAGGCAGTGACTTTGAATACAGCCTCCAAGCAGCAGCTTTACAGTTTTATGTAAATATTCAGGGACGATTTTGATTCTGCCTGTTTGGGAACATATTCATCATTGATATAATGAGCAAATTGGTAAGGGCTTTTAATTACATTTTGGGAAACTATTTCTGCTAAAATTATGTCCATTGATTTGCTCCAACTAAATCAGGTACTGAAGTCAGAGGCATTCTCTTTAGATATAACAGAATGCACAGTAATTTTAACATACCTGTCATAATTCTTCTAGATTCGGCAACATATTTTTCACATTAACATGCCTGTTTCTCATCATTATTTTTTCCGTATCAACATTTCTCATCATTTTCTCAGTTTTTCTTTCTCATCATCATTTCTGATGTGGTCTACAGTCCTATCCCCAGGGTTTCCTTTGTTCAGGAAAACCTGAGGTTATCTCAAAATAATGTATTTCCCATTGACTCTACTTTCTTGTCTTAATCTTGATATTTGATTCAAAGCTCTATCCATCTTTGGCCGCTTTTACTCCTGGTTTCCGTAACTTAGTTTTTTTCTTCCTGGTTTTTATATCTGATCATTGTAGTCTTCTTCCTAGATTTATAGCAAAGGATGAGCAGAGGGATACAGGATAAATTTGTGAGTGAGAAGAGATGAAGAATGGCCCAAGTAAATTGTGTAGACAAGACACAACAACATACAGTAGGTTCAAGTAAAATTTATCAAAAAATGAGTTTTAACCAGAAGTATACCATGAATATTACATGCATACCACACTATGAAATCACATATTTGATATAAACCAAATGTATTTACACAAGTAAAAGTTTCTCAAGCAAAATAATCTGACAGTTCTGTGAAGCTTGTGTCAGAAGAATTTCTTTCTTCAAAAATTTGAGTCTTAGGTACTTGGAAATCAGGTGGTAATCACAACTGACATTATTACCATTTAATTTTACATTATAATCATTTAATTTTTTGTTTCCTTTTATATCATTTCACTTCAGTGAGATTTGGAATAGCTCTAAATCCAAAATCAGGAAAAATCTTTGTTTTAGGCTATACCAGCAACATAAAATTATGTTACTCTAAAATGGTTAATTCAGAGATTAAAGTTACACAAACACAAAACATGAAAATGAAAGACTGAATAAATCTGATTCTTCCAACTGAGAGGAATAGATTACCCAATACAAAAAAAAAACGTGTCTTGGTATTTAATTTCTTTGTTTTTTTTTAGTATCTCCTTACTTATACTACTCTCACCCAAATATAAGCTAACAAATAAATCCTTTCCTAGGTTGCCTTTTATTTACAAAGCCATTTAGGAGTTGAAAATACTTATTGACTTAGTATAACTAATATGCCCACCTCCTAGCAAAGGTTAAATGTTCAAATATGAATGAGGAATGAGCAATGATATTTAGCTAAATGGACAGACATGGAGAATGAATGATGGGTGGAAAGAAAGATAAAAGAGATAGAAAAATTGGTGGAATGACAAGAGGAAACAGATAGAAGCGTTGTTAGAATGAAGAGACACACAGAAAAAAAGATAAAGAAATAGGAGGGTAGGTAGCCGTGCGTGCGCATGCATGTGTGTATGCACGTGTGTGTGTGTGATGAGATCTATTTGTATCATGTGTAATTATTTAGCACACCAGTATATCATTTACACATAAAATCCTTTTAACTTGAAATCTTCAAAATAACTAACCATCAGTTTGAAAAGACAGAATCCGTGAACTAGTACTTTATTTTCATCTGGATGTAATAAATATGCTTTTAGGTACAATATTTTTTCTAATTGCTCAATCTGAGGAGGCAGGTATAGAGATAGAGTGCAGTTTTTCATAGTGAATACGTGTGACTCACATGACTTACTTCACCCCACTGACTCCCACACTCAGATTCTTTCCGTGATATGGCAGAGTTTTCTTTTCACTAGCCAATCAAATCTCAGAAAACTATAGGGTTTGCTTCTGAGAGTCTATGAATAATTTATTTAAAAGAATAAGTTTAATCACATGATGCCATATCAAAATGACTGGTAGAATGGATGCCAACTGTGTATAGGGGTTGGAGATCAAATGATTATTCTGTTTTGTCTCTGAAAACATTGGAGTATTTTGGCAAAATCAGATCCCTGGGGAGCAAGCCAGTGGATGTCTGTTCATGAAGAGTGATTCAGTGTTTATGAAATCTGCAGCAATCTTTATTTCTGCTTCACCAAGAGGGCTGCGGCTCTTCTAGACAATGATTTGTTTTAACTGTACTTCTGTTTGTATTGTCAGCTTAAAGAAATGTACAACATTCACCTTTTCAGAATGTAAAGGTCATTCCCAAATGCCATAGGGAATTTGAGAGCACTGCCTTGTCTCAAAATCTTTGCTTATTCTTTGAAGTATTAGCTTGAAAATAATTGTATACAGCATGGCTGAAAAACATTTGAGTAAGAAAAATATATACATGAAAATAAAATATTCAGTTAAGTTTATGGGATTCATCTCATGCTTAATTAAAGTAATTGTTATCTCTACTGCTCGCAGTGCTCCCTTAACAGGAAAATAGAGGAATATTGAATTAGTGGACTATGTCTCATATTAGTGTATTTTCCAAAATGTGTAAGTCTGAAGTCATTGAAAATACCTTAGCTCTTTAGAGGTTTTAAATATTTGGCCACTGCATTTATAATTAATTTAAAATCTTCACTTTTAGAACCCTCATATATGTGACTAAAAAGGGAAATGACTTGTAACAGTGTTAATACTACCCTTTGCTTAGGACTGTCTGCTCACCAAAGTTTAGGCAAAGTACAGCTGGTTAACCGTAAGATAAGGATTCTTCTACTTGGCTTTCCCATTCTGCAGGCTAGTGTGCGACTCTTAATGAAATGTTTTATGTTGATCAAGTTCAAAAATTGTCTTGCAATATCTCAAGGATTTTTGTTATCAATCTGGTGTATATTTTTAGAACATGAGAGGTTGGTGAGACTGGAAAAGCCATTTCTAATTATACTTATAAAATATATAAATACTCTTAATTATAATTTCACTAGTTAAAAATTGCAAAAGTCCTTTGCATGCTCTTTTTTGTTGTTTTGTTTTATTTTGTTTTGTTGTACCTTTGCATGCTCTTTTATCAAACTGGGTGTCACCAATCAAAACATCTAAGTTAAAGACATTCATAACTTTGTTCCTACATTTGAATTTTTGGATTTTTTCCTTCCAACACAAAAAAGAACAAATCACTGACCAGCCATTTGTTTCCCACTTCACATAAAAACAAAAACCACAAAAGCACACTGACAAAACAAACAGATTGATGTTCAAAAGAGATATAAACACAAATATATATGTTCTAAAGAAGGAAGATTTACCTTTTACCTTTGTTATTATTCAATTATTATTCATGTAAGATGGAAAAATGGCAATATATATAAATGTCATATATATATATACATGCACTACATATATATGCATATATACATATGAACACACATATAAATACACGCATATATTCTTTGGAATAAAAAGGTAATTCCTAAAGCAGTGCTCCCATTCATTTTGCCAATAATAGCAATTAGTAGTTTTACTTTGTGTTTGCCCTCCAAGTCTGTTGTGTTCAAAATAGTATATATCATGGTTGCAACAAGAACATATGATGTTCTTTTGTTTTTTATTCTTTTATGAGTCTATGTAAATTATAGATTCAATATTGCCGAATGTGAAAATTTTTCAATTCATTTGGCCAAATAACTCAAGGCTTTGGGGATTAATGGCTATACTTGTACAAACACTTCATTTTTCAAAGTGCAAAGTATTGAAAAGAAAATTTTGAATTTAGAGATACAGAAGAGGGTTTGGATCCCAACTCTTACACTTATATTCTGTGACCCAGGGCAATTCACATCATTGTCATGGACCATGTATTTAATCTGTAAGAATAAAGGTGATTATTTTTACTTTGATTCTTGTTGTGAGAATTAAATCAGGTAATAGATAGAACATCTAGCATACTACCTGATACCTCTGCAGGATCTGTACAAGTGTTAGTCTTTTTTCCATCCCCTTCTTAGTATTCTTATTAAAAGAACACGGGCTATCATGTTGTAAAAGCATACCATGTGTCTGGAACTCTGCTAAACAGTTTAGATACATTATATCACACAACCCTCACAATTATCAAATAAAGAGACATTATGGGCCCAACTTTGCTCATAATGAAACTGAGACTTAAGAGGTGAAATATCTTGCTTAAGATCCATCAGCTAGTCAATGGTAGGGTCTGGCTTCAAAGTTAAGAACCTAGGAGAATCTGACTTCTTCATCTAATTCTGAAAACCAGGAAGTTTGATTCCAAAAGCATCCTCTAGGCTCTGTGGCAAGTGAATAAAACAGTAGGAAACTCTTCATAAAGGGCTGAGGATCTAAGAATTTGCAAGGAAAGATTGTGTTGGATGCCATGAGAGCCAGCCAAGGGCCATCTGCTGTCAGTAACTGACAAGTTTAATGCCTAAAGAAGGGGGAGGGCCAGTAGGTTGAAAGAAGCTCTTCCTGAAGTCCCCAGACATAATGAACTGAGAGGAAAGAGATAGTAACCACTGCAATTCCTAGGGATTCTGTGAGCAACTCAGAAAGGCAATAAACCTGGAATTCTAGAAACCTAATTCTCCTTCTTTCTCCTAATCTCTCTTCTGCATTGACTTGCAGATTATTTCTAAATTTATGTCTCTTGCAAATGTGTTCATGCTTACATTGGTTGATACCTGCTGTCAGAAAAGATAAACCATCTCCTTTCTTCAGAACGTTCCATAAGGGTCATTCAGAAAGCAGTATGGCCTAACCTAGTGTTTTAAACATCTGTCTGAATCATACCCTCTTCCAGACCCCCTCTCCCTTTTCTCTTGCCTGTGAAGTTCTCATCTTTAAAAGCTATTTTACTTATATCATCTTCCTAAAAGATTTCCCTGGCTTGTTCACATTCCTATCCACTGGCATTCATCATGCTCTTACCTCTGAGGCCTCTATAACTTTACATCTTCTTATTAGTAAAGTTACCACACTGTACTATAATTCCTTTTCACAAATCTTTTTGTCCTAGTGTACAGTTAAATGTTCAGTAAATGTTTGTCAAATGTTGATTATATAGTGAAATCCCTGAAAATAGGGACTCAGTCTTAGTAATCCCTTTCAGTGATGCCCAGCACAGTGCTTAGCCTAGAATATATGCTCACTAATTGTTTTTCTTGTTTTTTTCCACCCCTTCCCAGTAATTGTTCCTTTAAATAAACAAATGAATGATGACTGTGACGGGCCTTGAGAAATACCACCCTCCTGGAGTTAATTGGAGATTGAAAGATTCTTAAGTAGAATCAAAGTTGTGATTTTAAAGGATATTTAAGGCAGATGGAGGTAGAACGGTGGTTACCAGGGGCTGCGGGAAGGCATAAGTGGGGGGATGTTGGTCCAGGGGCTCAAGTTTCAGCTATGCAAGATGAATGAGCTCTGGAGACCTAATGTACAACAATGTGACTTAACAATAGTTAAGAGGATCGTATTGCATACCTGAAATTTGCTAATAGAAGGGTAGATTTTAAGATTTTAAGTTTTATCATTACAAAAAAAAGGAAAGGGAAGAAACTAACCATGTGAGGTAAGGAATATGTAAATTAGCTTGGTTGTGGTGAATATATGTATGTATACATATATAATCAACTTACACAGCTTAAATATATACAATTTTTAATTGTCAATGATGCCTCTATAAAGCTGGGGACAAAATGATGTTTAAAGGAGATGGAAGGTGGGATATGCCCCAGGATTAATATAGCAGCACAAACGTTAAAAAGCCTCTAAATTCAGCATAAGCTGAGCTGACAACAAATGTACTCTCATCAATGGCATCAACAAAACCCCTCTCTGTATTGTGCACAGGAAGAGCCCCCTCACCACTGTAATGCTACAAGGGTAAAAGACAGGGAAACTCTATGACTCTTGATTTGTTGGATCTTCTCCTTTAAGGAGGAGTATCTTCAAAGGGGAAAGAGGAGAAAAAAAATATCATGTAGAAGAAATTAACACTCAAGTTGTCTAAGTGAGTCTGTCTGTCTCAAGTTTACACAGATGGACCTGAGAGCTTTCGGGAAAGGGCTCAAGGACCTCCTATGAAGTAGTTCAAATTCCCAGACCCAGATGCTGTAATTGAAAATGGGGGAAAAATGAGGATATTACTGTTTCCAAGAAGAACAAATGAGCAGGTTTTGTAAATAACAAATAGACTCATGGTTAAACTTTGAAAGAAAAGAAACAGGAACAAATTATTAAATAGATAATTTGTGAGTACTGAGCAAAAAGTGTGGTGGTCATTAGAAGCCAGCATATGTCACTAAAAAGAAGAAATACTCAACTAGCAATTATTTTTTTTGGTAGGGCCGCCAGGTTATGGCAAGAGAATACTAATAATAGTCACAATTTAATGAGCTAACAACTGTGTGGCAGACACTGTGTTCAGCATAATATGCTTTGATTTTCATTAAGACATTAATATATAATCTCTCAGGATATCTTTGTGTGTGAAATAGAGAAATAGGGATTAAATAAGAGGCAGACTTAAACCTGTTTGGAGACGTGTACCCTAAAGAGATTTGGTAGTCAGGAGTGAAACAGTCTTCTGCTATCCACATTGTCATATAGCATTATTATTAGAAGCAAAGTATGGTGATTACAGTTGTGGGTGACTCAGAGTGGGGAATTTTAACTACTTAATAGGATAAAATGACAAAATCAATATTTCCTAACTGTTCAGTATGGAACTAGTAAGAAACCAGTATTTTAACAAATAAATAAAAAGATGTGAATTCAGGGATTTTAGAAAAATATATTCTTTTACATAACAGGCTTTGTTTTTAGAACAGCTTTTGTTTTATAGGAAAATTGAGCAGAAAGTACAGAGAGTTCGATATGCCACATCAAACCCTAGCCACACACACACAGTTTCCCCTTCTATTTACATTTTGCTTTAGTGTGGTACATCTGCTACAACTGATGATCTGGTATTGATACATCATTATTAACTGAAGTCCATGGTTTACACTAAGGTTCACCCTTGGTGTGATATAGTTCTGTGGGTTTTGACAAATGAGCAATGCCATGTATCTGCCATCACAAGATCATACGGAATAGTTCCACTGCCCTAAAAACCCCCTTGCTCCTCCTATTCATCCCTTCTCCCTGGCATATTTCACTGTCTCTATAGTTTCACCTTTTCCAGAATGTCATATAATCGGAGTCATACAGTTTATACCCTTTTCTGACAGGCTCCTTTCACTTAGCAGTATGCATTTAAAGTTTCTCTATGTCTTTTTGTGGCTTGGTAACTGATATCTTTTTATCTCTGAATAATGTTCCATTCTATGGATATGCCACAGTAAATTGAACTTTTGAAGGACATCTGAGCTACTTCCAATTGTTGCCAATTATGAATGTCAGCCTTAAGCACTCACGAGCAGGTTTTTCTGTGGACATGAATTCTCAACTCCTTTGGATTAATAACTAGCAGTATGATTACTGGATTGTATGAGAAGACTCTGTTTAGCTTTGTATGACACCACCAAACTGTCCTCCAAAGTGTCTGTACAATTTCCACCAGCAACAGATAAGAGCCTCTCTTACTCCACATCCTCACCAACATTTGATGTCAATATTCTGGATGCTGGCCACGCCAATAGGTGTGCAGTAGTACTGAAATGAATTTCACATGAACAGAAAGAGAAACTTGCTTAAGAAATGGTTCTAATGGGGAAAAAATGTTCTTGGTGGATTCTGTGAGTCACAAAGTCAATATATGTCAAAGCTTAATGATGAAACAAATTAAGTGCTAAAAACAAATCATAACAAAACATGGAATACCTTGCATGTTGTCGAGGTATGTGAACTGTGCCAGTTGCCTGTTCATGTGCAATAATAGCCATGCTCTGCTCTGCTGGTGAAGATACACATGGAGAAATGGAAATAGGGTATATTGGCAGCTCGGACACATTCATATGATGTCAGTCAAAAACTGGGCAAAGAAAAGAGCCAGAAAAAGAGAAGTGTCAAAACTCTATCAAAACATTTGAGGAAATGTCAGGTTAAAGGATTATTACATTTTTGTGAGTACCCAGATAGCTGAAGAAAGCCTCCCTATTCTCAAATATATAATGGGGATAATTTTACTAATCCCCAGAGGGTTTTTTTGTGGATTATGCAGGATAATGTCTAGAGAGGGCTTCCATATTGCCTGACACATGAAAAGTGCTCACCTTTGAATTGGGTACCCCATGGGGACCCAGAGGTCAGAAGAGAGGTTGTAGCTAAGGAGTATATAAGGGACAAATGAAGTGAAGTGACATTTTGGCCAGCTGACTCACTCACCAGAAATGCATATAGTGCAAAAGAGAAAAGGCCCAAGAGAATGTCTGAAAAGAAAAGGGAGAAGAGGAGCTCGCCAAGGACACTACTGCAAGAAAGAAATGAATAGATACAGAGCTTCTGTTGTTCTTGGCTTCAGGTACCTGGAATCAAGAGCCTGGGGGAAACAGCAGTTCTTTTGTGCAGATTTGCTTTAACTTCTTTCCCTCCTTTTATCCCTGAAGAAAGAGTCCCCATTAAAAGAGTCAGTCATTAGGGAGATTATATGGCATTGAAGTCTTTCAGTTTCTCCATCTGTGTATTTGCATTGCATCTGTCTCAGCAATTGCTGGGTGCTTATCTGCTGTGCCTGTAGGAAAGATTCACACGTTCATTATGCAAAGGAGATCTGGCAGATTTCTGTCTGGACACAACGGTCAGGAGAGGTGGGACATTGTAAGATTACCCATTCAAAATGAAAAGCAAAACCTTAGAGAATATAAAGAACAGAGGAAAGAGGCTATTACCATTCACTTAAGGTGAACATGATGGCATTTGTATATTACAAATAAAAAGAATAATTTTCAAAAATTTATTTAGTTATCATTAAAAACATGAGTTTTTAGGAGAAATCAAGTCAGCTGTTACTATACAATGGATTGAAATTATCTTATTTTCTAAAATTTAAAAATATGCTAATAAGCAGAAACTTTCTTTACATTGAATGTTAACTTTGAATTCATATATTTTGTGGGTTCATCTTTGGTAATTTTAGCATTGATTTTAAAATCATTTTTAAATTACCTGTCATTTTTTATAGTTTCCCTGGTACCTGGTACACTGGTACATGTGTTCTCCATGTTTCTTAAAAGGATGGTCACTTTTCTTGTTCTGCATACAGTTAAAGTCTCCTATAAAAGATTAGGTCTTCCTTATGAAAATTAATCAGACAACAGATTATTTGGTTGTTATCCCAGAAAAAGATGCATTTTTATGATTTGACACTTTGTGGGTTTCATATTTTCAACTATTTATTTTGGGAACCTTTCAAAACCATTAGCACCTAGGTAGCACACTGTTTTATTCCCAGAAATAAACAAAAAAAGGCATAAGCATCATTTAATGCTATTAGTGATACCCTATCTCATACTGTGCCCTACAGTTTTCAAAACTGTTTCATGTGTGTCATGTCACCCTTACCTTCCAAACCATGGTTATTATCATCAAAATCAGGAAGAGAGTAACATTTTCTGGTTGTAGATACGAGCGTAGGAATCAGACCTGGATTTACATTACGATCCTGCAACTTATTTGTGAGCTCAAATTACTTAACCTTCTAAGTCTCAGTTTCTTCATTTTGAATACTGCCTCATAGGGTTGCTGCAAGGAGCCAATGAGATAGTATGTGTTCCCCACTCAGCGCTGTGCCTGGCACAGATGGGTACTAAACAGTATTCACTACCATTATCATCATCATCTACCCGTGAAGGAAAACACAGTAGATGGTAAGTTGGGGTGACCTTAGTTAGTTAATGCCAGCTGCCCCACTAATCACTTTGTCACCTTGTAGAAATTACTCCCCTTCCAACTCTGAGACTCCATTTGCCATCTGTGCCAATAAAAGTGACAAAAAGTGCAAAAAAAAGTGGAGAAAGTGATGAAGGTTCTTGTCACCCTCAAGTTAATAAAGACCTGCTTTAATCACACAGGCCCAGTCTCCCTGAGAATGTTTCTTTTTAAACTGATAAAGGCCTCAGCACCCTGTCTGAAGAACACTTCCATCACAGTGGAACATGTGCTGTTCGCATGCTCTGTCTAACTTAGTCATTTCATTAATGCAAACAAAATCATAGGACATTTAGAGTTGATTAAATTATCCCTAACTGGGGCAATTTCAAGATATGAATAACTTTTCATCTTTTATGTTTCTAACTAGACATTTCTTTCCTCCCTTACTCTGCCCTGAGGGTATGAGAAGGTCATAAATAAAAGAATGTTTCCTGAAATGTCTTGCATTTTAATGAATTTCCAAAGACTGAATTACCAAAAGGACTTTGGTGTTGTTTAAATCAAATGAATATCACGCATCAGTATTTTGTACTGTTCATGAAAATGTAGTCTTCATACTAATATAATTTGATAATATAGGGGGAAGAAATGATAAAATATTCTGAATATCATGAAGAAAGACATGTGAACATTGAAAACAGGGGACAGTCTCACATTCTAGCAAAAGAAAAATTTCCACTGACTTGATATGTTCTTGAATAAATCGGATGTCATGACTATTCAAGAAAGATATGAAGATTCATTTGTGTGGCACCTGCTATAGACATAATTCTCTAACTCAGTGTTACCAGAGATATAGGGCATGTACTAAGAAAGATGATTTTAAGTGTGAGGCAGATGCAGCTTTAGATTAAATAAAATCAAAAGTAAGAAAATTACTTCCAATTCGCTTCTGATTACCTGCTTATGCTAAACCTCAAGTGTGAAAATTTCAGTTTGTCTATATCTCCTTTTAAGCACATACCAATGGCTCCTTGCAGTAAATGAGTCCCACTATTCTAATGCAGTATTAGATATGTATGCTCTTTAGGCAGTAAGCATCTCAAGAAATTTCTGAAGTCACAGGTATTTGGATATGAACAGGAAGAGGACAAAAATAGGTGCTTATTCTGCATAAGATCAATATTTAACAATAATAACAAAATTTAACTCTTCCAAGTCACAAGTGAAAACTAAATGAATAGAGAGAAGTCCTACTCACAACTTTCTGAAGACAATAGAATCTAGTCAAAATCTAGTGAAATTATTTTATCTCCATTCTATTTATATTTATTGTTGTTTTCTATTCATGTTGAAGCATACTGCTTGTCCTTTTATGCAGTGACCCAAAGTTTCCTGTTCATATTTTTAAGCTTAACTGTTTGTGAATTTAAGGAAAAATATTAAAGAAATGATAGTGCTTATGACACACACACATGTGCCAGAAATCCTGATAGTGGTGTACTAATAATCAAAGTTTGGGAAAATTTTTCTCCCAAGATCACACATGCCATCTCTCTTCTAACTCACTACATATGTCTGGGTAGCAGAATGAAATCACAAGATTGGAAAAGAGTTAAAAGAAAACACTTGTGTATAATACCTTCCAGTAATCGCAAGGTTGGATGACTGTTTTTAAGTCAGATGAGAAGCCCGAAGCCCTTTTGACCTGTCTTTATCTACTGAACCACTCACACTGTTAAATGGCATGGCAAAAATTTCACTGCAAGAAGCTGTGTTATAAATCAATGAATCTTTGATAAAGTTTATCTTAGTTATCTCATCCTAATTTCTCACATATTTAATCTTAGCTCTGTTGCTAATAGAGGTGGGTATGGGTGCCCATGTGTGTTTTAGTATGCTCACATAAATAAATATATAAATGTATACATACACACACAAACACGTATTTAAATTATTTTTTGAAATCTGAGGCAGGGGGCTAACATGACATAGTCTCATTTTAAGGAACCAATTTTTATCCTAGAGTAGAGAATATTTTCAAAAGACACCTTGCTTTTGAAAGCAAGGTCAGATGACCTCAGGACCTACTGGATCGTGGGCCTGCACCATGGGAGTCTTAGCCATAGAATGTGGCTGGTTTACTGAGTTCAGACTTTGTACGTTCTTGCTCAGAGGACTTGTTTTCCAGATGCCTATTAGTAAATCAGATTCCTTAGCTGTGTTACTTCAGATAACATGTATCAGCATTATCAACACCAAATATTGCCCCATATTTGATATAGATAACATCTCTCTGAATAGTACCACAATCTTTCCAAAATAATTCTGATGACAAATTTGTTGTAACGGATGAACTGTCATCCACATAGGATAATCAAAATGACTGATTCTTCTAAGGGACTGCTACCTGCCTGTCAGTGGCCACCTTTGCTTGGCTTGACCTAAAATGAGGTGCAGCAGTCACTGCTCAGATGGGTTCTGTGAACCTGGGAAAACTATTAACAACTTAGCATTTCTAGTTCATCTGTGAGTCTATAACGATGCTTGTTAAAATGCTATTTTATAAAGAGCACTGTTTCTCTGGCTGCCCACTTTGAGCATCAGCACTTGGCTGCAGAGGACCCTCAGGACCCATCTGGCGTAGGTCTTTATCAGTAATGAAATCTGGAAGTATTCTTTAATTGGTACTTTGTGAAGACAACAAAAACATTGACTGATGATATATCCATTTTGCTTTGAGGTAACTCATAATTATTTGCATCAGTGATGCCCTGGTATTTATGTCCAGTTCCTTTTCTTGAGGAACTAGTAAAACTCAGTCGGCTCCGACTCCTCAGTTCAGTTCAGATTTCTCAGTTCTATATGTTCATCCAGGATCTGTTGGTTCCCAAGAGAGTCACACATCATTTTTATCCTGGTTGAAATTGGTCACTTCCCTCAAAGGAAATTCTAAAAGTTCAAAAAATGAAGCATCAATAGCATCTGTTTAATATGCCAAAGTAAAAATATTTTTGCTCCCCTCTCCTGCACTGTATCCCACTAAAGATCACCGCAAACAAATACATACAAAAGGGAAAAGTATCACCAGCAGAAAGAAATCAAACCTACAACATTATTTTAGTTTCAAAAATTCAGAAAAAAGCATGATTTTTTCAAAAAAAAATCTTTAAAAATATTTATTTGAGTTCAAAGAAAAAATTAAAAGCCCAAGACTAAATGTGAAATAGAAACTGGCAGGGCTTGAAAAAGATGAGAAAAAAATATTAAAGATATAAAAGCTAAATTTAAAGCAACAAAACTAACAAACATTTTTAAAAATCAAGAAACAGAGAAATAGGCTTGAAAAAAGAAATACACAAAATAAATGTAAAAAATAGTATACAGGAGATGAAAACATATGAGACAAGGCGAACCTTACATCTAAACAATTGATGTTTTTAAGGGAGAAAATACGTTAATTAAAAAAGTAAGACTTTCCTGAAGTTATCAGGTTTGAATGTATAAGTGAAAACCTTTAATCTCAGAAAATCTAATGTAAAATAATCAATATCAAGGTGAATCTTGGTAAATTACTATAATTTTCTAAAATATACAATCATATGTGCATCTAAAGTAAATAAGAAAAAAAGCCACTTATATATAAGGAATAAATATCAGGTAAACCTGATAGTGTTTGGTAGCAACACTCAATATCTTAATGTAGATCATGTCTACTAAATTCTGAGGTGCAGTAAGTTAAAGCCAAGAATTTTATAGTCAGCTAAATTATTTTCCAAGGATAAATGAGAGTTTATGCCAACCAGTAGATATTCTCATGTACATAAGCACAAGCCCCTTCTTGATAAATCTCATTGGATTTCACAATCCAGTCAATCAGAAGAGGAATCAATATGAATAATTCAGGATGGTTATCATCATGATTGATTTCAATTTTGTGTTAATTATGTTGAAAAAACAGGTAAACATAATAATTCTTGATAATTAAAAAATGTGAAGATCAAACAAAGGTTCTGGGTGAAGGAGGGCAAGTGGTCAGAAATGTGTGCTTTCAAGGCACTTAAGAAGCTCCTTGTGCCTAAGACGTTAGAGGACAAAACTAAAGAAGAAGCCAGGGACGTAACTAAAGATCATATCACTTTGGGCTTTTAAGCCACATTAAGAAATCTAGACATCCTACAAGCAGCAGGAAACATTGCAGGGCTTCAAACTGGGCATCTGTGTTTTCTGAGAGAACAGGAAGCCAGGGCTGTTGCTGTGAGTGGTGAGGGAAATGATGGGGTCATAGACAAGAGAAAGGAGTACTTGCAAGAAGAAAAACTGAGAAAGCTTCCCGGAGAAACCGACAAGGTGTAGACATGCTGGGATCCTTTCCTGTGCTGGCACCACTTGGGCATATTGGCTGCTAATGGCTTAGTCTGTCGCCTTCTGGGGGAGCTTTCACTCCCCTAATCTGCACTCATCCCCTGGGTGGGGGGCCACAGCCCACATTTAATGACCGACTGACATGGGAGCTCAAAAGACCTGCCCCAGAACTTCTGTAGAACAGACCAGCCCTATCCTGCTTTTCTCATTCCCATTTTCCTGAGAGAGTGCTCTCTATAAATCCTTGTGCAAGAATTCCTGTCTGTCATGGGTCCTTCAAGGAAACTCAATCTAAGACAAAGGTTTCAGAGCAGTTTTGGGAGCCAAGTGGAAGTCAAAGACCACAGATTTTTGTGCAGCTGTGATTTTTCACTAGTTTTGATCAATAGCATATAGGCAGATCTGAAGACCGGACAGTGAGATTGATTCCTGGCTGGGAGTTTTGCCATCTGGGTAGGGATAGAATGATTGTGGGGGTGAAAGAATGTTCATGAGGAAGTGTTTTGGGGATGGATCATGGAAGCTGGGCTGGGTAGGGAAAAAATGCAGACAGGATGGAAATGAGAAATAGAGGGAAGGCAAAGGGGAGAAAGGACTGGGGTTACAAATAAATTTCTTAAGTGTATATATGTACATATACCATATTATATATAATAGACCATACGTACATACATACACACACACACACACACACACACACACACACACACGTGTGTGTGTGTGTGTGTGTGTGTGTGTGTGTGTGTGTGTGTGTGTAAATTGAGGGAGAACCAGAATAATAGGACAGTAGAAAGGCTGAAGTTAAATTTTTAAGAGCTAGACATTCATATAGTCAATTGCATAAGGATTATATTATGGAACAGTTTTTATTCCTCATTTAACCTGGCTTTGTTTGAAGCAGCACTAGCTCCCCAATACAATAATGCTTATCCAGTTTTTTTTTTTTTGATGAATCTAAATCCTTAGGCCAGTAAAACATTATCCTTAATAAAAAATATAATTAAGTAAGAAATGTCTCTTCCTCTTTCTTTGCCCAGCCAGAACTATGGGAAAAGACTTCCGGGTGGGAGTTTGGAATTCTTTCTCCTCCAGACCAGGGATTCTTAAAATGTGGCCTTTGGACCATCAGGGAATGTGAAGATCCTATTAATGGGCCAAGAAGGAATACAAAATTACAAGTCCTTTTCTTGACTTTTCTGAGTGGCTCACTTTTCCATAAGCTCTAGTTTTCACTTATGATTTAAGGCTCTGTACAGAGAGCCAGCTAAATGAGCTGTTAACAATCACTAAATTTGTGAACTAACATTTGCACATTACCCAAGTTTACTGATGCTTTTAATTCAGTGTTCTGATTGCAGCTCAACCCTGGCACACAAAAATTGAAATCTGAAATGAGAACTTTCCTGGGCAGATAGGAGCTGGAATAGTAATAGGGGGAGGCACTTTTTTTCACCCCAACTAAATGACCTTAGTTCAAAACATTGAAGAGGCTCCACTCAGATAGAACTCAAGTAAATATAGCATCTCCGTTCAGTGCTATCTCCAATAACATTCCATTCCATTTCAGAACAAACACATCTTCTCCTGAAGAATCTTCTTTTCCTACCACTACCCCTTCTGCGAGCATCACCTCCTAAGGAAAGAATGAGGAACAGCAAGGGACATTCTCTGTCTAGTCAAAGTAAAGGGCCAGACTCTAACTCTGAGATTCCTTGATGTCTCTACTCCAAAGCCAATTCAGTTAAACTCAAATAATTTTTGAATGAATGGTCCTGGTATGCAGATGAAAGACATAGATAAAAAGAAAACTATTGGATGTTTTAGAAATCCCTATGTGGTTGTTGTGACAGGTGAATGAAGATCAGAAGTTACTGAATAATTTTCATTTAGAAAAAAGGAAAAAGTACTGAAATGGCTTTATAATATATTTAGTTATAATAGATTTAGTTATAAGTTATAACTGAAGAATAATCAAAGAATAATGGTGTAATGAGTTCACTAGATTCCATTCATTCAGAAATTACATATGGAGGGCTTATAATGTTCCAGCCACTGTTCTAGAGACCATGGATTCAAGAGGGAACTAAAAAGATTAGGCTCTGCTTTTATGGTGCTTACAGGTGAGAAGCAAGAAGATCAGGCATGCCTAACCTGCAAGCAGGATCTTGAACTGAAATACTGCCTGCTACTACTGTTCTGGATCCAAGACAGAGCTCCCCTCCTCCAGCACTACCCCCAACCCATTACTGTCAAATGTAAATCACATCACAACCTTCTGATCTTTATTCACCTGTCAGAGTAAGCCCACAGAGATTTTGAAACATTCAAAATGTGCTTCCCAAACACTCTTTAAAGAGCTTGAGTGATTAATCAATAAAATGTATTTTCATTAATATAGCTCTGCTTAGTTTTCTGAAGCTGAATAAAGAGAGAATTCATCTTGAAGAAGGGAGATACAGGGCCACACCCTTACCGTGCAGTAACTGGAAATAGGATGCAAACCATGTATTGTTCTTCAGTGTCAGGTTAACCAACAGCCAGGCCATATGGTGTCTCCTTGGCTTATTTAAAATGGGCTTTCAAGTAAAAGAAGCAAAACAAATTGCATTTTGACTACCTTGCTTTTTTCCAGAATGAGGAAACTGCCCTTTGTAATCTCTTGTTGTAGATGGGGATCAAACAGGTTTGCATCAATAACTTCTAAGGGTTTAATATGTATGTTCAAAAATGGTGAGTACCAAATCAGTTTTAATGCTCAATTATGTTAAATAGCCCCTGTCTGGATTTTCTTTTCCAAATTAAATCTAAGTAAATATTGATAAACATCACAAAGCATATCAATTTGTTGTCTGAGCTTGTTATTTAGGGGATTAAAATCACAGCTGAGAAAGCAAATAAATATTACAAGTTACACTGCATCATATTTGCCAAACTTCCCAAATTATTACCAAATCCATTGGGTAAATGCAGCAGCAAAATGCAGTCCACTGTCCATGCAAATCTGAGGTCCACTTCTGAGGCTAACAGGGTATAGATGGGATTTCAGATATATAATTACAGGAGAATTATTGATTCACTGTTTCCATTCCCAACCAAGGTCATTTTAAGGATCACCTTGTAGGTTTACCCAACATGAAACATGAGAAGAGTAGATCAGATTCATTTTTAATTCTTTCTATGTGTGCAGATTTAGAGGTCAGTTTAACCAATTTGTGCCAATGAGATGATCCGTGTAAGCCATAGAGAAACTTTCCTCAAATGAATTGCAGTCAAATAAGAAGTATATAAAATAAATGCACAAAACTCTAGCACAAAGAAGAGTGAAGGTATTTGTGGCAAGCAGACTGTGAGTCATTGGGGGAGAGAATTTGTTTAGATGGGGAAGGTGAACTGGAGTCTGTCTTCCTTGAATTGAATTGGGCCTTGAATTGGTTAGGAATTTAACAAGGGCCAGAGGAGAACCAGACTTTGGAAGAAGGTTTGTGTACCTAAGGATCCCAGGGACATTTGCCTTCCAAGGAAAGAGGATCACTTTCCTGTTGCTGAAGGTCATGGTGGTTCCAATCCCTTTAAATCTCCATCTTCAAGTATGTAAAGACTACAACTAATGTCAGGGTTGTGTATGTAATCCAGTTTTGTTGGAGCAAAGTGTGTGTTAAGCAGAGATGTAGAGAATGTAGAAGAGAGCTTGGGACCTTGTGGAGGATCTTGAATGTATACGCCAGGAACTAGATTTAATTCATCCATTAGGCTCCCTGGTAATTCAAAAGGCAAAGGCATTTGGGAGGAAGTGACAATGGCTAACAGTTGATATATGAAGATAAGAAGGTAGTGATGTGATTTACATTTGACAATGATAAGTTGAAGGTAGTACTGGAGGAGGGGCTCTCTCTTGGACCTCGAACAGAACGGGTGTGCAGAGGGGGCCTTAAAACTGCCATGGGTTAGAAGCTAGAGAGAGCTGGTAGGAAGCTAAAGCTAGAATGGAGGTACCTTCTGTAACAAGACTACCTAACAAGCAATGTGAATTATTTCATTTCTACAGTGCAAGTCCTTCCATCTCCTGAGCTTCTGTATTTCATTTATCCCCACAAATCCCACAATTGCCTTATGTGGGTGGGGTTCCTTTGGTTGTGGAATTTTTGTTTTGTTTTGGTTTGGCTTTGCTGTTGGATTTTTTCTTTTTTTTCTCCCTTGAAATTAAGGAAGACGGCAGAATTCCATGACTGGTTAACTAATATAAAAGACCACGTTAACAGGATGTTAAGTAGAGCTGTAATCTAATCACAGCCTCTCCTATAGTTACAAACTGCTTAGGTAACCAAATACTTAATTGTGCATAAATAAAGTGACTCAAAACAAGCAATTGCTATTACCATCTGTTAATGGCTGGCAGGGCTATGTTTGTTACTGTGGCAATTGAAAGTTTTTAATCATTGATGTGGTTCTAATAATGTAACCCTCTTCTCTAATCCCACAACCCCAAAAATTCCTAAGCATCTTTGGGAAAGGTTTGCATTCCACATTTAGTAGCACAGTGGTTCAGATCCTTTTAAATCTCCATCTTCAAGTATGTAGAGATGACAGCTAATGTCAGGGTTATGTACACAATCCAGCTTGGTTGGAGAAAAGTGTTGTGTTAAACAGAGAAGTAGAGAACTTAGAAGAGAGCTTGGACCTTGTGGAGGATCCTGAATGTTCAAGTCAGAAACTAGGTTTAATTCAACCATTAGGCTCCCTGGTAATATAAAAGGCAAAGGCATTTGGAAGGGCATGACAATGGGTAAGGGTTGATATATCTATCCTGAATAGCTCGCTTGAGTCCCACATCTATATATCCAGTCATCTACTTGGATTTCTCACAGGTGCCTTTAATTTGTCAAATTCGTCTTTTCCCTCTACATGTCTTCTCCCACATGTTTCTTCTTTTGTTTGGTGACACCGTGTTCCTAGCCAGGAATCTGGACTCGACTCTGTCCATTTCCTTTACCCCATACAAGTTGGTCACAGTGATGTGTTCATTTTTGTCTTCATATATCCCTTCAATTCATCCATTTTTTCCAACCCACCATCTCTCATGCAGTCCTGACTTTCATGGTTTCTCCTCTGGATCCCTCCAGGAGAACATAGTGAGTCAACCTGCTTGAGGTCAAATCCTATACTGTGCCTCACCAGCTGTGTGACCTCTGCCTGCTTTAGTTTCCTCATTTATAAAAAGGGGAATGAAAGCACCTACCATGAAGGAAGAAAGGGAGGGAGAGAGGGGAAAAAAGGAGGAAAAGAAGGAGAAAAACTTACATGGCATGCCTTAACTTTATCTGAATGTGAATCTGTTGGGGTGATAAGTTTGCTCCCCTTGGTTCTTGCCCCCGCCACAACAAAGAACTGAAGGGCAGAGACACAGTAGTGAAGCAGAAGGGAAGTTTTATTTGAATATACTCTAAGGGAGGAATGGGCTGGAGTCGAGGTAAATAAAGTCAGGTTTACTTGAATAAAGCAGAGAGGAAGTAAGAACAGATGGAGGAAAGGGAAGCCCATTCAATTGCTGCTCAGCATAGGGCACATCCCCTCCTAACTCCTAAAGCCAGGGTCACCTGGCATCCAGTGTCTGCTTGTATCTGCGTGGCATGGAAACTAAGCCTCTACCACCCCAGGCTTTGGGGGAGCTGCAGAGCACTGGGTGGAGTGAGATTATGTTCTGAGAACTTCTTAAAGGCAAAGAAAAGAGATTTTCAGGCAGGTAACTGAGGAGCATGATTGTATAGCTGCAGTTCTGTCTTGGGTCACTCTAGCAACATGAATTTACAATCCTAAATCAGAGCTTTCAGTAGCCCCTCCCTACTTATCTGAAGTAGGACAGAGAGAGTGACACACTTGAAGAAAGGTGAGTGTGAGCAACTGTAACTTGGGGTGAGAGGAGCGGGGAGTCCCGTTAAAATGCCTTTGAAACCAAAATCAGTCAGAGAGAAATAAAATGGGAGAATCCCATTTATTTCTTACAAGGAGTCATCTCCTGTCCAGATAAGCCCTGGCTTGCCCATGATATGGAGATGGACTATTTCTCTCTGCCCCTTAGAAACACCTATTGATATGGGGATGCACTAAAGCCACATGAGAGATTCTGGAAATGTTGCAGTTTTACCCACAGCAACCCCAGAGACTTGGAGGTGCACTCCAAAGCTGGGATTCTTTTATGGATTTTCAAGAATGGTATAAAAGTAAAGGGTCCAGGGCAGAGGTGCAGGGATTAGGCTTGTCAGGCTGTCTCTCTGGTGAGAGACAATATGTCATTGTCTATAGCCAGTCCTCTAGGTAATTCTGTAGGACAAACTTTTTGTTTCTCTCTAAGATAGTGGCTACTCCAAGTATTGGGAACACATCAGTTAAGACTGCTTGCCTTGCCTGAAGATAATTCATTGGCTAATTACTAAAGAATGTAAATCTAACTTCCCAATTCTCTTTCAAAAGTGGAATCTTAGTCCTAAAATAAGTCCCTCTTGTTCTTATTATGCTAATCTCAGCATTTTTTAGGAAAATTAATCATAATGCTTGTCCCTTGTCTCTGCCCTACCTCACCTGCATTAGTTAGGGCAAGTCTCAAGGGCAGCCCAGACTCAGAGCTTGTGGCTTGAATTCACATTGCAAAGGGTGTTAAGTCTGTCCTTTTTGGCTCTCTGGCTTAATCTGATGAACTCTCTGAGTCCTTATGGGCCTCACCCTCTTTTTATCTCGCTAATATCTGTCTTTCTGCCTAACAAATCCAGGCAGTCAAACTGCAAAGCAGTGCTATGTGATAGGAATAAAATGGGAACAATATATATATAATTCTAAATGTTCTGGTTTAAAAGGATAAAAACAAACAGGTCAGATTAATTTAGAAATAATACTGGTTTGACTCAATATATCCAAGATACCGTTCTTTTAGCCACAGTTCAAATGCTCAATAGCACAGATGGCTCTCAATATTGGATAGAGTGGCTCTGGAAGTTGTTACACTGGAGAATAGCTATGTCAGAACCAGCCAGAAGAAACCTTAGGAAGGTGTTGTGGAGGAACAATAATGAGTTTAATCCTTGGTCATAGTGAATTTGAGGAAAAATAAACAATTCGGTTGGAAATATCTTAATGGTCAGTGGGAAACACAGCTCTAAAATAAGCAGAATGTAGAATTACATTTCAGAGGCAAAAATAAAATGAGCCATGAGGTTTGCTTTGATTTCATTCATTTCAACAAATATTTACCAAGCAGCTAATATTCGCCTGGTGAAATGGTGTGTGCTGTGGGGCTCCCTGACCGCATTCTCGGCTTCCAAGCTCCCTCCCCACCTGTTTAGACCCCACCCCACTTCTTTCATTAAGTCTTTTCCAACATTTTGCTCCAACACTGAGCTCTTCCTTCATATTCTACTATGCATAAAATTAGGATTACACAATTAGGCACTTCGTGCACTGACTTCATCTTTCTAGCTTGACTATAAGCTCTTTGAAAGCTGGGACTGTTTCTACTTCCTTAAGTCTGCAGTATCAAGAACTCTGGGTGCTTGTAGATAAAATGAGAGTTCCTGTGGCCAGGATTCTCACCTGACCCTGATTGACTAGCTCACTGCACACCTGTGGGCAACACATCACTGTTGACTCTATATAAAGAGCTCCGCCCAGTGCTCTGGGTGCAACATGGTGGCATGGCTGCAAGGCTGCAGGAGAGCAGAACAGAGGCTGGAGTGGTGGCAGAGCAGAGGACAGAGGCCCAGAGGATGGCTGTGTGGGACATCTGTGCATGCAGAGAGACCCAGAGGATGGCTGGGTGAAACAGCTGTGTAGACAGACAGGCCCAAAAGACAGCTGTGCAGACAGAGGGGCCCTGAGGCAGAGACCAGCTTGCTGCCTACAGACTCACTCTGAGTGAATGGGATTCTAGTGACTGACCTGCCACCTGGAAATAAAGTTGGGTATAACCCTTTCACCCCAAGAACATTTTGCTGTCTATTTCTTTGGTCACATTGAATTCATAGGGAACTTGCCTGGGGCTGAAACCCATTGGCAAGACAGTGCTCAACAAAATTCGTGAAACCATGACTAACTCAAGCAACATTCAAGCTTCAACTCCTAAAATTATCAGGGCATATGCAGGGAATGAAAAATTCAAGAATGTTGTTTTCTAACTCAGTGCTAATGGTCAAACTGCTTCCAGTGGCTTGCAGTAGGAATGGCAGGTTCTGAAATCATTTTGACATAAATAGGGTTACCAGGAATGTGCTGTTTCCACCTGCCGCTATTCTTCAGGTTCACCAGGAACAGAGGGTTCAAGGTGGTTGTGTTATAAATCTTAAATTTCCCAATGCACTTTTCAGTTAATTCATCTTGAAAGGAAGTTGCTTTCATCATGGAGTCGTGAACAGGAAGGATTAATTTTAAAGGCAAACAGAAGAGAAGAGTCTATACAGTCCACTAATGATGCCATTTTCCATTTCCTGCTTTTAATGTATTGTGCACCCGTGAATGATGGGACAAACTCCAGCTCTGGAAATTGATATTTTGCGGAGAAAATCCATTTCTATGCCTTGCAAAGCAGAACTACCAGTGAGTGTAGCAAGCAAGTAAACAGTACCAGCTGCTCCTTGGCTCTGCCTTCCTAAAGAGAAATTAAAAACCAAACCCAGGTTTGGAGATAGTACAGAAGGACAGAGAGGACAGCGACAGATTTTGCATGACTTTGGCCCCAATTCTAGCATCTCCACTAGAACAACCTGCTCACAAAGGGAATACAGCATGCAAAGGCTGGATGTCAGGGCTAGGGTCTGCCCCACATTCTGGTAAAGTTATTTAGCAATAATGTTCTGGCAGGCAGACATTGTGACTTAACTGGACACTCAGACTAGATTCACATATTAAAGCTTTATTGGCTGATTTAGGATATGATATAGAGTGTGTTAATGTATAGTCATCTAAAAAGCAAATGCATAGAATGGATTCTAAAAAGAAAGTCACATTCCCAGAGAGCTAAGTGGATCATTCTTTTTTTAATTCATAAAATGAATTCATTTTTTTGTGGCTAGTTTATGCTTTTAGAAAAGGACCCCCATACAGAGTCTATCAGAATGAAGAATTTAGTGTAGATATCAGAGGACATAATTCCTCTTACATATAACATGAATTTACTTTTTTATGATGAGTTCATGCTTTTAGAAAAGAATCCTTATGCAGTCTGTCAGAATAGAGAGGAATATAATACAGAGTGTATTAATACAATACAGAGAGTATATATGTCAGGGTTGCAAAAAGTCTAATTTAGTTATCTGTTTGCTTGATTCTCACTGATTATTTTGTATCTTATACTGTCAAATGTTTAGTACCACCAAGAATCAAGGGAATGAAGTGTCATTACATGTGATGTAAATAGAAACCAATAGCAAAACTATTGGTTTTGATATTGCTCCTGAATCATGTCTGACATTTTATTACTTCATTTAATAATTTGGAAACTTTTCATGAGTTATGGGAAATAATTTTCAATGGATGGCATTTTTGTTAGGTCAATGGTGGTGGAAGGTGAAATTACCATCTCTAAAACTTTTATTTGGAGAATTTCTAGCTGTATATCGAATTACAAACCATCACAGCTGCCCTTTGTTTTTTTTAACGTCATAGTAAATGCTGTGGACCCTGATATGCCACTTGGAAATGTACAACAAAGGCTAAGAGAACACTCAGTGGGCATGTCATGCCATTCTCTCTTTAAAATGCAGCGTTAGTGCTCTAGTCATACAGATCGCCCCCACGGACAGACTCCAACTTGGCTGCCCTGTGCTGGTATTGTCATATCATATACCCATTACTCCCATCTGCTGTCAAGACATGGGTGCAGAGGCTGCGTGAAAAGGGGAATGAAATACAAGGGCACATTTCCTGCATGAGAGTGGGTGTCAGACTTTATTTTCGAACTGGGTCTTTTCAGGTAGACTGCTTTGTGACCATGGCTTTGTGTTAAGAATCTGCTGTGCCCTGGGAGAAGAAACTGTAGCAAAATACAAGTTCCTTTTGCATGAGTTCTTCTCCAAAGTCCAGAATGCTTTTAGTGGTCAATTTGTAGGAAATAAAAAGGGCATGACCCTGTGTATTGAAAAGAGGGTTTTGTGTGTTGAAAGGAGTCACTGACAGCCTGTAATGGGCCTCACCTCTGCTTGAGGCATTGCAGAAACAGACAGTGATGAATGCTGCAAGGCAGCCACGGTACTTCATGGGTTGCTTCACACTCTGTGAGCACCTGAATGTTTTCACTGGCATAGAACAACCACACCTCCACTGCCATCAGGAGCAGGTTATGTGTTTTCCAGTATGATAGAGGATTTTTCTGTTTTCTCCAGGCTTCTGCTCAAACACCCTTTCTGAGTAACCCTGTTGTTCCACTCGCATTCTTCTGTGCCCATGTTATAGATCCTCCTGGAGAGAGCTGCTGGGGTCGTTGTATGTGTCTCTGCACCAATGTCATAGCAATTTCTGAAAGCCGTTTCCATGCCCCTGCTATGAGCAAGTCTAAATGCACAGATCCCATGCATGTCTCAGATATTTGGATTTGGGCATTGAGGAGCATCTGGATGGCTTCTGAGGACTGGCCAGCTCAGAGGTGTGACTGGGGATTCTGAAGTGAGGTGCATCAGAGGAATGCAGTAGGCTTAGACACAGAAGCATTGCCTGTAGACGTGGTCTGGGAGTGGAGAGATAGGATATCCACAGCAACCTGTGCTGCCAGAGAGGCTTAACCAGGAGAATCAAAGAGTGGAAGCTAATGATGAAAACTTTTGAACTGGGAAAGACAGAAATCTTTTTTGGTTTTCGTTGCTTGTTTTGAATTTTGTGTTTGCTTGTTCTTAGCCATAAATATGAAAGCTTGGTTTGAGTTCTTTGCAGGGAGCCTCAAACACCTCAAGTTTCATAAAGTTCTCAAACCACTTGCCTTGTGATGACCCAGGTAGAACCAGGAGCTGAATACAGAGATCTGTTGGAAGGACTTCTCTGCTCATTAAGATTTCCCCTCGTCAGGGTTCTCAGCCTCGGCCAGGAGCAATCCAAGTGGCTTTCGCCTCATTGGTTTTCACTTCGCTGCTCGTGGCTTTCTCTGGAATGGTTTAATTAGGTTACTATTGTCTCACTGGCAGGAACCTACAAAAGGGACTCATTTCCAGAGCAGGGTCTTCCTGTCCAACCCTGAGTGGGCTCAGCAAATGCAGCCCCTTGACCAGTCCGATCCTTTGTATAAACATAAACATGATTCTGGGCCAGTTTCTTTACGTGTATACTTTTTAAAAATAGGAAACCTCTGGATTAAAAAGACTGATGAGCTTACCCCAGAATCTTTAACTGAAAAATCTCAGGGATCTACGTATGGCAGAACCTTGCTCAAAATGGCATTTCTCTGCTTTCCATTTCACTTGGTCCTCTGCTTTAAGAGTGTACAAAACTCTCAAGGAAAGTATGTTTGCATCTGTTCATCAGACTTACCAGCTTGGATGTGGTTTTAGACGAGAGAGAAGTAAATGCTGTCTTAATAGCAGAGAGAGCCAAGAAAAATCCCTTTCCGATAAAAAATTATTTTTTGCCTTTAGCGGAGAGCTGTTTGTTTTTCTGGGTTCCAGATTTTTAATTGGCTGATTGAGGCAAATGCATCTAAAGAATTGAGGATGTGTATGAGTTTTGTGTGCTTTACTGCTGAAACAGAAATATTTTGGGGAGTTCTCTGTGACCTCAGGCACAACTTCAGAATAAGGTGGTGTTTGCTACTTTAGTGCCCGTAGGCATGTGGCTTCCTGCTGCTCCTGCTTGCATTTCTCAGCTTGGGAGCCCGCTTGGGTGTATTGTGTTTTCTTGGCTTTAGAGTTTTAAAAGTAGCACAGAATGTACCAGGATGGGCTCAGCTGGAGGTGACTAAAAGGAAATATTGGGGAAACTGTCAGAGACCAATCCTCTGATGAGAGACAAGCATAAATGAAAGTCCTTTGGTCTTCTGGGAAGGAAGGAAAGAAACAGCATCCTTAAGAGAATTTAAGGGTGAGGTTAACAACTTGAATTTCAGACAATAGCTCTGCCGCTGATATTAATTCCAAGGTATGAGGGGTAACTCTTAATAAAGTGTATCTATTAAATGAAAAACATGACACTGTTGCCAGGCAGCTGCATGTGGGGAGGTCTCCCCATGAGCACTAGGTGAAACCTCAGCATGCACAGGGGAGGGTTCTTTACTCTGATCAAGGAAGAATTCCCCAACACGTCAGACATGTGTAGGTAAGGAAGGAATTCATCATAGTGAGAGTAGTAGGGAATGGCAGCAGCCACTCAGGCAGCAGAGAGCAAGGGAGAACAGAGGGAGGAAGGGGAAGCTCACTGAACTCCAGCTCAGCAGAGGGCAGGTACCTTGCCAACTCCTGAAGCCAGGGTCCCCTGGAGTCCAGTGTCCACTTGGATCTGCACAGCCTGAGAACTAAGCCCCTACCACCCCAGGATTTGGGGGAGCCTCAGAGCCCTGGATGGAATGAGATTATGTTCTGAGAGCTCCCAAAGGCAATGAAAGGAGATTTTCAGGCAGGCTACTGAAGAGCATGATTGTACAGCTGCAGTCCTGTCCGGGTCACCCAGGTGATGGGAACTTGCAAGCCCAAACCAGAGACCTCAGTAACCCTTCCCTACTTGTATGAAGGAGAACAGAGAAAGTGAAGACTTATGCTTAAGTCTAGAAAATTGAATGAAATAGTAAAGTAGCAAAGAGGCTTGCCACTGGGAAAGGGGGCCTTTTTTAATTAACCTCCCAAGACACTTGGAAGAGTATAGAGACGAAATGCAATAAGTTGAGCAGCAAAAAGTCTTTATGTAAGGCAAAGCAAACTATTGAAGAAAGGAGAGTGCGGGCAGCCTCAGAGAGGAGATGTGCTTAAAGGCCTAGGTTTCTGTCTTTTACGGATTTCAAAAATGGAGCAAAGAGCCAGGGGGGCATAGGCTTGACATGTGGTCTCATGATGTCCCTCTCTGGTGAGAGTCATTATGTCATCATCCATAGTCCGTCCTCTAGATATTCTGTAAGGTAAACTTAACACAAGGGATTTCTTGATCCTGTTCTCCAAGATAGTGGTTACCCTCAAGCAGTGGGAACATATCATTTAGGACTGCTTGCGCTGCCTTAAGATAGGGTAGGTTATTGACTGATTACCATAAAGTATGTTAGGAATCTTACATCCTAACTCCCTGGTTTTAAAAGTGGAGTCTTAGCCTTAAAATGGAGTCCCTCCTGTTCTTACTATACTATTTATATCTTAGATTTTTTCATTATAAGCAGGAAAAATTAATCATGATGCTTATCCCGTGTCCCTGTTGTGCCTCAAATCCATATTTTTCTCCTGTGACATAAAAATCATTTGATCATATTATTTGCCTACATGAGACTGACACAGATGTTTCTTCAGTCATTTATTCAGGGATTGGCTAAGTAAAGTATACTAAAGATGGCCCAGGTGCTATATCAGGTGAGAGAACCTATCGGTGACGGCATCATCCAGAAAGGTTTTTGAAAATGAGGCGGGAACACTGCACTGCAAAACCATGATACTCTCTCAAGCAGAGACCACTTCATGCTGTTGTGATTGGGATATTCTTTAATGGAGAAAGTTCAAAGGAGGAAACTTTTTTTTAATTACCTAATAGGAATATTATTCAATAAAAGATTGGTTTCGAAGTTTAAAGGTTGAGAGAAAATAAGTTGAAATCTATGAAACCAAGACAAATATGGACAAGGTGAGCAGTGATTGAATTGTCACATCCTGGGATCCAGTTAGGGATTGTCCTTTAATCCTTGGAAAGTAAATTTTATACAAGTGAAAATTCGTGAACATATTTAATAACAATTCATTTCTCCAAAAGCAACCAGTGCTAATGGTGTTGATTAAAAGTACTTATTTTGGCAGTTCAGCTGAAATTGGAGTATTAAAAGGAGAACATAGATACATTTCAGATCTGTAATTTTAAGAGCAAGGAGAAAAGGCTTGATATTTGATGTTGTTGTGAGAGAGAAACTGTTGGGATTTATAATAGTAATTCTTATTTCAACCTCCTTTTATCTTTAGACCTTTATATTGTTCATAAACAACTCCACAAAAGAGTGAACATGGGAATTAGAAGCAAATAAAATATCAACCAGGTTATTTTATTATGTAACTGAAGTTGATAAAGCCTTAATAGAAAGGTTAAAATCTCCCTCTAAAATGAAATTTTAACAGTATCTGATATTTGTCACAGTGTGTTCAGTTACTCCATTGGTAATGCCATTAATAATGGAAATGAGTATTTTATATGTGCATATTAAATAGATTATTCATTCTCTTATTTCAATTATGGAAGATAAATTTTCAGTCCATTTTATTATATTTTCAATTATATAGTAAAATAGAATAAATATCAGTTGGATGCCAACTGCAAATAGACTAATATTTAAATAATCTATTGGGGACTAATAGATGATGTATATTTACACCACTAAATTTTTATCATTAAAGAAATACTGAGTGGTTACAACAAAGGTGATTGATTATTAAATCTATTATTAGGTACAGAATATTAATAGTTTCTTTTCAAAAAAGTCAGCAAAGCACAAGTACTACATAAATCAACAGTGAAGAAATATGTATTCAGGACATTGGAGGAAGTCATACCAGCCTGTGTTCTTGAGAACCGTGGTCCTTAGCAACTCTCTTGTCCACCTTGCACTGGCTAGAAATAAAATAGGGATTGGCTTAAGGGTGGTTTATTTCTGGTATTTAAGCATGGTTAGAATTAGAATTTGGAAAATGTTTTAATTGTATAGCCTTGCAATTATTACAATCTAAATATCAAAGTGGACCCGGCTCAGTGTTGCAGGGAAGTCAGATACAGTGAGACGAGAGACCAAAGTCAAGAAAGTAAAGTAAGTTTTAATACACTCTGCAGAGAGTACCAGAGCAGGCCTTCCTAAGATAAGACAGGCAGGCATCGATGCTCATTCTGAGGCTTCTTTTGTGTGGTTTTGGCAGGGCTGAGAGGTCCTTGATTGACAGCTGTCAGCTCTCTAGGCTTGTTCTGACTGGTGAAATGGGGACAAGGGCTGTGCTATGCCTGTGCTTCTGATGTTTCTTATCTGAGGAGACCCTGGACATTTCCTGAGTCACTCTTACGCCCTGTGGCTTCATCTGATTAACTTTCTGAGTCATTTCTGGCTTTCTGGTTCTATTTGATCAACTCCTGAGTCATCTTTTGGGGGCCCTCTTTCCCTTTCATCCCGCTCATTTGTGTCTTTCTGCCTAACATTCCCCCCTCAAGCAGCTGGGACCCAAATTATTGGGATGAGGGCAATGACCACTCTGGCTGCTTCCTGCCAGTGAGGGACTGTGTGATCATTTGGGTCCCTCTGCTTGCTGACTGTCGTGATGGTGGAGAGTAGGACAGTAAGGATGTCCATCTAGGGGTCCCAGGAAGACAGCTGATTCATCAGTTGGCAAGGGCTTGAATCCTCATGACAACAGGACTTAGGCCTCAATGGACTTTAGTCTGGAAGAAACAAATTTAATTAAGAGATTTAGTAAGCATGGTCTAAATAGAAGAGTTAGGAGAAGCAACCAGTGAAGGGAAGCAACCAGGATGCCCAGCTGTAAATCTGGGACCAGTTGCCCCAGGATTCTGATAGTTGTTGTTGGATTCTGGAGGCACGTTCAGAAAGCTTTTGGACTGAGTCTCTAACTAAGCCAGGCTGGTTAGCATAAAAACAGTATTCCTCATCTAGAAAGAGGCATAGGCCTCCCTTTTCAGCAGTCAAGAGGTCTAATTCTCTTCTGTTTTGAAGAGTGACTGCTGCAAAGGAGTCTATTTGATTTTGAACAGTTATAATACTTTGGACAATTTCTTCTAGGCTGTCAGAAAAATCTCTGGACAGGCTTTGGCAATAGGACAGTGAGATAGTTAGTCCAGCTATGCTGGAGCTTAGTCCTGTGGTGATTCCTAAGCCTACTGAGAGAGGAATGAACAGTATAGCTCATTTAGCTCTTCTGTGAGAGGACAGAGGAATGGCCAGTGATTGGTTACTGGGGACTATGTCAGTGTCTGGGGCCGGGTGGACTAGGGTACAGGTCCCGGTCCAGTTAGCTGGGAGGCACAAATAGGCATTTAATCTGCATAAGAAAAGACTCTTTGTTTTTTGAAGCAGAAATTCGTATCAATGGAAAATAAGTGGGTAGTAGGTTGGGGAAGGGAAATAATGGCCTGAACTTGGTCTGGACAAAGGCCTCTCTTTCTTGGAGTAAGGATTATTCCCAAGTGACCTTTTGTTGTACTAAGCTTTGGCCCTTGAAACTTTATATTCCCACTCAGCTAAGAAATTAAGGGTTTGAATGGCATGATTGATGGAGTCTTGTTTTGTGGGGGAACAGATTAAAAGATCATCTCCATATTGTATGAGTGTGCCCCCATGTGCAGGTGCAAGTGGGCTAAGTCCTGTGACAAGGCTTGTCCAGATAGATGAGGACAGTGTCTAAACCCCTGGGGGAGGACAGTCCAGGTTTGCTGGCCAGAGGTTTTTCCTGGAGTGGTCCATTCAAAAGCAAATAGTGACTGTGACTGTTTTTCTAAGGGGATGCAGAGGAAAGCATCTTTGAGATCTAGAGTTTGTAAACCACAATGTGTCAGGTGGAATAGCTCCTAATAGAGTGTATGTGTTAGGGACCACTGGGTGGAGAGGCACAATGGCCTCATTGATTATTCTTAGATCCTGGACTAGATGATAAGTTTGGTCTTTCTTTTTGATAGCCAGGATTGGAGTATTGTAAGGTGAGTTAGTTGGAACTAGCAGCCCATGTTTAAGATATTTAGAAATTAGAGGCTGGAGGCCCTTATGAGACTCAGGCTTTATAGGATATTGTTTCTGGCTGGGAAACTTAGTTGGATCTTTGAGCTGGATGACTGCTGGAGTGGTATACTTAGCTCTTCCTAGAATTCCCTTATCCCAAACATCAGGATTGATAGACTGTTCCCAGTCCTGAAAAGCTGATGAGGGGGTTTTGGGAATAACCAGAAGTTGGAGAGGAGTCTGACTAGCTGGGGGAAAGCTAAAAATCATCCTGGTGCATAATTTTTCTAGTATGTCTCATCTCAAGAGGGAAATAGGGCATTCTTTCACAACTAAAAATGTATGTGAAAAATAATGGCTATGGAGGAGACATCCTAAGGGTGGAGTGAAGGGCCGAGTAGTAGGGTCCCTATCACTCCAAGTGCTATACAAGTTCGAGAGGATAGGAGTCCGGCATAGGACCTGGGGACAGAGTAGGAGGCCCCAGTGTCAATGAAAAAGAAAATTGTTCTACATGCCACGTCCACGGTACCCTAGGTTTTAGTCCAGTGATGTTGATGTCATGGATTGGCTAGGGCCTCTTCATTCCTGTGAAAGGAGCTGCAGGACAATGGGCGGCTCTGGTGGCCTAGGGGCCCTGCGGCCCATGGGGCAAAGGGCAGCCCAGTGACCCATTTGCTTACATTTGTAGCAGGGAGATTGTGGAGGCTTATCTCTGTTAGGACAGCTCTTAGCCCAATGCCCAGTCCTCTGACGGATGTTACACTTATTATCTTTCTTAGAATTCTGGTCAGGACCTGGTGAGCCTCTGGACGTGGAGTGAGCCGCAAGGGCAGCTAGTGGCTGAGTCTGTCGGGTCTCCTTCCCCTCTCCTCTCCCTGAGCCCCAGCCTCCTCTTCCTGATCACGGCCACAGAGCACAGCACTGGCCGTGGGCAGGAGCTCCTCTACACTGCCATTACGGTTGGCCTGGGTCTGTTTTTGTAATTTTCTCCTGATGTCAGATGATGACTGTGAGAGGAATTTCTCTCTCACAATTACTTGTCTCTCACATGTGTCTAAATCTAGATTAGTATATTTAGTGAGGATGTCTCTCAGTCTTTCTAAGAAAGTGACAGGATTTTCCTCTGACCCCTAACTAATGGCAGCAACTTTTGAATAGTTAATAAGTTGTTACCTGGCATTCTTTAGCCCTGTCTTTATGCAAAAGAGGAAGTGGTTTCTTCCCCACATATCAACTTTATCATTATAATCAGAATTAGGGTCTGTAGAGGGGACAGCTGTTTCCCCAATGGGAAATTTAGTGTCTGATAAGTGGAGGCTACTGGTAAATTTATGAGCTTTTTTAATAACTCTCTCTTGTTCAGGGTCAGAGAGTGTCCCAGAATTATTATGACATTTTTCCAAGTGAAGTCATAAGCTAGACTGATGTGCTGGACTTGATCAATATAGTTATCTGGGTTGGTAGTATAGCTGCCAAGATCATCTTTAAGCTGTTTTAATTCAGTTAGTGGAAAAGGTTTGTGGACTAGCACTGTGCCAAATTCTCCACCTGCCATTTCTGTTAATGGGAGAACTTTAGCAGGTGCCTCTGGGAGAGGATCTGAGTACCCAGGACTCTGTTCTTGATGGCCCTGTGGGGCTGGCTGTGACACTTTGACCTTGGGTGGTCCTGCGTACTGGGGTGGAGGTAAAGCAGGCAGTGGAGCAGAGAGAAGGCTGGGAGGACTTTTTAACTTACATGTCCAGCAGAGATCCTCTCAGCTTTTAAAATAGAAGAAAGTCTGAACATACGGGATCTCTGCCCATTTACCCAGCTTTTTGCACTTCAAGCTGCATGAGGATGTCAGGGTTAAGACTTCTTTTAAGTGGCCACTGCTCCTGGTCCCCTAGTTGATACTGGGGCCAGGCTGTGTTGCAAAAGAATGTTAGTTAGTCTTTTCTTTTTAAATGTCTCTGCATCTATCTGAGACCAATGAGAAAGGATACCGTCCAGTGGCGTGGTAGACGGAATGACTCCTGGTTACCCATCTAGAAAGAAACGAATGGGTTAGAGAGCCTAGCATCCCAGGGTTCATCCCAGAGACCTGGAAATATATTCCTGTTTTGGATGTCTTTGGCAACAGGATAGAGGACTGAAAGACATTAGTCCTATGGAATGGGTTTGAGAGCCCTTTTGTCCCAGGGTCTATCCCAGAGGTCCTGGCATAGCTGGCTGACCAGGACCTTAACACATCTCTCCTCAGACATCCAGGTGGGATATGGAGGACTAGTATTATGGCTCCCTAGTAAAGGGTTAAAGGGGGCTCACCGTGATCTGAGGTGGTCCCAGGAGCTGAAGGCAGTGGAAATCAAGGCTGGCAGAAGGTCTTTGTGGGAGCCAGAAGGTGGGCTCAACCAAATGGAAACTGAAAAGGAGATAGTGTCAGGCAGCAAAAAACCTATTTGGGAGATGGCCAGGGGTTGAACTTGGGTGTGGTTTACCTTGTGCCTGGTTGTGCAAATGTTGTCTTGCAGGTGGCAGGGAGCCTAATGCTCTGTCCCCCATCTGTGACCACCTTGTCCTGTCATGGGAGTCTTTTAGCAGTGGCCTGCCCTTGTGGCATTTTAGTGTGGCCAATCCATGCCCACTTTTGGCCAGAATGGCTGCCGAACAGAAAATGAAAGTAACAGTAACTTACCACTGCTTTATCTGACTCACAACATCAAGATATGTTACGAAGGAAAGGAGGAAAGAACTTGGCTCAGTGTCGCGGGGAAGTCAGATACAGTGAGACGGGAGACCAAAATCAAGAAAGCTAAGTAAGTTTTAATACACTCTGCAGAGAGTACCAGAGCAGGCCTGCCTAAGATAAGACAGGCAGGCATCGATGCTCATTCTGAGGCTTCTTTTGTGTGGTTTTGGCAGGGCTGAGAGGTCCTTGATTGGCAGCTGTCAGCTCTCTAGGCTTGTTCTGATTGGTGAAATGGGGACAAGGGCTGTGCTATGCCTGTGCTTCTGATGTTTCTTATCTGGGGAGACCCTGGACATTTCCTGAGTCACTCTTACGCCCTGTGGCTTCATCTGATTAACTTTCTGAGTCATTTCTGGCTTTCTGGCATTTCTATTTGATCAAATCCCTGAGTCATCTTTTGGGGGCCCTCTCTCCTTTTCATCCTGCTCATTCTGTCTTTCTGCCTAACAAAAAGATTTAATAGCACCCATTAATTTCAAAATTATCAAGCTTCTATTTTTGTGAGACCAAGTTTAAATTGTTTTTGGCGAAAAGAAAAACTAATTTCACCTGATGTCTTTTGCAAGACCTGCCCTGGATTATTTTTCTCTACCTGCTCCACAGACTATCTGGTGGGATTCAGTGAAATTTGCTAAATGTCAGTTAGTGTAATTTAATGTTTTAATATTAATTTTAATAAAATAGCAGTTTAATGTTTAATCCTACTGTCTTATATGAAGTGTGTAAGTTACATGGTTTTAGAAAATCAATTTTATTTCACTGATATTTTCCTTTAAATAAGGAACTTAAAACACTAAAGATTTGGGAGAGTTCTGATTTCACAATTCTTGACAATTGACTACAGTACATGGACATGTAAAAGTTCACATAGGTATCTCAATATGTTATCTATATGAAACCAAACATCTACTTTTTGTTAGTCTTTGATAATTTCCTTCTGGGTTTTTAGCTTTTACCTAAGTCTGTTCTTTCCTTATTTTTCACACACCTTCAAAAGAGTTAAATACTGCATCCGTGGATGTCTTGCTGCCCTTGTCTAGCCTGGATTAATACTTAGTCCATAGGCACACACCTAATCATCTGATCATCTACATTTGCCTTCTTACAGCACTAAACTATGTTTTCTACCTTTATCTTGCATCTGCCTACCACTTCAGCATTTTATTAAAAATAAAAATAATAATA
Organism: Manis javanica; assembly: GCF_040802235.1. Taxonomy (NCBI): domain Eukaryota; kingdom Metazoa; phylum Chordata; class Mammalia; order Pholidota; family Manidae; genus Manis; species Manis javanica. The sequence continues at coordinate 85,055,813 of NC_133161.1, forward strand.
ATAAAAGGAGAAATGTGGGATCAACATATAAATCAAGTACAAAAATCAAACGAATATTCATATTTGACCTGATTGTTTATAGGTCATATTGCATGATCAAAACCGAAAGTTTCTGTGATGAATGCCCTTGTACTGTTCACCATGTAAGAATTTATTCACTATGTAAGAATTCGTTCACCATGTAAGAACTTGTTCGTTATGCTTCAGAAGATTGGAGACTGACGAGAATTAGGCTTGAGATGGATTAATGATTGTACATTGAGCGTTGACCCCCCTATACTGAATTTTATTGTTGTTAACAACCATTTGATCAATAAATATGAGAGATGCCCTCTCAAAAAAAAAAAAAAAAAAAAGAGTTAAATACTGCCAGTCGGCTTAAGAATTTGAGTAGCTGCAGGCAAATCATCACATTTTAAGTCAAGAAAATTCACCGTAATGTTATAAGTGATTATAAAACACAAGCTATGTACTTACAGTGTAAGGATCTCAGATCTGTATTTGCCACAAGTCTGGGGTCACCTGGGTCATCTACTGCCTTCCTGCCATCCATTCACTTCTAAGATTTTGTTTCTCTTGCTTTGACCAATTGAGTAAATAACTTGGCAAAAAAACTTCTGATCCAACATGTACATTAAAACTGTTAATATGATTTGCAAAGCCAATGAAATACCTGATAAATAATCAGTACTGCTTTTATGTAGCCTTTGAGAAGAAATAGTCTGCTTACATATTATAATCAGACTGAATTTGAAAACTGAGTTACCAACCACTGTTTTCCTTGCTTTCTCTAATTAGCAGTTACTAGCATCTAAAGAAAGTCAAAAGAAAACAGGCAAACTGTGATCTGCCTTCACACCTTCAGTCAGCTTTTGAAAGTTCTCCTGTTTGCAAGTGTCTCAAATAATTACCGAGCTACTCATGCACATATTCCCCTAAATGAAGTTAGTAATCATGGAGGCTAATCAAAAGTTCATTGAATCAACAGGGAGTGTAATAAAGGTATTCATAAATCAAATAGGTGTATTCTTTGGCTTTAAGAAAATGCATTCTTCATTGATTCCAGGAAGAATAGAGCTTTGAATCTATATACCTGACCCTGTGAAGTGAGTCAGAAATTATATCATATGCTCAAGCAAACCTAGGCAAAATTGTGAGTCAAGTACATTGAACTCAGGGGAGCCTTCTCTCTGGTATTCTGCCTTTCCTTTTCCCTAGTAACCCTTCCTGTTGGCCTTGTGAGACCTGAGTCAGCTAGTGATTCTAGTTAGAAAGCCATCCCTTTGAGGTGTCAGCTATGACCACATTGCATTCACCGCACCTCATGCATTCATGCTTAAAAGAGAACTCTAAGGCCTAAAAGATTTCAATACCTGAAGGAATGGTGGTCTGTTGAGGAGAATCTCCGAAAATAGACCCATTGCCATCCTTTAGGGGGAGTACCATCTCTGCCTGTTCTTAGACTTTCATCTCCAAAAATATTTCAAAAAGTTAGAAAGTTTCAAAAAGTTTTTCTCCATTTCCAGCCTTATTCATGGATTCTCCCCCTCCACCTATACAGGGGATATTCAAGGATTCTGTTGCTTTCATCATAATATGAGAGAAGGTAAGGAACTTCTGAGTTTCATCAGAAGAAAAACATAGCTTAAAAATCCAAAAACTAAATATATTCAGAAAAAGGGGTGTTTTTCTCCAATTGTTGTTTCCTCCAATACTATTCAACTTTTTTAACTAGTACTGTGTTCAGATATCAAGGTAATTTTATTATCATATTAGCTCATTCCAAAATGAAATTCACCCTCTAGAATATATTAGCTGGAGCATATCTGTGCATATTTACATGCAATCTTTTTAATTTCTATGTATTTCTTCTCTCTCATCAATCAACCACCACCCCCTCCCATGCAAAATATAATAATACTTTTTCAAGTCAGCTTGAGCTTTGTAATTTTTTACTCAAAGTGTGTCTCAAAGACCAGAATCACCTGAGAACTTATTAAAAATGCGGAATCTCAGGCCTTGCCCAAGGTCTACTAAATCTGAATCTGCATTTCAACAAAAGCACCAGATGATCTCCCTGTGCACAGGGAGGTCTGGGAAATGCTGCTCCAGGGTGTGCCTCAAGAGAGGCAGTGTAACACAATGGTTAGGGAGGTTCTAGATCCAAAATGCCTGATGCAAATCCCAGTACCTTAGCATATTAGCCATGTGGCCCTGGACAAGTTACTAAACCTCTCAAAGCTTCAATTTCTTCATCCATAAAAATGGGAATATTTGTGCTACCTATATCTTTGGATTCTTATGGGGATAAAATGAGTAAGTGTGTGTGTAAAGCACAAAAGTGGTGACACCTAACAAGTACTATGTAAGTTTGAGTCACTGTTATTAAATATGATTATTATATTTTATTATTAAATATAATTATTGTCACTATTATTAACAACAGGAAGCTTTCTTATTTTTTTACCTTTTGATATAGTGTCTTGAATAGATGACATCTAAATTACTAAGAAAACTAGCAGTAGTTTGAGAACAAAAGGTGCATATTTAGTCTTTTTTTTTTTTAGATTTGTATGGTGCTAAGGAGGCTATAGCCGTGAGTTCAATCTCCTTGTCAATTAATTAGTTTCTCAGGGAGAAACAACAAAACAAGGAACAAAAAACTCCAGTTTCCAGTAGAGAAACTACCTTCCCCGCCCTATTCTGAAACCACTGCCCTTAAGCCCTTCCAGCCTTATCTGTTAGCCCCAGGGAGCCTCTCTCTCCTGTACTTGGCATTGCTTAAAAGTGCAGGTGAGAAAAAAAGGAAAATCTGTCAGGCACAGAACCAAATAAAGGCCAGAAAAACAATGAGGGCAGGAATGTGAGTGATGCAATGTCCTGATGATGTTTGGGTCAGTTATAAAAAATATCATGGTAGTTTATCATCATTTTTGCCGCCACCTGTGTTTTTAAATACCTTCTCCCAATTTGTGTTTTGAAACAGAATGACCTTCTACTTCAACACTCATTATAGAAACCAAATTCTAAATCAGGTTTGACTATGAGTTTAAAACATAATGAAGTTCAGGTCTTTTATTTGTAATGCATTCTCCAGATACTTCAATATGTCATTTAAGTATTTAATATTTAATTGTGCTCTAAGGTGCTATCCTGCTTCTATACTTCACCCATTTTTTAAAAAGAGATTTAGCTTTTTGTTAATTGCACAGGTGTTATATCTACCGTTATACTGTAAGGCAAGCATGTGTATGTGGGTGCATTATTCTGTCCTACAGGCATATAAGTATAGAGGCTGACCTGGCTGCTGTGCCTCTGAATCACTGATCACTTGGCGAAGACTTGTGGGCACCAGGTAGTCTGTCTGGTAGGCAGATCTAGAGCACTGCTAAGTCTTTTTCCAACAGATGGAGCTAAAGATAGAAGGAAAATACAAGTATGAAAGTAATGAGCTAGAAACCAGGGGGACTAATTCAAAGACAAAATCTAAGGGGAAGGTGAGAAAGTGAGAATCCAAGTCTGCCTTTTCATAGGGTCTCTGTACTTGGGCATGGCAGGTAGTGAGCAGGTAAAGGCACCAGCCTTCAACGGGCTGTGTGTTTGTAACTGTTCAAATAGAGAGAGCAGAGGCTGGGAAAGTAAAATTCTATCATGAATTTTTGAAACTGACAAAACTATTTTTTACAAACTATGAGAAGTCTAATTTATCAAAAAAATTCCACATCAGTCATAGAAACAGGTTTTTAAAATATATTTTATGTTACATTTGTTTCCTAGCTCTAAGAAACTGAAGTTATCCTAACAAGATTGTTAATAATAAGGCCAGTTCATAACTGGAATAAGACAATAAGCAAAGATTACTTTCAAACTAAATATTTGTATTGAACAAATTTTACATAATGATGTGCTATTATTTTTTTAAAGCATATTTTCAAATAATACTTCACTGCTTCAGAAGACTCTGTTAAAATGCATGCCTATTTTTCTAGGAATAAAAGGAAGGCTGTGAGACAGAACTTATCATTTTCACATTTAGATAGTGGCTGAAAATCCAAAGGAGACGACATAATATAAAATTCCTATGGAATGGAGATGATTTTGTCTACTTTCTTGCAGTTTTATTTTATTTTATGTAAAATAAAACATTACAGTATGCATCGTAATTTATCTCAATCTACAGTTAATGTTGTATTGTTCCATGCAAAACATTAGAAACTTGGAACAATAGAATTCTGCTTGCCACCCCCACCCCCATCCTTTGTGCTATTATTGTCATAAATATATATATTACACCTACATACATATAAACCCCATAAGTTGTTTGGGTTTTTTTTAATTGTTTATATTTTTCTCTGGATTGTAAGATAATTTATCCTCAGTTTAGTTCCCTTCTATATGTAACAAAAGGTATGCATGTTAGCCACATGAGTGGACTTTTTTCATGTCTTTACACATTATATTCACCTTGTAGAAATAGGAAATAGAAAATTACCCTAAGTAGAGAGAAAACAATCAGCCAATTGACGAGTGAAAGATGAATTATGCCGATTCATGTTTATCACAATAAGCACGTGAACACAAGGTTAGTATTATATTTTGCCTGTTTTGCAGACATACATACATTATCCAACAATATGAAGTTTACTGCCAAATGTTTTGTTGTTTTTTTAAATTAAAAAATTTATGATTTTTTAAATGTACAATATAGTATTATTAACTAAAAGTTCCAAACTTTTATAATATCATCTACTTTGCAGAGTCACTGTGATAAATGAGAATGTACATCTCTAGCAACTGATACAATGGGTAAGTGAAGTTGGAGTACAGGAGAGAGGCTCCCTGGGGCTAACTCTGTGTGGGTTAATTCCTGTTCTGAATTATGCACAAGGCCCTGTGCTCTGCAGCTGATACTCTGATTTGTTTAAGGCTTTGTCACTGATGTGATCTTATTCTATTAGTGTTTAAAGTGACAACGACTACTAGAACCTGCTTGAGAGTCAACTCATAAGTATACTTTTGAATTCAAATGGAAATTGACCCAACATAATTCTTCATTTCCAAATATCCTTTTGAAATTTCCCACTTTGGGCCCCATAGCTTGATATTCCTGTGGTTTAGAATTTAGGAGAATATATATATTTAAAATATCTACTCTAAATTTCTATGCAAGCCTATTTATGAAAGTAAGACTGTTTATTGCAACCCCTAAAGGATTCAACAGGAAAAGTGCTCCTTATGAGCCTATCATATGTTTTCTATCATTGATAGTTTTCAATATGTGGCAGAAGGATTTTCCCAACACCATGCTAACTCTGGTGTGCTATTATAAGTAAATCTTTTCAAATGCCCACTTTAAAAAAATGTACATTATCTCTCCATTGGCTTCTCAATTACCATTTAATGCCTCAAAAAAAAAAACACAAGGAGGCCACATAGTATGATTTCCTCTTACCAAAAACAATGTAGCTTTTACCCCAGTAAGCTAGACACACAAAGATGTTCAGTAGAACTGACTTTTTTTTTCATTATTCTCCCAGTCATCTGGCAGGGTGATTGTCTGCAACAACAGTTTACACATTTAGCCAACAGTGCCACAGTTTCACCATTGAGTCCCTCAAAACTTGGGTGAATGCCATCTGGCCCCAGTGATTTATTGATGTCTAATTTGTCAACTAGACTTAGAATACCTTACATACTCCTCACCTTTTGATCTATTACCTCTGACCCATGTAATTCCAACTTTCCTCCCTTCTTTCTCTCTCTTTTCTAATCTTTTTATTACCCAAAAAGTCACCATGCTAAAATGAGGTTCCCTATTTCATGAACTTTGTGTAAAGTCATAGTTCATTTCTGTTAATCAAATTGCATGGCCAAGCTAAGTATTTTATTTTTGATACTCAGGTTACTTGGCTAGGAAGGGTATAAAGAGCAAATTTAGGTAAACTTTTGGTATAAATGATAATTGAAACAATTAAAACTGAGCCAATAGATTGAGAGGATGGAATGAATAAATGTCAGCTCATGTGCCCTTACATTATAATAACCAACCATTCACAGAGAAAAGGAAAGAATCAATGAAACAGGACTTTCTATCAATAAGACTTTTGCCAGAAAAGGCAAAAATTCTAATTTCAGCCTTTGAAAGTTGAGTTAAACAGTGCAGATAAACATGCAGTTGGTTCTCTGCCAGGGTGGTTTAATGCTTTATTTTGAATGGAGCACTCCTAAAAGAGGCTGGCTCTTTTCTTAAACTTTGTTTTTATTTCCCAAGAGAATAGCTGTTTGTTCTGATGGTCCTCCCATTTTTAAATTGTTCATATTTTCTATTTGAAGCACTCCCCAAATTTTTCAGTTCATGGAGTAATTCTTTACTTCTTGTTCCTCACTTCCTGCCAAGTACCCTGGTGTGTACTGTTTGGTGATTGCCGTGGTTTAGCCTCTGAAGGGCCTTTATTCAAGTCTTAGATTTAGTGATCCTCGTTACTCTTGTTCTTGTAGCCATAAAAAGGCAAATGATGAGCCGGCTTTCAACAAACAGTCTTTTATTGGGGCCCAAACTACCCTGGACTCACTCCACCCCAAATCATCAATGCATGCAACTACCGAAACTCAGAAAGGTCTGAAGAATAACAGGAACTCCAAAGTAACAAAACAACTAGTGTCCCTTGGTGTCTTCTGGCATCACCATACAATGAGGACAAATTAGGTCACTTTAGCATTAGTGCCTGCTTATGCAAGGCTCTGCCTGATCAGTAGGACCTCAGCCCCCTTTCTGACGCCTTCCGCAAGTGTCTCTGGGACACTATCAACAGTGAGGTCTCTCAGCACCAGGCCCCATGCACGCAAAGCCTCATTCTTCCTGTGCCGCATGTGTCCCCTTGACAACCCACAGAGTGGAGTGTCCTCTACCCACGAAGGTGCTTGGGGAAGACTCACCACAGCCTTTTTGGATTGTGTCCATCACACCACTTGTTGATGCCCACTCACTGTTCCCAAAGCTGCCCATCTCCCAGATGTTGACGTATACTTAGATTCTCTGTAAAGTTCATGAAAATGGTCAGATCTCCTAGACCCTCCTCCTTTAAAAGGCAGTGCTGCTCAGTCCCAGAGAATGACATCTTTCCTAAAATCAGCTCTTTTCAGCTTCTCTTTTTAACTGTTATCTCCTTAACAGCTTTGAACCAGTCCAAGGTTTAGGTGGGTGTAGATGCCAAGATATTACAACCATTCCAATCGTCTTTCTCTTTATTAGTCTTGTGTCTCCTTACACACACACACACACACACATACACACACACACACACACACGCACATGCCTATAGCATACTCACTAAAGAATGTAGACCAAAAGATTCCCAGAAGAGTTACCCACCAGTTGTAAAAAAACTTCAGCCTTAAGTGTGGTCCCAGCAAGGACATCTGTCCTTACTAGCATTTATCCAAGGTTTCTTTTAGCAAACACAATATTCCTCTTTGTGGTTAATAAAAAGAACCTATCCTTATTATAATTCTCATAAATTCTGGGAATGATCTGACATCCTTTTAAGATATAAAGGATGGGCCCAAGACACTAGAACTTAGAGTTTCAAACTGCAGATCCATATCCAGAAGCCATTGCATGTGTACTAATTCACCTTCTAGAAATTTCAGGCTAATCAGTATTTACTGAGATTATGTATGGTCTAATTACTATCTATAATGAATTCCCTAATTTCTGGGTGACTTGAGGTGTGTGAAAAGGGCATTCCTTTCTAACCTCCTGCTTATTGCAATATTCAAACCTTACTTGCTGTTTGTCACAAAGATAAAAATGATATAATTTACCATGACTACTGCTAATCTTACTCTACCTGTTACTACTGCCTTCATTTCTTCTCATTTACTGTGTGCCAGATTTTATGCTAAATACAATCCATTATAGCTTCTCATTCAATCCCCACAACACCATTTTGAAATAGATTTGCCCTTTCCAGATGAGAACAAAACTTAGCAGTCACCACCTTTCCTCAACAAGGAGATTGGTTAACATAGCATCACCTAGTTCACACTCTTCAGTAAAGTAGCCACTAGCAAATTGTGGCTGTGTATATTGAAATTAATTAAAATTAAATTAAAATTCATTTCTCAGTAACACTGGCCACACTTCACATGTTCAGTAACTGTCTATGTTAGCAGCACCCCTATTAGACAGTACAGATTATAGAATATTCCCCTCATCAGAGAAACTCCTTTTGAACAACACCGATGGTCCTCATCATCATCATAGTTGTTGTTCTTTCTGTTGAAACCATCAGTTGTTAGGGTCCAGGCTTCCGAGGCTTCCCCAGAGAACAAACTACACAGGCATTGAGATGTAAATTCAAGCAAAGTCTTTATTCAGCTAGCTAGCTGAGGTCCAAGTCAACCCGATGCAGCGGGTCTCAACAAGGACCTCGAGCACTCAGAGCCAAGGGTTTATATAGCAATTTCAAAGCACTTAACTCATAGCAATTTTCTATAACTATACATTATTCTTGCAAGACATATATCCTGGGGTTAAGCAAGGGCAGGGTAAGACTACTCCTCAATGGTTAGGGAGGTTCTGCACGATAAGCTTGGTATGTAAGATTTACTGACCAAGGTTAGCTGACCAAGGGTCCCAGCTGCCCACCACCCGGTGCTCATGATTAACTTGTTTTTCAAGGCCTTACCCAGGCCCAGGGTTTGTTTTTTGTTGTTGTTGTTGTTTTTCCTCTGAGTCACACTCTCAGAAAATGGTTTCTAGGTTTCTAAGATGGCTATGCTTATGCTAATTTACTAATCTTACTAATGCTTAGATTCTACATTTCCCCACTTTCCTTTGACCATTCCAATCATGGAATGTTTGTTTCTTCCTGCTGTGTGAGTGAATGATACTGCGGTCTCAGCATTAGCACCTGAACAGCACTCACTCTTTCCCTAGCAAAGGCTATTAGCCGGTTTAAGATACAGGGACCTAAAGTGAGAAGCAGTATAAAAATAAGCAAGGGCCCTGCCAGGGTGGATATCAGGGTTGTAAACCATGGGGATTTAGTAAACTAGGATTCAAATAGCCCTTGGCTGGCCTCTCGCTCTCTCTTCCTTTGATCTGGTCTCTCTCTAAGTTTAGACATTGAATCTCTTACTATTCCGGAATGGTCTGCTGTTAAGGTTTAGCTAAGTTTTATTAGTTCTTTTTCCTGACTCTTAATGCTCTCTGCACTCCTTTACACAGTATGCTGAGCTTTCCTGTCACATCATCTTTTCTGCCTTCTAGTGCCCTTACGTCCTGCTGATAATCCCAACAAATGTTTAGCTTTCTTTGTGAGTATATCTTCCTTTGATGGGTTGTATAATACAGTTAGTTATTCCTTAGCACGAAAATATGGAATTTCAACCATTCCTCCAATTATGAATATTTCACTAGTGTGGAACTCATGCGCTGCTCTTCTGTTGCCATTTCCTTCTGCATCTGCAATAAATTTTGTTTCAAGGTGAATCATAGTGCAGTCTTTTGGAAGACATTTTCAATAGCAGTTAGCCTAATCATGTATCGTACCAATCATGTCCCTCACTCAAAGGTCCCCAAACATACAAAAGTGACATCTGCTGGCTGGATGACAGCAAGGCCATAAATAGTGAAACACATTCCAGTTTCAGAGCTTTTTAAGTGTGAAAAGAAAAATTCATGTTAGAATTGATAAAATTTTAAAGCTGTGAATCTAAACTCTACCACTGAAGTTGTGTGACTGTAGTCAGTTTAACCAACCTCTTCACATCTGTTTCCTAATCAATAAAATATAGTCCAGTAGTGTCTGTGCCACGGGATGACTTTGTTGTCCAAATGAAATCACACATGTAAATGCCTCAGCACTGTGGAACACCTGTTAGGTACTGGCTATTATACTGTAGTTTGGAAATACGTGGATGAGTAAGACTTGGTCTAATTCTCAAATGATTCACTGTCTAGGATGGAAAACAAACATAAAAATAAATACTGTACTGTGGAATAATAAGTAGTGTAGTGACTCAGTGAAAGGCTGGAGGTGTGGCCCTAAGGAAAGTGTGACAAGGTCTTGGAGCTGGAGATAAAGGCAGCTGAGGGGAGCTTGTCAGGGAGGCCTGTGAATATGAATTCCTCCCCTCCTCCAACCCTGAGTGAATGAATGTCTCAGCAGAAACAGTGAATGATTCTGTTAGGAAATTTGTTTATTTTTATGGGTTGCCAGGAGCAAGAGTGGCTCATTTCAGGAATCGTTACTTATAAAGTTAGCTTCAATATAAAATAACAACTTTTCAATATATTTGTTTCAGAAAATGGAATGTTGGAAAGCAAAATCTTCACTCTGCCCCACCCAAAAAGTCGCGATATTTAGTTACTTATATGAAATAATAGAGAATAGATTTATACTTCCTGACCTTAACACTTCCTTTTATTAGGATTTTATCCTTTTTTTTTTTTTTGGCAAGAAAAATAAGGATGTGTTAATAGGTTTACAATGACCACCATTCATACTTTATGTCTATTATCTCGTTTAATCCTCACAAGTTTAAAATTGTTTTAGGAGAGCGGAAAAATTATTTAGAATATGCCACTCTAAGCCATGCCTAACGTGACTTAAGAAACCTACAGAGAATAAAACATTTCTTGACCATAACAAGCCCTGGAATAAAATGATTTGATATAAATACTTTATTTAATGTTTGATGCATTTAATTGTGTTAATACTTATTTTTAATCATGTGTGTAACATAAATGATGCATATTTAATACATATTTCTACCAAGGTGTTCCCTTTTCTGGCTTTCCATTTTATAGCTTCTGCATTCTGGGGCTCAGCCCTGGCTTCCACATCTTTGCCTTACTCACCCATCCTACCACATTATGCCACTGTGGGAATTTTTTGCACCTTTCCTTTAGAATTCCACTTGCTAATCTTCATTGTTCCAACATATTCCCTTCATTTCAAACCAGGTCGTTTACCTTGTCAACAACTCCCTTGATGTTGATGCTTCACACAGTTGTTTGCTATCACACTCTGGCCCATTCCTGTGTCCAGCGGACATCCATGCTCACTCTTACCTAAGATGCAGACTTCCGTCTTGGCTATTCTGCTCCCCAAGGCTGGGAGCCTCCCACCCACTCCCATCAAGAGCCCTGCCTCCCAGAAATCCCTGCTCATCTAGGAACCTCCATACCTCATCAATGTAGAAAGGATGTTAGCCATGTCCCAGTCCCACAAGATAACACTTTGAAATATTAGAGCTAACTGCATTTAAATTCACTTTATCATTGTGGATCATGTTCATGGTCTTATGCTTACAAGCCTTCAAAACCATTTCCCCATGACCACCACCTCCACCTCCACCACTGGCAGATCTACTTGCTCCTCCACACAGTGCTGAGAGTGTCTCCCTATGGTGAGTAGCGCTTTAGGACTTCTTGAGACATTCACCAGAAGTATTTCTTTCCATTTTGTACTTCAGAGTCAGAAAATGGTAGCAGAGGAAATATATTTCTTGCTAAATTACATGATATTTTCCTTCCATAAAACTAAACTTACTGTTTTGAACTTAGGGCATTATGTGTTAGCATCTAGTGCAAAATCTAGTGCAGACAGACAAAATTTTTTCTAAGACTTCTCTACTTCATATGTTCTGTATTCAGAGCTGGCGTAATAATATCTGTATTTCATTTTCAAATATCTTATAATCCTTTTAAAATATAATCTGCCTGTTTTTGAAGACTGTACCCTATTTCCATGCCTTGACTTTGACCTCAGTGTTCCACCCAGCAGTATACAACTTAGCACATTTAGATGGAATTAAGGTCAGTGAGAATTTCTACAGTTCTATAGGTCTCGAGATTCCCTTCTTAGTACAAAATAAATTAACTTGTGAAGATATAATTTTATCTTATTGCTTTTTATCATCAGCTGAAAAATAGGGACGTATGAGGCATAGGTTTTTAAACAAAATCTTAAAACAGTCCCTGAATGTATATAAATAAAGGCTTTAAACTATTTCTCAAAGATTGATGGGCAGTTTTATAATTCCCTAAGTCGGACCTTTCTGTAAAATCTATTATCATATAGCTCAATTCTAGTCTCCCTTAGGTTAAATCAGGGCATATAATTTCAGATAATAGAATCCATGAAACCTCATTATTTAAATGTCTAAAATAATTATCAGTTGAAATTTCTAAAGAGATATTTTACCAACTCATAATATTTACCTCTTTTGTATATTTTGCACTTGAGTACTCTTAAATGCATACTTAAGCAACATTAGTTTTAAACTAATGGGAACATATTCCTGAAACTGGATACAGGTCACTTACTTGCCAAATCTGAGGTGTATAGGGCTGGGTCTGCCCAAATTCCATAAACACTAAATAAAATGTATTTATGCTTTTTATATGCCAAAGGAAAAAGTGTGTGTGTGTGTGTGTGTGTGTGTGCGTGTGTGTGTATGTGCACACCCACAAGCATATGTATATTATGAGTAATGAATATGTGTGTCTGTTTTCAGATATTAAAAAAAACTTTTTATTTCTATTGCTTCATCCGTTAGTCTTTTAAAATTAGAAGTAAATGGATTTTTCCTATTAATAAAAGTAATACATATTTTATGTAAAATTTAGAATATAAAAAAGAATAAAGAATAAAATGAAACCAAACCACAATACTACCATTCAGAGAAAACTGCTCGTAAATTTTAGTGTATTCCCTTCTAGTATTTTCCCATGTGTAAACTTTGTGTTTTTGTTAAACAAAACTAGACAATTATTCTAGATATGATCTTGATAGTCTGCTTTTTAAAAATAATATGTATTTACATCTTATTCTTTCCTCTCTGCCACTAAATATTTTGCATAGTGTGAATCATATTTTATCATATTCAGTGTAACCATTCCCTTATTTATGGAAATGTATTTGGTTTCCAACCTACTAAAATAGTGCTTCACTCTTGGACATCAATCTGCCCAGACATCAGTTGCCTTCTGGGAGTGGAATAGTGAATAAAAAAATACCCCAATTTGCACCTCTGGGAAATGCCTCTTTGTGATTTGTATATGTCCTTACTGAAAGTCTGTGATGGCTGCAATGTGTGCCCATTAGCTTTTTAAAGTGCTATACCAACTCACTTTTTATAATAACCAGACTATCCTTGGTTGTGTTTAAGAACAACATAGATTCTGAGTAGAAGTTAAAATAGCCTTAGCAATCAGACTCCTTCAATCTTGCTTTCTCCCAAGTCCACTGAAACTTTTACAAGGTTATCATTGGCCTTTTGAAATTGCAACATCTGAAGATATCGTCTCTTCCTTTTTCCTGTGTGTACATGGGACAGTGTGGATCTCATGACCAGCACCTTACCTGAGAGCTCCCAAAAGCACATCCTGTCCTGGTGTTCCTCCAACCTCTGAACAGCTTCATCTTCTTTTGTTGGTTCAACCTCCCTGCCTTCTCTAAAGCATTCCCCCACCACCACCCTAAGGTCTTCAAGCCACTCCTATTGGCTCAGCAACCCCTTCTATGATGACTCCCAAATGTATGTGTCCAGAGAAAATTTACTTTTGAGCTTCAGAATCACACTTCATCTGCTTATTAGGCATTTCCACTAATGGTATCTCAATGACAGTAAATGCAGGGGTGAACTTATTCTCTTCTTCCACTCTGCTTCACCCAACCTCTGATGTTCCACTAATGTTGTGATGATTGAATAACCATTTGTCATAATGTTCTAAATGCAAGCCTGCGTATTTGTGAACTATAAATCAATCTGGATAATTTCAGATACCATTTACTTCCACTAATGGATTGAATCTTTTGTCAAATTCAGTTGACCTAAATTACATGTCAGGCCACTGTCATTTGTTTGGACACATAAATTGGTCCTTACACAGATCAGAGTTCTAAAATGCCTTAAGTGCTAAATCTAGAAAGAGAGGACCCTTAAAAAACTGTCCAGTCCAATTTTTCTCATTAAATGGATGAGACAACTGAGGCCCAAAAAGGAAAATGATTTTGTCAAAACTATACAGCTACCTGGTGACAGTCTGACACCAGAAGAGATGTACCCTGACCCAGAGAACAGCACCTTTTCCTGTAAACCTTCCCTACCTCTGTGTACAGAGTAAAATTATTGGGATATTAAAATATTCTCATTAGCTGAGAAGATTTTCAGTCTCTAAAGGAAGACAAAAGGTGAAGATGATGATTACAACCTTTTAAAAGCATTTATATGTTCATATTCTAGGCTTCAAAATTGGGGAATTTGTGAACAGTCAAGAGAAACATCGGGCTAATGTTCATGTTTGTGGTATTTCTGCAAAGAGGAGGTCTTGTAAAACAATTTAGGTTTAAAACCTGGGGAACAATGTTTTCTCCCTCAGATAACAAACTGTTTTCAAATGTTTTAGAATTGTTTTTTTGTACATGCACACCTCAGAGGGTTCCCAGTTGCCCATATAATATAAAAGTGAAGCTCTTAATCTCATACAGAACACCTCGCATCTCCCCCTGATCTAATGCTGCCATTTCATCTTCTGTCATCCCCCTCTTCATCTCCCAGAACCTACTGCAGTCACATTAAGCTCTTTGCCATTCCCAAAAACAACATTTCACAGCCCACAAATGCTTGTCATGCTGTTTGTTTCCTTTATTTTAAATTTCCTTTCTTCCCATTCTCGTCCCTCCTTCCTGACATCGAAACTCCAGCTCCTTCTGGGTAGAAAAGCTTGAATGTTACCGGTTACCTTCTCTGTGAAGCCTCCAGGAGGCCCCAGGCGAGAGGGGCCCTTCCCTCCTGTGATCCCCAAGCACTCTGACCATTTGTGTCAACAGTATTAGAGACAGTCGTGTGCCTGTCTCTCCTGCCCCCGCCCTGCGCACAGACAGGACTGTGAGGGGGAGGCACTGGGCCACCTGGGCCTTGCAGATGCAGCAGGGCCGCAGCTAAGCCGTAACATTTATCAACGATCAATTGCTCAAGGAATGCTGAAATGACTTTTTTCACTGAATAGACAGAGTTTATTTTACCCATGCATGAAATAGGAGTCTTCTTAGATACCATTTAGTTTAGGTCCAATAGTTATATAAACTTGAAAGCCATAAGGCCACAAGTGTATTTGTTCTCTCACAATGTCCTAAAGTCACACTTGACAATGACCTACCCCTACTTAACTTAAGATTTTATTTCAATACAGAAAATTCCCAAATTCCCAAAGCCTTAGGACCAAGACTTAATTTTTAAAATATAATATTATAATTTGCAGTATAATCCAGTATAATCATCATACTGTCTATCATGAGAATGCCTGGTCTTACCTGGGATGCTAGCTCCTTTCCCATACTCATTTACATAAAGCCAGGAATCAGGGTTTGATGTGCATAATTATAGATAAAATGCTTTGCACATAAGAACTATTTCCATTAAAAGACTATCAAATGGCCAAAATACATTTAAATTGATCCATGTTCTAATTTATATTTCAGCTAACGTGCCTCAGGAATACATCGATTGAGCCTGAAGCTTTGTTGTTTCATACAAACCCAACACAAGAAATCATCCTCCCAAGTGATAAATTGGCACTTTAGCCGGAAAATTTTTAAATTCCTACCCTTTGTTTTTCCCCTTGAGCTGTGATTTACAGTGAATTCTGGTTGGTCCGTCCACCACTTAGTTATTAGCCTTCTGTCAAACTTAGCTATAACATGCATATTGTCTCATTATTGGAACACAAAAATCATTCTAAGGGACAAGGAAAATTAATTCTTGCATTTAATCACACCATGTTTTTTAACACTGGAAAATTCAAAGATAAAATGAGAAATTCAGCTTAATGCCCAGGTTTGCCAAGTTGTATCTTCCTTAAGTGAATTCACACAGTATAAGATGTTGTTTTAGTGCACAATGTCATGTGAAGTGCTATGCTGTTGAGTTGTGTTCAGCCAGTCAGTTTCTGGGGGACGTCGCACAGTCTTCCTTCAACTGGCTTTGGAAAGGTGTTGTTATACGGGGCTTATTTCTTCATGCCTAAAAAAAAATGTCCATTCTCGTAATGAGTAAAACGGCCAAATTCTCTGCTGAAATGCTTTTTTTTTTTTTTTTTTGAGAGGGCATCTCTCATATTTATTGATCAAATGGTTGTTAACAACAATAAAATTCTGTATAGGGGGGTCAATGCTCAATGCACAGTCATTAATCCATCTCAAGCCTAGTTCTCAACAGTCTCCAATCATCTGAAGCATAACGAACAAGTTCTTAAATGGTGAATGAATTCTTACATAGTGAATAAGTTCTTACATGGTGAACAGTACAAGGGCATTCATCACAGAAACTTTCGGTTTTGATCATGCATTATGAACTATAAACAATCAGGTCAAATATGAATAATCGTTTGATTTTTATACTTGATTTATATGTGGATCCCACATTTCTCCCTTTATTATTATTATTATTTTTATTTTTAATAAACTGCTGAAGTGGTAGGTAGATGCAAGATAAAGGTAGAAAACATAGTTTAGTGTTGTAAGAGAGCAATTGTAGATGATCAGGTGTGTGCCTGTAGACTATGTGCTAATCCGAGCTAGACAAGGGCAATAAAACATCCATGGATGCAGAAGCTTTCTCTCAACACAGGGGGGGGTGAGGTTCTAAGCTTCACCACTGTTGTTCCCCAATTCTCACCTGATGGCCCCCCTGCGACTGTGCCTGTCTTAGGTTGTTCCTCCCTTGAGGAATCTTACCCGTCTCTGGCTAACCAGTCATCTTCCGGGGCCATACAGGGAAATGTAAAGTTGGTAAGTGAGAGAGAAGCCATATTGTTTGAAAAGGTTAGCTTTTTACTTCTTTGCAGATTTATGCCCTGTGGCTTCTATGCCCAGCACTTGTCTCAAGGTATTTTTACCACCTGGAGGAATTATGATACTCGGTAAATTCAATATGAGGCACGAATTCTATTTAAGGGTTGTAATTAGGAAGGAAGAAGAAAAGCTATAGAGGTAGCATATGGAAGAAAACATGGGAGGATTGATTATTTCTTTGACATATCTTCTTGTAGAGTACCTTAAGCATGTATAGGTTTTAAACTACTAACTACCTTGCACACACATATTAACATAATAGGAATACGGTGACATAAACAAAGCAAATCTATAATTACCAGCCATCTCCAGTGAAGCCAAGAAAACCATTTAGGCACCCTAGGCATTTGTGAAAATTGGTCTATGATATGATGGATATTGTCCAACTGTACTTGAACAGTCTGAGAGAAGTCAGACAAATTAAAGCAACCCATTTCTGGGATCTGTTCACATCCCATATGTTCTTTTAACCGTAGATAGTCTATAGTGGTAAGATTTTGGAGCACTACAACTTGCACCCCTCCCAACTCCTGATTGAGTTCCAACAGTACAGATCCGGTCAAATTCATTGTCTCACTGTATGCACATGCCAGCCTAGACATCTCCCTCCTCATTGCAATGACAAGTCCAGGAAACAGTGGGGTGGACGCAGCCACAACCGCAGCATTGCCCAGATCCCTGTGGAGGCTTTTTGATGATCATCCCCCGGCACGAGTCCTCCAGAGAGTGCTGATGCCGGAAGCTCCTCCTCAAAACGTATCTTAGTTCATTTTCTGGTAGCCAAGCTAGGCCTTGATCTTCTGCATAGAAACAAACAGACCCTTTGCCCACACTTTGATATGCCCTCTATACCACTGTGTAGAACTCATTGGAGGTCAGCACACAGGAACTGATTTTTTTTTTAATCTTTAATCTACACTTACATGAAGAATACTATGTTTACTATGCTCTCCCCTATATCAGGTACCTAAAAAACACATTACGGTCACTGTCCATCAGCATAGCAAAATGTAGACTCCCTACTTGTCCTCTCTGTGTTGTACAGCCCTCCCTCCCCTTTCTCCCTCCCCCCACTATGCATGCTAATCTTAATACCCCCCTTCTTCTTCCAACCCCCTTTTCCCCCTCTGCCCATCCATCCTCCCCAGTTCCTTTCCCTTTGGTACCTGTTAGTCCATTTTTGGGTTCTGTAATTCCGCTGCTGTTTTGTTCCTTCAGTTTTTCCTTTGTTCTTTTACTCCTCAGATGAGTGAAATCATTTGGTATTTCTCTTTCTCTGCTTGGCTTATTTCACTGAGCATAATACTCTCCAGCTCCATCTTTGTTGCTGCAAATGGTAGGATTTTTCCTCTTCTTATGGCTGAGTAGTATTCCATTGTGTATATGTACCACATCTTCTTTATCCATTCATCTACCGATGGACATTTAAGTTGCTTCCAATTCTTGGCTATTGTAAATAGCGCTGCGATAAACATAGGGGTGCATCTGTCTTTCTCAAACTTGATTGCTGCGTTCTTAGGGTAAATTCCTACAAGTGGAATTCCTGGGTCAAATGGTAGGTCTGTTTTGAGCATTCTGATGAACCTCCATACTGCTTTCCACAATGGTTGAACTAATTTACATTCCCACCAGCAGTGTAGGAGGGTTCCCCTTTCTCTACAGCCTCGCCAACATTTGTTGTTGTTTGTCTTTTGGATGGCAGCCATCCTTACTGGTGTGAGGTGATACCTCATTGTAGTTTTAATTTGCATTTCTCTGATAATTAGCGATGTGGAGCATCTTTTCATGTGTCTGTTGGCCATCTGTATTTCTTTTTTAGAGAACTGTCTGTTCAGTTCCTCTGCCCATTTTTTAATTGGGTTATTTGTTTTTTGTTTGTTGAGGTGTGTGAGCTCTTTATATATTCTGGACGTCAAGCCTTTATCGGATCTGTCATTTTCAAATATATTCTCCCATACTGTAGGGTTCCTTTTTGTTCTATTGATGGTGTCTTTCACTGTACAGAAACTTTTCAGCTTAATGTAGTCCCACTTGCTCATTTTTGGTGTTGTTTTCCTTGCCCGGGGAGATATGTTCAAGAAGAGGTCACTCATGTTTATGTCCAAGAGATTTTTGCCTATGTTTTTTTCCACGAGTTTAATGGTTTTATGACTTACATTCAGGTCTTTGATCCATTTTGAGTTTACTTTTGTATATGGGGTTAGACAAAGGTCCAGTTTCATTCTCCTACATGTAGCTGTCCAGTTTTGCCAGCACCATCTGTTGAAGAGACTGTCATTTCGCCATTGTACGTCCATGGCTCCTTTATCAAATATTAATTGACCATATATGTTTGGGTTAATGTCTGGAGTCTCTAATCTGTTCCACTGGTCTGTGGCTCTGTTCTTGTGCCAGTACCAAATTGTCTTGATTACTATGGCTTTATAGTAGAGCTTGAAGTTGGGGAGTGAGATCCCCCCTACTTTATTCTTTCTCAGGATTGCTTTGGCTATTCAGGGTCTTTGGTGTTTCCATATGAATTTTTTAATTATTTGTTCCAGTTCATTGAAGAGTGTTGCTGGTAATTTAATAGGGATTGCATCAAATCTGTATATTGCTTTGGGCAGGATGGCCATTTTGACGATATTGATTCTTCCTAGCTACGAGCATGGGATGAGTTTCCATTTGTTAGTGTCCCCTTTAATTTCTCTTAAGAGTGACTTGTAGTTTTCAGAGTATAGGTCATTCACTTCTTTGGTTAGATTTATTCCTAGGTATTTTATTCTTTTTGATGCAACTATGAATGGAATTGTGTTCCTGATTTCTCTTTCTATTGGTTCATTGTTAGTGTATAGGAAAGCTACAGATTTCTGTGTGTTAATTTTGTATCCTGCAACTTTGCTGTATTCCAATATCAGTTCTAGTAGTTTTGGAGTGGAGTCTTTAGGGTTTTTTATGTACAGTATCATATCATCTGCAAATAGTGACAGTTTAACTTCTTCTTTACCAATCTGGATTCCTTGTATTTCTTTGTTTTGTCTGATTGCTGTGGCTAGGACCTCCAGTACTATGTTAAATAACAGTGGGGAGAGTGGGCATCCCCGTCTGGTTTCCAATCTCAGAGGAAATGCTTTCAGCTTCTCGCTGTTCAGTATAATGCTGGCTGTGGATTTATCATATATGGCCTTTATTATGTTTTGGTACTTGCCCTCTATTCCCATTTTGCTGAGAGTTTTTATCATGAATGGATGTTGAATTTTATCGAAGGCTTTTTCAGCATCTATGGAGATGATCATGTGGTTTTTGTCTTTCTTTTTGTTGATGTGGTGGATGATGTTGATGGATTTTCGAATGTTGTACCATCCTTGCATCCCTGGGATGAACCCCACTTGGTCATGGTGTATGATCCTTTTGATATACTGTTGAATTCTATTTGCTAATATTTTATTGAGTATTTTTGCATCTACATTCATCAGGGATATTGGTCTGTAATTTTCTTTTTTGGTGGGGTCTTTGCCTGGTATTGGTATTAGGGTGATGTTGGCTTCATAGAATGAGTTTGGGAGTATTCCCTCCTCTTCTATTTTTTGGAACACTTTAAGGAGAATGGGTATTATGTCTTCTCTGTGTGTCTGATAAAATTCCAAGGTAAATCCGTCCAGCCCCGGGGTTTTGTTCTTGGGTAGTTTTTTGATTACCGTTTCAATTTCTTTGCTCGTAATTGGTTTGTTTAACTTTTGTGTTTCTTCCTTGGTCAGTCTTGGGAGGGTGTATTTTTCTAGGAAGTTGTCCATTTCTTCTAGGTTTTCCAGCTTGTTGGCATATAGGTTTTCATAGTAGTCTTTAATAATTCTTTGTATTTCTGTGGGGTCTGTCGTGATTTTTCCATTCTCATTTCTGATTATGTTGATTTGTGTTGATTCTCTTTTTCTCTTAATAAGTTTGGCTAGAGGCTTATCTATTTTGTTTATTTTCTCAAAGAACCAGCTATTGGTTTCGTTGATTTTTGCTATTGTTTTATTCTTCTCAATTTTGTTTATTTCTTCTCTGACCTTTATTATGTCCCTCCTTCTGCTGACTTTAGGCCTCATTTGTTCTCCTTTTTCCAGTTTCGATAGTTGTGATATTAGACTATTCATTTGGGATTCTTCTTCCTTCTTCAGGTGTGCCTGGATCGCTATATACTTTCCTCTTACGACTGCTTTCGCTGCATCCCACAGAAGTTGGGGCTTTGTGTTGTTGTTGTCATTTGTTTCTATATATTCCTTGATCTCTATTTGGATTTGTTCATTGATCCATTGATTATTTAGAAGCATGTTGTTAAGCCTCCATGTGTTTGTGAGCCTTTTTGTTTTCTTTGTAGAATTTATTTCTAGTTTTATACCTTTGTGGTCTGAAAAATTGGTTGGTAGAATTTCAATATTTTGGAATTTACTGAGGCTCTTTTTGTGAGCTAGTATGTGGTCTATTCTGGAGAATGTTCCATGTGCACTTGAGAAGAATGTATATCCTGTTGCTTTTGGATGTAGAGTTCTATAGATGTCTGTTAGGTCCATCTGTTCTAGTGTGTTGTTCAATGCCTGTGTGTCCTTACTTATTTTCTGCCCGGTGGATCTATCCTTTGGGGTGGGTGGTGTGTTGAAGTCTCCTAAGATGAATGCATTGCAGTCTATTTTCCTCTTTAGTTCTGGTAGTATTTGTTTCACAAATGCTGGTGCTCCTGTGTTGGGTGCATATATATTTAGAATGGTTATATCCTCTTGTTGGACTGAGCCCTTTATCATTATGTAGTGTCCTTCTTTATCTCTTGTTACTTTTTTTGTATTGAAGTCTATTTTGTCTGATATTAGTACTGCAACCCCTGCTTTCTTCTCGCTGTTGTTTGCCTGAAATATGTTTTTCCATCCTTTGACTTTTGGTCTTTGCTTGTCTTTGGGTTTGAGGTGAGTTTCTTGTAAGCAGCATATGGATGGGTCTTGCTTTTTTATCCATTCTATTACTCTGTGCCTTTTGATTGGTGCATTAAGTACATTTACATTTAGGGTGACTATTGAGAGATATGTACTTATTGCCATTGCAGGCTTTAGATTTGTGGTTACCAAAGGTTCAAGGTTAGTTTCTTTAGTATCTTACTGCCTGACTTAGCTCGCTTATTGAGCTGTTATATACACTGTCTGGAGATTCTTTTCTTCTCTCCCTTCTTATTCCTCCTCCTCCCCCGTTCTTCATATGTTGTATGTTTTGTTCTGTGCTCTTTTTAGGAGTGCTCCCATCTAGAGCAGTCCCTGTAAGATTCCCTGTAGAGATGGTTTGTGGGAAGCAAATTCCCTCAGCTTTTGCATGTCTGGGAATTGTTTAATCCCGCCATCATATTTAAATGATGTCGTGCTGGATACAGTATCCTTGGTTCAAGGCCCTTCTGTTTCATTGCATTAAATATATCATGCCATTCTCTTCTGGCCTGTAGGGTTTCTGTCGAGAAGTCTGATGTTAGCCTGATGGGTTTTCCTTTATAGGTGACCTTTTTCTCTCTAGCTGCCTTTAAAACTCTTTCCTTGTCCTTGATCCTTGCCATTTTAATTATTATGCGTCTTGGTGTTGTCCTCCTTGGATCCTTTCTGTTGGGGGTTCTGTGTATTTCCGTGGTCTGTTCGATTATTTCCTCCCCCAGTTTGGGGAAGTTTTCAGCAATTATTTCTTCAAAGAGACTTTCTATCCCTTTTCCTCTTTCTTCTTCTTCTGGTACCCCTATAATACGAATATTATTCCTTTTGTTTTGGTCACATAGTTCTCTTAGTGTTGTTTCGTTCCTGGAGATCCTTTTATCTCTCTCTATGTCAGCTTCTATATGTTCCTGTTCTCTGGTTTCTATTCCTTCAATGGCCTCTTGCATCTTATCCATTCTGCTTATAAATCCTTCCAAGGATTGTTTCACTTCTGTGATCTCCTTCCTGACGTCTGTGATCTCCCTCCGGACTTCATCCCATTGCTCTTGCATTTTTCTCTGCATCTCATCCCATTGCTCTTTCATTTTTCTCTGCATCTCTGTCAGCATGTTCATGATTTTTATTTTGAATTCTTTTTCAGGAGGACTTGTTAGGTCTGTCTCCTTCTCAGGTGTTGTCTCTGTGATCTTTGTCTGCCTGTAGTTTTGCCTTTTCATGGTGATAGAGTTAGTTTGCAGAGCTGGTACGAGTGACAGCTGGGAGAGCTTCCCTTCTTGTTGGTTTGTGGCCTTCCTCTCCTGGGAGAATAGCGACCTCTAGTGGCTTATGCTTGTCAGCTGTGTGCAGACAAGGCTTCTGCTACCTGCCTGGTTGCTATGGAGTTTATATCCGCTGTTGCTGTGGGTGTGGCCTGGCTGGGGCTGCTCCTCCAAAATGGTGGAGCCCTGTTGAAGGGGGAGCGGCAGGGAGGCTATTTATCTCTGTAATGGGCCTCTGTGCTCCCTTTTTCCCAGGGGGTTAGAGTGCCCAGAGATCCCCAGATTCCCTGCCTCTGGGCTAAGTGTCCTGTCCTGCCCCTTTAAGACTTCCAAAAAGCACTCTCCAAACCAAAACAACAACAGCAACAATGAAAGAGGAAAAAGAAAAAAATGGAAAAAATGCTCAATTTTCTTTGTCCTCAGGCGCCGGTCTCAGGCACCCGCTCACCGGTCTTACTGCCCTGTTTCCCTGGTATTGGGGTCCCTGTCCCTTTAAGGCTTCCAAAAAGCACTCTCCAAAAAAAAGGAAAAAAACCACTCCAGTTTCTTTCCACCTGCCGGGAGCCAGGGGGAACGGCACTTAGGTCCCGCCAGGCTGGGGCTTGTATCTTACCCCCTTCACGAGGCGCTGGGTTCTCGCAGGTGTGGATGTGGTCTGGATGTTGTCCTGTGTCCTCTGGTCTCTATTTTAGGAAGTTGTCTTTGTTATATTTTCATAATTCTATGTGGTTTTGGGAGGAGAGTTCCTCTGCTCTACTCACGCCGCCGTCCTGGCTCTGCCTCCTCTGAAATGCTTTTTTTATGTAACATGATGTTTTATAACAATGCGTGTACTCTTTGGAGGCCATTTTTTTCTCAATTATTTATGCTTCAGTGTTATACATGTGTAATATAGGTAACTGATCATCAACATTAACATGCTTAGTTATATGTATATACTAACAATAATACCATTTATATTTATATTCATAATTTCCCTCCCCAGCAATTACTAAGGCTCAAATTTCCCTGCAGACTGAGTTTTATTTTCCCTGTACTTTTGATCAAATATTGCCTAGTCATCATCCTACATGATCTTCTGTCCTACAGAATCTGCCATGATTCTTCATTCACTTATTTTCTTCATATTCCCTTCCAATCTATTCTTTATCTAAGCTTTGCAACCTGTCTACTCCACAAAAGGCAATTCATCCGTCTGTCCATCCATCCATCATTTCCTTATTCTGAATTAATTTATTTATTCATTCAACAAATACGTATTGAGCATCAACAATATTCTAGGCAAGTAGCAGGAATCAAATGGGAGAGTATCTGTAATTAATAAGTGAGATGAACTTTTAAGACAAATTTTTAGAAGTATTTTTTAAATCCACACTCTGGAATAAAAAAGGTCAGTGCTAAATGCTTTAGTGGGAACAAAGATGGTGAAATGCAGTCCTTACCTTCTAGGATCTTCTAATAAAAGAGGGAGAAAGACGTGTTGACAAATATAAGCAGTGCCATAGAGAACCAAGAAATTCATTCAGGTGACTTTGCATTGAAGACTTTTTGTTTTTGTATCAATTTTACTACTGCTTCTAATAGAGATTATTTATAACAAGGTCCAGTTTTAGTATCACTTATTCAATAAAGACTTCCCCAACTACTCTTTCTTATGTTTCAACTCTTCTGCACCAATAACTAGGTCAAATGTTTTAGTAAATATTTGCTTTTAAATTGTGGATGTGAGAACACGAAGTGAAAGCACCGCTGGCTCCTCTTACTGTTCTCTTTGCACTCAGCCCATCTGCTTTCTTTCTGCATATAATGCGGGTTCCATTAACTGATGATTCTCCTTCCAGGATCCCAGTGCAACAGAGTTAACAAATTTGTAAAACTTAAAAGAATATTTAGTTCTGTCAACAGGGGTCAGAGCAGGGTGGGGGAAAATCTGAAGAAGCTGGTGGCTAAATCTATGTGTCTTCTCCATACACCTACCACTTTTGTTAATTTTAGATTTCTCTCATTTAACAGATATTAAAAATAAAACTTGTAAACATAGACGTTAAGAAAGAGCTTAACCCTAAAAAAAAAGGTTCTCATGCACCAAAAGGTTGACAACCACGCATTTGCTCTGAAGGTCTTTGTTCAAAAAGCAAAGTGGATTAGGGTTGACGGTTTTATGTTTTTCACTGACCTACCTCTTAGTTCCTCAGTTAACTAACTTTGAGTTCATTGATCTTTTTTCTCATCATCCTGAAATACAATGGGAAGGCACAAGCTTTGGAATCTGAAGGTCTTAGATTTAAATAACTGCTGTGTGCGTACAGTCATGTTCCTTAACTTCCATGGGCTTTCACTTCCTCAGCATTCTTTGAGGTATCTGTTCATTCACACAACAGAAAAATGTATTGAGCTTTCTATGTAGGAATCATGCTGACTGCTAAGGTTTATGGGGCCAAGAAGAATTTAAAACAAAAAAACACAAAACAAAAAACCAAGCTCTGAGCCCCCGTGGTGCCTATAATCTAGCTGAGGATATTAGAGATAGACAAATTGTAATACATTGTGGTAAGGATTAGCAGTGAGAGGTGCTATGAAAACACATAGGAAATATAAACACTTGTGAGAATTAAATAAAATAACATATATAGAATACCTAGCAGTGCCTGTCTTAGTGGTTAATATTATTGTTTTTGCCTCATTGTTGATACTTTACCTTCATCCTCTACCCTCCTTTTCCAACTATAAGGTAAATTTATAGACGGTCTATAGTAGCATTGTCTAACAGGAATACAATATGAGCTCCATACATAATGTTAAATTTTCTCATAGCCACATCAGAAAAAATGAAAAGAAACACAAAATCAATTTTAAGAATATACTTGATTTAACCCAGTACATTCAAAATATTATCTCAACATATCAACATAAAGTTTATTATAAATTTACAGTATATATTTTACTGCCTCCAAAATTCCATGTTTATATTTTACACTTACAGCATATCTCAATTTGAATCAGCCACATTTCAAATGCTCAGTAGCCACATGGGGCTAATAGCTCCCAAATTGGATGACACAGGTCTATACTTTCTAGTAGACCAGTGTTGAGCTTCTTGAGAGGCAGTGCCCTGTGGGTAGTAAGCATATAATAGGTCTTTATTTAATAAACCAGCATCATTTCCACCCTATCACCCTCTCTCCTTTCTTCAGGCCCTAACTATCAAAGAGAAATTAGAAGCTGTGGGTCTTGTCCCCAACTCCCAATATAGTGAAGGAGAGAAACCCATGAGTACTTTATACTACATTGTAATGGCAACATGAGAGGTACAATGTGTATGCAATTAGGCTGTAAGGACAGAGGAGAGAGTTGAGGGTTAGCTAGAGATGTTGGCAAAGGCCTGCACCAAGCACTTTAGGCAGAAAAGTCAGACTGCCCCTTCCATGTTCAGCTGCCCTGCTTCAGTAACAAATGTGCTTCTTAGCTCATATCTGGCAATGAAGAGCAAGGTTCCCAGGAGGCCTTTTTGGTAACACCAGTCATCTGTGCATATTGGAAGAAAACTAGCTCTGAAGCTGCTGTGATTAGACGTAACGCACAAACACACCTCTAATAAAAGAAACAACTGCGCTTCCTCTTATTTATTATCTGGTCCCTTAGCTGCAATGGACTGGCCCTGTATTTTTGTCAGTATGCAAATCTTTCTTCAAACGATGTTTAGAGACAACAGCCCAATTTCTTGCTAATGCAAAAAGCACTTGTTGGTAACTTGATCAACTCTCTACTCAGCTACTCTGGAAAGCTTTTGAAGAGCCACATCATCCCATGGAGTCCATCAGCTCAATAATGTGACCCAAGAACTGTGGGGGAGAGTTCTCTAATATTGTAAAGTCCATAAAAGAAAGTATTTAGGTACTTTTTACTAACTTTCTAAAATTACTTGGATTTGGGGAGATAAAAATACCTTTCAATAAAAGCTAAATCGTTATTCATTAGATATTTTACAAAGTCTGTGCACTTAATGGCAAATCAGATAAAGAGTAAAAATGTACACCAACCCACTATTTTAACTCTAGCTCACTGTCCTTTGACAGATACCTGTTTAACTGAATGAACTCAGAGAGTAGAGCATGGTAGGAGCAGAGTCAAAGGCCGGTGTGGCCCAAAGGGGAATGAAAGTCTGGGTAACTTCTGCAGAACCTTCCTTTTCCCAAGAGCATAGAATTCCCACCTGTATTGAGTTTGTGGATGATTGATTTCCAAATAACTTCACACTATTGGGGTGATGAGTTTGTTCTCCTCGGTTCTTGCTCCCACCACAACAAAGAATTTAAGGGCAGAGACACAGTAAACACAGTAGTGACACAGAATAAAATTTTAATCAAACATACTCCAAAGGAGGAGTGGGCTAGAGTCAAGATAAAGGAAGGTTTACTTGAATAAAACAGAAAGGAAGGAAAAACAGAGGGAAGAAAGGGAAGCTCATTGACCTGCTGCTCGGCATAGGGCACATCCCCTGCCAAATCCTAAAGCCAGGGTCACCTGGCATCCAGTGTTGCTTGAATCTGCACAGTGTAGGAACTAAGCCCCTACCACCCCAGCATTTGGGGGAGCCACAGAGCACTGGGTGGAGTGATATTATGTTCTGAGAACTTCTTAGAGGCAAAGAGAAGAGATTTTCAGGCAGGCTACTAAGGAACATGATTGTGGAGCTGCAGTTCCATCCGGGTCACCCAGGCGACGGGAAGTTGCAAGCCCAAATCAGAGCTCTCAGTAGCCCCTCCCTACTTATCTGAGTAGGACAGAAAGAGTGACACACTTGAAGAAAGACGAATGTGGGCAACCTCACAGAACAGGCACACCCAAAAGCTGGGATTCTGTCTTTTAAACATTTTCAAGAATGGGATAAAGGTAAAGGGTCAGGGGGTTTAAGCTTGTCAGGTGGTCCCACGATGTCTATCTTCTGTGAGAGACAATATGTCACTATCTATAGTCAGGTAATTCTACAGGACAAACTTTTTGTTCCTCTCAAAGATAGTGGCCACTTCCAAGCACTAGGAACACATCAGTTAAGACTGATTGCCTTGCCTTAAGATAAGTAGTTGACTGATTACCAAAAAGTATGTTAGGAATCTAACCTCCCACCTCTCTGCTCTGAGCCTCAAGGTAAGTCCTGATTATTCCCACTATGCTATTCACATCTCAGCATTTTTAGGAAAATTAATCAGAATACTTGTCTCATGTCTCTGCTCTTATCTCACCGGCACTAGATAGCACAAGTCTCAGATCAACCCAGATTCAGGGCATATAGAATAAACTCACACTGCAGAAGGCATTAACTCTGAGCCTGTTTTGGCTTTCTCGTTTTATCTGGCTAACTCTTGGAGACCCATTTAATGAGCTTTACTGGCCTTATTCTCCTTCTACCTGCTCATATTTATTTTTCTGCCTAGCAACATGATTATTTTATCTTAATGATTGCATCTTGAAACATATTCGTAAGATTAATGCATAAAACATTTGCTGGATCTGAATATTTAAGAAGCTCTCCCTGCTTCTTTTGAAGAGGATTTATAGACATTTTTCTGTGCTGTATGTCCATGACATTTCAGCATGCTAAAGACACACTTTGAAAATTCCTGTAGTGGGTATAATTTTATATAGTGGCAATGACTAGCATAACATAGTCATGAATGTATAAGCTATGTAGTATTAAACGTAAGTGGACAATAAATTTCACTTTCACTCTTAAGAATATATATATTAGAGCTCACAGTTTTATCCTTACAATAGCTACAATAAATTCACAGCAGCACAAATTGTTTGTCATGTGAGAAAATGGCTCTCCCGACAGAAAAAAGTAAGAACATGAATCTGTTTTATCTTAACAGTAATCTATCTATAGCTTACAATCTCATTTATATAATATAGGAAATGAAAGAAATGCTAATTGTTATAATAGGAATATATAACAGTCTATGAGAATGGTTATTTCAAGTTTCCTGTGGAAAATGACATTCTATCTTTCATCTTCACAAGAAACTCATAAATCACAATGTATCAGCCAGCAGTGACAGTTTAATATCTTATTTTTTCCAACAGGAGTTCTTTTGTTACATATATTTTGTTGCATATATTTTACTAGTCCGAAGGGAGAAATATGGAATTAATGTTATGTTATAAAAGAAAAATGTGAGCTCTGTGTGTATGTATAAAGTTCAAAACTGTTTGAAATCAAGCCTACATATAAACTGTCTATGAATCAAGGTGGAAAATGACTAGCTACTAGTTAACTAGTTATAACGATTGAATTTAAATCCTGTTTTCTCTTTGGAGGAAGTTACTACCATCTGTGTTAAAATAGAGCTAGAGGTAGGGAAAAAACCAGAGGCTGGGTCATGAACTCTTTTTCTCATAAATGAGAATTAAAATGCATATTTGAAAAGTATATTTAGATGTATACAATTGTTTTTCAAACTTTTACATATAGCAAGCTTATAATTAGACAGGTACATTGTATCTATGACCGTTTGACCAAAAGCAATTCTAAATTAAACTCTGATTGTTCGTGAAATTATCCACCAGTTCCCAATTTCTCTGCATATTGAAGTACATTACTTATCAAAAAGATGTAAGTATTTTCTAGGTACTTTCTATAGATTAACTTAATATAGGATTTGCCTTTTGGGACAATTGTCTACTCACTGTCTCTAAACTTTTGCAAGTCAAATGTGCAAATGCAAAAAAGCCATTTGCAAAGCTTAATCAGAATTGTTAGGAATTTTTTTCCTTTTTTTTAAATTGACGTATTGTTGATATACAATCTCTGTTTCAGATGTTTCATTGAACATTTCATTTCAATCTGTATACGAATTTTAAATGTACAGTGGTTCAAGAGTTACCTATATTATTAAATCCTCACCCCCTCTAGTGTAGTTACTATCTATCAATGTAGAAAGATGTCACAGAATCACTGACTGTATTTTCCATGCTGTACTATTGCCTCCTTGACCAACTTATATTGTGATTGAAAATTACTGTCCCTTTATCCCCATCATACTCCTCTCCTCCACTTCAACCCCTTCCCCTTGATAACCACTAGTCATTTCTCAGTGTCTATGAGTCTACTGCTGTTTTGTTCTTCTGTTTTGCTTTGCTTTTGCATTCCATAAATAAATGAAATTATATAGTATTTGTCTTTCTCCACCTGGCTTATTTCACTGAGCATAATACCCACTAGATCCATCCATGTTGTTGCAAATAGCAGGATTTCTTTTCTTCTTATGGCTGAATAACATTCCATTGTGTATATGTACCACATCTTCTGTATCCATTCATCTACTGATGGACACTTAGGTTGCTTCCATTTCTTGGCTATTGTAAATAGTGCTGTGATAAACATAGGGGTGCATATGTCTTTTTGAAACTGGGCTCCTGCATTCTTAGGGTAAATTCCTAAGAATAGAATTCCTGGGTCAAATGGTATTTCTGTTTTTAGTTTTGTGGGGAATCTCCATACTGCTTTCCACAATGGCAGAACTAATTTACATTCACACCAACACTGTAGAAGGGTTCCCCTTTCTCTACATCCTTACCAGCATTTGTTGTTCCTTGTATTTTGGAAATTGGCCATCCTAACTGGCGTGTGATGGTATCTCATTGAGGTTTTAATTTGTATTTTCCTGATAATTAGCAATGTGGAGCATCTTTTCATGGGCTTTCACCATCTGAATTTCTTCTTTGGAGAAGTGTCTGTTTAGATCCTCTGCCCATTTTTTAATTGGGTTATTTGCTTTTTGGGTGTTGAGGCATGTGAACTCTTTATATATTTTGTATGTTAACCCCTTCTCAGATATGTCATTTATGAATATATTCTCCCATGCTGTAGGATGACTTTTTGTTCTGCTGATGGTGTCCTTTGCTGTACAGAAGATTTTTAGTTTGATGTAATCCCATTTGTTCATTTTTTTGTTTTTGTTTCCCTTGACCAAGGAGATGTGTTCAGGAAAAAATTGTTAATGTTTATATTCAAGAGATCTTTGCCTATGTTTTTTTCTAAGAATATTATGGTGTCATGACTTACATTCAGATCTTTGGTCCATTTTCTGTTTGCTTTTGTATATGGAGTTAGATAATGATCCAGTTTCATTCTCTTACATGTAGCTGTCCAGTTTTGCCAGCACCCATTGTTGAAGAGGCTATTATTTCCCCATTGTATATCCATAGTTTCTTTATCATATATTAATTGGTTGTATATATGTGGGTTTATATCTAGGCTCTCTACTCTGTTCTATTGATCTATGGGTCTGTTCTTCTGCCAGCACCAAATTGTGTTGATTACTGTGGCTTTGTAGTAGAGCTTGAAGTCAGGGAGTGTAATTTCCCCAGCTTTATTCTCTCTTCTCAGGATTGCTTTGGATATTCAGGGTCTTTTGTGGTTCCATATGAATTTTAGAACTATTTGTTCTAATTCATTGAAGAATGTGCTGTTGGTATTTTGATAGGGATTTCCTTGAATTGTAGGTTGCTTTAGTCTGGATGGTCATTTGGACACTATTAATTCTTCCTATCTATCCCCAAACACAGGATGTATTTCCATTTATCAGTGTCCTCTTTAATTTCTCTCATGAATGGCTTATTCCTAAGTATTTTATTCTTTTTGATGCAATTGTAATTGGAGTTGTTTTCCTGATTTCTCTTTCTGCTTGTTCATCATTAGTGTCTAGGAATGCAACAGAGTTCTGTGTATTAATTCTGTATCCTGTAAGTTTGCTGAATCCAATTATTAGTTCTAATAGTTTTTTGGTGGAGTCTTTAGGGTTTTCTATTTATAATATCATGTCACCTGCAAATAGTGACAGTTTAACTTCTTCATTACTGGTTTGAATGTCTTTTATCTCTTTGTTGTTGTCTGATTACCGTGGCTAGGATCTCCAGTACTACGTTGAATAAAAGTGGTGAGAGTGAGCATTCTTGTCCTGTTCCTGATCTTAGAGGATCTCTATTAAATATGATGTTGGCTGTGAGTTTGTCATATGTGGCCTTTATTTTGTTGTGGTATGTACCCTTTATCTATATCCATTTTGTTAAAAGGGTTTTAGTATGAATGGATGTTGAATTTTGTTGAATATTTTTTCAGCATCTATTGAGATAACCATATTATTTTTGTCCTTTCTTTGGTTAATGTGTTATATGATATTGACTGATTTACAAATATTGTACCATCCTTGCATCCCTGGAATAAATCCCACTTTGTCATCATGGATGATCTTTTTGATGTATTTTTGAATTTTGTTTGCTAATATTTTGTTGAGGATATTTGCATCTATGTTCATCAGGGATATTGTTCTATAATTTTATTCTTTGTAGTGTCATTGTCTGGTTTCATTATTAGAGTGACACTGTCCTCACAGAATGAGTGTGCAAGTGTTCCCTCCTCCTCCACTTTTTGGAATACTTTAAGAAGGGTTCTTGTTAGATCTTCTATAAATGTTTGGTAGAATTCAGCTGTGAAGCCATCTGGTACTGGAATTTAGGTTGTTGGGATTTTTTTATTACAAATTCAATGTCTTCTGGTAATTGGTCTGTTCAAATTTTCTGTTTATTCCTGGGTCAATCCTGGAAGGTTGTATTTTTTTAAGAAGTTGTCCATTTCTTCTAGGTTGTCCAATTGATTGACATATATTTTTTCATAGTATTCTCTAATAATCTGTATTTCTGTTCTATCCATTGCAATTATTCCTTCTTGGTTCCTGATTTTGTTTGTGTGTGTACTCTCTTTTTTATTGATTAATCTGCCTAAGGGTTTATCTATTTTGTTTATTTTTTCTTCCCGAACCAATTCCTGGTTTCCTTGATTATTTTTCCTATTGTTTTATTCTTCTCAATTTTATTTATTACTGCTCTGATCTTTACTATGTCCCTCCTTCTACTAACTGAGTTTCATTGGTTCTTTTTTTTCTAGTTTCTTTAATTGTGAGTTCAGACTTTTTTGGGGATTGTTCTTGTTTCTTAAGGTAGCCTGTATTGCTATGTACTTCCCTCTTAGTTACTTTTTCAGCATCCCACAAATATTGGACTGTTGAATTTTTGTTTTCATTTGTCTCCATGTATTGCTTGATTCCTTCTTTTTTTTTTTTCTTCTTTGTGTTATTTATTTCTAGTTTCATACCATTTTATTCTGAGAAGCTGCTTGATACAATTTCAATCTTTTTTAAATGATTGAGGCTCCTTTTGTGGGCTAGTATGTGGTCTATTCTGGAGAATGTTCCATGTACACTTGAGAAAAATATGTACCCTGCTGCTTTGGTTGGAATATTCTGTAGATATTTGTTAAGTCCATCTGATCTAATGTATTGTTTCTTGCCTCTCTTCCCTTATTTATTTTCTATCTGGTTGATCTGTCTCTTGATGTGAGTGGTGTGTTAAAGTCTCCTAAAATGAATGCATTGCATTCTATTTCCCCCTTTAATTCTTTTAATATTTGTTTTATATTCAGGAGCTCCTGTGTTGGGTGCATAGATATTTATAATGGTTATATCCTCTTGTTGAACTGATCCCTTTATTATTATGTAATATCCTTCTTTCTTTCTTGTTACTTTGTTCTTTTGAAATCTATTTTGTCTAATACAAGTACTGCTACTCTTGCTTTTTTCCCCCTGTTATTTGCAAGAAATATCTTTTTCCATCCCTTCACTTTTAGTCTGTGTATGTCTTTGGGTCTAAAATGAGTCTATTGTAGGCAAAATATGAATGGGTCTTGTTTCTTTATCTCATCTGCTACTTTGTATATTTTGATTGGTGCATCATTCAGTTCATTTACAGTCAAGGTAATTATTGGTAGGTATGTACTTAATGCCACTATATTAGTTGTTTTTTGACTGTTTTTATAGCTCCTCCCTATTCCTTTCTTCCTATCTTACACTCTTCTCCTGTTATTTCATGGTTTTCTTCAGTGTTGTGATTAGGACATCTTTTTTTATTTTTTGTGTGTCTATTGTAGGCTTTAGTTTTGTGGTTATAAAAAGTTCAAGGATAGATTCCTTACTATATAACAGTCTATATTAAGTTGCTAGTTACTCTATTTCAAACACAGTCTAGAAGTACTTTTTTTCCTTCTTCCTCCTCCTCCACACATTAGGTATTAGATGTCATAATCTCCACTTTTTGTGTATAGTTGATTTTACTTCTTTTGTTTTGCTTTAATTTTGTACTTGCTTGTTCATTTCATGGTATACTACCTTT
Source organism: Manis javanica (assembly GCF_040802235.1). NCBI lineage: Eukaryota > Metazoa > Chordata > Mammalia > Pholidota > Manidae > Manis > Manis javanica. The sequence goes on from NC_133161.1 coordinate 85,090,091, forward strand.
ATTGTCAGTTTATTTTCATTGGTGACAGCTATTTAGCCTTAGGAACATGTCCTTTAACATATCCTGTAAGGCTGGCTTAGTGTTGGTAAATTCCTTCAACTTTAGTGTATCTGGAAATTGTTTAATCCCTACTTCAAATTTAAATGATAATCTTGCCAGGAAGAGGATTCTTGGGTGGAGGCCCTTCTGTTTCAATACATTAAGTATTTCATTCCACTCCCATCTTGCCTGTAAAGTTTCTGCTGAGGAGTCTGCTGATAGCCTGATGGGGTTTTCTTTTTAAGTAATCATTATAAATTAATCTTTCTCTCTGGCTTCTTTCACTAATCTCTCCTTATCCTTGATCTTTGATTTTAATTATTATATGTTTTGGTGTTGTCTTTCTAGGGTTCCTTTTGTTAGGGGCTCTCTGCTCTTCCATGACCTGACTGTCTATTTCCTTCCCCAGTTTGGGGAAGTTTTCAACAATGATTTCTTCAAAGAGACTTACTGTATCTTTGTCTCTCTTTTTTCCATCTGGTACCTCCATCCAGTTTCATTCTCTTACATGTAGCTGTCCAGTTTTGCCAGCACCCATTGTTGAAGAGGCTATTATTTCCCCGTTGTATATCCATAGTTTCTTTATCGTATATTAATTGGTTGTATATATGTGGGTTTATATCTAGGCTCTCTACTCTGTTCTATTGATCTATGGGTCTGTTCTTCTGCCAGCACCAAATTGTGTTGATTACTGTGGCTTTGTAGTAGAGCTTGAAGTCAGGGAGTGTAATTTCCCCAGCTTTATTCTCTCTTCTCAGTTTAATTGGTCACACAGCTTTCTTATCATTCTTTCATTCCTAGAGATCCTCTTTTCTTTCTTTTCCTCAGCTTTATTGTGTTCCCGTTCTCTAATTTCCATCCATCTTATTCACTGTCTCCTCCACTTGCAATAATCTAATTTTCAATCCCTCCATTGTATGTTTCATTTCAGTTACTGTATTCTTCAGTTCTGAGTGGCTTTTTCAGCTATTCTGTCTCTTTGTTGTTCTGCCTGAGATCTTCAATATAGTTCTGTAGTTCAGTAAGCATGTTTATGACTTTTACTTTGAAATCTTTATCAAGAAGACTGGTGATCTCCATTTCATTTAGCCCTCTTTATGTTGTCTTGTCCTGTAGTTTTGTATGGAATTTATTCCTCTGCCTCCCCATTTTATCTTGGTTTCTGTGTTTCTTCCTTTGTATTAGATGGCCATGCTATGCTTCCTGGCCTGTAGAGTAATAGCTTTTGAGGAGGCCTCCTATGGTGCCCAGAATCTCAAGGTTCTTTACTCTATAGTGCCTGGTTCTACTTTGTGGGAGCCCCAGCTATTGTTGTTTTGCAGTGGGAGGGACCACCTTTCTGTCTGTCTGACAGTAGTGATCTGTGTTTTCAGTGCCTGGCAGTTTATCTCAGTTGCCTTTGTGATCTGAGCAGAAGCCTCTGCTAGGATTGCTATCGCCCGGGTACACTCTGCCTGCCCTACAGCAATGGCAGAGCTGCAGGGCTAATGGGGTGGGTGGGCTGATGTGTAGCTCTGGGGTGGGGCAGGATGTGCAGCACTGGGCTTGGGCACCAGTGGGGAGAGGGAGCTGTCTGGACTGGCTCCTGCAGGCACCTCCCCACTTGGGCTGAAACAAGCCAAGAAATCTAGGAAAGTCTCCCTCTGCCTACCAGGAAGCAAAGTCTGATGCTGCTTCTGGGCCAAGTGTGTTGGCTTTCTGGCAGTTGGCACATGGAGGTAGCTGGGGGCTGCATTGCTAGCAGTGGGGATGAAGCACCTTGGGCTTCTGAGAATTCTTGACCTGTTGCATCAAGGGAGGGATGGGGAGGTATCATCACCTGCCCTTCCTCCTGAGGAGAGAGCTCTGTCCAACCCTTGTCCCTCTGGCACCCCTCCCACTGCTGGCAAGTCTCCAAAACTGCTGCCTGTGCTTGTGGTCCACAAAAGTAGCTAGATTCTCAGCCTCCCTGAATGATCCACCTGTCCCTGGTGCCCAGCCCCACTAGTCCCCAGAACCCAGTGTAATGTGGATTTGTTCTCCTGGAGCAGATCTCCAGTGCCAGGTGTGGAGCATTCCTAGGCTCCTATCCACTACCCTTTCTATTCCTCTTTCTCCTGCCTGAGGGTGGCGGTAGCAGGAGGACTTCGGTCCAACTTGATTGTGGCTCTGCCACTTTACCCTTTTCTGTGTGGTCTTCTCTTCTTGCCCAGGTGTTGGTGGCCTGCTCTTCAGTCTTCATGTCATTTTCAGGTTTAGTTGTATTTGCTATATTTTCTTCTTTTCTGTCTTTCTGGGAGAAGGTTTCTGCCTTGCCTTCCTACTCTGCCATTTTTTTTTCAGGAATTTATTAAATGTATAAAAATATAGATTTATGAGGTAATAGTTAATTATTTCAACAACATGTTAAGATGATTAGTATTTTTAAACAGTAAGAATATTTTAGTTTAAGAAAGCTAATATAATTTTGTGTTTAAGATAAACTCTAGCAGGTAATATTGAAATATACTGTACAATTGTTAGGCTTCTGTAATATTGCATAACTCTTTTTGACACATATAGTACACAATTTGTAAAAGACATCTAAAATTCTATGGTTCTGAATGAGAATTATCTTGTATATTCTGAAATATTTTGGGGTGAGTTCTGAATAGAAAATCAAAATAAATTGAAATCGAGTTTACTTAATTTCATAGAGAAATTGATCACAAATAATACTTTTTAACTTAAAATGAAACTAAGCTTATTTAAATTAAAAGTTTAATCCATAGGAAGGAACAAAATGCTCTTTCTCTACCCTTCTTAGGTTCATTGGCTGGGGCCCTGCAAATTAGACTGACAAAAGACAGATTAACAAGAGAAAAACAAACACAAGTTTATTAACAGGAGCATCTTGCATACACATGGGAGTACTCAGTGATGAATACCTCCAAGGGGTAGCTAGATCATGAACTTATTTAGCATTTTACCAAAGAACAATAACTAGAAAAATGACAAGACAAAGGAAAGAGACTTTGAACTTTCAGGAGTAGCAAATTATGGGAAGGCAAATATATTTGGGAAATTAATGGTAAATAAGGACTAATTTTAGCAAGGTTTGTTGTGTAGAGACATCTGGTTTCTGGTCTGATAAGGGTCTAGAGTGTCTCCAGGTGATTAGCTTTTGCCTTCCTGGTTGAGTCCGTAAAATTAAAAATAAACTACTGTAACATCTGTTCCTTTCATTTATTTATTCTGTAATAAATTTTAGCCATTAACAGAAGTAGAAGTAGAAGTGTATGAGCAATATTTTTGTCAAGTTAAAAGTGCAGCAAGAAAACTAAAAGAGTGAAAATAAGAGATTAACCACAATTTCTGAATATATATAACCCAAAAGGAATCAAAGAAGAACTTATACAAAAAGACCATCTATAGAGATAAAGAACATTAAGGTAAATGGGCAAAGGGAAAAAAATTGATTCAACAACAAAAAAAGACAATAAATATCTAATAAACATATAAGATATTTAACTGAGCTACTATCAAAGGAATGCAAATTAAAATACTGAGAAATTTCCTTTTAAATTTGCAAGGAGTTGAAAGATTGCAACCCTCAATACATTTGGAAAGGTTGAGCTTGCAGATGTATATTGATGATTCCCAACTGCTTGGGGATCAATCCATCCTTGCATTTTATTTTCTCCATACTACAGATCCATCCTAACTTATTCTGGGGTTTTTCGTTGTTGTTATTTTTGCTTTTTAGTGTCCAGGGAATTCTGTTACCCTTCCTTGGAAAGACTAAAAGCACCCTAGACTTCTATATTAAGGCTCCTAAGAGTTAGAAGAATAAGGGTTTCCTAAGGCTTCTTTGATAGGAGCTCCTAAGAGTTAGAAAAGATGTTTTTTTAATGACTGGAAATGAGAAACTACTCTAGATAGAGGCTAACTGGGGAACTGCTGTGTAAGAATGTATAGTTATAAATATACAGAAAAAATGTTTTGGTTTACATTTGACTATGGCAGTAATAAAGAAAATGCCCTCAGAAATGACTATTTTATATTAAGCAGCAAGACAAGGAGAATGATGAGAATGTTATTTGGGAGGTTGAGGGAAATAATATAGATTAATTTAAAGCTTGTTTTCCTAAGCCAGATAAGTGCCCAGACAACTATTTAAATGTGAATTCCCAATAATTTAGCTATACTACTGAAAAATATTTCTCTCAGTTGTGTGTGGATGATGACATCATGTGTCATTTCAACCTAAAAATAGGATGATCAACCCATATCCCATCAATAGGTTAAATTTACCTCAAACTATAGCTATTCATCGTCACATATTACCTGCAGAATTTCAGGATAGTCTGAGTGATTTAATTCAATCACCTCCATAAACCTAATCATCTCTAGACCATCTTTTATTAAGAAATTTTGTGACTAAAAACACAAGATCTGATTATACATTTGAGTTTTTTTTATTTCAGTCCATTCATTTTCACAGCCCTGATAAAAAATCAGACCTGAAAACTAAATAACTCATTTTAGTTCAATAAAGACTGACAACATATTATAATCAATATTATGAGAGAGATTTTAGTTAAAATGACTGAAATAAGTAGGTAATAGAGTATTTATCTTTGTTGGAAGAGAAACCTAGGTAGCAAGGCTTTCAGCTGCTGCTGAGAAGTTTTAACTAGGAAGCCTCCAGTCACAACGGACCATTATGCTTCTAATTGACCTCATTAACAAAGAAGAAAAAGGAGCAAAAGATTTTCTCTAGGGAATCTTAGACAATCTGCTGCTTCCAAATAAACTAGATGGCATTGGTCAATACATTTATATTTACAACTTAGGTTTTATCACCAGAAGAACAATAATGAATCAGAAAACTGAGCAGACCAAATGCAAGCAGGCATTTCTTTATGAACAAAATGTGGCTGTTACGTTCTTTTCTACTTGGAAGAGAAGGACTGGCAAACCCAATGTGTTCCTAGATGGTGTTAGCTGCATATTATTTTGGGGTTTTTGTATGTTTATCCTTACGAGTTCTGGGTATTAAATACTACTTATCTGATTAACTATAATCAAACTTTGTTCATATGTTTGTGTTTTGTCCACTATAAATTTTACTGCTTTACATAGCTGCTCTATTTACAAAAGCAGTTTCTTACCAGAGAATATCAACACTTGGTATTCTTATAGTTGAAATCATGTTGATATGTTCATGCATTTCACATCATGTATCAGGAAGATTTCTGCACTTGGCAGAGGATTTTCTAAGTTTTCCAAATGAGCAATTTTTTTGTGTGTCATCTGGTTAAAAAGTCTTAATATTTCTTTGAGTGTGTGTGCAGTGCACATGTGCACACATGTGAATGGGATTCAGGGTGAAGAGTGGGAGAATGTTTTTTCACTGAATAAGTCCTTAGTATTACCAATTATCTAAATCCTCATATTCTATACTCTGGTTATTTTTGTTCTTCAATGCATCTGTCATTCACTATATTTATTATGCATATGCATGTCCACTTCAGTTACATTTACTCTAAATCTCATATTTAAAAGAAAACTCTTTTACTGATTTCGAAGAAACTGCATATCAAGAGAGTAAACAATTCAGGGAAGTGACAAAACAGATGAGCTCATTATCAAGGAAAAATTGCACCAGATGATAACAATTAAACAGGCAAGTAAGACTTTATTCAAGACTGTTGGAATAGGGGAGAGAGATTGAACTCACTACCCTAGAAGAAGATAGCAGGAGGATAAAAGCTGGGGTAAGCTAATGGAAAATACTAGAGTGCTATGCGGTAAGGGGAAACTTTAGTCAAAGTAATTAGGTCATCTATGTTCACTAACTAGCACTTACCAAAGTTAGGTGCCTCTCCTCCCACAGAGAATGGGAGATAGGAGTGGTATCTTTACTGATGACTACATTTCATAGGGATGTCTTCCAGGTCTTTGAGAGACTTTCTTGGGTTGTGGAGTATTTACATCTCAAAGAGGCAGAGAAAGAATTTATAGTTGCAAATTTCTAATGTAAATACTCTCAGAAATAGGAAATCGGAGCCCATAGTCAGAAAGAAACCCACCTAAAGTTTAGTCAAACTGATGGGCGTGTTAAGGCCAACTGGTCACCATCACATTACAAAAGTTCCAGATACTCAAACAGGAGATGATAAACTAATAGTTACAAAGAGATTTTTTTAGACAGGAAATATTATGAGGCACAGTTAATATTGAGAGTAAAGTTAAGTTCAGATATGCAACTTTAATAAGCATCCTCCAGACCCAGACTCAAACTCAGCAGCAGTGCATCAAGTCATTTCAAGTGTTCTTCTCATAATATATGAGTCAACTGAGTCAACACTGCTGTTTCGGTTCCTGACTTGTCTTTGATCACAGACTATTTGACTTAGTTTGACATTCATTTGAAGAATCTTCTATTTGATTGTAGCATGTACACAGCCAGTTTTTAGTCTTGGCTTTTTCTCACATAGCATACACACACATACAATTCAGCTTCAAGGAGGATTTATGCCTTCCTTTCTTTCTTTTTTCATATGTAATTAGGCCCTTACATTCTATAGACAATGTTTTACTTTGCTAACATGATACCCAATATTGTTACCCGAGACAAATAAAATAACCCCAGTCTTCTACAAATTAGAAATAGAAGAGGACAGAAAAAATATAACATGTTGCCTTCTACTTGTTTTTTAGGGCTTTTTAATATTTCAAAGCTTATTTAAATTTGATGGAACCCATTCCTGCTATAGAGATAGAAATGTGACCACTGTCAGTCTTTCACATAGAGGTGAAGTCATGCAATAGGTTAACTTGAAGTCCCTGTATTATTGGTTTTTATATCTCAACCTTGAAATTTTGTAAATGTTCCAAAAAATTTCCTTTGTTTAAGTCCTCCTTAAGCCTGTGATACTAAAGACTTGAATCATGGGCAGCCAGATAAGGAAGTAACTAAAAAAGAACATTCTAGGTAATGGAAAGGGCAGAGGTAAAGCCCAAAAGTGGAACTTGGCTTGATATATTCAGGGGTCAAGGAAAACAACTACAAAAACCAGAAAGCTAGCATGGTTGGCATATAGAGAATAGAGAAGCGAGCGGTGAGGCATGAAGTCAGAGAAGCTGGCAGGACTGTGGATGGAGTTTGGAATTTTTCTAAATCACATTGGAGGGTGTTTTTTTTAATGGAGTATGCTTTTATCGGGCTTGTTCTTTTCTTAAATCACTTTGCTGTGTGGAGATTATGTTTTATATTGGTTATTTTAAGATTTATGGAGTCATCTTAAGACTATTGATGTACTTCCTCCAAATTGTCCCATAGGCTAATTTATTCAATTCATGTTTCTTGAGTACCTACTTTGTTCTGACACTGGGCTAGACCTGGAGAGTCAACAATGACACAGTGGTTCCAACACCCAAGAATATACAGCCTAGTACAAAAGATTTTGTTCTATTTTCCATAAGCAGTTCCTATTATCCATATTCCCAGCATTCTAATTAGAATTGGTTTGACCTCCCATGATCTTTTTTCTGAATCTTGGATAATCTCTATTTTTAGTCATACTATATTTCTCCATCCACTTAATAAAAAAATTAATGTTTTAGAATATATTTATCAGAGACAGATACTTTATGATCTCACTTATATGTGGAATCTAAAAAAAAAAGTAAATTCGTAGGTACAGAGAACAGATTGGTAGTTGTCAGGAGAAGAGGTTTGTGAGGGAGGGGGCACAGGGGATGAAATTGGTGAAGGAAGTCAAAAGTTACAAATTTCCATTTAAAAAATAATTGTCATGGGGATATAGGGTACACCATGGTGACTAGTTAATTTAGTAATACTGTATTGCATATTTGAAAGTTGCTAAGAAAGTAAATCTTTAAAATTCACATCACAAGAAAAAAAATTTGTATCTATGTAAGTAGATAGATGTTAACTAGACATTGCGGTGATCATTTTGCAATATATACAAATATCAAGTCATTATGCTGTGCATCTGAAACTAATAATGGTGTATGTCAATTATACCTCAGTAAAGAAAAATCCACAGTTAAAAAAAGAATGCACTTGCATTTTCATCATATTCTTGGCATTCTTTTCAATTTTGTAAGTCTTCCAAATTCTTTTTCGGAGGGAAACCAAACTCGTAGTAAAAAATAGAAAAATAGCACTTGTATAGAACATTTCCTCTTTTGAATGGTATTCCAAGTTAATTTAAGGTTGGAAATACATTAAGTAAACTAAAAAATAACTATAATGCTAGATCACAAAAGAGAATTTCTGTGTTGGTCATTTCTATCTCCTCCCCCTGTTGAGCTGCAAAAGTACAGAGAATACAAATTCCCCACAGCCTGGGGCAAGTTCCGGGTTACCTGGGAGTGTTTCCTGACCTTGAGGAGTGGGATGAGTGAAGTCTGAGCAGAGCACAGGGAAGGAAGCCAAAAGCTGAACAAAATAGAAACCTTCCGCTGAGATTGAATCCCAGTAAGCATAAAGTTGGGGCTCTCTGCACATTCCACCATTTGTCTTGCTTCCCCTCTTCCCTTCTTTTTTCACTGGACTTTAAAATTCTAAGGATTTTTCTGAGTCTGTAATCTTATAATCTCCTATTCCCTCTATTTTATTTATACTTTTTTATTCAGTTTTCTTTTTTCCTTCTAATGCAAGAGGTACTTTTATTAAACAGTCACAAAACGTATTTTTAAATTGGAGGAAAAGACAACACAGCTTTCTGAACTTTATTTCCCCTTGGGACAAGAATGTTGCTTAAAAATTATTCCCACCCTATAAAAGAACTTTAACATTTTGACCATTGAACATTTTGGAAACAATTGTATATTTTGTCTTAAAGATTCAGCTTCACCATAGACTAAGTGCTACTTAACGGAAATGCTTTAGACCTCTTACTTTTGTAAAAAGAACTATTTATTAATGATAAATTAGCTGAAGTGTGGTTATAGAATTCCTTCTGATTTCATAAGGAGTATGTGCTCTTTTCATTCTTGCAATATTATATATATCAGGAACTTGTTTTGTGCAAAGCCTAAGTGCTGGGAATACAGAGATCATTGAGAAGCCAGGATACAAAAATCAATGGGCTATTTGGTCCCCACAATCCACACTGTCTAATGGTGGAAACAGATGAGAAAATCAACTACCATGCTGCAAATCACAAGGGCTGCAACATTTGAACCAGGGGTTACAGAAGTGTAAGAATAAAGGCAGGAGACACTTTTAAGAAGGGTAATACTTAGCTGAGTCTTAGAAAACAGGGTAAATTTAGCTGGGAAAGGGAAGTGAGAAGCAGATTCCAGGCAAAGGAAACTGCATATGCAAAAGCAAGAGTCAAGGGACCGTGGTAAAGTGTAAGAAAAAAGTCTTAAGTATGGAAGGCTTATGTGAAAAAGGAAATGCACGTGGAACAGTGGGACTGTGGCAGATCATGGCAGACCGGTTCTAAGGGGGTTAGGCTTTAGCACCAAAGGATTTCTGTCTAGTAGGGGGAATTAATGAATGTTTTTGCATTTTTGAATGTCATTCTGGCAGGATTGGAAGGGACAAGGTAGAGGCAAAGAGAGCAATTAGGAAACACTTGCAAAACTCTAGTTAAGAAGTGATGAGATTTTGACAGCCATAGGATTGGAGGGGAGGCGGATTATTTGAGGGATGATTAAGGGGTAAAAAAATAGGACTTCTTAAAAAGCAGATAAGGAAGGAAGAAATTCATGACAGCTCTCAGATTTCTAGTTTGGGCAGCTGACTGCTGCAATGCTGGTCATTGAGACAGCAGTTCATGGAGAGCACCTGGAGGAAAGACTGATTCAGTTTCATCCATGTTGAGTTTGAGGCAGTAGGTGCTGGTTAGAGGTCTAAAAAGTCAAAGAAAACAGCAATTAACATCATTCTCATAAGCATAAAGAGTCAAAAAATTATATTGAATCATGAAAGCTTCACTCCTTCCCTCCATAGAAAGATATTTTTATTTTAAAAATCATTTATGTTTACTACCACTTCCCCAGTTTACTCTATCCTCTGAAGAAAATGTCACACTTACAGACATTAGATTCACATGTTCCACAAACACTTTATTATGAATCCGTTAGGGTATATACTTGCAAATATTTTGTTTCACTCTGTTTTTCCCTTAGGCAATGTCATGCACACATTCCTACAAAAGAGTATGAAGCAAGAATGGAACAGCAATGTTGCTGGTTACCAAATCTGTCAGTTCTTCCTTGTCAGTCTCTCACTTTTGTCCTTTCTTCACTCTACCCATCATCATTGTCCCAAATAGGATCCTAGTCACTTCATGCCTGGGACACGTTATTCCTAAGCACAAACAACAGAAACTGATTCTGCTTCGTTTGTGCAGAAAATGAATTTATTGAAAGGCAGTTGGGTAGCTTACAGAATCACAAGGAAAGTGGGGGGAAAGCAGGTTTGGAAAATAAGAAAAAAGAAAGAGTTTTCACAGCCAGAGTGCCAGCTACGGTCATTCCACAAGGACAGGCCAAGGAAAATGCTGCGCTGGCTGAGTAGCCACTCACACCACTAGAATAAATCCTTCATGGTTGCTGCTGCTGTGCATCACCAACTCTCGATGCAAGATCCCAGGTGGATGTGTTTGATTGCCCAAACCGAGACCGCAAACAGGCCATGCCCCAGTTTCCCAGTTTCGAGGGAAGGCAAGTGTCTGGGGCTTTTCAACTTCTGTCGTTGGATGTAGCACCCCCTGCCACTAAGACATGTGCTGTGGAGAACTCTCCAAATCAGGGCAGCTACAGAAACACAGGTGTCCCCCAAATAACCAACATACCACTTGGTTCTAATCATTCATTTTACTATTTAATTCTAAGCACTGTTCTGGGCATATGCTAGGTACTAACAGTGCAAATGTCCAAAATACACGTACCTGATTGAAGTTTTCCTGAAATATATTATGTTGTTCCTCTTCTTTAAACTGGGTATTCAAAACCATTGGTACTCATTTAAGAATCTGATTATTTTGTCATTCTCAAAGGATGACATATTAATTGGGTGGTAAATTTGCAGAATGCCCTTGTGACTGCAAACAAAATATGTCTTTTGTAAATTAAGTAAAAAACAGATGCCTGTTTTTCACACAAAGTTCTTTTCTGACGCTGTCAGAGCAGTACTTTTTGAGAGTGAGTTGTGGCAGATGGCACTGCAATTCAAATAGAATGAGAGAAGCTTCCAAGGGCATCCATATTTTCTTGGCATGTGAATGCCAGAAGAATTTTTAGCTTCTAATGTTTCTGAGTGTCCTCATAAATATAACCTGTGTTATTGCATAAATACTGAAGATTACATTATGATGCTAATGTTAGCTGAGATCCTGTATTTTGAAATCTTTGTACAACCAGAGCAGATATTCACTGTATCTATTGCACAGCAAGGAAATGAAGAACAAAAGAATTTGAGATGTTGAACTTAGACTCCTGCAGCAGAACAATGTGAAAATTACATTTCAGAGTTCTGGGGCATTCCTCATGAAGGATGGCTGCATAGGTGGCCAGATCTTTCCCTGAATGTCGCTCTCTACATTTTGTTACCAACATTTAGAACACAGGGATCCTAAGAAAGGACAGTCCAGAAAAGAATCCCTAATTCAAAGGGCTTCCATAAGTACCACCTCCCACCCTCTTTCAAAAATAATTCTAGTTGTGATGTTGGACAAATTATTTAACTGCAGTTAAATAATATCCCCCTCATAGGAGCTGTTTTGAAATCAAATGAGATGACTCATGCCAAGCAGTCATCACAGTGTCTGATACAAGCATCAGTAAATTGTACCTGGTTTCAATACTTCTGTGGTGCTAAATAATGGAGGTGAGACAGGAAGGGGTATAACTCTGGCTATGAAAAGGTTAGAAGATAATCTTGGGTATATTGGGATAGAAACATAAACAGCATTTATCAAATTTAAATATATTTTTGTTTTCAATATAAACTCCCCTCAGTAAGAAGAATTGCCAGGTAAATATGGACTTATATTTTACAACACAGCTCAAGAAAAAAGTCTTTTTAAAACATCTACTTTCCACTCCAATCCCTGCTATAAATGGCCATTTCTTCATTTAAGCACCTGTGCACACTTCCTCACATGTCCCAACTTACCACATTTTTCTTGCTTACACGTCTCCCCATGGCTATCCAGTGACCCCCTTTACACAGAAAAATTCAAATCTCTAGTTCTTAGCACATTATTCAATAAATCTTGAATAAATAAATAGTGAATTTTATAGTGTTAAAATATGGAATAATCAGTGAATTTTTTTAGAAAAGGAGTATTGATCCATATCTCTCTCCATGATGGTAAATATAAAGCTTCATAGGAGAAATGGAAATGAACCCAGTGACACCTGAAAATCTCTTCCATCTCTATGATTCTCTTAACTATTTTCTTCTTAGTTTGCATGTATTTTGCTGAAAACATGTGATATCAAGCACCTTCATTTACAATAAACTCTATGTCTAATAAAAGTTTAAATATATTGCCCTTAGAAAAAGAATTTGAGAGAAATTTGGGATCTGCCTGAAAAAAAGATTTTGCCTGGGTCTCAAGTTTAAACGAATATATATGAAAGTTTCACAGTGTGGTGGTGTTTGCAAAATTAAACAAAGAAAACTCAAAAGTCTTGCAAAGTATTAGTTCATCCATGTTATTGTGAACTATAATATAGTATTATTAGTCTGGTTGTTAAAAGCACACCATATCCATGATACATAATGGCAAAATAAAGACCACTAAATATCTAGGTTTCCAAAAGCAATGGAACTAAAACTTTAATGCCCATTGTTTGTATTCTTTACTAAAACATTTTCTTTAATTCATATGTGCTTCTCTGCACCTGTGTTAGGACAACACCAAGGTGTATGAAGTTTGCTTTCTGGAAGAGAGCCAACATCAGCTTCTTCCATCTCCCTCCACACCCCCACCCAGCACGCCTGGAAATACTTGAAATATGGGGCAAACACTTTCAGTACAAGAATACCTAACTAAAAACTGAATTAACATTTGTTTAAAAATAAATAAAATAACACCTAAGGTATTGATGTCACAGGAAGCCACAATTCCTTGTGCTACCCTGTCGGAGGTTGCTCTGTACACGCAAGTACAGGGCATCTTTCCCAGTGCCACAGTGGGCACGTGATTGCATCTGTTCCTTCAACAAACACCTGTGCTGAGCACCTAGTGTTAGGTTTGGGGGATACAAAGACATGAAAAATAGGCTCTCTGTCTCCAAGTTTCCAATTGGGAGGAGACAGTAAAAAAACGGTTATAACATAGGCTTCAGAAGTCAGTGGAAGCCCCTTTTCTCCATGGTTTGCCATATTCTTTCTCTCTTGCCTTCTCTGTTTCTTTTTTTTTTTTCCTGTGCTGCCTGTGGAGCCCTTTTTGGTCTGCCTCGCAACTTCTGGTCTTCCTGAGATGGCCAACTCGGGCCTCTCGCTGAGTGACTCCCCATGTCGCAGTGGTTTCAGCACTGTCTGATTTGTATCTCTATTAGGTTGTTGAGTATAATATGGTAAATTTTTAACACCTATAAAGTAGCTCTCTGGTTCTTCTCCACCTTTTATGTGTTTTTCCAAAAGAAAAAAATTTCTTTTTGTCACACTGTACTTACAAAACACAGATTTTACCCTTTACTTTCAAGTATTATCTCTGACTGACAATTATTGATTGGTGGATCTTTGAGCAAAAATGCATTTTTTTCATCACTTAAAATTGTACTGAAAGAAAAATGTCACCAGATCAAACAAAGAGAATGTTCTAATGAAAATATCATTATTATCTTAATTATAGTTGTTACTTCATGGGCTATATTTGTACTACTGAGATGATTTTGAATTGTGAACTGAAGGAATAATTTTAAATATGCTTGTAACTTTGCTCTTCTCCTAATAGAACTCCATACCATTATACCTTTGTAAAGAGTATATACATACATACATACATACATACATACAATATGTGTGCATAATACATGTATATATAATTATAATCAGACATAATTGTACTTGTTTCCAGGTAGTTTTCTTTATGAACTCCAGCTACATCCCTTTGTACTACTCAAAGTTCTTTATTACTCAGGCCCCTTCTCCCATTTCTAAAGCTAAATTGCTAAATGTCAGTTGTCTTATTCTGAAGCCTTCAAGCCAAGTTTGCACAAGGAGAAAAGAATGGAAAGGTTCCTCCCGCTTAATAATTTTCCAGTCCACGCTTTCCACACCTAGCCCTAGAAGCTCTTTTCCGTACTTCAGATAATGTGAAAAGACCTCTTCCTCCAATAATTAGGAGGCATAACCAGTAATGATTAATAACACTTACCTGCCTGACACTCTCAGCATGGACCCCAGGCCCCTTCTCCTCATCCCTCCCTCCCGTCCTACGATCCACCGCCCTCGTCACTGCCACAGGGATGCTGCTGCAGCCTATGGCCAGACACAGGGCCCCAGTGGGAGCAGCGCTCAGAGCCCTGCTACCTCGAGGGAGCGCCAGGCTGTCGGGCGCCCTGCATCCCGTTCCTTGCAGCGTCATGCGGGGTCAGCGCAGGCTTAGCCAAGGACGCCCAGAGTTCAGATCCGCTTCGTCTGACTCCAAAGCCTGTACTATTTCTGTCACGTGCATTTACTTAAATACTGAACTTGATTTTAATTGAATGCTATTATAGGAAGATTGGTATTTTCAAACTTAAACGTATCTAAGAAAAGATTTGTATTTTAATTTTATATAATCTCATTTGCTTTGAAACCTCCATCACTGTTGAGAGATTGAAAAAAAAGTAAACTTGCCAATTAAAGGCTTTTGCTGCCCCTTTTAGTTTAAGCAGCCTTACTGGGGAGGAATGGCAATATCAAAGCACAAATTCCCATCGGATTTTTTCCCCCGTGGGTCCCTCCCCTCTGCTGCCGTCCAAGATGGTGCCGGCACAGGTATGCCTGGGGCTGGGGCTGCCGGCGGCCCGCCGTCCTGTCTTTGCTGGTCTCTGTTGCATTCAGCTTACACCTGCTCCAGTTATAGTCCTCTCCTTTGTCTAGTGGTAAGGGCTCCACACTGAGTCCCCACTAGCTGGGCACTGCACCTCCAAGTCATACACTGATACTTGACCCCTCCTGTTTAACCCCAGTTGAGCGGGCCTGCGTCTGCTGAAGAGAGTAGGGGTCGAGTCACACACAGGGAAGTGTGAAAAAGAAAAGTGTACTAATATGTTCAAAAAATATAGTTTAAAAGCCATTGTCATTGCTTTGCCTTGTCCTTGGATTATACACCCATGTGTAATTCCAGAGTAATAATTTCAGAGTAGGTTCTGAAAATGCAAACTTAGAAGAATCTGAAACTACATGTAAAATGTTGCCTAAGACCTTGACCCAACAATCATATCAATTAATAATATTTTAGGTAGTGATGTTCTGTGTACAAACTATATTCACTGCTTTTTGCCTCAGAAGGCCTTAGTAGGTAAAAAATTATGTAGCTCCCATGTGGCACTCTGGAACTCTCTGTGCTTTGTCTGCAAGATGCCACTACTGTTGAATACTTTACGCTTTTACATGTAGAGTCTGGCAAAATTGCCGAGTCCTACATCATATTACACTGTCACTGCTTGTGTGATTTGCACACAGTTCAGTTGTTACCAAGGGTACAAATCACAGCTCCTCTTGGGCCTTTAACATTTCCAGAAAGCCTAGCATGTAAATTAGACACACCTGCAGGGCAGCCTAATTTGTGGGATTGACTGGCTCTTTACATGCCAGGTAACCTGAGCTGAAATGGACTGACAGCATTATACTTTATATTTATCAGTGGGGTGAAATGCTCTCCAAGAATTTTCTCAGTATTTTAGACATCAGAATACCTTGCAGACACAGCAGGCATCATGTTTTCTATTATTTCTCCCTGCCAGATTTTATAATTTTATCAAAAAAGGATTTTGTGTTTTATTAGGAAGAGATTTCATTTCCTGATGTCTAATCCAGTCCTTCTGCCCAAGAATACTGCAGAGGTGGTACAGAGCTAAATAGGCAAAGATTCATATAATCACAGTGGCCAGATCTTTGGGAAAAAATATTGTACTCTCATTTATGCTAGAAGTTTACTAATAGAGGCCATTGCTCTGTTCGTGTGTAGGCTGGGAGATTCGGGATTTGTACTAAAATTGCACCACTTCTCTCTCTGAGCAAAATGCCATCTTTGAAGTAGATGTTCATGTATGAACGCAGAAGCCAGCACAGTGCATATTAATAGACACCTTGTTGCTTTTTTTGTACTGGCTGGTATTATGATGATTCAAGGGTAATTCTAACTGAAGCTGTATTTGTAACATTTTTATCATTCACAGCCCTCAAATTTAAAGATGCTTATGTCTTCTCAAGTCCCCACTCACTACACTGTATTGCCAAGATGAAGGGGATCATGATAATCGTATCTCTACTTAGGGATCCAACTAAAATAATCCAGACAGGAAATTATTTTGGTAAAGACCATTTGTATGATCCTACATACACATCTGGTTATATAAATGCAATTTTATGTCTGTATTTGGCCATTTCAGTCATTAAATTTTAATAGGCAGCAGTAAAGCCTTAGATTATTACCAAATAGGGAATCAGAAACCTCAGTGTTATAGTTACACTCTGAATACTCAACCTCCTCCTTTCGTGCCATGGGAAAAGCATTTCACTGCCTTACCTCCCAACTCTCTTTGCCTTTGACTCCCCATGATCTATCTGTGATGGGTTCTGTCAAGAACTGTGCATTTTCTCCACCAGGAGCAAGTATCAGGAACACTGCAAGCTTAGTCAGCTTGCCTTTTCTGTTCATGTTTAAACACATTCCACAACACAGATGGAAAATACGGACACTGTCTCTTCTTCCTTTCTCTCCCCAAGTGATGTTGACAATTAGTATCTTTATGGATTTTTCAAGTGTCCTTTCAAAAATATATGTATGTGAATTCTTTGTTCTGATAGAAAAACACACAGAGTTCACTATACCAGATAAAGTAGAGACGCTATGACAACCCACGTCATCCCAGGCTGACAAGGTCCAACTCGCTTATCTATAAAAGCATGCAAGACTCTTCGGATCCATGAGTTTTGTGGCAGAATCACAGTTGATGCCCCCCTTTCATGACCTTCAGCATTGTTACGGGGCCCCTTGCACATGGCGTTGTGGGAGATGCTTCAGACAGCACCATCAGAGAGCTGGCTCATCTTGCTGCATGTTTTAGTTGGCAGCCCTGCGTTCCTGCTCAGTCTGATTTGTTTCACTGGTCTAAGTGGCATTTTAATTAAACAATGCTTGGAGGCTGCATATTAAATAGAAAATTAAATTAGGGCATATTCCTAAGCAGAATTCAGCTCATCTAATATAATAAACAAAGTAAATTTTAAATTTCATTTTTCCAAGTCCTAACTGTATTGATGTTCAATATGTAGCTGTCCCCGAGATTTTAAACAGTAGGATTTTCTTGTGTCTATCCAATTCTTCCCATTTAAAAAAGACTGCTCCACTAGAAAAATGACACCCATCATGTAATTTGCCCCCAAATACTCAATTAACAAATGCAATGCTGACTTATTGCATTAGGATTATGTAAATCAATTGTAATGAATTATATCTATGAAATAAATGTGATTCCAAGCTCTTCAAAAATTTCCTGAGGGTTTAGGTAGGGTAAAATATACATGTACATCTCCTAGTAGCATTTATCATAAGTTATAATAGATTAATAATGAGTGAAATTATTTGTTTAAAGGCTGGCTCTGTCTGAAACCATCAGCTCCATGGGTGTTGAGCCTGACCCCTGTACCCTCACAGCCCAGCCACTGCTTCCCTCAGATTAGATCAGCAATAAATATTTCTTAAATGCACAAAATATTTTACATTATGAGAGATATGCTAAGTAGTGCAATTAGTGATGGATTGCAGATTTTACTTATACATATATATAGGATCTCATCAAGAACATGTTGAACCACAAACCCATAGAATATCCTATTGAAAGCCAGTTATTTCAGGGGCATAAAAAGAAAACAGCAGTCACAGCCACCACTAAAACCACGGCACAACAGCCATTTCCCTCAGCTATTTCTCCTACATTGTTAAAACCTTCGCTGATAAGGCAAGGTAGACAATTAAAGCAAAATTGTTAATTTTTTTTATTTTTTCATAATCCAGGTCTTCATCCTGACCCCCTGGGAAATGGTGGCTAAACAATTCTTAAAGTTTCCAATGATTAAAATGTAGAGACCATTCCAGTATGGAAGGGCATGCAATGAGCCCCACAGCTGCCCATCCTAGCACCCATCTGACATCCCCAGGTGGAGCTGTGTAATCCATTTCTTAGCTCTCTGTGGAACAGACTGACCTCCCTGGAGGGAAAAATATGACAAGCTAAGGAGGAAGAAGGCTTTCAGTCATCAGTCTCCTACTCTGGAGCTGACCTCTTCCCCAAGATTCCCCTCTTATAAACCTAGGCCAAGATTCATGTACTACTTTATCTCTTAGCAAGACTTTGCATTCTGAAGTCATAAATACCATTCTTGGTTCCAGAAAGGCAACAAAACTCTGATAGACCCTCTCTGAAGAAATACCTGTTTTTGGTTCCCAGGCGTTTTTAAGTTTCCCATTTCAATGACTTTACACCTTACATTCCATTGACTGAGCTAGTTGCCCAGTGTCTCTAAGGTTGTCATGATCGCCTGGAACTGCAGCTTCCCAGGGTGAAGGGACTCCATCTCTGCAGCCTCCACAGTGCCCAAGGGTTTCTTTTCGCAGAGGTCCTTCGGTACCAGTTCTCTAAAGTCAGTGTCAGCTCAAGAACCAGTGTGAACTGGGGAGACTCAACCTGTCATCTCCAGAAACATGAATTGTAGTGATTTAGACCTAAAGTCAGATTAAAATTTAATAATTCAGAGGGATCACTACAATTCGTGTTTACCCCACCCCCACACTCTCAAAACTTTGCTCTTGAGCTTTTTGTTCATGAGTATCCAAAACTCCAGACTCCAGTGTGGGAGGCAATGTTAATAAACCCCACGCCCCAGAAACCAGATCCTGGTGCTATCAGGAAAGCATACTAAATGGTGAGGCATTTTATATATATATGCATAGTTTTCCTTTTGGAATCTCAATGGTATATTTTCAATACTTCTGTGTTCTGGGTCTTTGTATAATAAAACCCTAGTCCCAGAATTTGTAATTTCTCTAATACTTGATTTTTTTCTTTCTGATTCATTAGCAATTTTATATACAGTTAGACTCATTTGCTTCTGTTTGTATTCCATCTTAGGATTTTTTTTTCATCTTTAAAAAAATTTTTTTGAATAAAAGAACATTGGCATGAATTATAAAGAGATACACTCAAAGAAGTCTCATTCCCTTTCCTACCCCTTTGACTTAACTGTTCACACCCCTCTCTCATAGTTACAGTTGCTTTGATTTCTGGCTCTCCTTCTTGTGTGCCTTTTACCAAATACATTGTTTAGCAATGTATCCCACGAATCACTGTTTATCAGGTCATAGAGTTTCCTCATAAGTCTTGCAGCTATAGGACTGGAGCATGTGTGCACCGTGTTTATTTGACCAGTTATCTTGGCTGGATATTTAAGTTGCTTCCTTCTTTCACTCGTAAAATAATACTGCCACACCTTGTGTATTTGGTTTTTATGTTGTTGAAAATGAAACTCTAGAGAAATTTCTCAAAGGAAAAATTGTTGAGTCACAGGGTAAATTACGTCTGGTTGTGTACGTTATTGCCATACTCTTCTCAATAGAGATTGTTCCCTGTTGCCCATCCAGCATTGCATGAGAGGGGCCAGCTCTCCCACAACTTTGCCAAAAGAGCGGTTGTCAGACTTTTCAGCTTTTCCCAATGGATGGGTGAAGAATGGCATCTCAGTATAGCATTAGCTTGCATTACTCTTGTGATAAGGAACTTGGGCATCTTTTCATGTGCAAAAGACATCGTGTATATTTTGTGAACCCTCTAGTCCTGGCTCTTGCACATTTTTCATCAAGTATTTTTTTCCTTTTACTTTCTCAAGTTCTTTATGAAGGAGAGTAGACCTTTATCAGGGGTACATACTACAATATTTTCTCTCAGTTTGGCATATATCTTTTGATATCAATTATGGTGTTTTGGAATATACAGAGGTTCTTTCCTGCTTTTATGTAGTCAACTTTTTCAGATTTGAGTTATGATAAGAAAGCCTTTCCTCACACTCACTTTATAGAGGAATTTACCACTGATACTCATATTGTTTTATTTGTTTCTTTTACATTTAGAGTTTACTAAGGTAAATTGGAAAAAAAACTATCTAGTTAAGATTTCTATATCCACTGGCCCAATTTTCAGAAATAATATTTTTCTTAGAAATTAGGAAATTTCTAATTTCATTAGATTTTCAATTTTATTATCATAGGTTTATGCAAAGTATTCTATAATTTTTTGAAGGTCTCCCTTTCATCATTTCTTTGTTATCTGTGACTAAATTTTTTAAATCTTAGTTTGTGTTTATTTTGCTGAGTTTTAAAAAGAAGGAGCCTTTTGATTAGTGTTACTATTTTTCCATTTTCTGCCCTACGAGTTCTTACTTTTATCACATTCCTTTTTTTTATTTTTTGTTCCTTTTCTTGGAAAGGTTCCTTTGCTCTTTTTCTAGACTTTTGAATTGAGAATGCACTGTCATTATTTCTACTGAGAGAGAGAGAAAGAGAGATTAGAGATTACTATAAAATTTAATCACTGTTTCAGTTACACCCTACAGATTTTACTATATTAGTATTTTTGCTGTACTTAGTATTTTTACTCTTAATACTTTTAAAACTTCTGCAATTTCTGCTCACATTTCCTTTTAACCCAAGAGCTTTTTATTTAGAGTTTTTAATTTCTAGTGAAGATTCCTTTGATTATGATTTTGTGATTAATGCCTAAGTTTTATTGTATTATGGTTATAGATTATTGTTTGTATTATTTTTGCTTTGTGGAACTTAGTAAGATATTTTGTAATCTAATGTATAGACAATTTTGGAGAATGTTCCATGTGTACCTGAGAAGAATATGTATTCTCTATTATTGGGGCACAAAACCTTTCAGAAAGAACCAAAAGGTTTGCCTGTATGTATACATTTAGTTCTATATGTGTAGATTTGTCAACTTGACCTATCTGAGACTGTGAGCAATCTTAAATATCTGCTATTATTCTATTCCTATTTGTCCTTGCAACTCCTATAGTTGAAGTTTTGTAAGGGTTGTTTGTATTATTTCATAGACAGATATTGATAACTGTTGTATCTTCATTATGAATTGTGGCCTTCATTATTATAAAGTAATGTTCTTTGCCTTGGTTAATGCTTTTGATTTGAATTGTGCAATCTGCTAGCAGGACTGTAACTCCTGCTTTCTAATTTTTTCTATTTATGTAGTATGTCTTTGCCCAGTCCTTTATTTTTAGCCTGTCTGAATCACTTTGTTTAAATGTGTCGCCTGTTTACAGCCTGGCGTTGGGTTTTTCTTTATGAGCTCGTTAGGAAATCTTAATAAGAGAGGTAATGTTTATTCATTTCTATGCTTTGTTTTAGCTCTGTCAGATGTAGCTTTGTTATACTTATTGACCATAGCATGCTATATTGGTTGTTTTTCTTTCTGTTTTCTGTTTTCTGTGATTTTTTTTTGCTTATTGGTTTTGGTATTTAGAAGAGTTTATATTTATATTCTAATGTTTGCTTTTGTACTGATAACTTCCATAAGGCCTTTATTCAGTTGTTAGAGTTAAGTGCTATTCTGTGACTCCCACCCATTACCTAAGCATCAATCAATGAGATCAGTGGACGTTCTTCCTTTTCTCTCCTCTTTTTTAATTGCATTATTTCAACAGTGTTTAAACATAATATTTTCATATTATTTCAACATCTTTATTCCTACCTTTGTTATACATTTAGATCTATAATTGAATGTGTTGAATGATTACTATTAGTCCTTTCCTCTAGTCATCTCTCAGTTGAATAAAGGTTGGTTTAATTAAGTAGACACACTTCAGGAAAGGTTATTAGGTACAGTATTTTCCAGGTTCTTGCATATTTTAAGTTCGTGTGTGTGTGTGTGTGTGTGTGTGTGTGTGTGTGTGTGTGTGTGTGTTGATACTTGAAAAACAGATTGACTGGATATGCAACTTTAGACTCACTCACTGAGATTCTTTCAAATGCTGCTTCATTGTTGCCTAGATGTGTACGTTTTTCCTGAGCTCTGATACCCACTTGATTTTTTTTCCATTATAAGGAACTTACCTTTTAGCCATTTTTTTCCCCCTCTATATTTTAAGTCTAGTGGCTGACTGGTATATATCTTGGAATTAATTGTTCTGGGACAGTATTCCAGTACATAGAGAGCCCTTGCAATATGTACATACAGTTATTTTATTTCTGGGAATTTTTCTTGGATTATAGTTTTAAGTATTCCAACTTCTTCATGTATTCCACTTATACATATACTGAATTATCTTTGCCTATCTTCTATATTAATGACTTCTTTCTGATTCTTTTTATTTTTTGTTTATTCCATGTTGTTCTCTTGGCTATTGCTGTATCTTTCCTAAATGGCCCTTATTATATTTTCAGTTGAATCTAATTTTCTCTTAGACATTAGTTTTAATTTCAAAGATTCTTTTTTAAACATTTATTTTCTCATTTTGGTCAACTCTCCTTTACTATCTTTTTATTCTTTTGTCCATTTCTGTCCAGAGTTTTTCAATTTCTGATTTAAAATGTTTTGTACTCAAATGCTTGTTTCAAAATATCTTGAGATTTCATTACAGTTTTCTCATTTGTGTTTTGTTTCTGTTTTCTTTTGAGGGAGGATGGCAAATTTTCATTAGTCGTATTGTTTTGACTTTTGTTTCAGATTTTTTATGGTAACTTTGTATGAATGTTGTCTTCTATTTTCTATTGATTTTTTTTTTTGCAAGACCAGCAATAACAGTTTCATATAAGCAAAAATAAAGGATTTTGGTGGATTGCCATATTCTTAGTTCATGAGCATCCTCTTCTGTTTCTCTTGTGATGTACTAATTCTCTAGCAGATGACATCTTTTTTTGTCAAGAGAGTATTTGATGTCTTATGACCTTAAAATTCTCTTTTGGGTCTGCAAACACTTAATTTCTATACCATGCTTATTTCCTATCATAACCAAATTTCCAAGGGCCATTTTGTCCATCAACATGATCTCCCTCTGCTTAAGCATTGCCTTCCCCAAACTCAGCCTCTCATTCTGCTCATGTTCAACCTTTTTCTAGTAATTCCCTAGTAGCTATGTTCTGATCAACAGGTCTGTTATTAGAACTTTCTCACTCAGGATGGGAACTTCTCTTCCTGAGGGTGAAATAATTTGCCTATTTTTGCACCCCCAGCCTCCTGGCCGCCCCCCATTTTCTGCACACTGCCCACCTGACTTTCTGATCCAGAGGGGCTCCTGAGCTGGCTTTGCTGGATTGGAGCAGTCACGTCCCTACTTTCACATAACTTTGGAAGTTCACAGTATTTTCTTTGTTCTAATGTTGTAGGTGTGAATTATGGGTAGTTTTATTGCTCTTAGTGGACATTTGTGGTTTTTCAGCATACATGAAGAGGCTAAAATTTAGATGTCAATCTTTACACTGTAGAAGCCCACTATGTTTCAATAAATAATTTTAAGTAGGTGATGATGATAAGCAGATGCATGGACAAATCAGTGTATGGGTTAACATAGACTTGTAGAAGTTAAGAGGAAACTGGAATATAGAGCTGCTTCCTAAATATTACTTACTTTATAACCAGACCTTTCTCCAGAGCTCTGAGAATATAAAGATAAGCACCTACTAGGTTCATCAGTTTTCAACCTTCCAATGATACTTGCAAACTTAAACCAAATCTGACTCTGAGTCTTGATCAGATAACGTCTTTTTTTGTGTGACTTGCCTTTCTGCTGCCACCACTTCTTGTCACCATCTCATATAAATTACTCTGTCCTCTTTAAGTTAGCACAACAAAAACTCCCATCTGTATTTGACAGCTTTTTTCCAGGTAGTAAAAGGGCCCCCGAACGTCCAAAACATTATTGAATACACATTTCTTCATGCATCAATATCTGCCAAGATGATCTTGCACATTTTCCACTCAAATTTGTTAAGATACACTAAAGAATAAATTTGAAATTTTTGTGTAATTATATCTGTTATCACCAACAAGCCCATGAAATCATGGTCAGTATTTCTTAAATCCATTATAATAACCATGGTAATGAAATACTCAGACTGAATCCACATAACATGAATGAATTACATGTCAGTACTCTAAAATACAGTTTTCTTCCCCCTGTAAAAATGGCAAAGCTTCCATCCCAGGTGCCCACAAATGAAGACCTCACTGGCTGTATTTCCATGACATCAGCTGGTTTGCATTCTTCATGCGGACACTCTCTGAGGAAAGTGACAGAGAGAACACAAAGGAACATCTTCTACTTTCAATTTTAAGTTTTATAGTTTGTTGTTCTGTTTGATTGCTTATTTTCCTGACAGAATAGAATAAAATTCTGTGCTAAAGAGGAGTAAATTTGAGTCTTGCTACCCAGAAAAAGATTTGGAAGGATACCCTATTAACCGTATCTTTATGCAGGGAAATGGGAGTTGGTTAGTTTAGCATTATTGTATGGATTTTGTTAAAACAAGAAGGTATTAAGAATTTACTTTTATTACTTGCAATGCATTTTTGAGTAAAGGAGATATAAAGTTTATTAATAGGACAAAGATCATCTTTTATATATTTTATTATTGCAGAATATTCTTCTTTTCCTTCTTTTTTGTTCCATCTAAAATGTATTTCTTATAAAAACTCACACTCCTAAAGACTACGACTCCTAAAGATGACTTAGGAGCAAAAGTTACATGACCTTCCAGGAAACCTTAATTATTTTTCCCAGATTTTTATACATCGTCTATAGCAAAATTCTAGTAAAGGTTGGAGGAAAAGATTTTAATATGAGTATTAGCTATTATTGTATACTGTACATGATATCATTTGACCTTGGGAAACTTTTTATGTTTCTTATTTTCTTTCTAATGTCGTGACCTCTAAAACACATTAGTAAGAGCCTCAATTTAAAAAAAAGTCCAAATTAACATGATTAACATTCATGTTTTGCCTACGAATAAACTTACTAATATTCGTGTTTTGCCTACCTATAAACCTTATTTGAATGTTGCCTCTTGTCTCACTAATATCCTGGCCCAGGACCCAATCCAGAATCCTACAATGTACTTAGTCTTCATGCCTCTATAGTCTCCTCCACACTGCATCAGTACCTCCATCTGTCTTTCTATTTCATGACTATGACACTTGTGAAGAGTACTGGTCATTTATAGAATATCCTTCTATTTGAATTTGCCAGATGTGGCTCTTTATCTCCACAATCCCCAGTGAGGCCTGATTATTCTGTGGGTGGATTCTTAACCTGAGAGCAGCCGTTACATTGATCTGCCAGGCCAGGTAACTTGAATTATTTTGAAGAAAATGAACAGAATTGATGCATTCTTGGAAGACAGGATACAGAATTGGGAAGTTCAAAGATCAAAGTAGTGATATCAGTGCTTGAGATAAAAAGTAACACAGAGTCAAGTATGGGGAAGCCATTCCAGGACACAGACAAGATGAGCAGGCAGATGTCTCCAGTCAGTAGGAGAAGAGAAGGAGGGAGATATACACAGTGAAATGACACTGAGAGAAAGAAACACAGAGATAAAGACAGAAAGACAAGAAAGATTCTTTGAGATACCCTGAGGTACTGTATCCTGGGATCATCACAGCTTTCCAGTAATTGGGTCCCATTTCCACAAGAACTACTGTTCTTGGATTCTGCAAGTTCCCAGCTGTGGCCTGAAAACTGGTTTTTGTGAGCTAGCATAAAGGAGTCTTGGCCTTCTGCAATGAAAATGGACCTAACACATACACACACACACAAATTGGGAAGAGCAAGTAAGGAAAAAATATAATAGTTGTGGCACAATCCAGACAGAACTAGATGCCTCTTCAATGTTTTGATTCAGTTGCAGTTTTACAAAGCTTATGTGACTGACTACAAATTAATCTAGACACTTACACAGACTTTTGCAGAGCAAATCACTATAGGAGTAACTAATCACTAAATTCATTGCATGGTTCCATGGCCTGAAGAAAATCTCAATTAAAACATTTCTTAATGCAGCATTAACCTTTCTGATCTCAAGTGTTTATTTTTCCCTGTTGCATAGTATATGTTATTCTTTCATTAGTGTGACCTTAATCATCTGCAAATTTGTCAGGTATTGTTGAAATACAGTACTCTAAATAACCCAGGACTCAAGAGCCCCAAGCTGCATGCTTGCCTGATTGGGCAAATAGAACAAAATTGGAAGTTCTTTTTCTCATTTGTTAGCTTAACTTTTAAAAGAAGCAGTTAATTTTCAAAACCTAATTCAAGTTCAAATAGCTCATTTTTCACAGTGAAAGATGATTCTTAACTTTCTAAACTTTTCATCATCTAGATGTATACTCTTCAGCTTATAATCTTAAAATGTTTATCTTCTGATTTGTCTTTTTATGAGTTAAGAAAACTTGTGGTTTTTTGTATTAGCATTCTAGCTGCTCAAGGAAAATGTCATTAAGGAGGATACACACAAACACACATGTACACACACACCATTTTAAGCATTGCTTGTAGAGTTTTATACCCATTCTGCC
The DNA here is from genome assembly GCF_040802235.1 of Manis javanica. Lineage (NCBI taxonomy): Eukaryota > Metazoa > Chordata > Mammalia > Pholidota > Manidae > Manis > Manis javanica. The sequence continues at coordinate 85,116,893 of NC_133161.1, forward strand.
ACATTTACAAATGAACAAATGTATGGATCTGTGACTGGTTTCTTGTTACATTCATCCTTGAGTCCCTTTCAGATACTTGAAATGAAATGAATGACAGCTCTTTGTAACAGGTTAAAGCTGCAGTGTATCATTTTGTCTCAAAAATGTGAGTTAAAGACCACTAGTAGATTATCTTAAGGTATAAATATTTATCCAGTATAATTTTGTTTAGGCATTAATTAATAATTTATTTTAAAAATATGAAACAAGCAAGCAAACAAAATATATTGACATCTTATGAAAAGCAAATCAGAACTTCTCCCTAAATTCTGATGACTACTTCATGATGGCAAGTGAGAAAGTATACTAAGTAAATTGTTCCCAGAACCTTTGGCATTGTAAATTTGCAAAGATAAAGAACCAGTGAGCTCTGTTTCTGAGATACATTGCTTCGAATTAGTAATTTACTCATAAAAGAGCCAAAGATAAGAAATAAGTGAAGGAATAGTTTACTTTATAGAAGATAATTTTAAAAATTTGGCCATGAAATGTTTCTATATAGCAATGTCATTAAGAAGTAGGACAAGTTTTCATAAAATTAACCATGTTAGGCTTTTACTCTATATATTATTGAATATGATTCATTTACATATTATATTCATGAGATGTTATTAAACTTGTTAGTACATGTAACAGCCATATTAGTAATAAATAAGCATAATGTAAATTGCTTTTCTCTGTATATATTCTTTTACTTCAGCTGCTTATAAAAGGTACACAATAGATATTTGCCAAGTGGATTTCTCTTTTTAGTAGTCAGATTCTCTAGTAGCTTGGGGAATTTGGTGAAAACCATCTGGATAGTTACTGTCCTTAGTCTCAATTGTGTTGTACATGCTATGTTAAACAGAGTGTCTACATTGACCTAAATTGCTTTAGATCACTGGAAACAGAGTACAAAGTTTTTAAATCCTGAGTTGTTGTTAGGCTAGAGTAAGTCAGTACATGGAAAGTCCATCAGCACCTGATCCATAGTAAATACTGAGTAATACTCTTATTATCATTTTGAAAAAAAAAACATTTCTTAAGATGCTCCACAATTTGGTGTTATATGTTTATTAAGACACGACTTACCTAAGAATTAAGTGAGGTCATAACCTAGACTTTACATTAAAAAAAAAACACTAGAAAAATTTCTTCAGTATTTAAGCTTAGCTCCAGTGAAAGAATACATCAATGAAAACACTGAGAAATATGCCAAATAAAATGTAAAACCTCTATGTATTTAAAAGAAGTTCAGCAAAACTAAAATCTTAGCAAACACTTAAAAATATATATGTACCATATGATAAAGAATTAATATCTTCAATACATAAGGATCTCTTATGAATTGATTTTTTTTAATGAGAAAAGCACAAAAGAAAAAGTAATTGCTCAAGGATTAACAAATAAACAATGTTCAAACTAACTGGAAATCCAAGAAATGTAAATAAAAACAACTACAGGCTTCCATTTTAAAATCAATTTGGTTGATTTTTTAAATAATGATATATAATGCTTTTTCTACCTATTCAAAATACCAAAACTTTAAAGACTGCCTTTTGTAACTCATTTGGCCGCAAAATGTATCCTGACCTGGACTCATTTGCAGCAAACCAATGCTAACTGATATCAAGTAGTCCATTTGAATGCCTCGTAGTGTGAATGACAGAATCTTGGTTGCAAAAATTCTCATGTGTTTGATTATAAAGTACTTCCCCAGATTCTGCTTGGAGTGCTATAGAATAGCAAATAACACAAATTGCATTTGTGTTAACTTTCTAAAATCAGAAAAATTCTGAATTTCAAAACCTAGGTCTGTCCCTAAATTTTGGATGAGGAATTGTGGATCTGTACTTAATTTTGATGGTACAAAGTCACTCATGAACTCCCAGTGAGATTTTAAATTGGTTCTCTTTACTGAGTGAGAAGGTGGTAATCTGTCAATATCAATAAAAAGCCATAAAAGGCTGCCTGCCCTTTCATCTGAAATTCCATGTTTAGGAATTTTATCATTACTAAATTACTAGGAGAATGATGATAGATTTAGTAAATCCAACACATATTATATTTACAGGTAAAAACTGGAAAGTCCCAAATAGTCAGTAGTAGAAGACTGGTGGGATTACACAGGCTCTGTGTAATATATATATATATGTTGTATATGTTTTAAGAATATTCACCAAAAGATTAACAGTGATTATCTCTGGATGGCAGAATTGCAGGTGATTCTAATTTTTTAAAATATCTGTGCCTTCTCTACAGTGAACATGTTACTACTAACTATAATAAAGCTTTTAAATTTCATTTAAATATGTTATTCAAAGCATGTCAATATATCTTAGATTTCAAATTCTCACTCCCTCTATATATATATAATTAATATAAAGAAAAATATGATAGTCTACATATTTATAGGTGTTAGTAATTATAAAGGCTCAATGATTTTTGAAAACAGTTTTATAAGGCAAAGCCTGGTTTTCAAATAGCTTGTTTTTGCCTGCAGTTGCATTTATAGTATTGTTGATATTTTACATCTTTGTATATTAAAAATAGCTATGGAGAATGGGAAATATGAACTACATTGTCAAGGAAAGTGTGTTTGGCATTTTAGACTTTATAAAAACTATGCCCAGACAATATATTGGCAGTATTCAAATTCTGACCCATGTGGACAGAACAGCAAGCTACCCGTCTCAACTAGCAGAATGTCAACTGAGAACTTACCATGTACTTGTTTCAGTCATCAGAAGTGATTTGCTATCCGCAGAAGTATATTTTGAAAAGATGATCTTTATCCTGAAATCCTCCTTGTGAAAATACAAATAAATAAGAAAGCTGTGTGCACTTTCAGGACAGCGATTTGCCTTCTGTATTGCCTTGAGTGGTGACAACATGATGGTGTTCCATCCTACTGCCTGGCATGGGATAAACAGCTAGACCAGCAGTGTATCCGCAGAGCAGAGAGCTCTCTGTGTTTTAACTGCCAATTTCCAAGTCAATGCTGCTTATGTTTCCTACAGTATATGTCAGAAATTTGATACTGACTCTGAATACTTTATTCCACTTTGGTAGCCTATCTCTGCAATTCATGAAAAATCAAATTATATTACTTATTAAAAATTGTGATATCTCTGACTCATTTACTGAAAGAAGTAACTCTTTATTTTTCAGAGCTTCCATATGGCTGGGAAAAAATCGATGACCCCATATATGGCACTTATTATGTTGAGTAAGTCTCTGAGTTTGATATTAACTTGTTATTAATACATTGTGAAATTGTTAGTATTTCATTTATTGAGCATGTGTGGCCAACAACCCTTTTATTTCCCTTTCATCTTACTCTGAAGCATCCATGAAGACTCTGGCAGCACTAGCTAGCTGATTTGTCCCTCTCCAGCTAGCTAATTTGTCATTCCTTTGACTCATGATTCTAAAACACCCTTTGGAAAAGATTGTTTCACACTGTCCTCTAAATGAGTGATAGTTAAAGGTATCAAAGTAAATGCTCTTCATTTTGCAATCAGAATGTTGGGAGCTGACTAATTGTACAAAAGAGATACTCTATTAAACCATATTTCAAAGTCAATTAAATTAAGCAGCTATACTTTCTAGTTGAAGGATGAAATAAAATTTAGATATTTTTTCTCTTTTAAGGCCCTATTTTATGGTATCTATTGGAGGTCACCTTGCGTTAATGTATCTTAGCATAATATGAGCTAACCCCTCTGCATCCTTTTATTCTGAATAAAGTTCCTATTAGGGGTTAAATTATACACATATTTTTTTCTTAGGAGAAATCAAGTAATAGTCATAATTTTCAAAAGTTAAATATGTGATTTATTTTTCCAAAGCCCTGTCTTCTGATAGAGAATTTTTTTATTCTTAGCTTTTGCATGGTGTTGTTATTATTTGAGTGAGTAACCAAGCCTACATATTCCCTATGGGAAGTATACTGTCTAAGAAATGCAGAGTTTCAAAAACTAAAGATGTTCACACTATCAAGATCTAACTCTGTTTTCTCTAATCATGTTCTATTTAACAATAATAATCTAGATGGTCAAGGGTTACAGATTGATGGCATTGTTGCATAATTGTTTTTGTAACAGTATTCAAATAGTTACTGAGCTTTTACTGGGTGTCAACCCTTTCTCTGCACTGGGAGGTACCTATGAGTAAGACCTGTGTGCTGCTGTGTGTTACCTGCCCTGGAGGATATCCCTCATGAGCACTTGTCTTGAGTACTTTGATCCACCATCTGCATTTGGATCACCTCCAATTTTGGCACCACAGTCAGTGATTTCCAGTCAAGGTGAATTCATATAACATAGAATCTAATGCTCTAATGTCATATGGACACTCAATAGATGCAAAAAGTAGGATAAGCACATGGAGGTATCAGTAATTGCAAAAATAAAGCAAAATCACTTGTAAATATTAAAGGCCCCCTAACCCCACTACATTGCTAATCAATTAAAATATACATATATTTGAATAATAGTGTAGCAGCAGCTCCTAGATAAATCTATCAACATTAAAAGTTTCCAATAAATGCTAGCTTCCTTTAATTCACCGTATCAGACTGTACCATGCCTCAGCCTATTAGGTCTGAAATCCAAGATAGTTCCATGTAAGGAAAGAGAGTCAAGGTGTGCAACATACCAGATCTCATTTCTAACACACTTTCTTGTAGAACTCATTGAACAAGAACTCTTTCCTTAGTCCAGATGTTGAGAAACTCCATAAAGAGCCAGAAAACAAATATTTTTTTGGAGGGAGGGCGGTGGTATGGCCTCTTGTCACAACTATTCAACTCTGCCATTGCGGCTAGAAAGCAACCATATGTACCACTTAAATGAATGGTGTTTCAATAAAGCTTTATTTGCAGAAACAGGCAGCTGGCCAAATTTGGCCTGTGGGATATAGTTTGCAGACCCCTGTCCTATTCTACTTTTTCATATTGTTCTTCCATGTCCTCAACTCCTTTCAAGCTGACTTCCAATGTGGCAAACAGTATTTAGCTCAGACCTTTCTTCTCTGCCCAAATTATCTATCATGGGTGGGGAAGATACCAACACATCAGATAACAATGCTTCCTACTTTTTTGATCACTAAGGTGTGTGTTCTTCAAGTAAAGATCTGTGTGTTCTTCAAGTAAAGTCCCCAGTGGTTAATTATTGAACTGGACATCAGCTGTGACCCTAAAAGAAAATTGTCTGCATTATCTTTATACTTCAAATAGTTGTCTTTTTGGTTTTCTTAAATTATATTTCTCTCTACATTTATGTACTTCATTTTTCAAGTACACTGCTATGGCAGAAAATTATTCATAATCAAGTCAGTTATGTCTTATATAAGTAGATCAGACTAACATATTTAATGGTTTTAGGTTTCAAGTGATAGTGAAATCATAGATACAGGTCATAGTGAGTCAAATAGCTTAAGTTCCTTCAAGTTGCATCCAGTCCTACTGCATGTCATGGCCTTCTCCCCATTACACAACTCCATAAAGTGTACCAAACAAATAATCAGGCGTATGGGCAAATCAGACCAACCTGCACACTGAGACCAGTAAGTCAAACCTAAAGACAATTTTAAGTATAATTATACTTAGAAATGTCCTCTCAAATTTTGCCTCAAAATAATTAAAATACCTCAATTTATTCTCTATAATATAAACATTACTTGAAATAAGGAGTCATCCATAAGAGCAAAGACAACTGGTCCATTTTAAATTTTCAAATGAATTAACAATTTGTATAGTTTGTTTTAATTGTTCAAAAACTGTGCATCTCATCTCCATTAAACTGTTATTTTCACAGGATATACATTGTTCTGAATAGCAGTCTTGTTTATGGACTCTATATGAATGTGTATGTGACCATAGTGGTTATTCATCATTTTTACTCCATAGAGTATTTCTGCAGGATAAATGTCACCTAATTTCTTTTTTTTATCAAGATATTATTGATATACATTCTTACGAAGGTTTCAAATGAAAAACAATGTGGTCACTAAATTCACCCATAATATCAAGTCTCCCCTCATACCCCATTGCAGTCACTGTCCATCACTGTAAGATGCCACGGAGTCACTATTTATTTGCCTTCTCTGTGCTATACTGTCTTCCCCATGATGCCCCCCACACCATGTGTGGCAATCATAATGCCCCTCAAACCCCTTCTCCCTCCCTCCCCAGCCACCTTCCCCCACCTTTGGTAACTGCTGGTCCCTTCTTGGAGTCTGTGAGTCTGCTAATGTTTGGTTCCTTCAGTTTTGCTTCGTTATTATACTCCACAAATGAGGGAAATCATTTGGCACTTGTCTTTCTCCACCTGGCTTATTTCACTGAGCATAATACCCTCCAGCTCCATCCATGTTGTTGCAAATGGTAGGATTTGTTTCTTTCTTATGGCTGAATAGTATTCCATTGTGTATATGTACCACATCTTCTTTATCCCTTCATCTAATGATGGATACTTAGGTTGCTTCCATATCTTGGCTACTGTAAATAGTGCTGCAATAAACATGGGTGCATATTTCTTTTTGAATCTGAGAAATTATATTCTTTGGGTAAATTCCTAGGAGTGGAATACCCAGGTCAAATGGTATTTCTGTGTTAAGTTTTTTGAGGAACCTCCATACTGCTTTCCACAATAGTTGAACTAGTTTACATTCCCACTAGCAGTATAGGAGGGTTTGCTTTTCTCCACATCCTCACCTCACATTTGTTGTTCTTTCTATGTTGGCCATTCTAACTGGTGTGAGGTAATATCTCATTGTGGTTTTTATTTGCATTTCCCTGATAATTAGTGATATGAAGCATCTTTTCATGTGCCTGATGGCCATCTGAATTTCTTCTTTGGAGAATAATCTGTTCATATCCTATGCCCATTTTTTAATCGGGTTCTTTGCTTTTTGGTTGTTGAGGTGTGTGAGTTCTTTATATATTTTGGACATTAACAACTTGTCAGATATGTCATTTACAAGTATATTCTCCCATACTGTAGGATGTCCTTTGGTGTAGAGAAGCTTTTCAGTACAATGTAGTCCCATTTGTTCATTTTTTATTTTGTTTTTCTTGCCTAAGGAAATGCATTCAGGAAGAAGTTGTTCATGTGTATATTCAAGAGATTTTTGCCTATGTTTTCTTCTAAGAGTTTTATGGTTTCATGACTTACATTCAGGTCTTTGATCCATTATGAATTTACTTTTGTGTATGAAGTTAGAGAAGAATCCGCTTTCATTCTCTTGCATGTAGCTGTCCAATTTTGCCAACACCAGTTGTTAAAGAGGCTGTCATTTCCCCACTGTATGTCCATGCCTCCTTTACCTTGTGTTAATTGACCATATATGCTTGGATTTATATCTGGGCTCTCTAATCTGTTCCATTGGTCTATGGGTCTGTTCTTGTATCAGTTCCAAATTGTCTTGATTACTGTGGCTTTGTAGTAGAGCTTGAAGTCAGGGAGCACAATTTCCCCAGGTTTATTCTCCCTTCTCAGGATTGCTTTGGATATTCAGGGTCTTTTGTGGTTCCATATGAATTTTAGAACTATTTGCTCTTGTTCATTGAAGAATGCTGTTGGTATTTTGATAGAGATTGCATTGAATCTGTAGAATGCTTTAGGCAGGATGGCCATTTTGACAATATTAATTCTTCCTATCCATAAGCATGGGATGTGTTTCCATTTATTGGTATCTCCTTTAATTTCTCTCATGAGTGTCTTGCAGTTTTCAGAGTATAGGTCTTTCACTTTCTTGGTTAGGTTTATTACTAGGTATTTTATTCTTTCTGATGCAATTGTGAATGGAATTGATTTCTTGATTTCTCTTTCTATTTGTTCATTGTTAGTGTATAGGAATGCATCAGATTTCTGTGTATTAATTTAGTATCCTGCAACTTTGCTGAATTCAGATATTAGATCTAGTAGTTTTGGAGTAGATTCTTTAGGGTTTTTTTATGTACAAATCATGTCATCTGCAAACAGTGACAGTTTAACTTCTTTACCAATCTGAATGCATTTTATTTCTTTGTGTTGTCTGATTGCTGTGACTAGGACCTCCAGTACTAAGCTGAATAGAAGTGGGGAGAGTGGGCATCCTTGTCTTGTTTCTAATCTTAAAAGAAAGGTTTTCAGCTTCTCACTGTTAAGTATGATGTTGGCTGTGGGTTTGTCATATATGGCCTTTATTATGTTGAGGTACTTGCCCTCTATACCCATTTTGTTGACAGTTTTTATCATGAATGGATGTTGGATTTTGTTGAATCGTTTTTCAGCATCTATGGAGATGATCATGTGGTTTTTGTCCTTCTTTTTGTCAATGTGGTGGATGATGTTGATGGATTTTCTAATATTGTACCACCCTTGCATCCCTGGAATAAATTGTACTTGATCATGATAGGTGATCTTTTTTATGTATTTTTGAATTCAATTTGCTAATATTTCGCTGAGTATTTTTGCATCTATGATCATCAGGGATATTGGTCTATAATTTTCTTTTTGTGGTGTCTTTGCCTTGTTTTGGTATAACAGTGATGTTGGTCTTATAGAATGAGATTGGGAGTATTCCCTCCTCTTCTGCTTTTTGGAAAACTTTAAGAAGGATGGGTATTAGGGCTTCACTAAATGTTTGATAAAATTCAGTGGGGAAACCATCTCGTCCAGGGGTTTTGTTCTTAGGCAGTTCTTTGATTACTAATTCAATTTCGTTGCTGGTAATTGGCCTATTCAGATTTTCTGCTTCTTTCTGGGTCAGTCTTAGAAGGTTGTATTTTCCTAGAAAGTCGTCCATTTCTTCTAGTTTATCCAGTGTGTTAGCATAGAATTTTTCATAGTGTTCTCTAATAATTCTTTGTATTCCTGTGGTGTCTGTAGTGATTTTTCCTATTTCAGTTCTGATTCTGTTTATGTGTATAGACTCTCTTTTTTTTCTTGATTAGTCTGGTTTGGGGGTTATCTATTTTGTTTATTTCCTCCATGAACCAGCTCTTGCTTTCATTGGTTCTTTCTATTGTTTTATTCCTCTCGATTTTATTTATTTCTGCTCTAATCTTTATTATGTCCCTCCTTCTACTGACTTCGGGCCTTATTAGTTCCTTTTCTAGTTTCATTAATTGTGAGTTTAGACTCTTCATATGGGATTGTTCTTCTATCCTGAGGTAGGCCTGTATTGCAATATACTTCCCTCTTAGCATGACTTTTGCTGCGTCCCACAGATTTTGTGGTGTTGAATTATCATTGTCATTTGTCTCCATATAGTGCCTGATCTCTGTTTTAATTTGGTCATTGATCCATTGATTATTTAGGAGCATGTTGTTAAGCCTCCATGTGTTTGTGGGATTTTTTTTGTTTTCTTTGCATAATTTATTTCTAGTTTTATCCCTTTGTGGTCCAAGATGTTGGTTGGTAGAATTTCAATCTTTTTGAATTTACTGAGGCTCTTTGTGTGGCCTAGTATGTGGTCTATTCTGGAGAATGTTCCATGTGCACTTGAGAAGAATGTGTATCCTTCTGCTTTTGGGTGTAGAGTTCTGTAGATGTCTATTAGGTCCATCTATTCTAGTGTGCTGTTCAGTGCCTCTGTGTCCTTACTTATTTTCTGTCTGGTGGATCTGTCCTTTGGAGTGAGTGGTGTGTTGAAGTCTCCTAAAATGAATGCATTGCATTATATTTCCTCCTTTAATTCTGTTAGTATTTGTTTCACATATGTTGGTGTTCCTGTATTGGGTGCATATATATTTATAATGGTTATATCCTCTTGTTGGACTGACCCCTGTATCATTATGTAATATCCTTCTTTATCTCTTGATACTTTCTTTGTTTTGAAGTCTATTTTGTTTGATACAAGTACTGCAACTCCTGTTTTTTTCTCCCTATTAGTTGCATGAAATATATTTTTCCATCTGTTCATTTTTAGTCTGTGTATGTCTTTGGGTTTGAAGTGAGTCTCTTGTAGGCAACATAGTTGGGTCTTGTTTTTTTATCCATTCAGTGACTCTCTGTCTTTTGATTGGTGCATTCAGACCATTTACTTTTAGGGTGATTATAAATAGGTATGTACTTATTGCCTTTGCAGGCTTTAGATTCGTGGTTACGAAAGGTTCAAGGGTAATTCCCTTACTATTCAACAGTCTAATTTAAGTCACTTAGTATGCTATTAGAAACACAACCTAAGGTTCTTTTTTTTTCTCCTCCTTTTTCTTCCTCTTCCATTCTTTATATATTACGTATCATATTCTGTACTCTTTGTCTATGGCTTGTCTGACTTTGTGGGTAGTTGATTTTATTTTACATCTGCTTAGACATTAATTGTTCTGCTTTCCTTATTGTGGTTTTATTTCCTCTGGTGACAGCTATTTAGCCTTAGGAACAGTTCCATCTATAGCAGTCCCTCCAAAATACACTGTAGAGGTGGTTTGTGCAAGGTAAATTCTCTCAGCTTTTGCTCATCTGAAAATTATTTAATCCCTTCTTCAAATTTAAATGATAACCTTGCTGGGTAGAGTATTCTTGGTTTGAGGCCCATCTGCTTCATTGCATTAAATATATCATGCCACTCCCTTCTAGCCTATAAGGTTTCTGTTGAGAAATCTGATGATAGCCTGATGGGTTTTCCTTTGTATGTGGTCTTTTTTCTCTCTCTAGCTGCTTTTAAAAGACTGTCTTTATCCTTAATCTTTGTCATTTTAATTATTATGTGTCTTGATGTTGTCTTACTTGGGTCCCTTGTGTTGGGAGGTCTATGCATCTCCATGGCTTCAGAGACTATCTCCTTCCCTAGACTGGCAAAGTTTTCAGCAATTACCTCCTCAAAGACACTTTCTATCCCTTTTTCTCTCTCTTCTTCTGGTACTCCTATAATGTGAATATTGTTCCATTTGGATTGGTCACACAATTCCCTCAATATTCTTTCATTCTTAGAGATCCTTTTTTCTCTCTGGGCCTCAGCTTCTTTGTATTCCTCTCCTCTAATTTCTATTCCATTCACTGTCTCTTCTACTACATTTAATCTGCTTTTAAATCCCTCTGTTGTATGTTTCATTTCAAATACGAAATTTCTCAATGATTGAATCTCTGTCCTAAATTCGTCGTTGAGTTCTTGAATACTTCTCTGTACCTCCATGAGCATGTTTGTGTTTTTGATTTTGAACTCTCTTTCAGGAAGATTGATGAGTTCAGTTTCACTTGGCCCTTTTTCTGGTGTTTGTGGGATTTTGGTTTGAACCAGGTTCCTTTGACATTTTATATTTGTATGCGTAGCCCTCTAATGCCCAGAGGCTCTACTCTCTGGAGCTGCTCAGCCCCTGGAGTGATGTTGGGGGTCTCAGGGGAGCAACACTGATGCCTGGGGAGAAGAAAGAGCTGTTTCCTGCTTCCCCACTACTGTACCTGTCTCCCAAAGCATATCTCCAGGGCTGGGTTTTCAGCAGCCCTAGGCTTCCAGCCCCTCCCTGCTCAGTTTCTCTTCCTTCTGCCAGTGAGCTGGGTGAGGAAAGAGCTTGCATCCCACTGGATCAAGGCTTTGGTACATTACCCTTTTTCATGAGGTTTGCTCTTTTCTCCAGGTGTATGCAGCCTGGCACCACCTTCTTTCCTGTTGCTCTTTTAGGGTTATTTATATTAACTATATATTTGTATTATATGTGGTTTGGGGAAGAGTTCTCTGTCTCTTCTCTCATGCCGCCATCTTTAAACCATCCAAATGTCACCTAATTTCTTATAGTTAATTATACAGGGGAAAAAAGGTAACTGTCCAGTTTGTTATGTTGCTATATCAACTTTTCATTATAAATATTATAAATATAAAACACACTAAGCCTATATTAAGGCACTTTATAATTGTAGTGATAACATTAAAGTCAATATTATAAGGAATCATATATTTTAATTTGTAATATTCAGTTAATGTAACAAAGCAAGGTGGTCTTATTGGGCATTCTGTAGTCAAGAAAAATGATTCACTAATTCCATTAATGAGAATGGACAGTGGGTTCTCTGTAGATCTATCATTTTAGGGTTTAATTATACGCCCAATTATGCACTTAGCGGCATGGATACAAAATACGGAAAACATTCCATCTTCCCACCCTCTGCAAAAAATCCTGTGCAAGGACACTACCAGTCCAGCTGCAGTCAGCCACTCTTCAAACAGACCAACAACTCTGAAGAGATGTTGCTGCGTAGGTTCTCTGTCATCAGCCAGGCATGTCAGACTGAAATCAGCCTTCTGCCTCTGGTGCAGTTGCACACTCATTTTCCTGTCAGTCTCAGAGACAAGCAGATAGGAATTCCAATAATCAATAGCAGGGAAAGTGTCTTACACAACTTAAAGCTGAAAAGCCTAGACAGAGCAGTGTTGGACACTGTCACTGACCTTACCCTTCTGTCCCAGAATGCTGTCCTGTGCAACTCAATTTTAACATTACAGGTTTAATATATTCAAAAGTCAGACAAATTATCATCATCATCCTATCATCAACAGATTTAACATTTATTGAGGACTTAGTATAGTCATGAACTGGGCTAAGCACTCAGCAGTCATTACCACATTTATAATTCTCTCTGTAGTGATAATGAGGTAAACTGTCTTAAGTTAACAGGTAGGAAAACTCTGGCTGAACAAGTTAAGTAACTTAAGCAGTATCACACATATGAGAGAAATGGCTGTCATTTGGACCCAGACACCCTGACTGTAGAGCAAAGACTCAAAACTCTTGCTCACAGTGCATCCAGTGAATTTAGTATTCATAATCTGTAATGGTCCAAACAAGCCTCTGATCCTCATTACTGGAGAAGAATGAGGGGTCTCTAGAGAATGGCTCCTCCCTGGCTCCCCCAAGGCCAGTCTCCAGAGGACACTGAAAAACAGGAGGCCATGCTGCACACAGCCCTGTGAGAATGGCCTCTGACACAAGCATGCTGAGTCACCAGCTCCATTACCTGTGACTTGAAAGTAACCCTGGACCACATGGCCAGTGGAGCTTGACTTTGTACAGGACCCTTAGGAAGGGGAGTCCATAGGGTGTGGGCCTTAGCATAGGGATGTTGGTGCTGGTTTGGAGCAATGGAGGCAGCCACTGGCTCTGTATTTTAGAGAACAATGGGCCCTACTCATTGTCTTTCCTCATTTTATCTACAGACAGGACAGATGGACCACATTTCTACTCTATGTAGCAGCAGAAAGAAGTTAGCCCGATTTTTTCCTGACAGACACCAAATCCATGATTGTACAGCACTTAGTAATATGTTAAGATGTCCTAAAGTTGCTAACTAGAAATGTAACTGTCACTGCTCATAAAGAATGGGAAAAATTTTTAATGAAAAAAGTGCAAAATGTAGAGATGAGCAGCTGTGACTTTTGTACAAGTGCAGTTGTTTTTCTCCTCTTTTGTGAAATTACGTCTGCTGGGTATGTTTTGATTTTAATAGCAGTTACACAATTCGCTTAACTAGCTAGTTCAGAAGACACAATTTCCTAGAACAGCTTTCATGCAAAGCTGCCTCTTCTGGCACAGACGGAGAAGCAAACCATATAACTATAGTCAAAACGCTAGTAGGGGCTGACAGATGTGATTTTCATGTGAAGGTTTAACAAGTTTTTCTTGTGATGTCACACATCTGCTACTATAAAATGTTACTTGTGTGCAGTTCCAGAAAGTATGAAAGATACTGCACATCCTCAACATCACATTAAATGGGAAAGGAAAAACACATTCATTTCATGGTTAATGATGAGTTTTTATCATGACGTAGCAAGCTGGAAAGTTGTTGGAAGAGATTTTAATTCAACATCATATCCTAGGAATATTTATCTTCTTCATGCCTTTGAGTAAGCTCTGTAAATGTTCCAAGACAAAAAATCTTCCTAACGTTAGAATTTTTAAAAAGTCAGCATGAATGTAAAACATTCCCAATTATAAAAAAGCAGAAAAGAATACCCTTTTAAAATCTTACTTGTTCTCAGAGAATTTCTTTCCTACCCTGAAACTTAATTTTTCAAACTTTCAGTTTTTCATCAATCTTCAAAAACTAGCAAGAAGTTTTGGATGTTACTTAAATAGTTATTTAACAAAGAAATCCTTTTCCAGCTTGCAAATTTATGTAATAGAAGATGCTTGATTGAGGTGGCATTGTTAGTGAAGTTGCTCAGAGACATTCTATGCTAACATGAACTCTAAACCTTACAAGTAGCATTTGGTCACATCAGTTATTATGACTCAGTGGCCAAGTGTGTGGACTGCTGAGTTTCATAGTATGTTGGCTCTGCAGCTTCCTGGTTGAGATCTTGAGTAGTCAGGTTGTAGAGAAGGAAGAAGAGAAGGTGGAGGAGAGAGAGGGGAGGGGAAAGGTAGAACTTTTATAGTGTGCTTCCTACGCATCGGGTAGTGTTTAAGTGCTTTGCCTATACTAGCTCATTTAATCCTCACAAAAATCCTTTGAAGTCTATGTTATTCCACAGAAGGAAACTGAAGTAAAGATATTTTTACTTGAAGTAAAGATCAAGTGCTAAATAATAGAGCTGAAATTTGAACCTCGTCTCATTCCACAGGTGGTGGTTAGCACTTAACACAGATCTGTAGTAAATGCCCGAGTAAATGTTAGTTATTTTTATCTTGTGATCATGGATAAGGCATTACTGGTTTTCCAGCTTTCATGATTACAGTACACCCCAAAAGTGAACAATTCTAAGGGAAATTATTTGATTTGTAAGAAATATACAACTTAATCTCATGGTTAGAGTGTGCCACATTTAATAAAGAATAGCATTGGGATTAGTGACATAAACCCACTGAAAATAATAAAGCAAGGACTGCAGAGTTGATGTATCCATGGCTTCCAAATGGTTGAGGTTTCAGGGTAATTCCCAAGGAAGTTGTTTTTGTCGTAATTGTCCATGGTACACAACACCTTATATAGCTAGGAATTTGTGAAAATACAGTAGTCCTCCCTTATGTACAGGATATATGTTCCAAGACCCCTGTGAATGCCTGAAGCAGCACCAACCCTGTATATACTGTCCTATATGTGTATATGTACCCTATATATACTGTTTATTTCCTATACATAAATACCTAAAATAAAGCTTAATTTATAATTTAGAAATAGTAAGAGATTAACAATAATAATGATAAAATAGAACAATTATAACAATATATTTTAAGAAAAAAAGTGTGGTCTCTCTCTCAAAATACCTTATTGTTCGGTACTCACGCTTTCTTGTGATGATGTAAGATGATAAAATACCTACATGGTGAGATGAAATGAGATGAAGGAAATGCAGGCATTGTGGCATAGCGTTAGGCTGCTGCTGACTTTTCTGACATTGTGTCAGAAGGAAGGTCATCTGCTCCACAGGTTCACTGAAACCACAGAAATCAAAACTAAAAATAAGAGGGTACCACTGTAATAGTAGAAATAATATTGTTTAAGGCATTATTTTAACTGTTAACCTGCTTTTATATCCATTATCTCAAATATCAATCACAACATTTACCAATGAGGGAACTGAATCTCTGAGGGGTTAAGTGAGTTCTCCCAGAGCATATGGCTGGTAAGGCAGAGCTCTCTGATGCCATGAAGAGCTAAGAAAGACTAGGTAGAGTACCTATGTTTTTATATTAATATAAAATCCTTATACTTTCCAAAATATTTTCTCATAATTATTATACAAGCATAAATCAGTTCACTTCACAGTTGAACAAACAGAACAAGTATACCAAGATCAATATAGTACTCTATCTCTAGCTGAACTACAGTCAGGAGACATGCACTCTGGCTTCCGTGCAGCTGACCCAGGCCAATTTCACAGCTTGTGACATCACTCCTTTCAGCCTGGAGAGAACAGCAGTCGGGACTCAAAAGTGATGGATCCCCTAGCTCCAGGCACATGCGCCTTTTGCTACATAGCACTTCTGATGGTTTGTAATTGGCCATTCCTACTTACTTCCTCTGTATCATTCAGTCATGTTACATAAATTTCAACTGGCTATTGATTTACTTTCTTAATACCATCATTCAACCATAGATCCGTAGAAAGGCCTAGGGCTTCCTTTTACTCTTTCTGCCATGGTCCCTTAAATATTTTTAAACTCCAATCCTTTCAATCAAAATGAAATCTCATGGCCAATCTTCCTTCTCCCCCACCAACTACCACCCACCCCCAGCTCACCCGCTTACTTATGATTAGAGGTAATCTTTCATGCTGTGAGATACTTTACCATTACTGGGGATCATACTAATATGATCAAAATTTGCCCTGTATTCTAGTTACCTTCCCCTCCCTTGAATGTCTTTTCAACTAAAGGAAAGAAAACTCAATTCTGTAATTAAATACACTTTTGCTAGCAGCTGTTTGATCTCATAAACTACCTTATTTAACAAATCTTCTGGTTCCAAATAAAAAAATGATTTAGTACCTCGAAGTTTAAATTGGTTTAATTGTGGGTCGACTTTAACAAATAATAATGAATTATTTGCCTTGACCTTAGAGTTACATATAAATGTTTTTTAAATAATTTTTGCAATTCTAATCAATTATTTTCTTTGTCTCAAAGTCGGTAATAAAAGACAGGGGAATTATTATCCCTGCATCAACTTTTCTTTGGGAATATATATGTGGATAAAATAAATATAACATAAACACTGACTTTATTTTGTTCTTTAAGCCTTTTTTTATGAATCTAACAAATGGGACTCTGCGGAGGTTAAGTACAGACAAACAGCAGAGCAGTGTGCTGGGTTGCAGAGAGCAGGGGAACTTAGTGGTAGAGGCAGCATCCTGGGAGGACACACCTGAGCCCTTGTCCTCCCAGGGAGAGAGGGCAGGCAGGAGTGGTCAGAACTGGAAGCACCGGGCTGTGCGCTCCGAAGGAAGGACCGTGCTCCCTCCTATTCCACTGTTCTTATAGGACCACGAGAGGATGAGAATGGCCTTGTGAAAGCGGGGCGGACAGTCTGCATTTGGGGAACTGTTGCTAGAGGGATTTACAGAAAACCTTTTGAGCTGGATGTGAGCTGCCTGGAGAGTGTTATTCCCCTAGAGCTGCGTGGGAAGTACTGACCCTTCTGCTAGAGGAGGACACCCTGGTCCTTTGTAACTCATTGCTGTGCCACCCATAGAAAGCTGCCACCATCGTTCACTGGACAATCCTGTTTGCCTCTTGCCAATCAATGTTAAATAACAAGTAGACCAGTGTTATAATTCTATATAGAATAGTTAGTTTACATAGTTTAGTAGTCCTCCCTCTGGATTACACATGCTAGGCTTCCTGCGCATGAACTGCAGATTGTCTCAGGCTACCAGTCTGTATTGTCACATTCTTTGGAGTCCTATCTTAAACTGAGACTAAATTCTAAAGTTAGCACATGAAGTGAAAATGACAGAGTCGAAATAATCCTAAAACTCCCTCAGGATCATTTCCTGTTGGAGACTAGCATACTGAGACAACGGATCGTGGTTTTTTTCCATTGGTTTTGGAAAAGAGTTCTTTCTGGAATTAAAGTAGTTGGCTGGCATTTAAGTCTTTTAGATAGATCTTTAATAGATACATAACTAGAATCACATTCAGCTCAGAGAGATGTTAATACTGTCAAAGGGATGAGGGAATGTAGTGAAATAGAGGAAGCAGCAGATTGAAGTCACTCTTTGGATATATTATTATTGAATAAAACAGGATGGTCCCTCTAAATAGGTAAAATGCAATGCCTTCACACCACATAAGAACTATAATTTCATCTTTTTCAATATGCAGATAACGTTTTTCAAAATTCCTTTCATTTCATAGCCATGATGCTAATAATAGTTTGTACATTATTGTATTCATGATTTTTTTATTTACAGGCTAGTACAAAATTACACTTACCCTCCCTGGCTTTTATCTGTTAAATGAGTGGTTTGGATTAGGTGATCTCTAAAATCTCTTCTAGGTCAAGGAATATCGACAGCAACTTGTGTTAAGGATAAATTTAGCTATTTTTCTGTATTAAGCCTCATTATTGTCTCATTCTGACTTCTGATCAAAGAATACTTAAAATTTGAAAGCATTTTCTTTCCGTTTCTACTTGTTATTTGGCTGGACAAAATGTGTGTTGCCGTTCTTTTATTTTATTTTAATGATTTTAAGAATCCCATCATAGGAGTACTATGGAAAAGAAGCTTCCATAAATGGTGGATTGCTATAAAGAATCCCCTTACAAAGCTACAGGAAAAACAGAAATGTATTTGATCTCTACAGACATGAAACTGATTACATTATGATTATTATTCAAAGGGCAGGAAGATAAATAAGCTTATTTAAAAATGTAAGGGTAAGAACTATTATTGTACCACTATCAAAACTGAATACATTTGAAAGGAATATATTGCTTTCCCTTTTTTATAATACAAAGTGACATTGTGAAACATTATTTATTACTAGTGTTCAACAGATGACTTCATATTTAACTAGGTGAAATTATATTACAATAAACTCAGCTAAATCATGTGACAAAAATTGGAGTGATAAAAAGTTTTATTATCAAATTTTACATTTAAATTCAATCTAGGTACATAAGAAGAACTTTAAAATTATCAAGAGAAAAAGTTTTTTGATCTGTGGCTAAGAAGGTTAACGGAATCTACTACAGGAAAAAGAAAAACTACTTTCTGTGTTCAACTAGTAAATTTAGTTTTGCATTAATTTAGCCTAGAAGAAACTCACCATTAGGTTTGTGAGTTCTGACAGCTTAGTAAGCACCATGTGTCTGTTAATCATAATGTAAAGATCTTAGTTGAAGTTTCCATTAAGTACAATACTCACATAATGGAGGCTGACAAAGTCCCTTCATTCTATTCTTACTTTACTTCCCCCAGTTTTAATTAGGTGTCAAAAAACATGAATATATTTTCAGATAGATAAAAATGATAGGAATGAATGTCTTTCTTTTTTCTGTAATATTCCTTAGTAAATTAGTTTGGGACATTGACTAAATATGTAAAAACTTAGTAACTATTAGTAAACCCAGAAAAATAATATTAAGTCATCTATTAAGCTTAATATTAGGCTTTTTACATTGGTATATACTGTGCATTTTACATTAGTCATGACCACAGCACTTAATGTTAGGCAATGTTAATCTCTGTTTTACAGACAGAGAAACTCACAGAAGCCAGGCCCTCAAGCTGGGAAGTGGTAGAAACAGAGTTGCAGCCCAAGGATGCGAACTGAGAGACTTTACATTGTCTATATTTAAGTTACACTTGACTCACCTATGATATTAAGCCATTTAAATTTATACAATGTTTCATCTACACACTTTCATATATTTTCTCTGTGTGCACTTTAAAACAGTCCTGTGAAGTAAATGGGATATTTATAGACTAGGCAGTTTAGAGATACTAGGGGCATTTCACAAAAGTAGTGAGTGGTAGACTTACTCTTCAAATGTGGCTTGAACCCCAAATGCTGGTTTGGACTCAAAAATAGAAGAGAATGACAACTCAGACTCATTGTAAGTGGCTTTTACTTTGGTGAAACCCGTAAGTCCGAGGATTCCATAAAGTGCAGGTGGCTCCCCTTGCCCCTGTTATTCTTCGTGGCCTAACCCACCACTGACAGGTAACTTTTATGTGAGCTGAGTTGGGGAGAGTCTCACCAGACCTCGAGGTTCTGCTGTGTTACCATATATGGAATGTCTTGCTAAGTACCACGATTTCATTTCTTATTGCATCACTGGACCTCAGCAGGACCTAACATGTCCTTTTCAATGCTTGAGTAGTTAGTTAACTGTTGAATCACTATGCTGAATACTTGAAACCAATATAATCTGGTATATCAACTATACTTCAATAAAATACAACAGTAGAAAAAAAGAATAAGGTTGATTTTGCAAAACTAAAAAAAAAGTTTGAGAAAAGACATGCATAGTTGTGTTATTATTAACCACCCTCATTCTCAATTTAACTTTATCCTTACTCATAAATAATAGTGCAGAATCATCTTATTATCATTACCATAGTTGCCAAAGACGTGAGTCCGTGTTCCACTGCCAGAGTGGGTAAGGGTGGAGTTCAGGAAAATGCAAGTTAGGATTAGTTTCAAGTAGAGCTGAAAGGCAGTCCTCAGTGGAGACTCTTCTGGTTTGAAAGCCATGTGACCCAAAGCCAGGTCTCCCAGCTCCTCATTTGTACTGTCTTTGCCATTTCATTTCTCACTTTTCACGATCCATAAAACATGCACTTGTACATGTTTTTTTTCTTTTTTTAAAAGTCAATAACCAAAATGATGTGATGTGTTTTCACATTTTTGTTTTCAGAAAATGAGCAGGTAATTTACAAAGCTGTGAAAGTTTCCAATTTCACAATGAACTCCGTTTTTTAAAAAGAAACAGAATCACCTGGCTGATCTGATCTATATTGCAGATTACCAAATAGGCCATGCCTGCATATACATAAGTAGTAATCACTTAAAAAGTAAGTGTATATTTGTGTCAGAACCACATAAATCAATGTTGTTGGATTTGATGCAACACACAGCTGGGCTCAATTCATCCATCTGCCTTTAACTATAAGATCTGCAGAAAATTACCATCTTTGAGGAGCAGATGAATTAAAGCATGGAATCTGTTTACCTGAGCACATAGTATTTGCTCTATGAGTATTAGTTCCTACCTCCCTCTACTATCTATTAGGCTCCCTCAATTCTCTCCTTCAATTACAAAGCTGACATTCATTCCTCAAACCATTGTTGCTTTCCACAAATGGTGGCATCTATTAAATAATTTAAATCTGAACAATAATTGAGTGACTTAAAAAGTGTGCAAAATGGAGTGTTCTGAAATATTCAGCATAGTGCCTTTCATCTTTATTTAGAGATTCAGAATGAAACATATAAACTCAGCCCAGCTTGAGGGCCTAAATTCACCAAGCTTGTGTGTGTGTTATGAAAAGGAACAAATAAATCCTGTGAAAAGACATCCCCCATTACAGTCACATGAAACTATCATCTAATCTGTGTGACACATTGCTCTCCCAGTAATGGCATAATTTTAGACATAGTGTTAGTTACATAAAACTCTGCAACAATACTCATCTCCCCAAAAAGCAATCTATTAAAAACAACAATGAGGCAACTTATTGCCACCTTTCTTAGCTCTTGGTTCTGCTGAACTTTTCTATTACTGCTACCTTTTTTTCCCATGTCTTTCTTCCCAGGCCCTTACCTTCTCAGAATGAGAGCCTTCTGCCCCTACTCAGGCCCCACAGCTACTGATTAGTGGTAAGGTATGTAAGGTTCTGCAGATTCTAGGTAGTCAGGAATTTGATCCTTCTCTACTTAAGACTCATCAAAAGTATTTTGATTTGGTTTTCTAGTTCCTCCTGCATTACTTCCTAGTATACAAAAGGAATAGCTATGGACTTGATTACCCCCAGCCTGGGCAGTAATAAAGACCCAATAGTCAAGAATAATATTTTTATATCTTTTTCTCACTATGATTATTGAACGTGGAAACCTTGGAAGTTTGGGTATTGTATGGGCTTGAAATTATCTTCCTGTCCTGCTGACTTTCAGAATTGGCCCCAGTCTTGCCCCCAGGCCTGTCCATCTCCCCTTGCTAGAGCTCTCTGTGACTCACTCCTGCCTGGACAACCTCGGCCATCAGTGACGTCCTCACGCTTCCTCACTGTTCTGAGTGTCCTTGATGATTCTCTGACACTCCTTGGAGTCAGGCCCCAAAGTACTCCTGTTTCCAGGACTATGTATGTCTGTCATTATATATGAGTGATAAGTATGCACAGGCATATAACAGTCATATTTTTTGGAGTTCAGCGGATTTAGGCTATTTGTGACTTCACACTGTAACAAATCATCATGAAATCCGATCCAGTTCAACATGGAGAGTATATTATAGGTCACACTATTCTTACCCCTCCAGCACATTGGTGTGTAGTTTCCTGGAAGATCTGATTCTTCATAGCCATGGAGCATCTCTTATTCCTCCTCATAGCCCCGAGTAAGAACAATACCTAGTATCCTGGAGGTAGCCAGTAAATCATGCTGAAATGATTGAGAATTCTAGGGAGCAGCACAGTTTTCCTATCTGATGGATATGATGATGAAGCTCACTTAATAATCCCCCAAATTCAAAAGTAAGGTATGTCCTCCAAGACAGACTTTCAAAGCTATGGCTGCCCATTAGGCTAAAGTCATAATGGAAGTAGGGAGACTTTCAAACAAAACCACACTTCCTACCCTCACTGGGAACTCTCCTTCCAGTCTTGTAGCTTCCCTCCTCTCCCCACGGCCTCCTGCTCCCACGCCTTCACCCACAGGCAGTCCTGTGCATGTGTGCTCACTAGCCCTGTGCCCTGGCTGAGCAGAGTTAAGTAAGCCTGAATACCTTTGTACCCCCTACTCTCTTCCTGAAATGCCCCTCCTGCATCTGACAGAATCCGTCTGTCCTCCCAGGATCTGCTCAAGTGATACTTCCTTTGTGAAGCTTTTCCTAAACCGTCAAACCAACTTGTCTTTTCTTCCTTTGTGCATACAACTTTCAGCACTTTTTACCTTGAGTTATACTTCTCTGGCCATTTGTAAAGTGACCAAATCATCCCAGTTTACCCAGGACTGTCCAGGATTTAAAACTAAAAGTCTCAAGCCCGAGAGACATAGGCAAACTGCGGTGGTTGGTTGCCTAGGAGTATGGCCCCGGGGTAAGGGGTTGTGTCATATTCATCTTCATGTGCCCAGTGCCTAGCACACTGATAAATTAACGAATTTATATGTGAGACATAAAGGTTGAACTCATTCAGTCAGGGTTGGCAGACCCCAATGGAAGGGGGTGCAATAGTCTTGTCTCTTGATACAAAAAAATCTTGAAATAGTGTAGTTTTTGGTGTCCTTCTAAATAAGCTCTCTCCTATCTCTGTTTATAACTGACTACTTTTGATCCATCTAAAACCAAAAGGTTAGAAATACCTCTGATAACAATAACCTCCTCCTGCACCCTGCACTAACATTTAAGAGAGACATTTTATGGAAATGAGAAGGGATAGATAAGAAACATTTTTAAATGCATGCTAGTGGCCCTGAAATTTCTGAAAACAAGTCTATGTATCTTGTAAGTCCTGGGGGCTTTGTGACATGACTGACAGTGCACATTGCCATTTCTGCTAGAGTAAAATGCCAAGTTTCTCTGTAATTGGTAAATAGCAACGGCTAAATGATGAATTCCCTTATACATAAGATACACATAAAATTCACATTACAAGGCAATGTCTTGGCTGAACAACTTAGCACTACAGTTGGGGGAAGGAGAGACCTCATTTATCTGAAAATATTTCCACATTTGGGAAGCTTAGCCCCATAAGGAGTGGAAGACAGACTCCTTAGCTGTCAGAGTTTCAGCACCAATATATGGATACTCTTCTCAGTCAGCTATGATGCCACCTCCCATCTGGACACTGTACCCCAGGTCAAACCCCTCGTGTCCAGGGAGAGCAAGAGAAAGTAACATGAGAACAATTCAGTCTTCCCGCACCCACAAAGCAAACTCACATGACCCTCAGGTGCCGTAGAATAATGAATGGGCATTTATAGAAAGAAAATTATCACTTGTTAGAATTGGGAAGAAGTCTTTCAAAAGGCAGGATTCATTCTGTTTTTTAAAAAGGGCTCCATGTGAAATACATTCAATTCTACTATTATCTGAAGCTCATATTTTAAAATAAAGCATATATAAAAGATTAGTCTTTAAACTGGTACTTTTAAAATTCAGCTTTCCAAAGCACCATAAGGCACACACTGTATTCGGTAAAACCTATTCTGTAATGCTTTTTGTTCCAGTTTTATCTCCCCTACTAGACTACACGTGTGATTGATCATTGTGCCCCCCTGCACTCCCTACCACAGTGCTTCCCAAGGAGTATTCGAGAAACAAATATTTGATGAATCACTAGTCTTAAGTGATGTACTCATCCCAACTTTATGGATGAAAACTTCTGAAACACAGGGAGGTAAATGATGTACCCACAGTCACACAGCTAGATTGTGGTGGAGCTTGGGTGTGAATGCCAGCCTTATGACCAAGTTCTTAATACACTGTCCTGCCTTCTGTGAAGAGGCAGGTATGGTCCCAGAAGATTCCTGTGTGGTGATTATCCTGCCTTAGTTTCCAAAACATGAATGAGTTCTTACTCCATTTTTCCAAACTTGATAGTAGAGAAAATGTATGGAGTCTTCAAAGGCTTGAATCAAAACAAATGAAATAAAGAAAGGGAGCATGTAATGTGCGTTTGGCTGCCCGGGCAGCTGCAGTCCTGGGGTTCAGATGTGAGGAGGTAATATGCAGACTTTCCTGACCGCCTGGAAGTGTGGGAGTCAGAACTGGAGCCAGAGAAAACCTAGGGAATGCCAGGCAACCAGGAAATTCACACTTCGATTCCACTGAGGAATTATTCTGTTTAAAAAAACAATGCTCCAAATAAAATAGATTTTTGGGAAGCCTCAAAAGGAGCAAGTTTGCACAGAAGGCAGGACACAGTGAGCTCAGCCCCAAGCTCCAGGCTTATCTTCCAACCCCCAGTGTTGAGGGGCTGCCTCCCAGTACCCCCATATTCTGTTCCTCTTGTGGTGCTTTTCGTACGAGCATGTTTGTGTTGAAAATAAAGCAGCTCTAATTATCAGCTCCTCAGATCCAAATCTTTCATCACCAAAGTAGAGTGTTTTTTTACCTACAAGAATGTCTTGAAAGAGTCTCTGTTTTTAAGGATTTCATGGGTCTTTACCCAAAGCATATTGGTTATATCACATAAGCTGACCCTAAGCTCCACATACAGTTCTGTCACAACACCTATTTTATGGGAGAGCTAAACTGGAAAACAGTGACATCTACCACCTCTCATGGATGCCTGCCTCCAGCCATGCACTTAGTCAACATTCACTGAGCTCTGGCCACCTCATGCCTTACAGTAATTCGTATGGAAATATTTTACTGATGGCACAATCTCAATTTGAAAGCTGCTGTTTTCTCTCTCTCACATTGACCCAAAGAGCCATTTCTAAACTCAACTGAAGTCAAGATGGTGGAATAGTTGTCACTGGGTACAAAAGAGGTACCCCTCTCCAAAAACCCCGGTAAAATGAGTCAGGGCATGAACAGGCAGGAACACAGAGGGGGCCAGATGATGACCTCAGCAACAGCAGCTTGTCCTGTGCATACTGATGGACTCGGGGCGGACGACCTTCCTCTTGTTTCTTCTGTTCTCCCACTGGGGGCCGGAGGGCAGTCACACAGGACGCTGGCCTGGGACTGCTTCTAACAGCATAGCATCCACCCAGCTTCAAGTATTTCCTTCCTTCTGCGCATGTCTGAAACTTCTGATGGCAGTTCTGTCTTCTGGAACAAATAATATTTCCTAGGACTCCCCTAGGCCACATACAGAAAGAGAGACTTCCACATAAATTGTATCAGGCAATAAATTCCTTGTTAAACTACCTATTCACACCTTCTCAGCTTCTAATTCAGGGCATTACAACCCTAGCTGCATAATGGTTACCTGGGAAGCTTTTTTTAAAAATGCCAGTGCCTGTATCCCATTCTGAGGCTATGTCAGTTGATTTAGGATGGGCCTGAGTCTTCTCTGCTTTTGTTTTTTGTTTTGTTTGTTTTTGTTTGTTTTTGGGTTCATTCAAAGCTACAAAACACTGCCACATACAAACTTATTTTAAATTTCCATTCCATAGTGGTAGAAGGGAGTTAAGCTTCAAATGAGTGAATGTAAGGGCAATGAGAGAAGACGATGGAGTCTCATCCTTGAATATCCTCATCCCTTTGCTTTGCCCTTCCCACATGCCATTGCCATTTGGCAACATCCCATGCTGTTCCACTTCAGAATATGGCTTAACTTATCACCTAAAGATTCTCTTAGTAAAATATGACAATAAACTAGATATAATTAAAGACTAAGAACCCTCAGTAGCATCCCAGGTTCCTGCTCTGTGTGGAAGCTAGGTGAAATAGCTGGTAATGATCTCACAGGGTGGAAACAGTGAGGAGAGGATGGCATTTGTCATTCACATCTTTTGTATACATTCTAAGATCCCCAAATCCTTTCTAAATGGACTTAAAACTATTCATTTTGGAAGTACAAGGAAGACAAGTCTTCCCTATTCAACTACAATCATACTGCTTTGTGATAGATCTTTTAAAGCTTGGAGTACTTTAGGTTTTAAATGAATGACTTCATTTGTGACAATGTAAATGATCTGTAGCAATTAGCTCAGGATACTAAAGCCGTACCCAGTATCCACTTTTTGTGTGGTAGGAGCATGCCAGACTAGTTAATTGGTATTTTCATTATCTGTGAACTCTAGAAACTCACTTTGATGGTGAATGGAATATTTTCAACATAGTCTTCATAAAGCAGGAGACCACACTTTTCCTAGGAAATAATTACATGCAAGTGACAGAGGAATAGAATTATACATGTGTGTGTGTATGTACCCCAGGAAGCTTTCTAAAGATAAAGTTCTGCATATGATGAATAATGACCTAGCAAAACAGAAATAGAATAGATAGGAAATGAGGGATGCTGATACTTCAGTGCCCCGCAAAGCTGTTTCTTGGTTTCTCAAAAATTACTGACATCTATTTATAAACAAATCTTAAAATGCATAATCATCATTTAGTTATTTAACAAAAAAAAAATCATTGTTTTTCAGGGCCCAGTGCTTAGTACACACACAAAGATGAGCGCACGGACCCTGAGAGAAGGAAAGAAACATGAAAATCAGTTATTAGGATACAGTCTGATTAGGTAACTGTAGCCTGTGTTTTTGTTTTTGTGAAATTACCTTCCAGGATATTGTATACTACATCACAGAAACCTCTATATCCAAGACCTAGAAAGAAATGTCTCTGAAGACTCAGTAATAGAAATACTCTGTCCTTCTGAACAGTAGTTTGGGTTTACCTTAAATACTCTGAAGAATATAAATGGTTTCTCCTGTTGAATTAGCGCTTGAAAGGTCGAAGTTAATTTGCAACATAACTCTAGCAAACAAGAAGAACCTATCTCATTAGTTTGGTCTATTGATCTTCCACCTAGATTCAACTACCTTCACCCTGATTTTGTTTACTTTTTGTGGTGGTTCTTTAAAAGACGAAATGTCTGAGATTCTCTTAACGATGAGACAGCTTATGAGAAAATAAATAAACTGTGATGAGAGAAGTCTGTTCAAGGTTTTATTTTATGAGAGCCAAGGGGAGGAGCATAATGCGGGTTGGGACTGCTGCCAGGAGGGGTTAGGGAAGGAGTTAGAGCACAGATGGGAAAAGCATCATGATAATAATGACAATAACAGCCGCAGCACTTACTTATAATAGTAACAGAGAATAATTAGATATTGAAAATTAAGGATAGCTAGACCTTACATTTGTGGTATCCTCTCTGTGTTTCTGTGCTTTGCAGACATTTCTCTTACCTTCATGGCAACCTCCAGAAGCAGATATCAATATCCGCTTTTTACAGATGAGGATATTGGTGCTTAGAGAGTTTAGTAATTCGCCCAGGATGCCACCTGAAACCCAGGCTGTCTTGCCTCAAGCAGTGCACTGTTGATATACTGAAGCTCATGAAAAGATACGAGGTTTAATAGGGTGTTAGTGGCTCCAAGTATGTCCAAAAGGAAGGGGGTGTGTGGTGAAGCAGCCAGAAGTGAAGCTACAGAGATAAGTAAGGACAAAGGCAGGGGTATTACTTTAGGTAATAGGAAGATTTGAAAGGGTTTTAATAAGGGAGTTACATGAAAAAGGAGAAGGGGAAGAGTGGCTTCAAACTCTGATCCTTCTGAAACAGGGCTGTCAGAGTAGGGGCCGTAACTGACCACACGCCACAGATCGTGGTGGCTCCTTGGTGCCCAGGAGCATTACAGTTGTCTCCTTCCAGTGGAAAATAACTTTAGGTAAGGCAGATTACTTTGAATCCCATACAGGTGAGTTCTGTTACCAAAAAATCATACAAGCATACACCGCCCCGCATCCCCTGGTCCCTCAGTAGCACCATTGCTGCAGTGAGAGGCTGTGTTAGATAGTGGGCCTGATGCTTTTAACCACCCCCTCCAATACAGCCTTTCCTATGGACTTAAAACGATGGCAGTAATGGTGATGAGAAGATGATGATGGCAGTAGCCCGGGTCATAACAGCTGCTGCTGGTTAGTGAGCATGTCTGTGCTTGGAACCCTGCACCAACTCTTATTATTTCATTGAATCCTCATAGGCACACTGGGAGGAAGACAGTATTATGCCCATATCACAGATGAAGACACTAAGGTTCAGGTTAATTACTCTCCCAAGGTCACAGCACTAATCAGTGGTAGGGCGGGATTTTGAATCTGGGACTAACTGACTCCAGGCCCTGTGGGCCTCCCAGAGGGAGCAGTCAGACACTGCAGTCATCTTACCATGGCTCTGACAGCGCATTTCTGTCTCACCAGGAATTCTCTGATTGATAGTAACAGAAAATTGGTTGTTGAGACTTTGCTTCTTTTACCTCCTTTCCTTTCTGATATGCACTTTTAGAGGACGTAATGAGAGGACCGTAATGGGGGTGGGATGCACATTAAATGTGTGTGCTGGTGACAGTGTGAGCTCATACCCTGAAAAGGGAAGGTGTATAAATAAGAGATGCATTTTAGAAATAGACAAAGGAAAACCCCAGCCTTTCCACTTACTAAATGTGATTGCAAGCCAGTCATTCAACCTCCTGTGGGTCAGGCATCACCTTTAAAGCAGCAATGATTAGAATTCAAGACTTTGCTGTAAGGCTTATATGAGAAAATTCATATGCAGCAACTAACACAGGGTAAAGTTTGCAGAACTGTTCATTCCTCTTCCAACCCCTCTCTGTTCTTCATGCTTTCACACCATAGTCCTACTGCTATTAGTACAGAGAACCAAAGATAAACGTATAGGTCATCCCTGTCATGGGGCACTCCTATCCAGAGAGAGCTACATGGCACTGCCACCAGACAGAGCTGTTGCTTCCAATGTCTAAGGAAGTCAACTTGCATATAAGAATTCATTGTCCTAGAAGAAGACTATAAAGAACCCTTACAATCTATACACATAAACAGAATCAGAAATGAGAGAGGAAAAATCACTATGGACACCACAGAAATACAAATCATGAGAGAATACTATGAAAAATTATATGCTAACAAACTGGATAACCAAGAAGAAATGGACAACTTTCTAGAAAAATACAACCTTCCAAGGCTGACCCAGGAAGAAACAGAGTATCTGAATAGACAAATTACCAGCAACGAAATTGAATTGGTAATCAAAAAACTACCTAAGAACAAAACTGGACGAGATGGTTTCACTGCTGAATTTTATGAAGCATTTAGTAAAGACCTAATACCCTTCCTCCTTAAAGTTCTCCAAAAAGTAGAAGAAAAAGGAATACTCCCAAACTCATTCTATGAGGCCAGCATCACTCTAATACCAAAATGAGGCAAAGACACCACAAAAAAAAGAAAATTACAGACCAATATCCCTGATGAACACAGATGCAAAAATACTCAACAAAATATTAGCAAACCGAATTCAAAAATACATCAAAAAGACCATCCATCATGATCAAGTAGGATCTACTCCAGGGACACAAGGATGGTACAACACTCAAAAATCTACCAACATCATCCACCACATAAACAAAAAGAAGTACAAAAACCACATGATTATCTCCACAGAAGCTGAAAAAGCATTCAATAAAATTCAACATCCATTCATGATAAAAACTCTCAACAAAATGGGTATAGAGGGCAAGTACCTCAACATATTAAAGACCATATATGACAAAACCATAGCTAACATCATACTTAACAGAGAGAAGCTGAAAGCTTTTCCTTTAAGATTGGGAACAAGACAAGGATACCCACTCTCCCCACTTCTTTTCAATATAGTTCTGGAGGTCCTAGCCACAGCAATCAGACAACACAAATAAATAAAGGGCATCCAGATTGACAAAGAAGTTAAACTGTCCCTGTTTGCAGATGACATGATAATGTACATAAAAAACCCTAAAGAATCCACTCCAAAACTACTAGATCTAATATCTGAATTCAGCAAAGTTGCAGGATCTAAAATTAATACACAAGAAAACAATATCAAAAATGAACAAGTAGGACTACATCATGCTAAAAAGCTTCTGTACAGCAAAGACACTATCAGCAGAACAAAAAGGCATCAGGCATCCTACAGTATGGGAGAATATACTTGTAAATGACATATCTGACAAGGGGTTAACATCCAAAATATATAAAGAACTCACATGCCTCAACATCCAAAAAGCAAATAACCCTATTGAAAAATGGGTGGAGGATATGAAGAGACAATTCTCCAAAGAAGAAATTCAGATAGCCAACAGGCACATGAAAAGATGCTACACATCACTAATTATCAGGGAAATGAAAATTAAAACCACAATGAGATATCACCTCACACCAGTTAGGATGGCCAACATAGAAAAGACTAGGAATAACAAATGCTGGCAAGGATGCAGAGAAAGGGGAATCCTCCTACACTGCTGGTGGGAATGTAAAGTAGTTCAACCATTGTCGAAAGCAATATGGAGGTTCCTAAAAAAAACTAAAAATAGAAATACCATTTGACCCAAAGAAAACAAAATTCTCAGATTCAAAAAGACAACATGCACCCCTATGTTTATCACAGCAGTATTTACAATAGCCAAGATATGGAAGCAACGTAAGTGTCCATCAGTAGAGGAATGGATAAAGAAGATGTGGTATATATACACAATGGGATACTATTCAGCCATTAGAAAGAAACAAATCCTACCATTTGCAACAACATGGGTAGAGCTAGAGGGTATTATGCTCAGTGTAATAAATCAGGCAGAGAAAGACAAATATCAAATCATTTCCCACATTTGTGGAGTATAACAACGAAGCAAAACTTAAGGAACAAAACAGCAGTGGACTCACAGACTCCATGAAGGGACTAGTGGTTACCAAAGGGGAGGGAAGGGGGAGGTTGGGCCAGGAGGGAGGAAGAAGGGGATTGTGGGGTATCATGATTGGTACACATTGTGTGTGTGGGGTCATGGGGAAGACAGTGTAGCTCAGAGAAGATAAATAGGGACTCTGTGGTATCTTACTACACTGATGGACAGTGACTGCAATGGGGTATGGGTGGAGACTTAATATTACGGGTGAATGTAGTGACCACGTTGTTTTTCTTGTGAAACCTTCATTAAGAGTGTATATCAATGATACTTTAATTTAAAAAATTGTTTTAAGATAAATAAAAAGGAATCCTTATAATAAAACCCCTCAGTTGAGCTGATCCACAGTTGCTTCAAGCCACTCTGTCTGATAACTTTGAGTTTATCATCTCATCTTATTTTGTGGATTATGAACACTTTTGATTGCTGTCAGCATTAGCAGTCCTACAGGTATTCTACAGTTCCCATAAACATCCTTGGGAATCCTTCCTCCTGTGTCCCAGCCCTTGCATCCAGATCTGTCTCACTCCAAAAAGTATAGCCTCCCATCACTGTAAGAGTAAAGTAATCAATGAGTTCAACTTACACTTACCTTGTTGGATATGGGAACTTTGCAAAGCGTAGATGATGTTCTTTTCTTCACCATTCAGTATACATTTCATTTGTTGATCATTCATTTTAATGCAGCAAACTCATCTGAAACTAACACAGTGAACCAGAAAGCCAGTGTACATTCTAGTCATTTTAACTTAAATACAATAACATGTGACAGAGCCATTGAGAACTCTGCCCTGGTCACAGAAATGTCTATTGTGCACAGGCCAGTCCCAGCAGAGACCTGACCTCACACAAGGTGTCTCTCAACCACCTGCTCTCTGTAGAGCTATGCAGATGTTCTCTTAAATGGCATTGCCCCATGGTTATCCTAACTTGAAATCTTATTTTTCAGCCACATAAATAGAAGAACACAGTT
This sequence comes from Manis javanica, assembly GCF_040802235.1. Lineage (NCBI taxonomy): Eukaryota > Metazoa > Chordata > Mammalia > Pholidota > Manidae > Manis > Manis javanica. The sequence goes on from NC_133161.1 coordinate 85,148,893, forward strand.
TGAAAACCCTGTCCTGGAAGCAAAGAGGAAGCTACAACAGCATAACATGCCCCACACAGAACTTGGAACAAAGCCCCTGCAGGCCCCAGGTTTCCGAGGTGAGAACTACTTCAGCATGTGCTTCAAAGGGAAAACCTGTCTATCAAGCTGCCCACCCTTCCAAACATGCTTTACTGTGGACTGTTTCAAATCATTGATTTGCTTTCCCTGAAACCCTCTATTAGCTGTAGCTGTGTTTACCCTGTTCCTAAGCAAAGGCATTTAGCAACGATGGATTAAGATAAAGCCCTGGGGCAATATGTTATAAAAATGTATACATGTTGCCAGGTGGAGATGATTGGGTTTTGACAGTGGTACCATAAACTGCAGAGATTTTAGAGATTCGTAAGTTTGTCCTTAAAAACCCAAGCACAAGAGTGAGGATTGTTATCCTTTGTGGCAGTAGACAGCTCATCATTGACATTACCTAGGCGCAGACCCGCCTGCGCCCGCGCTGTCCCAGGGAGGTCGCACAGCGTGAGTGACTTGTCTTGCTGTCGGCGCACCTGCACCCGGAGGCCCTGGCCTTTCGGTATGTCCGGGGCTGCCTGCTGCGCCTGACCCACACCCTTGAGCCATGTAGGGAGAGGAGTTGCTGCACAAACTTTTCCTGTCTTCTTGGTCTCTTACTCATGAATAAAGGCACGAATCTCATACCCTGCAGCACAATTACAATGAATGTAAAGGTCTTGCAAAGCACTTTGCTCTGATTGCAAATGTTACTATCAGAAAGGAAACGTGGGTGATAAGATCATATGCACTTTTCATTTACATTTTAAAAAGGACAAATGTAAATAAACATAAATGTAAAAGAGAATATTTACATTTAATTTCTTAATGTAGATATACATGATGTACAAAATAGAACTCCACTATAATGACTTATTTTATAGTTTATGTATCAAACAAAATGCAACAACAGTCAAAGTATCATACTTCATGCTTAACTAAGTTACCATGCACAGTTTGGCTGTTACAAATATCCCATCGTATCACCCAAAATATAACAACTGAAAGAAATATATGAAATATTGGACTATGGTAGCATTTAAAGCAGATATTAATTCTGTTTCCTAATGTGGCTATTATTTTCAAAGCATTTAATATGGCTTGGCATTTGTTTATTGCCAATCATAACTGGAAAAGCCTATGATATAACAAATTAGTGGCCAAACCTATGTGAGTGGGTTCGTCCTGCTCAGATACTTAGACATTCAATTTGAATATGTCAACATATTGTTGCAAAATGTGTTACCTTTACATTCATAATTATATCTAGAAAGATTTGCTTGCCTTTTGCTCACATTTTAGAGTATACTAAACACTATCTGGTTGATAGAAATTTATTTATCTGGTTATCTTTAGAGCATCTCACACTATAAGCAAAAGTTAACTCAGTCCCACATCCAGGTACTCTTTGAAACAATTTTGACATTTCAGTAATTGGTAACATTCTGTAGCCCCTATTCTTTTTCAAACAAAAAAATCAATTTAGGTTTTCCAGCCCTATGCCTTCAAGGCTTTTGTGCAGAACAAGCCATTCACACCTTTCTCCTGCCTGGACTCTTAGAACAACGAGGAATATAGCCAGATGCACCTAGATAACTTGCGGGGGCGGGGTGGGGGGAGTCCTCTTTTCTGAAAGCTCTAATGGCCTGTTGGTTTAGCCCTTTTAAGCACAAAATGGGCTACGCTCCTGAATGGACACAATGACTTGACAAAAAAAGAAAAAAATCCCTCCGCAAACTAAGCAGCGTGTTGGCCTTTCCCTGGATGCGTGGGACTGTGGTGTGTGTAGGAAGAGCTAAGGGCGTTGCTCCCACGTCACCCCCTGCTTGCACTTACTGTAGGAGGCCCCGCACATTTACCCCTGGGGTTGCTGCTCAGTAGCCGGCTTTCGCCTGTGTGAGAACTTGCCTTAAACATGCTTTTTCTTTTTCAACTTACATTGGCCAATGTAGAAAAGCCGCTCTTCACTCGGGATGCATCCCAGCTGAAGGGAACCTTCCTCAGTACCACCCTGAAAAAGAGCCACATGGGTTTTGGATTTACCATCATTGGAGGCGATGAGCCTGATGAGTTTCTGCAGGTGAAAAGTGTGATCCCGGACGGGCCTGCTGCACAGGACGGGAAAATGGACACAGGTAGGGTCCTCAAGGGGCCAGAAAACAGCTTCGCAACATTTTTCCTTTCCTCTGTGGCAAATACGAGGGGCTTCTTTATGTGTTTTTTAAATAGCAGGTCAAAGGTCACTTTGCTTAAGGAAAACCACAAATTCGGTTTACCCTAAATTTAAGAGTATCAAGTTGATGTGCTTTGGAGACAGCTTTAAAGATGATTTTTGTCTCATTTTTCAGATTGCCCCTTCTATTTGCCAGATTCAGTGGACTCTTAACATGGATACTTTTCTAATCTATTTCTAGAGTTCATTTTTAGGGATGTGATTAACATTTCATATTTTTTCTAGCTTATATTCAGCCATTGATATTTTAAAATCTCTATTAATCTTGTAATATTCTCAAGCTGAATTGCCCAGGTTAGATATTCAAATATGCATGCTCATCTCATAGGAAAAAAAAATTTTAATGATATTCATCTTGATGTATCCCATATGATGTTTTAATATATAAAGTTTTTTCTCTAGTCCTTATGAATTAATTTTCATATGCAGTTACTTGAATGTCAAATTATAATCAAAATTTATTTAACATGGTAATTCAGAGGCAAATTGCTAAGGGCCAGAGAATATTAGTCACGAAAGATGCACAAAAGTGGAGAAAAGAAAATGAGATAAGTCTGATTTTATAGTCTGATTTGAATTTCTCCTACCTGGCCCTTGACCTTGGATTACTTGCATAATTTACAAATACTTGTTTCCTTATCTGAAAAAATGAGAAGAAATCAGATTTGGTCTTGTATACTTAAAATACTGACTCAAAAATTTTGCAGTTGCTGTTTTTGAAATGCCTTATAAAAAGTATTATAAAGTACAGTAACTATATCTCCAAAGAACTATGTCATCATTTAACATTTTTCACAACACTTATTTCATTTATCAACCTGCTAAAGTCAATGGATTCTAGTAGATGCACCCATTAGAAATTTCTTTTGAGGAAAAGTTATGCCATTTGTATGGTCTATATATTTATGAATTGTTATTTCATAGATTTTAGAATGGCTTGTGTGTGAAGAAACAATGTATGAGGTCTTCATCTGACATTTTTACTTTTTAACATCACCAATACTATATTATCATTTACTAAATGGTACCTGTAGAAATAATTTCTTTTCAAGGTCACTTAATAAATGTATTTGTCACTGCCACCAACTAGTGAGTAATAATACATTTAATAGATGTTACATTTTAAAAGCTGAGTTAACTCCCCACATTTTTCAAACACTGCTATTGTAAAAAGCATGTGTACATAACATTCTGCCAGAATAGAGAGTGTCCAACTCTACTATTCATGTGGTGATATTTTAATAAGCATCACACCTTTGTGTTACCAAAAAATCACCAAGAAACTTCAAACGACTCAACCAAAAATCACCCTATTGCCTACACCTGGAATTAGGGTAAATTATGGAATTAATACCATTTTAGCAGAGGGAAAAGGACTTCAAAGTTGTGAATTTCAGTGAAATACTTCACAAGTCCATTTCTTTTTCTGATAAAGAACTCAATTATTTTTTTCTCTGATCCAACCCCCTATTCCATGTTTCAAAACTAGGAAAGACTTCTTTCAGCATGAACTTAAAAGACAAAAGAAAAACATTTGCACAGCAAAGCCTTTACTCTTCTTATTTTCCTCTTTTGCCACTCCCCCATAATCTAGCCTTATTCAACAACAAAGTCAAAGTTTTTGCATAGAATGTAGCAGATTTTCTTCATTTAAGATACTCACTAAACAAGTCCTAATAGAGACAGGACCTAGAATTCTTTTCACTGTCCGCTATTTACTCCTCTATTTACTGACTCAACAAACACTGCAAAGCTCCTCCCTTTCATGGTCCCTGCGGTACACCAGCACTGCAAAGATGGGCGAGACATGGGCGGGCTCTTGAGGAATTTACATCTAGGAGAGCCTCAGAGACATAAACAAATAATTGTAGTACAGTATGAATAGAATGAGTCTGTGATAACCATGGTGTTGGCACAAAGTCAAGAGACTGGGGGAAACGAATAACAGAAATACTTAAAAAGAAAAGCATGTTCCTAATTTTGTAATTTTATTAGGCTTTTACAGGGATGATAATTTCTCTCGTTGGAAAAGAATTTAATAAAGGGTTGAAATCTATGGCTTATAAAATATTCAAAAATATTTGTTTTTTTAAATTGTGAGATAATTTACAATAAGATGGAAACACACTTGTGTTGCATTCCACAAGTTATAATGGAGGAAGGGCTCCTTAGTTCCGTTCAAATAATACTGGTGAATATCCTTATGTGCCAGGTGACCTGCTAATTATTAGGGATGCAGAGATGGAGACAAATGTTTCCGTCCTCCAGAGGCTTATAGTATAGAAATAACAAGTGACATGTTAATGAATATTTATATCAATGCAACAATAAAAATACATAAAAGTCCAAAAATAATACAGAGAAAAGGGGGACCAGTTGTGTTGGGAAGTGCTTAGAGATGGCCACATAGAGAATATGAGGCCTGACGGAAGTTGGGATGATGAATAGGCATTTGCTCAATGGACAAATAAGGAAAGCTATAGGAAGAAAAAACAGCATATATGAAGGCACAGCAGTGGGGGAATACCTAGAAAAAGATGTATGTGTCATCACAGTGTATGTTAGTATTCTACCTTCTGAGGGCATTCATGGGAAGTATCAAATAAAACAATAATCATAACTGGTAAAGAACTATTTGGACTTGTAGCAAACATCAAGGAATAGTATATAGTCATATATCCTCAAATAAAAAGCATAGATACTATAAGTGAACAAATACCTATATATAAAACCTTTCTCATGTGAATTTTCAACCAGTTAGGCATAGAGGTTTACTCTATGACTGATGTGTCTTTTTTTTTTACTCGTGTATCCCTAGAACCTAACAATTTCAGCAGATAGCAGATGCTCAAGTAGTTGCTGGGTAGATGGGTGGACAGCTGAATGGCTGGATAGCTGGGTGGATGGGTAGATGGATGGGTGGGTGGATGGATGGATGGGTATATGGGCGGGTGGGTGGATGGATGGATGGGTATATGGGCAGGTGGATGGGTGGGTGGATGGGTGAGCAGGTGGATGGGTGGATGGGTGGATGGATGGATGGGTGAGTGGATGAATGGATGGGTGGGGGATGGATGGATGGGTGGGTGCGTGGGTGGATGGATGGTTGGATGGATGGATGGATGGATGGATGGATGGATGGATGGATGGATGGATGAATGGATGAATGAATGAATATGTTTACTCACCACCAAGGCAAAAACAAACCAGCTTTCCAGCTTCTGAATGATATCAGAAAGACAAATACTTGTCTGGGACAAAATTAATTTCCTTTTTTGTAATTATTTCATTTATAAATGGACCTCAAAAATTCACAGAAGTCATAGACACTACAGATATAAACAATGATTCATCAGTATTTAAAAGGTGAGCAGTCTCATTTGACACTGAAACAAAAACAAAAATATTTTAATCACTTCTCTACTGCTAAGTTATCTCTAATGTAAGCAAAGTGGTATCAATAGTTTGTGTGGGCCCAAAGAAAAGTCACTCCACTAAGAAGTTGACTTAGGGTCCAGTACAACAAGAATAAGGGTAGGGTGTGAATTTTCTTTCTCAGTCAGCACTGACCCCTGGGAGTGGGTAGAGAACAGGAGAAAATAAGGATCCTATGCCCCTGGCTGCTTTTTTACCACTTGCTAAAGCCAGTCCCCCATGATTCTATAAGTGCCAGGAGAAATTTCCTTAGAAGAAATTACCATGCCCAGAAACCATGTACTTCTGATTATTAACTATCATACACATCCCAGCAATCATTTGTAGGCACCAGAGATACTGATAACACTCTTTAAATGATTTTAAAAATACAGATAGTTGTAAAAAGCCTTACATAAAATCTGCAGAAGCTGAAAGATATTTATCTAACATCTTTCAGTTAAAAGCTTCCCTCATTACATGATTTTTCATGTTTTCCCCGGGCTAATTTTTGAAGCAGGCTTGTGTTTTTCTACAGATATAAGGGGTAGGAAAGCTGACCTATCCATGAAGTTTTCTTACAGACAGGGGTGGAGTTAATTGAGATCACTCACACCCTATTAGTTTTATTTGTCCTTCTCTAATATTTATCCATTTTATTAGTAAAATGACAAGAAACATGTCTGGGAGACTAACATCCTAACATTCTCTAGCTCCTGGCATTTCTCCATTTGAGCAGATTGATGTTACTCTCTTTAGTGGTTGCTATCTCTTGATTTGTGTTTCTAAAAGTAGAGGCACAAGATTAACTTTGCCAGAATCGCTAGGGAAGCTTTTTAAAGATGCAGAGTCCTATGCCCCTAGACCTACCGGTTTCCAAACTTCTGAAAGTGGTTTTCAGAAATATGCACTTACATACTTTTTAAAAAATTGTCAAAGTGATGCATGCACATAGCAAAAAAAAATAGCATCAAAATATTATAATGCATAAAATATCTCCTGCCCTGCCCCTTCCACCCTCCAGGCCCATTTCTCAGAGGTACTCAGTCAGTTTGTATACTTTTAGATGTTCCTTCTGGTAACTTCCTCCACACCTCTAATTAATGTGTTTATGCTGTTGTCTTGATTTAATAAGACAAGGCCTATATGTACTTACTTTCAGAAGAAATTGAAAGGTTAGATCTCTTATCTCCCATCTGATTCTCCCATCTTCTCCCAGAAGAGTTTTGCAACTAATTTAGTAATATGTGTACTGTTTCTGCATTATTGTGACTTTGCAGATTGATGCACCAACCCTGGTGGTGTACTATTAATACATTGTTCCCTTAAGTCACTTTGTGGAGTTTCACTTTGTCTTTCTCTCATTCCTGCAATATCTTTCTTAAAATAACACTTTTTTTCTCCAAAAGAACTATCATAAAAGGTTCTCTAGAGGGTCTCCTTTTTTCTGGGCTTCCTCTGTCCCCCTGCTCCTGTCTGGGCTGGCTGGACTCCTGGGGACTTTTCTTCATGTTTCTCCCAGACAGAATCCACTGTTATCTGTGTTCACATCCTGTTTCTTCATGGATACTCCCTTCAATAGAGCACAATCCTTATAGGTCTTGTGATCTTGGATTGTCCATATTTTAGAGTGAAACACTGAAAAGTTACTTGGGAGTTCTGTATTTGTGGCAGAGTTTAAAGACTAGCCAGCTTTTATCTGGAATCCTTAGGCAGGGACAGAACATGAAAGTCTGTTAAATCATCTCGGATTGCAGTAGGTGGTGGGAGTTCTGCATGCGGGTGGACAGAGCAGATCTCTATATTCTTATATCAGATGTTTCTCAATCCCACACCTTTCTGGTATTTGGCAGAGCAACTGAAAGTCCTTCGAGTCCATGTTTCCTACCACCCCAAGAACACGACTAGAACAAGAATAAGCAAACACTTTCTGTAAAGGGTCAAGTAGCATTTTAGGCTCTGTGGGCCAGGTGGTCTCTGTCACAACTGTTTAACTCTGTTATTATGAAAGCAGCAGTAGACAGCACATGAACACATGGGTCTGGCTGTGCTCCAATGAAGCTGTATTCACAAGTACAAGCTGTAGCAGATTTTGCCCCATGAGCCACTGTTTACCAACCCCCACTCTAGTATAGACCTTCCAAAGCCAGGATATATCAGTTAATGTGCCTAAATTCATATTCCATATTCTAAGGTTCTCTTGAGCTGTCCCATTTTATAAAATAGCCCCTTTCTGTCAGATAAGAGCTTTACTCAAGTTCTCTTCATTGCTGTGTGTTCATTCATTTCAGTCTTTGTTAAAGGGGATAGCCATGTGTGTTCAGATTGTCATGTTGAACTAGAAGTCTTAAAACCACTGCATTATTATGTGCATCGAAGTTTGAGAACCACTGCATGTAGTTGTAGCAAGAAGACTCCTTTACCACCTACCGCACAGCTCAGCAGATATTCTGCAGCCTTATTCTGACCTTTTCTCAACCAAGCCTATACTCAGAATTGCTTTGATGGAGTATTTGTGAATTTTCCTGGGGACTAACTTTTGGGGTAGAGTCCTTGGCCATCTACCCAATAAAACAAAGCTAATTTAATCCTTAAATTTATCTATGTCAGTCTAGGACATTGAACTCGGAGCAATTTCTCATTCTTTGGGGATTTTAGCATTGTTTGGATGCATTGCAATCCTATGATTGCATTATGTGAAATCTTTTACCCTTCTTGCTTTCTAGGGAATGGCAAAGATTAACCTGAAGTCATGAGTGTTGTGTGGGCTGATGACCACTCTACTCTCAATGTGACAGTCTTTGCCTCTCTTAGGGGGCCCTCAGTACTGATTCTCCAATTAATGTCTACCCGATGCTTTCCCACCCCACCAACCCCAATGTTCTTTAGTCCACTTTAATCATTATTAGCTCCTTAGCTGTTTAATAAAACTCCATGGTTGTTAAACATCTCCTCAGAAAGAGCAATATGCACAAGAAAGTCTAAGAAACAAGTCACTAATGTTTTCCATGTCTTTTCCCACCACCTGGTAATTAACATACATCCAGAGCTGGCTTTTGCATTTTGAGCACACACAGCTTTGGTCTCTCCCTACCACTGCTCTCTTACTGATTGGCTACCTCATAAAAACATCTTAGTGCATCAGCCAGTTCTTCATCACAACGGACCTTCACAGCCAAGCGTTCACATTCAGAAGGTGGTGCAAACCATTTAGATGTTCCTGTCAATTGCCAGAAGCAAATGAATTAATTGGCGAAATATCATTTTTCTGTGGTTTGTAGTATCTGTTTAGTTTTCCACTGCTACATCACAAACCACTCTCATGGTCCCACACTCTTGCCTACGGTCAGCTGAGTGGTTCTCACCTGTGAGGCTCCCTTTGGGACTCCCACCCAGCTGCAGGCATCCAGGAGCTCTCCTGGGGGTGGGGTATGCAAGGTGGCTGTATGCACAGTTGACTCCTCAGCTGGGAGGCACAGGGCTCCTGAAGACTGGCAAGGCATCTTTCTCTACACATGGTCTTACCAATAAAGGGGCTTGACTGATTGACATGATGGCTTAGGGCTCCAACAGAACAAGAGGGAACGCTGGCAGGCCTCGTCTGATACTGGCTCTGCACCATTTCAACCACCTTCTGTTAATCAGGGCAAGTCACAGGTCAGCCCAGACTCCAGACAAGGGAAACTAGGCCCCACATTTTGATGAGAGAAGCGGCAAATAATGTCTAAGACTCTCTTGTCTACTTCAGTCACCCTCCTGTGGCCTCTTTGTTTCTGAATTCCTAAAGTTTATTCAAAATTCCCTGAGAAAATTATCTTTTACTTTCATAGGCACTCTACTTTCCCACCATCTTCTGGCACAGAAGTGTTGGTGATGTTTTGCATTCCAGTTCTCTGTCGTGCTATGAGTAAATAATCTTGAGTCGTAATACCACATTTTGAGAGTACGAGGAGTAAAATCACCAGGTCTCTCTCTTTCTCATAAAACAGGGGAAGTGGTGGCACCAGTTCAGTTTGTAAGATCCAGCAAAATATTCAGGCTCAGATCCATGTTTGGATAATTTTCTAAATAATCCCTTGATACTCAAATCGATTGTTCCTTTTTAGCTATTTATGAACTTCAGATTCTACCCAAAAAATCATGTACTCAATACAAGCCATAAAGTGGAATTGAATTTTTAGTTAACTCACCAGCAGAGAAGAAATAAGTTGTGCTTGTTTAGTGTGTCAATATATTTATTCTTTATTCTTTCCAAACACATAGAACTTTCAAAATCTCACTTCAGTCTGTTCAAGTACCTGTCTCCACTGCCAGTGATCTATCCTCCGATCAATTACAGGAAATCTTACAGCAAGAGCGAGAGCCATCCTAGATATTTGCTATCCTCTGTCCTCTTTTTATGATGATATGTAGTTGATATGGATGTCAGAGTTGACAAAATATTTGATTTTGCCTTACAAAACCAAGCCTGTTGAAAAGATTTTTAAAAAATTGTTGCACTAATCCTTAAAATCATGCCATGCTTAACCAATAATTCACTTAGTTTTAGGAAGGAAGTAACCCATGTCAGTGCCATTGCAGTACCACTTTTTTGCACATTTCTTTTCTTTCTGTGTGCATGTCCTGTACGGTGCTCTTATGCCCTCTTCATTTAAAATCAGTCTAGATAAAAGCTCATGTGAGAAGGAATAACTACTGTACAAGTACTATCTGTCATTGTTGCCCAGGATCAAGAACTTTATTCCCATTTTAGTACAGATATAGCAAAGTTTGTGCCTTTTTTTTTCTAGTTTTTAGTACCAGTATCCATTTGGATAAGTCATCCAGTAATTGAGCTACAATATTGGTGACTATTTACCTATTAACTCTGTGGAAGTCCATATACCTAAATATGCTTTTATTACTATTATTTTTAAGTTATTCTGCATAAAAGCTTTATATTAATGGGTAGTGCAGGTTCAGTGGCCCTCCTAGGAGCTAAAGGAGAAAGCAGATGGGGTTTCCACTCAGTCTGAGAGCAGAGCTCAGAACAGTGCCAGACATTATAACGCCAGGAATGTTACATTGCAGTACTATTACAGGGGACAAAGTTGGCATTTTAAAAATGTGAAAGCTTACTATTTAAGGTTAATGGAAGTGTACTGGAGATTACAGGGTCACCATTACCTTTTGATGCTTACTCTGTGGTCAGAGGAGGTGGGTGGTTGTCAGCACATTGTGAAACATTTGAAATAAAGGAATTCTTTAAACTCGTTTAAGAAGTTTTTATCATTTTGGCTTTTTAGGTCTAGGGCCAGGATCACCAATTTTCTTGCTTATAAATGCCAAAAGTATCCAAATAGATACAAAGATTTATCAGATTCTGGTGTCTGGATTGGCATATATGATTTTGTAGACATCAAATTCATTAATTCCTACTACTCTCTCTCCCTTAATTAGTGGAACTGGGTGTTTGGTTCATCAGGAAACAATCTACTTTTTATAAAAGGTGATTTTTTTTTTTAATCTGCCCCCTACCCCATCTAAATTGTGAACTCTTATCATTTGCCATCCTCCCTCCCCTACACCTGATTATAAGCTGTCTGAGGTCAGGGACTGCATCTGACTTGATCATTAATAAATCCCCCCAAGCTTAGTTCACTACCAGGTATATGGCAAATATTCAACTTACTGACCCAACAGTTGAATGACGCTTTCTGCGCAGCACTGATTTGCTTACATGATTCCTATGGAGTCATAAGATTTGTTACAATATAGATTCTCCTATGATTATTTATGTTCCCTTTAGAGAATTATTTAAGGCTTTTGTCTGCTTTAACTAAACATTTGATCAGATGAGTTATTATTCCATCTAAAGTACTTAGAATAGGACATGACATATGGAATTACTCAAAATTGGTAGCCACTATTCATATTTATAAGACCATCTTCCAGTAAATTGAAGAAAGCTTTAGTATTCTGGGAGTGATAAACACATAAAAGGAGCTATGAACACCTTAGGATGTTCTCCTTTCGGACCCCAGAAATGAAGTGATTCTGTGTTGAACACTTACGACAAAACCACTCTTGCACCTTTATGTAGTATTCAGCTTAAAGGAGATAAACCAGAGAATTTTCAGAATTGTGGTGTCATGTTGACAACCCTTATTCCGTTGGTAGACTGGCAGCTAAAATAGGACATTTGGCCTCTTTCATGTGCACATACCACTGAAAATTGGGCGAGGTGCCATTTAGGTATGTCATGGGATTCTTACACCTGCTTGCTGGACACATTTTAGAGAAGTCTATAATTGAATCCTCATTTGTTTTATGAAAAACTCATTTTTTTATATTAAAACCCACTCTAAAAATAAAAGCAAGTCAATCCTGAATCATCACAAACAAAAAGGAAAGTCTAGAGAAGATAAGATAGTGGCAAAATGTATGAGGCAAGGTTAATGTTTCCATTAAGAGAAATAATACTCTCTGAATTAAATACCTATATAGGGTGTTGGTACACATCCCTGCAGATTTTCCTGTGGGCTTTTAAGTGCTCAGTGAAAAGTTTAACTGCACAGACACACATACACACACACACACACACACACACACACACACCATCACCTATAGACATGTGAGATGTGAGAAAAGAGGCAAGAAATATGTCTTTCATTGTTTCATCTGCTGAGTCTTAGATCTGAGTTCATAATTATAAATCTCTTAGCATTCCAAATGAGAAGACTTCACTGAAGTCAATAGGAGATAAATTACCATGTATACCTTTGTTTATAAGCATAATTCTGCTGGTTTTTGCAAGCCAGTGAAATTAGAGATGGAGTGCTCTGGAGTCTGCAAATATCAAAACTGCTGCAGCTGCAGAAACATTATTCCCCCATCCAGTGTGATGACTGTGCCTTTCGCATGCTCCAGCTGAGGATTTGCATCCACTGACAAGAGCACACGCAGTAAATCTTGTGTCATCATCTAATTTATCATTTTGTTCAAAAATCCAACTCCGTAAGGTGAATTTTGCATTTCTTAATGGCAAGAACTATTGTCAGAAAGGAAAGCATCTCACCACACGTAGGAGATATTGATAAGGAGGTGGGAGCTTTGTTTTGTGAAACCAAGTTTAGCAACCTGGAATCGCCTTTCTGTATTTCAACACCTTTATATTCCTTCCCTCTTGGTTTTAAAGTGTGGGGTCCTGAAATTTTCACTCCTTTTACTTCTTTACTGTTTTTCCTATTTTCTCACCTACCTAGAAAAAGAAAGAATACAGATATATTTCTCCCACTTTCTCATGAGAGTGAAAATGTTTGGCATGAGAAAATGGACTTAGATTGTAACATCTAAATTTAATGTGAAGCACTTAACCATACTTTTAAGCATGGTGACAGACAAATTATGTAGCAACATTGGCATTTTTTCCAGAACGGCTTCTCTTGGACTTATATATAAGATTGTGATCCTCCACAGGGACATAAAAGCTTTGATGTGCTAGAGTAATAAGGTTTAAAGTGGGTGTGTGCACACACGCATGTACTGGGGCCAGGTACAGCAAGAGCTGGAGCGACAATCTGCCCTGCACGCGAACATTCCTGGGAAAACATGGTGCCAGGATTTTCCAGTCATTGACATCCGCCTGCAGGCTACATCGGTGGTGACCGTTGTAATCTCAGAATTTACAAAGTAGAACCTCAAGTACAAGCTAAAAGATATGGAATTGTTTTCAGTATTTTCCATCAACGCTGAGTCTGTGAGAATGTTTCTTTTCATAAAACGCTAAGGTCATTTCTCCTTTGGAAAAAAAAAATAACTACCTGCCATTTCCTAGAGAAAAGGTGACATTTTTCTATGAAAAGGAGACATTTTGCCCAGAGGCAAGTGAGGCAGTTTCTGGGATTGCCTGACAGTGAGTTTACATAAGAACAGAACAAGATGCTGTGCCTCTGGCAGAAATGACATTTTCCTCCCTATTCAGAGTTGCAAATTCTAAAAAATACAAAACTGATTTTTTGGTGATATTTCTCCTGGTCTGTTATTGATGTGTGCAGTGACATTACTAATTAGTGTTATGAACACATGCCGTGCTGAACAAGGAGAGGTTAGACAAAGATGGCAGGAGAAGAACTGAGCCTGAGACAGATCAGAGTCCAAGGCTCCCCACTGGATTTCTGTTGCCCACCAATCTTGTTCTGTTTCACAGTCCACCTAGCATCTCACAGCACCGGTATTCCCATCTATTAATAAGTATTCAAAATCAATAGAGCTGTTTTATTATTCCTTTGTCTAACCCACTTTACCGTGGGATGCTGAGGGGCAGTTTTCATAGGGTTGGCTCTAGGGCCCATGAACCTCCCCCGGGGCCACTGTGGACCTGCCCACTGCAGGGAACTCCCCCACTCTCACCCTAGTCTATATAAACAGGCTGAAGAGAAGAGAAGATGATCTTCAGGGCGACCCTCCTCCTGTGGGTGCAGCCTCGGTGTTCAGGCATGATCCAGTCATCCCCACGAGCGGTGTTTCCATCCCCATTGCTATCCAAGGGGGTCGAGGGGAGAGGCTGTAAGGGAATCACTCACTGAGGTTAAGATTGGCAAAAAGATGGAGATGGTGGTCTGGTTTCCAAAACCACAGGTAAATAATCAAGCGTTGGACTTGTTTCCTTTCCCCATCAAAGTAGAAAAAAGTGAATTGGAGCAAGATGGTAGGATAGACTGAAGACGTTGCATTGAAGCCACTGCAACACTGTATTTGGCATAGCAAGTGCTCTGTGGTTAAAGTGACCGCAGGGAAGTGAGTTCGATTTGAGCCAGCTCTCTCCCATGTACCACTCAGGAGAGCTGCCTGCTGGGCAGGGAAAAGCCAGCATCCACAGTTTGGACAGTGCTCCAGCATGGCAGCAGCAGCTGGTGGAGATGAACAAGGCCAGGCTTGCACCAAACTCTGCACTGGCCCTGGGATGAGTGCACAGAGTCAGCCCCGGGTAGAGCAGCCACTGCATGGACACCTGCCACTTCAGTGGCCGGTTACCATTTGCTGGACCACAGCCACAGCCAACACAGAAGACTGTTGCAGCAGTTACATAAAACCCTTCCTCTCTGCACAGAACGCAGTGGAAGGACTAGACCTGAATAGTGGAGGAGGGAGGAGGCAGTGACTCAGAGGTAGACCATGCCCCCCACCCCATCCCCAGTCTCAAAGCTGTCCAGATCCCAGTAGAAGCCCATGCAGAGCATAAGAGGAAAAGATATTTCAACCAAGTTTGAAATTGAGGCTTGAACAGGGCTGGACATATTATAGCCCAAAGTGACTTAAAAGTTAAATTTTTTCCCAAGCTGTCACTAAGGAATAGGAAGGAGGGATGAAATAGTAACTGTAGAAGAAAACTACTTCATGTTTTTACCCCTTCCACCTCCCCCAGATGAGACTGCTCCATGAACAGGCTGCATGTACACTGAGTACCCACCATGTGTCAGTCATCCTTTTAGGTCCTGGGAACCTGTGGATGAATAAGGCAGTCTCTGCCATAAGGGAACGAGGTGCCAAACAACTTCAAATGGCACCTGGAGATACATACTACAAGGTATGCGTACAGACTGCCAAGGAAGGGCACTGGAATGAGTCTCTCCCAAGGAGGGGCTGTGGGGAGAGGCTATTTCACAGAGGAAGTGTGATTCAGAGACCCAAAAGCAAGTTATGAACTTATTAAGTGTTCCACTTAAGGGGAATATTGTGTGCAGAAGTGCAGCCATCCATTCGTTCAGCAGGCACATATGTGAGCTTTTACTAGGAGCTGGAAGCTGCACCAGGTAGGATCTCCTAATCAGATGAAAACAATGTGTTGTTTGCAAGGATCCAAATCTAGGGGACATGGAAAACCATGGACAGTTTGTTATGCCTGAAACCTAAGAAGCGGCAGAGAAGGAAGACAGAAATAGAAGTTGAGGTGAAAGGCTTCTAGGAGCTTAATATGGATGAGAATCATAAAATGTACTCAGGAGACATGGAGGGGTTGTTTGGCAGGGGAGCAACCTGATTGAGTGTGCATCTGAGGAAGGTAATGTGGGTCCGTATGAAATGTGCCTTGTAGAGAAGTAGGCAGGGGTCAGAAGAGAAGCTAAGAAATGTGCAGGGTCTCTTGTATTTTCCTCTCCAAACTCACCTCCTCTGACTCCATTTACGGACTCCACAAATGGGCTTGCGTGCCCTAGAGCTTCCAGCTGGGCTCCGTGAGTGGGAAGGAGCCACAGGGATCAGAGGCAGAAGAGGGTGAGGGCCTGGCACCTAGTGCCCCGTTCCTTCGCTGCCAGCCTGCTGTGTGCAGGGTGCCCGCCTGTGGGAGGTCTCAGCTACAGCAGCCATGGGAGGAGACAGAGGGCATGCAGATACCTGGGCAGGAGAATCGGTGCTTCTTCTTGTCTGAGTGACAGGTGAGTGAAGAATGAGTTGAGTATGTTTGCTTGTTTGAGTTTCATGCTTGGTCTAGGCGGTCTGCAGTGCTTTTAGAAGCAAGTTTGGAGCGTTTTAACCTAATGAGAATGTTTTAATAACTCTTAAGTTACAAGGAATGAGGCTAAGTTAGAGAATATGTGAACAGGGCTTATATAAGATTTATAAGATTCAACATCTATAAACTGTCTCCCATCAAAGCCAAATAAGCTCTTGACTCCATAATTTACATTTTCTTTGTTGAGTGTTCTATTTTATGATTTCCTTTCTGATTCCTCTCAGGAAGCAGTGGTAGCAATAAGATTCATTTCTTGCTGCCAGCAAAGTCCATACTGTTAACAACTCAGTAGGATGGGAGAGGGAAAGAATTATATGCCAAAGTCAGCAACATGGAGAATGCAGAGTGCTTGACATGGAACAGCTGCCAAAAGGAAGAAGCAACAGCCTTGTTTTCCATCAAATTCTTTTAGGTTTTTCCAGATGGGAGAACAACCACAAATGGGTGAAAGTTATACAGAAACAGATTTTGACTCATTATAAAAAATAGCTTAATGACAGAGCTGCCCTACAGTGGAATGGGTTGTCTGACTAATATTCATTTGCTGAGAGTTTAATGACACTGTGCCAAACTCTTAATATACAGTATCAGGTGTAACCTCTATAATAACCTGATGGGATAGATAAATTATCCTTATTTTATAAATGAGGAAGCTGAAGTTCAGAAAAGTTAAACTAACCTAAGCTAAACCCCACAGTATGTGGTAAGACTGAGATGCAAACCCCCTCTTGACCCCTGTGTTACCACCTTTCAGAAGTCAAGTCAGCTCCCCAGAGACGGAGGCTTACTCAGAGTCTGAATAATCACCTCTCAGGTATTTCTGCTGTGGTTGGAGGGCGAACCATGTGACTGGTAAAGTCAGCGTGTCTAAGGGGGCGACATTAGGACGCTCTTCTCCACCTGCCTTCTCTTCCCCCCCTCCCCCATTCCCAGACTTCCAAGGAGTGCTTTGTGGGGGGAGGGTGGGGGAGAGGATTTATTCTGTAAAACAAATTCTATGTTTTTTATTAACAAAGAAAGACAGTGAGGGAAAGTTCTAGGCAGAAGAAAAAAATCTGTTTCCTTTTCAGTAATTTGTGTACCCCTGTCTGGCTGGTTAAAAAGAAAATTTTAAAGTCAGTACACAGAATGCATATATTTTCTATGAGCACAGGTTTTTCCTCCTTGCCTTATGCCTCAGGTTTTTGCCCCCAGTCCTCATTGATGTCAGGGGGTGGGGGTCGGCCAGAAAATACATCTAGAAGCCATCTCACATATTTTATCAATAAGTGATACCATGTTTTGTTATAAAGAAGTACTGAATTAAAGGTGATCCAAAGCTTCTTGGAACAAGACATCTGAAGTAATTTTTTTTAAGTATGCCCGCTATCAAAGCTATCTAAACACGGAACTTGGAGTCCTAAGATGATTTCACATGATCACGGAGGTTCAAATGAAACATTTTTCTGTGGAAAGAAGCCTGTGAACACAAAAAATTGACCTAACTAGTTAGACTAATTTGTAATGAAGTAGGATTCCAGGGCAGGTCTCTGAGGCTCCTAATTCCAAACTATCTCCCCCAGATTAAGTACTTGGGAACCCTCATTTACTTTCAAGCATGGAACAGATGAAGAAAAGTAGTGTTACCTAAGAACTGATCACAAGAGGGTTGATGTTTTCTTAAGACTACACAGCATATAGAAACATCTTTGAAGTTTTCATACTAATCCAAACATATTATATCTCCTTTACTTGAAAGGAAAAGTCTGAATGTCCTTGCCGCACATGTCCGAGAAGCTGAAGTAAGGAATGAGGTCCCCCGAGAAAAATCAATTACAGGCGGTGGTTCATAACAATTCGGTGCTGAGAATTTGCATCATCATCCATTCATGTCTAAAACCTAAGTACTATTTGCTATCTTTGCCTAGTAAACCTCTGGGGTCTTAATATTGTTAAAATAAGATTATGACTACGAAAATATTGTGAAAACTACAAAAGATACTTCAATTGAAAGTTAGTTCGATGGTGATTTGTATTCTTAAATATCTTAATGTATCACTCTTTGCATTTTAACTTACTATACGAATATGCATTCTTCCGGTGTTGTCAGTCTGTCTAATTAGATTATAGGCTCATTAGGTGGAGGCCAGTGGCTAATTCTGTGTTTGGTACAAAAACAGTACATTGTTAGTATGTAATCACCATGGTCTCCTGTTCTGGCTCAGCAGGAAATAACAATACATCTTCTGAAAGCCCATAGAGTGGAAATTCCCCCTGCAGAGGGTGGGAAGGCAAAAAGGACAAATGAATTTTCTTTCAGCACTCAAAGGGTTCCATCTTTTACAACTGTACAATAGTGAAGCTACTAACCTAAAGATAGAAACTCAGTCTAAATAGGTGTAAAAGAAAAAAATCAATATGTGGTAATTGTTTTATGCAAAACTGTTCAATTCCAAAAGAACTAAAAGTTTGTAGAAGCAAAAATAATAGCAACAAATAAAAAGTTCCAAGATGTGTTATGTCATTTGGGGAAATAAAGCAAATACTTCATGTGTGGAACTTACTCGTGAGTGTCCCCAAACTGTTTAAAGAAAGGCTAACTCAGTATTACTTAGAGAATAACAAGTGAAGCAAGAGTAGGGAAAGTATTAGTTTACCTAGTTCATAAACAAAGGTGGGGGGGGGGAAAACACTCAAAAAAGCTCCAGGATTCAGAGTTCATCAGTTCTGGGGCCAGAATCCCTGATTGCTCATCTGCTATGCTACACAGTTTATAGACTCTATAGGGATTTAACAGAATCTACTCACTTTGGGATTAAAATTTAAGTTCTGCTCAAATTGTTGATAAAAGAAGTTCCACATTTTCTTCTTAGTTGAATCCCTCTTGGTTTGCAACCAAGGTTACCATGGTGCTTTATTTAGCTTAATTGAAGTCTTCAAAATAAGTCTTATTTAGCTCTGCTAAAGCAAAGGCAGAGAAAACAAAATTATCCACTTCCCATTGTCAGGTGGATTCTGTAAGAGATTATTGATAGGTTAATAGTAGAAAAAATTTTTAGCAACTTTATTTTTAATGATATGTATGCAAAGGGTTACAGAGTTCTTTTTCTTACCAGCTAAGTAGAGCATCCTTTCTGAAAATATCATTAACGCCACTTGGAGTTCATGTAGAAATCAACTTAAGCATCTCAAAATGCTTAAACAGCTTCTTCTATAATCCCCTCAATGTAAAGGAGAAGAAAGGGCAGGAATTCATTGCATCTGTGTCTACATTAAAATGCAGTGACAAAGATGAATTCTTATTTTTGTGCACCCAGTTCATTACTGGGCTAAAATCTTATGGAAGAGAAAGGAATACATAAGCTTTTATTCACTTCAGTGTCAGGTAGTGGAGACAGCTTTGTGTTTGGAGGCATTTCCATCCAAAGTAATAGTTATAGGTGACAAAGTGACATTTTTTAAAAGAGATCTATCTGTTAGTAATATGAACAAGGAATGTAATTTGAATTTTTGTCCATTTTTGAATGTCTGTTTTTAAAGATAGCTTAATGTTCTAGTTAAGTCTTATATGTTTAATATATTAATTGAATTATATATGCATATATAATAAATATTGATTTTGAAAACTAAAAAATAAAAGGAGTAGCAAAGTATTAGAGATTATTCTTTGTCACTCTGACACAGATGCACAACTAAAAAACTTCCCACTGGGAATACCCTGGGATATATTTTTGGAAGTACCTAAACCCAAAGACTTCTGATGTAACAAAATATCTTCTGGTTGTTTGTAGAAATGGCAAATCTTCCATCACAGAAAAGGTTTAAAAGAAGAATGTTTTGGGGTGAGCCAAGGGAAGTATAGGAAATTGTTGAAGCAAAGCAAAATCAATACTGAGAAAGGTGAGGAAGATAGAGATAGGGAGAGAAAGATGACCACTTCTTCCAGCAAATGAAGAATATGTTTGTATACCTGCAAACGAATTCTGAAATTAAAAACTTGCTAAAATAAAATGAATTAAGGTAGAAATTATGAAAAAGCAGAACAGAAAAAAAAACTTATTTTGAAGACTTCATTTCTTAGCTTCTTAATATATATTTAATCTTTATTTGAACAACAGTTTGCAATTTGGAATATAATAGAGTCTGAGCTAATTGGCCAAGAATGATCATATCCTTTAAAACTAGCTTCTGGCATAACGTCCAGTCTTCTCAAGGCCTGTAATTACTGATGTGTGTATGTGAGCAAGGAACCGTGTGATTCAGTTGAGCTCAATGGGCTAGTAATAATACCCCTGATGAATGTTTGAAGCCCTCTAAGGAAGAATTCACTGTAAATAGCATGACTAAAATCTATAGACAGCAGTGTTTGTAGGAAATAAAAGAAATAACAGGATGTATCATCAACTCTTATTTCAAGGAAGGTGGCAAAATATGCAATCCTGCCAAGTATATGCCAGTTACTGCAACTCGCTTTGGAACATGAGTTAACCCTCTAGCCCACAGATGTTCGAAGCCCAGTTGATGTCTCTCACTTAATACAAGGTCATTACTTAATGATTTCACTTAGCTATATGAAACCAAAATGCAGAAGAATTCCAAGTGGCAGATGACACAAACTGTTCACCAGAACAGTTGACTTAGAAACTTGGGAAAGAAACTTCTTATTTCTTGCCTCAGTATCCTCTACCCAAAAAAATATGAAGAGAGATTAGATTCCATCTTAGGTCCTCTCCATCTCTAAAACCATATAAATGGCCAATTGTGGACCCAAAAATTATAAGTGTTGGTCTAATAATAATGTAAAACTGTGGCCTTTAGAATGCATACCCAAATCAGCATGGATAAAGTTCATCCAGGATAAAGGGCTGAGCCCAGCAATTAACTCTGGGTATCAATATCCTATCCTCTAATAGAAATAACCACAGTAAGTTTAATACAATCTAATAGAATCAAAACATAGGCACCAACAAAGGCACAGTCAGCTAATTTTGTGATTTCAGATGAATGTATACACAAGAAACTACACAGCCAAAAGACAATGACATAAAATGTCTAATGATACTGGAGCCTGACTTGGCCATACCACACAATCACTGTAATTGACTGAGAAAGAATGATGGTTAAAGTTACCACGCAAAAGGCAATGGATTGAAACACAGTCAACTCAGAGGCCACGAGGCCATGTGTGGACAAGTCTCTTGTTAACACTGATAAATTGTTACCAAAAGAGCCAATTCTAACCTTTCAAAGTTACGGATCATTACTCCCCCGGGCTAGCTGTGGGCAATTTGTATTATAACTGAAGTCCATCTTTGTACTAGGTCTTCTTTTTCTATGTCCTCTTCCTTTGTTGATAGTATAATTACTCCACAGAGAATTATCTGTTCTACAAAGTTCCACTCTTCTATGTCCATTCTACCTCCAATTTCTCCCATTACCACCACGCAAATGTAGACAATAAATCAGAGCTGCTACTTCCAAGGTATTTCTTATTCTATAGTTAAGTCCTACACCAGTGCTAAGACATAAATTATTTTTATAGAAAATGAGCATGCCAGATGAGTCTGCCTTCTTTATCCCATAACATAGCTTCTTTTCTTTTAACCTCTTCTAAAGAAATGAAAGCCATCATCCAAGGAAGTCATGAAAAAGCAAAAGAGGCGTTAGTAAATACTTCATCTGCATTGTATCTGTTAACATGTCATTTTAAAATACATGTTATATAATAAAACATCCATGGCAATAGTATTCACTCTGAGAATATAGTATGTAGCTCCTGAGCTACCTTTTCCAGTTTTCTACAGGGCTTGTGCCATTTAAGACAGTGTGAGTTGATTATAATATTATTCAAAGATTAGTCACTTATAAAATTAATTTATCATTGCACTGTCATGCACCAAATTTCCGGTTGCATGATAAATAATACAGAAGCATTCAGTTTGATTAATCTTTCTAATACTTGTGGAGGATGTGAAGTCTTTCAAAGTGAGCAGCATCTGACTATGGTTAACTTCATGTAGGCTGACTCCTATCTCCATGCTAAGTCACGTCTCCAGAGCTCCCAGGCTGAAAACTTTCTTCCTGTAATTCATTTTAAGTCACAAATACCATAATTTTTTAAAGTTGTTCTTTAAAAATATATATATATCTATATATATCTATCTATCCATATATATATCATTGTAGTGTCAGGGAAATTTAAATCTATATAATAGCAAATAAGCATATGATTTTTTTCGTCTCTGGAAAAAAAAGTGTTACATAGGATATGTGGGAATAGTCTTAGAGTCAGAAAAGCAAACAAAACACCCTACTGGCCATTGTGTGTGATTATTCACAAGCCTGGTTACTTTTTTTCCACTGATTTCTTCTTGACATTTTTTTTGTACCACTAGCAGGGTGCCTATGTCTATATATCAAAAAAGTAATTTCATGTCTTTTTTCTAATTTTTGTAACTGTTCTTGCACATATAGTTAATTAGGTTTTGATATTTTACTAGTGTTGTTTTCTTTGTTTCTGTTCTTTATTATTCAAGTTACAAAATGTATGTTTGACATATTAAATTAACAACCACATTAAGAGAATTTGAATTTTTTATGTAATTAAACTTTGTTTCTATTTCCTTGTCTTCTAATCAGCCCTTTACTGGTCAAAATATACCCAATGTTATTTGTCCTCCATGATGTAATAATTTGTATGGTACTTGTAGAAATATCTAAAATGTACAATTTACCTATACTCATTGCAGGATTATATGTTTGGCCTACATAAAAAGTTTAAGCTTAATGTCCATCTTAAAATGCCTAAATTTCATTCTTAAGCTTAGATTTCTATGTCCAAGTTAAATTCTCCTATTTTTTTCATCAACAATTTTTTATTCATAATTTTTAAAATTCATTTTGTTATCATTAATCTACAATTACATGAAGAACATTATGTTTACTAGACTCCCCTCTTCACCAAGTCCCCCCTACAAGCCCGATTACAGTAACTGTCCTTCAGCATAATAAGATGCTATAGAATCACTACTTGTCTTCTCTGTGTTGCACAGCCCTCCCCGTGCATTCTCCCCCACATTATACATGCTAATCGTAATGTACCCTTTCTTTTTCCCCACCCTTATCCCTCCCTTCCCACCCACCCTCCCCAGTCCCTTTCCCTTTGGTAACTGTTAGTCCATTCTTGGGTTCTGTGATTCTGCTGCTGTTTTGTTCCTTCAGTTTTTCTTTGTTCTTATACTCCACATATGAGTAAAATCATTTGGTATTTGTCTTTCTCCACCTGTCTTATTTCACTGAGCATAATACCCTCTAGCTCCATCCATGTTGTTGCAAATGGTAGGATTTGTTTTTTTCTTATGGCTGAGTAATATTCCATTGTGTATATGTACCACATCTTCTTTATCCATTCATCTACTGATGGACACTAAGGTTGCTTCCATTTCTTGGCTATTGTAAATAGTGCTGCAATAAACATAGGGGTGCATCTGTCTTTTTCAAACTGGGCTGCTGCGTTCTTAGGGTAAATTCCTAAAAGTGGAATTCCTGGGTCAAATGGTATTTCTATTTTGAGCTTTTTGAGGAACCTCCATACTACTTTCCACAATGGTTGAACTAATTTACATTCCCACCAACAGTGTACGAGGGTTGCCCTTTCTCCACAACCTTGCCAACATTTGTTGTTGTTTGTCTTTTGGATGGTGGCGATCCTTGTTGGTGTGAGGTGATATCTCATTGTGGTTTTAATTTGCATTTCTCTGATGACTAGTGATGTGGAGCATCTTTTCATGTGTCTGTTGGCCATCTGAATTTCTTCTTTGGAGAACTGTCTGTTCAGCTCCTCTGCCCATTTTTTAATTGGATTATTTGCTTTTTGTTTGTTGAGGTGTGTGAGCTCTTTATATATTTTGGATGTCAACCCTTTATCGCATCTGTCATTTACGAGTATATTCTCCCATACTGTAGGGTACCTTTTTATTCTATTGATGGTGTTTGCAGTACAGAAGTTTTTCAGCTTGATATAGTCCCACTTGTTCATTTTTGCTTTTGTTTCCTTTGCCTGGGGAGATATGTTCATGAAGAAGTCACTCATGTTCATATCCAAGAGAGTTTTGCCTATGTTTTTTTCTAAGAGTTTTATGGTTTCATGACTTACATTCAGGTCTTTGATCCATTTTGAATTTACTTTTGTGTATGGGATTAGACAGTGATCCAGTTTCATTCTCTCACATGTAGCTGTCCAGTTTTGCCAGCACCATCTGTTGAAGAGACTGTCATTTCCCCCATTGTATGTCCATGGCTCCTTTATCATATATTAATAGACCATATATGTTTGGGTTAATGTCTGGAGTCTCTATTCTGTTCCACTGGTCTGTGGCTCTGTTCTTGTGCCAGTACCAAACTATCTTGATTACTGTGGCTTTGTAGTAGAGCTTGAAGTTGGGGAGCGAAATCCCCCCACTTTATTCTTCCTTCTCAGGATTGCTTTGGCTATTCAGGGTCTTTGGTGTTTCCATATGAATTTTTGAACTATTTGTTCCAGTTCGTTGAAGAATGCTGTTGGTAATTTGATAGGGATTGCATCAAATCTGTATATTGCTTTGGGCAGGATGGCCATTTTGATGATATTAATTCTTCCTAGCCAAGAGCATGGGATGAGTTTCCATTTGTTAGTGTTCCCTTTAATTTCTCTTAAGAGTGTCTTATAGTTTTCAGGGTATAGGTCTTTCACTTCCTTGGTTAGGTTTATTCCTAGGTATTTTATTCTTTTTGATGCAATTGTGAATGGAATTGTTTTCTTGATTTCTCTTTCTATTAGTTCTTTGTTAGTGTACAGTAAAGCCACAGATTTCTGTGTGCTAATTTTGTATCCTGCTACCTCGCTGTATTCTGGTATCAGTTCTAGTAGTTTTGGAGTGGAGTCTTTAGGTTTTTTTATGTACAATATCATGTCATCTGCAAATAGTGACAGTTTGACTTCTTCTTTACCAATTTGAATTCCTTGTATTTCTTTGTTTTGTCTAATTTCCATGGCTAGGACCTCCAGTACTATGTTGAATAACAGTGGGGAGAGTGGGCATCCCTGTCTTGTTCCTGATCTTAAAGGAAAAACTTTCAGCTTCTCACTGTTAAGCATGATGTTGGCTGTGGATTTGTCATATATGGCCTTTATTATGTTGAGCTACTCGCCCTCTATACCCATTTTGTTGAGAGTTTTTATCATGAATGGATGTTGAATTTTGTCAAATGCTTTTTCAGCATCTATGGAGATGATCCAGTTTGTTAGCATATAGTTTTTCATTGTATTCTTTAATAATTCTTTGTATATCTGTGGTGTCCATAGTGATTTTTTCTTTCTCATTTCTGATTCTGTTTATGTATGTAGATACTCCTTTTTTTCTTAATAAGTCTGGCTAGGGGTTTATCTATTTTGTTTATTTTCTCAAAGAACCAGCTCTTGGTTTCATTGATTTTTGCTATTGTTTTATTCTTCTCAATTTTACTTATTTCTTCTCTGATCTTTACTATGTCCCTCCTTCTCCTGACTTTAGGCCTTATTTGTTCTCCTTTTTCCAATTTTGATAATTGCGACATTAGACTATTCATTTGGGATTGTTCTTCCTTCTTCAAGTGTGCCTGCAGTGCTATATACTTTCCTCTTAAGACTGCTTTTGCTGCGTCCCACCGAAGTTGGGGCTTTGTATTGTTGTTGTCATTTGTTTCCATATATTGCTTGATCTCTATTTTAATTTGGTCATTGATCCATTGATTATTTAGGAGCATGTTGTTAAGCCTCCATGTGTTTGTGTGCGTTTTTGCTTTCTTTGTACAATTTAGTTCTAGTTTTATACCTTTGTGGTCTGAAAAGTTGGTTGGTAGGATTTCAATATTTTGGAATTTACTGAGGCTCTTTTTGAGGCCTAGTATGTGGTCTATTCTGGAGAATGTTCCATGTGCACTTGAGAAGAATGTGTATCCTGTTGCTTTTGGATGTAGAGTTTTATAGATGTCTATTAGGTCCATCTGTTCTAGTGTGTTGTTCAGTGCCTCTGTGTCCTTACTTATTATCTGTCTGGTGGATCTGTCCTTTGGGGTGAATGGTGTGTTGAAGTCTTCTAAAATGAATGCATTGTATTCTATTTCCTCCTTTAATTCTGTTAGTATTTGTTTCACATATGCTGGTGCTCCTGTGTTGGGTACATATATATTTATAATGGTTATATCCTCTTGTTGGATTGACCCCTTTATAATTATGTAATGTCCTTCTTTATCTCTTGTTACTTTCTTTGTTTTGAAGTCTATTTTGTCTGATACTAGTACTGCAGCACCTGCATTTTTTCTTTCTGTTGTTTGCATGAAACATCTTTTTCCATCCCTTGACTTTTAGTCTGTGCATGTCTTTGGGTTGAAATGAGTCTCTTGTAAGCAGCATATAGATGGGTCTTGCTTTTCTATCCATTCAGTGACTCTATGTCTTTTGATTGGTATATTCAGTCCATTTACATTTAGGGTGATTATCGATAGGTATGTACTTGTTGCCATTGCAGGCTTTAGATTTGTAGTTACCAAAGGTTCAAGGTTAATTTCCTTACTATCTAAGAGTCTAACTTAACTCACTTAGTATGCTGTTACAAACACAATCTAAAGGTTTTTTTCTTTTTCTCCTTTTTCTTCCTCCTCCATTCTTTATATATTAGGTATCATATTTTGTACTTTTCATCTATCCCTTGATTGACTTTGGGGATAGTTAATTTAATTTTGCATTTTCTTAGTAATTAGTTGTTCTACTTTCTTTACTGTGGTTTTATTTCCTCTGGTGACCGCTATTCCACCTTAGGAACACTTCCATCTATAGCAGTCCCTCCAAAATAGACTGTAGAGATGGTTTATGGGAAGTAAATACTCTCAGCTTTTGCTTATCTGAAAATTGTTTAATCCCTCCTTCAAATTTAAATGATAATCTTGCTGGATAAAGTAATCTTGTTTCGAGGCCCTTCTGCTTCATTACATTAAATACATCATGCCATTCCCTTCTGGCCTGTAAGGTTTCTGCTGAGAAGTCTGATGTTAGCCTTAGCCTGATGGGCTTCCCTTTGTATGTGATCTTATTTCTGTCTCTGGCTGCTTTTAACAGTCTGCCCTTATCCTTGATCTTTTCCATTGTAATTACTATGTGTCTTGGTGTTGACTTCCTTGGGTCCCTTGTGTTGGGAGATCTGTGGATCTCCATGGCCTGAGAGACTATGTCCTTCCCCAGACTGGGGAAGTTTTCCGCACCTACCTCCTCAAAGACGCTTTCTGTCCCTTTCTCTCTGTCTTCTTCTTCTGGTATCCCTATAATGTGAATATTGTTCTGTTTGGATTGGTCACACAGTTCTCTCCATATTCTTTCATTCTTAGAGATCCTTGTTTCTCTCTGTGCCTCAGCTTCTTTGTATTCCTCTTCTCTAGTTTCTATTTCATTTATCCTCTCCTCCACTGTATCCAACCTGCTTTTAATACCCTCCATCATGCTCTTCAATGATTGGATCTCTGACCTGAATTCATTCCTTAGTTCTTGGATGTCTTTCCATACCTCCATTAGCATGTTGATGATTTTTATTTTGAACTCCCTTTCAGGAAGAGGCACAAGGTCCATATCATTTAAATCTTTCTCGGGAGTTGTATTAACAATTTTATTCTGGATCAGGTTTCTTTGGCATTTC
Organism: Manis javanica; assembly: GCF_040802235.1. Classification (NCBI taxonomy): domain Eukaryota; kingdom Metazoa; phylum Chordata; class Mammalia; order Pholidota; family Manidae; genus Manis; species Manis javanica. The sequence continues at coordinate 85,176,764 of NC_133161.1, forward strand.
ATATTTGTATATGGTGCCCTCTAGTGTCCAGAAGCTCTATTCTGGAGCTGCTCAGCCCTGAAACAATGTCGGCGGTCGCAGGAGAGTGGTACTGGTGCCTGGTTCAGTGAGGTCTGCTCTTTTCTCCAGGTTTATGCAGTCTGGCGCCGTCCTCTTTCCTGTTGCTCTCTCAGGATTAGTTGCACCAACTATATTTTCTAATTGTATCAAGTTTTAAGAGGAAGCCTGTGTCTCTCCTCTCACACCACCATCTTCAATACATTCTCCAATTTTTTTAATTTAAGAAAGAGTTAGCATTTGAAAATGAAACTTAAAACTTTTTATTTGTGTGGGGTTTTCTCCCACAACTTCCATTTCAACTAAATTTGTTTTGCTTGCCAATATATAAGTATACATTTCATGTAATGCTGTGTTTGGATTAATAGGTCCCTTCTGTTCCTTTAACAAATTAAGAATTTGTGGAAAATGCCAAGAGTTTGCATACTGACTTTTTTTTAATTAAAAAGAAGAAAAAGAAAACCTAAATGTTTTTCCAGTATATGAGCACTTAAGAAGGTATTCCATCTCTGCTGATCTGGGATTATGATCAAGAAAAGATGCTGTGTGTCTTGACTGTATGGACACGTTTCATGCATCATCTGAAGTTCTAATTTCAAAAGCTTCTGTTGTCCCTTTTGTCTCTTTATACTATCATTCTGTCACAATCTTTCATAGGTAAATATCATGAAAAATTATCATCACTTCCCTCTCTTCATAATCATCCCCTCAATCCCTGTTATTTGGCTTCAGAAACCATCACCCTGTTCACACTCCTGCCTCATCAGTACTGCCCAACTAATATGTTGATTCATTGCTCTTGAACTCTCAGTACTAAGCTTAGTCGACCACACCTTCTTCTTGAAACTGTGCCTTGCCTTTTCTATGACATCACTCAGCTGACCCTCTCTGACTTCTCCAATGACTCCTGGAATCTGTTTTTCTTCTTTCTCATCTTTTCACTGCTCATGGGAATTGCCTTTCATTCAGTCTTCCATTTTTCTTTATTTCCTGGAAAAGCTCATCCATTCTCATTCTGTAAGCTGTTTATTAGCTGTGTAATGTATGGCAAGTTATTTAGCCTCTCTGCACCTTCAGTTCCTCATCAGCAAACTGGAGATACTATTTGACAAGAAAATCATGAGAGAACCCTTAGAAAGCACTTAAATGAATCCCTGTCACATAGTAAGCCATTCATTACTAGCTGTGATCATTATTTGCTATCATTTCATCACACTTATAGCTGTATCCTCATCTTTGACTTATGTTTCCATATTTCCAACTGCTTTTAAGATATGATCAACAGAATATTCCATCAACATTATCTCAAACATTAACATATCCAAAACAAGTCAGTTTCTTGGGTCATATTTCTTTCTTAAAATAGCTTTTCATTTTCATGCCCTCTTTCTCACACTGATATTACCATTCTCCAGGTATTCAACATTACCTGGTAATTTGGCATTTTCTTTCATCATCGACATTTAATCTTATTACCAAGCTTGTCAGATTTTCTTTTGTAATTTATTTTGAATTTATTGAATTTTGTTACTTTTCCATGATCCACCTTGGTCCAGATCCTTGTCATCTTACATATGGACAAGATACTCATATCTCCTCCAGCATCTTTATTCCTACCAAACAAGATTTTATAAACACCATTGTCAGTATGCTGTGTTCCACTCAATGTTCTTCTACTCGAGAAGGTGGGATTAAAAATCTAATACCCATAATTATTAAATAATTGGGAATCTCATAGCTGATAATGCTTTTATGAAGTATTTGGACATAAAATATTTCATTTGCTCTTCATAATTCAATGAAAAGGGTATTAGTATTAACCTATGTACAGAATTAAAAACTGAAGCTGACAAGGTTAAACAGCTTACCAGAGATCACATGAGCCAGGAAGTGATGAAATTACACTATTGAAAATTACATTATTGAAAAACTGCACTATTGAAAGACTTCAATAATCATTTTGTAACAACTTACTACATTTTTTTTAAAACTTGATAATGGCACCTAATGAATGTTGAGTGAATGAATGAATTACCAGATGGGCTGGAATAATTCTAAAACCGATTTTTTAAATATATTAAAGTAAGACCATACAATATGCAGAAAACCTAGAACAATTCCCTACTTGATGATGGATGCCTAACTCCACTGAATATTGACTTTCAAAGGGAGAGCCCCTAGAACTCTAAGCAGAGACACACAAGGTACCCTGTCTCTCATGGACTTCCGTGTGGCCACAGTAATGGAATATCAAGAAGGAAAGGTATATATGGAAGAAAAATAGCACAGAGAATGGGTGTAGACAAACAGACTACTGTGCATCATCTCTATCAAGTATCCCTCACTGAAAATGGGATGTGCTGCTCTAAATGACCAAGCTGGCACTTTGTCTTACACTGCTCTCTCTTACCAGTGTCTGAGTATCCCTAAGTCTGACCATGTCAAGTTGTCTTCAGAATGTCTAGATGGTCTGAAAACCAGCTACCTAGATCACAATGATTCAACATAGATACTGTTTTCCCAAAGAGGTCTTAGCAGCAGTAATCAAGCTCCCCATTAGAGGATGTTACATCCCATTAGAATATCATTGGCAACAACTCTAACCATTAACATGGTGAAAAAATGCTGAATATTAAAGATTTATTGCAGGAAACTACTAGTATTTAAAGTGAGGCTTGGTTTTGTCTGGTCCAGTAAACTGATTCCCAGTTATCTGACTCAAAGTCAAGTCTTTAATGATCTTACCCAAAATATCTCTTATTCAAAATCTGATGCTGTCTTAACTGTCCCTTATTACCTGATCTAGCTGTCTTGGGTACCTTCTTACCTGCTTTAGCCAACCTAGGTCCCTTTTTTCAAAGATTGTCATCTTTGCTCCTTCTAGCCACTCCTGAAAGGATTTTAAAACATTATTATTATGGAACATCTTAATCATATACAGAAGTAGAGAAAATAACATAATAAATCTTTATGTATCCATCACTTAGCTTATTAACTCTTAGCCAAACTGGAGGATATTTTCTCCCCTTCTGTGCTTAAATCCATCAAGGTCTGTATCAAATCCTGTGTCCTGTGATGAGACATCCCCTCCAATTACTCCAGCCCAAATTTGATCTATTGTCTTCCTGGCCCTTTATCAAGCAGTATTAAGCTTCACATTTTGTTATCTGATGAAGTTTTTTTCTGTCTGTACTCTAGTATAAATGCTCCAGGTATACAGAGGAATGCCATACATATTTCATAAATGGAACCATATCTAATATAACATGAGTTTCACAGTAGGTAATAATGAAACCTCATGAGCCACCTTATCGTGACTTGGCAAAAAAATAATATAGTGTCTAAAAATGAACAAATAATACTATCTTTGGGTGTTATAAATTACCTGCATCTACTTAATTTCATTAGCTAAAGGATCAGCAAATATTTCTCATTTTTCTAATAACTGTCTTTATAATTAACAGCTTGTATAACAGTAATATGTGACATACATAAAATACTTTTACAAGCATAAATAGTCTGAAATTATAGAGTTGACAACAATGAATCCATGACATTTAAGTGTAAATGCTCTCTTTTGTTTCTTTATGTGAGATTGATATTCAGATAACTCAACTGACATTGCCTAATGATTACAGAAATTATGAATATGAAACAAAATTTAATTTTCCTGGATGCTCTGGGAAAAATGCTAATGATAGTTTAAAACATTTGAACCTGAATTGGACATATCTATCTCTCTATTCACTTGACTATTTTAAATAAGATTGCAAATCCTTTGGTGAAATTATTCAGAAATTTCTCAGTTGCAAATTATTTGGCACTGACTGTTAATCTGCTAGTCTTATGTAAATGATATTCGTAAACCCATACCAATGACTTTCAGGACCTGAAGTGAATTAATTGATTCACTGGCCTTAATGATGAATACAAAATAGCCATTGTGAACACGTGAATACGTGACAAATTGATAGCCCACTCATTCCACTTTCCCAAAACTTCCAATATTTAGAGTATCATTGAGCACTTCAGAGCAAAAGAAGAATACAGTCATTTGGACTGAAATTAGTGCATAAAATCACAATGTTATATCCTGGGAATCTTCTGCATCATAGCATTTTGCTAATAAGCTTCATTAATATTTGGCAGTATGTCTTTTATTTAAATAACTTAGTGACAGCTTCAAAGGCAAGAACCTGCTAGAGAGTACTGTATTTCATGTCTATAGATGAAATGTGGACAAGAAACCAGTGTTGACTAGCAAAACAGTAGCCAAGTTAAAATGGATTTAAATTGAAGAAGCAATAAGCTTATCAAAGTGCTATTATTTTTAAATGCACCTTCCAGGAAAAGGACATAATGCAATCTCTATTCCACCATGGGGCATAGCTTCTTTGAGTTTATATTCCCATTACTGATGATTAGAGGGAGACAAGGGGGTTGGATGGGGAAATAAAAGAAAACCCGACTTGGGCTTGCTGGCCCTTAGAAAGATCTGCTAATTAGCCTTGCATTTAACTAAGGAGAAGCCTTTCAGATGTTAGGTAACAATGAAGTGAAACTACATTAGCACATCCACTTCAGCTCTCAACAAATATGCATGGGCTTCTCTTTGTTACCAGGCTGGTCCTTTTGCAGTGGGTATTTTCACACTTTCTGACTTAATTTGTCCAAAATGCATTTTTTCTGCCTGAATTGTTAGTTCTCTGAAAAGCCAGGCCATTTAAGATGATGGTGGTTACTGAAAGTTGTGCCATATTGCTCTGGTACCAACAAGTGTTGTTTCTTCCCTTATATTACATTAATTTGTAAATAATCAGAAATGTATTGCAGATTTAAAGTCTTTTAGCCTAAAGCTCACAATTCTCTTAGTTTTGAAATGAATGGTTTACCAATAAGGAATGTTTAGAAATGGAAGGGGGTAGAGGCATGGACTGAATGGCAAAGAAAGGGAAGCAGTTTCTCTTCCACGTACGCAATGCCATTGAGAATACAAAGGGGAGTACCCTTCAGAGGGATTCCTTTTGCCCTGATTCCCCCTTGTGGAGGAGTTTGGAGCTTAGAGTTACTCTGCTATTTGGAGAAGAGTTTTAAATTCTGAGGTGCTAATTTCTCCTTTGTAAACTACCACATAGTAGTAGTTTTGATTGGCTAAGGTAAATCCTCCCTGCACAGATACTTATCTCCTGATTTGCTGAGCACCTGGCACATGATCCAGCACCAGGCTGCACATGGTGCCTTCCTCTGGAGAGTCAAAGAGCCATGCTCACTGCCGGGTGGCACGTTCAGCAGCAGTGACAGTACAGAGAGTCATCAGAGAGGGAGACAGAACATTTAGCCGATGGCTGTCCAGGCAAGATTTCGTTAAAGCACTATCACTGAAATTGTGTCTCAAAGGACAGGCATTTGAAAGGGAGGCATGCATTCCAGATGGAGGAAAAAAACAATGAGAGAAGAAGAGTTAAAAAGTAAGGAGCATGTTAAAGGCTTGTGAATAGTCAGGTTTGTCTACAGTGCATGACAATTCATTCAGTAAATATTTATTGAGTCCCTACCACAAACAAGGTTCAGTCCTGGGCTCTTGGGATAAATCAGTTAAAAACAAAATGTTAGCTCCTGTGTTAATGGAGCCAACATGGAGAAAGAAAGAGGTAGGCAGTAAAACATCAAAAGGATCTATAATACAGTAGCAGGTAGTGAGATTGCTACTCTAATCCAATCACATTGCTCTCACAGATGTTCTCCTAGAAGCCATCAAGCATGATCTTGCCTTGATGCTTTGCATCTGCCCTTCCCTCTGCCTGGAGCACTCATCTTCAAGACACTGGCGAGGCTCACTTCCCTCGCTTCCTTCTGACCTCTGTTCTGGTAGTCCCCTCTCAGGGAAGACTCTTTTATTACGTAACAACCAGCACTCTGCCCCACACATCCTAATCCCCTTCCCTGTTTTGATTCTCACCATAGAAACTACTTTCATCTGGCATGTTATTTGATTTGTTTATTGTAGCTCTCCCAGTGGAAAGTAAACACCATGAAAGAAAGGGATTTTTGCCTATTTTGTTCACTGCTATACTCTCAGCACCTATGACAGAATTTATATGACAGTATTTAGAATATTCAAGAAATATTTGTAGAATAGAAATATAATGAAAAATCTACTAGGGTTAAGGTGGTTAGGTGAATAATGCATTGCTATTTTATGGGGAGACTGGGGAGGATCTCTCCACAGACGTGATATTTGAATAAGAACCTGAATAACAGGAAGGAGCAAGTCACATAACCATGCAATAAAGGAGCTCCCCAGGCAAAGGCAACAGCAAGAACAAAGGCAGGCATGTCCTTGGCTGGAGTAGAAATGCTAAAAAGGAGAGTCATATGTCAGGAAGATAGCTCGGGCCCTGCTAAGGATCTGGATTTTATTCTGAGTGAAAGGGGTAGCTACAGAGGGTTGTTTATTTTTTAAGCAGAGCAGTGACACAATTTCACTTATTCTGTAAAGTATCACAAGGCTTCAGTGTGGAGAACAGACTGTAGCAAAGCAGAAACAAATAGACGCATAGGTAAGCAATAATCCAAGTGGTCTAAACTGATGTAAAAGCATTAGATATGTAAGACTCAGGATGGTTTTGAAGGTGGAGTTAACAGAATTTGCTAATGGAATAGATGGATGTGGTAAAAGTGAGATGTTAAGGAATTCAAGGATTTAGACCAGGGCACTTGTATAAATACTGTTGCCATCAACTGGGATGGGGAAGACTGAACAGCACAGATTGGGCAAGGGAAGGAGCAGTAGGAATGAAGAGTTAGTTTTGCAGGTGATAAATTTAAAGTGAGTTTTAGATATCCAAGTGGAGATATTGAGTAGGCAGTGGGATATTTAGTCTGAATCTCAATAGAAAGGTCAGAGCTAGAAATATAAATTTGGAATTTATCAGTGTATAGATGATATTTAAAATCATGGGGGTAGATCAGATCACCAAGGGAATTAGTGTTAATTAGAATAAAATCCCCTAACATTTGCATAGTGTTTTATCATTTACCAAGCACCTCCACATTGACTGGAAAATTATGGGAATTAAGACTGAAAATCTAAGTTGGGCTAGAAAAAGAAAAGTGAATGAAAGGCAAAGAGTAATATGAAAGAGAATACTGGCTGCACAGTGCTTTATAAATGACTGGGTTTGGATAATGGGGCTGTTAGAGACAGCTCTGATTCTTTCTTTTGGAGGGGCTGTAAATATGTGGGGAGAGTGAGGGGCATGAACACAGGTGATGATGACTGTTCTTTAAACATGCTGAGTTTTTGGTGCTTTAAGGATATCCAGGTGATGGAGTAGGAGAAGGGAGCTCTTTAGCAAAGCCAAGTGCTATTTATCCTTCAAGACTCAGTTCAGACACTGTGCCTGCCAACAAGTCTTGGCCTCCTAGCCTCCTTGGTCTAGTTAGGGTTCTTTCTGTCTCACCACAGCTTCCATGGTAATAAGGATTTAGGACTTCATTAGGACTGAATGTTTACTTGTCTGTGTCCCACTGAGCCCCTTAAAGAGAGGGATTGTTGCCTTCCGTGTATGTGTCCTCTGTGGACAGCGCCTCAGATATTTTAAGCGCTCTATCAATGTGGGTGAGTGGGTGGGTGGGTGGATGAATAGTTAGCCATGAGAACCCACTGGAGCTGATTTACGTTAGGTCAGACCAAACCCCGTGTGGTTTTGTGGAGTCCAGAAGCACATCAAAGAGAGCAGAAAGTGGCACCAAAGTTTGATCTCAGATGGGATCTGTTCCATATGAAGGATTTTTCAGGTTACTAGGCCACCAGATTAGACATCAAAATTTGAAATATTCACCTCATGGAAAGACTGAGGACCAAATTAAATTCCCTAGATGTTTTGGGATGAAATTAAGGATGAAAAACTGTTTCCTGGAATTCTTTTCTGTTTTAAGGATAAAATTAAGGCCTTTATTATAAAAATGAGAATTTTCCCATAGTGTACTAAATGTGGCATCTGGAGAATATGAATGAGAAGGACATAAATTTAAGGTGCACAGCAGCTGTGCTCACCGCCACCACCCACACAGAGCTGAACCTAACACCTGCGCAGAGACGTGAGCCCTGGACCCTCAGATGAAACGTCTGATGCTTATTCAGGTACAAGAGTACTAGCCTACAATGAGTAGTAAATAAGTCCTTGAGATCTAATGCCAAGTGTATTGAATATAGACAATAATTTGATGATTATCAAATCATCAAATTTGCTAAGAGACTAGAGCTTAATTATTCCAACCACTAAAAAGAAATAACTGTATAACATGATCATACCATGGCAATCATATCCAATATAAAAAAGTATCAAATTAACATGTTGCACACCTTAAATTTATATGATGGTACATGTCAATTGTATTTCAATAAAAATTAAAATTAAAAAAGTGTACAATAAACAGGAAGGAATAGCTGAGTCCACTTAATATTTCATGTAATTCAACAAATATTTATTGAACATGTATTTTATACCAGGCACTATGCTTCATTCTATGAATACAATAATGATCAAAATGTAAATTTTTTCCTCCCTGATGGAGCTTTCAGCCTAATAAGTGTAATAGTAATAACAGCTCACAATTAGATAGCTGTCCCTGTGCCAGACACCGTGCTCAGCACTCTACCTGTGCTGGATCAGTCAGTCCTTGTGATAACCCCATGATTACATATCTTATTATTACCCCCATTTTACAGATTGGGATACTGAAGCACAGGGAGTTTTAGTAACTTCAGTAACAAGTCATCCAATCTGAAAGCAGTGAGGCTTAGACTGGAATTCATGAAGCCTGGCTCTCAAACTCATGGTCTTAAGCACTGTACTATATATATAAACATGGAATAAATATTTTCACAATGTAAGAATGTAGCATAAGGCTTGTCATATTGATATTGGTGGCAAATGTCCAGCAAGTTAGTAGAAGACTTCCTCATAGGACAAAAGAAAAAATTATAAGACATCAACTAATCAGCCAAATAGAAGAGTGAATTAGGAAGCAAGAAGAGAAACCAAAACCCAACTCAAGTGTGAAGATGTGCTTCCCGTTAAACACTTCAAATTATATCTGGGACAGAAGTTTCTGGAACTCCAACAGAAAAGCCTGAGAGGAATGGTTTTGCGGTGTAAGTCCTTGGGTGGTTCTTGTGCCACCCAAGTCTGTGCACCTGAACCCGCTGTGTGCCTTGATGGTATGGCCCAAGGCTCTTCTGGGGAACATAGTTATGCTGTGAGTGCCTTGAGAGCATTTGTGTCAGGGACACTTTGTTGGGAACTCACTGCCTGACTGTGCTGTGGAAGTTTTCTCTGAAACACACTGATATTTCCTGAAAGCTTCATATTTCTTTTATTGGCTTCTGTTCTGGCTCCTGATCACTAGCTCCAGTTTTTCAGCTGTATTGCTTTCATATCTGGCATCTTAAAGCTACAGAAGCCAGACAGACCCGTGTTCTAGGGATTGGATTCCTAAATCAGCACCCATGAAAATACAGCAGAGTCATTAAATGCTTTGGTGTCTGGCATCACAGTGACTTAGGTTTGACCCCTAGCCCAAACACTCACTGTATGACCTATCTGTGCCTCAGTTTCCTTATCTTTAGAATGGACATAATACAAAATAGCGTTATTGTAAGAATTTGTACATACAAAGTGCTTAGCACAGTACCTGACACAATACATTTTAGCTAACATCACCATCTCTTTGTCTGATCACTTGTGCTAAGCACGCCTCCTAATTGAGATCAGGCAAAAAAAAAACAAAAACATCAAAAGCAGAAAGTGAAATTTTTTTCCAAGTGGCTTTGGAAAATATGCTTTTAGTGAAGAAAACCTATTAATGCATAGCAAAACAGATAGAAGGTTTATCATACAGTTGCTCTTAGGCCACCATGTTCCCTGAGGAATTAATTTTTCTCTTGATGTCACACCATGTATGCACCATGGCTTAAATTTGGAAAGTATAGAAAGTAGCTTATGCATATCAACTTTCCCCAATTTTAAAATTTCTTTGATCATTAGAGTATTGATTTCTACCTGTGACTAGGCTTGATATTAATTACTATTTGCAACCATGGCCTCTCTATTCACTCATAAAAATTCATAGATAGGTATAACATGAAATTTCCAATTATTTATGGTGATACTTTCAGTCTTTTTTCTATCAGAGGTCCCTAAACTTTTTGAGCCATGCTTGTCTTTGACAGTCTAGTGAAGTCTATGGATCCTTCTTGGAGTAATGGTTTTAAATGCATAATATAAAATCATAAGATCAGGGTGGAGCCAAGATGGCGGCGTGAGTAGGACAGTGGGAATCTCCTCCCAAAAACATATATATTTTTGAAAATACAACAAATACAACTATCCCTAAAAGAGAGACCAGAAGACACAGGACAACAGCCAGACCACATCCACACCTGCGAGAACCCAGCGCCTGGTGAAAGGGGTAAGATACAAGCCCCAGCCCAGCGGGACCCGAGGCCCCTCACCCCAGCTACCAGTGGGAGGAGAGAAGCCGGAGCGGAGAGGGAGAGGGAGCCCAGGACTGCTAAACACCCAGCCCCAGCCATCCGCACCAGAGCGCAGACACAGTGCGTGCGTGGGGTGCTGGAAACTAGGGAAACAGGACAGTAAGACCTGTGAGTGGGTCCTGAAGCCGGCACCCCTGGGACAAAGAAAAGCAAGTGCTTTTTGAAAGTCTTAAAGGGACAGGGACCCCATTGCTGGACGGAAGCATCCTGGGCCACAGTCCAGCAGCTGGAAATTCCAGGGAACTCCGGGCACACTAACCCCCTGGGCAACAGCTCTGAGACCCCTCACGGAGGTAAACAGCCAAACAGCCCCCTGTCCATTATCCCTCCAGGGCCCTGCCATAGCAGAGCAGCAGCCTGAGGCTGGCCATGCCCACAGCAGGGGAGCTTCCTCCATACTGCTGGGCAAGATACAGAGACCCAGTCTACACACAATTGCCCAACAAAAGCCACTAGGGGGTCGCAGTTGTCCCAGTAAAGAAAGTCCAGGAGCAAGTGGAAAGAGTCTTCACTCTCCCAGCTGACAGATGAGTCAATAGCATACCACTGCACCTATCAGCATGAAAAGGCAGCTTTGACATCTTCTACATCCTCCCCTGAGAAGGAACCTGGGGAGATAGATTTAACCAATATTCCTGAAAAAGAATTCAAAACAAAAGTCATAACCATGCTGATGGACTTGCAGAGAAATGTGCAAGAACCAAGGAGGGAGAATACAGAAATAAAACAATCTCTCGAAGGACTTCAAAGCAGAATGGACGAGATGCAAGAGACCATTAATGGACTAGAAAACAGAGAACAGGAATGCAGAGAAGCTGTTGCAAAGAGAGATAAAAGGATCTCCAGGAATGAAAGAATATTAAGAGAACTGTGTGACCAATTGAAACAGAACAATATCCTCATTATAGGGGTACGAGAAGAAGAAGAGAGAGAAAAAGGCATACAAAGTGTCTTTGAAGAAATAATTGCTGAAAACTTCCCCAAACTAGGGGAAGAAATGGCCTCTCAGACCACAGAGGTATACAGGGATCCAAGGAGGGCAACACCAAGACACATAATAATCAAAATGGCAAAGACCAAAGAGAAGGACAGAGTATTAAAGGCAGCCAGAGAGAAAAAAAAAGGTCACATACAAAGGAAAACCCAACAGGATATCATCAGACTTCTCAACAGAAACCTTACAGGCCAGAAGAGAATGACATGATATACTTAATGCAATGAAACAGAAGGGCCTCGAACGAAGACTACTGTATCCAGCACGATTATCATTTAATATGAAGGAGGGATTAAACAATTCCCAGACAAGCAAAAGTTGAGGGAATTTGCCTCCCACAAACCACCTCTACAGGGAATCACAGGGACTGCTCTAGATGGGAGCACTCCTAAAAAGAGCACGAAACAAAACACCCAACATATGAAGAAGGGAGGAGGAGGAAGAAGAAGGGAGAGAAATAAAGAATCATCAGACCATGTTTATAATAGCTCAATAAGTGAGTTAAGTTAGACAGTAAGATAGTAAAGAAGCTGACCTTGAAACTTTGGTAACCAGAAACTTAAAGCCTGCAATGGCAATAAGTACATACCTTTCAATAATCACCCTAAATATAAATGGACTGAATGCATCAATCAAAAGACACATAATAGAATGGATAAAAAAGCAAGACCCATCCATATGCTGCTTACAAGAGACTCACCTCAAACCCAAAGACATGCACAGACTTAAAGTCAAGGGATGGAAAAAGATATTTCATGCAAACAACAGAAAGAAAAAAGCAGGTGTTGCAATACTAGTATCAGACAAAATAGACTTCAAAATAAAGAAAGTAACAAAAGATAAAGAAGGATATTACATAATGATAAAGGGCTCAGTCCAACAAGAGGATATAACCATTATAAATATATATGCAACCAATACAGGAACACTAACATATGTGAAACAAATACTAACAGAATTAAAGGAGGAAATAGAATGCAATGCATTCATTCTGGGAGACTTCAACACCACTCACTCCAAAGGACAGACCCACCAGACAGAAAATAAGTAAGGACACAGAGGCACTGAACAGCACACTAGAACAGATGGACCTAATAGACATCTACAGAACTCCACATCCAAAAGCAACAGGATACACATTCTTCTCAAGTGCACATGGAACATTCTCCAGAATAGACCACATACTAGGCCACAAAAAGAGCCTCAGTAAACTCCAAAATATTGAAATCCTACCAACCAACTTTTCAGACCACAAAGGCATAAAACTAGAAATAAATTGTACAAAGAAAGCAAAAAGGCTCACAAACACATGGAGGCTTAACAACATGCTCCTAAATAATCAATGAATCAATGACCAAATCAAAATGGAGATCCAGCAATATATGGAAACAAACGACAACAGCAACACAAAGCCCCAACTACTGTGGGATACAGCAAAAGCAGTCTTAAGAGAAAAGTATATAGCAATCCAGGCATATTTAAAGAAGGAAGAACAATCCCAAATCAATGGTCTAATGTCACAATTATCAAAATTGGAAAAAGAAGAACAAATGAGGCCTAAGGTCAGCAGAAGGAGGGACATAGTAAAGATCAGAGAAGAAATGAATAAAATTGAGAAGAATAAAACAATAGCAAAAATCAATGAAAACAAGAGCTGGTTCTTTGAGAAAATAAACAAAATAGATAAGCCTCTAGCCAGACTTATTAAGAGGAAAAGAGAGTCAACACACATCAACAGAATCAGAAATGAGAAAGGAAAAATCACGACAGACCCCACAGAAATACAAAGAATTATAGAGAGTACTATGAAAACCTATATGCTAAAAAGCTGGGAAACCTGGGAGAAATGGACAACTTCCTAGAAAAATAAAACCTTCCAAGACTGACCCAGAAAGAAACAGAAAATCTAAACAGACCAATTACCGGCAATGAAATTGAAGCAGTAATCAAAAAACTACCAAAGAACAAAACCCCCGGGCCAGATGGATTTACCTCGGAATTTTATCAGACATACAGAGAAGACATAATACCCATTCTCCTTAAAGTTTTCCAAAAAATAGAAGAGGAGGGAATACTCTCAAACTCATTCTATGAAGCCAACATCACCCTAATACCAAAACCAGGCAAAGACCCCACCAAAAAAGAAAACTACAGACCAATATCCCTGATGAACATAGATGCAAAAATACTCAACAAAATATTAGCAAACCGAATTCAAAAATACATCAAAAGGATCATACACCATGACCAAGTGGGATTCATCCCAGGGATGCAAGGATGGTACAACATTCGAAAATCCATCAACGTCATCCACCACATCAGCAAAAAGAAAGACAAAAACCACATGATCATCTCCAAAGATGCTGAAAAAGCCTGCGATAAAATTCAACATCCATTCATGATAAAAACTCTCAACAAAATGGGTATAGAGGGCAAGTACCTCAACATAATAAAGGCCATATATGATAAACCCACAGCCAACATCATACTGAACAGTGAGAAGCTGAAAGCTTTTCCTCTGTGATCGGGAACAAGACAGGGATGCCCACTCTCCCCACTGTTATTCAACATAGTACTGGAGGTCCTAGCCATGGCAATTAGACAAAACAAAGAAATACAAGGAATCCAGATTGGTAAAGAAGAAGTTAAACTGTCACTATTTGCAGATGACATGATATTGTACATAAAAAACCCTAAAGACTCCACTCCAAAACTACTAGAGCTAATATCGGAATTCAGCAAAGTTGCAGGATACAAAATTAACACACAGAAGTCTGTGGCTTTCCTATACACTAACAATAAACTAATAGAAAGAGAAATCAGAAAGACAATTCCATTCACAATTGCATCAAAAAGAATAAAATACCTAGGAATAAACCTAACCAAGGAAGTGAAAGACCTATACCCTGAAAACTATAAGACACTCACTCTTAAGAGAAATTAAAGAGGTCACTAACAAATGGAAACTCATCCCATGCTCCTGGCTAGGAAGAATTAATATCGTCAAAATGGCCATCCTGCCCAAAGCAATATACAGATTCAATGCAATCCCTATCAAACTACCAACAGCATTCTTCAATGAACTGGAACAAATAGTTCAGACATTCATATGGAAACACCAATGACCCCGAATAGCTAAAGCAATCCTGAGAAGGAAAAATAAAGTGGGAGGGGATCTCACTCCCCAACTTCAAGCTCTACTACAAAGCCACAGTAATCAAGACAATTTGGTACTGGCACAAGTACAGAGCCACAGACCAATGGAACAGAATAGACACTCCAAACATTAACCCAAACATATATGGTCAACTAATTAAAGGGGCCATGGACATACAATGGGGAAATGATAGTCTCTTCAACAGATGGTGCTGGCAAAACTGGTCAGCTACATGTAAGAGAATGAAACTGGATCACTGTCTAACCCCATACACAAAAGTAAATTCGAAATGGATCAAAGACTTGAATGTAAGTCACGAAACCATAAAACTCTTAGAAAAAAACATAGGCAAAAATCTCTTAGACATAAACATGAGTGACCTCATCTTGAACATATCTCACTGGGCAAGGGAAACAAATGCAAAAATGAACAAATGGGACTGTATCAAGCTGAAAAGCTTCTGTACAGCAAAGGACACCATCAATAGAACAAAAAGGTATCCTACAGTATGGGAGAATATATTCATAAATGACAGATCCGATAAAGGGTTGACATCCAATATATATAAAGAGCTCACACACCTCAACAAACAAAAAGCAAATAATCCAATTAAAAAATGGGCAGAGGAGCTGAATAGACAGTTCTCTAAAGAAGAAATTCAGATGGCCAACAGGCACATGACAAGATGCTCCACATTGCTAATTATCAGAGAAATGCAAATTAAAACCACAATGAGCTATCACCTCACACCAGTAAGGATGGCTACCAGCCAAAAGACAAACAACAACAAATGTTGGCGTGGTTGTGGAGAAAGGGGAACCCTCCTACACTGCTGGTGGGAATGTAAATTAGTTAACCATTGTGGAAAGCAGTATGGAGGTTCCTCAAAATGCTCAAAATAGAAATACCATTTGACCCAGGAATTCCACTTCTAGGAATTTACCCTAAGAATGCAGCACTCCAGTTTGAAAAAGACAGATGCACTGCTATGTTTATTGCTGCACTATTTACAATAGCCAAGATATGGAAGCAACCTAAATGTCCATCAGTAGATGAATGGATAAAGAAGATGTGGTACATATACACAATGGAATATTACTCAGCTATAAGAAAAAAACAGATCCTACCATTTGCAACAACATGGATGGAGCTTGAGGGTATTATGCTCTAGCCAGGCAGAGAAACACAAGTACCAAATGATTTCACTCATATGTGGAGTATAAGAACAAAAGAAAACTGAAGGACCAAAACAGTAGCAGAAGCACAGAACCCAAGAATGGACTAACAGTTACCAAAGGGAAAGGGACTGGGTAGGATGGGTGGGAAGGGAGGGATAAGAGCGGGAAAAAAGAAAGAGGGCATTACGATTAACACGTATAGTGTGGGAGGCGGGGCACGGGGAGGGCTGTGCAACACAGAGAAGACAAGTAGTGATTTTACAGCATCTTACTATGTTGATGGACAGTGACTATGAAGGGTATGTGGGGGTGACTTGGTGAAGGGGGGAGCCTAGTAAATATAATGTCCTCTATGTAATTGTAGATTAATGATACCAAAATAAAAGTAAAAAAAATCGTAAGATCATAAGAAAATAATTATATTGATGTGTAGTTAACCAGTTTTTTTAAAAACACACATTTGTGATATGCAACATTTTAAATTCTTTATTAAATTTGAAGTACTGAGATCTAGCAGCAGAACTAATCATTATTATTTCAAGTCAATTTGCATTGTGTTGGTGACTAGCATAAAAGTTATTTTGAGATATCTGCAAAAACTGTAAGAAAGTAATATGAAATGATCTGTGATTTCTTTTTTTTTAAAGTATTAGTTCTGTTTAACTGCTTTTTTTGTTGTTGTTGTTATCATTAATCTACAATTACATGAAGAACATTATGTTTACTAGGCTCTCTCCTTCACCAAGTCCCCCCCACTATGGATGCTATACTACAGTTGTTGCAAACATTTATTATTGAAAGAAACACTAAATTTCTGTTAGAAGTAGCTGAAAATAAAAGATCTAACTCTTTATCATCCAAGTTCACAGAGTCCCTGAATTTTATCCAGAACCCCAAAGAAAGATCCCTTGATATAAAAAAGAAAATTCTGGTCACTTTGTGATGAATATCCTAAAATGCAAAGTTGCCATACATTTGTTATTGTTATTGTTTTTATATATACTGTATTAAATTTATATTTGCATCTAAAACATTATGACCACATTATAGACATATAGGAAACCAAAAAGAACTAGAAGAATCACCTATAATATACCTACCAACATAACTCCCAGCTAGTATGTTAGGTACTTCTCCCATTATTTTGGGATTGCCATAATCATAGTATGCCTGCTATTTTGTATCTGCTTAAAGCCAAACACTGTATCATGAGCATTTTCCATGTTGTATAATGTTTACAACCATTAGTTTTAATGATTGTGAAATTATTTCTTACTTAGCCATACTCCTCCACTGCATAGCAATATTGCCGCTATTAGGAGCAGCACATTTCATATAATTGGTGCTGCTTCAACCTTCTATGTGTGATCAATTTAAATATGATTAATTCTTTAAATAAGCAACTAGTGAAAAAGTTCTAGGATGTATTTAAGGTTTAAAACTTATCATACGTTGTTTTACTTTAATCATCATAATGAGAATTCTTTTTTCAAAAATCAACTTTTTTATTTTAAGACAGTTTTTTAGATTTACAGAAAAGTTGTGACAGTATGTTCCACACCCAATTTCCCTTATTATTAACATCTTACATTAGAATGATACATTTGTTACACTTAATGGACCAATGGTGGTGCAATATTAGTAACTGCAGTCCCTTCTTTATTCACATGAATTTAGTTTTTACCTAATGTCCAGTTTCTGTCCCAGGACCCCACATTACATTCAGTCTCCACATCAGGCCTCCTCAGGCTGCTCCTGGCTATGGCCGTATTTAGGCGTTCCTTGTTTTTGAGGACCTTAACAGTTCTGGCAGGTACTTGCAGGTATTTGGTGAGATGTTCCTCAGGTGGGATTTGTGTCTGAAGTTTTCCTCAGGATTAAGCTGGATATTTGTGCAGACCACAAAAGTAAAGCACCATGCTCATCACGTCATATCAAAAGTATGTATCATCAACGTGACACCACTTGATATTGATCTTTATCATGTGTGGCTAATGCATTTGTTTCTCTTCTATAAAGTCATACTTGCCCCTGTTTCCTCATTGTATCCTTTGGAAGGTATTCATACTGCCTGTTGTCACAGAGTGGAGAGTGATGTTTACCACCTTACATAGCTACATAAATTATTTGTAACTCTTTTGCATGGGAGATCTGGCACAAGCCTCCTTTAATAGATGAAAAAACTAAGGCTTAGAGAGATTAAGAAACTAGCCCAAGTTGCTTAGCCTTCAGTGCGTTTAACTGCTGTAGCTTACTGCTTCTCCTCCATAGAAACATGTTGCTTACAGATATAGACCTGTCTGTGCTCACCAAGTGAGCCCTTCCCAAGCTGCCCAGGCCGTTTGTGGCTGCTCAGAACAGCTCCTATACTGGACCATTTCTGGAGATAAGTACTCATTCTGCAAATTATCATGTGTTCATTTTCAAATATCAGGTTTCCTCTGATGTCTAAGAAAGTGTTTTCAAAATCACCAGAACTTATTCAATTTTAGAGAAAGATGAGACAGAGAGAAAGGACTGAAATAATTGCTGCATTGGTAAATTATATTGTTCATCTCAATTTATTGATTAAAAAAAATATCTATATGTACCAAACACTATTTTAGGTATAATGTATACCCCCAGTAAATTAAATCCCTGTTTCATGGAATACTTCAGTGGGAGAGAGAGAATATAAGTGAATAAATCCATCCTTAATAGTATGTCTATTATAGTAGGGCTATGAATAAAAAGAAAACAAAAGAAAGAAATAGAATGTTCAAGGAAGGCCTCTCTAAGGGCAGGACATTTGAGCACAGACCTAAATGGTATGAGGCAAGGCACACCAGGCTGAAGGAACCAAAACTTCAAAGGGCCTAGAGATGTACCGAACTTGGTCTGATAGAGGAAAAGCAAGGAAACCAGTTAGTTAGGGTTCATAAATTAGGACCATGAAGTCGGGGAGACAGGCCAAGGTGGTCTTGGAGGACCTTGTAGGCCATAGAAAATCTTCTGGATTTCGTTCTAAACCTGATGAATAACCATTTCTCAGTGTAATAATGTGACAAGCTTTGCATTTTAAAAACATTGCTCTGGCCCCTGTGTTGAGAACAGATTGTCAGGGGAAAAAGGAAAAGCAGAAAGACTAGTTAGGGCACCACTGCAGTGACCCAGGAAAGAGGTCCTGGAGCTAGAACTAGGGCAGCACAGTGCTGAAGGGAGAAGGTTAAGCATACATCTTGGGCATGGCCAGGGCAGGATTGGCTGAGGGATTTTTGGACACTGACAATAAGAAACGGGGAGCAATCAAAGATAACTCCAACGTTTTTGTCCTGAATTGTGGTACCAGTTACTGAGATGGAGAAGAATCAGGCAGAAGCAGTTTTGTCCACATTAAGGTTGAGATAACTTATGGCACATTCTGGTAATAAGTAAATTGTTAAGCTTGAAGTTTATAGAAGCAGTTGTGCCTGGAGATACAGATTTGGGGGAGAGTCATTGACATATGGAAGACCCTAAAGTGCATAATGAGATCATCTATGGAGTGAGTATAACAGAGAAAAGGTCCCCTAAAGAGCATGCAGAAGAGGAGACTGGAAGGAGCGATCACTGAGTCAGAGTCAGGAGAATATGGTGTCCTGGAGGCCAAATGAAGAAATTGCTTGAGGGATGTAGTGAGCATCCATGGGAGATGGTGCCAAGGAAGTTGAATAAGACTCACACTGTCAATGGTCATCTGTGATTCTCCTAACTTAGAGACTATCTTACTACCAATGGATGAACTTTCAGATACCAAATTTACAGTTTTTTCCCCACATTGACCCAAGACATAATTAGAGGCACAGAAAGGGATGTGTTCACATACTCTAGCCAATCTGTGATTAGGTATAATCATATTCATATGATGATGTTACAGTCAGTAGACAAGGACATACAGATCAAAGGTGGAAAGCAGCTAAAAAAGAGAAAATAAAGTCAGCTTTGTCAACAGGATCTTTCTGATACTCTCACTTTCTCTAAGCCAACAGCGTGGATAGCATCCCTGAACTACTCATTGCATCAGTAGATAGTCACACCTACATAAATATCAAAGTACTGTACAAAAACTAAAAGCTGTAGAGAGAAAAAAGGTATAGATAGAAAGGTAAAGTAGCATGAGGGTTTGTTATTATTTTGTCATTGACAAGTAAAAGATAATCAACAAGGTAAAATGGATGACTGCCTGTCTTTAAAAATAGTAAGATGTTGTATTCTGATGAGTTAGAATAATTTAAAATGCATTTATCTCATCAGAAATATTATTCTAGGATTTTGTTTATTACAGAGCGGCTTTTGGAACAAAATACCCACCCAATTGGTCTCAATAATTAAAGTACAAAAAAAAAACCTTCAAGAAATGCTACTCAACCCTCTGAAGTTTCACAGCCATGTAACTAAAGAATATAAGTTCCTTAGTGGGGGGAACCATGCCTTATATCCCTCACAGTGCTGAGCACATAGAGAGCCTCAAATAAATAGATATTAGTTGCTTAGCCGGCTGCCTGCTTGCTTGCATGGATGACTGATGGCATTTGAGGCAAGATTTCAGTGCTCTACTAAGAAGTTACAAATAGAATGACCGTATTTGCTAAGTGCTTCCAAACTTGTCCTGAGATCTTCTGCCTTAGGCAGAAAACATTTCCAAATGTGAAGTTCATTCATCCAGCAAACAAAACAGGGCCCTGATTGTGTTAGACTCTGATACAAAAATGAGTAAGAAATACAGGACAGAATTATGATCTTTAGAGTTCCTAGGCATTGAAAACATAATGGCCCTTGCATAGAAATCATGCTAAAAATAATGAAACTAGGATGAGACCACCTAACAAAGCTCCTATCTTTCCCTTAAAAGCTATTTTGATGTCCCCCTTTCTTGTAAACTACTAAAAATCAAAATCTTTCTCCTAAAGTTTTATGTCCAAGGGGCTATGCTGAGTTTATTGGTTAATTCAGCAAAAATGGTACAGAATCCTCCCCTCTGAGTTCAGTCTAGTGAGGGAAACACAAATGTTAAAATTACAGTGTGATAAGAATGACACATAATTGAAATATTTACAGAGTGCTAATAAGATAGAGAGAAAACCACAAATATTGCCTGCAGAATTAAAACAAGGAATGAGGGAAAAGAAAATATTGGGGAAAAAAAGAGATGTGTGTATTATCAAATAGAACTTAAACAGGACATACTTAATTTTGAACTAATATTATTCCATTTACATTGATGTTTAATGAGAAGATATGAATAATGGATTAAATTTGGAACAAGGCATGATTTTATTTTTTATACATCATTTTTCATGTAGCCTATTATTACATTGTCATGTTAAATTTATGTATTGAATCTGCCTGTCTCGTGGTAGAATTCCCACCGAAATTATCCACCCCATGAAGTGAACAAAGCATTGATGGATGTACAGTCCTGGCAGTGTTTCTTTTCTATTTATTTAGCTGTTTCATGCATATGGGACAGTATATCCACATTGAAAATTCAGCCACTTGGATTTATCTTGAACATTTATTTCAGGGAAAGGAAGATGGTGGTATTTATAGTAGTTTCTTCCCTTTCTCTTATCTAAATGATAATTTAGGTACTTTTGTCTTTGTTAAGTCTAAAGCATATCCTAATAGGAAGATATTTTAGACAACTTGCCTCAAGTCCCCAAATTATGAAAATAGAATAGGTAACTGAGGCTTTTTCAATGCTGAATCTATCAAAGTCCTCAATTAGTAGTCACATCCACTGTACTTAAAATAGATTAGCTTCTCATATAGCAAAACACATAGCACATACCTATTTAAAACATTCTTTGTAAAAAAATAAAATAATACTTTAAAACAATTGCTGTGGAAGAAAAATCACTATTCTAGCATAATTTATTATTACAGGAAAAAACTAAGTGGTTGTAGTCTACATTAAAATCCTGCATTGCATTCACAGAAAATATATTGATGAAAGATCATTCAGGTAACTTTTGAGAACTACTCTAATTCATTAGTAGTCATTTATGCAGTTTCCCTTTATGATTTAGGATTACAGATTTTGAAAGCTAAAACTTCTCACTGCTGTTTCAACTATCCCTTCATGCTGCCTGTCTAATATGGTAGGCTTGGCATTAAATCCTAGAGATGGTCTGTTCCTGCCATGGACTAGACACTCCACCCTATAAGCACCTTACATTTAGCCTGCCTCTCTCTGCGTCTGTTTCCTTAATTCCCAGCAATGTTTATCCACACCATTTCCTAAGCTAGAACCTAAACACTGGTTCTCAAAACTTCCTCTTCTCCCTTTACTCCATATTCAGTAAGCCTTGAGAGTTCCTTTTCAACAAGTCTCTCCTTTCTTAGCTCCTGCCTTGGGCTTAGTTCAGGATCTCATTGTCTGTCACCTCAATAATGCAGTAGTTGTTCTACACTGTAGTCAAACCCTAACTTTACCTCCAGAATTACTATTTTTTTAAACTGATCATGTCACTTTCCTGATATAAACCTCTGAGACTTAGAGGGCATTGTAAAACAAACAAAAACAAAAACAATCCCTTAGCTTGGAATACACTGTCTTGCATAGTAAAGTCACGACTTGCTATTGCAGGTTTATGTAGCATGCTAATTTCATCCCTGCTGCAAAGACCTCTCTCAGTCTCCCTTTTATGAAATCTACTTGAGTATATACCCTACATAAACTCTGATGCTCATGAATTCTGCCTAATTTTTAATCTAAACAATGTCAACCAGTTCTACACTTCTCTTCACCACCAGTACCTGATTTTGTTTCCTCTTGATCCATGATTCTTATTCTCTGCCCTTTCTCCTCCTCCTCTCCCTCTTCCTCTGCCTCCTCCTTTTAGAACCAATTCTTGGTGCTTCTTCTCCAGGTTCAGCTCTGGCTTCTTTCCCTTAAATTTCCTTAGTCTTCCCAGAGCCCCAGGGCACTTCACCTCAGCACAGATTTTCATAACTCCAGATCTGCCAAAATCCTGCAAGTGCCTTTACTTCATGCCAGGTAGAAGAATTCCTCTTCTTGAAATTCCATTCCCTTCTTTTTAACTTTCAAGATTCCTATTCATGACACAGATGGCATGCCAATTGTGTGACACCTTCCCTGATGCCCCTAGGTAGTGATCCACCATCTGTTTTATGTGAACTCCCACGAGATCTCATCATGTGTCCCATATAGCACCCAGCCCTTTGTATCATAAAATAATCTGGCTCCCTTAGTAGATGTTGAGCTTCTTGTGAACAAGAATAATGTCTTAGTGAAGAGTAAATATTTGTAATCTCCCTTAAATCCTTTTAAGAATAAGACAAGAAAAGAGAGAGAGGAAGAGGAAAGAAAAAATGTATTCCTTTCACTATAGAGAGCGGCTGTCAAATATCTTTTTTTACCTTTATCCACAATAAGGCATATATGCATTTTACGCTATAAACTCAGTACACACACATACACACATACACAAAACTGATGTAAAAAATTCACATAACAGTACTTAGCTTACTAATCCAGTGTACTATATATTCTATTATTTTTAACACTAATACTGAGCTACTAAAATGATCTCTAGAGCAGTGGTACCTTACAATTACTCAAGGATCTTTAAAAAACTTCCATACCTGAGCTCCAGCCCCAGAAATTCTGATTTAATAGGTGTGAGATGTAGCCTACACATAGAAATTTTTAAAACCTGTATTTCTAATGTGCAAGCTAGGTGTGAACTGCAAGTCTGGAGCCCTGCTACTCAAACCGACCAGTGAATCAGGGCCGTGGCATCACCTGTGAGCTTGTCAGAAGTGCAGAATCTTAAACATCATGCCAGATGTCCTGGCCAGGAACTGTATTTTATCTTTTAAATCTTAAAATTATTGAATAAAAATTATGTTTTTTTGTGGTTTTTTTATGCATTTATAGTGAAATGATTACTGAAGTCAAGCTTATTAATGGACCCTTTCCTGACATAGTTACCATTTTTTAGTGTGGTTTCTTATAACTTTCAGTATTTTTAAAAAATGAAATTCAAGGTCAAAATTTGACTCAAGTGTGGATACTCTAGAGATGGAGCATATTTTAACAATAAAAATAACACACTTGATTTGACAGTGTGGCATAATGAAGAAAGTTCATTTAGCACTTGATATACTTTTGATCAATAATAATAACAATTTAAATTTTTAAATATTTTTGTCTTTTAAAAATGCTCCATTTTTTTTCAATTTATTTTTTAAATTGAGATAAAATTTAAATGCAATGAAATGTATATAACTTGAATATGCAATTTGATCAGTCTAGAGAAATACATGCATCCATATAAGACCACTGAAATCAAAATCTTAAATAGTTCCTTCCTCCTAGAAAGTGTTCTTGTGACTTCTAGTCAATCTGCACCTCATATGGGCAATCATACTCTGATTTTGATCACCATAGATTTGATTTGCCTGCTCTGGAACTTCCTATCAATGGACTCTAAATGTATAAACGAATCGATGTTGTGTATGTGTCAATAGTTTATTATTTTACATTATTGAATAATATTCCATGGTATGACTATGTCACAATTTGTATATTGTGACTAAAACCAATATAAGCATTCTTGTTGACATAAAAACAGGAAAAGAAACTGCATTTTAAAAAGAAAATCAAATGATTCACCGAGAATTAATGTTTAAGAAGCACTGGTCAACTTGCAGTACTTGGGGGCAGTAATATATGACGGTTAGGAGCGCAGGCTGTGGTGTCTGTGCAAGTCACTGAGCTCTCCTTACCTCAGTTTCCCCATCTCCTAATTAAGGACAGAACAGTATTATTTCCAGTAACAGTAACAGAATTCTCTTCTTAGGGCTTCTGTGAGGGTCCAAGTAGACAATTCATATTAAAGATTTGGCACAATGCCTGATGACACAACAAGGATGAAATAGCCATCTTTTTTCCCATGTATTTTTTTTATTAAAGTATTGTTGATATACAACATTATGTTGGTTTCAAATATATAGCACAGTGGGTCAGCAGTTACCCATATTATTAAATCCTCACCCCCCACCCCAGTGTGGTCACTATCTACCAACATAGTAAAATGTTACAGAATCACTAACTGTATTCTCTGTGTGCTGTACTACCATCCCCATAACCAACTTACATTGTGATTGCAAATTATGGTACTCCTTTATGCCCTTCACCCTCCCCCAACACCTACCCCACTCTCTCCCCCTTGGTAACCACTAGTCCCTTCTTGGTGTGTCTATGAGTCTACTGCTATTTTGTTCCTTCTGTTTTGCATTGTTTTTATACTCCACAAATAAGTGAAATCATATGTTATTTGTCTTTCTCTGCCTGGCTTATTTCACCAAGCATAATACCCTCTAGGTCTATCCATGTTGTTGCAAATGGGAGCATTTCTTTTCTTTTTATAGCTGAATAATATTCCATTGTGTATATGTACCACTTCTTCTTTATCCATTCATCTATTGATGGACACAGGTTGCTTCCATATCTTGGTATTGCAAACAATGCAGCAATAAACATAGGGATGCATATGTTTTTTTTGAATCAGGGATCTTGTTTTCTTTGGGTAAATTCCTAGAAGTGGAATTACTGGGTAAAATGTTATTTCTACTTTTAGTTTCTTGAGGACCTTCATATTGCTTTCCACAATGGTTACACCAATTTACATTCCCACCATCAGTGTCGGAGGCCCCCTTTCTCCAACCATCATCTTTTCGTATTATCCCCAGTACCAGGACAATGGCAAATAGCAGACACTCAAAAATTATACTGTAAACTTACAGAATGGAGACTCAGAGAGGTAAAATAATTCACCAATATGATATAACTAGCTTCCCCAAATTCTAAGAATACAAAGGAGGTCTGAGAATAGGTTAAGATTTCTTTGGATGCCTAACCCCATCTAACTGCTCCACTACTCAGAGTTTCTCATTTGCAATGTTTTGGTATTTGCTGGAGTGCGAGTTTTGCTAAACATCTCTATGTGTAAATTGCTGCACTGGGAAGAGTGGTTTTGGTGAGATCATTTTGGCCTGGCTCATAAAAACTATCTTGTAAGTTGTCAGTTCCTTGCAGGCTCTTCAGCCATTTAGAGGGTCCACAGCCAGCTGGCCAGAATGTGTTTATCCTCCCACATCTGCCCATATCTGTCAGAATTTAAACTGTCAAGCATGCTCTTTTTAAACTGTAAAACATTTTATTCTTAGTGTACATTCTGTCTGCACTTATTTTTGAAGTGGAATTAAGAACATGATTTTGTCCATTAGCACAAGTAATACTGGTTTCAGAGGGAGGTAGAAAGATCCCTGTACCATAAAATAAAGGCCCCTTGGTTACTGGGTTAATGGGACACCGGTGGTTGGGTCTGCTCCCATTTGATGACAAGCAGCCGAGCTTCTCCACTGACAAAACCGCAACTGGAGTCAAATCAGAGCTCATATCCTGACTTTGTGATCTATTCCACAGTCAGTGAACTATATTATTCCCTTTTGCTTGAAAAAAATTATTCTTGAATCAATTGTGGAATGAATAAATAAAAAATGATACACCACCTCAGAAGATCTGCTAGATACTAATAAATACATTTCATTGACTTATGGCCAAATAAGCATGACCAGCTTCTCCAGACAAGAAATGAAGAATTCTCAGGAAAAGATAGCTGCACTTTGCCTAGCCCAGAAATTGATGGGATGGAACAGAGAGGAGTGGATGCATGAATCAAGGTGTGTTTGTCCAAAGTTTCCAAGAATAGAGCAACCTAGATAGCAAATTAAGAATAAAACTGCAGGGTTCTCTATTTTAAAATAGAATTGACTATTTTTCCACTTTAATATATCAAATGATAACTAGAAAATGGCTCTTAAAAAGTACATTTGGTCAGCGAAAGAGTCCATGCTGAACATAGGCATAAAGCAACAAAAACCAGGTGAATTATATCCTCAATTAAATGACCCTCAAGACATCTTAGCTGCAGCTAGGAAACAAAGAAG
Organism: Manis javanica; assembly: GCF_040802235.1. Classification (NCBI taxonomy): domain Eukaryota; kingdom Metazoa; phylum Chordata; class Mammalia; order Pholidota; family Manidae; genus Manis; species Manis javanica. The sequence goes on from NC_133161.1 coordinate 85,203,709, forward strand.
AGAGAAGCCAGATAGGAGCCGATGAGCCTAAACTGATGGGCAGGAGCCAGCAGAAGGGAGCCTGACCCTTGTGCAGATCCCTGAATGGGGAGAAAGTCAGTCAGTGTGTCGTTGTGCATCCAGAATATTCTCTCCTGTTGAGGCTATGGTTGTAGTTTGAGCACAGACAAAATGCAGAGAAAATTCTTGCTCTATTGGCTCCAATAGCAGAAGCAATCATTAATGAAAGACACAGTACTCAACTACTGTCAATAGGGAGAATAAAATCTGAAAAGCAGAAGACTTGCCTCACACAGGTCACCTGAAGTAGTCATCAAACCCAACAGCAGTCCTAAACACCCACTGGAAATGGTGGGTTTGCAGGCTTCAGAGTGGCTTCTGGCAATTTAAGTTAGAAGCACAACTATCTCAGGGGTGAAGTGAAGTGTAGCAATACCTAGGATGATGTCTGGGAGGTTTGGAAGGGCTCCATCATGCTGCAGCTGCAGGGAGTGGATGCGACTCAGGCAACTATCTCCTCTGAAGGAAATAGTTTCTCTGGTTAAACCTGAGGCCCACTGCTCTATGCTCAACCTGCAAACACTCCCTTCACAAAGACAAATTTCAGGCAGTAGTGAGGGAGTTGATGGTTAATGGTGGATACCAAATTTGTGTGTTTAGAGTTAAAGCCAGGAGAGGTTAGAGAAAAACCAGTGAAACTCATCATTCTCAGCTTATAATACATTGCCTATAAGAGAGCTGCAATAGGCAGTAATCTCTTCAGAACTCCCAAAAAATAATCACTCTTCTTAGCTCCAATACATCTAATGAGAAGGAAGTGAAGGAGAAAAGGAAATTGATATGTATTAAGCACTCACTATGTGCCAATTATATAATCTTGTTTAATCCTCATAAGAGTCCTGTGATTAGGTATTATTATCTCCATTTAAATAGGTTACAAAGAACTGATTGAGACATTAAATAAGTTCTAAGGACACTCAGCAGTAAGTGGTGGAGCCAGTATGTAGGACTCCTAAATCTATTCCTTAACGCTTTGCCAAGCAAAGTTTGCACACTCACGGACCACAGCAGGCATCTCTGGAGCTTGTCAGACATAAAGAATCTCAAGTCCAACCCCAGAACAACTGTATCAGGAAATCCTTTCGACCAGATCCCCATGTGATCTGTACAAACAGTAATGGCTGAGAAACGCTGCCCTGAAGCTCTGAGGCCCGTCATCTCCCTGCTGTCCCACTCTGTGAATGGCCCCTCCAGCCGCCACAGCCACAACGGCTCAGCATGCATCCTCAAAATGAGTCTAAGTCTCCTTCCTGGTAACTTTTACCTGATGTACTTCAGTGAATCCTCACGTATCATTTTTTCTAGTCCTTTCCATTTTTAAGAAAAATCTAAGCTCAACTCTTCATATCTATTAACTTGTATCTGCAGGTTTCAGTCTGCATTTTCAATCTAAGATTCTTTGTAATCTTTTTTTTTCCTTTTTAAATTTTGGTATCATTAATATACAGTCACATGAGCAACACTGTGGGTACCAGATTCCCCCCATTATCAAGTCCCCACACATACCCCATTACAGTCACTGTCCATCAGCATAGTAAGATGTTATAGAGTCACTACTTGTCTTCTCTGTGCTACACTGCTTCCCTGTGACCACCCCCTACATTATGTGTACTGATCATAATGCCACTTATTCCCCTTTTCCCTCCCTTCCCACCTATCCTCCCCAGTCCCTTTCCCCTTGGTAACTGTTAGTCCATTCTTGGGTTCTGTGAGTCTGCTGCTGTTTTGTTCCTTCAGTTTTTGCTTTGTTCTTATACTCCACAGATGAGTGAGATCATTTGGTACTTACCTTTCTCTGCCTGGCTTATTTCACTGAGCAAAATACCCTCTAGCTCCATCTATGTTGTTACAAATGGTAGGATTTGCTTTCTGCTTATGGCTGAATAGTATTCCATTGTGTATATGTACCACATCTTCTTTATCCATTCATCTACTGATGGACACTTAGGTTGCTTCCATTTCTTGGCTATTGTAAATAGTGCTGCTATAAACACAGGGGTGCATATGTCTTTTTGAATCTAGGCTCCTGCATTCTTAGGGTAAATTCCTGGGAGTGGAATTCCTGGGTCAAATGGTATTTCTATTTTTAGTTTTTTGAGGAACCTAAATACTGCTTTCCACAATGGTTGAACTAATTTACATTCCCACCAGCAATGTAGGAGGTTTTCCCTTTCTCCACATCCTCACCAACATTTGTTGTTGTTTGTCTTTTGGATGTTGACCATCATAAGTGATGTGAGGTGATATCTCATTATGGTTTTAATTTGCATTTCTCTTATGATTAGCGATATGGAGCATCTTTTCATGTGCCTGTTGGCCATCTGAATTTCTTCTTTGGAGAAGTGTCTATTCAGATCCTATGCCCATTTTTTAATTGGATTATTTGCTTTTTGTTTGTAGAGGTATGTGAGCTCTTTATATAGTTTGGATGTCAATGCCTTATTGGATATGTCATTTATGTATATATTCTCCAGTACTGTAGGATGCCTTTTTGTTCTACTAATGGGGTCCTTTGCTGTACAGAAGCTTTTTAGTTTAATATAGTTCCACTTGTCCATTTTTGCTTTTGTTTCCCTTGCCCAAGGAGATATGTTCATGAAGAAGTTGCTCATGTTTATATTCAAGAGAGTTTTGTCTATGTTTTCTTCTAAGAGTTTTATGGTTTCATGACTTACATTCAGGTCTTTGATCCATTTCATGTTTACTTTTGTGGATGGAGTTAGACAGTAATCCAGTTTCATTCTCTGACATGTAGCTGTCCAATTTTGCCAACACCAGCTGTTGAAGAGGCTGTCAATTTCCCCATTGTATATCCACAGCTCCTTTATCTTATATTAATTGACCATATATGCTTGGGTTAACATCTGCACTCTCTATTCTGTTCTACTGGTCTTTGGGTCTGTTCTTGTGCCAGTACCAAATTGTCTTGATTACTGTTCCTTTGTAGTAGAGCTTGAAGTCAGGGAGTGTAATCCCACCGCTTTATTCTTCCTTCCCAGGATTGCTTTGGCTATTCGGGGTCTTTTGTGATTCAATATAAATTTTAGAACTATTTGTTCCAGTTTGTTGAAGATTGCTGTTGGTATTTTGATAGGGATTGCATTGAATCTGCAGATTGCTTTAGGCAGGATGGCCATTTTAACAATATTAATTCTTCCAACCCAAGAGCATGGGATGAATTTCCATTTATTAGAATCCCCTGTGTGTCTTTTAGTTTTCAGGGTATAGGTCTTTTACTTCCTTGGTTAGGTTTATTCCCAGGAATTTTTTTCTTTTTGATGTAATTGTGAATGGAATTGTTTTCCTGATTTCTCTTTCTGCTAGTTCATCATTAGTGTATAGGAATGCAACAGATTTCTGTGTATTAGTTTTGTATCCTGCAACTTTGTTGAATTCCGATATTAGTTCTAGTAGTTTTGGAGTGGAGTCTTTAGGGTTTTTTATGTACAATATCATGTCATCCGCAAACAGTGATAGTTTGGCTTCTTCCTTACCAATCTGGATGCCTTTTATTTCTTTGTGTTGTTTGACTGCCATGGCTAGGACTTCCAGAACTATGTTGAATAAAAGCAGGGAGAGTGGACATCCCTGTCTTGTTCCTGATCTTAAAGTAAAAGCTTTCAGCTTCTCGCTTTTAAGCTGATGTTGGCTGTGGATTTGTCATATATGGCCTTTATTATGTTGAGGTACTTGCCCTCTCTAACCCATACTGTTGAGAGTTTTTATCATGAATGGATGTTGAATTTTGTCAAATGCTTTTTCAGTATCTATGGAGATGATCTTGTGGTTTTTGTCCTTCTTTTTGTTGATGTGTTGGAAGATGTTAATGGATTTTCGAATGTCGTACCATCCTTGCATCCCTGGGATGAATCCCATTTGGTCATGGTGTATGATTCCTTGATGTATTTTTGAATTCAGTTTGCTAATATTTTGTTGAGTATTTTTGCATCTATGTTCATCAGGGATATTGGTCCGTAGTTTTCTTTTTTGGTGGGGTCTTTGCCTGGTTTTGGTATTAGGGTGATGTTGGCTTCATAGAATGAGTTTGGGAGTATTCCCTCCTCTTCTGTTTTTTGGAAAAGTGTAAGGGAATCGGTATTATGTCTTCTCTAAATGTCTTATAAAATTCAGCAGTGAGTCCATCTGGTCCAGGGGTTTTGTTCTTGGGTAGTTTCTTGATTACTGATTCAATTTCATTGCTGGTAATTGGTCTGTTCTGATTTTCTGTTTCTTCCTGGGTCAGTCTTGAAAGATTGTATTTTTCTAGAGAGTTGTCCATTTCTTCTAGATTATCCAGTTTGTTAGCATATAGTTTTTCATAATATTCTTTAATAATTCTTTGTATGTCTATTGGTGTCCATAGTGATTTTTCCTTTCTCATTTCTGATTCTGTTTATGTATATAGATACTCTTTTTTTCTTAATAAGTCTGGCTAGGGGTTTATCTATTTTGTTTATGTTCTCAAAGAACCAGCTCTTGGTTTCATTAATTTTTTCTTTTGTTTTATTCTTCTCAATTTTATTTATTTCTTTTCTGATCTTTATTATGTCCCACCTTCTACTGACTTTGGGACCCATTTGTTCTTCTTTTTCCAGTTTCAATAATTGTGAATTTAGACTATTCATTTGGTATTGTTCTTCCCTCTTTAAATAGGCCTGGATTGCTCTATACTTTCCTTTTAGAATTGCCTTCGCTGCGTCCCATAAACATAGGGGCATTGTGCTGTTATTTTCATTTGTCTCCATATATTTTGCTTGATCTCTGTTTTAATTTGGTCATTGATCCATTGATTAATTAGGAGCATGTTGTTAAGCCTCCATGTGTTTGTGAGTCTTCTTGTTTTCTTTGTACAATTTATTTCTAGTTTTATGCCTTTGTGATCTGAGAAGTTGTTTGTTGTGATTTCAATCCTTTTGAATTTACTGAAGCTCTTTCAGTGGCCTCATATGTGGTCTATTCTGGAAAATGTACCATGTGCACTTGAAAAGAATGTATATCCTGCTGCTTTTGGGTGGAATATTCTATACATGTCTGTTAGGTCCATCTGTTCTAATGTGTTGTTCATGCCTCTGTCTCCTTACTTATTTTCTGTCTTGTTGATCCCTCCTTTGAAGTGAGTGGTGTGTTGAAGTCTCCTAAAATGAATGCATTGCATTCTATTTCCTCCTTTAATTCTGTTAGTAGTTGTTTCACATATGTAGGTTCTCCTGTGTTGGGTGCATAGATAATTATAATGGTTATATCCTCTTGTTGAACTGACCTCTTTATCATTATGTAATGTCCTTCTTTGTTTCTTGTTACTTTCTTTGTTTTGAAGTCTATTTTGTCTGATACAAGTACTGCAACACCTGCTTTTTTCTCCCTACTGTTTGCATGAAATACCTTTTTCCATCCCTTCACTTTTAGTCTGTGTGTGTCTTTTGGTTTCTAGTGAGTCTCTTGTAAGCCCCATATAGATCTGTCTTGTGTTTTTACCATTCTTCAACTCTGTGTCTTTTGATTGGTGTATTCAGTCCATTTACATTTAGGGTGATTATTGATAGATATGTACTTATTGACATTGCAGGCTTTGGATTCATGGTTACCAAAAGTTCAAGGGCAGCTTACCTTCTAACAGTCTAACTTAATTCACTTATTATGCTATTATAAACACAGTTTCATGATTCTTTATTTCTCTCCCTTATTTTTCTTCCTCCTCCAGTCTTTATATGTTAGGTGTTTTATTCTGTACTCTTTACAGAATAAAGAGTTTCCCTTGACTGACTTTTCAGATAGCTGATTTTATTTTTGCATTTAGTTATTATTTAGTTGGTCTGCTTCCTTTGCTGTAGTTTTATTTTCTTTGGTGACATCTATTTATTCTTAGGCATACTTCCATCTAGAGAAGTCCCTTTAAAATACACTCTAGAGATGGTTTGTGGGAGGTAAATTCCCTCAACTTTTGCTTACCTGGGATTTGTTTCATCCCTCCTTCAAATTTAAATAATAATCTTGCTGGGTACAGTATTCTTGGCTCAAGACCCTTCTGTTTCATTGCATTGAATATATCATCCCTTTTGGCCTGTAAGGTTTCTGCTGAGAAGTCTGATGATAGCCTGATGGGTTTTTCTTTGTAGGTGATCTTTTTTTTCTCTCTGGCTGCTTTTAATACTGTGTTCTTGTCTTTGACCTTTTTCATTTTAATTATTATATATCTTGGTGTTGTCCTCCTTGGGTCCCTTGTGATGGGAGATATGTGGACTTCCATGGCCTGAGAGACTATTTCCTTCCCCAGCTTGGGGAAGTCTCTAGTAATTATTTCTTCAAAGATACTTTCTATCCCTTTTTCTCTCTTTTTCTTCTGGTACCCCTATAATGTGAATATTGTTCTGTTCCATTTGGATTGGTCACACAGTTCTTTAAATATTCTTTCATTCCTAGAGATCCTTTTTTCTCTCTCTGCCTCAGCTTCTCTGTATTCCTGTTCTCTGATTTCTATTCCATTAACAGTCTCTTCCATCTCATCCAGTCTGCTCTTAAATCCTTCCATTGTTTATTTCATTTCTATTATCTCCCTCCTGAATTCTTCCCTTAGCTCTTGAATATTTCTCTGTAGCTCCAACAGCATGCTTATGGCTTTTATTTTGAATTCTTTTTCAGAAAGATTGGTTATTTCAGTCTCACCAAGCCCTCTTTCTTGTGTTTGAGGGATGTTGGATTGAATAAGGTTCTTCTGCCTTTTCATGGTGATGGGAGTGGTTGCGGTGAGTGGAGTGCATGTCAGCTGGGAGAACAAAGAATTCAAAATAAAAGCCATAAGTCTCTTCCTGCTTGCCCATGGCAGCCTAGGTAATTAACCCAGAGGCTGCTCCCTGTGTGCAATTAACCAGCACAGACAGCAGAGATGGAAAGGCAACCAGCAAGCAAGAAGGGACTTTGTTCTCCCAGCTGACACACACACCACTCACCAGCAACCACTCCCATCACCATGAAAAGGCAGAAGAACCTTATTTTCAAAATATATATGGTTTTGGGAGGAGATTTCTGCCACCCTACTCATGCTGCCATCTTTTCCTCCTCACTCCTTTCTAATCTTGATTCATTTCTTCTAGATTTATATTTACATACTTAGTGGCCATACTTCCCTGTTATTCATTCAAATATGATATATATTTTTAATGTTTATACACACACACACACACATATTGAATGCAGTCACACTTAGAGTCCAATGGCATGCTGATATTAATCCATCCATCAGCTTATATGGCCCTGCTATTCATAAAATTATAAACTGCAGTTGCCAGAGGCCAGGCAGAGGGGGAAACAGAGAGGAATTAGTCAAAGCATACAACGTTTCAGTTTTCACAATGAGTAAGTCCTAGAGATCTACTGTAGAGCCTAGAGCCTGTAGTTAACAATACTATGTTGTATATTTTTTAATTTGCTGTAAGAGTACTACTTATGTTAAATGTTATTATCACAAAAAATAACAAAACTTTCTATACATAAAAATAATAATGAGAAACTTTTGGAAATGATGGATATGCTTCTGGCACAGTTTGTGGTGATGGTTTCACAAGTACACACTTATCTCCAAGCTCATTGAGTCATATACAGTAAATATATGGCTGTTTGTATGTCAATATACCTCAATAAAGTGGGTTTTTTTAACTATAAGTTATATTAAAATGATAAATTTTTTAAACTATCAATTATAAAACCATAAATGTCTTACTAAACTCACAATGCTCCATGTCTATGGAACTGTCCTAATTACTATATATCATAGAGGAAATAAGGTTAACCAAGAATGATTAGTTTTTAGTCAACCCAGGCTGGCTTTTAGTAATTGTCCATTTCTTTCTGAAGTACTCATGAGAAATTTTCCTAATAATCTTTTTCAAAAGAGTCTGCCTACCTCTCTGCAGTTTCTAGAAACATTTCCCCATTTTAAAAAATGGACCACTTGCTTGGCTTTCACAACCCAGGATTTCTCCAACTCATTCCCATGTTTTAAAGAATTCTCACTGGGAGTTCTTTCAGTAGAATAAACTTGGAATATTTGGAATCAGAAGATATGGGTCTAGTACCATTTAATTGCTTTGAGCAACGATCATTTCATCTATTCTATAAAACAGACATAATAATCTTCCTGATAAAAGGTGGTATGTGGGGCAAGTATTATATAAACTCTAAAGTGTGTACAGTACTATTGATGGTATTAGAACAACTTTAGAATATAGTCAGTGTCCTGGAGACCTAAACTCATTCAGTGGTTGATGCTCTCTTACTTGAATTTCCCCTGTCCTGGTTCTGATACCACTTGGAGTCTCTACACCAAATTCTTTTCAAAGGTGCTGTTCATCTGGTCATGATCTTAGGGCAGAGGTTGGCCAACTAGGACACATGGGCAAATCAAGCCCACTGCCTGTTTTTGTGAATAAGGTTTTATTGTAACAGCCAAAAAAATTTACATATTGTCTGTGACTGGTTTGAGGCTACAATGGCAGAGTTGAGTAATTGCTACAGAGACCATATAACTCATAAAGCCAAAAATATTTACTATTTGGCTTTCTGTAGAAGTTTGCTGACCCTTACCTTAGACTACAAGCTTTAGGAAAAAGGGACTCTGTAGATATATAATTTTCTACATACAATTCCTAATTCAGCTCTGTGCTTGATTAGGTAGTCAGTAAGTTCATTTCATAACAATTCCTCAAATAGGACATTGTAACCTAAATGAAATCTTATTCTGAAATAAAATAGTGCAAAATGATTTGATAAAGTGGGATCAGTGGGGATATTTAGGCAGAAAATCCTTTGAATTTAAGCCTTGTTAATTTAAAAAAAAGGAAAATTCATGACTCTGATTTTCAGCTTGAAAGTCTTAATAAGCCCCAAATATTAAAGAAAAATGCATCTTTTATTATGACTTGAGTGATTTTCATGTCAAAGTGAGCTTCAGATCCTATTGTCCAGCAAAGTAGATGTCAATGGAAATAATGTTGAAGTTTAGACTGATTCATAGCTTTAGTGTAATACATGCTTTGTATTTCCTTTCAAAATAATTTTCCTAATTCAATGTATTGTCATAATATTTGAATATTCTACAATTTATGAACAGAAAAAGTGTTCTCCAAAATTAAGAGTCTCAAGAGTCAAAGTTTGAAACACTTGTTTCTGGGCCTTTCTCAATAAAGAACAAGACAAAGTATATCTTATTCTGCACAACAGTCTGTTAACTGTTTTCAAGAGAATAATGAAAACCATCCTTGAAAAGAATGTACGGCAATGGAATTAGCTCTAGAGACTTTAAGATAGTATTTGCCAAGAACCAAGGTCAGTCTGATAATATGTCAAACACATTCTTTAGTAACCTGAATAAATAAAATATACCTATAAATTTTGAAGTGCATGGTGGATGAGTTGCCTGACCACTATTTTTAAATATTCTCACAAGAATTTCATATTGTGATAAATGGCTTTAAATTTTGTGTTTCTCTGAAAGGGTACTTTACATTTCATAAAAACAAATACCCTCCCAATTGCATGGGAGAAAATGGCTATGAATTTCTTTTATGTAATCATGATCTAGCTTGAACTTTATTCAGATAACTGATTAAATCATGGATCAACATCTTCTGTGGAATATATGTGTATTCAAAGTAGTTATTGCTGTAGTTCATAGAATCTGTAATTGGCCTGAAAGCAATAAATTCATTTCAGCAAAGTAACCCAAAAGACCTCAAAGTAATATCTTCAAAGTCAGTAACTATTTGTTCTATTTAATTCATGTTAATAGACCGTAAGTAGGGGAAACTGATGAAGAATATAAACTTTCTGCATGCTAAAACTTGGGTATAGTCATTTTTCATCTTTCATTTCAAGATAACCAGGTGCTTAACCCAATGTTAAGTAAATGTTTCAGTGTTGCATGAGATAAACATGTAACATTTAACAGAGGGGCAGATTAAGATTATGTCTAAAATAGTGAGAGAGAACAAGGGAAGAATTTGAATATAAATACACACATCCCATACAGCATGGTGTGTCACCACTTACCCAGACAGCATTAGACTTAGTCAAGCCATCTTACACCATCCCCTAGGAAAATGTTTTTAGACTATTTCTGATCTAAATTATTCAGATATAGGATGTATCTCTGTCTTGCCAAAAGGTTTGATGCCACAATTTGAGTCAATAGGAGATATAATCCCAGAAATAATGAAGAATTGGGATTAATCCAAAAATGTGATCCATGCAAGGTTTATGCTGTATTAAATAAGTACAAGAGTGAAAGTCAACTAGTCAAGCAGTGTGAAACCATCTCCCCTGTCACATTCCCTGCTCAGTCACTGACCACCACCCCGATCTCCATTTCCCTTAAATAAGCTTAATGAGTTGAAATAGATAACACTGTGTAGTGCCCAAAATAGGAGATCGGAACTACCCTTCAGTTAAGTGTGAGCTTTGTTCTCTCCATCAGCCAGTGTCCTCCAAAGAAACAGAATCAATAGAACTGCCTGGTAAAAATGGTAGGTCCTGAGGAGTTCAAAATCCATAGGGCAGTCAGGCAGGTTGCAATGTCCTGGGCAGAAGTCATGAGGCAGAATGTCTTCTTCCCTCCAGAAACCTCAGTGTTGCTCTTAAGGCCTTTCCACTGACTGGATGAGGTCCACCCAGATTATTGAGGATAATGCCCTTTACTGCAGGTCAGCTGATTGTACATGTTAATCTTTTCTACAAAATACCTCAGAGTAATGCTGAGATTGGCATTTCATTGAATAACTGAGGGCTAGAGCCTAGCCAGGTTGAAACAGAAAACTAACCATCATGGTCTCTTTATGAGAAAAAAAAATTCCACATCTATGTTTGAGTAGTAATCTCTTGTTTAATTTTCGTTCCTTAAGACAATTTATAAAAACCATATTGATGCAGAGCTGCCAAACCCAAGGAGGAGTTCGGGGAATTACTGAAATACCTGAATGATGAACTGTTGCTTATCTGAGTTAGTAGAACAAACAACATCAGTTCACTAGACGCTGTTCCTCCTAGTCCCAAAACTGGCCTTGAGGAAGAGCAGCACGGTGAAATCACCAGCTAATTAATGGTGTTTGGTGTTGTAGCACAGGTCACTTTAAATGCAAGAACTTTTTTTTTTTGCCATAATTTCCTGTCACAGCCCCCAACCCCCAAAATAACCATGGCTCATTGTACTTTGCTGAGATAATGAGTTGAGTTTCCACATAAATCAAGGTGAGGGTAAAATTTTATTATTGCTCCACTACACTTCTGTTTTCCCCTCCAGGAAAGAAGAAAAAAAAGTCCTTTCTTGATTCTGAAGCTAAAATGGTAGCACAACTCAAATTCACATCATCTGATCCTTTTCCAATAACTGAAGTTTCTCTTTCCCGCCTCCTCCTGCCCTCCTACCTCCTGTCTGCCCGCTCCTTCTAGTGACTTTTCTATTCCCTCCCTGCCGTTCCCTACCCAGCTTCTTAGATGTGGCGGGTTGGTAACTCTGGCATCCGTTTCCCCATTGCTCGCTTGCTCCCTCTCCAGTTCCCTAACCTCTTATTGCTCCTTGCAACCCTTCTGAAAGTAAGCTTAGAAATGTCTCCCTTAGTGAAATCAGTGGCCATTCCCCAATCTCGTGTTCTCCTCTTCCACAGTGGAAACAGGTGGCCAGCCCCTCTTCAGATGCCATCTTTCCCTGGCACCGTGACTCTCCTCAACTGTCTCACTTCTCCTGTCTCCTTCAATGGCTTCTCTTCCCAGGAAGTACCATCCCCTAGCTGTAGCTGACACCATTTCCCAAAACTTCCTGCACCTTTTGGACAGCTCTTTTTTGGATAACTCAGACTTTCTTAAAATGCTGCATGGCTACTAATTTTTGCATTCAGCCAGTGTTCTTGAGCCCTTACTCTGTGTCATTGCTGTACTGGATGCCCACTAGATAAATAAAAGAAACAAGGATAGTTGTTTTCTTCATTCCCCCAAAGAAAAGGGGTAAACATCTTTTGTTTTTCTGGGGTTTTTTTTCTTTTTGGTACTTTGTGAATATTTGTTATTTTTAATATTTCACTGAAATACTGAAAAGGAATCATGCATTTATCCATGATAAATACGTGCTATTTTTCTTTGCTGGCTTGAGTTATAGTTTATGGTATTTTAAGGTTAGGGACTATATCTTACACATCTTTTTTTCTGCTGGGTCCTTCCTGGAGCACATGGTAGGGACCTCATAAACATTTTTTGAATGCATACTAAAATTTCAGCATTATTGTATTTTGACTGAAAATACAACCTAATATAGATGATTCATGCTCTAATTAATTCCTACTTAATAAAAAAGTTAAAATTAAAAAAACATTTTTTAAATATAAAAATCTGTACATAATTAAGAAATCTGGGAGTGAGAGATTGGGACCCAGGTCTTTTTACTCATGATTCCAAAATCTGTATCTCTAGCCCCTCAGCTCCATTTGCAAAAGTCCCCTCCATACCTCTCCACTAGAATTGACCAAGCACAAGTCATTACTTTTCTTCTCTCCTACCATGAATTTTCATGCATACCAATGATGACTTTAGATATTTCTCTAAATTGTAAGATATTGAAAATAAAAATGTTCTTGTATATTTCATATACATAAGATATATAACATATGTCATAATTATAATTATCTTTTGCATGTAGTACTTAATCAACCATGATAAAGTTATTGTTTAAAATGTTATTTCATTTTTCCTGTTTAAAAAAAATGAATAAAGAATCTATGAGAAAATTTTAGCTGAACCAAGAAAAATACTCAAGTGAAGTAGGTACTGAAGTTTATTTTAGTATTCCCTTTGCCTTTGCAAAAATAAAAAACAAAATTCCGCCTCTTAGCTCTAATCTTTCTCCACAAAGCAAGTAGATGACTTGGCAGATTTAAAATGATTATTTGGTAGGTGAATAAACTTAAGAAAAAGTGATCAAACGCATAGGGAAAAATGAAACTAAGACAAAAATTAGATAAAGAGTTTTCATAGCAGAAAATATTTGATATAGTCCTGATTTCCTATCCTTTCCGAGCTAAGTCTGAACTTTAATTAATATTTTTCCAATATCCTGACTAAGGTATTTTTATGCTGAAGAAATTATTGAAGGGTTGACTAGCAGACTTTTGATGTAGTAATAAATATTTATGATCTGCCGGCTATATATTTATATTATTCATTGACTAAATCTAAATCCTTAGATCTCTTGCTTCCATGGGCTAGTAATTAGGGATGTGAAGGGTGACTTATGCTTTCTCTGTCTTCAAAACGGCAGTGGGTTACAATCACATGCATTCATCATTGATTAGATCATAGAAAAGTAAGAATGTCTATGTAACTAAAAGTAGAAATATAGCATACCAAAAAAAGGTACTATATATCTGTTTCCTATGTTCTAGACTTAAGGAACCTGATTCCTTTACAGTTACGTAATGAGCTAATTGCCCCTTTCCTATTTGGTTCCATTAAAACTATCTACTCTGATTTCAATTGCTTGGAATATACAGTCCTGTTCCTAGTAATTCTTCTGCCTTTTAGGATTCAATGAAAGCCAGATTCCTAAAGTTTAAGCATCTCATAAAATACTTAAAGTAATTTTCATTCTTTTCTTGTTATATTTATTAGATGTCTGTGGCCTCAGAGCTGTATCCCCAGTGGTCCTCTTTTGTAGCTCGCCATTTTGTTTTGATTTGCTCCCTTTAGCACTTGGGCATGCTGACTAGCCTATTCCTATATGGGCAATCCTGTCATTGTGTGAGTTCTTCATGTGGGCTACAACTTGTGAATAAAAACAAGACTGGTATGTCATGATAACATATATGTTTATATTATGCCAAAATATTTACTCAATTCAAGCAGTCAGAAATGTGAAATGAGGTAAACAAAATTTCAAATGATTAACTGTAGCCTAAGTCTTAAATGCCAAACAAATAGATAAAATGAATCTTGAAACTTCATAAATTTATATAGCTAAACATCCACATGGTTAGGACACAAGCCCGAGAGTAACCCCAAAGCACATAGAGATCAGGCAGCTGTCCCCACTTTGTAATAGGGGTTCTTGGTTTCTCAGAGCTGTGATCACTTCTTCTATTAAATGGGAATAGAGTATTTTCCATCAAGTTATTTAAGGATTAAATGAGATTAAGTCTCTAAAATGCTTGGCAGAGTTCTTATCACAGGGTTTTATTATTCTAACCACATAAATAGTAGCTGTTGTCATTATTAACCAATTTAATCTTTGCTCTGTGACCTCCAAAAATGTATTTATTCAGGAGGAAGGATTGAATGGACTGTTTTTTGCATTATCAAGACCAAGAAAGTCAGAAGTCTATGTGAAACTTTCACTTTTCAATTGATTGATCTGGGACTATATGGTTAAGAACTTGAAATAAAGTGGTAGTCCTAGAATGATATTGTTCCTTTGTTAATTATATTTGGTTGAAATGTAAAAGGTATTGTAACCCTTAAGTGAGCAAATTAACGTAGAAATCTGGATCAATTTATGTTGTATGTTCATGTAGATGTATGTTCAATGGTGGTGGTAGAGGGTGAGAAGAGTTTAAAATCTTTGATGGTGATTCTCTGCTAATTTATTCCAATTAGCCTCAGTATGGCATACATTTTGTAACTTTGGGAACAGCAGAAGATTAGATTGCTTTTCTCTGTGCCATTTTTCTGTTGTATCTGAGAATAGAATAATCTCCCATTGTCTGCAGGGAAATTGCTGCATATTTTCCTGAAAGGCTTAGACTGGTGACATTATTCACCTCCTAACAAATCTGTGGGCAGTGTCTAGCATAGAAACAGTAGAGGTGAGGTATACACCCTATGGAGGAAGTCCTGGATATCTGATATTATAAGATACCATATTGATTTCCCTTTCTGTTCGCATAAATCAAAGAGGTAATAACTATCTTCCTCTGGATTCCAAAATTTCAGTGCAGCCAAGACAAAAATTTTTCATCCCCTTTGCCATGTGTGTGAGGGATTTTTAATTGGCAATCTCTGGTGTATATGCCCCAATGAACAGAACGGACTTTTCGATACTTGTATAAAACATTGCTCTTTCAAAAACTGAAATTGGAAATAAAAGCAGCCAAGTTTGAATGATCAGAGTCTGTCAGTGAAGATTCACATCTGCCAAGCCTGTTTTCCTCTTAACAAGTTAGAAGGGCTCTCTCGTCAAACCTTGGACCAGTGTGTATGCAATAGAGTCACATTTTTAGCACTGCACATTTGTTCTTTCTGCCAGTCACTTTATGACGCTCAGCAACTTAATGCTGCACCAGTTCAGAAATCCACATGGGAAAAATAGTCTGACAGCCCTGGTTTCAGAGAGGCAGTAGGGGCTCTGTGGCTTTTCACATGAAGGGAGCGAAGGAGCAGATCCACATAATCCAGTATTTTACACTACCAGTTAAGGATGGTTGATTGGCTTGAAATGGAAGCCAGAATGCTTTCCAGAAATGCCACACAGCCTGACAGAGAGCAAGGCGGAGAGCTCCCCATGGCCCAGCTGCCCCGGCAGGAGGCCCCTGCACCCGGTCTGGATACTCAGAACCAGCACCATGAACTTCACATTGGAGCAAATTGTATATTTTTTTCAAAAGCAATTCAGAGAAACAACTTTACAAAATGCTGAGTCTCAAAATAGGGTTGTTGGTTTTTCCTCTTCTGTATCAATTGCACAATATCAAAAACTAAGTCCTACTTTCCTCAGACTAAAAACACTGCTTCTACTTGACTTGACTTAAAAGTGCGTATATATAGATGCACAGGTCAGGAAACACACACACACACACACACACAATTACAAGCACTTTTAGCCAGCTGGCAGGAGGGAGCGTCTGAAATGAAATGGATTCACCAGTCCTTTTCATCTCTCTCTCTCTCTCTCTGTCCTTGTTACTCAATTTTCTTGCTCCATCAGAATGGCTGGCAGTTGACAGTTGTGGGTAGAGAAGAATAAACTGTTGGAAAGCGTGTCAGTGCACATATCCTGGCTCCACCCCCAGCCAGCTGTCCCCCAACATTTCATGGGACGTGTTACAGCCACTTGATATACAATGTGTGGTAAGTTCAGAAGACGGTGATAGGTCATGCCACATTGGCCCCTAAGAGCCATTTGCGTAAAAAAGAATCTTGCTTGTTCAGGAACAGTTAATACTGTTTGAAGATAAGCCTGCACATTGCTTACTGTCCATGTACAATAACAACTCTTCACTACAAGGTGCTTCTGTAGCTCGAGTCTTCATGGGGGGGTCGTATGTGGTCGAGGGTGTTTCTGTGGTGCGCCTGCCTTCGTGTGTGTCCACAACACACTGGAGGGCACAGGGAACCTGTATTTTTAGCTAGCTCTCATAACCTTTCATGTCCTGCAAAGGGTTTTAAGATTTTTTTGTTTCTTTGTTTTGTTTTCTCCTACTGAAACATACGTTCTCTTTAGATGTGGGCACTTATTTTCATTTCATAGTGTCCCTCTGATAATACACTTGTCTTTTTGTCATTGCTGTTTAAAATTCATCACATTGTTTTAGAGAACAGACAAATTCACTGACCATTTTATGCTACTGAATTCCTGAAGGGAGCAAGCTGTTTAGAAAGCCTCTGCTTTTTGGAGCTTTGCAAAAAAAAACAGCCTTTTGTGCTTTCTTTTTTGTGGCCCTACTTTGTAAGTGTTGTTTCATTTTTGCCAGATCAGCAAATAATCAGTGCCTTTAGATTCTCTTCAAATGTATTTTCTTTCTCCTTTCCAACAAAGTAAATGGCAACTATTTAAATATGTCTTACCTCTCAATGCCAAACACAAAGGAAATGTAAATAGATCGTCAGACTAAGTCGCATCTGCCGGGAGAAACAGTTGGATGTGTGCTGATTAAGCATAATATTTTTTTAACCAAGCTTTTAATTAGGCATCTGCACCACGTCACGCAGGTGAAATTATAAAATGTGATTAAGGAGTCTTTTTTTATGTTGAGAAATAAGTGACTATACCAACATCTTGGTATCCTTTTGCCTATAGATAGAATGTTGGAATCACTGTCTGCCTTGGAAAAAAATCAAGAAATCCTGGAGGCCCATCACTTACCTGTTCAGCCACACCACTGAAATCTCCCAGTGCCTTACATGAGTGCAGGAGGAGACCTTTCCACACTCCTACCAGACGTGGGAACTCGTAAAGCTGCACTTTAGAAATGATCTTTTCTGAGTTTCCCATTTTACATGAAAAGAACCTCGATCAAGAACAGTAAAATTGCTTGCCCAAGATCACACACCCATTGAAGTAATTTATAGTATCGCTTATGTTCCATGATAGTCACAGAGTTTTGTGGGTTACAGCCCTGTCACCTCTCTGCCTCCACATTCTCAAGGCCCTCTTCCAAACAGCTTCTTTGGAGGGCTGCAGAAAGGGGACTGAGCTACTGCAGTGAATTCCCCTGTTTGCAATTATTTGCTTCACTACTTCCCTCCATTAACTTAGCGAATGAAAAGAATATTGCAGTTCACCTCTCAATTTTCATATTCAGGAATTAAGGATATTTTACCAAACGTTCCAGCTGGTATGATTTGAGAAACACAAAAGAGTCCCCAAGACAAACCAGGTCCTAGAATATTTGACATCTTAACATTTGTGTTGAAGTCTTGCCTTCTATTCCTGAATCTCACCTAATTATCAATATGAATTTAGAGAAGTGATTTAACTTTTCCTAGACTTGGTTTCCACACGTATAAGGTATAGGTAACAAAAATCATATGGATTTTGTAAGATTAGGTAAGATGGAGTTTGTAAATGCAAGATAAACATGAAATATATTAAAATTGTCATCCCTGTGGTCAGAGAAATTCTAGGTGCTGTTAATGTGGTAAAATGGATCAAAGAATTAAGCTGTCAGGAGGAGTAACACACAGGAAGGAACAATTAACCCTCCACAGAAGGAGGTGGCCAGAAGGTTGGGCCAAAAGGTGAAGCTGGTCTCAAAGGGTGCCTAGGAGTCTGTGAGTGGGGGCAAAGCGTGAGGAAGAGACGGAGGCTGGAAAGAACACAGCCTATTTAGGGCGAGGCTCCCAGCTTGGGCCTACAGAGCCCCAGAGTAGGATGGGGAGAGGCAGGAGATGGTGGACACGTGCACGGAGAGCCTTATCTGCTGTGCTGGAGACCGTGGATACTCTCCTGTGAGCAGTGAGCGGGCCCCGCAGGCTGTTAGCAAGGTGGCAGATGCCCGACAGGGCGGCGCCCGCCCAGCACAGCCACGTACCAGCGCCCTTGACCCGCACTGTATTCACACTCGCCTGCTTCCTGAGCAGATCCTGACCGGAGCAGGGGATTTATTAGCAATCCCACTACTCCTAAGGTCAATGCGGGAGGAGACGAGGAAACCCCACAATCCCACAGACTCAGCGAGTCACGCCCTGTGCTAGGCTTCCCTCTCCTCCTTCCCTGGTCTTTCCTGCTGCAACATCAGGAAATCCAGCTAAGAGACTGTTACAGAAGTTCATTTAATAGCTGGTAATGTCCTAACCTCACGTGGTGGAAGTAGGAGAAAGGAAGGAAGGAAGGAAGGAAGGAAGGGAGGGAGGGAGGGAGGGAGGGAGGGAGGGAGGGAGGGGAGGGAGGGAGGGAGGAAGGAAGGAAGGAAGGAAGGAAGGAAGGAAGGAAGGAAGGAAGGAAGGAAGGAAGGAAGGAAGGAAGGAAGGAAGGAAGGAAAGGGAATTACAGAGAGAGCTAAGGCATAGAATCCAAGGACCTTTGCCTCAGGATTTCAGACTGAAGAAAATCCCTTAGAGATCATCTGGTTTAAACTTCTTTTTATAGCATGGTGTCTGACTCAGAATAGTAGTGAGTATAATAAATCTTTGCTGAAAAAAATTAATGGATAAATGAAGGATAAGACCCAGAGATGTGTTGATACCATACAAGTGGAATAGGAACATAAACAGGGCTCCTATATCACTGCCCCTCCCTTATGCCACACACGGTCTTACAATGTAAAACAAAGGATTTAAATACTATCTGCACCTCACTTTACTGCCTCAGCTCTATTCGCCTCACTTTCATTCATGATGTCAATTTATAATGTAGCACATAAGAATCAATAAACTAAAATTCTTCTAACGAAGGCATTTTGTCCTTCTTCCTCCTCCTTCCACAACCTAAGTGGTTGTTTTTACATCTCTGCATAGTTTGGTGGATGGCTGCAATACTGCTGTGTGCAAGACGGGGGGTTAAGGCCAATAGAACCATTGTAGGGTCCAGAGCTTCCAAGCTGGCATCTCCTCCAGTAAGTGGCTCTTTGTATACCTGTCACTCTAAAGAGACCACTTGGGAATTTTAAAGAGACCACTCTTTTAAATTATTCCAAAAGAATGATGCTTCTGCTTTTCTGAGAACAGAAATCGAGCAAATAGACTTGATTGCTAGAAGAAATTAGATTTAGGTATAAGGAAAAACCTTTGGTCAGTAAGAGACATAGAAACTTGGGACAAATTCATCAGGGCACCTGAGAAAATAAGACAAGAGCCCATTCTTTCCTCGGATGTTTATCTCCATACCTTTCCCTGTGACGTAGCTGAGAACATGCCAAGACGCACACATGCGGGTGTTCTAAGTTCGACCCACCACCCCACCACTGCCACCAAACAGTTCAGACATGTTTTTTTCCATCTGATCCCTCCACCCTAACCTCATTCCAGAAGGAAATAAGAAATCCAAAGATACTTTCATGAAGCATTAGTCTTCCTTGTTGGGACACTGTACATTCATTAATAAGGATGAACACATCTGTCCTCTCAAATTCCTGCAAGCAAACTCAAATAATTTAATAAAATTCCATAGTTACTTCTTAAAATTTTGAACTATATATTCTTTCTCATTCTTAGGACTTTTTTACTTTCCAGTCATTATTAGACATTTGTTAAAATTCTCACTATATGTATTTATATATGTAACATGACAATAGTGCTTTCCTGTTTACAGAACATTTTCACAGACATCTCTTTCCTGTAAGATAGGTAGAACAACTATTGTTATCTTCATTTTATAGATGAGGAAGCTGATACTGAATAACTTTTTCAAATAACAACCCAAGGAAACCAGCTTCAGCTTCAGTGGTATTTATCTGACACACCATAATGCTTCACTTTGGAGGATAAATTTTATCAAAAGCAGTTCTTTTCAGTTGAATTGAAGTGGTGAGTAGAACACCCCCAAAAGTACATATTGAAATGTATTCTATCTGTGGAGTTGTAGAACAGAGTGAAAATGGATATCCACTATTATCATAAAATTGCATATTATTATAAAACATGCAAACTAACACAAGCTTCAGATAAGGAAGGTCAGTCAAATCTTACTAGTTGTAGAGGAGACTCAAAAAATATTAATCTTTCAATGTAGAGTGCATCTAATTGGTGGGATGAGAATAGTCTGTGAGAATTATTTTTTTTCTTAGCAATATATGACTTGGTAAAAGCAGAAGTTAGAGATACTAAGAGCAGTAACTTTAGCTATGAAATCTTTTCATTTTCCTCTGACTATACCTGCCTGTCCTTTTTCATTGAAAACTTATCCTAAATACCTAAAGCATTCTCAACATAGTAGTGGTTCTCTGTATATTTTGTGGAGAAAATTTGGAACAGGTACAAAATTCCCACAAAGGAATGAGATCTGAGAAGAATTTGTAGTTGCAAATGTGGGACAGGAATGATGAGTAGGAATAATAGAAGGATACCTTTGAAAAGATGAGGAAAGAAAGAAATTATTTGGAATGAAGTTATACACAGAAAGGAAATGCTCTTGAGGGCAGAGGAATAGCAGAAGCCCATTGAAAGGCAAGAAGCGAGTTGTAAAGTGTGAACAGTAAAGACACTAGCTTCACAGGAACGGTAACTCACCAAGTGGTGAAGACAAAAATAAGTTGGAAAGACTGTCAGTAAAGAATGTTAAACAGTTGATCTAAAGTTTGAGTAGTTTGAACTCATTGGTCGAGTGTGAAGTAAATTAGTCTGGTCCCAGATGGTGATTAAAGCAGGGAGACAGCAAGTAAGACTGTAAAGGAAGATTCTGAAGTCCACAGTGACGTAAACAATGTGGGAACAGAGGAAAGACGTAGAAAAAATAACTTATTTTAAGCAATGCTTTACAAAGAGCGCCCTCATTATATCCAAAATGGTAAAGTACCCAAGAGGTTTCCAATATTGTACTTTGATTTCCATGACTAGGAAAGAAACCAATTATCTTAGAACATTTTCTCATACAAACTTTAACTTCTCATTTAAACTTTCTGCTTCATTAGCCTGACTCTCCTTCACTTGCTATTTGAAACCACATAAGTGGGAATCAGGTCACTCTGATAACAGCTCTACTGGGGACACCATGCCTATCAGTCACACCAAATTTGACCAACAGGACCAGAGGTCAATAGCCCCAAAATTCTTGGCCTCACTATGGCCAAAAGTTGGTCTTCCTACCTTTCTGCAAGGAAACAGTGTAATCTTGCAGGCAATATGGCAAAGAAAATGTGCATTTGGCTTCCAAAAAAAATGTGTTATCTTATTTTTATGGAGAAGCTTTCTTTGGTAAAATGAAAAGCGTTTTTACAGTCACCCTGCAAAAGAGGACATGGAGGAGATATTTTAATTCCCATTTTATAAAAGAATAAATTGAGAGGAGAGATAAGTGACTCTTTTCCAATTCTCCCTCTTAAGTAGGACAACAGGATTAAATCTAGAGCCAATTGTTCTAATGAGGTCCCCTTCTATGCCCTTAAACCCAGCCTACCTGGAGCTGACAGGGCACCAATAGATGGCCTATATCAGGTGGACCATATTTTTATTTCAAAACATGTAAATGACATTCATACCGTACAGCCCATAAATATCCTGGCCCAATCAGTTCTACCTGAACAAGCAAACATTTGCTTTCATCTCCATCCACAACAATTTTGGCAAGACACAGTGTCTAGGCAGCTATATATTTTTTGAAGTGAGCACATGAACACTGTCAAGTTGTTAGATAATTTTTTCCTGTAATAACTGACCACACATCTTTAACTTTCAGAAATCTTCTATGTAGCTCCACAAAGATATTGTTGCACAGTCCTTTATCTCTTGCTTGATGACTTGAAAAATTGCTCTGAGTGGAAAATATCCATAAATTTTAAAAGGCAATCTTATTAAGAGCCACAAATAGTTCTCATTCTGTTTCTAAAGAGAGAGATCACATTAAAACTCAAAATAGATAGCATTAATCACTATAATTCAAATAACTACTCTTTAGACCTGGCAGGGGACCTTGAGAGCTTTGAACATTGCCCTTAATTTTTTTTCCCTATGAATTTCTGGCAGAGCAGAGGAAAGGATAAAGCCTGGGGACTTGGGGATCTGTTAACAGTGATTAAAGTTAGGGAGAGCCTTAGAGGAAACTAGCATTTGTTACCTTCCTGGCTTTTACTTGCCCACTCAGAAACCCTACTCATCCTTGATTATGATTGTGGTGGGAATATCTTGGTGGAACTGTACTGATTTTATAAAAAGATATAACCAAGGACAAACAATAATTACTGAAATAGCAATCATCCTTTGCATAACAGTTTACAGCTCCACCTGCATTATCTCATTTGTTATTTCCCACAGTACAGTAAGTTGTTATTATTCTTATTGTTCCTTAATATTTCTAAAGTGTCTGAGTCACAGAGGATTTCAATTAGCTTTTAAAGTCACACCGCTAGAAGTGATGGAGCTGAAAATCAGACCAAAGTCTTTTGACTCCCTATCCCATGTCAGCTAAACAATGCAGCCCCTCAAACCTACAGAAAACTTTGGACTAAGGATGGAGATGGGCAGAAAAATAGTCAGTGCATTTAAAAAAATGACTGGCCAAAGAGGAAAAATGAGGAAATGAGATGTACAGATGAGGGCACTGAAATGGCCAATAAGCATATGAAAAGATGCTCACCTTCAGTAGCAATCTGGGAAATGTAAATTGAAGCCATGATCACACCCTTTAGATTAGCAAAAAATAAGTCTGAGAATGACAAGTATTGTGTCAGATGGGGAGTAATGAAAATTCAGATCTACTACCAATAGGGGTGTAAATCAGTTTGACCTATTTTGCCAGCCATTTGCTATTATCCAACATAGCTGAAGATGCACAAGGCTTATGGCCAGCCAGTCTAAACCAAGGCACATACCTCAGAAAACACTCTCCCGTATGTGCACAAGGACCATTGAAAGAGGTTCATAGTAGAGTTATCTCTAATAGTCAAAAACTTACAAGGACCCAGATGTCTATTACATCACTAATAAACAGTGATGTAGTCATCCAATACTATGTTGCAAGGAAAATTAATGAACTAGAGGTAGAGGTATCAAAATAGATCAACATCACAAGTATATTTTGAGGGAAATTACAGATGATTAATATGTATACCATTTACAAAATGTTTAAAATATGCAAAAACACTTTAAAGGATATTAATGTTTAGGGATATTGTTTATAGGTATAGCTACATTATAAAAATGTAAAGTACATGTGAGTAACAAACTTCAATGCAGAATAGTGGTTACCTTTGAAAAGGGAAGTAAGAGAATGCAAGTAGGAGAGAGGTGCTTTCCAGGGAGGCTTCAATTAATGTGAGCAATGTTCTAATCATTAATCTGGATGGTAGTACATCAGTCTTTATTATTCTTTCAAACTTGTTAATGTGTAAAATATATTATCATAACTTTAAAAATTGAAAAGCCAAGAGGAGAAGAAGTTTGTCTGGATCAGATACTTCTCTGGGACTCTGGGATGACCAGAACAAGTTGAAAATATGCCAAAGCACCCCCAGTTTATGAAGAATCCCCAGTCTAATGAGGAGTCACAGTGGCAGAGAGAGGATGCCCATCCCACTTTAGCCCTGAGCCCTAGTCAAATGTTCCAGCCATGACACCAGCATCCTCTCTGATGGACATATTGAAGAGTGAAGTTCCGTCTGACCAGTCACATCGTCTGCTGTGACATTTTCCAGAATCAGACCCAACATGGATCCCTGAAATGTTGGTTTGGCTTCTCTTTAGCATTTGGGAAGGAGTGTTAACTGGGTCCAAGTTGTTAAGGGCACTTTGCTCTGTAGTATTTTATTCATAGGAGTATTTATTTTTAAGTACAATTAGTGGAGAACTCATTTCATATCAGGCACCTAAGAGAGGCTAGAAAAGTATTTAACTCTGAAAGTTCAACTCTGTTTTTTATTTTTGATGTTTGAGATTCTGATGGGCAAGGATGTCTCAGAATGAAGTCCCTCACCATTTATACTACCCACGTCAGAATTATCCTGATAAATTAATTCTGCTTGACAATCTGTGAAAACATGTCTTTTCATCCCTCAAATACTCTTCAGCATAATCAGGCATAATCTCAATTTGGAAGTTCAATTCTTAAATATTACCATTTTTAAGGAAAAAAATATCAATCCATGATAGAATAGTTTTCCAAAAATAAAATTATTTATACATCATTGAATTTTTTAAACTATTATCTCAAACAAACATGTTTTCCTGCATTTTGATGAGGAAGTATTGTTTTTTTCTGAATATATTTTATAATGAATAATTTGCATTCAGGGCATTTTTAATATCATAAAGTTAACCAGTGGTCTTCTGTAACTCTATGATAATTCTTTGAGGAAAGAAGATGCAAACATTTTTTGAAAACATCTATAGAAATAACAATTTATCTAAGATCAGAT
Organism: Manis javanica; assembly: GCF_040802235.1. NCBI lineage: Eukaryota > Metazoa > Chordata > Mammalia > Pholidota > Manidae > Manis > Manis javanica. The sequence continues at coordinate 85,228,524 of NC_133161.1, forward strand.
GAGTATATGGCAGCTTCCTGTTTGAAAGCCAGGGTCCCAAATCCCCTTGATCCTATTTTAGCAATAAGAATATTAATAATTATCCATGTGTGAGGCTGTCTGTGGGCACATCTCCTGCATTGTTTCATTTTATCCTCACAACAACTTCACAAGTGAGGAACTGTGGCTCAAAGCAGGTAAGGCACTTGCCCAGTATCACATATCTGCTAAGTAGTAGAGCCAGAATCCTATTGCTCAGCAAATTGCAGAACCTGGGCTCTTGACCTTTACTTGTCTATACACAGAACCTTTGCAATTATGCCTCGTTATACATAGAGAAAATAAATGAGCAAAATATTTTCCTCTTCCATAAAAAGAAAAAAGGGACTTGGCTGAGACAAGTGATAACAAAAAATCCATATGTAGGGGCTTTCTTTTCATCCAAGTTATGACCACCACTTCTGTCAACAGTTTGAAAATTCTATTAACTGAATTGCACTGACATTGGAAATGAAGATGAAAAAGGAGCATAGAATGTTTGCTTCCTCAAGGTACAAATTCTGAACATTTCTTTCTGAATACAAAGTTGTTTCTGAACTCCAAGAATAACCAAATGGCACTCTTTTTTCCAGCATTCAATCATTATATTTCTTGGCAGACCTGTTTTAACCTTGAGTCACCTACAGTGAATTTAAATACTAATTCTAATTTATTTTCTCTCTGCTTACTGAGAAACAGAGTACCTCTTTACTAGTCTCATAAATAATTCCATTTTTTCTATGTCAACGTTAATTGAACTTACCTCATGTTGTCAATCTTTCTTTTTTCCTTGCAGGTGATGTCATTGTCTATATTAATGAAGTTTGTGTCCTTGGACACACTCATGCAGATGTAGTCAAACTTTTCCAGTCTGTTCCTATTGGTCAGAGTGTCAACCTCGTGTTGTGTCGTGGCTACCCTTTGCCCTTTGATCCTGAAGATCCCGCTAACAGCATGGTGCCGCCCCTTGCAATAATGGAGAGGCCACCTCCAGTAATGGTGAATGGAAGACATAACTATGAAACGTACTTGGAATACATTTCTCGGACCTCACAGTCAGTTCCAGATATAACAGACCGGCCACCTCATTCTTTGCACTCAATACCAGCGGACGGTCAGCTTGATGGCACGTATCCACCACCTGTCCATGACGACAATGTATCTATGGCTTCATCTGGGGCCACCCAAGCTGAACTTATGACCTTAACCATTGTGAAAGGTGCCCAGGGCTTTGGCTTCACTATTGCCGACAGTCCTACAGGACAGCGGGTGAAACAAATACTTGACATTCAGGGATGCCCTGGCCTGTGTGAAGGTGACCTCATTGTTGAGATCAACCAGCAGAATGTACAGAACCTGAGCCATACAGAAGTAGTGGATATACTTAAGGACTGTCCCATTGGAAGTGAGACTTCTTTGATTATCCATCGAGGAGGTAAGATAAACACTGGCTCAGCAATAAAATATGCAGTTAAAATAGTAGGACCTTTACAGTGGTATCATAAAAATGGGAGTTTCTCTGGTGTTGAATGAAATCGTGCTGTAAAAAATTAAAGGTAAAAGACTAAGAAAGAAAAATATGAGTTCAGGAAGGAAGCTGAGTTTTTTTAATTTTGGGAATATATCTTCTCCCGTTTTATATTAAACACAATAAATACAGTGCTTCAGTCTTACAAATTTATATCGCTATGAACTTGGAGGGCAACAACTGAATACCAAAGCATGAGTGGGTCATTTTCCAAATGTTCATTAATGAATTGGTTGTACAGACTTCAAACTGGCTCCCCGTTGACTTAATTAAGATACCTGATATTTTCCAATGGAAGCAATCCTCTGAATCGTGCTTAGGATTCCAGGCTAGCAGGTGGAAGCTGGTTCAACCCCTTCCGAGCTCAAGTATAGTCTTGTTAATCCCCATAAGGACCACTGGGAGCTGTGTCGCTGCAGAAAAATCTTCTCCGCGTTGTGTATAGGGCTGCTCAGGACACTTCCTCCACTGCTGCAGAGGCCCTACAGTGATGCTCACCCCTAGGGCCCTCGGCAACCTGGGAAGAGAGGGATGGGATGGGGTTAGGGCTGAAGTCCTGGGCGGGTGTTCTAGAGGAAGAATAGAAATTGGCACAGTGAGGAGTGTGGTAGAGCGCTGAGCCCTGGATGTTTCTTCCCTTCTTCCTTCTCTGTGGGGAGGGGATGAGGCTTCAGCAGACCCCCACCCGGCACCATTCCTCTGCCTCTTTGCTCTGGACTGTCAGTAAATCTAGGGAGAGAAAGGAGGGAAGGGCCAGATACAGAGGACAGAGAGGCTACTTGAAAAGAGTGTAAAGGTAAGGGCTCAGTCTAAGTTCTGGCTTTGCCCTTACCAGTTTGGGGACTTAGGACACCTAAAGCCGGTGACCCTCACAAGCCTCCTCCTTCACACTGGGCTGAGAACACTACCTCCCCTGACAGCAGAGCTCTTAGACTCCAGTGGCCCCACGATAGGTGCTCATTAAATGTCTAAATTAGGATCGAAGCTAGAGCAGGGATGGGTCAGAACGAGCAGTACAGTGAGGAACTCGGGCATGAAGAACACATGTGTGGCAAACATGTGATTGTCTATTCAAAGCACTAAAGGGGCACCTGTCAGCTTGAAATGCCAGTGAAAGCGAGCAAAGCTGAATGAAGCACCTTTTGTGATTTATTTGGCCCTCTCTGCAGGTACTTCCCCTTCAAGGAAGTACTTATGTTATTGATTCCTTGCGTGAAAATGAACACAAAATACTGAGTATCTGTAAGCACACCTCTACAAAGTATTAAGTTCCTATGTTAAAAAGGAAATTAGTATGATACCGAAGTCTGAAACTTGACCTTCTTATAAAGGCATTGGTCTAATAAATGACCTTCTAATAAAAAGCATTGCTACAAAATAGCATTTGAACTTTTATAATTAAATATTGACAATGTATTTTAATTTATCCCATTGTTTATTTAAGATTATAACAAGTATTCTTAATGAAATAGGCATATCTTCGTAATATCAATGGAAAAATCAAATCTGTGTAACAGATTCTTGATATGAAAAGCTATACTGAAAATTACAGCGCAGTAGCCACAGTACAGTTCATAGAAACAAGTCTGGGCACATATATAATGACTTCTTTTAAAGGCACGACATAGCAGAAAAAAATATTTTGAATTCATTTACATATATATATGTATATATATACACACCCTGTTCTTGCTTGTTTTTCCCACTATGTCCTCAACCTCTCATTTGATCCTCAAGTATTCAAAGGTGTGTTTGCATTTTGTTTGTATTTGGGGATGAGGAGTTCATTTTTATTTTGTGGCTAGTGGAGAATTGTGGAGTATGGTGCCCTGTGATGCCTAAGGTACTTGTAGTCTTGTGTTTCCCTAAATTACCACAATTTGCATTCATCTCTCTGAATTAATAAGAAGTAACACCATATCTTTGTGATGAAATTCACTGACTGTCTTATCACAGGCTACTCATATGTGCTTCTGGCCTCATTCAGGTATGCATAGATCTTCAAGAGCAGATCCTATGCCTGGGTCCTTACATCAGGATCATGGTTGGTTGTTTTCAATTATTTACTAGGATTTTTTGATTTCTAAAGTAATGATATGCATGGTTTAATTTTTTAAAGCAAATAGTGTCAGAAGGTATACAATGAAAAATAATTCCCTCTATTGCCCCATTCTTTTTGTCGTTTACCCAGAGGCAAGCATGTTTTTTGTATATATACTTCAAGAAATTCTGTAGTCTTAACTAGCACATAAAAGAATGTGTGTTGTATGTTTACTATAAATGGGAGATATTATGCATTCATATTCTTACTCTAAATACCTTTGTTAAATATCTAGGGTGTATTTCATTTTTTAACTCACACCATTGTGGTATAATTTACATACCATAAAATTCACTGCTTGTAAGTGTATTCTTCTATAAGTTTTGCTTAAATGATACAGTTGTGTAACAATAATCATAATTATTAGAATCCCCATCATCCTAAATTTTCTCAGCCCCAGATAATCACTGATATGCTTTCTGGATAGTTTTCCCTCCCTGGACTTTTGATAAGTGAAATTATACAGTGTGTAGCCTTTTATGTAATGTAATGCTGTTCAGATACGCCCATGTTGGCACATGATTGTCAGTTTCCTTTTATTGCTCAGTCATATTCCATTGTACAGATAGCCGTCCATTTTTAACCATTCACTGGTGGATGGACATCTGGGTTGTTTTCACTTTTGGGCACTTATGAGTAACTTCACTATGAACATTTGGATAGAAGTGTTTGTGTGTGCATGTATTTTCAATTTATTTTAGCAGATCCTAGGAGTGGTACTATTGGGTTATATGATAAGTACAAATTTAAATTATTACAAAACTGCCGGAATGCTTTTCATAATGGCTATATTATGTTACATTCCCACTAGCAATATCTGAGGTTTCCAGTTCATTGTATACATACTTGGTATAGTCAGTCTTTCTTGATTACAGCCATTCTAGTGACTGTTTAATGATACCTATTTGTGTTTTATTTAATTTTTTCATGTTTTTGTGTGTTTATTAGCATTCTCATGTCTTCTTTGGTGACATGTCTATTCAATATTTTGCCCATTTGTATATTTATCTGTCTGTCTTAAGTTGTGAAAGTTCTTTATATATTCTGATTACAAATCTTTGATGAGATATATGATTTGCAAATATTTTCTTCCAGTCTACAGCTTGTCTTTTCATTTTCCTAATGGCTCATTTTGAGGTATAAAAGATTTTAATTCTGATGAGGTCCATTATATCAGTGTTTTCACCTATGGATCATTCTTTTGGTGTTATATCTAAGAAATCTTTGCCTAACCAAGGTCACAAAGTTTTGCCTTCTCTCTTCTAGAAGTTGTATCATTTTAGATCTTACATTTTGATCTATGAGCCATTTTAAGGTGATTTTTGTCCATAGTTTTGGGTAAGGGATAACTGTATTTTGTAGCATATCAATTCCCAAGTGTTCTAGCACCATTTGTTGAAAAAAACTATACTTTCCCTTGGATTGTCTTGGTGCTTTTGTCAAAAACGAATGAGCATGAGTGTGAGGGTTCATTGCTAGTGTCTGTTCCTTTGATCTATGTGTCTATCCTGTGGTCACATCACACTTAATAGATTACTTCAGCTTTGTTATATTTTGAAATCAGGTAGTGTGACTCCTTCAACTTTTTTCTCCTTTTTCAAAATTATTTTGGCTCTTCTAGGTCCTTTGCATTTCCATATAAATTTTAAGATTGACTTTTTAATTTTTTTGTCAGTAAAAGGTCTGCTGAGGTATTACTACTGTGGAGAATTGCCAACTTATCATTGAATCTCTCATTTCATAAATACGATATACTGTTTCACGTTTTTGAATCTCCTCTAATTTCTTTCATCAGTGGTTTATAGTTTTCAATGTACAGATCTTGTCATTCTTTTCTTAAACTTATTCCTAGTTGTTTAATTCTTTTTTATGTTATTGTGAATGGAATTTTCTTAATGTCATTTTCAGATTGTTTGTCGCTAATATATGGAAGCACATTTGTCTTTTTTTTTTTTTTTGTACAGTGCACCCCTGTTGCACCACTTAGTTCTGCAGGCTTTTTATAAATTCTTTAAGATTTCCTGCATAGATTATTACATCATCTAGTAGTAAGGTTTTATTTCCTCTTTTCCAGTTTGTATGCCTTGGATTCCTTTCCTTACCTTACTACACTAACTAGAACCTCCGGTGTGATGTTGATCACATTACCCAGAGGGTTTATGAGCAGACATCCTTGTCTCATTGCTAGTTTTAGGAAAAAATCATTAGTCTTTCACCATTAGGTATGATTTTAGGTGTAGATCTTTTTATATGCCTTTTTTTTGGGTTGAGAAAATTCCCTTCATTCTTCATTGGGAATCTTAGTAATGTATCTTGACTTCCATAAAATGTTTTTCTGCAGCTATTGAGATAGATGATTGTGTAATTTTTGTCCTTTATTAACATAATGTTTTATATTACATGATTTTTAGATGTTAAACTGATTTTGCATTCCTGGGATAACCCACTTGGTCACGGTGTGTAATTCTTTTGGCATGTTGTTAGGCTCTGTTTGCTTATATTTTGTTAAGAATCTTTTAACTTGTTTGGGGGGAGTTTTCTGTAGTTTCTCTTTTCATGTGTATTTTTGTCTGGCTTTTATATTAGGATAATACTGGTCTTATAAAATGAGTTGGAAAGTATTTCCTCTCCCTCTATTTTCTGACAAAGTTTGTGTAAGGTTGGGTTGATATTATTTCTTCCTTGAAAGTTTGATGGAATTCACCAGAAAGCCATCTGGGCTGGGCTTTTATTGGTAGAAAGATTTTCGATTACTAATTTTCTTTTCTTAATTTAGGTCTATTCCAATTTTCTATATCTTCTTAAACCAGTTTTGGTAATTTATGTATTTCTAGGAATTTTTACAATTCATCTAAGTTTTTAGGAACATTTTATAAAATTCCTTTTAAGAACCAACTTTTGGATTCATAATTGTTCTGTTTTCTATTTCAATGTTTTCCACTCTTGTCTTTATATTTTCCTCTCTTCTATTTACTTTGTGTTTGATTTACTTTGCCTTTTCTGTCTTGTTGAAGTAGAAGCTTAAATTAATGATTATGGTTCTTTCTTTCTATAAAAGCATTTAAAGCTATAAATTTTAGTGTAAGAACTTGTTAGCTGAACTTCATAAATTTTGATATGTTGTGTTGTATTTTCCTTTTCATTCAGTTCAAGGTATTTTCTTATTTACCTTGTGATTTCTTCTTTGACCCATAGGTTACTTAGAAATGTGTTGTTTATTTTTCAGATATTTGAGATTACCAATTCACTTCTGTTGATTTCTAATAGTTTCTCTTTGGAGAACATGTTTTATATGGTTTTGGTATTTTTAAATGTCTTGAGATTTGTATTTTGGCTTAGTGCCTTGCTTTTTTGACTTAACAGTTTATCTTAGAGGGCTTTATGTATTAGTTCAGAAATATACCTTTGTTTTTAATGGCTTATTTAAGCAAATACCCACTAGTGGATATTTTGGTTGCTTTCAGTCTTTTTCTATTATGGAAAAAATGATGTATCTTTGACCACCTCTTTCTGCACAAGAGAGTAAATCTACAATAGAGATTCATTCTTTCTTTCAACAAATATTTCTTGAGTGCCTAATATGTCCTAGGCATTTTTTTGTCGCTGGAGATTAAGCAATACAGAAAGCCAGTCATATCCTTTTCTCTCATGGAGTTGGCATCCCATGAGAAGAAGATAAATAAAAAATAAATACCAATATAAGTACATTTTTTATTTGTTACATACCTCCTATCTCCATGAAGTCTTATTCTTGAATATTTATTTTATAACCAGTTACTGAGTTATCTATTGATTTTCACATTTTTTTCAGTTCATTTTATGGGGGGAAATATAATCATACCACCTCAAATATCAATCATTTTGCCTTCTTCTTTCCTATTTGCATACCTCTAATTTGTCTTATTTAATACATTTGACTGTTATTTGTTGAACAGTTGATTATAGAAATTCTTTTCTTATTTCCAGCTTGAATGGAAACTCTCATTTTACACTTTAATACAATATTAGCTTTTGATTTGAGATTAATATTTACCATATTAAGAAAATACCCCTGATTTTCTAATTCATTAAGAATTTTTATCAAAAATGAAAAATGAATTTTATCAAAAGCCAAAGTAAGGCATCTATGGAAATGATCATTATTTTCTCCTTTAATTTATCATTATTATAAATTGCACTAAGACCTTCATTAGAACTGAACTATCCTTTCATTCCTGAAATAAACTGTATTTATTATACTTAGAATGTGCCCCTAGGTTCTTTGTTTATATATAATTTTGTATCAACATTAATAAGTGAGATTGGACTGAAGTTTTCTGTTTTGGATTTGCTTTCTACTATCAGATTTGACTATCGAAGTTATACTGATACCATAAAAGCAGTCAATAGCTTTCCTCTCTCTGCTCTAAAACAATATACTAACATGGAAGTTCTCTATTCCTTGAAGATATACTATAATATACCTTTGAATTGTCTAGTTCTGGTAGGCTGGGGTTTGTTTTTGGTTTGTCTTGGTTGAGTTTGGTGGGGGAGTGATACCCATTTATAAGTTTCTCAAAGTCTCCCATAGAAATTAATCTTAGAGTGTTGATATTGGCGGGACTCAGTTTTTATAATTTATATTATCTTATAAAATTGTCTCTTTTATTCATGTTTTCAAGTTTATTTAAATAGAATTGAATTTAGTATTCTCTGATGTTTTTCTTCCACTTCCCACTTTGCCTAAGGGTATTTCTAGTATTCTCATTTCTTATTAGTGCTATTTTCTTGATTAGGTTGGCTAATTGTTTTCCTATTTTAATGGTTCAGGAAACATACTAGTTTATTTATAACTAATTTGTTGGCTGATGCTCAGCCTAGTATGGAACAGGGACTCATTATACTTTCTGCCCAAGGAGGCTGTTATTTGATATCTTGACTAAAGCAACCCCAGAGGAATTACTATAATCAATCTTTATCATGTCTTGTATTCTTATTTATATTGAAATGTAACTAAGTCCCTAGTTAATTTGTGAACCTCCCATAAATTACAGTTGATCACTGTTTGAAAATTTTCTTTCCCACTTCTAGAAAACATGATCCCAAAAGTTTTCACTTTTTCAGAATATCCTCTTCTTATGCTAACACTATAATAACTAATATCGATGATGCTCATCTTCTCTTCCTTTTACATTTACACAGAATTCAGAGTATTTGAGGGGCATCAGAGATCTGTTTGAGGACAAAACACAAAAATTATGGACACAGGGAATTATGTCTATGTAGAAAATGCCTGGTTTAAAATTTCAAAAAGCATATTGTCAGCCTATCATACTTCTAAAGAAGCACTTAGAGTTTAAAAATTACCATTACCACAAAAACAACAAAAGACTTCAAAAAATCATCAAAAGAGATTTTAGCTAAAAATAAGGCAGTCAGTCTTCACCAGTAATAAGGATCTGATACAGGAATGTTTCTGAGAGAGAGAAAAGCCCTGGTTATTTGAAAAGAGTGCTCTCCAGAGAGATTAAGTAAAAATCAAAGTGGATATTCCACAGTCAATAGAGTAATCCAACTTTATACTTGATGTCAGCAGAGAAGAACATAGATGACAAAGCAAACCAAATATCAAATCCACACCATGAGGTGTGAGTGACCTTGGTGTACTGGCTGCTGTATTAACAAATATGCCTTGAAGTCTCAAAAGCTTAGCACAATAAAAGTCTATTTCTCACTCAGATGATTTCCAGCACATGTACTCCTGGATAACAGATTTCCTGGGAAACTCTCCTCCACACAGTAGCTCAGGGAACCAGGCTTCTTCTCCCTGGTGGATTTCTATGCCTTAAGGCCTTGAAGTCACCCAGTGGGTCTTCTCAAACCAACTGGCAAATAAAAGGCAAGCAAAGAATAGGGGATCATGCAAGAGGCTTTAAGGGCCAACCCTCGTACAATTGTATATCATGTCCTCCCACATACCACTGGCCGGACCTCAGCAGTAGGTCCACTTAACCATAAGAGGCTCAGAAATGTAGTATTCCTGTGTGCTCAGGAATAAGGGAATACTTTGGGGTCACACATGTAGTAGGTACTCTGTCCTTGATATGTTTTATATGCAGTCTGTAGCTTGACCTGCACATCGGGGACTTATAACTACTGATTATCTCAAAATCTAAGAAGTCTTTTGTGTAACATGATATTGTAATGTGATTCATTTTAATCTTCTGAGGTATACTCAGGCCACTTGTTTCGTTTTTTGTTTTGTTTTTGTTTTTTATTGAAATATAGTTTACATACAGTATATTGATTTCAGATGAACAACTTAATGATTCATCAATTATGTACATTACTAAAAATGCTTACCATAAGTGTAGTTACCGTCTATCACCATACAAAGATATCACATATAATATTATGAGCTATATTCCCTATATTATACTTCCATCCCTGTGACTAAATTATTTTATAATTTGACATTTTTACCTCTTTGCCCCCTTCACCCATTTCACCTGCCCACCCCCCATGGTGACCAACCATCTGATATCTGTGTTTATGAGTCTACTTCTATTTTGTTCATTCATCTGTTTGTTTTTCAGATTCCACATATAAGTGAAACCATATGGTATTCACCTTTCTCTGACTTACTTCACTTAACATAATATCCTCTAGGTCCATCCATGTTGCAAATGGCAAGATTTCTTTCTTTTTAATGGTCAAATAATGTTCCATCATATATATGTACCACATCTTCTTTATCCATTCATCTGTTGAGGGACACTCAGTTGCTTCCATATCTTGGCTACTATAAATAATGATACAATAAACATACGGTGCATATATCTTTTCAGATTAATTATTTTGTTTTCTTCAGGTAGATTCCCAGAAGTAGGATTTCTGGGTCATATGCTTTTTCTATTTTTAGTTTTTTGAGAAACCTCTATACTGCTTTCCATAGTATATACACCACTTTGCAATCCCACCAGCAGTGTACAAGTATTTCCTTTCCTCCACAACCTCACCAACATTTATTTCTTGCTTTATTGTTACTAGCCATTCTGACTGGTGTGAGGTGGTATCGCATTGTGGTTTTGATGTGCAGTTCCCTTATAATTTGTGATGTTGGTCATCTTTTCATGTGTTGCTGGCCATCTGTGTGTCTTCTGAAAAAAATATCTATTCAGATCCTCTGCCCATTTCTTAATCAGAACATTTGGTGTTTTGGTGTTGAATTGTGTGAGTTCTTTATATAATTTGGATATTAGCCCCTTATGAGATAAATCACTTGCAAATGCGTTCCCACATACAATAGGTTTTCTTTTCATTTTGTTGATGGAGTTCTTTGCTGTATGGAAGCCTTTTATTTTGATATAATCCCACTTGTTTATTTTAACTTTTGTTTCCCTTGCCTTGAAAGACATCCAGAAAAATTTCTAATGTTGATGTTTAAGAATTTACTGCCTATGTTTCCTTCTAGGAGTTTTGTGGTTTTGGGTCTTATATTTTGGTCTTTAATCCACTTCGAGTTTATTTTTGTGCATGGTGTAACACAGTGATTCAGTTTCATTCGTTGCATGTAGCTGTTCAGTTTTCCAAACCACTGGTATATGTTTTAAAATTAAGAAGTTCCTCTCACATTTCCCTTCTCAACCCAATTTTCACAGATAAAGAAACTTCGAATCAGAGTTATGTAATTGGGTCAAGTTCAGTGAATGTGTGTCTAGGCAGAAGGATGGATAATTTATGACATTTTCCTTCATAAGGCTACAAGAACCCCTTTTCTCTTATTTCTTCTCCTTCCTCACAAATCGTACTTTCTTAACCTTTTGCTAACCACTCTTCCTCTTCCTGACTGTTAAAGTTGGGGGTTCGCAGTCCTCAGAATATTTCTCTTCTTTACTTACACTTACTTCCTACATGTTCTCATTTAGTCTCTAGCTTTAAATACCCTCCACATACCAGCCATCACCGCTCAGATAGCTAAAGGTATCTCAAGCTTGGGATGTCCCAAACTGGACATCATTTTCATAGTATCCATAAATGGCAACTCTGTTCTTCCAGTTGCTAACTTCAAAAAAATTGCAGTCTTTGGTTCCTCTCTTCCTCTTACAGCTCACATCCCACTGATGCATCAGCAAATCCTGCAGCTTCTCCTTTGAAATATATTTAGAATCCATTTCTTACCACCTCCACTCCTACTCTTCTTCCCCATCTCGTTTCATCTCACATTTGGTTGCTGCAAAGGCCAACTCCCTTGTCTGCCTTTTTCTAACTTTGCCTACCCATGTTTTAAGATTTGCATTCCCACAGTCACCCACAGGATAAAAATAAATCATTGCTTTTGTGGAGATATACAGAAATATCAATTCAGAGAAAATACTGGATTTTAAAATACTAGCCAAATTCCCTCAAAAGCAAGGACTCTATCTTATTTACCATTTTTTTATCCAGAGCTTGACATGTATACATGTTAAATTATTTTATTCTGTTACAACATTAGGAAGGAAAGGACAGTCACAAAACAAAATCAGGGAGACGCATCTGTCAGTCAGTGCAGCTGAGCTTACAAAAATGGACAAAACCATTCTTCCACTGATTTTCTTCTGTCTGGACTTTTAAAACAAACTCAGCATCCCTCCTTTGTCTCTTTATCGTGTACCAAATTTTTGCCTAAGTTGTCTTTCTTTTTCTCCTTTGTTCATTTCACAAATGTCCTTGGTGCTATTCTAAATATGGGGACACCAGTAAACAAAACAAGTCATTGTTCTTACGTAGCTTCCTTCAAATGTACTGGTAATAACAGATTAATCTTGTACATTAATCCACTAAGTCTGCTATTTATACGGCTGTAAAACCTGCCACATAATGTCTTCAGTCAGAAAAGACATACAGGCTGATTGGCACTAGATGAAATACTCATATAACTAGAATCGGCATACCAGGTTTCTAGATATCTGTGCTACCAGTTCACATGGCTATTTTGAGCATGCTACTTAAGTTCTCTGGGCACACTCCCCATTTATAAATTGAAAATAAACTGTGATGTCCATATCATCTCAAAAACTTGAAGATTCTCAATGTTTCTGACTAATTGGCTTATTTAGTTATAATTATGCATTCCTTAATTGGGGACCCCAGGAGAAAGGAGTTGTAAAGAGTAGTTTGTTTTCATGTATTGTCCATAAACGTATTTCCTGCCCCTTTGTAATCCACAGTGGCGATTTTCTTGAGCTCATAACCCCAATGTTTACCAACCTTATACAAAATTTGGCAGTAGCAGAATCAAGTGTCAAAGGGAAAAGGGAAAAAAGTGGTGATGATTAACTCTGTTCCATCAGTTCAAGCAAATTATTTTTATGTGGGGTGGAAAATCTTAGTGTCTTTAAGACTTCCAAAAGATTATAGACTCAAATCTAAAAATGGCCAGTATGCAATAAATTTACAAAGTTAAGTTTCAAATTCATCTGGTTATATAAGTCTTAAAACTTAAGTTGCCAAAAAAAATCCACATTCCTCACTATCTGCCCTATCATGTAATAAATTATACTTAGGAAATTATGCTTGCCATGTCAAAAGTGTGCTCTGCCTCTCGATTGTTTGTTGCTTATGCACGAGAACAGAACGTTAAGTGGACTGAGTGCAGTTAAAGTTACAGGCAAGAGAATTCCAGATGGTGAACTTATAAAATCTTGCCATGAACAATGTTGAATCACAGCACCTATATGTAGGCTCTTACTTACTGAATAAATGAATAAAATCACCTAAGCATTATCTTGCTATAAAACATTATAAAGTTGTGTTCATTTTTTTCACATTGCAGAATACAAAACCATACTTTTAATGAATGTAAATTCTACCAGAAGTGCAAATGAAAATAATTGCAGTTATTATGCTATGTTAATGGAATTTATGCTAATTGCCATAAAATTTAAAGAAAATGTATTGTTTTGCCTATCTTTCTAATTAACGTTATTTCACGATGTGTGGTACATTTATGGGGAATTTTGTAGTGCATTAGATAAATCAGTTTTACATTTCCAAGAGAGTAGGTTTTAATGAGTATTATAATACATTTCTGTTCAGAAACAGTTTTATGTTACAAAGCATCTTTTACTGGTAGATTGGAAAAAGTTGCACCAGTGACACTTAAATATTTGGAATAAAATTAGTGAGGGAAGCATGGTTGAATACATTTCAGGTAAATGGCTGAAATTTGGGAAGGAATCTTATGCTTTAGCTATGTATATTTTTTGTATGTTAAAAAACTCCCAAACCTCATATGCCAGCAATCTAAAGTGAGTTTGAAAGTCTGCAAAGTTCCACATAGACTACTTTGCCACTTGGCATGTAAATCCCCACTCCTATATTTAAAAAAAGAGTCAAAATGAAAATGAAAACATTCATACAACTAAATACATTCATTAGATCCACATTAAGCTGAAGCTAATCTAATATCCATTATCCCAAGTGCTTATAGATAATTTGCTCTCTCTCATGCCTTAGAAACTAGCTTGTATGGCCCATCCTTCTTTTGTTACCTTTGGGTTCAAAGGAAAACTTGTAGGTCCTCTATTCAAAGGCACCAACCTCACCTTTCTCTGGAAGGAGGCTGGTCTATCCACTCAGGAAACTGCTTCATCAATATCTTCTTTATCCTGGACACTATTATAACTTCCTTTTTCTGTGAACACCTTACCCTTAGCCTATAAACCTGTTGGAATTTATCCCGTACATTAGGGACCTTTTCTTGATTCTACATCACCATCCAGCTGTGGCTCTTTCTCTTTTCTTTCATTCTTTCATTTCAGACAGCTTTCTCGAAATATCATCCATGTATGTGCCTATGTATATCCCACCTTCTTCCATAAGCCATTTAAGACTCTTACTCTCAGAGGAATAGTCTTCACTTAACATCTGCACCTTCTTACCTGCCTTGCACAACTCCACCTACTGCTGTCTGGTTTCCATCCCCATCATACTGTCTAGTCTCTGTCCCCAGAGACCACTGTGAAAAATATTCTGGTGTTAACAATGGCTTTTCCTCTTTGTCAAATGAATGTTCCTCATTTCTTCCAGAATCTCTTCCACTGGGCTTTGAGGACACAGGTATCTCCTAGCAGTCTTCCATATCTGTTTGTTCTCAGACTCTTTAATGAATCCTATTTCTTTGTCCATTCCTCATAAACTGGGATTTCCCAGCTATCATTGCTTGTAATTTTTGTTTTATGGCTCTATCGACTTACTGCCACTGCCATGGCTACCCACAAGATCTTAATCAACTTCTATGGTTTACTTCCCCTCTTTATATCCTGTACTTCATGGCCTCTGGAGAACCAAGACAAACTCTTTATCTTACATCCACATCATGTGGTCCTTCTTCAGCTGACTTTTCATCAGTTGGTCCATATCGACCTCTTTAGCCTCATGTCACAGTCTTCATTCTGCAAATACTTATTGAGCATCTACTTTGTTTCTGACACCATTTGAAATTCTACAACACAGCAGTGAACAAAACAGATTAAACCTGCCTTCATGGAACTTATTCCCCTAACAACACACTGTTGTTTTAGACCTCTTTGTCATGGCAAATTATTTCTTCCTACATGAAAAATCCTTTCTGTTCCAAGTTGTTTGGCAAATTCCTAGTCACCCTTGAAAATTCAGGTCAGATGTTACTTCTCACAGGAAGGGCCCCCCAGCTTCCCACGTGCACCCAGGAAGCCCAGTAAATGTTATTGCCATTTTTCAGGTCAAGATGTTCTGTTAAGTCATAGCACTGGAGTTGCCATTATCCCCCTTCAGAATTTATCAGGAAAATCCCTAAAAGACACATTTCACCTTTCAGACTGAAAGATCCATGACCCTGTAATAAATTATAAATGGACTGCTAGGCCACCAACTGGTCAGGGGATCTCTGACTGTTGAGTCCATGCAACAATTTCCTGGTATAGTTAAGAGGACAATGCATTGTCCCAAACAGCCTTACTTACATATATTGTGGAAAGTGAGTAAATTTGGTATACTGTTCTTATGTATAAAAACTATGCTAATAAACTAAGAGTAATACAGTTCTAAATATGGATATAAATGCAGCAACATAATCACACTTTAAACTTCTGTTTGTCCATAAACTAAGGATCTTTTAACAGAAGAGGCAAGCAAGATTATATTACTTCTACATCTATACCTTTTAGCATTTAGCAAATAGCATTTAGCTGTTTGTTCTTGTCAGAAAGACCTATTGAATTCATGGGTTTACTTGCCAGTTTTGTTTGAAGCTACGTACTTTCCAATAATATACCTTAAAAATACATGATTTCTTTTTCCCTCCTTTTCTCCTTTGTGGATTTTCTTCTGTGGATCACCTTCCAACAGGGTTCCTGACTAAAGTCCATCTCATGCTCCCCCCATTCCAGAGGGTATTTGTAATTGAAAATGACTGTACAGGATCATTTTCAGGTTCCATTCTGGGGGGAGGAGAAAGAGCTCAGGATCACAGTTTGAAATAAAACTCTTTTAAAATTTTATTTATAAGAACTGCATTGAAGCTCAAAGAAGGTGAGTGCCTGCTTATCAGTCAACAGCAGGACTTCGCCCAGACTCTGGTTCTCAGGATAATCCAAATGGCAGGCTTTCCTCACCTGAGGACCCTTCAAAGAATTGCTCTGTATTCAACAAAGGGAAAAGACCAAGTATAAGAAAGGAGACCCTGTGGTACCTACAGGGGAATGGAAGGAGAGAGGACTTTGTCATCTTAAGTTCGCAAACTGAAGGAAGGCTATTTGAAGAGCGTGCCAGTAGCATACAGTGGAAGATGTCACCATATTTGTCCAGTAAACTTTTATGGATACATAAAAGTGTCACAGTTCTTGTCTGATGGAATAAAATATTAACAATCTGTTTCTCAGTTGTAATTCTTTAACTCCAGGAATGCATGACTTGAATTTCTGTTTACTTTTTTAAAAAAATAGACTACTTTACTTCATCAGCTGTCATGATGGCTGGAATCCTACTGGTATTTAGTGCCCAGGGGCCAGGAATGGTAAAACATCCTGCGTTGAGAGACAGGCACAAATGCCCAAAAAAGTCCCATCTGTAATTCCAAGTAGTCATGGAAGAATATTCTGACTCCTATAACCAGGGATCTTCTCTGCACCTGCTGCCTTGGTTTCTTTTCTTTTTGCTGCTGACAAATCTTGCCTTCTCAGATCACCTTCTGACAGCACCTTGCTCCTCACCACCTCTGAAGCCAGGTAATTCTGCATCCCACCTCAGAACTACTGAACCATAATCTGCATTTTAACATCTCCAAGGTGATTCACATTCAAATTAATGTTTGCATACTCAGATAGGCAGTTTGGTCTGTGGAATGGTTGATCCTGGCCTACTGACAGAATCTCCCAATTTAGTGGAAGAGATTTACACCAATTAGTAAAGACCTCCCCAAAGGCTCCTAAGAAAGCTTACTTCAACAAATGTCTCTAAACTGCAAGAGTTTATAAAAATCGGTTAATGACCCTTATGAGGCATGTGTCTTAACACACTCAAAAGCTGCCTGGGGAAGACACAGAAAGGTAGCAAGCAAACTTCAGAGACAGCCAGGCACATGGAAGGGAGGTCATGCTTCCAAGGTTTTCACAGAAACTGAAAGATGCCCAGAATCTGAGCTCAGATAAGAAAAAGGGATCAGGGCCTCCCAATTGTTCCTTTTTTTTTTTCTCAGAAAAATGAATGACCCGAGCTGCCCCCTGAAAGTTTCAACAATAAGGAGGACATTTTTTATATTTTTGTTTAAAAGCCTAGATATTAAATTTACTCATCATAAATTTGGGAAATTACTGATTAAAAATAGTAATCTGATGGAAAATTAGGAAAATAGGAACTTCAGTTTACATATGTAATGTAAAAGTTGTTTATAAATTGCATATTTACTAAAAATTACACAAAAGAAAATACTAATTTTTTTTCCAGGTAAAATTATGACATTTTTATTGAAGAATAGTTGACACACAGTATTGTATTAGTTTCAGGTGTATAATAGTGGTTTGACAATTATGTACATTACAAAATGTTCAGCATGATAAACATAGTTACTATCTGTCACGAAAGTTATTATAGTATTATTGACTATGTTGCCTATGTTGTACTTTTTCATCCCTGTAACTTAATTCATTTTATAATTAGAAATTTACATCTCTTTATTCCCTTTCACCTATTTCACCCATTCACCCACAACCTCCCCTATGGCAACCACCACTTTATTTCTGTTTTGTTTGTTTGTTCATTTGTTTTGTATTCTAGATTCCACATATAAGTGAAATCACATGATATTTGTCTTTGTCTGATTCTTTTCATTTAGCATATTACCTTCTGGTCCATCCATGTTGTTATAAATTACAAAATTTCATTCTTTTTATGGCTGAATGTTATTCCATTTTATGTATATACTGTATCTTTATCCATTCATCTGCAGGTGAACACTTCAGTTGATTCCATATCATGGCAATTGTAAATAATGCTGCAATAAACATAGGGGTGCATATATGTTTTCAAATTAGTGTTTTTGTTTTCAGGTAAATATACCCAGAAATGGAATTACTAGGGTGTATGTTATTTCTATTTTTAACTTTTTGAGGAACCTCCATACTGCTTTCCAAAGTGACTGCACCATTTTATATTCTCATTAATAGTGCACAAGGATTCCCCTTTCTCCACATCATCTCTAATACTTGTTATTTCTTGTCTTTTTTATATTAGCCATTCTAATTGGTGTGAGACAATATGTCATTGTGGTTTTGATTTGCCTTTCCCTGATGATTAGTGATGTTGGCCATCTTTAAGTCATCTTTGAAAAAATATCTGTTCAGGTTTCTGCCCTTTTTTTAATGACATTTTCTTTTTTGATGTTGAGTTGTATGAGTTCTTTATATATTTTGGATATTAACCCCTTATCAAATGTAGCATCTGAAAATATCTTCTCCCATTTAGTAGTTACCTTTTTGCTATGTTTGATGGTTTTCTTTGCCGTGCAGAAGCTTCTTAGTTTGATGGAGTCCCACTTGTTTATTTTTGCTTTTGTTTCCCTTGCCTGAAGAGATATATTGAGAAAAAAAATTGCTAAGGCCTATGTCTGAGAGTTTACTATTTTTTTTGTAAGAGTTTTGTGGTTTCAGGTCTTACCTTTAGGTCTTTAATCTTTTTCAAGTTTATTTCTGTGTATGATATAAGAAAGTGGTTCAGTTTCATTCTTTTGCATGTAGCTCTCCCATTTCCCATCACCATTTATTGAAGAGACTGTCTTTTCCTTATCATATATTCTTGCCTTCTTCATATATTAATTGATCATCTAAATAAGGGTTTATTTCTGGGCTCTCTATTCTGTCCCATTGATCTATGTATCTGTTCTGTGCCTATACCATACTGTTTTGATTACTATAGATTTGTAATATGTTTGAAATCAGGGAGCATGATACCTCCAGTTTTGTTGTTCTTTCTCAAGACTGCTTCAGCTATTTGGTGTCTTACGTAGTTCCATACAAATTTTAGGAGATTTTGTTTTAGTTCTGTGAAAAATGCCTTTGGCACTTTGATAGGGATTACATTGAATCCCTAATTGCTTTGGGTACTTTGGACATTTCACCAATATTAATTCTTCCAATCCATAGGCATGGGATATCTTTCCATTTATTTGTGTAGTCTTCAGTTTCTTTCATCAATATCTCATGGCTTTCAGAATACAGGCCTTTAACCTCCTTGGTTCTATTTATTCCTAGCTGTTTTATTATTTTTAATGCAATTGTAAATTGAATTGTTTTCTTAATCTCTCTTTATGCTTGCCCTTTATTAATATATAGAAATGCAACAGATTTCTGCATATTGATTTTATACCCTTCAAAAAAGAAACCTTTTACAAACATATCCATCCTTGTAAAATACTTAAACAACATTAATTCTAATAAAGACATAAACCCTTGTTCCTAAAGGAATGATGAGAAATTGTGCTATCACCCCTACCCTTTAAAAATATTATATTATGCTATAAAAATGACTTTATATACCACACAGACTTTAAATTGGCATTGTTATATCATACAAGTAGCATTTACTATAACCCCAAAATTTCTGAAAGTCCTTTAATTCAAAACAGTGCTCTCAAGTGTTAAGGAGAACTTCTCTGCTCTGCCTCACCAGGCATGAGATGAACAGTGTTCCGTCTAATTAGTCCCAGTGCTATTCCCCTGAGCCATACTAGAAAGCATTATTTAACTTAGAAAAGTAATAAGGAAACAAATGTGTTGATTCAAATAAATGTAGTCTACTAACAGTTAATTTAGGCACATTAAACATAGCCATGTTCGAAGAATGTTATTCTGTGGATCACTTATCCCTATTCACTAGGTATTGGTGGATCGCTCAGCCCAGGTTGGTGGGGTGTCCTCTGTTTCTGTAATCTCAGCTTTTACCTGACAACCTTGCCCATTTGTGCTGGAATCCAGGCACCCTCTCTAATGAAGGCTGCAGTGGCCCTGTAGATGTCCCCTCTTTGACTTGTAAGTAAGTTTATTCCTAAGGAGCCTGGTCTGTCATTGTCTCTAGCTATTAGGAACCTGGCTCACTGGTTCCCAGACAAATACTAGCATAGAAGGAAAAGATACCATGTCTCTCCTTGGCAGGGTGATCCAGAGCTGTCCGTGGTAGGCTTAGTGTCCTAGCAAGGCAATAGGGGTACCTTCTTTTGACCTACCACAATGTCACACCAGAGTGCTGGCCTCTTTGATGTAAGGCTTCACCCATTTGTCCAGATCTATATAGAGCTATCTCTGGTTTCTTCCACAGCTGTGGGGGGGTGCAGGCGAGTGTTGGGGGGGCAGGTGCAGAGGACCAAAGTGTTCCCTTTCCTTACTTCAATGTTGGGAAGTAACCTGTATAGTTGATAGGAGCATAGACCCTGAGCTCAAATCTGGGTCCTGACTTGATCTGTGTGATTTTGGACGGGTTCCTTAAGATCCCCAAAATTCAGTTTCTTCACCTATAAAATGTAGCTACTCATGTGCTGGTTGTGAGAGTTAAACAAGAAAAACCATATGAAGTGGTGATACACAAGGTGCTCAATAAATCTTGACTAGTTTGGGATGTTAGAATCAAGCTCCCATTTGTTCCTTTCCACTCTTTCCTTTAGCATTTGGGAATAATTTGCAAAATGCAGGCAGGTGATGGT
Organism: Manis javanica; assembly: GCF_040802235.1. NCBI lineage: Eukaryota > Metazoa > Chordata > Mammalia > Pholidota > Manidae > Manis > Manis javanica. The sequence goes on from NC_133161.1 coordinate 85,249,365, forward strand.
GGCCAGTGGCTCAGAAACTACGAGACCTGCTCTATTCGGATGGGTCGTATTCCAGCCTCAGTTGATTCTCACTGTCCAAAGGCCCCAATGGGCACAACATTCCAGGTGGTCCTTCTTCCTAGAAGATGCTGTTTTATAATCGAGTGTATTAGGCGTATAAGTATATGAAGTCTGGAGAAATACATTATGGACCTGTTTGTTCATAATGAAATAAATCATCTCTTCTGAATTCGCCATGGATAACAGAGGCCTCAGCTGCAGAAGCTTCATTTGGGGGCAGAAATATAAAGATTGTTTCCTATTACATTTTATTCTCAGTACACAATTACATTTTGTAAGGAATGTGAGTTTCTTCCCTTGTCTATTTTTACTGAGTTTAAGTTAAATAAAGATTTGCTACATGTACTGATACACTGAATAACATGTATTTTAAATACAAACCCTCAGAATTCCCAGGTTTTTAGTTTTCTTCATCTAAAAAGATTTTAAAATGATGATTAAAAGCATGGAGTCCTTGTTGTTGAAGTGCAGCCTTTAGTTTGTAAGGCTTCTGAAATAGATCCCTAAGGGGCCTGCTGTGCTCTGCATGGCTCCGCCCTGTCAGAACCATGCTCACAGACTCCGCAGGACTAACTCAGAAAGCTAAAAAATCATAGCCATTCTAGGGGTGGGGATTCACAGCTGTTTGTTAGTATCCTCAGTGTGCTCAGAAATTCTGCTTCACTAGGTCCAGAATTTATGTATTCTGTAAACTCCTGACCCCAGGTGTATCTGATGCAGGTGATCCAGAGGCCACAACTTTAGCAACAATGATCTAGCTCAGGAGTCAGCAAACTGTGACCCACCAGCCAAATTTGAGCCACCATCTGCTTTTGTATGCCTCTGGAGCTAAGAATAATTTCTGAATTGTTTTCCAGCTTTATTGAGATATAATTGACAAATAACATTGTGTAAGTTAAACGTGTATGACATTGTTATTTCGTCTATGTGTATACAGCACAGTGCTTACCACAGGAATGTTAACATCCAAGTTTTGCATTTTTAAATGTTTTAAGATGTCAAAAGAAGAATATCCTTTTTTAAATGTGAAAATTAGATGAAATTCAAATTTCAATGCCCATAAAATATTATTGGAACACAGTCACACCCATCCTTTTTTTACTCTCTATGGCTGGTTGCATGCTTCAGCAGCAGTGCTGAGTCATGGCAACGTAGATCAAATAGCCTGCAAAACTTAAAATATTTACTGTCTGGCCCTTTTCTAAGAAAGCTGGCCAGCCTGATCTAGGTATTCATAATGACTGATGATGCTTCTTTTTAAGTATTACAGTTCTTTGACACACCTCCCATAGGTGATGGGGGAGAAAGGCTTTCCACCCAACTTGAGGGACAAGATGATACCTGCATGTGGAGAGAACACCGTGTCATTAAGGAGATGCAGTTAATGCACATGGAACAGTCAAGAACTTACAGAAGAGAGGCTGTATACTTAATGTGTAAGTCCTGTGATACAAATAAAAATAAGAGGACTTGAGGAAAGAATTACTTCACGGTCAAACTCAAGATGTACAAGGATTTCAGGTTAAAAGGATACAAAAAGGGCCAAAGAACCTCCCACACTGAATAGCTTTGTGAGCCGTGAGAGCCTACTAGTGAGAAAGCCTAGGGCCAGTTGGAGGGATTCTTTAGAAAGGAGCCAAACTCCAAGGGCATTGTGTGATGGAAAATAATTGGAAATAACGTTGGGTCAGGGAAATAGATCTGTAGGGTCCTTACATGCCTAGCAGGAGAGTCAAGACTTGCTCTGATGGGAAATGACGAGCAGATGTCCATGCTGCACAGGGGAATTATATGATGAGCATGTGTTAAGAAAATGACTCTGGCAACAGTGTGGAATTAGATTCAGAAAAAGGGGAAGAGTAGCTAAGAGGTCTATTTTTATTTTTAAATGAATATTCAGAGAGTTATACTTTTATAGCCCTTTTTACACCAACTGTACAGGAAAAGAATTGGAACACCAAAATTGTGCAGAGAGGTGGGAGCCTTAAATAAGCTTATGCCCTAAACTTTCCTTATAGATCTTTTCAGACTCTCCTTTAATAAAGCTGTCCCACAAAATGTCTGTAATCAAATGGAAGTCTGACTTTAAAGCCCATGCATTTAATCATGACTTTCCAGGCTCTGCAATTCTTGGCATTTGCATCTGCTTATTTACAGAAGACTCAGTTCTCTTGTCCTTCAGTCTTGTTGTGTCAAAAACCAGTGATACACCTGTTTGGTAAAAGTGCCATCCTGACTGAACATTTAGCTAACTATGTTCCTGAAGAAGCCATTTGTACGTTCATAAACCTCAAAGAGGAAAATGCACACAGAAGCTTTTTTTTAATAATTGTTTAACCTGGCAGATGAGTTACCTCTGAAGTTTATAATGGCAGCTATTCAAAGGCAGGCTATGATATTGCACAGTAGTTTAAGAGCAGAAGTATCATTTCAGTGGTGGGAAGCATTCATGTAGGCAGAGGCAATTGACCAAATTGGACTTTGGCCAGAAAATCAGAGTTAACTGGAAAAGTTCTCATTCTCTGCCAGTGTCATCAGATAACTAATGAGCATGGATGTGAAGTCCCAACTCCAGGTTGCTGTAAGACTCAGGTATAGCGTTTAAATAAAGACAGCAATGCCTTGTATTTTTATCTATGACCTATCAATTTGTCTAGTATACCAACATTGTCTCATTTTTCGTACATTTGTACACTTCCTCCAGTTCTCTGATATACAGTTAAAACTGTCAAGATGCCTGGAGCTGAGACAGGACCTTGGCACCTCCAACGCTAGAGGGCGCCAATTACACAGAACCTGTGTCCCAAACCTCTGGGTGCTGCTGGGGGAGCCCCCAAACCAGCATCGCCCAGAAACTGTTGTCACTAGCGCTCAAAAAATGGTGTATGTGATTGAGAGTAAACATGAAACGCATAGCAAATGACCTCGAGTAATTTTATATGTCTGTTGCATCACATTTTTTTAATTAAGACTTATTTTTTTAGTTAACTAAAAATTTTTTTTCAAAAATACTGGCTCCTGAAATACAGCTTTCAAAAACTGGCTTTTTGCCAGAGATAATTTGAGAACTGTCTTGTCATTAACTGTCTTGTAATCAGTGCCCCCTAGAGTTGTGCAGTGTGACTGCAGGTGGAAAGAATTTCAGAAACCAAGATCTGCACTGGATACTGAAGGGACAGAAAGAATTTTGATTTTCCTGGCAATATTTTAATTACATGAAGGGAAGTGGACTATGGTGAAATGAAGCCTTACACAGAATGCTTCATAGACCAGGATGTACAGGAAAAAACTGGCCTCTCTTTAGCCAGCCCTCATCAAATATGGATTTTATTTTAAACATTCTTATCCCAACCAATATTCAAGCTATTTTGCTTTTAGAATCATACCCAAAACAGCTTTGTTTCTAAAAATCTGAGATGCAGAGAGATGAACACTTAGAGACAAACATGTAGTAAGTGCTCAAAAAAATATTTTGTAATGAGTAGTTTTTATAAATGCTAAGAAAATCAAGTGGAGAAAGCGCCTTTCCCAGATGGCCATCAGGGTTGATTCTGTCGATGATGACAGATAGAGGCATAGTGTGAAGGACTGGACCAAGGGCTGATGGCAAGCCTGCTTATATAGGCAAATGAAAAGTTGAACACTCAGAAAAGAAGAAGGTAAGAATTAAAGCTGAAAGGCTATTGTGGCCAGGCGACTGATCTCTGGATGAGTAGCCAGCATTTGGTCCTAGAGTAGTAGTGAAATAGCCCAAAAAGGGACTCCAGAGAAGCAGTGGTCAGAAGGCAAGCTGGCAGGTAAAATTACCTGTATTTCTCCCAGGTATTTCCTGGGCCTGGGCCAGATGAGCTGGCTCCGAGTAAGTTGGAAGTGGGCAGGGAGAAGGGGGTGCAGAGGAGCCAGACCCACAGGGCCTGTGACCCAGCCAGAGGCGGCAGGCTGGGGTCTGGGGAACATGCGGGGCTGCTGTGGTGACATGAACCTGAGTGATGGGCAGACAGGCAGTAATTCCCAGAAACTCCCCTTCCCCATGAGGCTTTTCCTTTGGGAGCTGGGAGTTTGTTCATAAGGGAAACCAGAACTATGTCTATTATTTGCTGGTACACTTCCTCCAGTAAAATACATGTTGGATGAATAAAGCCCAGAAGAGCAGTTTTGACTCACTCTGCAAAATGTAAATGATTATGGAAAATAATGAGTGGAGATCTTTCTAGCCCACACAACCTAATAATTCACCTCAGAGATCATGGGTAAAAACTTTCCTTTTAACCCTTCTAGGGAAAGAGTAATCATTTCTTTTGTTTCTGCATAAAAGGGTGAAGCAGATCAATCCAAGGCATAAAAATACCAACTGAACAAACTATTCTATTTCATGATATATGTACTCTGAAGTAATTGAGAAAGAGAAAGTGTTGGTGTGACACTTGCCTCTGAGTCGGACCCTCTGGGCTTTCCATGTCTTTAATCAAAGGGATGTTGAATCAGGGGAGAGCAATTGCTTTTCCAAGTCGATTGTACTATCTTTGTAAGCTTAAAAGATGTGGGGACAATTTTTTTAAATAGTGTCCTAAGTGCCTGGAAAAAGTCGTGGCACTGAGAAGAATAGACTTAATAATGATGATGAGTATAATAGTGATATTTTATACTCATCTGGTCCCCTTCTAGTTATGAATTCCAAGATGCGTAAGTTCTGTGCTAGGTTCTTACTGGCTTTTATACCATAAATATCCTATTCTCATCATAAAGCAGAAAAAGGAGGGCTGAAATAAAATGCCAGTCATAAATCATATAGACTTGTGGCATTAACACATTGGTTTTGGTGAAGTAAATTTAGAATATTTATTAATATTTTAATTTTTTTAAGTATTGGTTAATAATTCCTTAAACCATTTGATAATACATTCTTTAAACCCTCTGTTAATATTCCTTTTAAAGTTTCAGAACTTTTTAAAGTTATCCTCGTCTCTCAATTGGATTGTGGTACCATTATTTATGGCTTCTCTCTTTTATAAGTACTTTCAGAAAATAATTCATATTTCCAGAAATCTCAAAGCTGACTCCTAAAAAACATCTCTTAATGGTTCTCCAGACTTACAGGTCAAGTATGTGAGGGCATTTATTTTTTTTAGTACAGAAGGCTCTTGCAAATGGAGAGCACTTTACCAAACATTGAAAGAGCAAATGGCCTCGGGAACAGAGTGAGAAAACATACATACTTTTGTAGTCTTCCCGAAAGAAGAATGAGATCATGGGGGGAAAAAAATACAGGCTTAGGACTCAAATGTTCCAGAAGATGAAAGCCCCCGGCGCGGTGACTGTGCCCTGGTCCAGGGGTGCAGAGAAGGCGGGGTCCGTCCGCCTCACCTCCTTGCCTGTCCAGGCAGTGATCGGGTTATTTATGATCAGAAATACCAACATCTGTGTTGGTCCAGGTATCTCCCCATGACCATGTATCATGAGATAGAATTTCTTTTTCCTGGGTACTTTCCGGTTATTTCCTCAGCCCTGGGTAAGCATTACAATTGGTTGGGTTTAATTTTTCCTTTATGTCATAGGCACTTTTCACTCAGTGTTAATTATTTGGATTTCCTCAGGGTTTGAGGGATATCCATGCCTTGGATATCAAGTCCTACTAAATCCAAAGAGACTCCCCTTTCTTCCTTCTCAGATGTTGGATCACTAAGTGCCCTACAAACAAGACACCTCCCGTGTAAGGAAGCATGAAGTGGCAGAACTGGGACTCCACCTCAAACCACCCCTAGTCTTCTTCTAACAGTCCAATAGGAGTGTGGCATTCATAGGGTCACACTGGCCATTTTCGACCATGTTGTGTTTGTAGACAATAAAACAAACAATGATTGGGTTGAGAACTAGGTTTAAAATCCTAGCTCTGCCATTCAGTGACTCTGTGACTAGTTATTTTTTATCTTTCTAAATCTTCTGTTTTACTTAATTTGTAAAACAGAATGGTAAGAGAACCCACCGCACAGGACTGTTGTGGAGATCAAATGGCATAAAGTGAGATGCTCGGCACATTGTCTAGCACAGAGTAAGAACTCAGGAGATGGACCTGACTGTTATTGGTAGTTTTCTGCTTTTTCTTACTTTGTGTTATTTCTCCGTAGATCTAGTGTAGCTGGAAAGCTAGGAGACTTCCTGATCAATTGTATATATGAATTGAAACAGCTGATGAGAAAAAGAAAGCAACAAGCATTTTTTGCCATCCGTAAAACATGTGACATGTTTCACTTAAACCATCCAGAATCAGGGCATATTTCAGAAAAAGACACTTGTGTAAGAGGACACAGTCTATGCATGCCCAACATGGGAATACCAGCATGAACCTCTCCCTCTGCCAACTATCTGGGGCTTTTAAAAGAGTTATGTTTTGCATTTTTTATTTTTTTAATTAAGTTTATATCAAGTGTCATTTAAATCAGTTATAATATTCTAGCTTTCACATCTTATGGAAGCTAGAGTATGAATAATATAAATACCCTGTATTCTCCCCACATCCTTATGATTATCAAATTGTCCATTGCTTTAATGCACCCTTTTACTCTCTAGGCACCATGATTTTATTTCACCTTTGATCATGATTTTGACCACACTCAGCCTCCCACAGCATCATGCTAATATCTTTTCACTCTAAGCAATGAATTTAGTCTAGTCCTCTAACTAAATACTTCTGAGATCTCAAAACCTAAGTAGATTTGAGACAGTAAACTTTTGATTGATTGCAAGAGGGAGAAAGAAGTGTCTGGAGTATAATGGCACTTCCTGAGTAAATGAGGGCTGGATAATGGGAAGAGCAGTGCTTAGAGTGAGTTACATGGAGACCACTCAGCCTCATAAGAAAGCCATGGGGGAGGCAGAAGAACAGATGACCAAGGATGAATCAGAGGCCTAGTGACCTGTCTTAGGAATTCAAATCTGATGGAGCCATTGAAAGGGCAGAGGATAATATTGAGGATTGTTAATGTAGTCAAGGTCAAGCCCCAGGAAAGGCATGTTAGGCAATTCAGGAGATGCTCAAGATCAGAGAAGCAACAAGTCAGTGACTCAGGAAGAAGTGTACATGTCCAGGACAAGTGTGGTGGAACCAGAGAGGCGGGAGGACCAAATAGAAGATATGAGTTAATAACACTGGCAGCTCCACCTACCTGCTGAGATGATAAAAATCTCTGTGTGTCCCATGGCAGTGCCTGGCACGCAATCAAAGCTTAATAAAGGCTACTTCTCTGTCAGAGCAAAAAGGGCACTGAATAAGCATCTTATCCCATTTCCATCATTTATAAGCTTTATGACCTGATGGTACATCTGTAAAATGAAAGATTTAGAGAAAATATTTGCTTAGGTCCATTCTAGTCCTAAAATTCTGCAATTCTATTCTTTTAAAATCTCATAGTCAAGTTACTTAAGCTAATGTATGTATCATGCTGAAATATAAGCTGCTTTCCCCTTGTTCTGATCTTTCCTTGAAGGAAAATATGGAGTGCATTAGCCATACTCATAGTCAAAGTAATTTTTTTAAAACAGACCAAATATCAAACTATAGAATTCTTTTTCACAATAGATATGGGTGTTATTTATTTATTTGGTAAGCATTCACTAAATGCTTGAAAGAAACCTGTCACCTTGGTAGACACTGGGGATGCAAAGACAGACCTCAGGAGCCTTACATTCTCATATTCCTATGAGCACAGCCTGGACTGCAGTGCTGACAGACACAGTGCTCTGACCTAACCAGGCCCTTGGTCCTGGCCTCCGGGACCCGAATCCTTCCTCCTTCTAAGTCTGGGTCACAGCCTTGTACTCTTTCTTGTTTTATGTCCCCATTCCTAAAGTAAAAGTGTTTAACTGCTTATTGGTTGTATTATGTAGCTTCTGGATAAGATTTTAATGAAATATTCTTGAATTACTTTTACAATAAACCAATTTTATAATCTTTAAGCTAGAAAAACAAAAAGCAGGTGTCCTGATGTATTCCAGGTGCTGTGATGCAGGTGCGGCCAGGTCACTATGGGGGACACAGAGGCAAGACTGGTGAGGTTTACTTGGAAAAGAGAGACTAGTGAAACTATGCTGTGGGGAATGGCTGAGACTTCAAAAGAAGCAGTTTGTTGTCAGGTAGACAGGATGGGCGGGGGATTCCTGGTAGAAGCAAGCCTGGTGGGGGAAAGATTGAGTTGTCAAACATCCTGGTATTCTGAGAAGTGCAGGGCAGGGGGATAGATGGAGAGAGGGGTGTGCAGGGGCCTTTGTGCCAGCTGAGGCTGGCAAGGTGGGCAGCCAGATCCCAGGCAGGCGCTTTGAACTTCCTTCCTCAGCAAATGGGACACCGGTATAGAAGAAAAGAAATGAAGTGCTCATACCCTTAAAGGTTTCTCTAGCATCAGTAAGAAGGATCATCTTAAAGGAATGGAGTGGATAGTTAGAGGTCATTTGCAGTGCTGTAGGCAAGAAGGTATGTGGTTCTGGAGTTCTGGATCAGATAGCATAAACAGGGATGGAGAGGTCATGTCAGTACACAAATCATTGAGGAGATGGACCTGCAGGACTGATGGAATGTGGGGGGCGGAGAGGACAAATTTGGGATGAGCCCCAGGCTTCCTTGCTTAGAGGACCAAGTGGTTGCTAGTGCCATTTACAGATTCAGGGACTGTCAAAGGTGGAGCAGGCCATAGGGGAAGGAGACTGCATTCACTATTGGGCATGAGCTCTGGGGAATGGGCAGTGTAGACACAGACGGATACTTGGGCTTGACCTCAGGGGAATGATGGGCTGATTTAGCAGCAGATTTGGAAGTCCTACATATGAAGAAAAGCCCTGGAGACAAATAAGCTCACCCCCAGGGTCAGTAAGCGGAGAAAAGGGGGTGAGGACAGAGGAAGCAGGTATAGCAGATTCAGCAAAATCAAGTCTTATTTGTCTTAGCAAGTAAGCCATCAGATGGACAATGCTGGCCCTGCAGTAGTCAGGCAGTGATATTTGTTCAGTGATGAGAAGGAAATGAATGAGTGAGAAGGGAAGTACATGTGGGCTGAGGAGTATAAATGGTGGAGGTCAGATTAGAAAGGAAACACCGCAAATCATTCCTGTGCAGACAGAGACTAAAGCTGTGAGACTGAAGGAAATCCCAAGGGAACAAGTATAAAGTGAGTAAAGAAGGACTTAGGAGTGAACCCTGATCTCATTAAAAAGGTAGACGCAGCAGGTTGTGCACGTGCCCCTGTAAAACATTAGTCATCATTAGTCAGAGCAGCCCGTCAGCAGGGGCGGCTGGAGCCACGGTGTGACCTTCAGCCATACAGAAGGAAGATGATGTCCCAGTTCCCCTGCATGTGGGAGGTGGATAAGGACAGAGGAGGCATGAAATGTCAACTGTGATGAAGTACCAGATTCAGTACGAGCAGGGTACCAGCAGTGGAGAGAAGCCTGTTACTTAATCCGCTGCCTCTTACTATAAAGTGTAGTTCTCAACTGGTTAATTCCAGGAGGAAAAAAATTTGGACGTGGTCTATCCAATCCCCACCAAGGCTGTATGTAGAATCCGAGGTGAGAGGGAACCTCATAGCACTCAGGTGGCTTCAAAAAGCAAACCAGACCCACAGAGAGCCTTGCTGGATCTGGGTGGCACAAACTCTTCCATTTGTCATGTGCAGGCACAGAAGGTGGGCCACGCTTCTTTTCAAACCCCATTTATCTTCAAATAGTGAGGTTGTTAGAAACCTGCAGCCTCTATTTTTTTGTAGGTTTCTTTTCTCTACATGACTTTTAAGATAATGGGAAATTACTCAAAAGTAAACTGACAACTTAATGGAATTCAGTTCAGCTGAAAAGGGCTTCTTGTGAGATCACTAAGAGTTAACTGTTAACAATAAAGGTAGTTCTGCCAGTGCTAAATGTGTCCCTACCTTCACTAATTTTCTGAAGATTAAAACCCAAACAAAATGTGGTGGTATTGAGCTTAGCGGTCAGTTAGTGGGACGACAGTGTAAGAGCTGATTCACTACCTTCTCTACAAGATTTTACATCTCTTTGATGCTCATGCACACTAGTGATTAAGTCATCAGCTCTGTGATTATTCGGTGAGACACACTCTGTGTCCACATCTGTAAAACAAGGAATCAGGTGGCTTGAGGGTCCCCTCTGTTATCAACTTACAATATGTGTGTCAGGGCCCAAGCAGGGCATATTGCTGACAGCCCAGGAGACTTCCCTTCATTCTGTTGTCTATGAAATAGGATGGTACAATGACATTTTGGAAAACTTCAGAGTTGTAGATGGCTTTGCTCTCTGTCCAACACATCTGGCTCCTTCAGTCCCAGACATCTGTGGCTACCCTGCCTCTCTGATTACCCAGTCTGCCCTTGTGGGACTTGACAGGGTCTCTAAGAGTTAACGTTCCTTCCCAAGTAGAATGACACCTTGGGACGATGCTCCTTCTGGTGATGTCTCTAAGGAACAAGTAAATACATAACAGGTCATGAGACCCCTCATAACTGCAGCCCACTGCTGAAGTCCCCAGGGTCATGTGCCACCAGGTTGTCCCTGCTGCTGTCTGTGTCTGTCCAAGTGAACATAAAACCAACGAGCAACATCCAAACAGCTCTTGCAAGTCTATATGCTGATTTGGAAAGTCTTAGGAAAAGATCATAGCCATTAACTAACCTGCTGATTGCATAATAAACTGTCATCCTGCTGTGAGACACTGTCGGTGGGAAAAGAACTCTGGACTCAGGTCAAAGAGGAGCTCTGGGCTCTGGCATGCCTCAGGGCAGGACACTGGCAGAGCCTCAGTTCTTTCCACAGAATGTGGGTGATCATTCCTTCCCTGTGTCCTTCGCAGGAATTTCACAAAGAATATATGACAATAAATGATAAGCTGCTAAGTAAATGTGAGGTTTTACTCAGAGAGAAATGAAAATTTTGAGTATTGGTAACAATGCACTTTGATTTCCTTTATTCATTCAACAAATAATTTAGTGAGCACCTGCCAAATACTAGGTACTGTGCTGAGAGTGGGAGAATCAGTAATGAACAAAAATACAGACCCGACCCCTGCCACCAGGGAACTTTTAGATTCATGTCAGAGACAGAAAGCTACCTCAGAAGTCATACCCTTACCAGGCAGTGATCTCAGCTGTGGAAGTGAGAGGGACGTCAGGGAGCGGTCCGTGGGGCTCTGAGAGCCTCTACGCCTGGGATTTGGGATTTGGCTCGGAGATGTCCAGATGCCTCCCCTGCAGAAGTGACCCTGGAGCCAAAATCAAAGGAATAGAGGAGGTAAGGAGGAGATGAGGGCAGGGAAAGCAGGTTCAAAGACCTCCTGCGGAGAGGAAGCAGAGGGTTTGAGGAAGGTCCCTGGCGCCAGAGTAGAGATAGTCAAGTAGGTGGGAGTCCAGAGCAAGGTGAGGCCAGAAAGGTGGGTGGAGAGCAGATTCAGGTTTTGGGAAGGATTTCCACTCTGTGCTTACAAGCACTGGGCAGCTGATCGCAGGGTTTTTAGTATAGGAGTGACATGATCAGATTTATGCTTTGGAAAAAGGACTGACTACAGTGTGGAGGACAAATGGAAGGAGGTGCAGGTGGACGGGCTGCAGTGGCTGAGGCACAACCTGATGGCAGTATGTGGACTCAAATGCATCACTGGAGATAAAAACTGAAGAATAGTTATGAAATAGTAACCATAGGACTTAAAAGCGATTTGAATTGCAATGGTACACATTACTGAGATGTATTTCATACAGCCTTCTTCTTGGAATCATGCCCCAGGGTAAATCGTTAACACTTTATGACAGGTAAATTACACTTTCCCCACCCCCACTTGATTTAATAACTTTATTTTTTCTTTTAGATTTTTTTTCAGTTTTATTGATGTATAATTGACAAATTAAACTGTACATCATGATTCGATACACATAGTGAAAGAATTCCTCCCATCTGGTTAATTAACACATCCGTCATCATTAACACTGTATTGTATCATTGATGTTTGCTACTAGAGTTGAACCTAAATGTTCTCATCTCCTCCCCAAAAAAGGAATTATACTTGACTCAGCATTGATGCTGTGACCAGTTAGTGACACTGTTCAACAGTATCTGCCTTTGATCATTTTCCAGTTAATGCTGTTACTATTTCATTTTTTTACATATGTGAGAAAACGCATTAACATGTATACTTGAAACATGTAGCAAAATGGCAGAGCTGACACCTATTATAACTGCTGTGCTTTTGAAGTTTACCTCAGTCTTACTCATGACGTTAATTGGACAAGTCTCCCATCAACCAAAGACACTCCACATGCTGTGCTATTTGAAAGGCAAATCTGTGGAAGAATTTATTACTTCATTAAAGATGTCTCACTCAGCACTTACACTAATGAAAAAAGTCTCCACTTTAAAGCAGTGTGGCGATGACATGGCCCTCGTGCCACCCTTCTGTCCTCCCATTTCCATGTCTGGGATGCTAACTGATAAAGAAACGGCTTCCTACTGTGCCTTTTGAGAATCTCCTCAGCACAGCACTGCAGGCAGCCAGGTGAGCCCAGCTGGCAGGAGAGCAGAAACGCACTCATCATCCCCGTGTTAACACTGTGTAAACCCCCAGATCATCACCCTTAGTGCATATTTATTTAGGCTTTCCTCCTGCCACAGATATGTCTGCCTGTTTTTGTCATCAAGGTTTGCCCCTCTGCACCTTCTCAGCCCACCTGAGTTCACAGGCCGCTGTGGATACTTCCTGCAAACTGGCAGAGCCCTGTCTCCAGCCCCAGAGCCTCATTCTCTGCCTGAGAAGCTTCTTTGGTACCAGGGGTGCTTCCTCAGCCTTAAGCAGGGACAACCCAGAAACATAGGAGAGTTAACACTCTAGGAGAGCAATACTCAATGAGGAGCAATCCTCATGCCCCAGTGAGGGCAGAGAATCAGAGGATGAATGCCCTGGCTCACCATTCTGCAGTAGGAAGGTTCTGATGTGTGTTCCCTGTGGCGTCTAAGATCAACAGGGGGACTGAGTCCCCGGTGCTGAGTGACTACCTGCTCATTAATGTGTTTCATTCCCTGATTCACTTTCCTCATAACTCATTTGTGCTTCCTAGGGCTGCCCAAGTCCTCATTGCAGGGTCTGCTTTTGGGAGAATCCAAATTAAGACGGCATTTTTATCTGCATGTTATGGGAAGCACTGATTTACAAACTCAGTGAAGCTCCTCCCAATGATCCATGGACTAAGATGTGGACTATGATTCTCCACTCCACAGCAGACCCCTTAAAACCATCTTTCTTTCCTCTTTAGGAAGTCCCACAGGGGAACCTGGGGGATAAAGTGGAGCTGGATGGCAGGGGCTGGGGACAAACTCAATCGTGCCGAGAATTCCCACTACAAAGTAAATTTATTTTCATGTTTTGTGATTTTTATTAAAGATAAATGCACTCCAAGGGCAATCCTATCATGGTATTTGCCCTTTATCTCCTCTAGCAGTGCCTAAGTGATGCTAATCAGGGACAGCAGAAAAGTGAAGATTTATTTCAAGCCTTAGCTGGTTAAGTTAATCAAAACAGGAAACCAAAAAATGTCAGTTCTGCCTATATTTCAGACCTTACTTTCCAAATAATGTGTCTATACTGTATTTATAATAGACAAATAGAGATGAAATTGTTCTTTACATTGACTAGAGCAGGAAGAAGTCCTATTTAAAATGATATCAGGCCAAAGAAACTCCTATATGCTTTCTTCCAACATTCCAGTAAAGGACCAAGAAGACATAGAAGAGAAATGTCAGGGATTCACAGATGCTAGCAATGAAAAACTACTTAGGTTCTGCTTTAAAGGGCAGTGAGGGTTTGTATTTAAACCTCCTCCCCCATGAATAATCAGTCACTCCCTTTCTACAACTACTCTCTTTCAGCCAATTCTAAAATCTCAAATCCCAAAACAGCACAGCAGAAAGCAGAGAGGAGAGGGTGGTGACTAATGGCCCCCTGAGGAGTGGCACAGTTACACTGAGCACAGAGCTATAGGAAGCCTCCGGTAGTACGGAGAGAACATCTTTTTTTTAAATCATAATTGTTTCTCCCCGAAACAAGCAAACAAAGTTAGGAAACTATATCAAGAGGAGGTCTCCCCACAATACAGCAAAGCTCTACAACACTGTTGGCAATGGGGAACTGGCTACAAGCTGTGCATTTATGGTCACTGTTGTATGAAATCCAAAATGGGTATTATTTCACATAATCACTCAAGTGGTTAGAAATGGAGGCCATGGGCCTGCATCTGGAGGATTCCCTTTATAAATGAATGAAAAATAATTAAAGGTCAGCATGAAACATATAACAAAATAAGCATGTGAGAAAGGGGTAATTATAATTAGGCTTGAAGATTAGGAGGAAGAGTATGACACCAAATTGGCAGAAAACAGAAGAAACTGAGAAAGCATGCTTAGAATACTCAGATGCTAGAAGAGGAAACATTTCTAAACAATAATGGGGACTTGATAATGGGGGAATCTAGTAACCACAATGTTGTTCATGTGATTCTATATTCATGATACCAAAATTAAAAAAAAAAAGGGGAGGGACAACTGTACTAACAGTAAAATCATAAAACTTAGTCTTCAAATGCCTTAGTTTCATGTTCACTTTCTCTTACCACACAGACGTGTTTTCATTCAATATCTCATAAACTGCCTTTAGTGTAATAAAGAATTTGTTATGTTTTTGTCCCTGGAATGAATGCATGAATGAAGGAATGAATAAATAAATAAAAATAATAATGGGCAGAGCAGGCTAAAATGGAAAAACCAAGCAAACTGGTGCCTGACAAAGTAAAAAAGGCCATAATAAACACATCTGGGGGCCTGAAATTACCTCAGAAAATGAAAACATTCAATAGAGTCAGTAAAAAGTAGAACCGATACTGCAAGAAATAAATGATGTAGAGATCAGGGTCCACTGATAACCCTATAACTTGAAGAGTCTCCAGGTACAGAACAACAGGTCTCAAGCCTTATTCCTTCTTAATAGCAAAGGCGTACACACCACTCTGCTACCAGTAATGTCGCTCTGGATGAAGAATCTCAAATCTGAGGCCAGGCCTGGGGGCTGCAGGGCCGGGATGTCCATGTAATCAGGGAGGGGGGATAGAAAGGAAGCGTGAACCAAGGGCCTTGATTATAATCGCCTGGAAGCGGGGGAGAGGCATGGCCTGCTTCTGTTAAATATTGATGGGCAAAGAAATTTAAAGAAACTGAAAAAGAAAAAGAAACAGCCAAGATCAAATATACAAATAATAAAATATCCTTTGAGCAATACTTCTCAAATGTACATGTGAATCATCTGGGGATCTTGTTAATTTACAGATTTGATTCAGTAGGTCTGGGGTCTAAGATTCTGGATTTCTGTCAAGCCCCAGGTGAGACTGACGCTGCAAGTGCTCACCCCAAACCTGGAGTAGTAGGACTGTAGAGAAAACCTGAAGCAAATGCACTCACTATATCCCAGGAAGAATTAATGAAAACAAATTCATATCTCAGCACATTCTAACAAATTTATAAAGCATTTAAAAGAATTAAGAAAATAATATACAATCATTCAGGGAAGAATATGAAAGGTTACTTGCAAATAAATAAAAATTGAGTGGATTCAGGCTTGTCCTCATCATTTCTAAATGTACGAGGAGAACAGAAAAATCCCAGGGAATTTGAAAAAAATAAATTGGGATGTAAGAATTCATTAATGAAACTAGAATTCATATGCAAGTGTTTGGAAAAGATACTACATATTTAGGTTTTCTATTGCTGCCATAATAACTTACTACAAATGTTGTGGCTTGAAATAACACAGATGTTGTCTCACAGCACCATACGTAAGAAATCCAACACAGGCCTCATTGGGCTAAAACCAGCATGTCAGCACAGCCGCATTCCTTCCTGGAGTCTCTAGAGGAGGACTCAATTCCTTGCCTTTTCCAGTACATGGAGGCCTTCTGAACTGCACAACTTATGATCTTTCTCCTCCCTCTTCAAAGCCAGCAATGCAAGTTGCGTCCTCCTCATCTGCCATCTCTATCTGCAGCCAGGAGAGGATCTCCACCTTCAAGGATTTATGTGATGGGATTGTGCCGACCTGGATAACCCAAAATGCTCTCTGCATCTCAAGGCCCTTAACCTTAAGCACATCTGCAAAACCCTTTTTGCCATGTAAAGTAACAGATGCCCAGGTTTCAGTGGTTAGGGTGTAAACCTCTTTAGGAGGCCACTATTCTACCTGTGACATCAAACATATGCTATGAGGAAAAACTTGAGGATATATACTAATAGAAGACCAGAACTCAAAATCCAAAAATAGGGAAAGGGTGGTATAAAAGGAACTGTGGTGAGCATTCAAACCAGTGCAGTTGGCTAAATCTAAGTAATCATTGTATGAATAATTACAGGAAAATGCAAAGTTAGAAACAATTTGTACAAGTAGAGTTACAGTCATTATAAACTAAGGGAACACTTCTACTGCAGCATAGGACCACTGAGTGAGGTTAGGGTGGGCTACCTTAAGGTGGGTTACTCCTCTCACCAGGATCAGAAGGAACTTAATGGGAAACTCCAATAGGATGAAAACAATGGTTTGCTTTTCTTTTTAAAGCAAATCAAAGCAAGCCATACTCCATATAGCAAAAGGCAGCTTAAAAGAGCAAAAAGCCTAAAACAGCTAAGAAAATAATATGTATCTATTGTGATAATAAAGGAAGTTGTCACACACCTTTCTGAAAAGCAGACCTCCCTTTTATAGAAAAAGAATTCAAAATGTGTCAAAAGCATTAAATGGAACAGTGCACCATATTATATTGATAAAATGTAAAGTGTGTTATTATTTAGTTCTCACTAAAATAATTCCTGTTATTATCTTTAGTTTGTTACAGATAAGGAATCTGAGCCTTTCAGAGATTAGGGGACTTGCTCACAGTCACCCAGGTGTGGACACAAAGTAAACCCAGGGTCTCACTCAAAGCCTGAGAGTGAATCCTGGTAGTATATGCCTTTCCACGTATATGTGAGACCACTTAACTGGTGAGGGATGGAGCTGGTTCTGGGACCCAAGTCACTATCACCCCATATTCTGTGTGCATAAGCTCTCCACCATACTGTCTCAGAAGTTGTTTTTCTGTTTACATCTTTGCCTCTTCCCCCTGAACCAAACATTTTGACACAGGTTATTTTTGTTCTGTCCTCCAGTTTCCCTGCATAACCAGAACCCCAACAAACCCCCCCATTGATTTTGCTATTTCAGCCACTATAAGTAAATTCTGTCCAGTCCCATCTCCAGCCCAGAGTGTAGACTGTGGGGTAGGGGTTTCCCCCTGTAAATCTGCTCCAGCCTCTTGGTAAGGACTGGGGTGCTCCTTATCTCTCGTTAAGATCAATTCCTCCCTTTGTCTTGTCTCCTCATGAAACAGTTCCACCAATTTTCCCTTTCCTTCCTTCTGAATCTTCAGATTCTGTTTCTGTTCAGGTACCTTCTCATTGTAATGTAAACAAGCTTATTTCAAAAGAAATCCTCCTTCAGTGGGGGCTGTATTCCCCCACAGCCACTGTGACAGTCTCTTCAGTCCCCGACCATGTCTGGGTTCCAATTCCTCACTTCCCATTCATTCAAACCCACTGAAATCAGGTTTCTGCCTCTCTCAGAGCAATTAAACTGCTTCCCCTGAGTCCACCAATGACTCTCCTATTTGACGAACCACTTAAAGCCTTGTTTTATGAGTATTTCCATTTACTACTTCTTGAAACTTTCTCCTTACTTGGCTCTCTGTTACTTCTCAGACACTCATTCATTCTTCTCCACACCCTAAACAGTTCTCTTTTCACACTACACAGTTTTGTTGCATTATCTAAAGTTTAACCTGGCACACTGTATCTCTAATCCTAAATCTTCTTCTGATCTCCTGCCAGACAATAGTGCTGACTGCTGCACGACCTCTTCACCTGCAGCCAAACTCACTTTGGTTCCAACTTCGAAACATAGATCAAACTACATTTGAACCCAAACTCTCCAAAATACCTCAAACTCATTTCACCCATAACATACTATCTTCCACTCAAAGGAGCCTTATTTCCTATTATTCTTACCTTGGCTAAGAACACCACATCCATCCAGGTTCCCAAACTAGAAGCCATTGTGGATTTCATCTTCTCCTTTGTACCACTCCTCCACCCCTAGCAAATCACCAGGCCTCATCCATTCCCCTAAGTATATTATAACTGTCTCTCTCTGTCCTCCTCACTCTTCACGATCACTATCAGTCCATTCACATGTCTGTTGAAGTATCTGCTATGTGTCAGGCATTGTGCTAAGTACTGGGAATACCGTGTAAGTGAAATAGATGTTATATCTCTCCCCTGATGAAATGTATATTCTAATTGGGGGAATGGGCATTAAGCTAATAATTGCACAAATATAATTACATAAATATGATTTCACAACTATAATTACAAAGAGTTATAAATTACAATTATAACTACACAAAAGAAAAATACAGGTTGCAGTGAACAATTATAATAGAGAACTTTGATTTATGATGAAAGGTCAGGGACATCTTCACTGAGGCAGTGATATTTAAACTAACACATAAAGAACGAGTCAGAGGTAGCTATGTGAAGAGTGAGAAAGGGTGGGCAAATGAAGGATCTTGTGCAAAGGTCCTGTGGCTAGAAAAGCTGGGCTTATTCAAGGAACTTTGGTGAGTGAAGGGTAGTGACCCATAAGGAGTCTAGGGAGTAAGTAGGAACCAGTTTATGTAGGACCTTGCGGGTTTAGTGTTTTATTCTACATGCAGTGGTGACCCACTGAAGAACTTTAAGCATGATCAGATTCTGTGACATCAGCAAATTTGCTGTTGCCTTGGGTCAGGCAAGAGATGATGGTGGTTGTGGATTACAATGGTGGCTGTGGAGATGGAGAGAAGTCAATTTTAAATAGATTTTGGAGGTAAAAGACAAAATTTAGTGAAAGGAAGTGAGGGAGAGGGGGATGTTAAGAATAACTTTCAGGTTCCTGTCTTAAAAACCTGGAGGAACAAGTGAAATTTGCCAAAATAGGAAACACAGGAGAGAAGATTAGGAGAAAATATCAAAGGTTCCACTTTCGCTGTGTTGAATTTATGGTACTTGTGAGACACCCACAACCAGATAAATATTTACTTAATGTTGATGTACAGTACCAAAACAGACATTTAATCTGTCTTAAATTACTTAAAGCTGTTTCTAGATGGGTTTCTCAAAAATATATATACTTAATAGTATACATTAATCACTGTAAAAAAATCTTACTCTCAGAATTGGGACTTTTCTATTTCAAATACTGATATGCTTCCGCATTTTCCTCACCAAGAGTTTACAGTATGCCGTAAACATACAGAGCAGTTATCTCTCTTCATGCCCTTGGTCTTGTTCAGAACATAAAGAAAAAGCCCTTTGTAGTTGTTAGTATTTTCTGCAGGGCTCACCTCACTGAGTTTTAGCCTCCCTGACATAATTCTTCCTCCCCCAGTCCATTCCTTTATTCCTGTTCAAGGCTCTTCACCCCACCTGCTTTATTTTGAACATAGCCTTTATGTAGCTGACTTTATCAGAAGACAACATGTGCAGACTTATTCTTTCTAGATACTCACTGGGATTACTTGAAATGGTTGGATTGCTCTCTTCATAAGGAACAAAGCCAGGGGGAAAATGGCCATTTGAAAACAGCTTGATAGTATAAAGTCCGTACAAAAAACACTTTTATTTAAAAGATGCAGACAGGATCATTTTTAAAGCATTGCTGAGAAAACCTCAGCTCACAACCTAAAAGCAGACTCTCCAGGCCAAAGATGGCAGCCGACCAGAAATTTTCTTTGCAACCTGAATACTTTGCTTGGCTGAAACATGGTATTAGGAGGTTTGGGTGCCACCAGCAGTGTATCTTCTGTGCTTGCTTAATGGAAAGGTCATTTTTTAGCCTAGGTCACTTTCATGAAGAAAAATTGCCCTTTTACTGACTTCCAATAGCTTTAACAAATTATCTAAAGGAACTGCAGGGTTCAACCCATTTAATGAATTTTAATAAGAAGTATGTGAATCAGTCAAAAACCAGAAAAAAGTGAATAACATTGAACTAGTTTTAATGGAAATTAGTTCATTAACATGCTGGCTTTTATTTACAAAAGGCTGAATTTCTAATGAAAAATTTGCTAGGCTGTGGAAAAATGGGAGGATCTTTAAATTTAAGATTAACTTTATGAGTGGTATTTTTCTCCTTCAATTAGCCCTAACTGGAAATTCTAAAAACCCTGGGCTTTTTTTCCCCCTTTGGGGAACTTTTAAAAAATGATTGCATCTATTGGAAGACTTTCTCACAGTCTCTGAAATATTTTCAGAAATGCAATGGGAACATGAGAGGAATTTTTTTGCCTACAATCCTTTTTGAGAAAGAATAACAAGAGGTGGAAGGGTCTGGGTGGGTGGCCAAGTAAGTTTCCTGTCCTTGCAGCAGGATGCCACAGGGACTGCGAAAAAAACTCTCATTTTTACTTCTTCTTGTTTCTCTTCTATTTTTTATTTTTTAAGGTGTGGTAAAATACATAAAGAAAAATTTGCCACGTTAACTATATTGAAGTGTACAGATTAATGTTCACATTGTTGTGTCTCTCTTCTTTTTTAAGCAAACAAAATACATAACTTTTAGTAACTCAGGAGATGGATGTCTGCAGTGAAACAGGTCTTTATTTCAAAGTGGTTCCACTCCTTTTCCATTACTTAAAGGAAGAGAGAAATGGAAAGTGTTTTCCCTGCATCTCTATCAGTTTTAGTAACAGTGGAATCCCCTATAAAATACATGAAACTGTGCTGATAATCTTCAAAACCAGAGTCATTTGTTGTAGCAAATACTTCAGTTGAAGAAGAAACCATTTCACATTCTGCAAATAGGAGTTCAATATATCTAATGGAGCAGAGAGGCATATTGAAAAACTTAGTTCTGTTTGGAAAAATTTCTAGCAATCTCGAAATATCTCCTTGGTGTTATTCCAAATTGAAGATACCATGATGGGACTCCCTGATTAAGTTGCCCTTCATTGTATTTTGATGCCTGACTTGAATTGGGAAGATTTAAAGAAAGTTTATCATCTTGTTGGACTGTGGAAAATAAATAACAATAAAAACACAACTCTTACTGAACAACTCACAAATGCATGCTGGAAAGGGGCTCTCCCTTCAGAGCTCCTGGAAATATATTGATATTCTTTCATTTTGGTTTCCATGTGTCAGGAGAAGTCGGTCCAGAAAAGAGCCGTTGTGTGGAACCTTCCCCTTGGGGTACAGCAGCATTGCTGACCAGTCATCAATCATTTTGAAAATGGTCCTTCGTGACACTAATGCTGGCCACATAGATTCTGTGGCATGGGAGGTGAGACGGCAGCCAAGCTACTGATAGGCAGGCAGCAAACACACCCCAATGCTCTGCAGAGCTGCACAGAAGTGGGAGGTCCTACGGTCCTCCTAAAGCAAGATTCCTCACACTGAACACTGGAGGGGGTTCAGGAAAAGGAAATGTTAAATATTTTCTGGGTTTTTCACTTAACTAAGCAGTTATTACCTGCAGTAGACATTACTATTGTATTTTTATTTTTAAATGGCTACCCAGGACATATATATGTTCCCTATGTAGGGTGTTTGGAGTTAGCAAATAAAAGTACAGAATTCTCAATTAAATTTAATTTCAGATAAGGAGCAAGTAATTTTTAGTATAAGTGTGTCCTGCGCAATGTATCCCATGAAGTATACAGGACATGCTTATACTCAAGATCTATTCATTGTTTATCTGAAATTCAAATTTAACTGGGCATATTATATTTTACCTGGCAACCATATTATTATAATTTATTAAAAATTATATGTAGTTGACATGTGTAATTCAATTTAAACTTCAATATGTTGATTTAATTTAAACTTCAATCTGTGTTGACTTCTCTCCTCCTCCATTTTCAAGTACCAGAATTTCCTTCTGAACTATTTGTACCATGCTTCTGTATCTATGCCCATCTCATTGGACTTTTATGTGCAGAATTTAAAATATATTTTAGTTTTATTTGTGGCACTAAAGACAGATTTTAGGAATCTAATTCAGTTTGCACTTTAAATTAAATGCATCTTAATTTCCTTATTAGCTATATCTAAATATTCCCATTTTTTCTTTTATTTTTTTCCTTTTATGTCCCTACTCATGTTCAGTTAGCTTATAACTCTTCTTTAAGGTCTTTCAGTTTGTTGTCTTAAGAGTCAGGATTAATTAATGTTTTTATTTCTATACACACACACACACACACACACCAATAAATGATCACTGTGGAAAACATAGGCCATTATAAAGAAATTTAATCCCACAAGGGAATGATAATACACTGATTTCTATAGAAGTAGGGGAAATAAAGGCCAGATATAAACTAAAACATGAAGGAACTATTATTTTATTTAATTACTATTATTACTATTAATTTTAATAGTAAATAGTTACTATTATTTTTTAAAGGCTTTTGTTTTTTACCGTGGTTTTATAAAGAGGACTAAAAGGCGTAAGAAAAATGTACCTGTATCCCTGTTGCTGTTTCCCTGTGAGAATGACTGTGGGAAGCCTGAAGTAATAGTCTAAGGAAATCAAGCTTGTCTTGCTTTTGTGATCTATCTCCAACCAGGATGATTTTAGAAAAGGAAACATTGCAGAAATAAGGATTTTAAAGTTTTATTTTTTTTACTGTTAATTGGATTAAGCTAGTTTTCTAAGAGAGGCCATCTCTACAAAAATCTTTCAGACATTTATAATACATAATAGTTTGACCCACACCATTATACTGTTTCTGTAGCTCTTCCAATGAAGTTGAGCAAAAAAATAATTTAATCATGTAGAAAATGACCTTCTGGTTTCATTGGGCCAAATTGAGTATATCTGAAATAAATGTTTTCTGGTCTCCTTAATTTAAATGTTTATAGCATGGTTGATAATTTGCCAAAGAAACACAAAGGGCCACAGGAGTTATTTATATTTAAAGAAATCTATTCCGATGCTATTTCTTACTACATAAAATTACTCTGCATCAAGTTGCTTCTTCTTGACAGTGACTCAGGAAGGGTACATATTGCTTCAGAGACTGAAAGCTGTGCAGCACGACTCAGTATTAGGAGTACTCCAGAAACAGCCATGATGGGAGCAGGAAAGACATCCTGGGCCATGCCAATGGCTTGAGGTCAGACTGAATGAAACAGCCTGAAAAAAATGAGAAGCCAAAGTGACTCTGATGAAAGGGGGTCACATTCAACATCCCTCTCTCCCTGTCTGCTCTTAACCAGTGTCCCTCTTATACCATTTTAGTTCTGCACCATAACTGCTGAGAGGTCAGAGGATCACACATTTTCCATCAGAGACATAATCATCTCTTAAGATAATGTCCCGTGGAGATGAGTGCACCATAACAGAGGAACCATGTTCAATACATCAGTATCAAAGTCTAAGAAACTCTCAGCACCAAACAAATGCAAAACCGCAAATACTCAAAATCTGCTCTGGTACTCCAAAAAGTAGAGCAGATAATTGAATATTTGACATTATGAGAATGCATAAATGAATGACATCTTCTCTCAAAAGAGCTACTGCTGGTAATTCCATAAAACAGCAAATAAATTTTATCCTTCACTGAAAATAATGATTAATTGGCCAAAACTTCACAAATTTTTTCACTTTATAATTAGTAGTCAAGTTGTTTTCATTGACATTTTACAGACTAAGTTAAGATCAATGTATGTATTTATCTGTAATATATACTCTCCACTATTTCCTAAAAGGATGGGGTTAAATCCTCATAAACTATAATCAAAACACAGAATTTTTTTGTAAGTTCGAATGAGAAATAAGAATGTATGGAGTAGGTGAGAAAGTGAACCAATTCTAGCCTTCTCCTTAGGTAAGACAGTTATTACCCTTGAACATTCAGCTTAACTCAGGTTCCAAGGAAAGCTGAGAAACATGATGGATTATATACTTACAGTCTGTTCATAAAATGAAGCACAGTTCTTCACAACAGTGCATTGAGGTGCCATCAGTATTTATGCCATCTTGAGCTGGATTGCTTAAGCATCTAGAGAATTGTGTGTTCAGGTTTTGGTAGATATTTCTTATAAATGGGTTATGGTGTTCAACTATTCCCATTTTGTACAAGTCCCAGTTGCAAAGGTGATAAACATAGTAGGTGGCATATTTCCAATATTTCTTTCTTTTTTGAGCTTTTTATCAAGGTACCACCTAACATTAACATGACTGAAATTTTTGAAAGAGGGGAGATCTGATATGAAAAGAAAGTAATTTTGCTTTGCACACCAGATTATGTTTTGGCTTGCCAGGGCCAGTATATGGCAGCCCCTTACCACCCCCAACTCCCCATTTGTTTTAAGTTTGTTTTCACTACCTTTTTTGAAAACTTGATACCATATTGTATGATAAATAATAACAATAAAGGGGAAAAAGGAAAGGGAATTAATTTATCCTTTACTTTTAACTACTTGATGGTCATTTGGATCACAGTGATCATCAGAGCGTTGAGCCACATAGCAAGAGTTTTCAAGAAGTTCAAAAAAATATGGCTTTAATGATACATGAGACATTCTGTTAAATATTTTGAGCTGCTTCTTCATGCAAAACCTTCTATTGTGCTAACACCGCAATAGAAGGATAATAAACAGGTATCTACTGTAGAGATCTCAGTGGGAAATAGTCCTATAAAAAGTTGTAATAGAATCTGATTCATAATATATCTGTACACATTAGTTTTAAATGTAGGACTAGTGAAAGCTTATTGACTGATTTTTTTAACCATATAAAGCAGTGTTACTTCTCATGCTAAGCAAAGGTATTTACCTTTACAAATCTAAACTTCTATCTACGTTCCCTCCCCGTCACCTCCTGCCTCCAGCTATACCACAGAAAGCCCTAAGGATGACTCAGTCTTACGTTTTGTAAAGCAGTTAACCATTTGCCATATAGTTATTCGCCTTCTCTGTGCCTCCGAATCCTCAGCTGCCTAATAAGGAAGTGTTCTTAGAATCGTTAATACAATTCTAAGTGAAATTGTTTGGGCTCCTTGAAGAAAACTATACAGCCTGACAGAATTTTTGGCTATTGTTTGCAAGTAACTAATTCGGAGTAACTTGAAATTATCTTCATATCATGCCACCCATAAGTGGGAGTGGGGTATATTTTCAAAGTTCAAATATTGTTTTCTTTATTACAGGTTTCTTTTCTCCATGGAAAACTCCAAAGCCTGTAAGTTGGAATTATTATGCTTCTTTCTTTATTTCTAGTTATTATTACAGTCCCATTAAATAAGAGTTGACTTGAGTGACCTCAAAATCTCTTCTCCCTCTGAGATTCTGTGATATCAAAAAAAAACAAATCCTCTGAGTTCCTTTGTCTTGTATTTGTCCCACAAATACAAGACTAACTCATCTTACCCTTCTGCAAACGCATTTCTGCCTAGTTTTTAATATACTTATAAAATGAGCATTAACACTCCCTCACCATGGTGCACTGAAAATATTTCCAAAACAAATATTCCATTTGTTCTTCCCCCGTCAGAAATACTAGTCTTTATAACACAGAATTTTTAGAAACAATGCACCTTATAGGCCTGGAGGGCTTGACAGGTGCATTAAATCTGGTCCACAAGAAATATAGCTCTGTATATATTTATATTAACATTTTAATATATATAGCACTACATGTGTTGGGGAGGGGGGTAGAATATTCACACTCAGAGACATACATATTCCCTCAAACCTGACAGTCACTCCAGGTGGGGCTGAATCTTCACAGAAAAGGGGATCTCAGCCGTCGTCTAATCTCCTTGAGCCAAGTCCCCTAATGAATCATCTTGCCATTTTGCTGCTGTTGCAGGAGACTGATGGATTTTAATAATCTTTCTGGGAGGCTGGGTTAGCCAAGTTGGCTTCACAGTTAGAGATGGTCTTTACTTTTTGTTATTAGATTGAAATGAAAAATTGTCCAAGTCCCAAGATCTGGAGCTGGCGTTCCAGGATCCCATTTCCTAGGGTGTTAGAATACACCACCAGCATGGAATGTCTAAACCCACAGCTGAAAGAGAACTGTAGCAAAGTGATTTGGGTCCAAAAAAAACTCAGGGACTCAAATCTCCCACCTAATTTTTTCTTTCCTCTCACAATGAGCAGCTCAGACCAAAGTGGCCCCTCATGTGGCCAGTGAGGAGGGGACTGAGTTAATTTTATACCTCTCTTATTTCTTTCACTGCAGGAATATTTAACTACTTGGTTTTCTCATTTTAGAAATGGAGATAAGATAATTTGCATACTTTTCAAGTGCTATAACTGATTTAATTAAATGACATGCCTTGAAAATGGTTTGATGACATGAAATTAAAGGATGATGAGCCCCATAATATGCCTGAGCTCCAGGTTTCTCTCAAAGAGAGACGAAGAAGCTGGGAGATGGAGATGGGAAACTGATGTCAGCACTCCCGAACTTTCTCACGTAGCTTAGCTTAGGTGGGATTTAAAAGCTCATCTGGTCCACAGAGAACATCCGATGGGAAAACTGCACCTACATGGGCCTAGTGGACCACTCGTGGTTGTGAAGCATGTGCTTCTGAAAAGAGGTATTTAAAAAATGTTTCAAATGAAATTTACTTTATTTGGCCAAATCTAAATAATTCTTTCCTTTCATCACTAAAGTTACATCTGGGCTCTGCGGTTATACACATCTTTATCTAATCTAACAAGAAAACTGGCAACCTCATTGTGGTACTACAATTATGCAATCTAGTGATTTCCTTATAGGGACCACATTTACACCAATTATGCCATTTGACATAATTGCAGCATTTGCTGTCATTATAGTAATTACATCCATAGTCAATAATTCCAAAAAAAGGTTTCATGGAATTCAATTTACAATTAATTGCTAGCCCATACATCCCTAGAAAAGCTAAGGCTTGGACTTCACGTCACAGGTTGAGTAAACACAGAGGACTGTTGATTTAATGTCCTCCTGTGTCTATCAGAAACTCTTCAGACTAAAGACTGTGAGAGGCAGCATGGTAAAAGGTTCAGGGCGCAAGCTCTGAAGACACATTACCTGGGTGCAAACTTTGCCTCATCTCCTTACAAGTTTTGTGACCTTCAACTAGCTGCTTAAGTTCCCAGTATCTCAAGTTCTACCTCTGTAAAATGAGGACATAACAATGCTCCGAGCATCATTAATGTTATTAGTTATCATTAACTAATATGGTTATTGTGAAGAGTGTATGAGTTAATCCATGTAAGGTGCTCAAAACAGTGCCTCTACAAGTTGAGATAAAAAACACCAACTATTGTCATCCTAGGAGACCCTCCATGCATAAAACCTTAATAAATTAACCATTCTCTGAAATGAGCATAGTTCGCTATACTTATTTAAACAAATACAGAAATATATACTCACAGCACATAAATTTATACACTCTCTCCTCAAAGGAGGATTGGTGGCATCCTCAGTCAGCTTAGTTAGAATAAGGAAATGTTATCCTTAGTGAGATTTTTCCTCCTCCTTGTCCTGAGTCACTTTCTGAACTTCTTCCATCCTACTGATCCACATCTCAAGCTAATCCACGTTAAGACAGTCACTTCCTGTTTAGCAAGTAATACACTAATTATAGTGAGGTCTCATTCCCTCCATCTCAGCAGATGGCGGGGTGTGTGGTGGAGGGGTCCAAGTTCATTCTTCAAGTATAGAATCAAGCCACATGCCTTCTTCTCCCAGCCCTGCCCTAAAATAATGAGGGGTTGTGTTTAGACTACCACAGCTTCTCTAGGAAGCAAACACTTTCTAGACAGAGTATTTCATGGGTGGGGTGGGGGGACTTGCCTTATCCACAAGCCCTCTCTGCTCCCAGTGTGTGCCTTAGAACCAGAAGGTAGGGCAAAATGTATTAGCCACAGCATGACTGGGTTTTCCATCTCACTGTTTGATCCCCTCCTGTGGACTGTGCATCCATTCTGCCCACTGATGTCCCATGCCTAACACCAGTGATCGTCCTTTCATGCAGGCATTCAGGCAGGCAGGCACTCAGTCACCAAGGCCCACAGAAATGCAAGCCTTCTCCCAAGTATAGAAAACGACTTTGTTTCTGTTTTACCTTACTCAAGTGAGGTGTTTATAAATATCTGCCTGGGTATGGACACCATTGGGGCCAGACGAGACCTAATGAGAAGCCTGGCAGGTAGCCCAACTCTAGACAAGTCAAGTCCAGGAAAACACTGGGTGGAGAGCAAGTGAGGCCCAGGGCCCTGAGCAAGGGGACAGATCAGAATCTACAGGTCTCATGAATTTTGAGAAAAACAGGTAAGCACAGAATATCCCAGCTAGAAAGTAAAGTCAGGAAACCAAGGTGTCTAAGAAAGTAAGAAGTAACAGTGTGCGCCCCTCAAAAGGCACTGTCAGATCAGCACGCCTGCCCTGGGGAGCAGGGTGACCTCTGACCTCAGGGAAGATTTGCTCTAGGGTCTTCTGGGCTGGAGCCAATGAATAATTCTTTTTGGAGTGGTAACACATAGGACTGTGAGTCTGCTTTTCTAGTATTTTCCAAGGCGCATTGATTTTCTGCTCTATCGTCTTTTAAGAAACCCTGACGGAGTGACTCAAGGGTTGAGGAATGTCCCAGCAAGATGTTGTGAATGCTTTATTAAGCATGAACTGGACTCTTGACTAACTCCCCACCTCTGTGCTACAGAAATTGTAGAACTTGTCAGTCTGCCATAGCATATTTTACAGCAACGCCCAAAGCATTATCGGTTCTATAGTTTTAAGAATGTTTCTTAGAAATACTAATATTCCACCCGATGCATGGTTGCTCCAGTGGCTGTAAAATGAACACTACAATAGCAAGACCCGTGTGAGTGTCAGATACCCTCAGTGGGAGGTGGGGGAGAGAAATAGACATTTGCTGAAACCCTATGGAGACAAGTGGAGTGCTACAGCCACCCAGACCATATTTCTAATTTATTCACTCTTCACAATTTAACATCTTATGTTTGCAGCCAGAATGCACCTACATGTTAGGTATCTAAAGTCAGTTAAAGTGAAAACCAAGAAAGAACATGACCTAAAATAATGAGGGGTTGTGTTTAGACTACCACAGCTTCTCTAGGAAGCAAACACTTTCTAGACAGAGTATCTGTAAGTGAAAGCTTCGTAAAACAAGGTTACAAATGTGGGCCTTCCCATCACAGCAAAGACACCAAGAATAGCTGACCAAAAGGACCCAGAATGGCTTCCTAGAATTTTGCTCTCAAATCAATTATGAAGTGCATATTTAAAGATGTTTACTCAATGGTAGCACAAGGCCCACTGAGCAGAAAATTACCAAAAACAATAAGCAAATTTACCAATTATTACCCTTCATGTATTGTTATTGAAAAAACACTCTTGTTACATAGCTTGGTTCTGACCCAGGGTCTGCTGACAGCCACGGGGCCTCTCTGGGCACCTGGAGGTTATGTTTAATGCCAGGGAATTGGACTCAGCTAGGGGTTTTCCATCCCTTATTCAAATGAAATCTTGGTCAGTAGCCCAGATGAAAAATGAAGCCAATTTGGTTAGTCTGTTTGGGCTGCTATAACAAAATACCATAAACTGAGTGACTTATAAGCAGCAGAAATTTATTTCTCCTGGTTCTGGAGGCTGGAAGTCCAAGCTCAAGGCACACAGTAGAGTCTGTGTCTAGTGAGACCCCACTTCTTAGACAGCTGTCTTTTTTCTCTAAGTTTGCCCAGCAGAGAGGACAAGGGAGTCTCTGAGGCCTCCTTTACAAGTATGCTGATTCTACTAATGAGGGCTCCAGCCTCGTGACCAAATCACCTCCAAAGACCCCACCTCCTAGTAGCATCACCTTTGGTGTCAGAACTTTAATACATGAATCTGTGGGGACTCACACGTTTGGGCGACAGCACCAGTCTTACTAAGATATGGGTCAGTGACCCATTTCTCTCCTACTTTGCTGACTCACCCAGTCACTGCCACAGTCCCACGTGGGTAAGCAGGCCTCAGGGGACTTTCTGTTCTACAGAGACATGCATGGTACCACACAGCCCTTCCAACTTTAAAAATTTTATGATTGATATGTCAGAGCTAGCATCGGAGCCCTGGCCAAAATATAGCCAGGACGGAAACAAAAGCAGGACAGTGCAGAAAGGGGCAGAAAGTTATAACCCTGCCACATTCAAAATGGTGTATATCAAAACTAGTTTTTTAAAAAAAGAGCAGTTATGAGTCAGCCAGATTTTTAAAAAGAACAGGTGATTATTTCATTCATTCACTAAATTAACATTTTCTGAGCTCTTACAGTATATACAACAATGTAACACAACAATGAGAAAGACTGTGTCCCCTGCAGGCTCTGTCCCCAGTGTCTACTTGAAGAGGCGTAGGTAAGACCTATAACGGCAGTGGGGTGTGATGAGTGGGGTGAGGGGTAGAGCACCCTGTAGGAACAGCTAAAGCCTTCTAGAAGAGACATCTCGTCTGACCCTAGTCATCAGGTAATGAGTAATGGAGACAGCAGAGTGGAAAATGGGTAAACTCTGCAGATAGGAAGAGAAATTAAGAAACTATGCAATGGTCAAGAGGCAGAAAAGAACCTGGTGGATGCAAGGAAATGAGCCTGTGACTCACTCGGTGAGTGAGCATGAGAAACGTGAGCAGAAACTGGGTCACGAGAAACCGTTAATGTCCCACTGAGGCATGGGCCTTTTTCCTGAGGACTGTGCTGACTCAATGCAGAATTTTAGGCAAGAGGGTAACCTAATTTTTATACAAAGCAGGTATATTCAAAGCAGTAAAGTGAAAGTTGAGTTTGAACAAAGAATCAGTTGATTGTTGAATGAAGGTAAAGTTGGTGGTGCAAATAGGTGATCCTGGTGAACCCGGCTTTCTCCTTAATAAAAGGATGTTAGTCCCTGCTTTACCTGCCTCATGGGGCCTGGTGATAATCAAAGATAATGTATGTGAAGGAGCATGGTAAACTGGGAGGTGTTCTGTAAATCTTTAATAAATTACTGTGGTAGAAAGAGCAGCAGCAGCTGAGTTTGGGGAAAGAAATGTCAGTTCAGCAATAAATGTCTTCACAGAAGACATTGAACAATGATGGATCCCAGAGGGTTGTATTATTACTTGTAAACCACAAGGGAGGTGATTGAATGGTCACGTAGAGGAGATTGTTGGGAGAGGTGCAGATGTCAAATGAATATGTGCAGACTACTTTATCTCTTTCTATTTTAGTAAAAATGGGGTCATGTATCAGGGCCATCGTAGAAAAGGAAAAATACTGTACTACTGTACGTTGCTACACACTTACACCTAAATTACCTTCAGATGCATGTTAGTATTTATGTTGCAGGAAAAAAGCAAGCACAAAGAGATAGAATGATTTGCTGAAGATTTTACCAGCTAATAGGTGGCAAAGTTGTGTAAGTTTGTGTTCAAAAGTCAGGCACCACTTGTATTTATAACAGTCTATGGTGTCTTATTCTATAGAAGTAAAATCTTTTCTTGCAACACTCTTATCCCAAAGTTGTAAATGTTTCCTGGGAGAAAAGTCTGTGGGGCAAAGAAGCCTAACTTTGAAGGTGAGGGTTGTGGTATGTGGCAAAGGAAATAAAAGAAAGAATTCTCCATCAGTCACATCGTCTGTTCTCTTGCATCTTTCAGGTGATGGACCGGTGGGAGAACCAAGGCAGTCCTCAGACCAGCCTCTCTGCCCCGGCCGTGCCGCAGAGCCTGCCCTTCCCGCCCGCCCTGCACAGGAGCTCCTTTCCTGACTCAACAGAGGCCTTTGACCCAAGGAAGCCTGACCCATATGAGCTCTACGAGAAATCGAGAGCCATTTATGAAAGTAGGCGTAAGTGAAAGCCTCGTAAAACAAGGTTACATTAATAATAGCTGAAGCCCTGCCAGGAGACAGATTGAGGCTGAAATGATCTGGCATGAGTTTGTATTCTGAGGTTCAAAAAGGACTCAAAAGTAAAGCCAGCTGATCTGAGCTACTTTAAAAAAAAAAAGTCTCTATAAAGCTTATCTGTTGGTTTTCAATCTTTCCGTTTTCTACTTTTTTCCTCTAAGCCCTGAGGAAAATCAGGAATGTATTGGTATTGGGAGTGAGAAGGCAGAGCAAAGAAAGTTGCCAGTTTTAAGTCACCAAATGATAAAAAGAGATGTTGAATATTTTTACTTTTAAGCTGATCTTGAGTCTGAAGCTTAGATTTCTCATAGAGCCTTGAATGCAGTCATTGAATTTAGGGCCGTGAGTCAATGTTAGTCAACTCCTGACTCAGTCATGAAAGCAATGGTTCTGGAAGCAGCCCAGAGCCAGGCACCAGTCATGCCTACCTGAAACTTCTGTTTGTCTTTTAATACAACAGGGCCCCTTTGAAAGTTCAGCCATAAAATAAAATACTGTGAATGCACTTGTCATCCTATTTGAAGGTCCTCTAAAATTACTTCATTGCACTTTATAAATATTAGAAAACAAAAGTTTTTAATATTGCATATATAGTCATTGTGCCTCTTTCCACCCTCTACCAGGTCATCTCTTCCAAATGTTAGAGGACAGGAATCTGAATGGCATGAATGTATAATCTATGAGGGAAATACACAGTATAATATGAACCTGAGTAAAGGAATAAAAAAACTGGGCCTAGTGGGAAGGCTTTGGTTTCCGGCCTCCCATTTTCTGACTGCTGAAGTCCTTTGTTTCAGGGTCCCACCAGTGTCTTCTTCCCACCTTTATCATCTGAGGCATGAAGAGTGAGTTTTAAGTTGTGTGTGATCTCAGAGGCACTCCTATCTACTAACTTTTTGACGAGCTCAGGGGCTGAGAATTATGCAAGGGGAGAAGTACACACAGTGCCTTTTCCCCATCCTCTACAATTCTCAGTAAAAGTGTTTTTGGTTGAAAAATAGTTATCACAGAAGGCCTTGGAGAAGTCATTTCCAACACAATGATCCCCTCCCACACTTATTTTTTAACTTATTGACTAGGTCTGGGCTATTGGATTTCATTCTTCCCCTTCTGGATGAACAACTGACATGTCTTTAAAGGGCTGTAAAGTTAGGATGCCTTTGCTGTGAAAGAATAAGTAAAGTAGGCATTTTAAGCTATATAAAATAGGGATAGGGTATGATTCAGGCTAGTAATGCTCATGAAACTGAAAAAAAAATGGAAAAGATTTCAGCACAGTTCTTAATACCTTTTCTGCTTTAAAAACCTCGTATTTATGGAATACCCACTTCACTCTCAGTATGGTAGGGAGATACAGAGATGAGTACTACAAACTTAACTGGAGAAATAAGAAAAAGTGGAACAAGTGGAGATCAAAAGACAGACGTTCTAACTAGGAAGGTAGAAATGCATTGCAGGAATAAAATATCACCCTCATGTCCTTGTTTAATTTTTTTATTGCATTTAGGGAACATCAGGATATGCTTCCCTGCTTTTGTCCCTTCATTAGTCTTTTTCTTCCAGCCTTTTGCAGTTTCCTGGCCAGTGCAAATCTTTATTATTCAGGACAAAGGCAAAGTTGGTATTTATTCTATCCTGTCTTCATGGTGTCTGATCCTGTGTGCCCTCAGTTTCTGAGCAGGAATTGTTCATGACCTTCTTCTCAACCCTAAAAAAATTCTGATTTCTTTACCCAGTCTCTGCAATGCAGGTTCTGTACATTGCCTTTCCACTGCTCACCTGGAACAATCCCAGCACACTGATCTGCCTTTACCTCCCACAACCTCTTCAGTCCTCCCCTGGGAGCTCCTTAACCCCTTGCCCTCCACAGCCACAGGAACAACAAACGTCCCCACTCCCCACCCATCCTCCTCTGCCCCCATCAGCGCCCCAATATGCCTTCACTGCTGCAGCTCTAATCCGGACCCCCTTCCTGTTCTCATCAACTCTCACTAGCGTTTCTGAGGTCACAGTAATGTTTTCAGGGTCACAATTCTTAGGAAGCCAAGAAGGGGTGAGCTCATTCTTTTTCCCATCCTGCTCCTTTCTATCATTGTGTTTCATAACACTAAATGGAGTGTGAATGAAACACAGAAATCATGCTGAGGTAAGAAAGGCTCTACCCTGAAGACTAAGGGAAGGGAGCCAAAAATGCACGATGCCACTTTCTCTGGTCTCTGGATGGCCAATCAGCTCACCCTGCGTGTGTGTGTGTGTGTGTGTGTGTGTGTGTGTGTGTGTGTGTGTGTGTGGCTTGAAACAATATGGCTTGAAAAAACAAAACAGCCCTTTGCCCTCCATACATTTCCTGTTTCCAAGTATGAAGAAGTTTCATTCTGTCATTAAATTTTTAGAACAATACCAAAAGAAAATTTTGTTTCAGTGATGGGGGGGAAGGTCAGTCCATTTCTCATCATCTTCAAATAGGTTTTTTAAAAAGGATCATGAAATGTATACATCCAAACAAAAGACCCACATTTGACATTTTAACTTTGAACCACTCCTATTCTGACTCTGTTGAATCACACACATAACATTTAGGTTAGGCTTCATTCATTCTTGTGTCCCAGAGCTTTTTCCTGGGAGGAAACCCAATGGGACCAAGGGAAGTGTAGAAGGGATTCTAACCACAGCTGTTTAAACCAAGTTCTGTGGCATCTTCCCTGGCCGACATCCATCTCATAGGATCTCATAAAGCTGAAGTGGTATATTTTGCATTCACGTTCAAAACGAGGTTGCAGTAACCAAGGGATGTACCTCCACCCATGAGTGTCTGCTGCACAGAGCTACCGAATGTTTGCTCTATCAAGGCTGTCAAGAAGTGTTTGGATTCAGCTCACCAGTCCCCTGCAAATGATGGGAATTTATCAAATGATGTAAATGCTGCTGTGCCTCATTTGGCTCATAATTTGATTATACTGACATTTTAATGTGCATGCACAGGACATCTTAATAAAGATGTATTCCTGAAAATAAAAAATGTGGTCATTTTAAACAAACAAAGACAACCATGGGATACTAGAGCCACATGAAACAGAACATGACAGGTACATGCTTATGAGAGGAAAGCTAGAAACACCTCCCAGCTTTATGGATCTCACCATGAGGAGGAACTGAACAAAGAGAGAAGGGAGAATCTCCCACCAAGCTCGAGGCGATGCCTCTGATTTCAAAGCCTCGGGCAAGGTGCCCAGAGGCAGGCCCTCCAGGGTCCACATCAACCAGCAAGAATGTATGAAGCACTCAGTATGTTTCTAGAACTCTGCTGGGTGCTCCACAAGAGAAAAATCCCAAAAAATAATCTCTGCTTATACAAAATTTACAGTGAGATTAGAGACACAAACACAGAGGGAAACATTGCCTGAATGAGAGTGCTTCACACAACCCAGCAAATAATAATAATAATGATATCAGCATTTTTACATGCAAAATTGTGCAGTAAATAGTTTAAATATAATTAGACAATTGGGGCAATAATTTTGCATTCCATGTGCAAAATTGATGTTTTTCAAGAGAATGTCCTATTTAAATATCTTAATTATCAAAAATCTCACTAGTCCCTATTGGAGAATTCTATGCAAAAAGAAATGTTTTTCTGACTAACTTGATTCCCCTTAAGCTTAAAGCTTGTATACATATAAGAAGAACCATGCCAAAAATAAAACTCCAAAGGAAGTTTTGACCAATGGGGCTTCTGGGTTTTCATGTTAATTATTTAAGCATTTAACCCTCTGTCATTATCAACAATCCACAGAAAAGAGGAAAACTCTCTCCAGCCCCATCTCTACCCAAGACTTTTACATAGACGTCACTTTTAGCTTTATGTAATAGCCTCTGTTGATAATAGACTTCTTGCTGTCCCAATTACTTGCATTTTTTTAAATTAAAAGCAAAGAAAAATGCACATTGTTTTTCTTGTGAAACCTTCATACAAGTGTATACTAATGATACCTTAATAAAAAAAAAAAAAACAGTAACTTTCAACAACTTGAATACTTAAAAAAAAAGAAAAATGTCCACCTTTGCAGAGCAGGATGAGCCCCCACATTTACATAGTGAGATAAGCTGTGCTGTGTTTTTTACTTCTCCCTTCTCTGTCTTTTTCCAATGAATCTCATGAAAAAAGGTCTTTAATTTTCTTTGCAATCACAAGAGCAAGGGCTTGGATTTTCTCATTCCAAATGTTGGACTATGTACACCACTTCTAACCATGAAAAAAAAGCATTATTTCTAAAGATCCTCCCTGCTTTCCCCCCTCTACCTCTTCCTACCATTCTTCCTCTATATGAGACTGTGTCACTGCTTCAACCATGTATCCCTAACATGATAAGAAGTCATGGCCTGCTCCCCACGAGACTGCCTCGGATGACTGCACGTGCCCATTAGCCTGGGACAGTCCTCCTCCCCTGAGTTGTCCTGCCATAATTATTAATAGCTCTCTTTTCGCTCTCCAGATTATTCTCATTTCAATGATCAATTATGTGGTTTCCCTTAGTACATCACCTAATAAAGAAAGAGACAACATTACTGTCTAAGCGTGTATAGAGGTACAGAGCATGGATAAAAACATTAATACCTACTCAGATAAATAATATTCTTTCAAGTTCACGTGGCTGACTGAATGTTTGCCCATACATGTTTTATCCCAATTTAAGGTAGAAACCTAGATGGTGGCTTGTCATGGTAGCCACTCTCCCAGCGAGCTCCCCTCTACACCCAGAAAATTGTACGTTATGTACAAATCCAGAGCATGGCAAACTGAGAGGGGCAACTAGGTAGCAAGGCTACACTCACATAAATGCTACGTCATGGAGTTCTCCTTCTCACCCCAGAGAAGAAATCAGGTTCTACATCACAATAACCACAGGACCAAAAGACAGTTCATCTATTCTGTCTTGTTAGATATCTTATTACATGATACTAACATAGCTGCAGAAAAATGGCTCTCGTGACTCCTCTTCTTAATGCCAGGCACAGTGGTACAAAAAGCCTGCTGAAGGAAATGAGAATGGGTCCCTTTGGATTCTCACAAAGTTTTGATCATGCTAACGAACTGGTGATTTAGGAATGACAGACCTGTCCTGTTGCTTCACTTTTCTTTAAGCCAGACTTACTCAAAAGATTCATCTTAGCATACTCCGCTCATGGGGCCATTTCTAGGACATACTCCTGCACTGCAGCCTCAGAAACTGCCGCTGATAAGCACATGAACACAGCAAGAAACAGAGAAGAAAAATCCTTGTTCTCTGAAACTCTTCCTTCACATTTCTGTCCCTTGGTGTGAGCCCAAGTTGAATTATGACTGAAGTTGTCCCAACTTTGTTCTTTTCACATTGAACCTCGGTTATTATAAATAAACAATTTATGAGGTGCAGCATGTCCGTACTCCTTGGCAATAAGACAGCAATCAAATGTAAGGTCATAAAAATGTCAGGGATCCATATGGTTAATGTGCCTTATGGTAGAACCTCTTTAGAGCAGAAACTCCTCTGGAATTTCTTCAAAAGGAATTCATGCAATCAATTTTTTCTTTCCAGAAATTAGGAGGCATTAACCCATAATAAGCAGTGAGTGTTCCACCAAAGACAGCAATCAAAACCACAGGCCAGCTAAAAAGCATAATCAAGGGCCAACTGTTATTTAGTACTATACTTGAAATGGAATTTTAATTTGTAGCTGATGGAAATGTACAGTTGCTTCAATGACTTTTATTCTGCTCTCTTGTTCATTGTGGAATTCTTTCGTTGTTCAGTATTGTAATGCACATGTAATTCAGGGACAATCACAAATGAGTGATTGTATTTCTAAGCTCTGAGTTTCTCTGTGACTTTTTTCCTTGTTATTAGTGAGCAAGGGTTGTAGTTTGCACTGTCTCCAATCCTAACAGCAGAGCCACTTGGAAATTTGGGGCAGTATAAAAATGTTATCTGCCACAGCACAGCACTTTGGGGCTCTAAATGGGAACTGATGGAGGAGCCCACTTCATACAAGATCCAAGGGCCTGGAACCAGAGCTCCAGAGCCTGTGCAAGTGCTTCTGCTGGAACCTTCCTGCCTCCAGTCTCCTTGGCCCATGGGATTAAGTCCCTGATACGGGCAAGCTGGAAACAGTAAGAGGTTTAAGAAAGGTTTGGCCACCTCACGAATGCCACAGCTGCAAGCAGCTGTTAGTGATCATGAAAGGCTGCCTTGCCCTCCTAGAGAACATTGGCATGTGCAACGATGCAAGCTCAAGCCCTGGACTCCTTTGCTTGGCCATTGCTGGTGTCCGGTGGCCTTAAATTACCACCCACAGATATCTGGAGTACTCCTTTATTTTAGGGAAATATTAAAATAAGATGACTAGTAAATGTTAAGACACTTTACCAGTGACTTTAGTATTAGAATCACAAAAGATTTTTAAAAATTTTAGTAACATTGTCATTTAAAATGTCCTTGGCTATACTATAAAGATTAATTTCCTGTATCTTCTTCCCATGGGAAACCATTATTGCTATACTTAGCATAATGTATGTTATGGTTTGATCTGTGAAAAAAATTGGCCTTTCAGTTGAAATTTCTAATATATCACATTATGAGTCACTTTGCAGTTATATTGATAAAGGAGATCAGTAAATCCAGTTAAGCTGTGACTGCTATTTCTAATATGTAGGTTTTAATTTGGAAATCTCATTTCAAAATCAATATTCTTAGGTAGCTTTGTAAATAACCACTGTAATATTTATATTTCTAACAGGCTCCTTTTAATAAAGTTACCATGATATGAGCTAAATTATAAAGACAGTGAAATGAAAGTCAGGTTGGGGGGCACATTTTTCCCATGTATTTTAGAAATTAGATCCAGTCCAATAGCTTATAAACATATTTCATTCAGTGGTTTAAAACTTAATGCACCTGGAATCAGACAGAGGATAAAAGGCATGGATGGGTGGGGGATGTGAGAAATAAACTCTAATATCAGTTGTTGATTAAAAGTTACTTAGTACAACAAAGCATTTTGTTAGGAGCACAAATTGACAATGTAATCTGAGTAATTTCATGAAAAAATCTGGAACCATCAGGGCTACAGTAAACTGAGTGTAATTGCTGGATGGCAAATAGGTCCTAGTGAGGTCATGATAGTACAAAATGTCAGTTTTACAACTAATAGAAATATTTAGAAGATAGCAGTCTTCCATCCCTGATGTAGCTCCATCTTTCTGATGAAAAGCTGTTTCTCAATTCATAATCCTAAGAACCAGACATGTAGGTTTTTTTAAAAAATAACAATTCTTCGAGAAAACTAAATTGCCTTTCCTGTGACAACACAGACTGCCTGGTAGGATTATCATGTCATATTGCCTGAGAGGGTTAAGACTAGCCATTCAGGGAAGTGGGGGGAGGTTGTCGGGGTGGGTAATGCCTGCACAGACACAGAGGGCTGGCTAAGCTGTGCCTCATCAGCACCCACAAGAAATTTCCATTTCATTTTCACTGTTGAATAGCACAGAACTCTTTATTTGAAACAAAGCTCAATAAGAAAGCAATCAAAATTCAGTCTTATTTTAATTTTTTTATTTTAGTGCTAAAATTTTCATTTTTTAATAGTACCTCATATCTATATCATAGTATATTTATAATATCTTACCCTCATGGCTATGGATTTTTATTATATATAGCATAGATTGCATCATAATTCTCATGAAGGATCTCTATTGCTAAAATAAACCAATTTAATTCAACCTCTTATACTCAACTTCAGCTATCCAAACAATATAAATACCCAAATATTTGGACTGGTGTACATAAATCAACAGAATTGCTGACTGTGTTTTCCACCATTCATTCCAATATTTGATGACACATCATAACATGATTTTAAAAGACCTATGTTTGCTGAGTGTATATTTTGTGTTCTGGATTGACTTTCTTTTCAAATAATATTCTTACAATGAGACTCAAAGCTCAATATTTGGAAATGATTATCTTTTTTCCATTCAGATCTCAAAGAATTCATATTTTTGCAATTTGGTTGCATGTGAAAGAATACATTTACAGACATATCCATATATGCAAAACAGGGTATTGTCCTCTCCACCAACTTCCACGGAGTTTAGAGAAGAAGAAAAAAATCATTAAGCATGAGCACAGGCTTGGGGGTGAGTTTTAATAGCAACAAAGAAAAGTAAAGATGAATTTTAAAATGCCATAAATGAATCTCAATTTTAATTCCCCATTTTCCCATCCAGAACAAGTGCCACCAAGGACCAGTTTTCGAATGGATTCCTCTGGCAAGTATTCTTCAGCA
This sequence comes from Manis javanica, assembly GCF_040802235.1. Lineage (NCBI taxonomy): Eukaryota > Metazoa > Chordata > Mammalia > Pholidota > Manidae > Manis > Manis javanica. The sequence continues at coordinate 85,289,792 of NC_133161.1, forward strand.
CTCACGGTCCTGGGACTGAAACATCTTCCATTTTGTGTAACAAATCATTCTTCTGAGTCGTATTAGTGTCTTAGTATGTAATCACTGTGCTAATTTTATTCACCCACATAAGCATGCATTTAAGGTAGTTTGCAGTCTCATCAAGGTGAGCCTCCCTGGCTGCCAAGGAAACAAATAAAAGACAGAGGAAAACAGCCATAGTCATTGATTTCTTTCATAAAATGCTTTAGTAAAAGACTAGATTAAAAACCAGGTGCCAAAGAAAGCCAGCAGACCAACCAGATCCTTGCTGCACAGACGGGGAACTCCCAGCACACGTGGCTCTGAAGCGCCTGAAATGGGGCTACTCTGGACTCAAACGTGCTGTAAGACGTGCATGAAATCCACACTGGATTTCAGACTTATTACCTATAAAAACAAAATGTATAACATCTCATTATTTTTTAGGTTTTTTTAATACTTAAATAATGTTTTGGATATATTAGGTTAAAAGATACTTGATTTAAAAAGTTTGTACCTGTTTCATTTTGCTTTTTAAAATGTGACTACTAGAAAATTGTAAATCACTTATGTGGCTAACATTTTATTTCTACTGGACAACACTGGACTAGAAAAATAGAATTTGGAAGCTAGGGTATCTCAAGAGATTGGCAGTGTAGACATTTTCAAAGAATTCCTAAAATTTTGCTAATATAGAATGAAATTATTTTCAAAGCAATTAAACACCTATATCAATTTAATTTTTTAAACCATGCTAATTACAAAATGCTATGTTTCAATAGTATATTAAGTTCGAATATCATAGTTTCAAGTTTAAGAGATTTTAGTAATAACTAATTTACTTAACAGGAAAAAAAATTTGATCTAACCATTGTGAAAATACTTACCAACTTTGGATTAGGCTAAAATATTTAATGTTATGGAAATGAAGGAGGAGAGGGAAGATTCAGATGTTTTTTGCTCTTAGGAAATGCTCTGAACAGCAGCTTAGACCACTGAATTGAATGCCCGAGCACTGAAACAACTGCAGGAAAGAGTGTTTCATAATAAGAGTACTATTTCAGGGCTGTGGGCACACAGCATACATCTCTCGAGTGTTTCCATGATGACAGCTCATTATCCATCTCAGCATGTTCTAACACCCCTTGGAGAATATATGTGCTTGAGATCATTTCATTCTGTAAGCTTCCATGTCATTTTTTAGATATGTGAAAATATGGAAGATATTGCTTAACATTTTGTCCTCAAATAATGTCTAACATATTTGTTCAACTCGGTAAGAAAATTTTTAAAGGATGATAATATATACTGCCTGTAAAGTCCTTGTAATTTTTAAGAATTTTTTATTTCCTACAGGGAAAATGAGACCTAGTAATTACAGATGCAAAATTAAAGCAAGATTTAATTTGAGATTCTAAATCGAAGCTTACTACTAACCACAGAAAGCCCATTTCTTGAAAATCTCAGCTTCTGAATGAATTTTATTTAAAAACAAAAGTAGAGCAACCACCTAATAATAGCTTAGATTACCTTGATACTTGTGCAAAATATACTTGTACATTTCATATATATATATATATTACTTAAAAGAAAAGTTATAAAATAGTTTGAGTTTGCTTGATACTTGTGCAAAATATACTTGTACATTTCATATATATATATATATATATTACTTAAAAGAAAAGTTATAAAATAGTTTGAGTACATTATACTGCTATACAATCCAGATTGTCAGGAAAAGAACCAATCCAAATATTTTGTTAAATGTTAACACAATTTATCAGGATTTTCTGAAAATCATGACTGTATCCAAAACAAATAGATCTCCACACTACTCATATTTAAATGTTCTTTATCAAATTATGTGTCATGACTTCTGACTTAGATATATTACCATAACTGTAAGGCATTTTGTTGACTACAGCTACATAAGATGCTTAGTTAGGTACAGAGGCAAAATTGGTAGTAGGAAATTCTAAATAATATAATTATGAAACTAAATATTAACTCTATCATAGAATAATGCTGGGATTTATCAGGTCTACTAGATTGGTGAGTATCTTAAAATAAGTAAATCCAAGAAACAATTTAGCAACTCCTACAGGCATTGCTTAGTGGAATACTGTAGACCGATAAAGACAAGTCTGCCATCACCAAGGCAGAATGTTAATGAGAAACAAAGAATCCATAGCCAAGACCTTTGAATGAACAACTCTACCCAATGACAGAAGAGCCACCCAATGATGAGAGAAATGGAGAATCTCAGAAACCCAGAGACAAATCACTTCCAGAAGGAGGACCTTCCTTGTTTATAAACAAAAAAAATCAGGGGCCATAACAGGTGCATCAGAGTATCAAATGAGTCACAGAAATCAATCACAATGAGGAAAGAGTTAATGGCTATTTAATTGGGTCATTACTATGTCACCAATGACCTTAAAGAAAGCAATTGAGTCATACCAAGAGAGCAGAAATCAGACCAGCAGGAGGCAATCGGAGATGGAGGAGTGAAGACCCCACTAGGGACTCCTCATCCAAAAGAGAAACGGGTGGGAAGAGCACAGGGTGTTAGGATGGGGAAATCTGAGTTTACCTGAAGGCTGAAGGAGAGAACCAAATAGAGAATGGAAGGTGTCTTCTACTACAGTTGAACTGTGGCAACATTCATATTACCCAAGGCATAAAGGAAGAAAAATAAAGCAAGAGGATTCTTTTCAGGCAAAAATGTATTAGCTACTTATCTACTAATGTCAGGTTTGAGTAATAGAAACTATTTAATTCCTGTTTAACTCATTCTGTATCTGGAACGAAGAAGAAGTACAGAAGCCAGGGTCATATTTAACAACCACCTTTGATTCCTGATTCCTTCCTAGGTCTCTTTACAAGGAAGAACCAAAAAATAATGCTCTTTTCATCATAAAAAGTTGAATGAATTAATTCTAATGCCAAACTGTGATAATAAGCCCATGGCACTTATGTTTTAATTAAAACATGAAAAAGGATTCAAGTACCAAAATTTAATTGACGTATTTACAACAGCATCCCATGTGCCAAATTAATCCACAAAATGCCGTTCTTTGCATTTTTGAAGCTTGAATCCATTCATAAAATTAATCAGTTGTGTTCAGTCACCTCTCCTTGACCCTAAAAGTGCACAAAGTCATGTCTTTGAAGAGCTAGACCAAGGATACATGGAGCATGTGAAGCCTTCCTGGAGTCTTAATAAGAAATAAAAATCAGCTTTTGAAATTCAGCTTTTCTTTATTATGAGGGAAATTGTCCTGATACCTGAATGTGGCCACCATTTGCTACTTTTAAACATGTTAGATTTTCAATACTAGTGGGAGCCCAGGGTAAATGGGAACTTGTAAATGCCATTTGGGTGGCTTGCTGTGCCACAGTGGTCATGTAAAATCCCATCTGCGACAACTATCTTAAGAAGCTGGGACCCAACTTCTAAGGCAGAAGCAACACTGGCCATGGCTGGCCACTGCACACCCCTGTCCAAAGAGTGTTCTGCTTCTCCTCAGTCAAGTTCTTCACAACAACTGCCCCACCTTGATTTGCACTAAGCAATGCCTGAGCATACCCTGACAGTCCTGCAGGAAAGGCTGAGGGAGAAGATTATAGAAGAGTGCAGAAAGAAAATAAACCAGAAAGCAGAAGAGAAAAATAGGATGTCGGTGGGGGGCATGGTTGAGTGACATCCAAAGTGACTCAGGTTCCACTGGGTGTCCACCAAACCCCTCCATCTAACAGCTTTCCAGCTGCATGATTTGCATACCAACCGGAAAGAGGGAGGTGGTTGTTAAATTCAGTTGCAATGGGGTGAAGAGTTGGCTCTTGGATTTTTTTTTTTTTTTTTTGCTTTAAGTCCTTGCAAAAGTGCTCTAAAAAAAAAGCTACATCAGGCACATGAGTACATGTATAAACTGTGCAAGACTCCACAATCAGGAGAAGAGATAAACCATGACAGAATATTTTAAATGTGTCACCAGGCAAGAAGACCAGCCAAAGGAAAGCATCAGGAACATCATAATCTTTCCAGAAAGTTAACAAAGCAGGAAGGAAAAAGAGTGATGTGCATATAATTTTAGTTATTTTCTAAAGCCAGGCTCAAATGGGGCAAGTGGGAGGAGAGAAGAAACCAAAGACAAATTACCTTTCTAAAGGTTCTTGTTTACCCTAAAAGAAAAGAAGTAGGACTGCCTTGAGGCACAATCTATCATTTAAACTTTTTTTCCAGTTGACTATATTTCTCTAAAGTTTCCATGCCCTGCAGCCTGAGTCTGTGCTCAAAATTAACAAAGAAATAAAAAATAAATCCCGTCTGCTGGCACACTTCTCTAATGGGTCTCTCTGCCTCTCTCCACTGGGGCATGTTCCACGAAGCCGCCGTTGCTGCCTGGGAAATGCAGGGCGAAGATGGCACCAGGGCACAGGCCCAGGAGAGCTGGGATCAGAGCGGCCACACAAACAGGCGGGAGAGCATGGTGACACTGAGGTGCCCACCAAGGACAGGGGCAGAGGATTTGTGAAAACCCACTCACATCTGCTCTTCAGAGTTAAATAAAACCAACCAGCTAAATCTATATTTTTTCACCAAAAAAAGAAAAAGAAAAGAAAATGGAGTTCTGAGTCATTCATGAAGAACAGGCTTTCCAGTCCCCTGAGGAGTCACAGTATTCTCCGACACAAGATGACCCCCTTGTGCCTTAGCCGATCTCAAAATTCCATTACTGGGATTGTCGTAATTCCAGCATTTCTTTTGGGGAAAGTTTTACTTAGCAAATAAAATGGATCAAACAGTAAATTCCTTTTAGCGTTCTTCATGCAGTACGGATCGGTGCTGAAGCCATTGCAGGAGCAGCTTCCCACTTACCCATCCTCACTGGTGATGCAAAAATTAGACCAAAAGAATAGATAAAAAGTTCTGGTTAAACATATTCTTGCTCTATTATTTTAAGTGCCAAAAATGTATCATGCTTTGTATTTTTTCTATGTATATGGTCTAGAGTCCTCCAAGCTTAAAGTAACCTAGAGAAAAAATTGCAGTGAGCACTTGTATCACAAGCAACTTTTAGAGGTTTGAACAGTGATAGGGCATTATCTATCATTTTCCATCTCCCCATGTCCTTCTGCCTTCCTTTTGATAATTGCAGGTACCTGCTGTGATTTTACAGGGTTGGAAGACCTGCTTTCACAGTCCCAAAGGCTTAGCACACCCACAATATGTGATTTCATGTATGATTTTTTTTAGACCCCATAATAAACTGACTTCAGAGGTCATTTGTGACCTGTACAGGGTGAAGTTTTCATCTTCCTTTTACCACCCAACTCTAATTAACTATTTAATAGGAGCTGAGTTCTTCTAAGTTCTCTCCTCTTTAAAATATGAATGAGTATCCAATTCATGAAGGGTGACTAATGGTTGTGGAGATGCAATTGGTTAGTCTTCTTTCAATTTTATATTAGTCATTGAATGGAAAAGATGGGTCATATGTGCTTCTGATCAGCAAAGGGCATGCATGATTGTGGAGTCTTGCACAGTTTATACATGTACTCATGTGCCTGATGTAGCTTTTTTTTTTAGAGCACTAGACACATAATCAGCTTATGCTGCATTCCAGAAGTGAATGACGTGCTTTTTGTGTATCACAGGGAATGCACGGCCCAGGCTGGAGGACACCAAGGCAAGCCCAGTATCATGGTGCCTCATTTACTGTATCGCTTGAGCAGCCCCACTGACTATGGAGCCTGCAAAAGATCCACCTGGCTGTCAGTCACTGAGTCTCTCTCTCAGCTGTCTGTACATAGATAAATAAATACTGCTATGTCTCCCAGAGGCTCAGGTGTAGCTTCCTGTCTCATGAGGATTCTCCTCTGAAACCCCATCCTAATTTCCAAAACCATCCTGTTTAAGCAAGGAGAATTTAACTTAATACCTGCTTCTGTCAGTTCTAATACCGCCTTTAAACCATTAAGGCCCAAAGATGGCTAAATACTTCTTAAGCAAAGGATGACATTAAGAAGTATTCCCCAAAGTTGTTGATTATCCATTGACATCCTAACAGTGGTCATGAAAGTCGTGACTGAGACATTTCCCCTGAGGACAGTTCAAAGGGCCAGGTGCAGGGGGAAAACATAAATCATATTCTCCTTAAAAAGTCAAAAAGTGTATTACAGTTTTAGTATATTCTAGGGTTGAAAGAAGATGACATTCAGAAGAGTTTCCCAGCTTATTTTTAAGTACATCTCTGTTCTTTCTGCTAACTGCAGAAAATATCCCTCTTCTAGTGTATTGTAAGTACACTAGTGAAGTCAATAGTAAATCTACTAGTGGCTTCCACATTTTTAAATGTTTGGGAGATAAAGAATTCACTTAGACCCAGGTGAATCTCTGTCCCTAAGTTACAAAAAAACTAAAGGAGTTTGTCAGAAAATAAAAACTTCACTCAAACCCCAACAGAGAAGTTTAACTTCCGTACTTCCTAATTTTACTATTTCAAAAGAGACAACTTCTGTTTGGTGTAAGTTTACATTCCCGCCACTCCACCTCACTCCCACATTAAACTGGATGCATCGAGTCATGAACAGATATTAGTGATTTGCTAGGTAGTCCTTTCCCAAGGAGTTCCAGGATGCTGCCATCTATTCTCTCATACTTTAAAAACAATCATTCCAGCCAGAGTAAACACCCTCAAAGTGACAGCCAGTCTTCTTGAGGGCAATCTGAATGCTCTCAGGAAAACAAATTACAGAGTCATCATTTTTCTCCACTCTGAAAACCCGTGTGCCTTTCTGCCTGTGGTGTTACCCTGGCAATGCCCTTGGCTGGTTTCTGTTGATCCAGAGACTGCCAAAAGTTGGAATACCTACTTTTTTGTTACCATGGTGTTTTTATCCTCTGTGCTCCCCACTGACTCTGACAGCACTCCCATTAATCACATCCACAAAATTAATTTATCATTGGTGTGTTCATTTCCTCAGGGGGTGGGGAGGAGGCAGGATGCATTACTCAATGGGATCTCCTCTGTGCCAGGTCCAGATTATAAGGAGCTGGATGTTCACCTTCGCAGGATGGAGTCTGGATTTGGCTTCAGAATCCTCGGGGGAGATGAGCCTGGACAGCCTGTAAGTTGAATCCTCTCTTTCCACGCTGTGTGTGTACGCACAAGGGAAAAATTCAGTATGACATCTAAAAGGAAATCTTTCAGGACTCACATTAAAAAGTTTGAGGTTTGTTTTCCTTTGCTACTTCAGTCCTCAAAACACACCAGTATTTCCCTGCCAATATGTCATCCTAAGTCAATGCACCTACATTAAGAGAGGGACATTACTCTTTCTTAGAATGGATTGGATTCCTTTTGAACATCTCAATTATTTAATTGCATTGAACCCCTAATGTCTCTGGGCAGCAGCTCACAGGTAAGCAGACAGTATGAGAGAAGATACATGTGAAGAGGTGACTTGGAACAGCAGAATTATGTATGTTTTCGATCAAAACTACAGGGGAGAGAAAACACAGAGATAAACAGAAGTAAAATCAAGCTCAGTATGTGTACATTATATATATATATATATATATATATACACATACATTATACATCAGAGTAAAAGCATAGAAATATAAATATTCATTAATAATATAGAAAACATAGCAAAGCTATGCTTATGAGTACCTATTAAAGTATCAGTCATAAAACACTCATTGTAAAAGATATGTCCTAAATAGTATTCGATGTGATAACTCAGGCCCTTAATAGGTTTGAAGAAATGACATCACACCCCAGCTGGCCTGCCTGTATCCCACCCTAGCTCATGCAAGGGACTTAAGCTGTAAGCCTCAATTTCCTCATCTGTAAGATGGGGGTAACAATAATATTCTTTCATAGAGTTACTTTAAGAACCAAAGAAGATAACTTATGTAAGGCTCTTGGTATTGTGCCTGGATCATATTAGGTGTTGAATAAATGTTCTTCATCATCATTTTTCTTGTTTCAGAAAATAAAACTAGAACCACTGATGGGCAGAAATTTTCAGGAGGAAAAAAAGTTAATCTAATGAACAAAAGGAATCTATAAAAAGTAAACATGTCCCAAAGTGAAGTAGATTGTGTTAGTGAGACAGTGAGCTCTTTTCCAGGAGAGGCGTTCAGGCCGTTGATAAGAGCCTGCCTGGAGCCCCAGGAGGCCTGCCCTGCAGGAGGAGGCAGACCACATGACTGGTGAGGTCCCTTACCACAGGACTCCCAGGGGCTGAGCTCGGGCTCCAAGGAGGAGGGTGCACCAGGGAAAAAAAAAATCCCTTATTTCCTGATTCCTAGGGATAATATTTGGCAATAGTCAATCAGAATGTCACTAATTGTCCACCTGCCAGAGAGGATGTAAAAGTGCATTTACCAAGGAAGATAATCTGGATTTTCCTTCTTGGGCTTTGGGAGGAAAGGGTACTGAGGTAAAATCAGGGGCTTAAATTTATTCGGACACTAAATTAAGGATCTTGTGGTACAGGTAGATGGAGCAAATCTCAGTTACATTTTGCTCCCTTCACCAAGTGGTTTCCCTCTCTGTCACCTGATCCTGAGTTTCCCAGGGATCTCAGCTGCCTGGTCAGCCCTCCAGCTTGCCCCTCTTGATAACTCCTCTTGTATCATATCAAGGGCTAAAGAAATGCCAGTCACTTCGCGTATGTAAACATTTGACCTCCTGGCCTCCACACTATATTTGTCTCACTTAGCTTCCTTCAGGATTATTCTCTGACATACTCATTCATCTGCCTATTTGGTGCGATCAGTGAGATTTTAAAATCCCTTCTAAGCAGGGACTCGAGCTTCCCCTTTCTATTCTCCTTCAGTGCCCCATAATGAAAAGTGTGCCGGCGGGACCAAGAGTTTAGCCAAACCCGACGTTAAGGCCCAGACTACCAAGTTTCTTGACACCATTCCAACTTCTGGACACCAGCTGCAATGAGTTTGGAAAGCTGCAAAGTCAATGGGAAGAGTCTGCACATGACCTCCCTCACTTCGGACACCAGCTGCAAATGTAGGGGTCCCCATGGCCTCCCTCAGATTCAGTAATTCACTAGAACAACTCATGGAGCTAAGGAAAGTGCTATACTTAAGATTACAGTTTTATTATAGTGAAAGAGCACAAAGTAGAACCAGCTAAAAGAAGATGCACCTAGGACAACATCTGGAAGGGTTCCACACACAAAGCTTCCATCATCCTCAGGGGCACATGACCCTCCCAGCATCAGTGCAGAGTGTTGCCAGCCAGGAATGCTCACCCAGGTTTTGGTGTCCAGAGTTTTTATTGGGATTTCATTATGTAGGCATTGAGGTGATTGGGCTGATGTCACATGGCTCAAGGCCCAGCCCACCAATGACATGGCTGGTCGCTCTGGCATGGGCAGCCCCCATCGTAGGACTGCTGGTGTACCTGGCTCCACGCTGAGCCATCTCTTTTAGCATAAATTATCAGCTACCCACCAAGAAAATCTCCTTTGTAGTATCAACTCTCAGGTCTGATCCAAGGGGCTCACTCTGAACAGTGAAGACAGTCCTGTTCCAAGGTTGAAGAGGTTACCTTCCAGAAAAGTACAGACCTCTCTCTGGGCTGAGGCCACGGTATTTATTATATGGCTATATGCATAAAAGATACCAAGTGAAGGACACAAAACAAAACTCTGTCCATAATAAGTGACACTTCAAGGTGATCTTTATAGCATTTTGTGGGATACTGAGATTTTTGTAGAGCAGTTGAGGGTAAATCCATTAGAATCCATTGCACTATTATATTATACTAACATATAGGATACTAATATAATGCTTCAAACATACCAACCTAAGGGGTCTCCAACAGAAGGATCTGCTTATTCCAGAAGGTAATGAATGATTGACATGCCTTCTCTTTACTAATCTGTGAGTTCCTTGAAGGCAAGAGCCATGTTTTAATGGTGTTTGTGTCTTCCAAGCCTAACATAGAGCCTAGCATAACAGTTATTTGTTAAATGAAACTGAAGAAAGTCCTCATCAAGCCAAAACAGTCACCTGAGCTCCTCAGAACAAATAATTATCTGGAGTTTTCTTAGACCTCTAAATCCTACAAGCTTTATAGAATGAAAATGGCCTAGTCCCAGAAGCAGGGATGGTTTTCTGGCAGCTCTACAACATACCTTGGTCCACTTACCCAGTGTTTTAAAGTCGTTTAATATTAATGAATTTCACATTTTGAAAAATTCAGATTTCCATCGCCTCTTGAAAAACAGTTCAAGCAGCATCTAGCTTGCCTTTCTCTATGATAACTGGCTGGACCCAAACAGAGGTCCCAATCTAGACTGAACACGACTACAATTTCCAAAACCCTCTTATGCTCATTTCACTCATTTAGTCTACTATCTTGGAGACTCCCATTCCAGAGGATTGGATTGAAAGAAATTGAAAAGATGAATATTTTCCATTAAAGGAATCTTCAACCAGAATCAGATCATGGTTTTTATAGGCCCTATAGCACTGAAATATTAAGTCCCTTCCCTTATATACACATACAAATAAAAGATTATACTATAAAATAAATGTAAGGGAAACAAAGTTCCATTTCTTCCCCTGATACTTCAATACAGTCTTTGAAATACAAAATTCTTGCTTTGCTGGAACCTCCCTATGAGTTATGCTTTGTCTGCTTGGAGATAAACTAGCAAAACTAGCACCACCTTCAGGAAACATCTTCACAGGTCTCCCCCAGCCTGGAGGCAGGAGGGGTTGCCTGGCTTAGTCGCAGGAAGGGCCTACCTAGTGAGCTGGCTCAAGAAAGGAGAGGTCTGGCCGAGCTTTGGTGCTTTGGCACAGAAGCAGTGGGATTGTTACCCAAACGGAACACATGTTGCTCACATCAGCTCAGGCACGTCAGTGCAGCGTAGTCGTCACCCAGCCTCAGGAAGGCATTCTGCCTGGTGGACACACAAGTGCCCAGCCTTTCTGAGCACTGGCCCCGCATGCCTGAGTCCCCTCCCCGCTCTGGTGGGCAGGCATCCGGTCTTCTAAGAAGCCTCCTCAGAGTCCAGGGAGGGTTGGCTTTCCGCATTGGGTTATTTGAATTTATTCTGTTTCATTCTTTCATTTGAATGGTTTAAGACACACTCAGGCAGCAGGTTACAGTTTTGACACTGAAGCCAGCAAGTCGAAGCCTGAGCCTCCCTGAAGCCAGCAGAGCCAGAAGGTGCTGTGCTGAAGGGCTGGGTGTCGCGCCCCGGGGCGGCCGTGTCCGGAGCAGATCCGCCGCGGGGCTCTCCCCGAAGCCTGAAGCCTTTCCTTCCTGCTCGCCTCCATGGAAGTCCGGAGATAATCTACAAATGCAAATGCACTAGCCTCATCTAATTGCCAACGTGCTACAGAGGGAGAGGCTCTTGAGGCGCCTTGGTCCCCGACCACAGGAGATCTCATAGATTACATCAAACGGCTTTCTGCTTCCATATATATGAAACGGTATTGATTCTCAGGGTGCACATTAAACACGACACGCGGCTTTCGGCAAATAATGAACAGCAGGGCCCCAGCTAAAGCATATGGGCATTTTTCCTGCAAGAGGAAATACTTTTCACAGTTAAATAACAATAGAAATAGAAAGAAATGGAAAATGGCCAGAAAGGAACAAAAATGGGGTTTCCAGCTGTGAGCTGAAAAGAGATGGGAAGGCACCAAGATGGAAAGATTTGGAAAGCATAGCAGTGGAGAAAGGCCTGTGAGAAGCAAAGCTGTCCAAATAAAGAGAAAGTTAATGACAGACATACTCCGTGGCACGGGAACCTGGTGCAAACTTGTGGAGGTTTCAGAAGGCAAGGACCTGAAATCTGCTCCCCACTGTCGAGTTGTCCCAGGCTATAATTACTGCACATCAGCTCTACTGGGCTAGACTGCCATTATTAGGCAGGGCAGGAAAGAGCTACAGTGTATTTTGTAACACTACAGAATGTAAATGATTGAGACCTCCAACGCCTGCCTTAGAGATTCAAAACCCATCATTCCTTAGCTTGGTATCATTGTTAAATTTGATGCCAGAGTAAGTGAACTACTTTAAGGTGGATGTTTCCCAGAATAAAGTCCTGCCGAGGTGGTTTCAGTTTGCTTTTGTGTCCTCTGGCTTACTGGGCTATCAGCCCCGTGAATGTGAGTGGCTGTTACTTCATATCAAACATTCTGCTTTGTTTCATGCCCTCGCAGAGGAGTTGTGGCATTGTTTTGATACTTTTGTTTTTAAGAAGACGATTGGAAAGATAAGGCCATGGGGACCAGTAGTTCACGGCATCAGGGGACAGTCTTTCTTGATCTGTTTTGCCACAGAGCTCCTTCTTCAGGGCCAAAGCAATAGGGGCAGCATAAAGAACTCATCCAAGAGCACTGAATAAACTGGTACTTGGGACCGAAGGGCCCCCAGAGACTGAAGAATTCAGGGAGGCCAGATGGACATGTGAGCAGAGGGAGGCCAGTGTAGCCAGGGGTCAGCAGGAACAGAAGGAAAATGTAGGCTGCTGGGCCTGGGCACCCACGCATGCACTCAGGGGGTGTCCTTCAGAAGACCTGGGAAGTGACAGGCATGATGGGCAGGGAGCTCAGGCCAGGCACCAGAGGGAAAGTCCTTCAGCACACTTGGAATGTGATCAGTGAGACCACAGTTCCTGTAGCCACTGGACCAAGTGGGAATATGCAGAATCTTGCTATTCAAAGTGGGATATATCTATAAGTCAGATGCAGCCAACATCTCTTGGGAGCTAATTCAGCATGCAGGATGTCAGGTTCCACCCCAGTCCTGCTGAATCAGACTCTTGGGAGTAGAGTCAGGACACTATCTTTTAACAAGCTCACCAGGTGACTCACATGCTCTCTGAAGTTTTAAAACTACTGAATTAAAGGATCAGATATCCTGAGGCATGTTCTCAAGAGCTTAAGCAAACATGAGAATGTATATACGTTTGGAAGCCAGTATGAGTTACAGCCTAAGAAGGATTCATAGATTATCTAGTCCCTGCAGTTAATTTGACAGACAGGAAATAAACAGAATGTGTCAAGTATACAAAGCATATTTGAACCAAAGGAAAAAAACCAAAGGGTGTTTTTCTTGAACAGAAAGACTAGCTCTGTGTCAGCAGTGAAATATAAAGCATGAAGGTGCAGTATGGCCAGTGGGTGAGCCAGAAGCAGGGCTGGTGGGCGTGGTCAGCCTGTTCCCCACGGAGATAGGTAGCAGCTCCTGATGGATGCAGCAAATGTAAAGAATATATACAGCTAATGAACAAGCAGCTCTAATGCCTGCTCCAGTCCACTGCCCCCAGCTCAATTCAAGTTCGTATAGCTATAACAACCTTGTTTTGAAACAAGATAGAGGATGTATTATATAATAATATGTATACATATAATTACATAATACTTCATGGTGTATTATACTGAATATATTAGTTATGAATAAATATATAAGATTTGATAGAATGAAGTAAAATATGAAGGTGAAATCTTCAAGTTTAAAAAATATGTGTCTGGTAAACTTAGGTCTTTGCTCAACATCAGCTTCTCCATGAGGTCAGCTCTAACCAGCAGCCCTAACACTTCCTCAGCCACATACTGACACTTACCCACCACTCCACTTTGCTCTGTTTGTTCTGCAGAACGCGCCTGCTAGCATACAACATAACTGACACATTTATTACATTTATCACTGTCTGACCACTAGAATGGAAGGTCTCTAGGGCAAGGACTTTTATTTATTATTCACTTATGGATTCTTAGCACCTAGAGGGTTACCCAGGATCAAAGAAAATTTTCTGGATAAATGAATCCATTAGTGAAGACAGTTTGTTATTATCACAGCAATACAGCAGAAAATGTTTTACTGGGATTTTCCTTTTGGTGGATGACAGTGAACTACTAGCACAGAAGATAACTTCAGAAGTATCTGTCTATTTTTGCTGTTTTCCTTTATCATGAGAGGAATGGGAATTTTCCACTGTGAAATTTCATTTTTACAATTTTTGTAGAGGGCCCAATCGCAGCTGTGGCTTTCTTGGCTATAACCTGGTTTTTTTTGTTTACTTTCATCAGTTAGAATCAGACTTATAGCTTAAAGTTGGTAATTAGCCAGCCAAGGGGTAAATGAGCCATTTTTTCCTCTGAAACTAGCTATAAACTCTCCCACAAAAGCATACAGGAAACCTAAAGGTGGAAGCGTTTTCTTTAGCTAATCCAGCTAAATGCAGCTTTTCAAAGGGCAGTGGAGAAACATAAACAGTCATTTTAACTGGCTTTGGCATAAAGCACTTAACCAAATCTTTAAAGCACTCCTTGGTGGGCTGAGTCTTTTGAAGAATAGATTGGAACATCTTTAGAAAGAGGCTCATAAATTCAAGTTGGCATGACAATAAGGGAAAAGGAGATTATCAGAAGCAAACCCAACTGCTGGGCTGGGCTGCGGCAAGTGGGTGCGGAATGTCGCAGGGAAGGAACTGTGCTGTGTGCAGCCAACCGAAGGCAGGAGATGGGAGGTCCTTCCTGTGGAAACAGTGATGAGTCACCCGTTGGAGCACCAAGATTCAACATGGAAGCGAATCTACTCCCCACCCCACACCCAGCCCCCTCTGTAGAAGTGGGAAGCTTTCACTGCTATGGATAAAGAGAGCTATCCAGTGAAGCAAGTCGATGAAGTTCTCAAGAGGAAAGAAAACTCTTCTCACTATAATTTTGCACCCACCTGAGAAGTCCTGGTCATTCAGATCTGGTTGCCATATTCCTGGGCCCCGTAAGCAGTGTGGCCAAGTCAGAAGAAGCCAGGCTGCTGCCAAGCCTGGAGACACGCAAGCCTGCAGGTCAAGCCGGAGCAAATGAGCTGGAATCTACGTATCTGGGATTTGAAAGAAATTACTGTGCCTGAAAGAAATCAACCTGTGAACAAAGGTTCATTTTATAAAGACTTAAAACCTAGATTATAGCCTCTGTAATATTATCAGGCTAACGGTAACCACTGCCTTCAGATGCCATGTGGCTAAGCCACTTGGCAACAGAAAAAGGTTATCTGTTGTCCATGAGTTGGAAGTATTGTTTGTAGGTTAAACCACAAAACTAAAATACTTAGTCCTATTTATTGTCTTTCCTCTGAGAAAGAAAAAATGTCTGCTAATGGACACCAAATGGAGTGTTTCTAATGGGAAGTGGGAAACCTTATGTTACACCTTATCACAGTCCCTGGTTCAGAGAATTGTAACAATTCACATGCTTCCCAGATATGTATCTCCCCATTTCCTGGTATGATGACCACCTACACAGCAGAAGCATTGCAGGGGACAGAGCTAGGAGAGTCCTTGGTGCAGAGGACAGTGCTCTACAGAAGTATCTGAAGGAATGGAGCAAAAAACTGGAAGAAGTTTGAGATTTTCTTTTCACTCAGCTGGCCAGCAAAACCAGCTATGAGCTTTGCCTTGTTTTGTTTTCTCCTTCCTTCCAGCCTTCCAAAGCAAAGCAAACAAACAAAAATGAAAACAAAAGCTTTGAACCTTCATCAGAGTTTAGTAATGTGGAACAACTAGTTCCCCCTGATGTTTTTTTGAGCACTATGTGCCATGAGCAAAGTTGAATGCTTCACATGAATTGTTTCATTCAGTTCTCCCAACAACTCCAAGAAGTAGGGTCTATTGTTCTGTTTTCCCATATTGCAGGTGAGGAAACTGAAGCTCACAGAAGCTAAGAAGCCTTGCTCAAGGCTGCACAAATAAGAAATGGAGCCAGGATTCAGAGGCCAACTTGTTTCCATTCAGAACCCATGCACAGATTAGTTGGGGTTAGAACTTTTCTTAAGGGTGATCATTTGTGAGCCAGGCAGTAAGTGTCCCCCAAACTTCATAGCCATCAGCAGCAAGTTCAAAATATGTATTTCTTTAGAGGGAGTTAGCAACCTGGAAGAGTTGGAAGGGCACCTTCACTCTCTTGTTTTTCACTTTTCAAGTACATACTCAGGTTTGTAGCAAGGGCCAGAATGTGGAAATGAAATCTCCCACCAAGTTACAGACATACATATATAGAAAAAAAAAGGGTTTGACATGTAAATCTCTTCCTTCTCACTGCTTCTCTAGATTTTGATTGGAGCTGTCATTGCCATGGGCTCAGCTGATAGAGACGGCCGCCTACACCCAGGAGATGAGCTGGTCTATGTGGATGGGATTCCTGTGGCCGGCAAGACCCACCGCTATGTCATCGACCTTATGCACCACGCAGCCCGGAATGGGCAGGTTAACCTCACTGTGAGAAGAAAGGTGCTCTGTGGAGGTAGGTAAACTCGAGCTCACAGCAAGAAGTGGGGGTTTCATGGTGAGATGCTTATGTGAAACATGGTAAACACTTGACACAAAATTTTAAATCCATTTCTATACTACATGAGGAAGGACATCAACCTAGGTATTCCAAATGTAACTGTGATTTTGGAAGTTTTGGAAGTGCAGATTTTCACTCCACTAGTACAGTTCCAAGCAGTATTTGATGTATACATTTTCAATGTACTCATTAAAAATTCTAGAAAAGCCTGGGGCTAATTTAAGATGGGTGTGTTCTTTGCTCCCTGGTAGATGCTAGTTATAAAAAGAACGTTATATTAGTGAAAAATACAGCTTTTGGAAAATTTCCTCATTGTGTTTACAAACCAAGAACCACAGCATTTTGATACTATTGTAATGCAACTAGGGTGGAAAATTAGCTTCCATTGTAGAGCCTGATAAAAGGTGACAATAAAGCTATTACCCTGATTTGGAAAAATACAGCTGTACGTCACTCTGATGAAACACAATTCGTATAACTCTGAACTTATGAAACAGGTAAATTAAAAGTAATTATTCCCTTTACAGCCATTTTCCCAGCTTCATAAAAGAATCTACCAAAGAATACTTTCAAAAGTCAGCCCTCATAGTCATAATATAATTCAGCTTGTCTCTCTTCACAGTCTCAAACCCCCAGAAAAGATTAAAGGATATGTATGTTATGAGCATCACACTATTTTTTATAACCTGAGCACTCAATAACATTGGAAATGTAGTCCTAAAGCCACCCATGCTTTGCCCTGTGAACCTCAGGAGCAATGTTATTTATTCTGTTGTCACTTTCTGCCTCAGGGGCCTGCTGGCCTCTCCGCTCAACCTCCTGACTGCTCCTCATACAGAACAATGCTAGAGTTGGGAGGGACCTTAGTGACATGAGCTCTCTCGTATTGCAGATGAGGAACCTGTGGCTCAGCAGTTCAGTAGCTTGCCCAGTAATCTGCAGTGAGTCGGTGCTAATTCCAAGACCCTTATCTCCCCAGCCTGTACTTATTTCCTAATGCCACTCTTGGTCCCTCTCCCTGCTGCACCACCATCCTCACCTCCACTGAATTCAAAGGCATTAGACCAGCCTTTAGCAAATATCACTCCTTAACATAAGGAGTCTTCCATATGTCTTATTATTATAACACATTTGAATAAAAAATGGGGCCCCAGGCTAATCACATGCTATGAATGACTAGAAAGGATAAGGTTTATTAGTCAAACTAAAAGTCCTCTTCTGTTCAATCTTCTAGAAACCAGACTTTGATCAAGGGCAGTCATTTAAAAGGGCAAGTCAGAAGAATTGTCAGCCCTCACCAGTAGTGACTGCTATATATCTCATATGGAGGTTTCGCTAAAAGGTGCCATTCGTCTTCAGAAATTCATGGCATACCACTTGACCCAAAGAAGTAAAACACCTTAAATTATGCTTTATCCTTGGGCAAGACACCAGGAGGAAGATAGTGTTTACTTGGTTAACATTTAACTGTCTTTCTCCCTACAGAGTGATTTTTAATAAAAAGTTGGCTGTTCTATATGTTATGTAACCCAAAAATGAATTAAAAAGATACCTGATTTACAAAGAAATACACTGCAAAGTGTAAAACCAGTACACCAATATAATTTCATGCTCCCCTGCCACCAGCTGATTATTACAAATTAAATTTTGTTCTAATCAACCCAAGCTATTGGGAGTCACTGCAAAAATGTATTCTTGCATCTTGTGCATCACGTAACTTCTGTGAAGATGCTCTTTGCTGCAGTTCTTACAGCTTTACTCATTTAGGCTTTCGAGTGCATTTCAAGTGCATTTAATTTTTGAAAATGTTCCACTGTAGACTGCTCATTCACACCAGGAGAGTTTCCAAGTTAATTCAGCCCACTCTTCCTTGAAAGCTTCATCAGTATTGAAAATGATTAAGTTCAGCAAAGAATACTTTGATAGTAAAGTAAATGCCTAGACATGGGATGCAACAGAATTTTTCTTAAAAGGCATGGGAAGACAGCCTTTCTTCATAGCTGCCATTTCTCCAACCATGAGAAGGGACAACTACAAATGGATATAATGGTGGAGGTGACTTTTCAAGGCTGTTGTTATCATCATCATTTGCTTCCTAAGCAAATGCAATGGGAGGTGGTGGAAGGTGCAAGCTTGGCATCTCATCAGATGGTTCAAAGCTGAAGGGAAGTGAGCAATCAGCTTGTGAAGACGCAAGATGAGCAAGAAGTGGGGCGGTGTTGCCACCTGCCTGCTCGAAAGAGTCATATTATGGAGAAGGAGCTGGAAAAAAAAGAGGTCATAGGGATTACACCTTCCAGCCTCATGCTTGCCTTGGCTTGTACAACTATCCTGCCCCACCTCAGAAGACACTGGGCCCTGGCTTTCTAGTTGATGCTTGAGAAAAAAAAACACATCCATTAGGAGAGATACAGACTGGTTAGTTACACTGAGCAGAAATTAAAATAACACAAAAACCTGCTGTACATTATGAAATACAAAAAAGAGTACACACTACAGATAGAAAGGCAAAATTTTCAATTAAGCACAACAACCTAGATCCTCCAAGATGGGAAATTGTGAGATAAAGGAAGAAAACATCTAGTAATGCATCCAATTTTATTTCCCAGATAATTTTAGCACAGATCTTGCTCCTTATAGTAGTTTTGAAATACGTCTTATCCATGCTATACCAGCTCCAATATTTAGCTGTTTTTTCCCAAGGAAAGTAGAAGAGTGGTTTTAATTATTACACTGAAAATATAAATTTTTATATGTTTAGTAGCTCAGCTTTGAGACACTAAACCTAATGACACATTATTTGGAATACACACTACACATCTGAGAGAAGGGTGTCTCTGAAGAACTTCCTAAAGTGTAAATGTGGAGTTGATGTGCAAGAAGGTTGTATGGCTTAGTCAAAACATGTTAGAGTCTGTCTTAAAGATATGCATTTATTTTCTCTAAAACTTAAGGGAAAGTCTGATTCTTAGCCTAATGCTGAGAAAGGGAAAGTTTTCTTGGCAGCTGGTGAAAAGTTGAGCCAATCTTTACAGTGTCAATGGACTTCCTGGTCCAGGTCACTACACTTTTTTGACAACTCTAAATGCATTCCCTTGTTCATCTGTGAATATGTCACCCATTTAAATAAGTTGTCCGTCTCGATGAGTATAAACCAGCAGTTCACCCACTCAAGTGCTGCAGGCAGGCCCGCCCCCATGGGCTGCCCCCGCTCCATCAGGCACCACGAGGGGGCACATGCATGTGGACACTCCAGCTCACGTGTCCAAGCTCTGCCCACACACATGCCCCATTGCCTCAGCAAGCTTCCAGACAAGACATGTACATCTGCTGCACCTTCATCCTTCTGGAGGACGGTCCTGAGAAGAGGACCAGGCACTCTCCAGATGCAGGCAAGGTCTGTTCAGATGCAGAATCCTCAGGTTCCTGGCAGTGTGTGATCTAGAAGGAAACAAGGGCTCCGACTGAGCAAGCCCCTTGGCCCTGCATACTCACAGTGCAGGTAAATGAGCAAATTAGGAATTCGCAAGAGACACTGAGGACCTTGTTGCCTTGCAAACTGCATACTCATCAAGGGAGCAGTCATTGCTCAGATCTTGCTGATTATTATCACTCATTTCAAGAGAAACTGGAAATCTGTATTTCTGTAAAACCTCCCTATATCAAAACATTGGCAATTAATGTTAACAATTTTTAAATTAAGTATAGGCCAGCACTGTGCAGGAATGATAAAGGGATCTGTGGGCCAGGAGCAGTGCTGGTAATTGGCTGCTGTAGTCAAAGTCATCTCACCTAGACGCCATTTTCAATGACTCCTGCCTTCCCAGTGGGGACCCTCTCCCAGTCAGCACAGTGAGGATTTCCAGTATGACTGCTGAGGACTAAACAGAAGTTAAGCTAAAAATTAATTATTTGATTTACATAGATACTAAGTAACTGAATTCTGCACACCCATTTTGGTGTGAGTCAGAGGAAGAGATGGGTGCTGGAAATTAGTGAATTTTTTTAAAATTGCACAAGGCATTTAGACACTCTATAACATTTTACTCTATCATTCTAAAACAACACTGTCTGTGCCCTATGCCAGAAGGGTGGTTAGCAAGAAAGCCTCATTTGCATGTAGACCGAGCCAAGCGGAAAAATGACGTGGAGTCCATGTGTCCCTCCAAGTCAGTCATTAGAAATCTTCTTAACTCTCTGGTCTTAAATGTGCTCGTATTGTTAAAGATAAAGAACTTCATTCTAGAGGCTGAAGGAGAAGTCTGAAAGCAATAGAAAAGTATTCTGGTAATGTGTTTGACTCACTTACCTTGCAACCACTCACGCTCAGTAAGTGATTTTCTTTCCACTTCTAGAATACGGACACGGCCACTCCCAGCCATTTACTGCAAAGACAGATCATTTTCCTTTGTTGCCACTTCATGGACAACCACAGCTCTCAACCCCCTAAAATATGCCACTTCATGGACAACCACAGCTCTCAACCCCCTAAAATATGACAGCCGGAAAATGAGATGTCTCTTGTCAGTGCCTATGACATTCAGTTGCTGATTTGGTCCAATAATTCAGGCAGATTTTCAATTGCAGAATAATAATTGTTTGTTTTTCTTCTTCCTGACTATCTCTAATCACTTTGTTTCCAACTTGCACAAGGACTGAAAGAGGACATGCGTTTCAGCAAGACAATAACAGCTCGTCTTTGGATGGTGTTTTCTAGCAGGCAGGATACATTTTACAGGCAGTCTTGAATTCTGGAAGAAAAGAGGGAAAGGTTTTGACATTGATTTTGTTCTTTTATCACCTCAATACATTTCTTACAGATGAAAAGCATCCACCTGTATTCTTTTATTAAAACCTGATTAATTAAATCTTAGAGAAAAATTCAAATTTATCAAATCCTAATAAGCAGCAGCCTGAGTCTTATGAATTCTGTGATTACAAACAAGAAATAAAAACATTTTTGTAAGGCCATTTTTTAGCTAAATATAGGAATAGATACAACTCCTTTTCCTTTAGGTATCAGTCTAACAGGTATGTATCTCTTTAGTCTGCATTCTTTCTCCCTGATTTTTGAAATGAAATGATTTTTCATTTCAGGATGAAATTGCAGCTTTTAAAGAGCTTTCATTGCAACTTTTGCCAATTATTTGTTACCACATGAGACAGCTTCCAGAGTTCTAAACAGGTGACCATATCTAGAGAAGAAAAAGGAATCATTGTGATTATTTCCCACATTATTATTCCTCTGTGCCATAAACATCTTTTGAGTACACTAATCAAATTGTAAGATAGAGATGAAACAGTCCTATTTCTAATTATAGTATTCTAGGTGTCTGTTTCAGTTCTTTTAATCAGAATACTAAAGCCTAGGTATTAAATTTAAATGACAGAATTCTGATGACAAATCAACTTTCATTTTAAAAACTAGCCTCTCTTGGCTGCCACATTTCAATTTTCATTTCTCCCTGTAAATATGCTTGCTTTCTCATGGAGATACTGGTTTGGTTTATCTGGATGATAATACAGTGTATTTTGTAACACTACAGAATATAAATGATTGAGACCTCCAACGCCTGCCTTAGAGATTCAAAACCCATCATTCCTTAGGTTGGTATCATTGTTAAATTTGATGCCAGAGTAAGCGAACTACTTTAAGGAGGATGTTTCCCACTTACACAAAGTGAATTAACCCTTCCAGGCTAACAATATCATAAAATTAAATAAAACTTTAATTTCTGGGCTTCTCAGTAAAATTACGATAGGTCATTTTACACGGACATGCCTTGGTCTGTTAGCGCCACTTAAGACACCTCTGCAGCAGCATTGCTCAAAGTGGAGGCCTTGACCCCTCATCCGCATCCCTGTGCCCAGGCTCCTCTGGATCCGCTGAAAAACTGTCCATGGGTGGACCCTGAGGATGCGTATTTTTAGAAGTTTTTTAGGTAATTCTTTTGCCCAGTACAGTTTAAGATACTGTCCACTTGTTTTATGATTTCTTTGAAACATAATTATCGTACAATTAAGAAGTTGGGTATCTAAAATGAGGCGTCGCCCTGGGGGATTGCCGTTTTAACAAGCGGGAGACACAGACAAGCAGCCGCGCCGGGGAAGCTGATGAGGGGCTCCTGTGTCGCACGCGGCGGGGAGCCACCAGCCAGTAGAGCTGTGACCACCTGCGCCGAGCCCGGTGCCCGCAGAGCCCAGGCCCTCACCGGGCCCTTGTCGGGTGACCGAGTGCCTGTGCCGTGTGTGTTCCAGGCGAGCCCTGCCCGGAGAACGGAAGGAGTCCCGGCTCCGTGTCCACGCAGCACAGCTCCCCGCGCAGCGACTACACCGCCTACGCCAACAGCAGCCACGCCGCCCCTGGGAGTGACGCATCTCCCCCCGAAGGCTTCACCCCGCACAGCCCGCAGACCAGCGACGTGATCATCCACCGCAAGGAGAACGAGGGCTTCGGCTTCGTCATCATCAGCTCCCTCAACAGGCCTGAATCCGGATCCGCTATCAGTAAGTGACCGCTTCTCCTACCTCGAATAAGAGGTCTTGTTTCGTTTGTTCCGTGGTGGGACCCCAGACAAGCAGATCAGAGGACTGAGGACTGCGGTAGACGTACTGTGGAGCCTGAAAGTCTCAGGCTGTGGGCGCAGATAAGGCATCCTACCACTTGACAGCCAGACGTTCCTCTGGCTCAGGAAGAATGCAAGACCGCAGCTAATGTGCCCCCATCCCCACAACTCCCATAAAAGCTCTTTATTCACTTTAAACCAGGAAGAAAATAAAACCGTGATGTAGGAGTGTCGGCATGAGGGGAGGGGTGCTCCTGCCCAATAGAGAAAAAACAGAAGTGCAGAGGATCTGGGGGAGAGCAGCCCAGGCAGGGGCTATCCGCGGAAGGAGCTCAGCATTCAAGAAATACTCAGAAGCCAGTGCGGCTGTGCTGTAGCTGCAAGAGAGCACGGCCTGTGGTCAAGACAGGGAGCTGGGCAGCAGCCAGGCCGCACAGGGCTTCCTGCACCCGTGGGAAGAGGTCTGGACTGTAGTGTACAGAAATCTGACATGTATTTTTAAAAGGTGCGTCCAGCTGCTTGTGGAACATGAAATCGGGGAAGAAAGCAAGAGCGTGTGAGACAGTTAGGAGGCCATTAAAATAGTTCAGTGGGTCCGGGGATACTGCGCAGGCCCCCAGAGTGGTAGAGTGGATGGGGGAGAAGTCGGAGACCCTACCTTCTGGATTCTTCCATATTAAGGCTCTGTGAGTCTGTACGATAGGTGACAGTCAAGAGGTCGTGTTTCTCTTCCAGTCGGTCATCTGTGTACATTCTCAAGGCTTCCCTGGTGGTTTTCCTCTAGCAACACTATCCTAGAAGTTGCACAACCAGTGAGCAACAGGGAAATGTGTTCATGTTTTGTGTTGAAGTGACTTAGCCCAAAATGTTGTGGATAGAAACACTAGAATAGAGAACACTGAGAGAAAAAAATAATTGTGTCATGTTGTGATCCTAAAATTGTTATAAATCGTGGCAGTTTCCAGCACATGGGGGAATGTCAAACAATACTCAAGAAATCAAATTTTTGAGAATGAATAAGAACTTTTTATGATAAAGTTAAAGTCATCAAAACACCACCAGAACCAAATGGAGAGAACTGCTCTGTGTAACTTCAACTTTGACAGACTCAAGAGTGAAAACTATGAGAATATTAAACCTCAGTAAATATGTGCAGAAGCTAAATTGCATACATCTGAAAGTCCAGTTTCTCTTTTCCTTCATGATAAACTGAAGACGTAAATCCAATCCTTAAACATAGAGTAAAAGCAGGATTCTATCACTACAAATAGATTCACCAAGATTAAAAGGACACAAGACTAAAGATTTTCATGAATTATATAAACTGCCTTCCAATAATTTATACTTGGAGAAAATGTACACAGAGAGTTTGTAGCTATTCCAGTCATTCGAATTGTTTGCTAGGACCGAGTACAATTGATTCTAGTCCTATGGAATAAAAATAAAAAATATATTACCACAATGAAAGGATTAAGCATGTACTTAAAATCAGCTTTATTTGAAGTGTTGACAGCATTATTGCTGAATGTATAGGAGCATATAGGGTGGGGGAGGGGGTGAATGCACACACATGTGCATGGAAAGAAACCACAAATGCTTTTCCTGTTGCACATAAAATCCATGCATAGGTAGATTTGCAAAACAGCATGTGCAAATGCTTACAATTACTGTGAATATTTCTTCCCATCAAGTGACATTAGACTGACTTCAAAAAAATAATTCACACCATTTTCAGAACAGCATTATTTTACATCAACCTGGAGAGTGGAAATATATTCTAAAGTTAATGATGCATCCTGGTTTCTTTTTTTCACATATTTATTTCTCTTCAATTTAGGGAGTTTGAAACGTAGGTTGCCCCCACGTTCTCTGGGAAGAGCAGCCATTATTCTGACAGCACTTAGTGTTTACAGTATATAATTTGCAACGTGCACCGGAAAGTTCCCAGGCCTGATGCTGTTTCTCACTTAACTTCTGTAATAATTCTGCACTCTAACTGAAGAGAAATGCTCAGCATCTCATGGCTGCTGAGAGCCATCCTTGTGCCGCTCGTGTACGCATGGTCAGAATATCAAGGGTCCTTGGGCCCCAGGAGATTTGAAGAGCCAAATACTACCAGGTACTTGAGAGTCACAGTCATTCCCAGGGCATGTGTGAACACTTGCATGGTCCTCCTCATGGCTGCTGATGCCTTTCCACCTGCAGATGCACCCGGCTGTGCTTTCGGCAGGTGCGCTGTCACCTTTAGGCAAGGGAGTGGGGTGGTTAATACCTGGTGCTACAGTCAGACTGCCCGGATTGAGGACTGTCGCCACCATTCATTAGCTGCATGACCTTAAGGAAGTTACACAGCTTCTCTGGGCCTCAGTTTCCTTAGCTGAAAAGAGAGGATAATTTTAATACCTGTGTCCTGGGGTTGCTCTGACAGTTAAATGAATAAGTGTAAGTGCTTAGAACAGTGCAGGCTCAACGTAAGCACCAAATACGTCATTGTTGCTGTCTAAGCCACCATCCCTGCTAGGAATTATCTTTCCCTTCCATCAGCCCCCTCCTCTCAGCACACAGGCTCTCAGTGCCCTCAGCCATTAGGGCCTCCCACTCATCAAAGCTGCTAAATCTGGGTGGCAGGGAAGCATCTCTGAGGGCAGCTCCCTGGCCCCACATCTGAGCTGGGAGCACAGCCTTCCCTGTCAGCCATTGGTGGCAGCCTGCAGCAGCCAGGGAGGCTATCCGAGCAGGGGCAGCCACATCAGTCCCCCCGAGCGAGCCTTTACTGAGGCTGCAAGCTTGAAGTGTCCCCAGAATTCACTAGCCAATAAACTAGAGAAGCCCTGCAAAACACCAAATGGCAGACTTGAAGCTGTGCCTCTTAGAATCTCCTGCCAATGTTGTATCTCCATTGAATATACCAGAGAAGAGAAAAGGGATGCAGAAGCCAAACACAAACTTCCCCACCCTGCAGAGGAGCATTACCTCCTGCAGCATCTTAATCCAAGCAGCAACTTTCCCAGGGAGGCCAGATGTTTAACCAGCTGAAAACTTGGGAAGTGGAATGCCTGGCTTACTTAATTTATTGCGTTTAGTGGAGCTCTTAACCAAAGACTTTCGTTTCTTTTTTCAAAATATTATTTCCCCCCAAAACAAAGAAGAAATGTCTTTGTATCAGTTAATGTACTTAAGGAGCACATTGCTTCCTTCCAAAGCCTGTGACCCAGGAGGTCAAATATTGCTTGGCAGGACACAGGTCTTAGAAGCCTTCTATCTGAGGTACAGGAATATCATTCTTGATTCAAAGTGAGAGTAGACAAGCTTCCTGAGCATTTTTGGCCCATTTTCAAGAATATTAAATACTTTTTTCAGACCTTAAAACTGGACCCAGAAGCAGAGGCTGGGCCTTTCTGCAGGAGGAGGGTGGGTGTGAAGTAGGCACCAAACACTGGGGTAAGTGAGAAGGGATGTGAAATGACTGAATGGAGACTGGGGCTGGGAGGAGGATTCAGTGATGATTCCAGATGTGGGGTGTTGGATGGGGGGCTCTTACCTGTCCGGAGGGCTGAGTGGTGGACAGAAACTGCTGCCGGCCACCTGAGTGGCTGGTGAGGGCTGGGGCCTTAGGAACACCCCCTCAGCAGGCTGTAGCCCCCATCCTAGGAAGGGGATTGGAGAGCAGGAGCCCTTTCCCCGCACCCTTCTGGCCGCTGGCCACTGGTTGTACCTTGTACCTCAGAGGGCTCTGCATGACCTTCAACCATTCCTAGCCTGCAGAAGAGCAAAAAAAGGGGAAAAAATGATCCAGGCACCTCACCGGCAGGCACCCTGCTGGCTCCGTAATCTTTCATGTCTGTGCTAGGACTGAAAAGTCTGTTTCCAGGTGTGTGCTGTCCTGGCACAGGCTGGAGTGCAGACTTGCTCCCTGTTGATTTTCCGCAGGCCTGCTGCGATCCGATGCTGCAGGAAGGAGTTAGTCACCTTGATACAATGCCCTGGTGACTTTCTCAAATGCTAATGTCCATAGGCTCTGGAGATTCAGTTATTCTAGAGATCCAAAAGCCTATCCAATAAGGCTTTTATGACATTTTTAAGCATACATCTCTAAAGAGGATTAAATAAATGTGAAAAGGCAGGAAGCAGGTTAGGATTTTCCCACCAAAACTCACCCCACTGACCATGCAGCCCCTGGATAGTCATTTGAACTTGGTACAAATTAAAATCAAATGCCAAGGTTTCTACAGTCTTGCCCTAATCCAGGAGATTTAAACTAAATGGAAAGTGCCCTCCGCGAGCTCGAGCCTCACTCCAGCTTACCAGCTGACTACAGTGTCCCTTGAGCAAGTCAGGGGCCTTCCTGTGTCCTTCCTCACCTGAAATATGAGGGGAGTTAGCCTGTGCAGCCTCTCCCAGCTCTCGGTCATACTGTGCCATGGGTCAGCAGGGAAATGAGGTGTTTGGTTAATTTTGTCTCTGTGTGAAGAGCCTGAAAGCTTGGATCATCTTTTTCATTGGCTTAGGCATCACTTTAAACTTTTGTAACCTTCATTTTTTATTATAGTTCGAAGGCATCTCCTTCTCTTCTGTCCATCTCAACCTCTGTGGAGGGGTGACCTGAAACAAGCACTTAAGTCCACTAAACCAGCTCCCTTCGAGGGCAATTTAAGGCAACATCTCCCTCCCTTTTTCACTCTGTGGCACACATAAAATAACAACATCTGTATAACACATGGAGGTAAAAGGAATCAAGGCTGCTGGAGGCAAAAGGCAGCCTCCCAGGGGGCTCTGCCCCAACCTCTTCCTACCATCCTCAAAAGCCAGTCACTCTCATGGACCACCTGTACCCTGGCACACTTCTTCCAACAAACGGCCCAGGCTACAAAGTCCCGCCCCAAACTGAAGTCTCTGCCTACCAGCAGCGAACAAGCACCTCTTTTCACATTTCGTTGGTTTGGGTTGTGGATTTTCATCAGTCTCTGTATGGAGGTTTGTTCATTGATCACCTGAAAAGCATGGGTATTTGGTGCCACTGGTGCTCATGCAGAGGACCTTGACCTTCTCTAAATCATTGTAAACTTTGACTAATCAATGCTCCATCCTCGAAAGTCACTCCTGGAAAATTACTGAAGTCGTACCCGTGCAGTTGAACGTGGGATTTAGAAAGCGAGTCCCATTTCTCTATTTCTCATGGGTTTGCAAAAGCAAGTTTGCTTTCAGAGTTCTTACCCAGCTTCATAACATGTCCTGCTGTATCCCCCAGCCCTTGAAGGAACCTCTGCTCTGGACTCCTTCAACGACACAATGCTTTTGCCGAATTTTATGCTGAGAGCAGCTCACACAGGAGGCATGGTGGTATCACTCACACATTAGTGTTCATGCTTCTATGGCAGAAGAAAAGCAGGGGGGTGGGGGATGCTATGTAAAATGACAGTGTTTCCCATAATATCTGACTTATAAATATAACTCATGAAACCATAAGATAAGCAAATGTCCTCATAATCTTCTGGAAAATCTACATATACAAAAAAGGTGAGACTGCGGTCATAGTCAGCACTGACATATGTATGTATAAATCAAATCAGTCTTTTCACATTTCTTAGTGTGATTCACTTTCTGCTTCAAGAGATTACTCAGGGCAGCAGGTAGGGTAGGAGTCAAGAGTAGTTGCTAATGATGCAAAGTGTGTCAAGAAAGGCACCACTTTCTACGTACATTCCAGTCTTCCTATAACGATCATAGCACCTCTGATAAAAATATTTTTAAGGTAAAGTTTAAACATGCCTCTCTTACATCCAAGTCCCTCGGTAATGTTGATACAGCCACTTTTTACCAATGGCTTTGCAGAGTTCCAGTCCATCAAAGCTGGGTTCATTCCTTACCCCTGAAGATCTCTTGGGCTTTCCTGTCCCAGTGTCCATGTTTTACCTGCCACCACTTGGAATGCCTCCTCTTATCCAATAATAAATGTCATCAGGCTTTCTCCCAGACACTGTGCTAAGAGTCTTAGGTTATATTTAATTTTCACAGCAACTCTGTAAAGTAGAGACCACTGTCCAAACAGTAAACATCTCCACAAGCAGCTCAGAAAGCTCTTAATCTGACCTATTAGTCTCAATAAGACTCTGCCTGACCCCTCAAGTGTTTTCTTTCTTACATGGACCTCTTATCTGTAAAGCCCTTAGTCATTAACTGCTAATGACTGCCCTTCTATTATTATGTCTGTTCTTACTATTATTGTCATCTTACTTTTCATGTGTTTATGTTTTGCTTCCCCTAAATAAAGTACGTGTAAGTTCCTTAAGGGCAAGAAATGATGACATGTCTTAAAATCCCTCAGAGTTTCTGGGAGCATGCATTTCAAGGATTTTCCAGGTAACTGATGTTGATAGGATTGGATTGGATCCTCATGTAGTGAGCCAGCACTGTCCTAATCAAAAGTGTGAATTTGCCCTGCTCTAACTTTCCCTGCACCTAAACATAGCTGTTCCAGCCCTTAAAGGCAGCAAGACAGATCTCTGGGAATGGGCAAAGTAGCAGAGGATCACTTGCAGGGAGGAGTGTACACAATTGGCTCCTTGCCCAGCTTGAGAAATCGCTCTGTAATACAGTGGAACTTGAATAATGTCCCAGAATACAGATCTCCCATCAGCTGATTCTCAGCCTGAGTAAATGATTCAATAGCCAGCTCAGGGCCTGGTGAAGTTTAGATGGGAGAGCCTCTAAGAAAGCAGGCTCAGGGGAGCTGTTCTCTGAGCCTCTGGGCAGCCCCTCCAGTTGTAAGCATCTGAGTTACAAAGTCCTTGTCCTCTGAATGGCCAGGCTGCCAGCTTGGTATGCACTCTGATTCACCTCATCCTGGCACTGATTGTTCCTGGAATCACCATCCATCTGTGTGAGCACCACTTCAGTGATAATTATATTATCCTAAACAGGATTTGGATGGATTTCCTAGCTCCTTAGAAAAAAAGTATTACTTTATTTATTCATTTCACAGTCCTCATAAACAAAGCATCCCATTTCAGTTTCAAGTAAACAACTTCTGAATCACATTACTTCTTTATAGTGTTGTCGGGCAGCTGCATCTAATTACTATATTACTAATTACTATATTACTAATTACTATAAAATATGTTAGGAATCTTACCTCCTAACTCCCTGGTTTTTTAAATGGAACCTAAGCCTTAAGATGGAGTCCCTCCTGTTCTTACTATCCTGTTTACATCTCAGCATTTTTCATCACAGGCAGGAAAAGTTAATCTTTCCCCCATCCCTGCCCTACCTCACGCCTAGTAAGCAAGTGAGCAAACAAACAAAAAAAAGATTTTGCATCAAACTCTGAGGACTCTGATATCTGAACACTGAAGCATTACTAACTAAAATGAAAAGACGACATTTCACTCTCTTAGCACTAACAAAAGCATTAAATTGTAAGAATAAGTCTGCAGAGAAGCACTATCATTCTTATTTATTCTCAAGAGGAGAAATGCAACCTATCAAAAAAAAGTCTGTGAGTGCTCACAGAGCATTTTTAAAAATTCTAGACCATTTTTCTTATTGTTTGAATGGGACTCATGAATCACAAATTTCCCCACAAGGGAATCATTTGTCAGGAAGGTTTTTATTATTGTGTTCAAAGAATCTCTCCAGGAAGCAGCAAAAGGTGGATATGTGGACGTCTTCTTACCTTTAGCTATTCAGTTGTCTTAAAAGCTCGTAAATGGACCATCAGCAGCTGTTTCTCCAGGCTTCTGTCCTACAGCTCCTTGTTATTCACCATCCATTACAGGAAAATTGCAACTGCAAAGAGTCCAAACTTCCTGTACAGGATCGCCCTCTGACAGTGGAAAATGCCCATCACTCTCCCTTGGGGTTCAAACGCATTCTGAGCCTTCAGGCCCCTTTGCAGAAGACACATTTTCTTCAGCAGGCCCTTATGTTGGATTAAATTTTCTGTAATTTTATTTTTCTTCTATTTTCCCAACAACCAACCACATAAGAAAAGCCAGTTCTGTATATACAGCCATTTTAGAAGCATGTTGTTAAGTGGGCAAAGTACTGTTATTTATTACCATTTTCCAACTATGTTAAAAGAATGTCATACAGGCATTTTTTTTCCCATTTGGACTGAGATGACAGCATTTCTTTTTTTGATTCCCAGCTTTTACCAGGGACTCAGAGAGTACCTCTATCGAAACTCTCTCCTACCATACCAAATCCCAGTAAAAACTCTTGTTTGTCCACTTGGCCACGAATAATTTTGCAATTTAAGCTGGGTTTGTTCCCACCCAAACCATCGTCAGTATTTGGTTAGAATCCTTTCTATGAATGAATCAGTAAGCCTTTTTGGGGTGATGATCACTAGGCAGTCCTAAGGTGTACACAGTACCAAAGAAAATGCACCAAATGGGGGGCCCGCTATTGGCATTTTCATTTTCCAGTCTGATCTCTTCCAGATCTTATTTCTGTGTTAGCCAGGCCAGGGTTTGCTCCTCAAACATGCCCAGATGTTGGGCACCTGAAGAACCCATCTGCTCTCAAAAGTGAAGTGCCCAAAACTTTCTGTTCAGAGGCTGTTCACCATAAAGATGTATATTTCCATTCATCATGAGAAGAGGTCTTCCAGAAAGCAAGGAAGAACAAACATATCATTTAAAAGGTTTTCTGACACAGATATGTTGAGAAAACATGAAGTAGAGGAATATTCCAACTTAGAAATCTTCATTCAAGTGTTTTTTACACCTGCTAGATAAACTGCAAGATGAAAAAGGCCTCGCATTCTTGTGGGCACCTGACAAAATTAAAATACAATGAAACCTGGTTGCCAGCTGTCTTCATCAGTTCAGGCTTCTGTAATGGAATACCAGGCTCCCACCTCCTGTAATACCATCACATCAGGAATTAGGTTTTAGGGTATGAATCTGGGGAGAACACAAACCTCTGGTCCACAGCTTCAAGTTACACACTGATATTGTTGCTGCCTGGTGCTAAGAGGCCAAGAGAGGGCTGGCAGGCATGCTCTCAGCTTCAGGCAGCATGTCTGATCACAAGCCTTAAAGCAGGCTTCCAGATACCTGACTTCTTATCCTGGCAGAATGTGTACACAACTGCATTTCCACTCTTTGGAGAGTCCAAGGCAAGCTGTGACCCAAACAGGCCTTCAATATATAAAACTTGGATGCATCAGGCCCTCCTGACTGCCACGTCTAATGCCTTAGTTGAGGTTCCAGATTAGCATTGTGCAGTAAAACTTTCTGTGATGATGGCAATGTTCTAATCTGCACTATACAATACTATTGCCAGTAGCCACGTGGGGCTGTGAAGCACTTTGAAATGAAGTGTAGCTGAGGAATTAAAATGTTAATTCTTTCATTTCAATTGAGATAACCACATGCAGCTAGCAGGGACCTAGCTGACCTGCCCAGCCCGGAGCACTGTGGTGGCCTTTAGAGGCCTCCCTACCTCTAGCATTCTTCCCACCTTCCATCCTGCAGTCTATCCTTCGTACTGTCCCCACAGTACTGTTTCTAGAACAACTAGTCTTATGACATCACTTAACTTTCCTAACCTATTAGTGACTTCTCACATGACTTCAAAATGAATTCCAAACCCCCTGACATAACTGGTAAGACCTTTCACTGTCTCCCTTCTCACCTGTACCCCATGTCCAACTGTTTGTGCTCAGTGCACTTGCATACTCACAATATATGCTGTGCTGATCCACAGATCAGTGCCTTTGCAAGTCACATCATCTTTGCCTAGCTGGGAAAGTCCTGTTCGTCTTTTAAAATGCAGGTGAGGCAGCCTTTCTTCTCTAGAGGCTCCGTTGACCCCTCCTCTCTTTCTCCTACTTATTCAACATCAGATTTTTTGTAATTACCTCTATTTCTAGCCAAACCTTCTCTTTATCTCCCCCTGCATTTTTGCTTTTTCTCCCAGTTTTGAGGTTTAATATATATATATAATAAATTTTACCCTTTTTAGTCAGTAATCTATGGGTTTTGACAAACGTGTTGATCACTGTGATGACTGCCACAGCGAGGTCAGCTCCCCACCTACCCCAGCCCTGGCAGCCACAGATTTATTTCTTGCTCTGTAGTTTTGGCCTTTCCTGTACAAGTAGAATCATACAATACATGGCCTTTGAGTCTGGTTTCTTCCACGTAACCTGTACTGGCATTTTAGATTCATCCATCTTGCTGCATGTATCAAGATTGGTTCCTTTTTAATTGCTGAATAGTATTCCATTGTGTAGGTATACCATGGTTTGTTTATCCCTTCCCTCTTAGAAGGATATTCAGGTTATTTCCTGTTTTTTGATGAATATGAATAGAGCTCCTGTGAACCTTTTCATACAGGTTTTTGTATGGAAATGGGCTTTCATTTCACTTGGGTAAATACCTAGGAGTGGGATTGCTGGTTCATGTTGTGTCGGTTCCAGAGTGGCTGTACGACTTACTCTTCTCCTGCATGAGAGTCCAGGTGCTCCATATCCTTTTGAATACTTGTTATTTCCAGGCTTTGTTGTTATTTTTTAAATTTTAGTCTTTCCAATAGGTGTGTAGTGGTATCAAATTTGGGTTTTAATTTGCATTTCTTTTCTAAAGAAAATTTTGAGGGTGTTGAGGATCTTTTCATGTGCTTTTTTGCCATCCTTATATCTTATTTGGTGACATGCTTTTTCACTTTTGGTCTCTTCTCTCTAGAATGTACTTGGTATTTCACTGCAGACAACAAAACACATTTTGAGGCTCTATAGCCTTTTTCATGTCTCATGTTAGAGTAATCAGACTCATTTTATGATCATGATCTCCAGTGAAAGTATTATGGATACATGTCTGCTTAGTAAAAATGAAAACATATATAGTTACTTTAAAGTACATGGAGTGAGAGAAAATACAAGCAGAAATCCAAATGAAGTTTACATGCACAATATTTGGATAAGAAAAGTAAGGATAAAAAAGAAAAACTATATGCAGTGATGACCTCACTTTGCAAATAAGGAAACTCGGACATGATTTATTTGGCCACTCAGAGGTCACACTGAAAGCTGTTTTCAAAGTTAATACATGATCAAGATCTTACAGCTCCTGAACGCTTTTCTTGGAGGCCTTTTCATAGTAAGCTTTATCCAGTCATGCAAAATTGCATTATTTCAAGTTAAAACATGATGTACTGTGTTAGTAGAACTTTGGCTTCCATGCGACACTGAAGAGCCAATGAATATTCACATAATCTTACGGATAACATATTGAAAAGGACAGCTGGCTCAGGAGGAATCATTTGCCTGGGTTGGTATCTGTTTCTGTTTACATTAAGAAAATATTACAAGAATTTATTATCTCCTGGAGAGCTTCGGGGAATACAATGAAAAGCTGATACTGCATCTGATAGCTTTTGACATTTACCTATTGTAACAGGGAAACTGTGTGAAGCTAGCCAAGTGACTTTTTACAAAACACAATTTCAGAAGCTATAAAAGAAAAAAGAAGATGGCAGAGATAGAATATAGTGCATCTGTAAAAATGAGAAACATGACTTGTCAGCAACACCTTGTAACTATCAACCATTTCTGCTGGGCCTGTTGAGAAATTACTGACAGCCAAGTGCATCAATGGGTGTGAAGTCTCTAAAGGCAGTCAAGAGATACAGAGGAAGGAAAGAAAGTGTGGTTTTATTGAGCATTTTTAACCAAATACCTGGGATTGATGAAATGTAATTTTATGACATTGCCTGAACTCGTGAAGTAAAAATCAGTTGTCTTATGTTTTTATGTCAGGACTATAGGAAACAACAGGACTTGAAGTTTGGGTACATAAATTATTGATGATTTTTTTTTCCAAAGAGATACCAAATCTAGATCTGCTATAGCAAAATATTGATCTCAAAAGCAGATCTAAATTTATAGAAGATACTTCCAATATTTACTTAATGGTGGTAACATGATAAGATGCTTATCTCCTCCCATATCTTAGATACCAATAAAATGGTAGTACATGAAGAAGAAATGAATGGGCATGAGTGAGGAAGATACCGTGAAGACAAAAAACTGGCAACTTACATTGCAGGACAGAGGAAACAAAAAACGGAAATAGATAACACAGATCTGCTCATTTCTTTAGAAACTCAGAGCAGCTGAGAACTTAAAAACTTGGCATACACCATCCATGATCACCAAACGTGAAAGTTTTATTTTCAAAATAGAAAAACAAGCAAATAAACAATAATGAAAGTATAGTAGAAGACATGGAGGTAATTCAGGGAGATAAGCTTCAAAAACTTCTCACTTATGTGCATAGAGAGATCTGAGAAGGCATGACCATCATAAAATAAACATAGAATGCTATCAAATAGAATGATATTGGTAAAAGAAAGGATTCTTAGAAATTGAAAATGTCATGACTGAAATTAAAAATTCAATAGGAGGATTGAAAGGTAGAGTAATGGAAATCTCACATGAAGTAGCAAAATAGAAACAGCAAGTGTGAGAGAATAGGTGAACTAACCGATCAAGCCAGGGAGCCAATATCTAACTTGTAAGAGTTTCCAAAGAGGAGACCAGAGAAACAAAATGGAAATCATCAAAGAAATACTGTAATAGAAGCTCCCAAACCACAACTGAAAGAATTGAGGCTTAATACTGAAAAGAACCACACTGTGCTGCATCACTGCAAAACTTTACAACACAAAATAGACAGGGACAAACTTAAACATATCCAAAAGGAAAAGGGAAAATAAATAGATAATATACTGGAACAGAAGTCCTAAAACAAGAAAGACCTGTCATAGCCACACTGGATGTTAGAAGACAATGGAGCAATGCCTGCAAGTTTCTGAGGGAAAAATGATGTTCCAGTCTATAATTTCATACAATCCAAAATTCTGACCTAGAATTCAATCCAATGAGGAGGTAAAAGCAAAGACATTTTTCAAACATTAAATACAGAAAAATGACTCTCTCCCATACACATTTTCTTAGGAAGATCTTACAGGATGTGCTCCAGCCAAAATGAGAAAGTGAATCAAAAAAGATGACCCAGCGTTTACGGAACCATGCATTCTACCTTGGAGTGTATCAGGAATCCTCTGAATAGCACTGAGCAGCAGACTTAAGGATGACCCACCTACCTTTCCATCAGGCTCTGCTGAATCAATGAGCCGAGCATCTCTGGGGGGAACATGAAGGATAAACAGACAGCATATTGTGGAAGTGGGGGCAGGAGGGAGTGACATAATTAGAAACATCTAATCAGGGTGGGAACAGAGGAAAACTAAGAAGAAAAATGAAATCATAAAACACTACAGTGAGCAATATTTACATGGCACAACTATAAACAGTGATACCTGGTTTAACTAAAAACAGTGATGAAACTATAGTGCAACAAGGAGAGGAGGTGGGTGCAGGGTGAGAATGTCAAACCATCTATCATAATAGGAAGTCAATAGATCTTTGACTCAAGTAGACATATGGAGAAATAGCCATATAAGAATATAATTTAGATATGTGAAGAAGAAACAGCTGGAGATTTAAAGTGTTGGTCTTTGGACCACAGAACTGGAGAAGATAAGAAAGATTAGGGCAAAAGACTAGGGTTTCCCATTATGAGAATTTTGGTTGTCTTTTATTTTTTTATTTTGTGCATTATTACTTTGATTAAAGTGTTTCAAGTATAAGAGATTTTCAGTCATTAGAAGATAGTACAATTATTCTGTTTACTTTTTTCCTTGAATTTTGAAAATACACAATTTTGTAGAGTAATCCAGTATGCTCTGATAATAATCTAATAAACCCTTCATAATAAATTATAAATAAAAGGAAGCTCTTATTCAGGAATGAAATGTGCCATTATAAACGTGAACGACCAACCTTTTGAAAGGTATATGTGCATGTTTGGGGTGGGAGTATAATACCACATCTCAATCCTGTGATTGTTTGTATAAAAGAGTAAACAACTTGTTTTTCTGCTTTACAGGGAAGAAACCCTCTATCACATTTAATATCAATAGCTCTTGAAACTTTTTCCATTATTACTGAGTCAGGTTGTTCAGTTCATTTAAGCAAAGTTGCTAAAAGCTATACAACTTTACTCACTACAAGTACTCAAGTACAGGAGTGCAGAATTTTGCCTTCTGCTGCTTGCCTAGAGAATGCTGTGTTGCTAATTTTACTGAATGATGGAAATGTGTGTCCTTTTCAGGGTCTTTGGGAGAAAATACGAGCAAGAAAGATGCTAAATAGGGTTGATATTTGATGTAGGGGACCAGATTTTCTATAGCAACTTTCAT
Source organism: Manis javanica (assembly GCF_040802235.1). Taxonomy (NCBI): domain Eukaryota; kingdom Metazoa; phylum Chordata; class Mammalia; order Pholidota; family Manidae; genus Manis; species Manis javanica. Next base: position 85,326,980 of record NC_133161.1, read on the forward strand.
ACCAAAATAGGTCTAAAAGAATGTCGCAGCTACCTAGAAATTAGCAAGGCAAAAGATGACTTCTTGGGATGTACAAGAAAACGAGATATACCTCTACAAAAGAAAAGGCTTAAGAACCTAGAAATGGAACCATTTTTCCATTCCCTCTGCTCAGCTACCCATTCCCCACAGGCACACCCTTCTGGCCAACTACAGATTTGAAGATCACAACTATTCTGAAGTTTCTTTGGTTCATGCCCCTCTAATGTCTAGATATTTTGTCAGATCATGAAAGTATCAAAAGAGTATACAAACTCCTTGAAATATGGGTGGTATATATTAAAGTCTGTTTAAAAAAAAGATAAAGAAGAATATTTGCTTTGTAGATGATTCAATAATGAGTGATGTATTACTGAAGAATCATTTCCCAACAGAGTAAGAGAATGAAGGTAATTTTTAGACCTCTGGAATCAATATGTGGAGAGTCAGGGACCTTTAAGAATATATTTAGCAGAAATTAGTTGGACTTCCTCTTCTAGTGCTGCACATGGGAATGAGAAAGGGCAGCCACAAGAGAAAGGGATTGTTTCTGCTCCTTTCCTACCACTCCTGTGTGATCATTTCCCTTGGCAGCTGTACCATATTTCCTATATATCTTCCATTGTAGACACTAAAAACAACGGGATGATGCAAGGAGCAAATGTATTATGGATGGCTCTACATAAAATCAACTACATAATTTTCAGGGCCCAGTGCAAAATGAAATTGTGGGGTCCTTGATCAAACCTTACAAATGTCAGATGGTGGCAGCAGACCATTATGCCAAACACAGGGCCCTCTGGGACTGCGCAGGGCACACACCAATGATACCAGCCCTGTGTCTACAAGCCCAGCAAATTTTTCTAAACAGTACAACCATTTTAACTCAGCTTCACGTTCCAGGACAGAACAGTGGAGTTATAGCTAATTATAATTCTTAATGCAATGAGATTTCTTTCGATTACCACTTCACTCTTGGTACTTAGCTATGAGAGTTTTTTTAATTGGTTCAAAATAAAAGCATACATGGTAAGACATGGCTGACAAGTGTTTCCTTCTCTCCAGCCATATAGTCAATACTTTCTCTACAATGCTTTCTGCCCTTGAAAACATGAGTTTAGCTGGGCTCCCAAGTTGCCAGGAATGGTCCCCTCCTCCTGTTCTCCTGTCTGAGCATCTGCTTATTACCAACTGCAGGGTAACTAAACTGTTCAGCCACAGGGAATGACTCACGGGTACTGGGAGAAGAAAGTGCATTTTGGGAATATGCAGTCCTTAAAACACCAGCTGCTTGATTTGAGGTCTTGCAATTCACTTGGCTATATTTCAGGGAAGACGTTTTCATTTTTGGAAAGCAAATTTCACAGACTCCTAGAAGAAAACAAGTCATGCTGTCTGCTTTTTCTTAATTTTACCAAAAAAAAAAATTAAATACCAAACACATGTTTTTCCCACATCTTCGCCCCTTGATGACTGAGAAAATCTCTTTCAAAGGACACTGTCACACTCCCGAAAGGAACATTTAGCTGAATGGATTAATTACAGTAGAAGATGCTCATTCAGGTCTTCTAAGAAGGAGAGATGGAAAATAAGCAAGATTAATACTAGGCTCCAGTTTCTGAAGGCAGAAAAACAGGATTCTTCACCATTTATTAAAGAAATAGGAATGCTCTGTGACCATTACTCTTCTCTTCCTCCTCTGTATTCAATGTCCATCTAGAAGAGTCGGGCAAAGGCAGCGCCCCAGGGATCTCAGATAGGGGAGCGGCAATTCCAAGAGGAAGAGGGACTCTGCCTACCGGGCATCTCTCCTTGTCCCCCTACATGGGTCTGATAGGGCTCTCTTTACCACCAGGAAGTTTCCATTAAGGGATCTGCCACTCAGCCAAGGGGCACAGTGCTCCCTCACCCCCAGAATCACTTTCTTTTCCTTACCATTCTCCAGGCCCACACTTGGGCTCAGTTACGCACCCCTTCTCTCTACTCTTGTTGCATGTTACTTTTACCAAAGATTTGCCATTTGTGTTTTAAGTGTTTTTATATGATTAACCCTGGCCTCCCCAACTAGACAGTGAGCTTCTGGAGGGCAAACACCATGGGTTTTCTTATTGTGGTCTGCCACACTGGACCTAACACTGTGCCTGTGACTAAGGAGATGATAAGCAGAAAAGTGTTATCTGTTGGAGTAATGGATCCCCCTGCCCCAACCACCATTCTAAAACTGGACAGTGAATCATTTTCACAGAATATTTTAAGAAAAACAACTGGATTCACCCAATTGGAAAAAGAAAAAAAAAAGAAAGCACACTTCTTTTCATATCAGCTCATAGATTCTAAAGCCAAACTAATTTCCCTTGCCTCTTTACACTAGTGACATGTTGTTTAACCTTCACAAATTAATGGAATTGTGAGCTAATGAGAGTTTATGCTATTGATTGCCTTTGAAGTATTTATTCGTGTCACACTCATTTCAGAACCTTCTTGCTTGTGAATTTGATTTGAGTCATGCAGAATCCACTTTCCTTGTCTAATGCTTTACAGGATAGATTAGCAAGGAGATAATTAAATGTAAACATGGGTCACAGGCTTTTCCTTCTCCAAAATGAAAAACATGGAACAACAAGGAAATATGGGGGGGAAATGGGTGGAGAGATTTACTACCCCTTCCATTAGGTACAGCCAGAAATTTCAGGAAGAGTCTATCACTAAAGCAAGAAAAGTCCTCCAGACAACCACCTCATCTTCTTTATGGAAATTGCCCCAAAGTAGAACTCAAAAGAAGCTCATTGCCTGACCAGTGGCTGAAGGAGCCTGGATAGACCACACAACCAGCAAGAGAAAAGGACCATTGCTTCCTAAAGAGTATAGCTAGAGACCCAAAGAAACCAGGCCTTCAGAATGGTCTTGGCCTGCAGTCCAACTGATTGTCTGAATACTCCTACTGAAATACATGTGCTCTGTTGCACCGTGCCAAGAGAGTTGGTTCATCTACAGGAAAAAATAAAATTGCTGTATAAATGTACACTAGTGTTTTAACCAGAAAGAAAGAAAAGGTGGATTTCTTTTTCCATGATTTATGTGATTGGCAATTAAAGAGAAATTTCTAACTAGCAATAGAGTTTCTCCCTCCCACGTCAGTATGTCCAAGCACCATGACATATTGCAACTTTTCCCAAATAATCTCGGTATCCTAAGCACACTGTGTCAAGACCGATCCTAAGACTTGATTTATTTTGCTTCCAGATGATGTCTGGAAGGCATGCTGTCTAAGTGGACTACACTCTGGCAGTTACCTTACTCATCAATTCTCAGAGAATTAATGAGCACCATTTATCCCAATAACAGAAACCAAGGTCAAGGCCTCTTCCATGCTCTGTAATTCCATTAGCCATGCACTAGAAAGCATGTAGGTCATAAACTCTGTAGACCTAATAACTGAGCAAATGGGACTGCATCTTCTTTTCAGAGAGCATCCCCTCTGAGCGCCCCCTTTGTTGATGATTTGTTATACGTCAACATTCAATGTACTTACGTATGTAGGGGAAATGCTGGTACAGGAAAATGAAGCTGTCTTCAGCTGCCAAGAATCTCAAGTACATACTGTTTTTATTAAAGTAAATGCCAATAGAAAACAATTTTAATGGAACTATGGCTAGTACCTCCAATTACTGGACATACGTTTTCAAATTGTATACTCACTCATTTTCGGTAAGCCACTCAATCATTCGATGTGGCTACCATAGAATTTATTTTAGTTTTCATTCTTTTATTTTGTTTTTTATTCTCTTATTTTAGTTTTTTATTCTTCCTACCTTAATAAAGTGAAAATGGCCTTGAAAGTAAGAGTTATCATCATAAGCAAATAAATCTGTTTAACATGAAACATTCATCTTGAAATCCCAAGCCATGTGCTTTTCTAAGCTAAGGCTCATTTGCTTCACTCTTCATAATTCCAGTTGCTGCCAATGTGCCTCATATCAAAAAAAAAAGAAGGGAGTAACCCCAAGACTTAAAGCCATAGGCGTAGGTTTGAATTGTAGCTTTGCAACTTATTTGTTTTCTTCCCAGTAAAATGAGCATGATAATTACACTCTTACAGCTACTTCACACTGTCACTGTAAGGATTTAAAGTAATTGCTTGTAGCACAGTGCCTGGATATGAACAAATAATAACTTGTTTTTATTGTTGAACCATAAAGTGTGTATGTGTATGTGTGTGTATGAAATCTCTATTTTGAAATATGAAATATTTGGGGCTTTATGCCCAGTAGAATCTAAGTGATCCACAGTAATAGAGGGGAGCAGTGGCGTGAATAATTCAAAACATCCAAATATCATTTGGATGTGTTTTAAAGTATATTTTTAAATTTCATGTCAAATGTGTTTCTAATATCCAAGGAAATGACTTCAAATAAGGGAATGACACAATGATGTGAAGTCCTAACTAAAAGGGATCTAAGGAGCATCCCATTTCTGCTCTTCTCCCCTCTTTTTTCTCCCCTCTCCTCCTCACACCTTGCCTGCCACAAAGAGCTCCCTTCAAGGAAAGTTCCTGCCTCCCCCTGTCCTCTGGACGAGGGCCTGCTTAGAGGTAGGCTGAACTCCCAAAGAAAGGCATCAGGTGCTCATGAAAACGTGCCCATTCGGAGGGAAGAGACAGTAAAGTCAAAAGAGGCGGTGTGGCATATTGCCTACGAGCAAAGGCTCTGGAAGCCGGCAGGCTGGGATGTTAGAGCCTGGGTACTCTGTGGCCTTGGGCAAATTGCTAACCACATGACGCTACAGGGTCTTCTGCCATAAACTTGCAATGGTGATGCCATCAGGTATCTCACATGATTTGTTAAGGTTTGAATTTTGTGTATTTTAAGGTAGCTATAACAGTGTGTGTGTAAGGCTCAGTGTGGATAAGGAAGAGATCGGTAATATGCTAATTTGCCTTTGAATAATAAACTCTTACTTACAAGTTGGTGTTTTCCTACCAAAACCTACAACATTTTTTCTGTGAAACCAGAGAAAAGCAAACAGGATTCTTGGTCTCCTGTAGTGTCTCTGTAAACCCCTACAGCACATCTGTCTTTCCCAAATGAAGCTGTTCTCCTGTGTTGGTACAGAAGGAATAGTTCTCTGGCATAAGCAACCTCCCTTCTGCTTGAGCAGTACTACAGGTCTATCCCATGCAGGAGGTACACACAAGCACATACACACATCAAGAGTGTAGCAGAAGCATTGAAAAGATAGCAGTAATAAAAAGAATGAAAAAAAGGTTCATACTTATATATCAGTCCTTGCATGCCAAGCACTGTTCTAGTTTCTTTACATGTGATCACTCATTTAATTTCAAAATCGTCCTGTGAGGTCCATGGTAGTATTATCCCAATTTTACATTAAAAAAAGAAACTCAGAGAAGTCAGGTAACTTTCCAAAGATCACAGGACAGATAAGAGTATGCACATTATGGCCAAGGAGGCCGTGTCATTGACTGACTGTTCCAGAAGACTGCTGAACATGTGAGGGAGCACAGATAGAAGTGGAAGTCCATCCTATGTATGGGCCAAGACCAAACAACTTGCAACACCTAAATCATTTGTAAAAAATATGTAGATAAATTAGTTCTTCTTACATTTGTCCTTGCGAAGTAGCTCATCCTAAGACTCCAAGCTGAGCGTGTGTGCTTTGAGTCTGGCGTTCTTAATTAAGGCCATTAGTGCCTGTGGTAAAGTGTGTTTGAGCCTCCACGATGATGAGTCTCACTTCAGAGACGCAGGCTCAGCCAGTATTTTCATATGCTGTCTATAACCTTTCACAACAGAAATACAACTGGGGCACCAGCTCATTAACCCACTGATTGTCTTCCCTTCCCATGGTTAGTAGCCCATGTTCTACCTTTCACTGTAACACATACACAAGATTGAGAGTTCAAGGGGCAGACATCCCCGGAGCGAAATGAGCAGGGGCGAGTCTCTCTGCCCCTTGATGCTGATGAAAGCAGTGCCTGACTTCCACAGGGAGCAGCAAGACACAGGCATCAAGGGGTGACCTCCTGGCTGGGGTTCCCCGTCTTAGAGGGAGAAAAGAAAGGCAACACATTTCCAGACTGTAAGCTCCTTGAGGGAGGTTACAATGGCTGTGTACTGCTTATGTCTGACCCTGGAAAATAGTCATCCTGGTAGGCGCTCAAACATTTGTATTAAATAGAAGTCAACCTGCTAGAAAATCTATGTTCTCACATACGTGGCTCTCCCCACACAAATATAGAATGTACATATTCATTGTTTTAAAGAGACATATGCCATATTCATCAATTCCAGTACCCATTTTTTGTATTTTAATATTTCAAAAATTAGAGAGCAAATGACAGCCCATGGGGTATTACTGTTTTACTGGCAGAGTTGGGGTTTTTTTCTTGTGGTACATAAAATAAAGGTGTGCCACACCATCAATGGCTTCTTAGAGTTGATGAAATACCCTGTGTTTAGATAGAGCAAGATCTAAGCACCGTTTAATAAATTTAGTCAAAAAGAAGAGGTAAGATTTGAAAAAGCCATCAACTTGTAAACCAAAGCCTAGCAGATGAGTGGGAAGTTGGCCGTAACTTCTTCACCAGCGGCTGCAGTTCATGTTAGTAATGATTCCTTTCCTTTCCTGTCTTCTCTCAGTGAAGTAGAAAAGGGTAGAAATCACATTCCTGGCATTTATTGTATCCTTCTCAAACTGTGTGGTATGGTATCTAGAGAATAAGCTCTTTGGACACAGCATTTTAGGTCAATGGTTCTCAAAATGTTTAATGTGTTGGAATATCCTGAAAAGTTTCTTAAAACACCATGATCCTCACCTCCTGCCTGAACATTGTGATTTACAAGTCCAGGGTAAGGCCCAAAAACTTTATTTTTAATCCTAGCATGATTATGACGCATCCCAGTCCATGTGTTGGGGATTGGCCAGTCACTACAAAGGACTCAGATTTAGAAGTTCTGCATGGGACCATGTTTGATGGGAGTGTCTGTGATTTGAGAGGCAAATATACTGACAAAAGAAGGATTCTGACAACTGCATCCTGGGGGATGGGACTCAAAGACACAACATGTATTGTTAATCCCCTGATATCTATTTATTTTGGGTTGTTTTTTTTTTTTAGCTGTGCCACATAAAATTGGACGCATCATTGATGGGAGTCCTGCAGATCGCTGTGCAAAACTGAAAGTGGGAGACCGGATCCTAGCAGTGAATGGCCAGTCCATTGTCAGCATGCCGCACGCGGACATCGTGAAGCTCATCAAGGATGCAGGCCTGAGTGTCACACTTCGCATCATTCCCCAGGAGGGTGAGTGCCTGAGCCGGGCTCGCGGAGCCCACCTGCCTGCCATCAGCATGCTGTCAGTATCGCAAGCTGACTGGTGTATCCACTTTTGTAAAAAATTCACACTCTGTTGCAATCTATATCCTGTTTACTCAGTACCAGTTTCATTTGGAGATCAAGCTACGTGACATCATAGATAAGAGTGTGAATCCCAAGACACTGGGTTAGTCAATCATTCCCTATGGTCCCGGGAATACCGTTTTTATGGTTAAGCCAGAACTCATTCAACAGAGATTGTAGAGTTACAAATCTAGAGAAAAAAAATCATGTTAACAGTTAAGCTCTGGAGGATTCTTCAAAGTCAGATTGATTTTGAAAAGCTCGAGGAAGTTTTGTGGTAAAGAGAGGTCATTTAGAAAATGTGGCGTCTGATAAGAATTTTAAAGTCCTACTCAGCCTTTTGAATTTTTCTGTGCAACGACTCCCCCCTGAGGCTTGACGAGTAGCGAGCATCGCAACCCTCAGCCAGGCCTTAAGGGGCCACAAAATTTTAAGTCCCGATTCACCCCAAACTCACCACTGCCAGGTGCAGTGGGCTCATTACCAGTTTGTGGCTACTGGCTCATGAATGACACCTGGGAATTCGGTCCCTGGAGCTCACTGGTGAGTGCACCTCAGTGTCCCATGGGTGCGTGTCATGTTCACTCAGCTTGGTCCCCTGTTTTAGTCAGGGTTCCAATTCCACCTGGGGGCCGTCTGACAAGGAGCATCAACAGCTGCCTGACTTTCAGGACAAAACAGCGGTTCTCAGCTAAGATGATTTTGTGTTTGGCAGTGTCTGCAGACATTTTCATTGTCTCAGTTGTGGCTGGAATGCTGCTGTCTTCTAGTGGGTAGAGAGCAAGGAAGCGTCCAAACACCCTTCAGGCACAGCAGCCAAGAATGACCTGCCCAAACGTCAGGAGTGCCAGAGCCAGGAAACCCTGATACAGTGGAGACGAAATTTTTTAGTTGGAGCTGTAAGAAAAGAAAGTACTTAATAAAGGAATAGATCACCTCCCTCTTATCACCCAACCAAAAAAAGAAATAAAAGAACAGAAAATGACCATGTTATTTTTAACTGCTTATTTGCTGATACCGTTATGTGTGAAATATTCAAGGGACATTACTTCTATTTGCTCACTAAAAATTTAACTCGCTTCTCCATTTTCCCAGTCAGAATTAAGTCTGTTCTGCTCTTATTCCAAAAGGGAGAGATATTTCAGTTGGTAATTTGATGCTATGACAAGAAAATCCTAGAAGCAGTTTTAACAAAGAACAACTTTATGAACCTTCCTTTGTCCTGTTCATTCTTCTGTCTGGGGAAACATGGAGCACAGAGCGTTATTAGGCAATAAGAATAAGACTAACAAGGAACTGGGAAGAAGATTGTACGCAGCATTTACGTTTGCTATTGTTAGTTCCTTATCCATTCTAAGGACTGGTAGGACTCATCACATTATAACCAAAAAGTAGTGGCTGAAATGTTTTCCCCCAGCAAGTAATGCTGGAGCCATAAAATATATTTCAGATCTTCTCTGAAGTATTTTTCATAGTTTTAACAGGTTTTTTTTTTCTAACTGTAATCTTCTCTTCTGACAAAATGGCAAGAGACCCTGTTCATAACCTTGTTCGGCAACAGTAATAACAAAAGAATGGTAATTACGGGAGTGGTATTAGAACTTGTACGTTTAAGCTGCTTCCTTAAAGTCTAACAGAAACTGAAATAACCAAAGCCTTGAGTGACCATCTCGGCCACCTCTCATCATTTGTCAAGCGCCAACCTGCCTGTATGCACCCTTCGGTTCCCCATTGCAGAGCTCCACAGCCCCGCCTCGGCACCCAGCTCAGAGAAGCAGAGCCCCCTGGCCCAGCAGCACAGCCCCCTGGCCCAGCAGAGCCCTCTGGCCCAGCCCAGCCCAGCCACTCCCAGTAGTCCTGTCACCCAACCGGCTCCTCCTCAGCCACTTCAGCCGCAAGGACATGAAAATAGGTAAGGTTTCCTCTGGCTTTTCTAATTCTGAGAGGTGAGAAGAGGTACACAGAGGGAGAGTTTGGGACAGGGGAAGACACAGGCAGAAGAGAGCTCTTCATAAAGTGGAAATTGCCATGTGCATCTTGCTGAGATCTTGAGACTGTGTGGATATTATCAATGTGGCTTCATTAATAAATATAAGCATCTGTCCTTCATAATAAGGGAACCTTTCCTGAAGGAATGATGAGTGACTGCAGAGGAGTAGAGTGATCTAGCTGAAGGGCACCTTAAAGAGAGTCCACACAGAGTGAAGACTGTGTAGACAGGGTCTTTGGCAGCAGGGAGCAGGCCCGTGGAGGAGGGAGGTCAGGCCAACCAGGGGATGTGAGGAGGGGCCAGTGAGGGGGCGCAGGAACCACCCTGCAGGGTGTGTAAGTGTGTTAAGGAGTTTGATCTTAGTGTGGTGAGAAGTCTTTGGAACATTTTAAGCTGAGGACTGAAATCATTGGACTGGTTCTTCAAAATATCTCAATCACTACAAAGGACAGACAGGAGGATGGTCAGGGTGAATGCAGGTCAAGGAGTTAGACATGCTGCCAGTGTCCACTGAACCATGGAGAGGGTGGCTTAAAGGGTGACAGGGCAGAGAGAGGGGGGAATGTTGAAGGATTTGTAAGCATTAATACATGTGCATGTTTACCGCGTTTTCCTCCCACCCGTGATCTAAGAGGTTCTTCCATTCCACATCATGGACTGATGTGAATAAGGCACTTTGAACTGCCAGGAAAAAGGATGCTGTATTGAAAGCAACACTGTCTTCTTATTTTGACTTCTGTGTAACAGGGAGCCTGGGTAAGGTTGAGCCATTAAAGAAAGATCTGGAGATATGTTCCCGTGGTGTTTCTCCCCTTTCAAAGAAGACAAACAAAACAACCCATGGGGGCATCTCTGAGCACAGCAAAGCCCTCACCATTCTCTTCCACAATCCTAATGTTCTCTGAACATCTGCTTCCCACCCCCTGCCTTGCATGTGGTGAAGATGAGGTGAGGCCCAGGTTTTGAGTCCCAGATGCCCAGGTCCATCACTCCCACTGCTGCCAAGCAGGTATTCTCCCTGTGCCACAGTTGTTATTTCCATGGAGTCCTGTTCTTTTCTGATTTCCCCCATTTGCTTTCATAGAAAAGTTAATGTCTGTTGTCCTCAAGTGTTTATGGTTTTAATATAGTCTAGGGAAGACAAAAGACTAAGCGCCACAGAGCAAATGCTGCAGAGGTAAGAGTTTGACAACCCGTAAGAGGATTAAGTCCTGGGTGCCTCAGTCACAGGCTCCATGTATTCGCTTCCATCGTGTGTTTGGACAAATTGCACCCGCTTTCCCCAGGATTCATTTTAGACTCAGGAGGAGGGTTCTCAGTGCACTGGTGGTCCCCAAGCCAGCTTCTGACTCTTCTTGGCTGCTGCTTAGTCCCCCACAACTCTCTCCTCCTCCTCCTCCCGGGGCCAGACTCTCCTGGACATGCCTCTTGCTTCCTGCCGTGGGTAGGTAATGTAGCCCTTGGTGTGTTCCAATCCAGTGGGAAGAGCAATATTTGGGCGAGGCCACCATGCTGTCCCATCCGCTACTAGCTCACCACTTAAGGACTCAGTGGCCCCCAGCACAGAAGCAGCAGCAGTCTTTGGAATATTGTTTGTCGTGACTACAAAATAAATATTCTTCCTTACTAAGCCTGGGATCAACAGACTGACCTGAGCCAAATTCTTATAAATCGCCAACAGGTGTGCCCAGAGAGCTCAGCTGTGTTTGCTTCAGTAATATGGAAAGGCTGGCAAGCGCCTCCTCCAGCTCTTGGGCCTGTCCTGGCACTGGGTTCCTGGCTAAACTCTTTGATTGCCTGTGGGTGGCTCTTTTCCATATGAATGAAGAGATCAAAAACTCCATTTTCCTAGCTGCATTTGAAGATAGTCATGGTATCAGACAGAAACTCTGCTTTTTTCTAGATCAAGCTAGAATGCCTCCAAGACAGCTTGTATGCCAAGGGCAGAGTATGAATTTCCTATTAGTTCATTTGTACAAGAAGTGCCCACCTAGATGTCAAATTCAGCCAGTTTCCACATTAAAGTGGGGTAAAATAAAAGTGACGATCTGCTTGCAAATTTTTATTTTACAAGTTAGAATGAGTGAATATTTTATCCTTATTTACTCTTGAATTGACTTTCTAATACCCTGCACACCTCTGCCTATTTATCTGTTCCCTAACATTCTTTTGGTGTGTGCTCAGGAGGCAAAATCATTTCAATATGTGCATAAGTAAAACACTGTTCAAAGAGAAACATTTGTTAAGAACGATGAAAGAGCTGTTATGTAATATATTCCAGAACTAAATATAAATAGCAGAGTTCACCTTCCCCAGCAAGGGCAGCTGATACTTGATGGCATTTTAAATAGCCAGGTCCGTGGAAGAGCACTGGAATCGACTTCTTTCACAGATTTTGAACCTTAGATGCTTAAGGCTGGAAGGAATTCTTGAAAGGCCCACATGAGGCAAAATCTCACGATAATCCCACCACATGGCAGCATTTCTTGGTTCTAGCACTTGTTTATACCACAGCATTCTGCTAGAATTCACCATTAGTAATCTGGTTTTATCATCTCCGAAGTCTCTTTAATAAGGGAATTAAGAGCTACCAAAGGTTATACTGACCTTCTTTCATGACTGCAAGAAATTTAAAGAGGCTTTTTTTAATAATCCTGAGTTTTCCTTAAAATGTTTCACAAATTCAAAGCACCATAATTTTTTCCTAGTCAATGTATCAGCAACACTCATAAAAAATTAAGTATATTTTCCTTATTTAAGAATAAGGAAATGTGCAGTTCAAGTGAAATCCTGACACACAGCATTGGTGCAGGAAGGTAGACTTGGCTGACAGATGTAGCAAGTTTTAATTGTTCCTATTTCAGGCTTTTGTGCAATCTTTGGGGAAACTCTTACATTTCTCCCTTTTTTGCTATACCTTGTGACACCTCTGGTTAGAAATGGAGCATCCATATCTGGTGTGGATATTTCATGCCAGTAGCATAGATAATGAAACTAAGGTAACTATGCCATTAAATGTAACATCTTAACCACCAAGCAAGCTAAAACAACGTAACATCTAAACCACCAAGCAAGCTATTTCTAGAAAGGAACCACCACACACCAACAAATGTCACCAAATATCCAGTTCCTTTTGTTTAATTCATGCATTTGCATAGGTAAGCATCTTATTCAAAGCATGTTTTAAATAATTCTGTTCTCAACAGGCACACTCTCAGTCAGTGTGTGGGCCACTTGCTACTGTACAAAGCAAAGCCTAAATTATGCAACTCACAAAAGGAATGTGTCACTTCTGCAAGATTAAGTAACAAATGGAACCAACTCAAAGCATTAAAATAACCTCCCCAACTCCCTGCCAAAAGTCCCAAATAAATCTATCCTTTGTCATGCACTTTAACTGTGTCCTCACCAAATATTAAATTACATTTACAGCAATTGTTCAGGTGAGTGGTTTTTTAAAAATATTTAGTACTAATAGGCATCAGTGAGACCATAAGCCAGTGAAAACCCATCCAGTCTGAAAAGTAAAATTCTGCTAGTCTTGAACCTGCTTTCCTGACTCATTTAAGTTTGTCCTTGGTACTAAATATTTTTTCAATTCCTCAAACCCTCCATATTAATTTTAGATAAAACTTATTTTATCTGAAATTAAATAAAATGTTATTATGTAGAATGTGTTTTTTTAAATCTTCCAATATCCCTGATTAGTCACTATAGGCTGTTGCCATGACAATGGACAATGAATTACAGAACTAAGTAGCCTCTATATTGTGATAATTTTTCGATTTATCTTATTAAAAATGCCATAACAATAGGCATGGAGTATTTGACTCCCCTTTTGGAACTGGCAACCCTCTCAGTTTACAGCAGTTTGGATTCACAGCACAGCAATAAATAACTAGTTCTGGTCTCTGTATTTATTTTATTAGTAATTAAAAATCTAGAAACAAGAAAGAGGCAAATGTTGGACAGGATCATTTTTCTTTCCTTGCATCTTACGACTGGGACAGTATCTGATACGAAACTGATGGCTATAGTCTAGTATTTAAACTCTACATAATATGCTTCTATTCTTAGTAATGACCCAATGACTTTCTATTTGATTTGCGGCTGATGATTATACCTTACTATCACCCTTTTAACCTCTGTAAGGTAGTCAGAAAGACCCAACAGGTTAAAATCACCTTTAATTATGTATTTTTGGAGTATTCAGAGATCATTTTAATCATGTTTCCATGAAATAATGTATGGTGCGTATGTGTGTGAAAGAGAGAGAGAGGTTGAGAAAGTTGATTTACTGGTGTTGAGACGGACCGGTATTTTTGGATGTAGAGTTAAGTGTTTCATTCCCTGGATTTGCCATAGTTGTACAGTTTTTACATGGCCAAAGCCAGTGAGAGATATCCCTAAGTCCTTTTCCCCGGAGTTCTGGTTGATTGCTTTCCTAAGGCACCAAGTGAAAAGTATACAATATGGCATTTGTCAAAGATTCAAAAATAATAATCCTTTATTTAGTCTTCTCATAATTCTGAACATGCAGGACGACCACCATGAGATGTGGCCTGTCATGTCTAAAGAGGTCATGGGATCATTCTAATCTCTTTAGGATGCTGAGATAACGAAGCAAATCCATTTCCATTTATTTAGTTACAGGTCAGAAGTAAAAGCGAGGCAAGATGTGAAACCAGACATCCGGCAGCCTCCGTTCACCGACTACAGGCAGCCGCCGCTGGACTACAGGCAGCCTCCAGCGGGGGACTACCAGCAGCCCCCGCCCCTGGACTACAGGCAGCCTCCCCTGCTGGACTACAGGCAGCACTCCCCTGACACCAGGCAGTACCCCCCATCAGACTACAGGCCGCCCCAGGTACATCAAAGACCCCATTAAATATCACTTTTCTAATCAGCAGACCTGTAATTCACAGACACACATGACTGAGACATTTATTTGTGGTGCTCATCAGCCCTGACTGCAAAAACTCAAAGGAGAGAAAACCCCACTCCCACCTGCATGCAGTAATAACATGTTCGCTGAGTAAAGGGCTGAACACCAAAGTTAATGAACGCAAAGGAGCTTTTTTTACTGGCCGAGCACGCTGCTCTCTGATCCACTTGAACCCTTAGAATTCTTCTGTCTTGCATTTTCCTAGACCGTGAAGTCAGATGGCTTCTCCCCGCATCGTGTCATTTGGAACACATTAACTGAGACAGGAGGAAAATAGGGAAGCTAACCACGGAAGTGCCACTGATTTTAAATAACTGTTTATTCCATTATCTCCCCAATCCCAAAGGATTTTGATTATTTCACTGTGGACATGGAGAAAGGAGCCAAAGGATTTGGATTCAGCATTCGTGGAGGAAGGGAATACAAAATGGATTTGTACGTGCTGCGACTGGCAGAGGACGGGCCAGCAATAAGGAACGGAAGGATGAGGGTAAGAACAGGCTCTTTTTATAGGATTGCTTAATTCTGAAAAGAAAAACCGCTGCAGTGTCAGGAGAGGCTGACACATAAAAAGCCAACAGGTTCAGTGTGGGTTGGCCTTCTTTCCATTTCATGACCCAGTTTTCTAAAGGTTTTACCAAACATTATTTAAAATGTATCATCTCTCTCCCTTTCCTGCTTTAAGCCTTCAAACTGACAAATCTCAAAGTAGTGTTTTACTGATGGAGTTTGTCTCAAGACCATACTAAAGAAAATGAACAAAGTAATTTAAGAAATAGCTTAAAATGGAGATGTGGATCCACAATTTTTTCTATGGCTTGATAGTTTTCATTTGAGATTAAATCTCTTGAAATTTGTTTTTTTGTTTTATGCTTCTTTTCCTCCATGTTTATTAATCAAATGGTTCTCTTTTTCTTTGGAAATATTTCTTGTGTAATGACTGGTTTTTGGCTTCATGTTGTGCAGATAGGCAGTAGGAGAAAGGGGCACGAGGTTTTGGGTACATGTTGCCATTAAAAATGGTAGCAGTGAGAAATTTTCCAATTAGAGTGTAAGTTTAAGGTAGGTTGTTTAAAGTAACAGTTACTTTGAGTCTTCTGATGGTGAGTAGTTAATTCTTCATCTAAAGGTACAAAACACAACTTGATAACCACATACAGTATTAGTGAACTTTTCTCTCTCTCTGTCTCTCTCTCTTATCAATGGAGATTAATAAACACATAGTCAAGGTTAGTTATTATTATAAATAAAACCTAGAATTCATTCTTGCCCTCCCCTCTTGCTCATTAAGTTAATATAGAAAAGCTGTGGTTCTTGGGCTCTGGAACCTCAGATTCTTGTGCTGAACTTCACTGGCCACTGGATTCTGGACAACTGAATGACTCTCACTGCAGCCAATGCTCCCATTTCCATGATCCTCATTCCCAAGGCAATGCATTGTCCCCAGTGCAAAAGTAGGAAGAATGTAAATCGTGTTTATATTTCTACCCACTTCACAATCCTCTGACAGCTGGCAAGTGTCTAAGTTGGGATTTGCACCCAGGTAAGGCTGACGCCTGGGACTGGCAACTTCTGCCCTGATCCTACACCAGCCTCCTCTTGCCCCATCTCAACATGGCTTCTTGGCTGCCAGCTTCTCTATAAACAGAAGGGCACTTTCTTAACATGCTGCAAAGCCAGCTGACAAGTGGTTAAATAAAACAGTTCATCTTGGGGGTGCAGGTGAAAGCAATGGGGGCAGGAGGCCTGGACACATGGCCCCACCCCCACCCCCAGGAGACTCAGAGGTCGCCTGTGTGGCTCCCCAACAGTGCCACATTTTTAGACAATCATCCTAAATGGCTGCTCCATTTAGGAGCAGTACTCCCAAGGCATAGAAACCTAAATAGAGGAGTACTCTTTCTACCAGAATCTAAGCCAGAGCAGTGGTCTTCAGTGTGGTCCCTGGTACTGGCATCACCTGGGCCTGTGTTAGAAATGCAAATTCTCAAGCCTTGCTGCAGAATTGGAAACTCTAGGACAGGACCACCAGGCTGTGTTTGTGTGACTCACCTCCAGGTGAATCTGACACAGGTCAGAGTTTGAGAACTGCTGAGCCAGAGGAAAGTGACGTGACAGGTGTGACAGGGGGAGGATGTGTGTGACTCAGGCTTTGCTCATCCCCTCCGTATTTTGTCTAAGGAGGTTTCCAATCTGTTCCAACAGTTTACCTGAGCTCCTTAACTCCATGTAAACACAGATTTGAGATTCTGCTGGCCAGTGCTCAATTTTATGAGAGGCGCTTTTTCTTCTGGCAGGTGATAAAAATGGCCCTCTACCTCAGTTTCAGGAAATGTTATTTTCACTTCTTTTCAAAGATGATACAAATAAGCACTATATCATCATTTTCCTGTTTTTATGAACAACCTACTCTTTCTGTATACAACCTATCTAAAAGGAATTATTATGGCCAGGGTTAAATAATCTATGTTAGTTTATTTTGGACTGCATATATATGTTTCTAATACTTAATTCCAAAGAAAAAGAGCCACTTGGGAGTCACAGAAATTTCATAGATCAAATTTTACTGGTTATTTTTATCTCTGGTCTTTAAAATAAGGGCTGGCAATTTGGCAGAGATAGTTGGAAGACATCTTTCTGCTTTTTATGGATTATATTTGATACTCAAATGTTTCAGGTCATTCTCACTGATGGATTCTTATAGCACCTATGTAGAATTTGTCCAGGGTGACAAATTCCATGTGAGGGAAAGAATTACTTCATTATAGAAGTTCCAAGGTGCTCATATTACCACTGTCAGAATTAGATCAATATTTCATATCTACATAACTAAAAATCATCAATTGCTCATGATCATAAGCACATAATTCAAGTCTCATTTTTATGTTTATAATCAAATGTAATCACTTAAGTTAATCTTTTCTACCTTCATTAGTGCTTATCAATAATTGGCAAGGATCCTTTAATTCACATGTGTTTAAATTACTACACCAAGGACCAGGGTCAATCAATATTTGTGTGACTCACTGGCTTAATTATTTTAAACTAATATATAAACTGGATAACATACAAGTTACCAACTTGGAAATTTCACAACACAATTAATTAGGGACCCATTTCTCATCTTAGAAAGCTCCCCAACCATTGGTGCCCAGATAACATATAGGATCTTCATTATCTGTGCAGATGATGCTTAAAAGGCAGCTCTCCACCCCACGTATATTATGGCTTGGTTTGTAAAACCAAGAGACTCCTGAGAAACGTAGGTAAACTAGACATTCATGGGCTATCAATAAAAATAAGCTCAAGAAGAGAAGCTAGCCTTTAAAACACCCAGGCACATTCCTCCCTGTTAATGTGATTCCTTCACGTTTAGTCATAATATATTTATTATTCCTCTATGCCCAAACACACACACACTTAATGATCAATTAAGTTTGAAAAAGACTGCATTTTTTTTTTATTTTTCATGTTCAGAACAGAAGGAAAAAGCCAAGTACTGATCTGATTGATAATAGCAGGATCTCTTAAATTAAACCAGTGTGGTAAAGTCGTTCAAATCAGAATTACAATGAAAGAGCTAGGTGATTTTGAAAAGTCATTTCATATAACAGTTAATGAATTACTGGGCCCTTGGGTTAGGAATGTAAATACTACTACTTCTGAGCACTTAGTTAACACCAGATGTTAGTCGCCAAACCTGAGACTTTTCCTGAGTGTTTTATGATAGTCTTGGTTGTAGAACAGTGGTGGCACTTGGCTGTTCAGTAATACAAGACTTCTTTAAAAATACGGAGAAAACCAGGTACAGTAGGTGTCCAAGGAGGTGGTCAGCATGGATGTAGGGATAGCCTTCTCACCCTAGGGATTCTAAGAGTGGCATAGATACATATTTTTAAAGCATGCCCTTAGGCATCCAAGTGATAGCCCAGGCATCTTTGGGAAATGCCGGTGATCTTCCCACCTCAGGGATTCTGTCATGGACTGGTGAGACACAGGCAGACATCCCAGCAGGGAGTCCCAAGTGAATGATTTCACTCTAGTCTCTCTGGGCCCTTGCAGCACAGAGAAATATCTATAGCAAATTAGACTGACTTTGATTAGTAAGTACTCCCATATAACATAGATTTGTTTTTCCTCCTCAGAAAGCATTGCATGTTTACTTAATTTTTAGTTCAAATAAATATTTACATTTGATGAAATAAGAGTCAGATCAGGCAAGTATCCTGATAAGGTACAAGGTCAATAGGTTCCCTCAAAATATGAGAAACTGCCAACAGTAAGCCATGAACCAAAAGTAGTGGAGAAATTACTGGTTCCTTTTGAGGGTCAGATTTACAAACCAAAGTCTAGATACAAAGGACAGGATAACAAACTCTTTTTTCAGAAGATCAGTTAGAAGCTTATTCAAAAGATAGGTTCTGGGACCCCCATATCAGAAACATATGAGTAAATTAATTGATTAATTAATTGAAGGGTTTACTAAAAAATATGACTATTTTGAGCCCTTCTAAACCCCCAGCCCTACTCTTAACCTCCAAAACAAGCAATCGTGGTACATTTACTTTATTAAACTTAGAAACATAATTCCTTTTGGTGAACCTGAGTTTATAAAATAGGTAAAATAATATCTATCTTATAGAATTGTGGAGAGGGTTTGGGAAATATATCAGGAGGTAATAATGATTTTTTTATTAAGACAAAAAAGAACACTATTAGTTTGTGTGAGGGACTTAGATATTAAGACAGGTCATGGAATTGAATTTGAATAGAACAGTGAAATTAGAATAAATATCAAGAAAACCATGTGGATAATAATCACATGAAATATTTTATCAAAAAAGATAGAGAGTAGCAAGTCTTCACTTTAATTACTGGGTAGGTTTTCAATACCCGTTAATACTGTTGTATTAAATGTTAGACAGACAACAAAATATGTACTACCGTCCATAAAGGCAGAAAATAAGGGGAATAAGAAATAGAAACCTAATCATGCCTGGTTGCTTTTTTTCAGTCATTCAAGAAGGCTAACGTCATAAGAGAAACACAAATGACAGTCAGATTTTAAGGAAAATTATAAGAAATTACTAGAAAACATTAATGGATGGATCTGTTTTAAAAAGAAGACTTTTTAAGTTTGTAAAAACATCAAATAAAGTTTAAAGGGATAGTTTCATAACTGATGATTAAATCTGTGGTACAAAGTTCTTAGGGATACAATCTACTTAAAAACTGAAAAAAAATTAGGAAACACAGGCAAAGAATAATGGACATACAGAATAATTTATTGGTGAGGTTTAGTGACAGAAGGAATCTAAGAAATCAAGAGGTGTTCAGAGGAGTGGATACTACAGTAGGCTACCAGTAATTAAGTTTGGGGGCAGTCAAAGGTTGTAAGTGGATTTTCAACCACATTGGGGTTCAGTGCCCCTAACCTTCGATTTGTTCAAGAGACAATTGTAGTTCTAAGTGCTTAATTAAAAATCTGAGTCAAGTTAAAAGAGAATTTGAAAAGAGATCGTTTGCTCTTGAAAAAAGGTCATTTTCCAGTTTTCATAAAAATGTAATATATTTCCCAATTTCCATAAAATATATTTTCTATTTTAAAAAACATTATTTTTTTTTACTGCTGCATCACTTAAATAGCTTTACACTTAAATAGTGTAAAGTTGTGTTTGCCTATTAGCATCACATATACTTATTTATGAAATGGCTTGCCTTCTTGAAACTCCTGTGACACAGAAGTCTGCCTGCAGTGGGCCTTAGAGTGACCTAAAACATTTTGTTAGACTGAACAATGTGCAAAAAAGATACTAGTCACTCTTTTTTTTTTTAATGGAAAGTAGAATTCCCTGATAGCAGCTTTTTTTTCTTAATCACCTCTCCTTCTGTGGTCCAGACATGACTAGCCTGTGACTGCAAAATAGAAGTACTCTATTATACATATTGTTTTTATTAAACATAAAACCATTTAGAAGAATATTTATACATATGTAGTAGGTATAAACACTAGCAATGATTTAAGCACCCACAAACTCATAGACCAGCTTAAAAAGAGAACATAACCCATCTCCCATGACTCTGTCTCCCTGGCACTCCCCATAAATAATTACTTATCATTCCTTCTAGTATTACTACATATGTGCTTATCTCTCAACCATATCATTTAGTTTTGCACACTTTGTGAGCTCATATGAATGAATCTTACTGTACATGTCCTCCTTAGTGGTTTACTTTTTATAACTTATATCCATAAGACTCATCCAGGTTATTGCATGAAGCCATAGGTATTTGTTTTCACTGCTGTGCATTATACCGTTGTATGAATATGCCACATTCTATAATAATTATCCATGGAGATTTGAGATTTTCCATGTCAGTGAACATTTGCGTGTTTCCAGTTTTTTGTAACAAATAAATCCTTGTATGTATTTCCTGCTGTACATATGCAAGAATTTCTCTAGACTAGACTATATATCTAGGTGGGCACATTTTTAACTTAACCTAAATAACCCAAAAATATTTTCCTATGTGGTTATACAACTTTCTACCATACCAGCAATGTACAAGATTTCCCCTTACTGTACATCCTCATAAGATTTGAATTTCAGGCTTCTAAATTCTCATTCTGGTAGGTGAAAAATAACATATATCAGTTAGGTTTGAATTTGCATTTCATGATTACAATGATATTCACCACCTTTTCCTATGTTTTATTGGGCTTTTGTGTTCCCTCTTAAATAAAAATGGCTATTCATTCTCTTCTCCCCATTTTCTGTTGAATTGTTCCTTCTTTTCATATTGATTTTGGAAGTGTTGATACGTTCTTGTTGATAGTTTTTCATCCACTGATGTGTTACAAACACCTTAGCCAAGTTTATGGCTTGCAGTTTCACTTTCTTTATGATGCCCTTTGATAAACAGAAGGTCTTAATTTTAGTGTAATTGACGTAACCTTTTCCTTTATAGTTACCACCTCCTTGGTTGTCCTGAAAACTCATGCCCTAACTCATATTCCTAAAGACCACCTCTGCCTACTTTCAGAAGTTTTACGGTTTTGCTTTTCGTATCTAAGTCTTTCATCACTTAGAACTGATTTCTCTGTGTACCATAAGGAAGAAATACAACTTCAATTTTTCCGTGTGGATAACCACCTGTCACAGCATAGTTTATTGAGTGTCCCCTCGCTCCCTCCAAATGACAGCTCTATATATAATAAATACAATTTCTATATATGCTGTTTTGTTTATATGAACTTACACCACCCTGCTAATCTAGTTGTCTTTACCTACATCAGCGCTATACTTACCCACTTCTAGTAAGTCTTGAGTTTGGATGGAGAAACTGTCCATCCCTTCAGCCCCAGACACACATTATAATTCTTCATGAAAGTTTAGATGTTCAGACCTTTTGCCCTTCCATATACATTTTTAGAATTTGCTTGTCCTATTAGGCTTTTTAATGAAATTGTTTGGAATCTATAAATATATGTGGGAAGACATGCATCTTTATAATATTGAGTATTTCTACCTAAGATCATGATATAATCCATTGTTTAGGTTTTTCATAAACTACTCAGTTTTATTTTTTTCCATAACATACCTGCAAATATTTTGTTAGATTGATTAGGCACCTTTTATGTTTTTCCTTTTTTTTTTTTTCGCTCTTATATAGAAAATAAACTGTTACCAGTGGAAAAAGAGAATTGATTTTTGTATATTGATCAATCATACCATGCAAAATTACTAAAGTCTTTTATTAATTTAAATAATTTATCTGTAGCTACTTCTGGATTTTCTTCATACATAATCACATTTTCTGCAAATAATGAGACTATCTTCCTTTTAAGTCCTTTTATCTGTGTTTCTTATTTTATTGTATTTACTTAGCTTCCAGTATGATGCCAAATAGAAGTGGTCAAAGCAAGTACTCTTTTTTTATTTCTAATCTTAAAGAGAATGTTTTTCATATTAACAATAATGTTTAACGGATTTACATAGATAACCTTTATCAGATTTAAAATGTTCCCTTCTATTACTAGTTTGCCCGAGTTTATTATTGTTGAATACCCATTGAATTTTCTGCACTATTTCTGCATCTGTAGGAAGTGTCATGTGATCTTTTTTCTTTCATGTGCTGATTAATATGATTAGTCATATTAATCAGTTTTTATGTTATATCATTCTTGATTTCCTCAGATAAGCCCTACTTATTCATGATGATCTTTTTTATGCACTGCTCATTTCAGCTTCTGATATTTCCTTTAGGATTCTTGTATCTATCTTCTTGAGTAAGATTGGCCTGTAATTTTCTTCTCTTGCAGTGGTGTTGGGTGATTTCGATATTAACATTACATTACCCTTATAACATGAGAAAGAATAATCCTTTTTGTTGTTGTTTTTTGTAAATTGAGAATTGCTCTTGAATATTTGATGGAACATATCTGCAAATTCATCCAGACCTAGTATGTTTCCTTTGCATGAAAATTTTAAACCACTAATTATATTTCTATGATAATTAGGGTATTCTTCAGGTTTTCTATTTCTTCTTAAGTCAATTATGATAAATTTCTTTTTTTCTACTGACTTTTCAGTTCATTAGTTTTCAAAATGTTTATATTATCTTACTATATTTTTAACATCTGAAGCATTTGTATTTATTTGTACTAATTATACTAATATTTTCATTTAATTATATTATTTTACACTGTACCTTTTCCATTAGTCCAGCTTTTCTTTCTTGATCTTTTTATTCTTTTTACCCTCTTTTGAATAGTTTTTGGGGTTCCTGTTCATGCAGGTATCTCCTAGTAGACTCCTCATTTGCAACCCCTAAGCTGTATTTTCTATTATGCCCCTTCTCAATTATTTAAGTATTATTTGTGTATTCTTTGTTTTTCTTTATTAGTCATGCCAGATTTTCATCCATTTTTTTATTCTTTAAATGAACCAGCTTACATGTTTATTCTCTTTCCTATTCATTTTTCTTTCTATATTTAATATTTTTCTCCCTTAATTTTCTTTGAATTTACTGTATTGAACTTTTCTTTCTCAAGTTGGATGCTTGTATCAATAATTCTCAGGTTTTCTTCATTTCTATTAATAATGTACGAATGGCTGCAGTTTTAATATGTAATATGTTTTTAAGTTCTAAATATATTCTAATTTTCACTATGATTTCTTCTTTGACTCATGGATTATTTAGAAGGTGCCTTCGTTTTCATTTCTATATGTCTGGGGGTTTTCCAGCTAGTTATCTATTCTTGATTTCTAGTATAATTCCATTGTCACCAGAGAATATATTCTATATGATTTCAGTCTTTCAAATTTGCTGTGGCTTGCTCTTTGGCCTTAAATGTGTTCAATTTTTATATATAATTCATGTGTGCTTGAAAAGACTGTATATGCTATAATTTTTGGATGAGTGTTTTATAGATGTGGTCATTGGTCAAAGCTTGAGTATTGTCTTATTCAAGTATTCTATATTCTTACTAATTTTTATCTATTGAATCTATTAAATACTGAGGTAGGTAATTTAAGAAATTTTTGTTAATGATTTTGTACATTTGTTTTGAATCTGTCAATTTTTACTTTGTCAGTTTTAAGGCCACCATATTTATTTAGTCGGATTTTATTGTATTTTCCAGGTGAATGGAATCTTGCCTCATTATACAGTAACCTACTGTGTCTCTGTCAGTGCTTTTAACTTTCAAGTCTGTTTTGTCTAATAAGTACACTAGTTTTCTTTGTCCTGAATCTCTCTTTTAGCTTTTGCTTTCAGCCTTCCCGTATCCTCATTCTTTATGAGTTTTTCTGAACTATGTAGCTGGATTTGTATTTTTTAACAATCTAGTTTAACTAGATCCTTTTAGTTTACATTAATTTTGATTACTAATATTTTCATTTAATTCTATTATTTTATTCTGTCCCTTTTCAATTAGTCCAGTTTTTCTTTCTTGATCTTTTTATTCTTTTTCCCCTCTTTTGAATAGTCTTTGGGGTTCCAGTTCATGCAGGTATCTCCTATTAGACTCCTCATTTGCAGCCCCTAAGCTGTTATTTTCTAGCCCAGATGTCCAGTCATCAAAATGGAAACAAGTTTCCCAAGAATCAGGTGGTACTTTTTTGGTAAAACTCCCTTTAGCACTTGTGTGCCTTCCACAGGTCCTGCATTCACTTTGTGGTGCCAGAGGTTCTTTACCATCCTGTCCATTCATCAGGGGTGATGTCCTTCAGGTCCCATCTAATCCACCACATTGCTAGATACAGAAATTTAAGTCACATTTACCTTTAATGACCAAATATGGTTGCTGAAACTACTTTCAGTCTAAGAGCTGGCAGAGGGCCCCTCCGTCAAAGTGTCTCCATGTGGGAGCCCCAGAGGGCTGTCCCCTGTGCCTGCTGCAGCCGTTCCATAGTAACACATCTCTTTCCTTCCTCTCCAACTCCAGTCCCGCGTGTGTGGGTCCCTGGCCCACAAGGCCACCCCACAGCCCTTGGCTGTGCTACAACCCTGCCTGAGCTCCAGAGCTCAGGGCCAGCTGGAAGGTGCCAGGGCCCCCAGCCTCAGGATGCGCACACTCCTGGGCCCCAGGCAGAAGGGCATATGGTCCCCTTCTCTCCCTCTGCACCCTTGGCCACCTGGGCACTGTGTAAGCTCAGCTTGGGCCCACAGTCTCACTGGGAGTGCGGATGGTCAAAAACCCACGCGCCTCAAGGGGCCAGGCACAGAACATAAATGCGTGAAGAACAGGCAGCCCCTGCACCTCGGAGGAGCAGCCACTAGCCCCAGCCCACTGTTGATCAGTGGCAATGCTGGCTTCCTCCTTCTAAGCCCTTGGTTTTTTTCAGAGAAAGCAAAGATCTGTGTTTTTAAGAATTAACCAGACTTGAAAAAAGTACTCGTGTTTTAATTTTAAAAATCTGAGTGGGCCAAACAAAACAAGTCCAGAGGCCGTGTGAGGTTCCCAGGTACCCCATTTTTGTCATCTGCTGTGAACAGATACTGGAGCCTGAGGATGTGGGGCGGCTGTGCGCAGGGAGCCGTGAGGCACTCTCTACACCAGCAGGGTCTGGGGCCCAGGCCGGCCAGTCAAAACTGCCCTCGGAGGCCCTCCTGCACTGCAGGAGGAGACAATGGGGAATGTTTGGGGTGCCTCAGAAAGAGGCATGCTAAGAAAACCCATGTAAACTTCTGGCCCATTGCCTCATCTTTGTATTTGAAATTTTCAACGTGGTTTTCACTCCCAGGAAACTTATTTTGTTGGCCCAGATTTCCTTTGTGCTTGTCGTCTCCTGCCGGATGGAGGAGGAGTCTGCCCTGGGAGGAGACACATGTAGCAGGGTGCGTACCTCTGGTAACCACTGCAAAGAATCCGCATGCTCGTCTGAGCCATGAATGTGCCGCCTGCCTGGCTGGAGGCTCTGAATTTAGGGAGGAGCCCTCTTCACATCTTGCTCCTCTCCTGCCATGGAGCTTGAAGGGCATGACAGACTGAGTTAAAGCAATGTGCCCCTGGGTGGAGAGAGACAAAGCAGTGAGGCTGTCTCCCTTAGCAACAGGAGACTCTCACAGGAATTTCCCAATTGGAAAAAGTTGGGTAAAAATAGTGACATTCACCCATCAGTGGGTCTATCTGAGTTTGAAGCCTCTGGCCATTGACACACATTGAAAAACTATATTCAGTACATTTGTTTTCAATATTCAGTACATTTGTTTTCAATCGGCTAAGCTACTTTCTTTGTCTCGTTCTTCCTTACCCTGAAGCTTCTTAGCGGGAAATTCTTACCTATTTTAGTAACTTGCTAATCCACACTTATCCTGGTCCCTTTCCTTTTCTCCAGTCTATCCCTCCCTTATAAAAAATCTGGGGTAATAAAAAGAGCAGGAGCTTGTTGGACCTGATATTCAAATACCAGCTTAACTTGCTGACTGTCTGGCTCTGACCTTGGACAGGTCGTCCCGTCAAGGGCATGCAGCTGCTCCACGGCCTCACATACCAGCCTCCTCTGGGCAGTTTGCAGGGTGAGAAGTGAGAAAGTGTCCTCATGGCCAGCAGGACCAGTTTAGTCAAACCAGCAACTCAAAGAATGATAGCATGTCCTCATAGTTATTTAACCAAGAGCCTATTTTTCTCCTTTGTACAATGGAAAAAATGCATTCCAGGAAAGGCAAAGGGCCTACTTGAGTATTCCTGAGTTTTCTTCCTA
Organism: Manis javanica; assembly: GCF_040802235.1. Taxonomy (NCBI): domain Eukaryota; kingdom Metazoa; phylum Chordata; class Mammalia; order Pholidota; family Manidae; genus Manis; species Manis javanica. Next base: position 85,353,559 of record NC_133161.1, read on the forward strand.
CTCTTCCTCTCCTTTCCCCACCCTCCCACCCCCACTTCTATTAAAGTACTCAAAACTCTAAGCCCAGAGATGCACAGTGCATTTTTTTAAGTAAGTGTGTATGTCGAGAGGTTATGAAGCTTTGTAATACAGATCAATTTGTATTTGCCTCCGCCCAGTCTGTTAGATAAGGTGGGTTCCTTTTCAAAACACAAAGCTGATCTGCCCATTGCTTCAAACCCCTCAGCAGCACCCCGTTTCTTTCAGGGTAAGATGCGACCTCATAACAAGGCTGTCGAGGCCCTGCATATGTGGCCCTGCCTCCTTTCCAGCTCACCACCCAGACCCCATGCTTTCTGTATCCAGGCAACCAGACCCTCCGTCCCAACTAGTCCCCCACACAGCCTCCTGCCCACCAGGCTTCTGCACATGCGGCTCCCTCTCCCCGCAGTGCTCTTCCCTCCCCTCATCACCTGGTTAACTCCTCAACCTTCTCATCCCAGATCAAACACCCATCCTCAGAGAAGGCTTCTCTTCACGCTCCAATCAGGTCACATCGCCTGTCATTGACTCTCACATCTCCTTTGTTGTGTTTGTTATGATGCTAATTTTACACTGATGTGTGTGATTTCATTATAAACCCTGTGAGAGCGAGAACCCCATTGCTCTGTGCTCCCCACTCTACACCAGTGTCCAGCGCTGTGCCTGGCCCATGGTGGACACTCAATAAATACAGTTCAATGAATATGTGAACAAAGCCTTCAAAGTGCAAGGCACTGTGGGTGTGTTTTCCAACTCTGGAAGCTGTCTAGTTCTGCCCACTAAGTACATGGGCACAAAAGCCCCGGATGAACCAGGATATGGGCTTCCATAGGAAGGGATATATGACTATGCTGCAACCTCAGTCTAACTCACAGTCAGCTTTTTATGGCCTAGTGCCTATGAAAGCCTAAAAGCACCATCATTTTTGGAGTACATTTAATTGTTACAAATTTTGTAGTATCATGGAGGCAGTGCATGAAAATCCTTATTGTGCCTAACATTTTTGAAATGCCTTTAATCTTAAACAATGTGGCATTTCACATCTTGGTTTCCTCATATATAAATTCCGTCACCAAATGTGAATGACAAGATAAAAATGGGAATCAAGTAAAATAAGGTCAAGTGGGAAATAATGAAGAAATTCAAAAGCATGGGGTATGAAAAACATGACAGGAGAAAGCATTACACGACAGGTACGCTGTAGCTGTTAGAAAGGGTACAGAGCAGAGCGTCAGCCGAGTGATGGAGAAACTGGAGCTTAGCAGAACATTCAGCTCTGCAGAGCTAAGCTCCACCGGGCCAGTGCAGATAAATGAGCTAAGGAAGGTGGTGAAATCAAAAGCATGAGAGAAGAGAAATAACAACTGCTTTAGAGAGGCACGAAGTAGTCCAACTGGAGAAACAAAACAATTTTCCTGGCGTTGGCAGGTCTCCCCAGCACCCAGTGCTGCAAAAGTTCATCCACCCAGCGTTGCCTCTGCTCTGGCCGCTGACAGTCAACACGGAAAGCTCGTCTCTGCAAAGGCGTGTGCCGTCATGTGTCATCGCAGCCGGTGTCACTCAGCCGCCAGCCGCCTCACAGCTGTCCCTGCGCCTCACCCTTCAGACTGGTGCAAATGTGAGGGTTTTCTTCTGTTAGCTTCTGCTCCGTGCCTTTTATGAAGGAAAAGAAAGACCTCTCAACAAGATCAAATCCATCACCTTTCTCTTTTTGGAGAATGACCTACGGACACTGTGTCCGATGAGTTACGCGAGTCCCTTTCAGCAATGAGGGAGAGCGTTGTCTAGATTAGAGAAGGCGCAAGGGGCAGGGCGCTGGCCGGCGGGGGGCTCCGGTGTTGGTCACCCAGGGCTCATCATCCCGGGCGGTGCAGCGCCAGCTCTCGGCCCCGTGTCTTCTATCGGATGCCCATCGTTGAACCATTTCCAAAGCAGCTTCCCACGAGGCTTAAAGGTTTGGTAAAGAATCAAAGGATGAGGGTCAGGATTGGATCCTGGTAGGGAAAGACAGAGAGGAAATTGAATAAATTAAAAGTGAGGAGAATCTTTGCATTTTAATTATCCATGCTTTTTTTTTTTTTTTTTTTTTTTTGCCTATGGAAAAGAATGAGAAAGTTTACAAGCCACTGTTGTGATTTGAAAAACACCTTTGACTTGCCTTTGAAGGGAGCACTTGTAAGTATAGTTTCCTCTTTTATGTTAAGTCATCATTTCTCTTCATTTTTACAAAATGTCTTCCCGGTGCTGATGCAAATGCGCCGCCTGCTGAGCTCCTGTGTCATCCATCCTTGAGTCCTCTGAAGGGTGGGCAAGGAGTGGCCCGTTGGCTCAGGCTTCCCCCCTCATCTCTGCTTTAATCAGAATGGGCATGAATCCATTCTGATCCTGTCTCACGCGGGGTTCGGTGTGCACCGCAGAGTGATTCAGATGTCGAGAGCTGGGTGCGCGATCCGTCACACAGGATCCCCAGGCCGCTCCTGTCTCCCCTTTGAGGAGCCCCGGGAGTGCCGCCTCGGGCAAGGCCCCATCCGAGGCAGACCAGGGCCGCTCCCTTCCCTGCGGCTGCTTCCTTCAGGGCCCAGCCCTCCTGAACGAAGAAATGGCCTCTGCTCCTTCCTCCTTCTCCAGGATGAGAAGGTCCCTACTAAGTGTCTGACTCCTGGGTGGTCCAGCTTCACAAAATACTTGTTTTTCAGTTAGGACGTCTTCCCTCTATTGGGATTCTTGATCCTGTATAAAACAGCACAATCCCCAAGGCAGGCTTGTCTCATTTGGTCACCTTTGGGAGGTGTGGACTAACATCTCTCTTAAATGTCTAACCTGAACTTCCAGCTTCCTATTGGATATCCAGACACTCATTTTTTTCCACTTCAAACCAGCTGCCAATTCTTGACATTATGCCATCTCAGTGTTTCATGTCTTTGTATAATTATCTGCCAAAAGGATGAATATACCATGAGTCTTTAGGACACGTCAGCAATATTCGTCTTCCTCTAGGAAGGAAAGGACTCTTCAACCTAGTGGCATTTCTTTGCTTTGTATGAGACCTTGAGAGAAGAATGGGTGAACCCAGAAAGAGAAGAGAAGGTCAAATATAAGAAAGCAAAGAGAAGGATTAATGAATATTGCATATTGGGTTATTTTCAAATTTTGCCCTCCCAGCTCCAGAGGGATAGAGTAAGGAAAACTAGGAGGTTTTATCCTGTTACTTTATCCTTCAAATACCTAATATTAAAGGGAACTGGTGAGCAAACTGCTGAGTCAGTTTTTACAATTAGCTACTTAACCTGGGGACATGCTTGGTCCTAAGCAGGGGCTTGCCTGAAGGAAGCCAGTGCACATTGCTTCAGTCTGTGTCTTCCTGGAAATGGACACATACACTTAGGAAACTTGAGTCAAATCCCAAGCCATGCATTGGCTTCTCTCATTACATTGCAACCACAATACAGACCCTCATCTTTGTCATCCTGAACTATTCCAGTAGCCAAAGGGATCCCATCTGTCTCTAATTCCTCCCATTCATGTTTCATACTCCCACCAAAATGATATTCCTAAACCACAGGTGTAATCAGATAAACCTCTTGTCTTCTCAGAAGTTTTCAGCAACCTGCTTTTGCTGGCAGGAGAAAATCTAAATACATTCAGGGTTTGGTTTTTGTTTTTTAAGAAAGGCATTCTACAGGCGGAGAAAGTCAAGTGCCAAATGATTTCCCTCATTTGTGGGGTACAACAACAAAGCAAAACTGAAGGAACAGAATAGCAGCAGACTCACAGAACCCAAGAAGGGACTAGTGGTTACCAAAGGGGAGGGTTGTGAGAGAGCAGGTCAGGAGGAAGGGAAATGGGGATTGAGGGGTATTATGTTTAGTACACATGGTGTGGGGGATCACGGGGAAAACAGTGTAGTACAGAGAAGGCAAACAGTGAATTTGTGGCATCTTACTACACTGATGGACAGTGACTGCAATGGGGTATCTGTGGGGACTTGATAATAGGGGTAAATGTAGTAACCACATTGTTTTTTCATGTGAAATCTTCATAAGAGTGATTATTAATAATACCTTAATAAAAAATTTAAAAAAAAAAAAGAAAGGCATTCTACAGTCTGGCCCAATGCAGTTTTCTGTCCTGCTAGGCTACTCTGTTACCCAATTCACCCTCCAACCATTGTTGCCTCCAGGCCACACACTACCATTTCACTCTTTCATGTCTTTCCCCATCATTTCTTCCCAACTGGAATTTCCTCTCTGTTCCTTTCCATCCTTCAGACCCTACTTGTCTTTCTTAAGAACCAGTTCTGATGACCCCACTAGCCTTTGCTGACTCTCCCCTCTCAACTCCCACCCACATTCAGACAAAGTGCAGGTGCTCCCGTAGCACACTGAGGACTCTATTTTGATTATGAAATATGGTAAAGTAGAAGAGAGATTATAGAGTATGTATGTGTAGTGTATAATAAAATGACCACCAGCACAGCCTCTCCCCCACTCAAGACGTAGAATGATGCCAGCGTACTGGAAGCCCTCTCCCGCTCCACTCCCCACATCCTGGCTGCCAGAGGCAACTCCTCTCTTGAAGGCGGTGTTTGTCATTCCTTTGCTTTTCTTTACACTTTACCTCGCATGGATATATCCCTCGACAGGAATCGTTTAGTTTCACATGTTTTAGAACTATGTAGATGTAGAATTATGTTTTTCAATTTTCTTGATTTTTTTAAGCTCAATATTCTGAAAGTCATCGTGATAATATGTTTTACTATAGTTTATTCATATTCACTACTGCATAGTTTCCTATTCTATAAATATGAATTCATTCTTTTTTTCTACTGATAGGCATTAAGGTGGCTTCCAATTTCTTACTGTTAGAAACATCAGTATCATGGATATTCTTGTCAAGTTCTCCCGGTACACATGTGCAAGATGTTCTCTTGGGAAAAATTCCTGAATCTATTCCTACGAGTACATTTGCTAGGTCCTGAGGTCTGAGCAGCTTCAAATTGACTGAATGATGCCTGTAATTTTTCCAAAATATTTGTGACAATATATGTGTACTCCTACATGCAGTATAGGAGTCCCTGCTGCTCTATATCCTTGTCAACAGTTGGTATAAAGTTGGTATTAAATTTCTGTTAGTATAGTGAATGTGAGATGCTAAGTCATTATGGTTTTAATTTTCTCCTTGATCATTAATGAGCATGTTTTTCTATATCTGAGTTACTCATTTTCCTCTTCTGTGATACTTAAGTTGATGTCCTTGCCCACATTTCTATTGTTATTGCTGTCTTTTCCTTATTGATCTTTATACATGATGGATATTGTTTTTGTCATTTATATGTACAGCAAACATCTCTTCCCAGTTTGGGACAGATCTTTTTCCTTTACAGACTCTTTTGATTAAATCAAACTCTTAATTTTTATATAATCCCATATATCAATATTGTATATTGCTTGTATTTTCATGCTTTAAGAAATTTTTTCCTATCTTCAAGTCATATTTTTCTCTCGAAGTGTTAGTGTTGGGCCCTTCACATTTAAATCTACCGTCCATCAGGTATTAGTTTTTGTATATGGTATAAGGTGGAGATTCATCCTAAAAAATATTTAGCCACAGCATTTGGTTCATTGTAGTTTATAGTAAAATTTAACATGTTCCATTTTAAATACCTTGGTATGTGATACTGTGTCACAACCATCTCTGTATGCTGCACACACTTAGCAGAACACTTTGCACCTCGTGGGTTCTCAGAATATCGTGCCTATTGGACACCTCCTAATGCTCTGTGTTTACACTGTGCTTCTGACACTAGAAAGATAACACTGTAGAAGGAGCATAATGGCTTCTTTCACCGTCTTGCGGGTCACCTCCTCTCCCTCATGCTATCCTTTGCAGATGTTCTCATAATCTGCTCCCCAGCCCCATTCTTCATAAATAGCCAGGGAACAAGACTCCTAGATACCAGGGAACATTGGAAATGGCTGTTTGGCCCACAGTAGTCCAATAGTACAACTCCCAGGAGTATTGTCGGAAGCCAGGGACAGGTCTCAGCAGTGTGGAACTGATGCCAGCTTGTGCTGAGATAATCCAGCATGGCTCAGACATCACAAATCATGGAGAAAAGTGTCTGTTGTGTTTCTGGGTGCCAGTTCTCTTTACCTCAGACTGCCAGTAAAATGAAAATTCCAATGGACTCACTTTGCTTGTCAACCACAAGAGTGAGTTAAGGTGGCACTAAATGCAAGTATAAAGAAAGCTCTTTTCTGAATCATGCAAGCATGAAAGGGAAATATTTCAATGCACAGTCTAGATATGCTCATGTGTGCTTTTTCTTTGCTTCCAGTTCTAAGCAATTGAGCATGTATTTATCCAGTATTTGCCAGAATAAACATTTCTAGAATATGCAGCGAAACACTGTGAGGCACTATGGGTGGCAGAGTAGCATGAGGGAAAGAGCCAGGATTTGGGCCAATCCCGACCTAGTCACCTACTAGCCAGGCAGCCTCAGCTTCCTCATCATGAAATGGGCATCAAAATCTACCTACTTTGCAGAGGTTTTTTAATAATTAAATAAGATAATTCATCTAAGTTCACAACACTGCCTGGTCTAGTCTAGGCTGTCCATAAACTATTTAAGGAAGATGATGAAAGAAAGAGAGAGGAGGAGGAAGGAGGATTGCTATGGTGTCATGATCCAACCCCCACTCTTTAAAAATGTGTAATTTATGATGTCTCCATAGATCAATAACACAGAAACAAGGCTGAGTGCCAGAAGAGCTATAATTTATTGTGATCATGTTTTCAAAACAAATACTGACATGTGATCTGACATGTAACCGAATCCAAGAGCATATTAGGATCTAATATTGTAAATTGGGATCAGCCAGAATATCTGAGACACACAGTCCCTACAGTCATCGCAGAAGCCCTGACCATCTGCCACAGGGAAGATGAGTCTTGTCTTGGAGAGAGTTCTCAGAGGAGATGATGTCTGAGAAGGGTCCTGATGTGCCCTCAGTGGGCAGATATGGGAAGAAAGGAGGAATTCCAGATGGCAGAGGTTGTATCGCAGAACTGGCCAGAGAAATGTAAGACATGGCCCTTTCCCCCCAGGTGTCATTTTTTCCTACAGAAAAGATTATAGATAATCCTCAGGACTCCAAAGACTGCCCTGGGAAGGAATGGAAGCTAAGAGGTAAGATGGGGGTAAAGTTAGCAGGAATCTGAATACTACCCACACCTACTCCTGTTTCAGTTAAAGCAGCTCTGCTCCTATGTATCATTTATGGCCTTTCTTAGGTAAAATTTCATTTGTGAAAGACTTTTCACTTCTAATGAAAGGTTAAAAAAGAAAGCATATTATTGGATAGTGTGCTTATCCTTTGCCTTGCTTTCTGTAACTAATCCATGTGGCCCTTTGGGTGACCCTGTGACAACTTTCGCTTTAGTTACCTGTCTTGCAAAACTGTCTGGGTCGTACCTCTAACAGAGGTCAACAGTAGTGTGGGATGCCACTCAGGTCTAAAACCAAACTGTTTTAAAGAGAGGTGGCCCAAAGAGGACAGGGAGCGAGCCCAACCCAGCACTGCACACAGGGTTGTGTGGGTCAGATTGTAGTTCAGGCTCTTTTGTAGGGAAAAGGAAAGCATGTCAATCAGGAGTTGAGACAGTGACCTTGAAGAGCAGATGTCAAACGCCCTGAGAGGGGTCCTGATGCAAAGTGTACCATCCCCACCTGCGCCCCTGCAGGGCGGCCCGGACAGGCGAGCTCTTTGGGACAGCCCAAGCCTGAGCTGCTTGGATTTCTGAAGGTAAATTAGGGAGGTCTCTAGATGAGAAAACAGCTCAGATGTGTCATATGGGGAACTACACAGAATGTCATCATCCACCATAAGAATGTAGGAATCAGTGAATTGCAGAGTTTTTAGACTGTCTTTTGTGTGTATTCCCACTCATTTGTGCTGGCCTTTTGAAACTGGCCACATTAATATCATTGGCACATCAAAGTGTCTTGGAATGAAAGGAATACATGTAAACTTTCCACTTAGCCCCTAGGTACCTGAGTAGCAATAAAGCTTACATTTAGAAAAGGTAAACTATAAAATAGAAATACGCTGGAAATGTCCAAGAGAACAGGGCAACAGTTAGAACAATAGGACAAAGAAGTATGTCACAGCTACCTGTGCTAACAAAGGTACTGTGTCTTGAAGCAACAAGGAGACTATGGAATAAGAGTTTAGGAAGGTTCATACTTCACCTGGTTCAGTATAGGTGATAATAATACAGAGCATCATTGTTTGTCTATGAAAGGCAAAAGCCCTACCTTTTTAGTGATATATCATCGCTTTCAAAACTTTGTTGAGAATATCTCAATTTAAAAAGGGACAAATGGTTTTAAAAAGTCCCTTCAGTAATTCTGAAACATACCCCTGGGTAAACCTACTTTTAAATAGGTTGAAATAGACAGTTGGGCTTTAAATGAACCACTACTGTAAAATATACAGTAGAAGAGCATGAAAAAATTGTTGATCCTTTATAGCTCAGTCATTTCCTAACTATTTCACTAAGAAAATGACAGGATGGTTAAAATAATTCCACTTTTATTTATGTGATTAATTCAATTCTTTGGGGAAAAAATACTTTTCATTTTCTAAAGACCCTCTTAAACTAAAATGGATTACCTCATAATAAAACCTTTCTCTGCAAATTACAATTAAAATATCTGAGTTAGTAATTGGTACTTAATGTATTTCATGACATTCTACAAGTGAAGGGTAGACGTAAGGTGTAGATATTGTTCTTAAACCCAAGATTCTGATCATTATGCATTGCATGCAACCGAAAGATTTTAGAAATCACGTGTATTTGAAAATTAGGTCATAGTGGTACTCTAAAAACCTCCAGTCCTACAAGATGTCAATATTTGTGTATAGGGCCAAGTTGACCACAGGACCCTGTGGGAAGCCCAGAAAGGACCAACAGGTGTGGAGACTCGGTAGACAGTTGAGATAACATTATAGATTGGGATGGACAGCAGATTCTTGATAACTGGTTTCAGGACAAATGGCTCTCCATACAGATAAAAATAAATCTCTACTTCATACCATACCCCAAAATCAACTACAGGGGGATTAAAGACCAAGTGTGGGAAATAAACTATTAGAACGTCTAGAAGAATAGGAAAATATATTTATCTCATCTGGGCTAGAAGTACTTTTTAAACAAATCACAAAAAGCCCAAACACCATAAAGGAATATTACTAATGAACATAATTGCATTAAAATCGAAAGTGTTTCTATGAGCTAAGTCAAAAGATAAGCCACACATAAAGAGAATGTATTTGCAATACATAAAACAAAGAAAAATGTTATCTGAAACATATAAATCATAAAGAAATGTTATGAATTAATAACAAAAAGGCAACCAATGGGGATAAATGGATAAAGTGCATGATGAAGAAATTTATGAAAGAAGAAATCCAAACAAACATCTGCAACAATGCTCAACATCAGGAAAAAGCAAATTAAAGCAATAAGATAGCACTTTACATCTATCAGGTTAGCGAAAGATTAAAAGTCTGGCAATTCCCAACACTGGCAAGAAGAATGTAGGAAACTAGGAACTCTTATTCACTACTGGTGATAAAGTACGTTGGGGCTACCACTTTGGAGAGCAATTTGGCAACATCAGATAAATTTAAATATGTGTGTACACCCACTGCTGTGTACATACCCTGCTCTTGCAAAATACACAAGGAGACATTTTCAGCATGTTCATTGCAGCATAGATTTCAATTGCAAATATGAAGAGCCAGAGGTGAAATCCTAAATGTGTATCAATAGAGCAAAAAAATAAGCTAAAAACAATTTACATCGTGGAGTATTATACAGTAGTTAAGATGAAAGAACTAAATCTGCTACGTGAATAAATTTTGAATAACAGAACATTAAGTGAAAAGCCAAGTTACAGAATCATATATGTAATGCTATTTTTGTAAAGTGTAAACACCTGCAATAGTATATATTATTTATGCATATATTCACATGAAGTAAAGTCATAGAAACAGGAAAAGGATGAACAAGCAACAGCTAAGAATAGTGGTTACCTTTGTGGAGAGGGGAATGAATTCAGAAAGCATGCAGAGAACCCTAACTCCATCCATAAGGTTTTCTTTTTTATGTAAAACAGTTTGAAGCAAATATCACACAATATTAACCTACTTAAAATCTGGTCTTTGAGACAAAGGATGGATGCTTTATTACTCTCAGCCTTTAAATATTTTTAAATGTTATATAATTTCAATAAAAACAAATGAATTTTTCATCATAGATTTATTAATCAAAGAACGGTTCTCAAAAAGTCAAGGGTGAACTGAACCCTTCCACAGGTCTACTAGTGCACAAGTCATCAAAGACAAGTAGTTACATTAAACTACTAATTTAAACCTAATTTTTAAGCTCTAGGCCACAGGTTGGCAAATTTTTTCTATAAAGAGCCAGATCGCACATGGCTTTTGTGGACCATACAGTTTCCGTCGCAACTCCTGGCATTGCCTACAAAAGCAGCCATAGGCAGCATGCAAATGAATGAATAAGACTGTGTTCCAATAAAATGTTACTTTAAAAAGCAAGCAGTGGGCTGGATTTGGCTTGGGGGCTGTAGTTTACCAACCCCAATCTAAACTCAGAGAGCCCAAAATTCCATTATTTCCTTTCAGTCCAGAATATAACCCAATTGCTAGTATTTTATATATTCAAGTTTAAAGTGAGTTTGAAAGTGTCCTGTTGCATAAATTTAATGTAACTAACATGTATTGATGCATGTGTCAGGCACTGTGCAAAATGTACATACATGTCTCATACGATCTTCTCAACAACCTTAAGAGATAGATGCCATCAAGGTGCCCATTTTCAGATGAGGAAACTGGGACTTAGAGACATTCAGTGACATCTCTGAGTTAATAGTTGGTATTAGTGGTAAGACCAAAGCCCAGGGCTCCTCACCCCAACAAAGCCCATGCTGTTAATCACATTGCTTCACCCTCTCCCTCTGCGGTGGCCCTCTGGTCTTCCCTGCATAAATTATTGAATATAAACAATCACAGTGAAAAAAAATCAAAACACTGTGTCAAAATACAACCTGGCATATTAGGCTCTAATATTATATGCATGTTATGCCCATTGTAGTCAGTCACCCATTTTTAGAAAATCTTGGCTAATAAGGACTTAAAAGAAGAAATGAAAATGAAATCATTTTTCTATTGTTCAGAGTGAGGACGCATAAGTAAAATGAATAGATAATCCACAAGCATCATCCAGCTCCCCATTTCCATCCTGCTGTTCCTCTCCGTGTGGTGTGATGGTGTAAGACCCCCAACCTGGATCTTTCCGATTACCAAAGAAATGGCGACCCAGACCACAGCTGAGGAGAAAAGACTAGGTTCCCTACATTCTGCTTAGAGAAGCACCAGTAATGAAAACAGCCACTTCTAGTCCTTACTTGCTCTTCCCTATACTCCACCAGTGCAGAGTAGAAGCAAAAGTTTCTCTTTAGGAGAAAACAGTCTGTGCAGCATTAACCATCTCTTCTCTCTCCCACCCACCCCACTCCCATGATGTGTCCTGCTCCCCTCCTTCAAGACTGGGGGTGCCTGAGCCATCCTGGCCTTCTAGCCACTGGGAGACTGATGATTGCTTCTTATCTAAAAGTGGCCAAGCCATTGAATCAGTAGAACCCTGATCAGCTGGGGAAGGGAGAGAAAGACAGGAAAGATGGAGAGCAGAGAGGGCGTTCTGGGGCAGCCTGCATTCCCACCACTTCCCACTGGTTGAGCGACAGGTGAGCCTATGGAATTCTTTTTCTAAGAATAGCGATGAATTTGAAAGTTTCCATTCATGCTTTTAAAGTCAGTTCCTTTGGTAACAAATTACAGAAGGGGATTGGGACCTAAGCCATCTTTCTGTGGGATATTTTTTGGCCAAAGGGACCCTGCTGAAAAGAGACTGTGGGTTATGTCATCCATAGTGGAGGCCAGGGGGGCTGACTGGAAGAGGAGAGGCCGACCTCCTGTGTGGCTCCCAACATAGAGAAGAAACCTCACATCTTGTCTTCCAAGGACGTGACCCAAAGTGTCCTCAGGGGAGAGGCAGCTTTTGGATGGCCCCTGAATTTAAATTCCCTGAGGTCATAAATCTTGACTTCCTTGATTCCCACCATATCTTCAGCACCTAGAACTGACCCTGGTGCAAAGAGAGCACAGGGCTGGGATCTGCCGTGGAACAATGACAAGAGGGCAGACCTGCCCCAAGTAACCACCTCTCAGGTGAAGGTCGGCCGCCTCTGTTACTCTGTCAGAGCACCTGGGCAGACTGGAGAGATGAGGAGGGAGAGTGAGGGGCTGGGGGGAGGAGAACAAGACCCTTTCCCACTCAAGTAGCTCAAGTCTTCCACCTAGTCTGTAGTGGGTGGGAAGCAGGGGCTCTTCGTTGAAGGTGAGGTTGCAATGCTAATGACAGTATACCTTTTTAATAGCTAAAAGTGTTGAAAAATAATAGAATTGGAATACTACTCAGGAGGAAAGGTGGGAGCCGTCACTGGAGCACAGCTGGGTAACAGTTACTGGAAAAATTAATCTATTGCTCATTTATACCTCAGTAACTAGAAACACTTCAAACAAGTTACATTAATAAGGTGATATCCTTGGAAAACAAAGGTGATTAGGAAATAAGGGTTCTTCATCAGGACAAGCCTATGGAATTATTTTCCTAGGAACAATGATGAATTTGAAAGCTTCCATTCATGCGTTTTTGCTCAGTTCCTTTGATGACAAGTGGCCCATATTTGCACAATGACTAGGCAGTATCCTGCTAAAACAATGGTAGACTGTGCAGAGAGGACATAGGAGGGTCCAGGGGCCTCCTCCACAGTACTAATACAGTGGGGAGCTCCGGCCAGGGCAAGGGGCCATGCTGAGAGAGATGCAGAGATCTCTAGACATGCAAGAAAGTGAATGGAAGAGGAAGAAGCCATAGCCTTTCTGCCTTGGACAACGAGGGCCATAGTCCAAAGCAGAAACCCAGGACAGGAAACCAGAAAATACTCGCAAGGACGTAGAAAACAGGGTAGAGGAAGCATCAGGAGCTGGCTCCACATCATTCTTGTATTCCCACCCCATGAAGGGCCAAAGACACCTGTCCAACCCAAATTAAGGGCTGTGGTTGGTGTGGCACAGCCCCAGAGAACCAACCACACACAGATTAACCTGATACCTTGGTACCAGTGGCACTCACTCTGCATTATTCATCAGTTAATCAGCAACCAATGTAAAAAAAAAAAAAAAAAAAAGAGATTCACTTCCCCAAGCTAATTTGAATTTTTCCTTGTTTTCTCTAACCCATGGAGAGTCGGCTTGCTTGTGCATTCGCTTCTTGGAGAGTTTGATGAGATAATGCTTCTAACATGCCTGGAAAGTACCTAGCCTAAAACTATGCTCAATAAGAGCTAATTAGTGTGAAGGGTCAGTTTTTTCATCTGGGTGGTTCACAACTGCATAACAAGCTGTTGGGTAATTAATTGAGAGTTCAAAGATAGAAATCTAAATGCATATATGTGGTAGTGTAAGTGTAAATGTTCACACCGAGAGCTGAAAATAATTTGAGTCCAGTCAGGCTGCAGCGTAGAGTAATATCCCTTTAGCTGTTGTTTTCAAAATAATTAATTATGAAACTACTTAAATAACAGCAAGTAGTAATCTGGGCACTGCACGTAGACAGTGTCTTGCATATCAGGTTCCTGACTGCAGTCAACTCTCCTGACCTCACATCAAATTGCATTTCTTGTCTCCACCCATTATTCTATGCATTTCTTTGGATTCCATATATTTGGTAAGGGAGTAGAGGGAGTGCTGTGACAATCAGGATAGAAGTGGGAAAGTCTCCTTTTGCCCCAGAATGTATGTGGAATTCTGAGAAGAGCTGAAGTTACATTAATCAGACAGTTATTAACCTAAACTGCAAAGCGGGGAGAGTTCAAAAAGTGCATTGCAAAGCTACGATAAACCAGAGGCTTTTTATTCTAGTGATTTAAGAAAGCTTTACGTTTTTATTTCCAATTAACCTATCGATAGTGATGTCACTTAAATACTCCTAAGGAATATCATCTCCTCATTATTGCCAGAAAACATGCCTGCCCAATTTCATAGCTCAGCTGCTCTCATGCATGGATGGGCAATCTGAATTAACTTGAACAGAAACAAGATTTTTAGACACTCGGCTACATTCCTAGTTGTAAAATTTAAGTAATTAAAATGTGATTTTCAATAGTGAAAGAAAATAAAGTGGGTAATGTTTATTTTGTGCACCAAAATGATAGTGATACAATGCTACTCTAACTTTCTGTTTACTCATATGTTAGCATATCAATAGAAAAATCATTGTAATCCACACAGTCACTGCCAGAACAATTGAATATTGTGGCAGTGAGTAAAGAGCCTCCGGAGAGCTGTCTTAAAACTAAGCTATTAAAAAAAGACTGTATTTCATTATAACCACAGTCAGCCCCAGAGACTTGACTTTCTTTGCCTTTTACAGGTACTCCTTTTGCATGTTAAAAATTGGCTCCAAGGACATCCGTTTTTCTGTTGATCTGAAATGTTGACTCTACAAAAATAACATTCATTCAAGGAGAAAGTAGGGGAAGCGATTAGGAAAGTTCAGACCCCTAAAGTTCTAATTAGACTTTTTCTCCTTGGTAGGTATCCTCATATTACTGTTAATCAGTTATCTTTTTCATCCTGCTCATGCCTGCATGACCCTGGGCTTCAGAGCAGCTTGTGACACATGATTTTGTATGTTTTTTTAAACAATATCCCACAGGTTAATAATAAGCCACAAACATCCCAAGTTGTTTCTTACTCATGTAGAAGACACCTGTAACTCAATCTGAGTGAAAACCTCCTCTCGCACCTTTCTCCCCTCCTCAGTTATGCTGACACCGCCTCATAAGAGTAAGGAGTTCGGGGTTTGGAATCGAAGGACGTGTGTCCTGTCTGATTACCTCCCCCTAAACATTCTGCGGCCTCTCACGGATCCCTATTCCTCCCTGCAGCTCACAGTTCTCACCTTAAAGGAAAGGTAATAGCAACCAGAGAGAAAAAGATTAATAAGATGGGCCCCTTGCCCTCAGTGCCCCTGTGTATGGTTTATCGGGGTATTATCAGCAACTGCTTCCTTTCTTTACTTTATCCCCAAATCAATCATCCAAGCATTCCCTGTCCAGTTTGTGCTCACTTGCACTCATGCACACACGTGCACGCACACACACTCACACACACCAGTCAGCACTGTACTAGCTGCTACAAAGGATACTGTATAAGCACAAAAGGTAATCTTTGCCCTCAGGCCGTCCACTGGGAAGCATAATTCCAAGTCCCGTATGGATTATTTCCCAGTGCTGCTCACAGGACTTGGGAAATACAAAAAGAAATGTATCTGCTTTTAACCAATGATGCCGCCACAGGCGTGCTTACCCCAAAAAGGAAAGAGATGCCTCCACCTTGTGGCTGGGTCTTCCTCAGCTGCTTCCTGGCACAGCCCTGCTATTTCTAAGCACCTTCTTACTGCAAGTGGAAGCACCCTGCACTGTTTTCACTTTTATGCACTTTTTCACTTTCTTCCTATTGTAACGTTAGGAACTTCTGTTAAGCCCTTGTTCTCACAGAATTCAAGGTGAGACTTGGCCAAAACCATGTAGATAGCATTTATTCATTCACTTAAGAAATGTTCATGAAACTCATACCCTGCACTGGCACCTCAGTCTATGTAGAAAGACAGCAGTGAGCAAGGGGCGTGGAACTTCGCTCAGCGCATCCTGACCTCAAAGTCCCCTCGCATTCCCACCCATCCTCGACTCCAGCCAAAGACTCTTCCTCTCCCATTGACCCTTCTATATCTTGCAGAGTAATAATTTTTGTCCCCACTACATGTAAATTTGTATTATCTATCATTTTTAAGGCAATGTGTTAACTACTACTAGAAGATACAGAGACCCAGCCCCTCTTTCCAGAAGTTTATAATGGCGACCAGCAGGATGAATACACGCACCCCCTGTACAGGAGGCAGGGCCCAGTGAGCGCTGTAGGGGAGGAGTAGCTGCGGTGCCACGGACACTGAGGGAAAGGAGGCCGGCTTCCCCGGGCAGAGCCCAGACACCGCCTGTGGGGGATCTGAGAGGAGCCCTGGGGAACGGGCACGATTTGATGGCACAGGAAGAGTGGGAGAGAAGCGCAGAGCAGCCTGCAGAGGGGAGGGCAAGGGAAACAGCGCAGGGGTGGAAGAGCCAGGGAAGAGTGGGCATGACAGGCAGGCCAGACTCGCCCCCGGGGAATGGTGGGGGAGGCTGGGAGGCGGGGCACCAGGTCCTGGACGGTCTTCAGACCGTGTCAGGGAACTTGGATTCTACTCAAAGAGTGTTTGTGTGTGTGGCGGGGGTAGAGGGTAGGAATTTGAAGAGAGAGACGAAAGCAGAGGTGATGGTGGCAACCACACAGACCAAAAGAAGAGGGAGAAGAGAGGAGCAGTGAGCGACGATGGGAGGCCAGGGAAACGGAGAGCGACAGGCAGCCGCAGGAGACAGAACGGAGGACAGCGCGGGGGGGCGGGGGGGGGTGCTCGAAAGTGAGAGGGTGACTCCGAGATCTTCAGCAGTTTTGAAAAGCACATTCAGTTCAGAAACCCTGATGCCATTTGTCTTTCTATAATGCTATCTTAAGAGACAAGTTAGGTAAAAATGAAATATCTTAACAAATAAAGCTTTCCTAACTGGCTTCTCCAACTTGGGTAAGGCTACCACCATCTGATTTGCATGCCTTGTTCTTGAATTATTTCTTAAAGCCTTTGACTTAGTCTGTTCAGGCTGCTGTAACAAATACCACAGACCGGCTAGTTTATAAACAGCAGAAATATCTCACAGTCCTGGAGGTTAGAAGCCCAGGATCAAGGGGCCAGCAGATTCACTGTCTGGCGAGAGCACACTTCCTAGTCCTGTGTCCTCACTTGATGGGAGGCACTAGGGACTCTCTCTGGGGGTCTTTCACAAAGGTACTAATCCCAAAGGCCCCACCTCCTCATGCCACCACTTGGGGGCTAGGATCTCAGCATACGCATTCGGGGGGGACACAAGCTTACAGACCACAGCAGCCTCCCTTTGGCATATTCATTCACTGCTTTAAAAACCATTCCCACCTCGCACCCCCATCCCAGCACTGGTGCTTCTTTTGTTCCACCTCCTCCCAGGTCCATTCTCAGTCCTTCTGTCCCTGTCCTGTATCTGGGGGACCAACTGCTATGTCTGCATCATGCAAACTCTCTTGTCCTGTGGTTTACTGTTGGATTTGACAGGTGAGAAGCACTAGCAGGAGATCAGAAGGTAGGAAGGAAGAAAGTGCATCAGTTTTCTATTCCTGCTGTATCAATTTACCACAAATTTAAGTACTTAAAACAACACAAATTTATTATCTTACAATTCTGGATGTCAGAATTCCAGGTCAGTTCCAGTGGATTAAAATGAAGTTGTGTGACCAGCAGAGCTGGCCCTTCCCACAGCGTCCAGGAGGGAATCCATTTCCTTGCCTTCTTCAACCTCTGGAGCCACCTGTGCTCCTGTGCTCCTGGACTCGTGGCCCCTCGGTCATCTCCAGCAGCAGCAAGAGGACATCCCTCATCTCTGACCTCTGCTTCCATCCTTAAATCTTCTGACTCAAATCTCTCTGACTTTGACTCTTGTGACTACATTGGACCCCCACCAGATAGTGCAGGATCATCTTCCCATCTCAAGATCTTTAACCTACTCCCCATCTTCCAAGTCCCATTTGCCTAGGATGGTAACATATTCCTGGATTCCAGGGATAGATGTGGACATCTTTCCAGGGGAAGTTACTCTGTCTGCCATGGAGAGCATGAGGCATTCCTTGGCCCTGTTTCTCCTGCCTCAGCTCCAGACCTGCTGGTGCCCATCCCTCCACAGCTCCAGCTCCAGTCAGGCAGCCCCTCTTCCATGCTTCCTGCTCTCAGGCACAAGGCCCCTGTGACTCTCTGTCATCCCCCAGGGTCTTCCAGACAGAGTAGGAACAGCCCTGCCCGTCTTTCCCTGCCGTGCCTCAACAGCCCGCCGTGACCCTGCCCTCACCTCTGACAGTCCCGTCAGTAAGTCATGCTCTGAATCCCAGCTGACCAACACACCCATCTTGGGAAGCTCTTCACAGTCTAATTCACACTGCTAACAAGTCTGGTCTGGAACCAGCGCACCCACTAAGAGCATATATACATGCAACATGCAGGCTGGTTGGCGTCAGGAAGACAAGGACATGTCATCCTGTGCTGCTCTCAGTCACCATGCAAAGCCTCATGCTTGCATCTGGAAAATAAGTACATCTGATTAAAGTGTGCAAAATAGTAATCCCTCACTTCTCTCAATTATATCCAGGGATGGGAAATAACAGCCTACGAAGAGGCCATCATGGAAAGGTTCCTCTTTGATTTCCTTTTGTTTGTTTTTCAGTCAACTAGGGAAACTGACTTCATGACCTCACGTAGGTGATTTCTGAGCAAATGGATGAGGCCCTGGCTGAGCTGCCGGTGATAGCTTTCTATTCCTGCTCAGGCAGATAATTTTAAGATATTTCCCATCTCTTCTTGTCTGAGCAGTCAGTCGGACATATGAAAATGGAATGGTTCCGGTTATTTTCTCCTTCATAGAAAACATTTTGCCTCAACCGGCTTGTCTTGAAATCTCTCTTTGCATTCATGTCTGTCACCCCACTGGCAGTTACGCTCTGTCTTCACATAGGGTTTAGATTATCTGCCTAGCGTTCAACAAGATTTTTTTTCTAAGAACTAGTTATCTAAAATTACAGAAAAATAATAGCATTGACATCCTGTAAGAATTCCTAAGATGCAGTACTTACCAAACGAACAGAAGATTTTGTGAGTTTTTAACCTCTGAGTGATATTTTCAGGAAACCATCTGTCTCATTTGCCCCATTAACTATCCTAAGTAGCTCAGCTCCTTCCCTCCTAGAGTCGTTATGAAAAACTTACCACTGTGCTTCATTTTTTTCCTCTCCTCTACCATTAGATGATGACCAGGATAATAACTATTACAATTAATATTAAAAGCCTAAATCTGTAAGTTTAGAGTGTCCAAGGCACTTACATACACTTTATATAATTTGCTCATGGTCAAGCCTGGTTGGCATTTATCATGAAACCAAATTAAAAATTTGTATAGATCTTGTTTAAATTTAGTTCAAACAATAAGGAACATAGAGTCAAAAAACAGCTTCTGAAAAATTCCTTCTCAGGCAGATAATTTTAAGACATGTCCTGTCTCTTCTTTAGTCATTCACCCATCCATTGAACAAATCTGTATGGGTATTTCTCATGTGGCTGAGTCCCTGCCCTCAGAGAGCTTACAATGGAGTGATAGGCAAAGGTTAATGCTTTTAAAGAGATGCAGAGGAAAGGCCCCCATCCCAGACTGGTGGGATCACAGAAGGTGTCCTGGCCCCACATGGTCATATCCAAGGTTTGTCTTAAGGAACAAATAGGATTCAGCTATTGAAGTGTGGATTTTAGACAAAGGGAAACAGCTCAGAGGCTCAGAGCACAAAGGCTCAGAAAAAAATACTTCAGACTCGTAGGAGTATGCACAGAGCAGGGAGGGGTAAGACAGACTGGAAGACTGGAACATGGACACCAAGGACAAGCCTTAGAAGGGTGAGGAGATTTAGCAGGAAGCAATCTAATAAAATTCTCCATGTGAGATTAGTGTTGGTAACGTTTGGTAAGGAAGAAAGAAATTTGGTGAGAAAGATCCCAAATTGTACTTTAGATTTGTCTTTCACAGCTGGGTTCTGCATCATCTTTAAATTTCACCAATATTTCCCTGTTTTAATTTAGATGATTTTAAGACTGATAAATGGAGGCTCCTGAATGGAGAGTTCCCCGTGAATCTCCACCAGAGCCAGCACCCTGATTTGAATGACCAGTCACCACACCTGCTCTGCCACAGAGTAATATGCCCAAGTCAAAGACTGAACATTTTTTGAGCTGTGACTAAATGTTTTCTAAAGGGTGAATACACAAATAATAAAAACATGCATTAATGTCTGCCCCCTGCATCAAGTGAGAGGCTCAGAATTCTGTAGCAGCCTAGAACTTCTCATTCCCCCTTGTTCTCACCTTCATGCCTCTTTAAGCAGGTGTGTGCTCAGATGTAACCTTGATTAAGGACTCTTCTGCAAATCTGTAAGGGCTATTTCACATTTCTATTTAGATGAAATGTCTTGAGAGATGTTGGGATTGTTTTTTAAGAAATTATTGTCTAGAACATAGTATAAAAAGAGTCTTAGACTGTTTTCAACATATACATTAATTGAGGCAAATAAAACTCAAGAGTTAAGCGCTCTCCAACACCTGTTTCAGTTCCCAATTGAGTTGAAGGTTTTCTATCCAGAAAAACCTGCTGCCCCGAGGGGCTCCCCAGCCTTGCTGAGGCAGTGGGGCATGACTGTCTCTCACAAGAACCAGGCCTGAAATAGGCACTTGGATCCCACTGAATTTGATCACAAGACTAACGGAATAAGTGGGAAGGTTGGCCAAGCACTCAGTGTAACGCTTTGGAAAATATTTTTACTATAATAGTTATTTAATAATATCTAACAAAGGTTAAATGTGAAAGAGTCATTTCATATTAAAGATCACCATCAAGTTGAAAGTCGGCCATCCTGTGCTCCAGCAAGGCCATCAGGGCCGAGGTATCCTGTTGTCAGAGTACCCAATGTGGCAGGCAGCAGCCAAGCCCCTGCTCCTGATTTTTGTTCCTGGCACTTTATGATTTCAGTCAGACGCAGCCTCCATTCCCCTTTCTCTCAGTCCTTCTGCGCTTGTTTCCCATGACTTTACCTGTCTCCAGTAATCTCTGTAGGTCTCCATACTGAAGCTTCTTTCAGTCTCCTGTGAGGACCACTGAAATTGGTGTGGTTTGGCTAGACATGCTTAAGGCAGTGTTTCAGGAGGTATTCAGGTATGCCGAGGGGTACTGAGGCTGGACTTACTCTTCGGAGAATAAAGACAGCTACCATACCTGAAAAGCAAATGTGGCCTTCATTTACTCAACCAGACTTACCAAGGGCCTACTTGTCAGGGACTGTATAGCTGACACAAAGACCAGGTATGTTCCCGGCCCATGAGGGGTCTAGAGTCAGTGGGAGAAACCAGCCTGCAAGTGAAGAATTTGATGGAGCCAACCTGTGACCCTCAGATCATTAGACACAAAAATGATCCATAGCTAAGTCTTCCATGAAATAAGAACAGAGGTAGCCATTGTTCATTGGCATAAAATTCTGCAGGAGCCCCGTTCCTCACACCTAATTATAATCTGGGATCATTTCAGTCATGTGTAATCATGCAAATAGATGGTGTGGTACAGTAGTAGTGTGAGGGCTATTAACTGGTTACAGTCCCCTGAGCATTTTGTGAGATGTCTGAGCACACCTTGACCAAGAACTACCATGACTCAGGGCTGAAGTTAAATCCAGGATTAATCTAGTTCTTACAAGGATTCCATTGCACCAAACCAAATACTTTTATGACTTGGCCATACACAGCAGCCAACAATGCATACACTACAGAATTTACTTATTCTTCTTACAACTTGAACTATTAACTACTTAAGAAATATTGAAACTTTCCCCTTTACCTTAGCCTTCCATTAAAAAGAGAGTAAGTTTTGCCGGCAGAGCTGGAAGCAAGTCCAAGGATTTGGTAATCGTTTTGTTAAAGCAAATCTGCTAGAGTGTTTGAACAGAAACATATGAGAAACAATGCGGAACATGTCAGGTTGTGGGAGGAGGGGGCAGGCTCATCCCACTCTGCCTTGCCCCTAAGACATTTCTTAGTTGGCCCAAGGGAACCTCAGATAAAAGTATTTCTTCCATAAGACAAAAGTGAATGCCTGGAATTTATCTTACATCCCTGGTGCATTTTCCTAATCCGGCCTCTCCTTGGCCCGCCTGAAGCAACGCACAGGCGCTCCTGAACTCAGGGCCTCCCTCTCCTCTTTCCTCCCTGCTGTCTGCCCCTTTTCCCCCCATATCTCTCCTGATTATAACTAGAACTTGATATTTTTTTTAATTTTCCAGGAACCAGTGGAGGAGGTCTATAAAGTTTCATTTTAGTGACATAGCTCAAAGAGAAGACAGTATCTGAGTCACAGCTGGTCTTTTTGGTCATTCCCGAAAGGGCTCCAAATGTTCCACTGGTCTTATGGAATTAACTCCCCCAACCGATGCACATGTCACTTAGGAAAATGAAGCCCTTCAACTGGCTGCACCCCAGCAGCTGCTGTGAAGTCAGACGAGGTCGGACAGTAACAGAGAACCTCTTCTCTCCCTAACAAACCACTTCCTAATACATATAGACACTGAGAGGGTGAAAGTGGGAGAACTCACATCCCAAATTTATCTAGGGAGTTTCATTTAAAATGACTATATGTAATACGGATATTGGAGCAAAAGTGAAAATTAAATCTTTTTACAATTTATGTCATTTCACCAGGAGAAACAGGGGCCTTGAGTCTGGGCTAGCAGAGTTTGTTACCACCGACACTGGTCCAAGCAAGGTGGACCACTTTTGCAATCTGCCCAGAGCACCTTGTAATATTAAAGATCTATGACAGTGGTAGCATTTCCATCTTGTTACCTATTCAGCATTTTCCCCACATTTTTTTAATGGTTTTGGTAAGGTCTTGGACTATTCCCAACCTTCCATTGCTCCCAGGGAGGCAGGCATCAGCAGCCCACCCTCTGGTACCCTGGAGTGGGGCGGGAGCACGGGAGAGGGGGGTGAGAGACTGAAAGTCTTAGAGGCACTAAGGGCCCCTGACTCAACCAGCGCTAGAGTTGTCCTCTGAAGGGAACCTACATGGGAAGCTGAAATCATGGGAATCTGCCAGGCCAAGAGGTCAGCTCAAGTTCCTGAGAACTCAATGAAAATAGCAGCCCTGCTCTCCCCAGAGCCCATCTCCGAGACTCCCACTCGGGAGACATCAGCCCAGCCCCTGCACAGCCCTCGGCCTCCTGCTTCTCAGCCTCGCACACTGTCTTCCCGTCCACCACTCCTCTCCCCCTTGATAATGTTTTCTCCCTTAATTCTCATGGTTCTTGGTAGGTAGAAGGGAAAATAACAGACACACGAGAGAATGAAATCATCAAACTTTCTAAGTCTGGTTATACTAAAGTATGTGACCAGAGTGCAAATGACGTGATGATCTCTGTCACACCACAAGGCTCCCCCCGCCCTCCACAGGGTTCTTGTTGAAATGTCTGTCTGGAAACAGAAGTGTCCTCAGGCAGTGGTGGCTGTCAATGTTTGATTTGGGGGTCAGGAGTGCTTATAATTCCAGTTCTCAAGATCAGCCGGGTGTAAACACTTCATTCATTCACAAATACAAGTGATACATCACATACAAGACACATAGTTAAAAGGGACCCAGTCCCTGCCCTCACTTGCCTCATTCTCCCCTCCCCCACAGCCTCCCAAGCGTTCACTTGGACAGACAATGCAGTTACCTCACAGCTCTTCTCCCTTCTTTAGTCTCCCACTTTGTCTCCAGTCGACACCGATGTCTCAGGGATTCCTGAACACCACTCTGCTTCCCTGGTCGGGTTACCCCCTGTTTAAAATTTTCAATGCCTTGCTCTTGCCTTTAAAATAAAGGCCAAACTTCTGACTAGCAGAAAAACTATTGGCAGTTCCCCAAATAGACCACTTTTTTCTCAAATATTGAGTGATTTGCAGATGCTGCTCTCTCTGCCTACAATGCCTTTCCTCTTTCTGTACCTGCGGAACTCCTATAATATTTCAAAACTCAGTTGAGATGTCACCACCTCCAGGAAGCTCTCACTGACTACCAGCTCTACCCCTTCTGAGTTGGATGTCTCTCCTTTCTGTTCCTTATACTTCATTAATACTTCTGTCATAGCAAAGATATGAATAATAATTATCTTATTGACCACTTTCTCTCCAATTAGCCTGAGAACTTGTTGATAGAAACTATACCATTAACTCTGTCTTTGACTTACCTCCCCCTTAGACTGTCTAGCACATAATAGGTGCTCAGTAATGGTTTAATGAGTAAAGAAGCTCAAAGACAGAGAAGCATAACTGTAATGAGGTGTAATAAATAACAGAGTGGAAGGCCCTGATGAACGAATACAGAGATTGGACCTTTCTACTGGAGAAGAAAACAGAGTCTGGGAAGGTATCCCAGAGGAGGAGATGCTTGGGCTGCCATTGAGGAAGACCCAGAGATCACCAGGCCTGTGGGGAGGAGAAGGCAAAGAAAACAGTGGCATAGGGAAGGCCCTGGATGCCTCAGTCAGCATGGCACACGTGGGAAAATTTCCCTTAGAAGAATAACTCTGGTGGCGATGAGAAGAAGACCCTGATGGGAGGGTGGCAGGAGGGTATCAGAATAATCCACGTGGAGGCCTGAACTGAGCTAGTTAGCAATGGGATACAAATGAGGACAGAGACAAAGGCAGAGAGGTTAAGGTAAGGAGCCCAGCGTGATCCCCAAGTTTCTGGCTTGGGCGACTGGTGGTGCCATTAACCAGGATTAGGAATTAAGAGGAAAGACTGCTTTGGGAGGAAGGAGGCAAGCCCAGGCTGCTGGTGCTGGATTGGAGTTGCATGTTGGACACCTGGGGGGAAATGTTTGTTATCCATTGGGTATGTGAGTATGAGGCTCAGAAGAGAGTCTAACAAGGAATGAAGGCTGAATTTTAACTTCTGTTTTACTTCTGTAATTTGATACTGGGCCGTAATGTTTCAGCCCTGGGTGGGGACCTCTGGCAGAGGGATAATTGGTCCTACTTCTGCCTCTGGTTTGGATATGTGGCCTCTGGCAAGCTACTCAACGTCAGGTTGTGGCTATTGCCTTATGGGAAAGGAGATAATTAAGGAAACCTGGAGAAAAATGTTGCAAATATTGGCTCTAAACAAATTAATTTAGGCCTGTCTTTCATAATTCTCCTATGGAATATGGAGGTCATGCCCCTGAGACCACCCCACTGATCAAAAACTACAGTTCAAAAGCCCACCAAGAACACCAAGGGGGAGTCTTTACCTTCAGCACATTAAAATCCTTGGCCCAGAGAATCCTCTTTAGGTAGAGATGTTACTTTCTTGCTACGACAAATGTGTCTGCTCTTCCCCTCCACTGTGGAGGTGGGAGGTGGCCTTACTTTAGAGCCCTCTTACATTGTGATGGCAAGCTTCTGCTCCTGTTCATGCCCAGCGTGCAGCACCCACCTTGATCATGCTCTCCTATAGAGTTTATTTGCAATTCTGTCTGCATTACTTAGGCTGAGATCTGCTTTATTTAAGGCACCCAACTAAAATAGCATTTTTACAAAGCAACCATTGTGCTTTTCCTGGCCAATTTATCGTAAGTGACTTGAACTGAAATGAAACATATTTTAATCTGAAGCTTCCTGACAATAATGGTACTGTGGGAGTTACCTGATGTGCTAGGTTCAAACCTCTTTTATTCCAAGTATCCAGTCACAAAGGCTAAGTGGGAATTGCTTAGGGAACCCAAACATTTCTGGCAATTCAAGAAGAATTGGTTTTTAACCCAAAAGCTTCTGACAGTCAGGTGTGAGACTGGCAAAGATTTAGCAAGAGCATTAGTCATGTGTGGAGAACAGAGGGTCTCATTTTTAATTCAAAGCACTGCATAGAAAAATTCATCATCAAACCTGAATATCAACCAACCACTCTTTACAAAGGAGGCAGCATCACAATAGCAGCCAGGGAAATTTAAAGGATGCATAATGACAAATCTCAAAGAAGCCCCAGAACCAATCACTCCCTCCAACAAGGTGAATTAGATGCTGGCACTGTATTCAGTGACAAGGCCTTGAAATGTTTACTTCTTGTTTCAATGCAAGGGTGCCTGGTTATTTGGAATTGTAACAAACATTCCCAACTAAAAAAAAAAGTGCTAAATAGCTTAACTATAGCTTCTGCCATACTGGCTAAGCACAGCTAATGTAAGCCACTACAACCTCTGTGCTGTGTATCCTAATTTCTATGAAGAAGCTAAATCAATTTTGTAGCCAGAGTCAGGAAGCAGCTAGGGATTTGCCTCTCCTAAGAAGCAGACAGCTGCAGCTAAATTGTTCTGATGCTCCCTGGGCACAGGTAATCACGAATGCTTTTCTAACCTGTTGGAAATGCGAATTGAGGCGGACGTCTTTGGCTGACTGAATGTTTCTTTAATTAACAGGTAGGAGATCAAATCATTGAAATCAACGGGGAGAGCACACGGGACATGACGCACGCCAGAGCGATAGAACTCATCAAATCGGGAGGAAGAAGAGCGAGGCTGCTGCTGAAGCGCGGGACGGGGCAGGTCCCAGAGTATGGTGCGTTTCACGTTCTTTCACTTTTTCGTGTTTCTTTCGTGAACTGTAAATGCCTGTGCTTATTTATAGACCAACAGCAGTTCTTTAATTCTGCTGAAATCTATATTTGGCTGTCAGTAGATATATGCACACACATGTACCTTTAAGCACAAGATAAATATGTGTGTGAGCTCTGTTTTGCTCTGTTAGGTAGTGTTTAAAATAGCAAACAGAGGAACTTTCAGGGCATCTCTGAGTGTGCAGGGAGATGCAGTTGCCACTTATACATTAGAACTTTTGTAATTTGACTGATAGTCATCTGTTCATTTGAGCCCACAGTCATGTATCAATTCCTAAAATCACACACAAATCACACTGTCCCATAGGGTAGATAACTGGGGCCAGGGGATAAGCAAGAACAAATCTTCAGGGCATGAAGTTTACGCTAAAATGTAAACTTCAGCTCATGCAGTGGTTGCATTTCCTTGACATTTAGGGATATCACAAAAATCCGCTCCTATGTTGTGCCCCCTGTGTGCTTTTGAGGAAGGCATTAAAGAAGTCTTGAAGGAATTCTGTCTCAGCAGCCCATTAAGTCACCGCTGACAGCATTACCAAGAAACTGCTACACGGTCATTACATGAAAAACATCAAATCTGAGCTGGTCTTTAATTAATCTCAAAGAGTGTCAGACAGACAGGTATCTGTGAAGAGCCGTGCAGAACATACCTGTCCAGATTAGAGAACTGGGATCTAACTGCTCAAATTGTTAGTAATTAGCTCAAATTGTTAATCTGGATACCATGATTCTCAATTTTACCCCTTCATCCCCAAACTTCCCTAGCCCATAAAAATTTCTAAGTAATACTTTTCCCTCTCAGATTATGCTTGTTGCTTAAGTTACCTAATAACTGACTGAACACTTCCTTATTTAGTGGAACAGTATAGTCCTGAGTTCAGCTGAAATATCTGAAGTTAAGTACTTTGCATCCAGGGTCTTGAGCATACCCCAAAAATGGCTGTCAAGCTCTCACATTAAGAGTTGGGAAGCATTCAGAAGTTTCAGTAGGGCTGGCTCTACTCCCAAGGAAATATTTCATCCCCGTTCCCCACCCTTAGTGCTTGCATCTAATAAAATGGTTTAAAATATTAATATTAGCAATAAGCACAGGCCTGGTCCTGCATGAATCCCTTCGTAAAGAATCTGAACTCTTAGAATAGAAAAACTATTTGTACCCTAGAGCATTAAATGATTCAGTAATATTAAACTGACCTGTGAGATTCTTTTTTTTTTTTTGTCCTGTGAGATTCTATCACTTATAAAAAATACCTCATCCAAAAGGTATGTTTTACTCCATGGCAAGACCTATTACCTATACCAAGGGATTTTCATATTGATCTTATTGTTCTAACAAATTTATCTTCAAAAAGTTCATCTGAACAGCACGGCCACCCTGAGTTCTCTTTTCTTTCATAGAATCACTAATCAGTCCATATTTTCAGCATCCTCTATGCCAGCTGCTTATCTATAGTTAACAGAACAGTACTATTGATGAACCAAAGCATAAGTATGAAGCTACTTCAAAGCATCATTAAGGAAAAAATAAAAACATGTTTTCAAATGATGAAAATTCAAGATTGCATCAACATTATCCATTAATTGTTAACATCATCCAAAAGTATCCACTGAGGATTATTTTCTAAGAGTTTGTTGAATATCTGGGCACACTTTGGAGGGACTAATCATCAGTATTGTTAACTCTAGCAGTATTGCAGAATATCTTCTACATATTCTTCTAAAATGTAACATACTTGCTGGTAAGGTTAGCACTTGTCAGCTATTTTTGATGTTAGATTGACATAGGTTCTGACTGTAAAATAACTTTGGAGATTATGTCACAAAAGAACAAATTTAAGAATAGAACCACTCCACTAGGAGATCTGATACTTCAGCTCTACTCTAGTCCCTCTCTTCTTTAGGGAAGTAAAAGAATAATCATAAGCTACATACTCATTAGTTCTTCAGGAAGACCTAAGCTGACAGATGCACGGTTATGAATGAGAAACCAAGAAGGGATCAGACCACATCTTTGATGATATTGCCTCAAGGGATATTTCTGGAATCTCATGGTAACTAATGAGGGGGGTGTCTCAGGGGTTCTCAAGACCACCTCACATTCAGATTTGCTAGAGGGACTCCTGGGGCACAGAATATAGCTGTACTCACAGCTAAGATTTATCACAGTGATGTAGTAAGGATTCCCAGTGGCATCATAAGGGAAAGAATCCCAGGCAGTCTTCCTTATGCTCTTTTTCTCCCATGGTGGGCACCCAGAAAGCACTATTTCCTCAGTAACATGTATGTGCTATTGCCATCCAGTGACGTCCGTTAGAGACTCGATGAATGGAGGGCTGCTCATGCAGGGCCCTCTGACTAGCATGCACCACGATGCCAGACTCCCTTGAGGAAAGCAAGTGTTCAGCATAAAGCACAGTGTTTGTACAAGCAGCTGGGATTCAGTGAGATACCCTTACCACTCAGGGGAAGGCTTGTGTTAGTGAAGGGGACTCTTCCAAGTGTGTCCCAGGTGCCAGCCAACGGCCACCCTTGCAAGATGGCCTTTCTGAGGTAAGCCATCTCAAGCCCGCTGTGTGAACTCCCTCCTGAGCCAGGAGCAAGCCAAAGGGGCCATATGTGTGGACCAGCCCAACGACCCCGACCTAAAGGGGTGCCCACAGCTAAGGAACATCACAGTTCCTCGGGCATCAGTTAAACAGGCTGTGCCATGAGGCAGAATGTTTCTGTCCAAGATCAACCACAGTGTTTTTAAAAAATTGGCAAGGAGGTGGGGTAACAAGAGAAAATAACAGCAACAAGAGCAATAAAAGAAAACTGTTGCGTTTACCAGTGGATACAACCAAGAATATAATCCACTTTATCCAAATGCCCCCTCATCACAGGAAAACTCACTTTTTTTGTCAACTCTGAGATTAATCCTGTGTTTGTTTCCTTTGTTTGCCTTTTAGGCATAAAAACTGATCCTTAAAAGATCGCAGAAGGGGGTCATCAGAATCCATAGGGGACAGACCCTGTTAGGGAGCTGTTCAGACTTAACCCAGCCTGGGAGAGTGAACTTTGAAGATGAGGAGACAGAGAAACAGCAGTATGCTAGGGTTTGGGGTGGTATCCACCAGCCGTCCCTCTGATACCTGCAGAATTCAGAACAGCTTTGAAGTGAGACCCTTATCTGCAGCTTTGGCCATGTCAAGGGAATCTCAGTCCAGAGAGATACCAAACTCTCGCTCTGAGTTCTTACGGTAATATGTGACTAAAGAGATGAGCACAGGTACAATTAAAGGAAAAAACTACCCAGGCTAATCCGTCAGATTTTTGACTAAACAAAATCAGTGTGAATCAAGGTGAACTGAAGAAAGGCATAAATATGCTGCAAATGGACCCTCCGTAATTACCCTCACACTACTTGTCAGGCCACACCTCTGCCGATTCAGAGGCATAAATCAGCAAGTGGAGCCACAGAAGTAGAGGCTGCACACACAGGCTTTCGAGCAGCCGCAAGGGGAGCTGAGAAGTGATAAGGGCTCTGGAGAAGTTGCCTTTATAATTGAGTCCTTGAAAGAAGCTCAGCAGATATATTTCAACTCTACTCTAGTCCTCAGGATGAGAATTTGTTGCTTATAAACTCAGTGGAAAGTGTCAGCCATCCCTCCCCTGACATGCAACTCAACAGCTGGCAGAAGAAAACTCTGCTCTGCCATGCAGAGAAAAGAATAAAAAATGATGCATCAAAAGTAGGGCCTCCTTAATACTGGCTGTTTGCTATCTGAATTAGATCTAAAAAGGTTAAGAGAAAAGGAAGCATGTTTCATGATTCTAAAGCTACATCAGGAATAAATTCTACAAATTAGCTCCCAGCCTTGAAATGCAGGTGTCCTTCATTAGCATTCAAGGGATACAACTTGAACATTCCCTTCCTGTATGCACTGAGCCCTGTGGCAAACAGGTCTGTTT
Organism: Manis javanica; assembly: GCF_040802235.1. Classification (NCBI taxonomy): domain Eukaryota; kingdom Metazoa; phylum Chordata; class Mammalia; order Pholidota; family Manidae; genus Manis; species Manis javanica. The sequence goes on from NC_133161.1 coordinate 85,384,072, forward strand.
GCCAGGTCCAGGGCAAACAGAAGTGCCAGTGGGTGAAAAAACTCCCTCTGCAAGCAGTTCAAACTAACAAGGAACCTTTCCCTGGCGATATGTGCCATTCAAATCTGATCAGAATAAAGCAAAACAGAGGCATGCTGTCCAATTTTGGTCAGTGGTCTGGCCTGTTGATTCTTTTAAAAAGCAACAGGGCAGTTCTGTGTGGCCAGAATGCTGAAGGGAGTCCATTTGTAAACGGGAGTCTCAGTGGTCTTAGGAGGCTGGGCAAAGAAAAGGATGAAGCAGAATTCTCCTAATGTCAATGGCCCAGCAACACCAAATGCCCACACAAAGGGGAAGAAATAGCCACTCTGGGAGTTAGACTTTTGCTTACACTTTCATTTTCAAAGTTAGATGTGTCTTTAATAGGTTTTGACTTGGTTACAGGCCTCTGATAAATGAAATTGTTTGTGTTTTATAAGTAGAATAAAACTGCATTAAATAAGTAGAGAAAAGATTTGTCTGAGCCAGTGACTTATAGCTAAAGAAATGAATGAGCCAATAGTTGTTTAGTTAAAGGTCTCCCTTTAATCAGTAGGTAAAACTGATTTACAGTGATTGTGTCAGAGCTCGGGACTAAGCAATACTGGTCTACTTATATGACAAGAGGCAACATTTATTGTTTATTCTTCTTTAAGAACATACATTGACAAGTAAACATTATGAGCTTGCCCTTATTATCTTATTTACAGTTATTTGCTCAACAAGTCTTTTCTTCCCAATCATATAAAAATACACTTCAGGTATTATATCCCTACTAAATAGTCCATGTGAGATAAGCTCTGTAATTAATATCGTTAGTTAATATCATTACTCTTTCCTCAACTAGACCAGGATTTTCTCAGCACCTCCTCTGCATACTTCGCAGTCACTGAAAGTAAGGTCCAGCATGGTCTGCAGGGAGCTGACAACCTAAGAGTGAAGTCACGTGTTAACAGCTGATTCCAATGCAGGGCTGGCTGATTAAAGGCTACCAAGGGATCTGCTCTAATGAAAAATTTTAAATGGGTTTTATTAATTACTTTTGGAATTTAATTAGAACTGTTAGAGCCTTAAGGACTCTTGAAAACTACTTGGCATCTTTGGCTTGTTAAGCATTTCCTTTGTAATATTTACACTAATAATTTGTGCTTTTTCTGAAGAAAGGACTCTCTGAGTATGGGTAGATCTCTGCTTAGACCATGTTTGAATTATTCCAAATTCCAAGTTAAGGAGCCAAAACTTCATCTAGCAAGTTTGCTGATCATCATCACCTCACTTCCCCTACAGTGAAGAGCTTTGTAACCTCAGCTCCTGAGGCTTTCGGGGTGTGCTGCTGTGCTCCCACAATAAAAGACAAGGGGGGAATAATCTCCACTGCCTTTGCCTCCTCCTCAGAGACCACTTTTAGGGGGGCTTTAAGTGTTACATAACTGTCTGCACTAATTCACCTGCATTTTGAATAGGGCAACAGGCAGCTTGCTTCAATAGTAAATCCTGAAATTTAATTTCAGCTTCTGACATTCATGGTTGAGTGTACCTCCCTTTTCCAGGAGAGGTTCCACAAATCACTCCAGTACACTTCTCCTGAGTCAAACCCAGGCAAGAGGACGGGCTGTCAGGCAGAACTCCAGACCGTGTCCTACTGAGAACAGGGCTCTTCCTGGCTAAGAGATTCAAGACTGCTGCTCTCTGCAGTGTTTAGGCAACCCCAGGAAATCCTGACTGTGAAACTTCCAATAAGTTCCTGTTTCATGGAGTCAGAGGCAGGGGCTTCCTTAAAGAACACACAACTCTGAAATTCCTTTCCCTGCTGCTCCACCAAAACCTTATATATTATTTTGAGTGTTTTTAGGATGAGGGTAAAATCCCATTTCTTCACAGTGTTTATTTGCAACTGTGAACTACAATGATAATCCCTGTTTGGGGATGCTCCTACATGATTTCTACATGCATTTTTCTTCTTAAGGACATATTAAGTGACCTTCCTCCCAAATCCTCACTTGATAGGATTGAAGACTCTGCTAAAATATATTAGATATAATAATATATATTATAATACATAAACATATATATTATAATACATCGTTGCAATTAAATACATATTATATATAAATATAAATCACTAAACATAATTATAATTAAATATAGATATATAATATATATTGTAAATATATTAAAACATATAGTAACCAGGAAATGACCAAGAAAAATGCATTTAGCTCTTGAAGCCCAGCCTCCCGCAATTCCCAAATACTTGCTGGAGGCGGTGAGCGAATGAACCCCCGTAAGAACAGCAACAGCCTCCATCATGGAGACTGCAAATACTGTACTAGAGGCCCCAGTGACCAACTCATTATGGAGAGTCACGGTTTAGGCTCTGATGAGAACATCCCCTTCCTTGCCACAACACGAAGCTGCGCTCTTCCACGAGAGGGCGACCACAGAAGTCCCGGGAAAAGGAGCCCTAGAGGGAAGCGCAGCCGGTCGGGGCCGCCCGGACACCAGGCAGGGTTTTAGGCTGCGCACGCGCACAGCTGAGCGGCGTTGGCCGAGGACTGTGGGAAGCATCGCGCAGGGGTGCCGTGCTCCTCCTGCTCCGCTGTGAAGGCCGGGCCCACGGCAGGTGTGCTTCTGGCCGGCCGCCGCCGAGTGAGCGCAGCCCTCAGCCGGCCTCCGCTGCCCAGCTAGTCTTACTCGCTCTCTGTTGAAACACTTGCCCACTGCAACTTGAAGAAGGGATACTAGGTTGTCCTCGAACTCCACTCCCCACCCCCTTTTTCCGTCTCAGGCCTTTTGACAACCTGCGCTCAGCTCCCCGGCCCCTCGAGGACAGTCTGACCTGTGGTTCACAGCACTGAGTGCTGGTTCAAGACAAGCTCCTGAGCCCTCGTCTACACCAGTTGTGAGCCCGTGCTTGCTAAATGCCAAAATGATTGTCCCCGCTGTCTGATTTTCTTTTTCTCAATGTAGAAATGATGCAGAAAAGGTCTCCGTCCCTCTGAAGGAATTTGCCAACTAACCCTGTTACCCAGGTACTCAGAGCAGAGCCCATCCGAGACCTTAAGGCAGGTGCTTGGGTAGGTCCAGCCAATGGCCATAACCAGCAAACATCAAGTCTACGAACAGCGTACTGGCTTTCATTTTTAAACGAAAGTACACTAGACCTTTCCTTTCTGGTGGAAGAAAGAATGAGTCCATAAGGCCAGATTTTTTTCATTTGAAATTTGTCAAAGACAGGATTGCCCCATGTCCCATTCTGATAAAGACCTCCCAATTCTTTTCACCTGACCTCCCTCAATCAGGAGCAAAGATGAGGTTATGAAATGCCTTACTCCAGGCTTGAATTAGTGCTCTAACTGTAGCAAAATATCTAAACTCTGAGAACTACACATTCTTCAGTGTGCTCTTTGGGATCAAAAATATTTTAATAGAATGACAAACACACAGTTCAGACTCAATAACTTATAACTGTAATGTGGCTCAGATATTTGCTGACAGAACAACCTGCTTCCATATGTCTGTAGTAAGGTCTCTGTTCTTCTCAGGTCACAGATAGTGACCCCTGGCCACATCAGAACCGTGGGTTTTAGGGCTGACCATGTATACTCACAGCATGTGCTTTAAATATGCTAGGCACAGAATACAATGCTCCATTTTTCACATTTCACTACAATGTGTAACCCACACTTCACAGAAATTTATTCCTACCATGTTCTGGGCCCTTTATTTGACCTCTGGCCATGAGGCTTCCTAACATATGTATCTTTCAAGCCCAGTAAAGGCCACATTTAAAATCAAATGAGCACCTTCTCTGTGAGACACTAGAACAGCTTGATCCTTTTTGTATAAATTACTTGCATCTTGGCAGGGCTAAATGGTAAACTCGATTAATATATCTTGAAATTTAATTTCTACTTCTGACATTCAGTGTTAGCATTAGTTTCTTTACCACAGAGAGGTTCCACTTTCCATTAACCCCGGGATGGTAGCTCTCACCCGTCAGCCTTTCTTCCCTCAGACACATACCTCACAAAGGAAAACGCCATGTGGCGTAATGGGAAATTTATGTGGCCTGCTTTTCCATTCTGCATGTCAAAGCCATGCATACACAGCAGTGTCCATGGATCAACTTAGGCTCTGAGGTGGGGAATAACATCAGAATATACTGGTGAAGAGGGAATCCCACCTCAGAATGTCCGAGCTGCATGGATTAAGTTGTTGTGATCACATTAGCCTCCCCTCTGCCTTTACCTCACCTGAGCGGAGCTAAGAGAACACGGAAGCAGGCATCTCTGGGAGTGTTTGCTGCATCTTCTAGGGGCCTGCCTCTCAGACATTACTGACTTGGGCATTCCAGAATTTCTAGCACCCATCTTTGTGTAGGTAAAGAATTATAGCCCACGAGCTGAGATAGACACAAACCAATACAGCCACTAAGAGGTGTCAAAGCACAGCCCTTGTACAGGTGAGAAGTGTTGTCAACAGGCAAGACATTGCTGCATTTTTTCAGCTCTACTTTTGTCCAGAAAATGATTATACTCAGCAAGTCAACTGTGAACTTTATAAACAAACTGTCAGAGGTGAAGAGAACTGTAAGAATTTGTGAAATTATTAGAGAAAATATAAACATGGGCACACCATTTCTTTCTTTTATTCATTGTTCAAACTTTGGAAATGATTACTGTGGCCGAGTCTCAAATGACAGCTGACATCACTAAAATGCCTCATCCTTATTAGAAAATTCTACAAAAATTCTGATATCACCTTTTTAAAATTTTTTTAACATTTTGTGCCTCCCTAAAAGCACTTCAGGATGCCCTCCATTTTTTGAGAAAAATCTACTTTTGGAATACACATGTAGTTCAGTCTTTCACTAATTCCACTTGCTGCATGCTTGATAGGGTTAGCTTTACTTTAAGTCTTTATTCTTACTGCCTAGACAATTTGTATTCAGCTGCTCTAAACATACTAAGCAATCTTAATTCTAACAGTAATAATATATCTTTGTCACTGGTTCTGTTAATTCTAATGATTGGTCCTAGGCTGTTCCTCCCCTTCCTTTAGGAATGGTACCTTCCAGTCTCTCCATGTGCATGAAAAGTGACAAGCATGGGTCCCCATATTTCTACTTATTGGGCCACCCTAAAGACACGGTTTGTAAAATCTGCATGAATATTATCTTTCTCTAATGAGCTTTGTTTTTGCAAATGTTTTTAACCAATGTATAATGCTCTCTCTTTCATAGTAGCTTGTCTAATTACTGCTAGAGTTCTGGAAAATATCTATAGCTGAGACCTAAGTGATAAGGACAGGACTTGTGGGCTTATGAAAATTCGAGATGCACCAGATTCCAGGGGTCCAACCTAGAAGGGGCCCAGCAGGAAGGGGTGAGGGGGTTGGACAGACAAGTTCCACTCCACACACTTTAAAAATCCTCCCCAGGCATCAGTGCAAACAACTGAATTTATTTCTTCTCAGCCCAAGTACTGGGGTGAGAGGCACCCTTTTGGCACCAGACAGAAAGACAGCCACAGTCACCAGACACTCTAGCCCTGGAAACTCTGAACTCTACCTGGCATTGTGGTATTTCCCCAGCCTGCTTTGCGGACTTGCCCACTCAGAATGGGAGCTTCTCATTCCTTCCTCCATACTCAGTGATAGCCAAGTTTAAGGAGAAAAAAAAAAACACCTAGATGAGACTTTCTTTGCAAGTGGGCACTTTATATCTGAACAGTATGCATCACTATTTCAAAATGAACATTCCTAAGTGTTGGCTGTACTTTACCCTAACATTTGATAAAAAAAATTTTTTTAATCTTAATGAAGAAAGTGTTCTATACATTTAAAAAACAGAATACAGATGATAGCCTTGCAAATATGGTTCAAGCAACATTTTTCCATCCCTCAGACACACCCCTAGTGCACCTCAGACACACCTACCATGGGCAGGTGGCTACTGCCACGATTTAGTGGACCAAGATTTTAAAATATCCGCTTCACTGTTCAGCAGAAACCGACACTCATGCTCAGTCCCCAGTTAGCCATACAAACATGCACCAGGCTGAAACATTTCTCAATCCGGGTTTGGTTCTACTCCATACACGCTGTCACAGCTATGCCTACACAGCTTCCCACCAAAGCCTTTGAAGCAAGTTCTCTGAATTTTTTTCTAAAATATATTTTCCAATTGTTAATCCTTCTGACTGCCATCAGGATTGGTTTTAATTTAACATGAAAGGTAGTATTATTTACTGCATGAATTATTTAAGTGGCCTACTGCTAAACATTTTCTTATCAGATACTTTGGTGCTGATATAAGTATCTGTGCACACACATGCATACATCATCACCACCATTCCTTGAAGCTATCCAGAAGTTTTAAATGTCATTTGTCTGAACTTATCTCAGGGACAAATTATTGATCAGGGGAAACATAAAATAGGACATAAAAGAGAAAGCTGAAATGTCCTGGGAGGAAAAGGTATACAGCCATGAAGTAATTAATGGTGAAATCTAGTCCAGTGACCATGTAAAGAGGCATAGATTTGTGTTTCTGACAAAGGTATGTGTTTGCCTTTTAATTTACTGAAACCAGTAAATTAATGGAGGTGAGGGGACCCGAATCATTCAGTTCACTAGAGTCACTACCTAAACAAGGAAAGAAAACCAGGAGGGCTCTTTGTGGCTTCAGTTCAGTCCCACCAACACCTATTAGACACCTTGCCCGGGAATATGAAGATTAGTGAGAGAGCCTCTGACTGTATGTGTTCACAAGCAGTAAGAGTGCAGGGAACATCAGCTAATGGGGCAAGTGTGAATAGTGTCCTCAAGGGGGCGATAAGAGCACAAAAGAGGCCGTGTACCAGAGTTGGGGAACATTCTTCTGTAGAAGATTTTAGCTGAACCTTAAATGACAAGTGTGGTTTCACCAATGTGAGCAAGAGCTGAGGCTGTTCCAAGTGGAGGAGACAGTGTGAACAGTCAGAACGTTCAGAAGAGCTGTCACTCAGGCTGATGGGGACAGGGAGGGACAAAGCCAGAACGTAGGAGTGGGCTCTGTGCACAAGGGCCTTCTGTGCCGAACAAAGAAACGAGAATTTTATATCATCAGGTGGCATCAAAAAATCATTTAAGTGAGAGGGTAAAAATATCTGTATTTGGAAACACACTTTGATAGTATCTAAGTGGATTTTATAGGAAACTTTTATGATGTTGTTATTGTGAAAGTTGGGACAAACGATGGGACAACCAAAAAGACATAGTGGTGGACATAGCATGTTGGGAATGTATTTGGGAGATATTTCAGACTTTTCATTGGCAGAAATAACAAAACTTGGTGAAAAATGAACATGAAGGCTCAGGGCTGGCTGGAAGATGGCACCACACAGGGGAAGGTGCAAGTTAGGAGGAAAGACTGGAGGTTGGTTTGGGACATACTGTGTTGTAGGTGCCCCTTCATGGATTCAAATACTGCTCATCAGCCTAGGTTCTTAATACAAGGCTTTTCAGACTAAAGTGAAGTAAGTGAATGAATGAATAAAAGTCCTACAGTAGCACAAGGTCATCATTCTGACAGCAAATTCCAATTTTGTTGAGACAGTTGCAGAAGGCATAGCAGGATGGCCCAAATTTCCACCAGCCATCTCAGCGTAAGCCAGAACCAGGGGTGTGTGTGTTTAAAATAAATTCCTGCCTATCAGCTAATTTTCTTATATCTCTTTCTGTTGAGAGCTGAGTGGAAGAAAACTAGCTAGTTCAATGTTCTAGATATTCATTCCTGGTTAATCTAAGTTTTGTTGTTTCTTTTTTTTTTCTCAAATCATTGTTGTGACCTAGGCTGGCAGCACAGTTTGCAGTTTGACATGCCAGTGTTGCTTATTTGCTATAAAATGTCATGTATAATAGTCTCCTGGAGACCTCGGGCTACTGGGAACAGTGGGACAAGAGATAACACTGGGTCTGAGTAGGACTGTGTGCCTGCCTGTCTGCAGTGGAAAAGGGGCCACCATGAAAAGCTCTCTAACTTCCCTTATAGCCTCCTGAGTCCATACCAACTTCAACCAGGTTGACCCATAATATGGTTATGTGTCAGCCATTGTTTGGTGCTATAGAGACTCTAGAGATAAATGTGGCACTGTCCCTCGCCTCAAGGTGCTGTCCATCTCACTAAAAAAAAGAGCTGAAAGTATACTTTTGGAACAAAAACATGATGGTAGAAACCCAACTGATAACAAACTCTTGAGATAAGAGGGGTTGATAATGACGAGAATGGTCAGACAGAGATCCTGAAAGAAGCAGTTCTGGAGGTAACAGTCAAGGAACCAGTGGTTCAGGATGGGCAGAGAAGAAGGCAAACAGCACTACCCTTCGAAATGGAAATGTTACTGGAGACGGGTCCTTGCTCTCACTGTGAGAAAGAAATCAAGAACGGATGCAAAAAAGGGATTGAGCATTAAGAGTTTATTGGGAAATAAGATTATAGAGAAAGGCAAGAGTACCTGCCTGAGAGTTGGGGATGGTTAGACCCAAGGGAGAATTGCAGAGGGAACCATGGGGAGCCTTTTTTATATAAAAGGAGATGAATATTCACTAAGTGGGGTAAGTGGACTTAGGTTTCAAGGGGAATGGGTGGAGCTTTTTCAGAGTTTGGGCTTCTTCCACCCTGATGCAGAGCAGAGGGAGTTTTGACTGTACTTGGTCCTCAGAATTGTTATGGGGTGGGGTGGGGTGGAGCTGGGGCATGATCTTACTATGCTAATGATGGAGAGGAATGATTTTTATTATGTTAATGAGCATATAATGTATTTTGGGGTGAGGTTTGGGTCAGCCTCTCCATGTTGGAACTAGCCGGTTTGAGCTGGTGTATTATCTGTACCCTCGCTCCCCACATCCAGCAAGAACAGTTTATAAGGAATGCATAGAATATAAGCAAGTACCTAGCCGAATGTAAACACTGGCCGAAGTCCCCTCCTCTCCCTGCTCATGTCTGACTACCTATCTACTATAAGGGAAATAACATGTTGTGGTAGATGATTTTGATGCTAAGAAGCAAATGATGTGACTAGACCATAGAGTTCCCATCAAAAAGCAGAGAGAGAAGTGCAAGAACTTTGAATGCTTGGAAGAAGCCAATATCCGGAAACCAACTGCAAGAGAAAACAGATTATTGAGCATCACACTTACAGGGCCAAAGAAGTGTTTTAAGGGTGGTGGAACACATTTTTGGGGAAGGGTTTTTAATCCTGGGGGCCCATTAGAATCACCTGGGGTAATTTGCATTTAAAAAATACCCATAGAGTCTCCTCCCCACACTGATTAAACCTGATAGATTGGGGCATAGTTATGCTGTTGGGTTTTTATTTTTTTAACATGCCCCAGGGGCAATGTAAAGAGCAGTCAAGGTTGAAAGTCACTGGTAGATCAGACAGGGAGTTAAGTCAGGTAAGGAGGCCATGACATAGCTTAGGAAATGCAGGGACGGGGTAATGAGGTGCTGAATCAATAGAGCAGAGCAGAGGTGATGATGCCAAGCATCTTGATAAAAGAGTTGTAAGACTTGGGCACTGGTGGTGTAAAGGGAATAACAATAGCGAGGACTCAAAAAGTATCCCCAGGTCACACAAACACCCTAAGTATGTGAGAAGATGGCAGAGCCACTGTTAGGAATAACACAGGAAAATTCAGAAGTTATGCTGTTAGCAAGCTAGGAGACCTTTCAAGAACCACTGAACTTCTGAGGACATCAGTATTCTCATCTGTACAATGATATGACTCGGTTATATGATGTCTTAGTGTTAGGTGAAGAAAGCCAAGGAAACGCACGAGTGCAGATTGGTGACAGCAGGATTTAATAGGAGGCCTCACTACAGATGTAGTGAAGGGCTGAGTCGAGGAGACTACAGCGGCGAAAGGAAAAAGTTTTAGGGTTCTATAGTAATCAGCCTTTAGCCAAGCGGATGTTCCCAAGGATCTGGACAGGATGCAGGTGCAAGATTTCCATCTCTTGGTTAGCGGGACTTGAGCCCCGCGGATGTTCTCAGGGTCTGGACAGGATGTTTTCCAGCCCCTCTCTGGGCCTGCAATTTCTCTAAGAATTAAACTCAAAATATCACAATTAGTTTTCTTGTGTCTGCCTTCTCTACACTTCGTTCCTTGAAAGTACTAGCATTGAAAATAATGTGATTGAACTAGTCTGGAGGTAAAAAACCACGTGGAATTTTAAGATGTGTGTGTGTGGACTTTCAAATAGTAACTCACAGCAAGTGTGAATTCACCTCAGAGTGGTGAACCTTCAGCTGGTCAAACCAGACGGGCAGATGGGGTCCCCCCACTTGGTCTGCACAGAAAGGAAGGCCCGGAAAGGGGAGGAAGAACATGGATTTCCCTCAGTGCCTGCTCCTGGCTCCAGGTCACTCCCTACTCTCCTGGGACAGGTGAGCAGTGACACAGTGGCCACTGTCCCTAATAACCCCAACTTTAATGAATGGACACAATCATTTTTTCTATGACTACTTGAGGTTCCTTTCATACACTGGGCTTTTCTGGAGAAAGATTGTCTTTTGTTAAGATAGTGTCTTTAAAAAAATAAGTTGGGTCATTTTGTAATTCAGTATGAAAATTCACTAACACAAGGCAAGCCAGTAGCAGGAATTCTTAATGTCTCTTTTTATGTTCAAGATGTCTCTTTTTTATATAAAATATAAAAAGGGAGAAAATTATCTTTTCTAAGAGAAATACATCTGTTCAGTTGGCCTTTCCCATTACTCCCACCCATAGCTTGTTTCCCCCGGCCTACAGCTATCAGTATCTTTGGCGTGTTTTTCAAAGTGAAACGTCAGGCGATGCCCAAGCCAAAAACAAAAAAACAAAAAATGTCACTGCTTACTCAGCATGTAAGTGAATGTTGAGTGCCTTCCGTTGTCAAACACAAAACTGAGTCCCCGTCTTTCTATACCCCCAGCCCTCGGGCATGGAGGAGCTCTATCTGGAAGCCACTGGTCGTGAAAAGGTTAGATCACAAAAATGTAAGATGGCCAACAAGTGTATGGTAAGATGCTCAGCCGTCATTAATAAGGAGATACCACCTCACACCTGTCTGATGGCCACTATAGACAAAGAAACACAGAAAATAACTACTGTAGGTGTATGTAAATTGTCTTTATTTTTTTTTTGTAAATTGTACGGGTATTCGGCAGCCCTCAGGGAAACTAGGCAAGCAGTGCTGAGTTTCCTGAAGGAGCTGGTCAGTAGGAGGAGAGCCTCGTTATCCTAAGACTGGCGCTGGTCCCTCTCATTACCAGGGTTTTGTTTCACCATTCTTGCTGCTGTTTAGGTTCTTACCTTTGTTTGATTGGTTTTGGGATGCAGACAGGGCATTGGAGCTCCCCAGGGGAGGAAGGATGGGGGACTGCCCAGGTGCAAAAGGAAGTTGGGAATCTGTTGATGTTTCAGCGGTTTACTTATTTATGTTCTTTTGTACCCACCTCTTTTCACCAAGGCATCTTTGAGGCTGTGGCTCAGGTTCAGCGGGGAGCAGGAATATCAATTGTCCTGCCAGCCCTGCTAAGTAGGAGCCTGCAGAGCTAATAGAGCAGAACCCTGATTCCCATCCAAGAAGCTCACTGACGAAGGGCAAGTGTTCCCATCCATGTCCATCTGCAGCCTTAAGTGATGGGGACATACAGTGGAAATGCACAGCCAGGTGATTGTGGCTTATAAAATGGGACATGGAGATCCTGGCATTCTGTGTGCCTTTCTATGTGATCTTGTTTCTTATGAAAAATTTTTTCAGGTTATTTTATCTGTTTCACATTTCCTTAGCTACTGGATCAATTAGCAAGCCAGAGTCTCATGCTAGCCCCTGAGAGAACTGTCCCCTCCTGCAGACGGAGGCCCAAGTGCACTCGCTGAACTGTTCCGGGCTTCGCAACCCATGGTGCCTTGCACAGCGTGGCATGAATGAATGAATGAACAAATGATTCAGTGCTAGAAAGGAAATAGAATCAGGCCCTGCCCTTCAGGTTATGATCTATTAGGAAAAAAGGGAAAAAGGAACCAAGCACTCCTATAACTGAAGGGACTTGAAAATAACTGTGGCATAAGAACATAGTACATACACACTCGGATGAAGAGGCTGTAGAGTAAGCCATGTGGTGTGGGAGATGTTCTAAAAGAATTCCTTCCAGTCTTCAGCATTTCAGTATGAAAATTAATTCTTTTAACTAACTGCAGCATCTTTTGCTTATATTTATACTAAATGGCCGCATTTATATATTAATATATATAAAAGATATATATAATGCATATTACTGTATAAGGTGACTGCATCCTAAGAAAGAGCCACCCAGTAGACCTGGTTGCTTCCATTTAAGAGAAGGTACAAAATAAACTCAATTCATAAAAGAAAGTAGTATTGATCCAGCTGATTCTGAGGCAGATCTCATGGGGGTACGGGTGTGCTTGAAAAACAAAAAGCTAGAACTAAGCCTTTAACACCTCCCAGCAAGCTGAACCGTTGGTCTGGACTGCTGATCGGGATGCAACAAGAGCTGGTCCATTATTTTCACCTCTACTTCCAAGCGAAGAGTAAACAAGTTTCCACCGGAATTTTTTTCTCCCTTAACCTTTTCATCATCCGTCTCCACTCTCTGATCTTTCCTCAATCCACCAACCCCAGAAAGTGGGTTCTTCTGCTTTGGAACAAGACTGGTGGGAAGGGAGCCCTCCAGAGAGGGGAAGACAGCCACAAACTCCACAAATTTTGCTCTTGCCAGAAACCTGAGGGGAGGAAATACAGGGAAGTATTGATTCTGATGCCAGAGTCGAAGAACGAACTTCACAAACACTCAAAGTAGGAGAGCAAGTGAGAGGCTTTTATTTAGATATAAAGTGAGAGGACAGAGCTCCTGGCTCACACCAGGAGGGGACAAGAGAGCCCATGGTGGTGCATTGTCTAGGGGATTTATAGGCGGTCGAGAGACAAAGGGCTAGGGATGCAGACCTGCTAAATGGTCCCCAAATGTTCATTTTTGAAAAGACACTAAGTTTCTTATCAGTCTTCCAGATTATTTTGCAAAGTTAACACAAGAAATTTACTGCTTTGATTCTCTCCCAGAATAACAGCTTCTTGGTTTGGGGGCACATCAATCAAGACCGCCTGTCCTGCTCCCAAGGTGGGCTGGGTTATTGTCTGTTATGTTAAGAAACCTATTTTTTTCTTTTTAGGTTTTAAAATGCAATCTTATCTTTAAGATGGAATCTTTCTTGTTTTTACTATGTTGTTTGTGACTGGGCTGGCTTGCTATATTGAATCCCCGGGTTACATATTACTTGATTAGGGGCTGGAGGAGGAAAAGCAGCATCTGGGTAAAGTTAAATAAGATAAACTGGGCCTTTTAGCAGGCCAAAGTACATTTTACAATAGCCTCATTTAATTGACACAATGAAGACATGGGCTATGCTGAGGTATTTTCTTATCTGGGGATATTCAAACATTCCAGGCCAAGTTACTCCTGGCTTTTTAGTTTTAACTAATCTCACTGAAGAATGCTTATATTCCTAGTTTTAATATTTTACCTTAGAGAATTAATGTGACTGACTTTGCTTAATTGTTTAATATGGAGTTTTGGTAGGGATCTTTTTCCAGAGGCCCTCACCCTACACTAACTATACCCACAGTCCCTGTCTCAATTCTGTCTTACCAAACTCCTGCCTAATAGATTCCTCCTGGAGGAAAGAATTTATAGGATTTAGCCTCACTCCCTGACCTCCAAACCAGGGGCATATTCCTATAGCAGGAACACGGCCTGTCCATCCTCAGGGCTCCTTGCCACCTTTGGGGGCCAGTATGACAAGGAAAGGGGAAGAAAGGACCCCTGTCCCCCAATAACCTGCTCAGTCAAAGGATGCCACAGTCCTGAGATGCCTTCTGTATTGAGGGTCATCAGCTACTTGGACAGAACTATTTGAAGAGAACAGTTCTGAGCCAAACTCCTGGGATAGAAATTAAGAAAGGATATATCCTAAATCTCAGTTTTGAAAATGTTCCTACTGTTATTCTGTGACTGCATTTATTCCCAAATGGTACCCTAATGGCTGCTCTGGGTTTAAATAACTTTTACTGATTTAAACAAAATAATACCTATTTGTCATAGAATATCTCAAAAAGAGAAATAATCAAAAGAGGGAAAAGAACTCTTCCTTCCTCTTTTGAAAACCCTTTTCCTTTGGAACCTGCTTTTTTCATTTGCCAATATTTTTAGAAGACTTGTCCTTGATATTAAATATCCTCTATATGTCATTTTTCATGACTGCTTAGCCCTTTGCTGTATAAAGTTATCATTTAACCAACCTCCTATTTGGACTGTTCTTGTTTTTCTAAATAACAGTGAAAAATACTACAAAAATATCCTTGTTAGTTATATCTTCCCATATATCTTTGTTTATTTCCTTAGGATAACTTTGAAAAACAAAACCTTCTATTGTCAGGGGAAGATGAACGAAGGCAGGGAGTCTTAGGTGCCCAGTTTGGGGACCTACCCTTGGGGGAGAAAGTAAAACTTTTGTTGAAGTGTCTTTTCCAATAGCCAAGCATTTAGGAGCCCTGGCAGAGGCTAGGTGGGCTGATGAGAAGTGCCCAGAGATGAGAGCGGGTGCCGAGGCAGAAGGCCAGGCTGTCTGCACTCCCAGAAGATGCCTCAGGCTCTGCTCACCCCTCGGGCTTGAGCACAGGAGGAGTCCCCACAGGACTGGAAAAGAGAACACAGGCCAGACCAACAACTGCCCCATCTTTACGTGTATGTACAGTTTGTTCTACTTCTATTGGCCCTTCCAGTTTGGCTAGTTTGCTTTTAAACAGGACCAACAGTGTTTCTCAAAGAAGCAGAGGGCTGTGTGTGTTCTCACAGCACAGCACCAGGCCAGGCTGAAAGCCATAAGCCTTCCCTGCTGACTCACAGGTGGCTGCGCGTGTGTCTTGTATTCGTTGAGGAAGATCAGTTGGTCGGGAGCAGGCCCATGACCGTGACACCACAGCATTACTGTGGCTCTCTCCCGAAGTGCTCTAGGTAGTACGAGCTGTTCACACACTTTGAAACTGAGTGTTGGCAAAGTTCACTTGCCAACAGCAGAACTGGCAGCACACTGAACACTGACTTACTCCCAGAACTACAGCAGGCCAATGCTCAAGATGCAGACTGGTGTCACCGGGAGGCTGTTGGCCTCTGTCTGCATAGGGATCACCTGGCATGGCAGAATTTGGAGACCCACCCCTATTAACTTGTGTGTGAAAGTACTTGTATCTAGGGAACCTGCTGAATTGGTAATATTTGAGGAAACCACTAAAGCCCGTGTTAACTAGTTATCTCTCATCCTGGTAACAGTGCCTTAACCTGTAAATAGGTGCTGTTTCTTTGAGAAAGTCCTTAGGAGATGCTGTTTTCAGCAGGAAGTACTCTGAGAATTCCATCAGATAAACACAGATGAGACCCACGAGAGTATCATCTCCACACTTAGCTCAGAAATCTAAGACATAAAAGAAATTTCTGGCCATGCGACAAACTTGACATAGAAACAAACATTTCAATATCCTTGCCTTCTCTCCACTCAGTAAGCCTCCCAGCTGAATAGCTGCAGCCTATGGAAAATCCTCCTATGTCCTTTAGTTGCTGTCCAAAGCAGACATCTTTGGCATGTTTAAAAAGAGCTGTCTTGTCTTGTGTAACTACCTCAGATGAGTTGAGAATATTCATTCGTATCCAACCTTCACTTTAAATAGCCATCCTCTTCTTTTTACCAAGACAGACTTAATTTGAAGAGCCTATGGTGTGGAAAAAAAGAGACTAACTAAATGAATCAGAATACTAGTCAATAACATTGATCTAAAACCACCAGGCAATTTAAATATGAGATCTCTAAGGTTCAGACAGATTTACAGCTAAGGGCAAAAACTATTCAAGGACGAAATTGAGTAAGAAAATGTGTTATACAAACAGAGTTGTAGCACTTAATAAATATGGAATAGCAAGGAAATTTCTTCAGGTGGGAAAAATGGAAAATCTGGATGACTTCTACCTGGTGATACAAGGAATATTCTCTACTGTGAAAGATTTACTGACCTTTTACATAGGTATCATGCAGCCTTCATTATCAGTCCCAGTGTATGAAATGGTATTTGAAAAGAGAAATAGTGGCATATTTCATAGGCCAAAAGACCATAAGATAGTAGAATGAGCATCTCATTGCCAAGAGCACAAATGTGTGGAAAATTACAGATATAAATTCTGAAATATGTCGATGTTCAGGGAGACCCTGAATACTTGGAGTTCTCATTTTCCTCTTCTGAACTAAATAAGAAAACATTGAGACATCCCTGCAGTGTTTCACAGAAGCATTGCATTGATGGTTTTGCTCTGGCAGGTACATTGTTAGAAGAGGTCACCTGGCACCGTCTGGCAAGCTGTATCCTTAGAACTGATGGGTTTTGTTTATCAGGTTCAAATAGATCCCCCACCCACATCCAGGACTGGAGTGGAGAGGATATGTTAAAGGCTCCTAAGTGCTTTACTGCGAGCTGCTAAAGCATCATGGAATTGCAATGCTGTCTGCAATCATTTGTTACGGGCCACAGGAGTAAGTACGGGCCCCTCAACCTTGATTTATGGTGGAAGAACTGCTCAGAGAGTAATTCAGTGAAGCAGGCTGAGCAACGTAACAGATGTTAGCCAAGGTATAAGCATAAAGTGAAATTTCTAGAAGGAAAAGCTTTCAGCCATGGCCCTTCACCCTACATGCCCTGAGCCTAAGATGAGTTTAAGCTCCTCTTGTTGGTCATCTTTGCACTCATTTGCTGTCTGTAGTGACCATTTCCAGAGAGAAGCACTTTACTGGGAATGTGGTGGCAGTTACGAGATCCTCCTCATCTTTTGTTTCATAGTGTCTCTTTCTTATCATGTCTTATCCCTTAAACAAAGGCAGTACATCCTAAGTGTCAGGAGGAGAGGGAAGAATAAATTAAAATTTAACATCAAAGCCATTATTTATAATTGCCCTGAACCTTTATAGTCACTAGAAATTCCTCAGAATGCCTTAAATGTAAGAACAGAAATCAGCAAGACTTTGTGCTCCATCCTTGGGTGAATGGAGACCCTAGGACAAACTATTCCTCCAACCCAAAAACAGTGTGGACTGAAAATGTGGTTCACATAAACGTGGGAGTAGAGAGGTGAAATGTTATAGAAAGACAAAAAACTGGTGGGAAATCCAAATTTTTATTAGTGGTTTTTTTATTCCTGAAGAGTAAGAAATACCCCCCAGATGATACAATTTATGTATTATCCAAATTATCTGTAATTTTATATATTTTATATATCTATGTTTATATTTTATATAATATACTTAACATTTTATATATTAAAATTTGTATATATTAGACAAATTATCTCTAATTAACATATTATTTTAGTATTAGGAGAAAACATTTTTAATGAACATGTAGAACAAGAAGAGAGAAGATGAGAGGGACTCCAACTGACACATTTCATCTTGATAGCCACTCATGGACATGTGCATATGTGAGAATACGAATTATATACACAAGGACTTTTAGGCGACTTTTGGGAGAGTTACTGTTTTGTCCACCCAGGCTTTCCTCCTGACATGCAATCCATTAAAGTATAAAACACAAAACAATGCCCAAATTAATACACCCTGCATTTAGGAGACATGCCAGTGGGGATGTTACTCTATGAGCTTGGTTACCCATTTAATTTCAGAGCCTTCTTTCCAAAATGTCACCCGGGCAAGGCTTTCTCTTGAATTCATTCATTCCTTGAGTCAAATTTGGTGCAAGTCTCTTACCTTGCAAAGAACGGTAAGATGGATAAACCACGGTTGTTATCTTGTAGGCAAGGCCCACACAAGTCTACTCCTAAGTAAATATCAGCCAGCATGTGCTCAAAAGAGAGCTCACAGTGCGTCTTCCATTGAGAGCTTATCGAAGGCTACGTCAAGAATGCCTTGAACAACAGGCAGGCTTTTAGGAAGCAGAGAGTGGGGCAATCCAGTCACAAGCAAGGTCAGTGAAGGTGCAGACTTTGGGTGTGAAAGTGAAGACACGGAGAGCGGCTTGACTGGAATGTAAGGTGCGTGCCAGAGAAATAGTGGGACGGCGCAGAGGCCTGCAAGTTAGGCGCAAGCCATGCCTTGAAGACAAGAGGGCCGAGACACCCAGAGCAGTGGGCGGGGACAAGAAGGGGCAGGAGGCGGGAGTCGCCACAACTGCAGCACCAACACTGCGGTGCTGTGGATGAGCAGACACCGGGCTGGAGCGCAAAGGAAGTCACAGACACGGGGGTTCCCAGTTACCTTAGCAGGGAAAGCGGGGAAGCTCGCCTCCTGAGTGAAGGACGGCCAGAGGAAGGAAGCTGGGGGGTCAAGATGGCGGCAGATTGAGGGCAAATGACAAGCTCATCATTACAGAACCCAAGACGGCCCATGGGCCTTCTAAAAGGCAGCCTGCTGCCCTGCAGAGTCTGGGCCGGTGCAATTACAGGCTCACCAGGAGATAGCCCTATTCGCTTCTCCTCCGGCAGTTCCATGCCGGAGCTTCCCCAGACAGCTGGGCTAGATAGATACCTAGGAGAGAAGACTCTACTGCCCCAACACCCCAGCTTCACTGTCTTCAGAGGAGAATTTATTTGTGGATAATCTAAATCATCCTGCCCCAACCTCTCTTCCTTCCCGATTAAGATGGTAACACACAGAGCACATATCAGTCACCCTCACTCTGGTTCCTTGTACGAAGGCCCATTCACTGCCCAGTCAATATTGCAACTTTATATCCTGTTGATGAGGATTTGGTATGTATATTATCTAAAGATTGATGAGCAGTTACCTAGCTATTTAGCTAGCAATGCAAAATGTCCTTAAAGTATTTTGCATTGCGAGTTAATATATTTAATATTTAATGTTCTAAACCAAGAAGCAATATATGACTTTTAAATTAGTCCACATATGTGTTCATTTGGGAAGGACATTTTATTAGCATATTTAGATGCCAACTCAAGAGTTAAAGTGGCATAATTCTATTAACAAAAACTAAGAACCATTATCTCTTTTTCATTTTGTTTTCTTTAATCTCATTAATCTACAATTACATGAAGAACATTATGTTTACTAGACTCCCCCCTTCACCAAGTCCCACCCACAAACCCCATTACAGTCACTGTCCATCAGCATAGTAAGATGCTATAGAATCACTACTTGTCTTCTCTGTGTTGCACATCCCTCCATATGCCCTCCCCCACATTATACATGCTAATAGTAAGGCCCCCTTTCTTTTTCCCCGCCCTTATCCCTCCCTTCCCACCCATCCTCCCCAGTCCCTTTCCCTTTGGTAACTGTTAGTCCTTTCTTGGGTTCTGTGATTATGCTGCTGTTTTGTTCCTTCAGTTTTTCTTTGTTCTTATACTCCACATATAAGTGAAATCATTTGGTACTTGTATTTCTCTGCCTGGCTTATTTCACTGAGCTCTTATTTCACTGGAGGGTATAATACCCTCTAGCTCCATCCATGTAGTTGCAAATGGTAGGATTTGTTTTCTTCTTATGGCTGAATAGTATTCCATTGTGTACATGTACCACCTCTTCTTTATCCATTCATTTACTGATGGATACTTAGGTTGCTTCCATTTCTTGGCTATTGTAAAGAGTGCTGCAATAAACATAGGGGTGCATCTGTCTTTTTCAAACTGGGCTGCTGCATTCTTAGGGTAAATTCCTAGAAATGGAATTCCTGGGTCAAATGGTATTTCTATTTTGAGCTTTTTGAGGAACCTCCATACTGCTTCCCACAATGGTTGAACTAATTTACATTCCCATCAGCAGTGTAGGAGGGTTCCCCTTTCTCCACAACCATGCCAACATTTGTTGGTGTTTGTATTTTGGATGGTGGCGATCCTTACTGGTATGAAGTGATATGTCATTGTGGTTTTAATTTGCATTTCTCTGATGACTAGTGATGTGGAGCATCTTCTCATGTGTCTGTTGGCCATCTGAATTTCTTCTTTGAGGAACTGTCCATTCAGCTCCTCTGCCCATTTTTTAATTGGATTTGCTTTTTGTTTCTTGAGGTGTGTGAGCTCTTTATATATTTTGGATGTCAAGCCTTTATCGGATCTGTCATTTATGGATATATTCTCCCATACTGTAGGATGCCTTTTTGTTCTATTGATGGTGTCCTTTGCTGTACAGAAACTTTTCAGCTTGATATAGTCCCACTTGTTCATTTTTGCTTTTGTTTCCCTTGCCCAAGGAGATATGTTCATGAAGAAGTTCCTCATATTTATGTCCAAGAGATTTTTGTCTATGATTTTTTCTAAGGGTTTTATGTTTTCATGACTTACATTCAGGTCTTTGATCCATTTCGAATTTACTTTTGTGTATGGGGTTAGACAGTGATCCAGTTTAATTGTCTTACATGTACCTGTCCAGTTTTGCCAGCACCATCTGTTGAAGAGACTGTCATTTCCTCATTGTATGTCCATGGCTCCTTTATCATATATTAATTGACCATATATGTTTGAGTTAATGTTTGGAGACTCTATTCTGTTGCACTGGTCTGTGGGTCCGTTCTTGTGCCAGTACCAAATTGTCTTCATTACTGTGGCTTTGTAGTAGAGCTTGAAGTTGGTGAGCGAGATCCCTCCCACTTTATTCTTCCTTCTCAGGATTGCTTTGGCTATTTGGGGTCTTTGGTGTTTCTATATGAATTTTTGAACTATTTGTCCCAGTTCGTAGAAGAATGCTGTTGGTAATTTGATAGGGATTGCATCAAATCTGTATATTAATTTGGGTAGGATGGCCATTTTGACGATATTAATTCTTCCTAGCCAAGAGCATGGGATGAGTTTCCATTTGTTAGTGTCCTCTTTAATTTCTCTTATGAGTGTCTTATAGTTTGATAGATTTATTCCTAAGTATTTTATTCTTTTTGATGTAATTGTGAATGGAATTGTTCTCCTGATTTCTCTTTCTATTAGTTCATTGTTAGTGTATAGGAAAGCCACAGTTTCTGTGTGTTAATTTTGTATCCTGCAACTTTGCTGTATTCCGATATCAGTTCTAGTAGTTTTGGAGTGGTGTCTTTAGGGTTCTTTATGTACAATATCATGTCATCTGCAAATAGTGACAGTTTAACTTCTTCTTTACCAATCTGGATTTCTTGCATTTCTTTGTTTTGTCTAATTGCTGTGTCTAGGACCTCCAGTACAATGTTGAATAACAGTGGGGAGAGTGGGCATCCCTGTCTTGTTCCCTATCTCAGAGGAAAAGCTTACAGAGAGTTCTGCTGCTCTGTATGATGTTAGCTGTGGGTTTATCATATATCACCTTTATTATGTTGAGGTACTTGCCCTCTATACCCATTTTGTTGAGAGCTTTTATCATGAATGGATGTTGAATTTCATCGAATGCTTTTTCAGAGTCTATGGAGATGACCATGTGATTTTTGTCCTTCTTTTTGTTTATGTGGTGGATGATGTTGAAGGGTTTTCGAATGTTGTACCATCCTTGCATCCCTGAGATGAATCCCACTTGGTCATGGTGTATGATCCTTTTGATTTATTTTTTAATTCGGTTTGCTAATATTTTGTTGAGTTTTTTTTTGCATCTACATTCATCAGGGATATTGGTCTGTAATTTTCTTTTTTGGTGGGGACTTTGCCTAGTTTTGGTATTGGGGTGATATTGACTTCATAGAATGAGTTTGGGAGTATTCCCTCCTCTTCTATTTTTTGGAAAACTTTAAGGAGAATGGGCATCATATCTTCTCTGTATGTCTGAAAAAATACTGAGGTAAATCCATCTGGCCTAGGAGTTTTGTTCTTGGGTAGTTTTTTTATTACCGCTTCAATTTCATTGCTGGTAATTGGTTTGTTTAGATTTTGTGTTTCTTCCTTGGTCAATCTTGGAAGGTTGTATTTTTCTAGGAAGTTGTCCATTTCTTCTAGGTTTTCCAGCTTGTTAGCATATAGGTTTTCATAGTAGTCTCTAATAATTCTTTGTATTTCTGTGGGGTCCGTTGTGATGTTTCCTTTCTCATCTCTGATTCTGTTGATGTGTGTTGATTCTCTTTTTCTCTTAATAAGTCTGGCTATAGGCTTATCTATTTTGTTTATTTTCTCAAAGAACCAGCTCTTGGTTTCATTGATTTTTTTCTATTGTTTTATTCTTCTCAATTTTATCTATTTCTTCTCTAATCTTTATTATGTCCCTCCTTCTGCTGACTTTAGGCCTCATTTGTTCTTCTTTTTCCAATTTCAATAATTGTGACATTAGACTATTCATTTGGGTTTGTTCTTCCTTCTTTAAATGTGCCTGGATTGCTATATACTTTCCTCTTAAGATTGCTTTCGCTGTGTCCCAAGAAGTTGGGGCTTTGTGTTGTTGTTGTCATTTGTTTCCATATATAGCTTGATCTCTATTTTAATTTGGTCATTGATCCATTGATTATTTAGGAGCATGTTGTTAAGCCTCCATGTGTTTGTGGGTCTTTTTGCTTTCTTTGTACAATTTAGTTCTAGTTTTATACCTTTGTGGTCTGAAAAGTTGGTTGGTAGAATTTCAGTATTTTTGAATTTACTGAGGCTCTTTTTGTGGCCTAGTATGTGGTCTATTCTGGAGAATGTTCCATGTGGACTTGAGAAGAATGTGTATCCTGTTGCTTTTGGATGTAGAATTCTATAGATGTCTCTTAGGTCCATCTGTTCTAGTCTGTTGTTCAGTGCCTCTGTGTCCTTACTTATTTTCTGTCTGGTGGATCTGTCCTTTGGAGTGAATGGTGTGTTGAAGTCTTCTAAAATGAATGCATTGCATTCTATTTCATCCTTTAGTTCTGTTAGTATTTGTTTCACATATGCTGGTGTTCCTGTGTTGAGTGCATAAAGATTTATAATGGTTATATCCTCTTGTTGGATTGACCCCTTTATAATTATGTAATGTCCTTCTTTATCTCTTGTTACTTTCTTTGTTTTGAAGTCTATTTTGTCTGATACTAGTACTGCAACACCTGCATTTTTTCTCCCTGTTGTTTGCATGAAACATCTTTTTCCATCCCTTGACTTTTAGTCTCTGCATGTCTTTGGGTTTGAGGTGAGTCTCTTGTAAGCAGCATATAGATGGGTCTTATTTTTTTATCCATTCAGTGATTCTATGTCTTTTGATTGGTACATTCAGTCCATTTACATTTAGGGTGATTATCGATAGGTATGTACTTATTGCCATTGTAGGCTTTAGATTCATGGTTACCAAAGGTTCAAGGTTAATTTCCTTACCATCTAAGAGTCTAACTTAACTCACTTAGTATGCTGTTACAAACACAATCTAAAGGTTCTTTTCTGTTTCTCCTCCTTTTTCTTCCTCCTCCATTCTTTATATATTAGTTATCAGATTCTGTACTTTTTGTCTATCCCTTGATTGACTTTGGGGAAAGTTAGTTTAATTTTGCATTTGCTTAGTAATTAGCTGTTCTACTTTCTTTACTGTGGCTTTATTACCTCTGGTGACAGCTATTCAACCTTAGGAACACTTCCATCTATAGCAGTCCCTCCAAAATAGACTGTAGAGATGGTTTCTGGGAGGTAAATTCTCTCAGCTTTTGCTTAGCTGGAAAATGTTTAATCCCTCCTTCAAACTTAAATGATAATCTTGCTGGATAAAGTAATCTTGGTTCCAGGCCCTTCTGCTTCATGGCATTAAATACATCATGCCACTCCCTTCTGGCCTGTAAGGTTTCTGCTGAGAAGTCTGATCTTAGCCTGATGGGCTTTCCTTTGTATGTGATTTATTTCTGCCTCTGGCTGCTTTTAACAGTCTGTCCTTATCCTTGATCTTTTCCATTTTAATTATTATGTGTCTTGGTGTTGTCTTCCTTGGGTCCCTTGTGTTGGGAGATCTATGGATCTCCATGGCCTGAGAGACTAAGTCCTTCCCCAGATTGGGGAAGTTTTCCACACCTACCTCCTCAAAGACACTTTCTATCCCTTTCTCTCTCTCTTCTTCTTCTGTTATCCCTATAATGCGAATATTGTTCCCTCTGGATTGGTCACACAGTTATCTCAATATTCTTTCATTCTTAGAGATCCTTTTTTTCTCTGTGCCTCAGCTTCTTTATATTCCTCTTCTCTAGTTTCTATTTCATTTATTATCTCCTCCACCGTATCCAAACTGCTTTTAATACCCTCCATCATGCTCTTCAATGATTGGATCCCCAACTGGAATTCATTTCTGAGTTCTTGGATGTCTTTCCGTACCTCCATTAGCATGTTGATGATTTTTATTTTGAACTCCCTTTCAGAAAGAGTCACGAGGTCCATATCATTTAAATCTTTCTCAGGAGTTGTATTAATAATTTTACTCTGGACCAGGTTTCTTTGGAGTTTCATATTTGTATAGGGTGCCCTCTAATGTCCGGATGCTCTATTCTGGAGCTGCTCACCCCCTGAAGCAATGTTGGGGATCGCAGGGGAGCGGTATTGGTGCCTGGGGAGAGGAAAGACCTGTTCCCCGCTTCCCGGCTGCTGTACCTGCCTCCACTGCCTGAACCAGTGGGCCGAGCACACAGGTATAAGCTTTTGTCCCTGAGCAGCTGGATATGGATCCCTGCTTTCCACAAGTGGCCAGAATCCCAGTCTCCCCAGGAACTCCACCTATCCCAGCTTTCCAACCCCATAATCAGAAGAGTATGATGAAAGCACCATGAAATGTAGGTTTGTGCTCCCAGCGCAGATCTCCGGAGCTAAGTATTCAGCAATCCCAAGCCTTCCACTCCCTCCCTGCTCCATTTCTCTTCCTCCCGCCAGTGAGCTGGCGTGGGGGAAGGGCTCAGGTCCCACCGAGCCACAGCTCTGGTACGTTACCCCGTTTGCTGAGGTCTGCTCTTTTCTCCAGGTGTATGAAGTCTGATGCCCTCCTCTTTCCTGTTGCTCTCTCAGGATTACATGCGCCAACTATATTTTCTAATTGTATCCAGTTCTAGGAGGAAGTCTCTGCCTCTCCTCTCACGCCACTATCTTAATCCTCAATCACCCATTGTCTTTTTTAATTACAACTTTTGATTTAGTTATTTCCTGCTCAGCTAATAAGGAGGGTAGCTGTAGCTATCCATAGCTAAGTTTTTTTTTAAGTTTGCTCTTTTTATAGCTATTGTGAGTTATTTGGTAGGGGAAGTTGATTAAAAGCAATATCCCCAGAGCTTTCTATGTTGGCCCCATGACTTGGCCATAACTCAACTTGTCAGAGCTCTGGGAAGAAGTTTAGTCTGGGATGAAGTTGTTAGTTTCTTCTATTCCATGGTCATAATCTTTAGCCCACAGAGGCCATACTGAAGGCAATTCAAACTCAGTGGTCAACAGTCTCACTTAGGGTGACCCAAGTCATCTCAGCAGTCTTCATTGGGCCTCATACAGGTGACATTCCTATTTCTGGCCTATCTGTGGGATGCCTTCCCTTGGTGTTGAGCTCCTAGCGCCTCAGTTTCTCAACTGTGTGTTCACCGTTCAGGTTCTTCCAGGTCCAGAACACCAGACACCATCTGGGTCTCAACCCTGGCTGAGTTCACAGGAACGATGCAAAGCTCCTGTGTGTCCCATAGAGCAAGTACCAAAAGGCTGATATATCAGAACTTAGTGTGGGATGGCTGCTGGCAGGGAAGAGCTCAGGAGGAGGGACTGCAGAAGAGATGCCGCATTTCCCATCTAGACTGTGAGTTCCATGGGAAGAGGCTGCAGAGCCCCCTGAGTGTGCCTGGAGAGGCATGCTGCTTGCCTGAAAGCAAAGCACGAGGGGAAGACAGGAGGTCTGTCCGCTCACCAGCGAGCACTCCCAGACCATGTGGCTAATGAGGTGTTGCCAGTGCCACCAAATGTTTTCAATTACGGGAAAAGCCAGCTTGTGTCAGAGGTAAGACAGAATGCATCAATTATAGGAAAACTATACTTTGATCTATCCCTGGTTCCAGCTAGGGAAGCTTTTGAGCAAAAATACAGTAGCCAACGGTGAACTAGCTAGGCAGCTGCCAAGGGTGCCATTAAGTTTTCCCCTCACACTATTTCATGTATTAAGCAGAAAATGGAAAACAGATTGAGAAATAAGCATATGACACTACCACAGCTCTTTCTTTTAAAGAAGAAACCTCAAACCAATCCTTCTCAAGGGAAGTTGGTCAAATGAATGGTAAAATAGAAAGGTCAAGTGATCTTGAAAAGTTAAGTCATTTCTAATTCATCTATGCTTATTAATTTTAAAATTAAAGCATGCTTTCACTTGTACCCAGGCTCTTTACTAAGAGGACTGCACGAAGTTGTAAATGAAAGGCTCTGATCAAATGAATCTTTGATCTCAGATGAAGGCACAGAGGGCTTATCCAGTGTATATACACAACCGTAAAATTGTTGACTGGAACTGATAAGACTCATGAAAATGCCATCCTAATTCAGGTGCTTTCTCTCAAAAGTATATTTCTAAGGAATTTTTCTATGTCTGCATATCAGTCAGTATATAACTCTATTAAAGTGCTTAACAAATTATATCATATTTATTTCTTTAGGCACCCTTCTCCCTTCATTAGAATGTGAGCTCCACAAGGTCAGAATGAGCAGTTTTTAAATTCATTTTCATATTCCCAATGGCTAGCATGTTGCTCTGCCTTAGGAATATGAATAGGCCATTTAATGTTTGACTGACTGACTGGATGACAGAATAAAAGAATGAAAGAAAATGAGATCCCCAACCAAAGACCATTATACAGCTATCGCTGTCCTATACAACCTGTGCCTCCACTGCTTAGATGCATCCTCAGACTTCTGAGGGAGGCTCCCACATGAAATTTATTGGGTCTTAAATTCCATTTGCATTTGACCTTTATTCCCACATTTAGCAAATGATGACACTGAGGTCCTCTGAATGGTCAAATTGACTTTGCCATTGAGTCTCTGACTCCATCTCTCAGTGGGAGCCTCTCTTTGCCAGACACTGCCCATTCCCAAAATAGCACGTTAGTTCCACACGGGCACTGAGGATGTCTGGTTGGCCATTGTATCTTAAGTGCCTACCATCTAATAGTCACTACAAAGACACCTGTCAAATGAGAAAATGAATGAATGATTTCTCAGTCTACTGCCATACCAGTCAGTCTTCTATACTGCTGAGAAGATAAATAGTAAGACAGGAATGAAAAGCTATACAGAAACTCTGCATTAAGATTTGAGTGGTCACTAGCATTCAGCAAAAGATGAAGCTAGAGTTGAAGATATGCTAATGCCATTGTGGGCGGCTCTTACACCTCTGCCATTCTGTCCCTGGAATGGCAGTGACAATAAGCAACCTGCCTTCCTCATGGCTATGTTGGGAGAGGAAGAGGGTCTTAACCCCACCCAGGCACGTGAGTGAGCACACACACACACACACACACACACACACACACACACACACACATATGCACTGCTTACAGCAGCAGTGTTTCTACTTAGAAATAACTGATGACGATCTTACAAAGAAAAAGAATGCCCTGGGAACTCTGGATCCTGAAAAGGGAACATTAATAGTGCAGTAAATTTGGGAGGGAGAAATCACATTATTTTAATGAATGTTTCTCATAAAATAATGGAATAAAGATGTCCTCCTCATAATAGAAGTACAAATTATGACACAAATTACCCTTTTTTCCCATTTACCTTTAATCAAGTTACCCTGGGAAGATGAAAGAGTAAAAAAATGAGCTTGAACTTGAAAGAGAGATTTATTTATACTTAAGGAATTGACTTGATCCATTATTGCCATTATTCTTTTTGCACTTGCTTGAGGCTAGAGATTGGCAGAAAATCTGACTTAGTAAAAGTAATGGTTATACCAAAAGTATATCAGTCTCAGTTCTTAAGTTTCTGATACTGAAACTTACGCCTCGTGAGGTTTCTGTTTCCTCTCAGAAAATTGTGGATTCCTGAGTCCTAGGGAAGGCAATAAAGATAAGTGCAAGAGTGACTGACCTTCACTCTTTTCCAAACAAACAGCAATGTGAAAAGCTGACCACGAGTCATTGGCTGCACATCTGATAAAACGCCTTTGATTCACCTGACCCATTTAACCATCAGTGCTAAAGAAGAGATGCTTCCAAGACTCTCTGAACCCAGAGCCCTAATCCAGCTTTGTCAGTTATTTCAAGTGGATATAAGTGGAGATTTTGATGAATCCCTTCCACCCCGAGAGGTCAAGAGAGGAGCAGTACTTGAAAAATTAATCTAAAACCTGAGTTCCCAGTGCAACCTTCCCTTGACCTTCAAGGCTGATCTGAAGCTCCAGAGTACAAACTCCACCCACAGCTGTCCCCTCACACTTCCCCAGCCACACATGGAAACAGCAGGGCTCTCCAGCACGCTTGGGGATATCCATGGTTGGGTTCAAGTCTCCTGACTCCAAAGGATAGTGTGCTTTTCATTGTATTGTGCTCTGCTGACCTGATTCAAAGGCTTTATTCAGTTCATTTAAGGAGATGTAGGAAAATGCCTGCATAGTATATAAACTGACGTATTGGTGAAATCCTCAGTCTTGGGTATCTGGCGATTGTGTCTGTCAGCTGCATTTGGCATCTGCAGATCTGGCTGTGGATAAAGCTCACTCATTCAGAGTAATTCCCAGAGATTCAGGCCAATCTGAGGCCTTCAGAGAGCCTTGAGGGGAAGGGGTCTTCTTTGGTTGACCAGTGATAACAACAGCATTGACTCCATTTTGCATTTACTTCATTTTGACTATGTGCCAGGCACTCTAACAGTGCCTTGAGTTACTGAGCTCTCTCAGACCTCGGAACTCTCTGAGGGAGGTACTTCAATTGTTGTCATGTTATTAAAAAGAAAGCCAAGTCTTAGAGGGTGTTGGATGGCCTTGATCAGGAAGGATGATCAGAGACTAGAATCAGGACAATTTGACTCTAGCCCAGACTTTTAAAACCTATATTCCAACAGCCCAGAGGAGTTCATGCCCTCTTGGTCAGCCCATAGTCCTCCAGAGACTACTCAGATTCAACCAGAATAAGCTCTCATAGAGAATGCTGTTTCACCCAGCAGCCAAGCCCACTGGCTGGGAGCTTGTAACATTTGCCAAAACAGGAAAGAGTTGCCATTGTAGTGCTACCAAACTATCACATCGTTTCTCTTCAGGTGATGTATCCAAGCATGTAAATGTAGCCAAAGCATATATTCCTCAGCCACTGGAACATGGATAAAGGCCCCATGACCCTGACTCTTTGGAGTCAAGAGCAAACTCTTCAAAGACCTTAATAGAGGAAGAAAGGATAAAGAAAGGAAATAAAACTACTGATGTGAGACAGAAGAAGCCATTTAGGATCCATATCTCCTATACTCAGATGCTTGGAGTACCCATTTTAATGGAATCATCCTCAGCCTTTGAAAACAGCCCCATGTAAAGGGTGCAGCTCCTCTGGCCCAGGCCTTCCTTTCTGACCAGCCCGAGACCGATGCAGGCCGTGTCTATGGGAAGGCCTCCCTGCCCCCCACCCACCCCCACTTCACTGCACCCAGATGGCAGCCTCACCTCTACAGCAGGTCTCAGTGAGTGCCTGGGGGCAGGAAGGCTTACCTATATATAGAAGGCCCATTAAATGAACCACTCAGAGCGACAGCAGCTCATGGAGTCAGTAACTTCCCGCATTCAAGGTGCTGAGTTTCCAGGCTGACAGGAGCCTTAATGAGCAGCCTTGCAGTGCCCTGGCTAGGGGTTGGGAAGCTCCCGGCCACACGAATTTCCTGTTATGTTTCTTGTTCAGCCAAATGTGTATCTCTATTGGAAAAGTGCCCTTCCTGTGTTGTGCGAGTTGTTATCTGAGTGCAGGAAGCCTCCAGGGGCGTCACTGTCAGAGGCACAGGACCCCTCCGGCACCACCGCAGTCTTAGGTAACCCGCCGCAGTCAATGTTGGTGGGTTTTCTTTCCACAGGGGTTCCCCGTTACAGCACGCAGGCTTCAGACGAAAGTAGGCATGGTCTCTGATGCTAAAACAATAGAAGCCTGAGTCACGTTTCTGCCTTCTCCCATCAAGACGCCATTCCGCAGAGCGGCTGACTCAGGGATCAAATGATGCTCAGGAGGCCAGCGGGCCTTCTGCCAGCTGCGCACCCTCCACCCTGGGCACAAAGGCAGCCGGGCTTCTCCGGGAAGGTCTCATCCCTTTGGAGCACCACCTACTGAAAGACCTCAGAGAGGATTAACTCCTCCCCAGTCAGCTTCTTAGCAGTTAGATCGTTTATCTCAGTGCAACATCAATCATTCATGAGTCCAGGTAACAGTAGGCAAACCTAAAGAGCGCAGAGACTGCTCGGATTAAAGGTATAATGTGATTCCCATATCCAACTAACTGTTTTAATCACAGCCGCTGGGGAGGCTGAGTCTTCCCTGACCGCACGTGGGACTCGCCTGCCAGGCTTCATAAAGAGCCCGCCTGCCGGGCCTATCGACGCGGTCCACAGTGGTCGGCCCAGGTGCGTCCCCCAGGGTATCCAGCCTCGCGTCCGGGGCTGAGACCCACTGCTCTACCTCTGCTTGGGAGCGCAGGCTAAGGAGGAGCCCCTCATTGCCCGCCGAGGCCCGCATCCGAAGGCGTGTGCGGCAATCGCGCCCACGTGAGCAAAAGGTGGAATGGGGAGCCCCCTTCCCGCCCCAGGGCTGAGCGGAGCGGGGTCCGGTCTGGTCTAGGAACCTGAGGTGCGGTCAAGAGGCCGCCTGAGGGCGCTCGTCCTGCCCCCTGGTCCGCGCACGGTCGCTGAGCTGGCGTTGCGGCTTGTCCTGCTCTCTAGTCTGGGCGGAAGGTGGGAGAGACCTAGAATTACACCTTTACCCCTCCTTTCTTGCGAGGTGACCCAAAGGAAATGGCTTACATGCGGTACTTTCCTTTGGAAAATATGTACAAAAACAGCTCCCAGCCGCAAGCCCTAAAAGATGGCCCCCGAATACCAACGGGACAATGCGCCGGCTAAAGCAGCCTGTTTGCACGGATTACTAATGAATGACCTCCCGGCTGAAGTCTAGTATCTGTGTTACCACGGGGGCACGTGTGCTGGGAGCTGCGCTCTAAATGCCCGCACACTAATGCAGGATTAATCTCCCCACCTGCAGAATGGTATAGGTCGCTAAGAGGGTCATCTCAAAACTGCAGACTGAGAACAAGTCTCCAGCGATAGCTCTGTGGTAGGACCCCTCCACAGCAGGTAAGGCCGAAGAATTAGCAATGTCTTAATTACTAATCAGCTGGGGTCTGCAGACTTCAAGGCTCTGCCAGAATGAAGAAAGTCCACTGCCCTGGAAGAGCCCCCCACATTTTTCCAGCAATTTCTCCAGTTCATTTGTTTCAAGTACCTTTGAATTCCTCTGGCATAATCATCCTACCCTTTGTCAACACAAAGTGATTGTTTAAACGACTCAATGAGATCATGCCATGGGCGACTATTTCCATTTATTATGATTTATTGCCTGTTTAGCACCAAAGTGCAAGGCACATTGAACAGAAAAGGAAGCTTCAAAATGATTTTTCTTTCTGCTCTGGAGGCCTACAGAATAAAAACAACCTGCTCAGACTGAAGGAAAGATTATCCTCACTGATGAGGATCAGTGACTAAGGACATTTTGGAAAGAGGTTTAATTTTCCAGATGAAAAAGAACAAGACTTTCTCATTGCCGTTGATCCTCCTATTGACCTTAAGCACAGCGTAAATTGATTAAAGAGAGAAAGAACTCCCTGTTTTTCAGCAGGCCAGGAAGAGATCTGTCATGAATAAACCAAAGTCACAAAATCCTATTGAAGGCAGGAATCTGGTATTATTAGTCTTTGATCCCAAGCACCGGCCACATGCTGGCCTTTAGGCTCTGCATAAATACTTATTTAACTGATTAATTCAAGTGTGAGCAATCAGACTGCTCATTTTTCCCCTCACTAAGTACATGTAGAATTTAGGGAATAGAAGTTTTTTGTAACTCAGCTTTCCAGGGATGAGCCTGTCATCGTTATAGTTTCTCCTTCAAGTTGTTGCCAGGAAAAGAGGGGGAACCAGGTGCTGAGCTGCAGTTCCTGAACCTCATACAGTCCCAGGAATATGTCAACTGCATAAACAGGCTCCAAGTTGTTCTTTATAAAAACAACTTGTTGGGGAGGAAAAATTTTCCTTCACCCTTCAAGGTTCTTCTGGATGGTCTAAGAACTGGCAGATTAACAGAAGAAAATCAAATTTACATACCTAATGGGGATCCACACAGACATGGGATTCCAAA
Source organism: Manis javanica (assembly GCF_040802235.1). NCBI lineage: Eukaryota > Metazoa > Chordata > Mammalia > Pholidota > Manidae > Manis > Manis javanica. Next base: position 85,416,416 of record NC_133161.1, read on the forward strand.
GATAGGCAAAATGAGGTATATATATATATCATCCTGGACTAAGGAGAAGAGGGTAGAGGTGTGGGACTTCAAAGGAAAGAAAGTCAATTCACAGGAATATAAAAGAGTAAGTGTTTGGTAAACAAATGTTTGCTGGGCCACATGGAAACAATGGGGCGTAGAGAGGAATTTTAGCAGACTTTGATAAATTCTTCCCTGTCTCCCACACTTAGGTCATATTATACTGTTGTAGTTCTCTACAGTGATAGCTCTTTTCAGGGAGCAGGTCCTCTAAATTCTTTCAGGCTGGTGGGAGGAAATCAGAGTTTCTTTTGAGTTTTTTGGGCCTTGATTGTTCTCAGCTCGACATAATCTGCATGTCAAAGTGGCATGTCTTGAGGCCCTCTGCCCTTGGCCTCTATACTAACTTGGTAAAAATTCCAATAATAAGTGAAAATTACACATCAGTTAAAATCATTTGTAAAATTTCAAAAGCACTGTTAACACATCATTCAGATACCTTCTCTCCAGTCATACCAGAGACAGACAAGGGATTCTGTCCTGTCTGAATGGTCCCACAGTGTTAACTGTGCCAGTAACAGGCATGAGTTATGCTTAGTTAAAACACCCACTAAGTTAACCAAGGATCTTCCTTCAGGATTTAAAAATGAAAGTCAGCCTGTAAAGCACAGAATTTCTTAATCTTCCTGGAACTATCACTCACTTCAGCAACCTGAACAAAATTATTACTTCTTTTCCTCAACTTCAGTAAACTGCCCCCTACAGTTGACTAAATGATCTCACAAGCTTAAACTGAATCTTTTGGAGGAACTGTGATCTGTGATCCTCAAAGTGGGGAGCTTAGAATGCTAACAAGCTTTGAGGTGATACCAGTGCTGGGGCCCATCAATGACACTTTGAGTAGCAGAGTTTTAGAAGCAATTCAAAAAAAAATTTCCTTACCAATTTTACATACTGTTTAATATTAAGTTTTTTCACTTACCAGTGCAATAATACAATTTAACCAAACAAGAGTGCGTAACATCAAAGATGTTACATGTAGATATAGACATATAGTCACATATGTAGACATAGATACATGTACTGATACCTCTACCCTCCTAAGTTTTTCTGGTTGGTCTAACAATCAGGTTGACATGAGACAGATTAACAGGAGGACAACAAATTTAATTAACTACATACCAGGGCCCCATGAGAATATGAGACTCACAGGCAGCCAGACAGGTGAGGCTCATATGCTCCCCAAGCTGAGGAGAGGGGTAGGGGTGGGGGACTTCAAAGGGGAGGAAGCCAGTGCACAGGGACATGAGAAGAGCAAGTGTCTGTAAATAAATGTTTGCCATGCTTTGAGATGTCTTTATTATATAAAACAAAATTATCTTTGGTGATAGCTCTTCCTAGTGCAGGCTCCCTATCTATCTAAATTCTTTTGGGCAGTGACGGGAGAGATAAAAAGGAAAACTTACAGTTTCTTAAAAATAGTCAACCTAAAATAATCCTCATGGTAAGAAGACACATTTGCTCCCTTATAGTCCAATACATATGTATCTATTTCAAATAGCCCATGTCTCTCCACATTTCTCTAAATTATTAAAGTTGGCTGTGGTTCCACTTTCAAGAAAGGGGAATGAATGATCTCTGACTGACCTATTCATTCTTCATTCCACTGGTATTTATTGAACACTTAGTATGTGCCCAGCACTTTGCTAGCAACCAAAGTTGCAGCTGCGAACAAGACAGATCGTAATTCCTGTTCAATAGAAATGCACTCTAGGAGCGAGACACACAAATAAATTGTAGGAAATGCTGTGAAAGAAGCCACATTGCTAAAGTAGAAAATCACCACTTTGGACGTCGGGTGGAGAGGCCTCTGACGAGGTGACATCGAAGCTGAAGGATCTGCTCCTGGGAGGTGACAGGGGGCCAAGTGTTGAGGCTGTAAACATGTAAACAGCCCTGGAGTCAGTTCCTACTTTCAGCAAATGTCTACTGAACAGAGGTGGCTGCTGCACAAGTTTGGCTTCATATCTGAGTCTGCATCACTGCTGACAATCCACCAATGTCCCCTCTGCCCTGTTGCTATTTAGCAACAAGAAGGCGGGGGGACAAGCAGGACCAGCCTGTTATCCCCGGGGCTGAGCGAGAGGGCAAGTGTTGGCGGCTTGGACACCCTCCCCTGAGATCCGGGGAAAAACAAAACCACACCAAGCCGGGAGATGTGTCAGCCTCAAGGGCGCAGCAAAACTCACCTTTATTCCATCAGAGGCTTAGGTATGTAGGGGAAGATAAGGAAGTAACAGAAACCAATGGGAATTGATTATCTCATCTGTCACTAGGGTCTTTAGGCAGGTTTCGGGTTAGGTGGGGAGGCGGAGTTAGGGCCAAGAGCAAGCGCACAGGAAGTTAGTTAGGCCACGAACGCAGAAGTAACAAGGGAGGATGGAAACCTCCAGTCTGTGGCCGTCACAGGCCTAAAAGAGGCAAAAGGTCCCAATATGCCCCACCTGCCAGGACCTCCTCCAAGGCAGCCTCACTTCCAAGGGGCTGCTGGCACATGATGGCTTTTCTACACGTGCACAAGCCTGTAAAACCTGAGGCCCTGATAAAGCAGAATCCACAGGGAGAGCCAAATAGAGTTCCTAGTATTTCTTCTCAGTTCTCTTATTTCTGAAGAAATGATTCCCATGAAAAGCCATACCTTTTGCTAAAATGAAATTAAACCTGCTTGCAATCAGTCATTACATATGAGACCTAAATGCAACAGAAATTGATACCTATTGGTTTTTTGCAAGAAGTAAAGGAAAGCTCTGAGGGTTTGTTTTCAGAAATAAAAATTCATAGGCAGCCTTTATCAGAACCCAGAACCCTTACCTCTCCTTTCAAGGTAAGGCAAACTCACTACCTGCCCCACCCCAGCCCCGCCCAGCCCACCTTCTGTCTTTAGTGGGTCTCCCAAATGTTGTCTCTGACTCCTGGCATTCCCTCCCTTCCTGCCTGTATGCATCCACCCCACACCTCCCCTCACGCACCCTCAGACCTGTAGCCTGAATGTGGATGAGGCCTCGGCTGGTTCCAAGTAGCACCCTCATTTGCTCTTTATTGCCAAAGCAGGGGAGATGCAGGAGGCTTGCACATCCCTGTGGTAGGAAGTAATGTTTGTCAGCATCATCAGCCTCCTGACGTGGAAAAAAGGGATCTAGTAACCAGGGACATGTGACTGGAGCAAAGGACCCAGCAGCCCTCCAGGGCCTAAGTTTAGAGAGAGGCCTGAGATGCCAGCTGGGGTGGGCACTGGGGTCCCTGCTTGCCTTTATGACAGCTCTTTTCATCTGGATGCCCCTGGGGCCCTGGGCCCTTCTCAGGTGGATCCTCCAGGCAGAGGATCCCCAGGATCTGTAACTGTTCCTCCTGCTCCAGGACAGTGACTGTGCTCAGGGCACCTGCAGCAGGATGGATGGGAAAGGCACAGGGAACCCACATCTCCTTTTGCTCCTCATGGGAACTTTAAATAAGAGTCACATACAAGCTGAAAGGATGGAAGGGGACAAGTCCTGGACAAGCCTGATAATCTCTATGAGCCTCAGTTCCCTCATTTGGGTAATGAAGATAATGACAGCAACTGTATCACTGATTTCTTGCGAAATTAAAATGCCAGAATGCAGACACAACATTCAGCATAATAGTAAGTGCCCAGCAAATGGTTTTTCTATCATTATCCTTATCATTTACAAGTGTTTCTTATGGGCCAAAAACTGTAGAAGATGCTCATTTAACTTTTACAAAAGTCTGGGTAATTTAAATTTCTGTAACAGATTTCTGAGGTAGAGATTATATGACCGAGGCTCAGAGAAGGTAAGCAATTTGTCCAAAGCCTACAGCTGGTCAGTAGAAAAGCTAGGATTTAAATGTATACTATAATTGAAACTCTAGATTTTAGTGCTCTGTCTCATGTCTGCTCTTCATGAATGCTGACATAGCAAGTCAGGCTCGAGCCCGCCAACACCTGCAGGACGGGCTCACTGTCCTTGTCTTGCAAGCGAACAAGCTCATGGTCACCTCCTCTCTCGTTACCTCACATCCTGGGTCGCAGCCGGGGCTGCCTATGTGAGTCCCCGCAGACTCAAGCACAGAGCATAGAACTAGAACAAATGAATGAGTGTGTGAATGTACAAATGCAAAGAAGGCAGAATCATGTGGTGGATTCTGGAAAGGAATAACTTAGTTTGAGATGTATGAAAGTGACAGATTTTGAGTTTTTTCTCTTCTCAAGGTAGATAAGAGTTGGACATGATTCAAAGCAGAAAAGAAGCAACAACTTGAAAGAAAGACTAATTACTGAGGAAACAGGGCGATAATTGCTGTTAACAGCAAACTGGTAGTCTAGTTTTTAGTTAAAGACCATTTCCTCAGGGAGGCCTCCCTTCACCCCTCAGTGAGGTTAGCACCCCATTAAATACTTCTGCAGGAGCCTTTACTTTTCTTAGCTTTCCTTTGGATGAAACATCACACATGGAATCACTTATTCTCCAACTACCTCACGTAACAGGCTCTGCAGAAGCGAGGATGTCATCTTGTTCATGCTCCATTCTCAGCAGCCAACACAGTGCCTGGTACACAGTGGATGTTCCATAGATGTTAATTAAATGCGAGATTAATCATATCTCTGCCCTGAGAGTGATGGTCCTTCTGCTTGCCAATACCAAAAAGAGAAAATTTTCACCTCCTGATAAAACAATCTAAAACAAAAGACACTCTGCCTGAAGCAACATACATATGAAAAGTTTTAGTTTAAGTGTAATTTCTTTGTGTCATGAATAGACTTCCCTGTTAGATGAGGAGACGGGAGCCCGCTTGTCGCTCTCCTGCTTCACATCCTCCCCTTTGTCTTTAAGGGGAGTTCTCAATATCCAGCCAGCACTCAGATCTCCCCACAGCCTGCTTTCCTGGCCTCCCCTCCCTTCACCTCACGCATGCCTCACCGTTCTCACAGCAACCCACTGAGCACTTGCTGACCCCACTTTCTGGAATACTCTTCTGTACTTTCTGCATCTAATGAGCTCTTATTCTCCCTTCAAACTCAAACTAAAACCTTCCCAAGTCCCAAATACAGAACCATCTTTTCTCTCCCTGCCCACCCTGCAGCAGCAGTCCAGAAATCTGAGATGGTCTGTGATTCCTTAGGGCGTAACTGTGTCTCGTTCCTCTTTACCTCCACAGTGCCGGCACTAGGCTGCTTAAAGGTCCGCATGTTTTCTAGTGAAATGAAATACAAGAAACCCTTGGGTCCTCCTTGCCTAGTCTCTACCTCTCACACACCACAGCCAGTCCATCAGCAGGGCCAGTCTAGTCTGTCTTCAAAATACATCTGAATCCAGCCCCTTCCCCCCACTTCCCTCACTGCCTCCCCATCCAAGCCATCATCCCTTCTTGCCTGGGCTACCGCACTGGCCTCCTGACTGGCTCCTTGATTCGACCTGTAATCCACTCTGCACATGGCAGCCATGCTGGCTGTGTCCTTCCTCTGCTCGAGGCCATCCAGTGGCCTCCAGTGCACTTAGAATGAAGTTCAAACTCCTTCCTGAAGCCCTGTGGGCCTCACACTGCCCACTCACCATCCCTCCCACACGGCGAGGCCTGCCTCTGCACTTTGGCCCGTGTGACTTGTCCCTCGGCATTCACATCCCTGCTCGGTATCACCCCATCAGAGAGGCCTTCCCGGGCCACCTTATCTACAACAGCCCCCACATTTCCCTCCATCTCACCTTATTTTCCCCATTGTACTGATCCATATGGGACTTGTTATGATTACCTATTTGTATATCAATTTTCTCACTCTCCCACTGAGACAGTAAGGTCCTTGAAGACAGGAATACTGCTTTCCTCATAGGTGTATTTTCAGTGTGTAGACCTGTATAACACAAACTGCAGGTGCTCAGTAAATATTTGCTGAATGAAAAGAAAAGGTTTCTGCCAGGTGTCTGCCAAAGATGGCAGAAGGGCAGGTCTGGTGCTTGATGGCCAAAGCCACTTCTGGGCCACCAGGCAGTACCCATCGCAACCAGGCTGGAAGGCGGTGGTTTTACGCAGTTAGGGTGTGAAAGTTTCTGGCAATTTCCACAGAAACAAGTACCTGGCCTTCCTCAGCAAGTGTACGAACACCAACGAGTTGCATGGCGCCTACTGCATCAGGCTCTAGGTGCATATTGTGGGAGACAGTGGAGGCATGATGCTCATTAGACCAGCAGAGGCCAGGCTGCCTCAACCACCTCAGGGTTGGAGGGGACCCTGCCAACCTTGGCAAAAAAAGTGGGTGATGGCTTCTGCTGCCCTCAAGGTTATGTGTCTGAAGCCTCCAGGAAAGATTATCCACCTGGGGCATGTGGCCCGCAAGGTTGGCTGGAAGTACCGAGAGGTGACAGCCAGGGAGGAGGAGGAGGAGGAGAAGAAGAAGGCCAAGATTCATTACTGGAAGTAAGGTCAGCTCACGAGCCTACGGAAACAGGCTGAAAAGAATATAGAGAAGAAAACTAACCAATACACAGAGATCCTCAAGACCCAGAGACTCTTGGTCTGAGTACAACGAAGATGTTATTCTTCATGCTTGGCCCAACCTGGCCTTTCTCCATCACCCTCTTGGGGTGTGGGGACCACAAAGCCAGCCAGCCAGGTGCCACAGGCAGCCGGGCTCAGAAGGCTGGGGACACCAAAAGGGCCTTCATCACTGTTCCAGTTGAAGAAGGGCCTTTCTTTAGAAAGTGACTTTAAACATCTCTGAGAACTGTGCACCATAATTTGTCTATGCTCTACTTGTTCATGAGAGAGTTTTAGGAACTCAGTCGTAGGAGCAACCAGTTACTTAGGTTTCAGTATTTGCAAAAGGGAACTGGAAAACTCACTTTTTCCTGGAACCCTGTGCTGTGAATGGTCATCTGTTTGAAACTTTCCTTGTGGTCACATACCATACTCTCCCACTGTGAGAACGGGGGGTGGGAATGCCTGTGGGGCAGCCTGGGTGGGGGTGGCACAGGGGTGTTTATAGATGTGCACAGGCCGGGGAGACATGTGACCCAGAGGCACCATGCATTGTTCTCGCTGCTTTCCTGTATTTTGTAATCAGAAATGCATAAATTATTTTTAAAGGGGGGGAAAAAGGATGACTACTGGGTTCCAACATAGAAACATACAACAGAGGACAGTGTTTTGAAAGATAAAGCTGGATACAGAAAAATAACCATCTAAGGCTAGCTTGACAAAATATAACAAAATTGCATGACTCCAGACACAAGAGCTTTGCTTTCACGAATTCATTTTCTTTTTAAACAGCCAAAATTGTTAAAAAGGGGACTTTGTTCCCTGGGGGCACATTGATGGGGATAGAGTTGCACATTACTTGTGGGGCTTTGGTCCAGAAGTGAATGAATCTGACGCCTGAGTCATGCCCAGGGATGGCCGAAGAGGCAGAGGGCGGGATCATGAAGACTTTGTGTGGGTTCCACAGAGATACGAATGTGGCTGAAGTCCAGAGTATCCCCCAAGTAGCGCATTTTCATTTCTGCCATCTTTGACAAGAGGTGGCTATGTCAATTTCCATCATTTGTCCCATGAAATAGGTTCCTTCTGATTGATTATTCTCATTCCTTGTTTCTGCTTTCTGCCGTCTTAGGGCTGTATTTCTGTGATGAACACAACTCTAGAAAAGCTTTTAGATTAAAGATGCTTTCTAAAGATTAAAGTAAAACCTCTTTGTTTCAGATTCTGCTAACTCTGTGAACCCAGAATTCATTACCAGTATCACTGGGCTCACACGTACGTTAGTCCAGTGGTGAGGAAGAAAGGGTGTTACTAAGCAAATTAGTGGAGGAAATATTATTTGCAAAAGGAGTAACCAACTTAAAGACTTCTCCGTGCCAGGCTTCAAAATAGTCTATCCGAGCTATTAACTTTTTCACATTTAAAAAATTGAAGTATAATTCACATGTAGTAAAGTTAATCCTTTTTAGTGTATAATTCTGCCAGTTTTGAAAAATACTTGGTTATATAATCGCTACTGTAATCAAGATACAGAGCAGCTCCATAAGCCGCCAAATTCTCATTCTCCACCGTGCTTAAGGCTCGGCCCTGTCCCCACCCTGGGAAACCACGAACTGGTTTTCTGCCTGCGTAGTGGTGTCTATTGCAAACCCATTGTGGATCCAAGACCTCGGCCATTGCATGCCGGTGTTTACCCATCCCCAGGGGATGGACATTCACATTGTCCTTTTTAGTTTGGAGTGAGTAAAAATAGAGCCACTATAGAAATTCATGTACAGGTTTCTATGTGAACATAAGTTTTTATTTCACTCGTGTAGCTCCCTCAGAGTAAGACTGATGACTTATGTGATAACTAAGGGTTTAACTTTTTAAGAAACTACCAAACTGTTTCTAAAGTGGCTGTTCCACTTTGCATGCCCAACAAAAACATATGAGGGTTCCAGTTGCTCCACATCCTTGCCAGTTATTTTTAGTAGTAGATTGTTTTTTATTTTAGCCATAGTAGATGTGTACTAGTATCTCATTGTAAATTTAATTTACATTTTGCTGTTAACAATGTTAAGCATTTTTTTATGTGCTCATTTGCCAACCATATTTTGCCTCTGGTGAAGTGACAATCTAAATCTTTTGCCCATTTAAACAATTGGGTTCAAACTATTAAGTTGATGGCTTATGAATATATAAATACTCATATATATTATTTCATTTGGTCATTACAACTCTGAGAGAGAAGCAGGGCAGATGCTAGTTTGTAATTCTTAATTCTCCATTTTGCTGAGGAATTGAGGCTGGAAAAGGTTAAATGACTTGCCCAACTTCACCCCAGGTGAACCTGAAGTACTGAAGCACTGAAGTACTGGAGCACCAGAGTGCTGGGCACTGGATACTGGAGTATCAGAGCTTGAAGCCAGGCCTGCCACTGCCACTCTCTCCCCCACTAGTTGCTGACCCGCCCCGCCTGGAGAGAAACAGGGAGGCCTTCTGCTCAGCAGGACTGTGACCTCCCCGCAGAGGCCCAGGCAGAAGTCAGGAAAGCCCAGTCTATCCTGCCCGTTGTGCCCCACTCAGTTCCAACCCCTGAGCCCAGCATTTCCCTTGACTTTGTCTCCCTTCTCTGCAGTTCAGTTCCCACCTAGTAATATTTAGAAAAATATCTATCAAACAAATCTTCCCTGACTTTCTCCTCTTCCCACCCCCTGGTGGGAATTTTTGCATTTTCATGGGGGCTTTTAGAGACCTCACTTATCTGCTGGTGGTTTGCACACTGCTCAGTCAGAGCTTCCGGGTTCCTGACAATTGGCACGGCAAGCCGGAAAGGGGTGCGTGGGGGAGGTTTGGATCCACCCCCTGACCAAAGCAGTTCCCTTCTTACTGTTTTACATATTGGCTTTCATTTAAGATTTTATTGGAAAGAAGAATGCTGCTTCCTAAAACTTGCTTGAAATAAGTGACTTGGCAAATAGGTCATATAACCTGTAAGGTAGGTATTTGATTCATTGAGGTTGACCCCTTGGCATCCCACATGCCCAGACCCTCAATTTGGATCATCCAGATTTCACACCCTTGGAAACTGGAGCTGAGCTTCCTAATCTGTCCTCAGTGACCATCTCTGATAGGTTACCCCATGATATTGGCTCCCTTTAGTGTTGGGACATACAGGAAGGGCTTGGCCGGTGTCTTTAGTCCTTAATCATTTCCATCCACTTACTCGAGGGCACTGGCCAAATAGTATCTTTTTCCATGTGTGTCCTGATTTGAAAAAGGCTAGAAAACACTAGAATAGAGTAGTGGCTTGGGCTTGGGCTTAGGCTCTGGAGTTATGTGGAGAGTGATACTGATTCTCACTCATTAACGGAGTGGTCCTGGAAAATTGCTTAATTTATCTAAGCCTCAGTTTCCTTGTCTGTGAAATGGGAGATAATAGCACCTTATTTCCTAGAAGCATTGTAAGAATAAAAAGGTAATGATACAATATACATGGCCCAGCTCCTGAGACGTATGAAGCAGCTCAGGATGGCAGCTGCATTGTCAGTGGCCCCTTCTGGCCCTGAGGTTTGCCCTTCCGGTCCCAGAGGGAAAGTTTGACACAGGTTCACTGCTACACCTTTGATTAAGCTTTCACAATGGGTGTAAATGTGAAGCATCAGTAAGCAAATACAGACATATTTTTAGAGTTATTAATGTTTATAATATCTAGTTTTCATCTCTGTAGTAATAAAGGAGAAACCAATACAGGTGTGAAGGCCATTAAGCTGCCTCCGACTGGAAACAATGCTTCAGAAAGAGCAGAAACAAAGTGATATAATTAATTTGTTCTGAAATTTTATAAATGCACATTTTTCTTATTTGTATTGTTACAAAAAGCAATCACCTTAGTGAAGGTTGAACAGATCCTAATGAGCCATAATGGTTTGAACACAACTTTAAAAGATTTTTCTTTTGAACACTAAATGACTTCCCATTACTGTCCTTTGATCTACTCTAATCATTTTTATGTTTTCCTACAATATTCTAAATTAGAAGAAAATATATTTCAATACAACCTCATTCATAATCTCTAACCCAGCTACTGTGGGTTACAACAGAAAAGGTTTTCACAAGAAGTAACACTTACCAAATCCATGGATCTCTTTGCAGAATAATTTTATTCATCTGAGCGGTAAAACTCTTTACGTCTCAAACTGGCTCAGTGTTTCCAGTATTCGGAGTGAGTATTTTTAATTCAATCCAGGTTCGGAGTGTGGCACTGTGAAGGATATGTTGAAGTACATCATATTATCCCTGCCTTTAAGGAATCTAGTATCTTATGCTCTGATTCCTGCTCTTATTTCCAGCATTTTCACAAATCGGCACCCTAGCTATGGTGACCATTGAAGGTTCAAACACAAATGGCATTTCTGAGCCTCCATTTGGAATAACAGTGGATCTGCTCTGACTGTCACTTTAGATGGAAGTTTCTGTCCCACTGCCCCAGAAGAGGAGATGAGCCCCATTTCTCAGTCAAAAAAGTGGATAGCAAATGACTCCAGTGACAGTGTTCCAGCTGAGCTTGTAGAACATCACCCAATTCAGAAAGTCATTTAACAACCCTGCTCCATTACCTACCAGCTTTGTAGGCTTGAACAAGTTACTTTGCTTCTTTATGCCTCGGTAAAAGGCTTTATCTGAAAATGTGCAGGTTTACTTGTGTTTAAATACATTTAAGGGCTTAGAAGAGTGCCTGGTCCCTAGTAGGCACCTCAGTGTTAGCTGTTGCCATTATTAGTCATGCCAGTAGTGGTAATACTATTATTACCTTCCTGGACACCCTAATCCAAAAGGCAGCCATGAAGTTCTGTATCTCAGCCCTGTACTGGGAGTGGTGAGTGGTAAAGGAACCCTCATTCAGGCTTGGGGGACCAATCAGCCCAAAGCTGGAAGCCCTCAGGCTATCAGGTAAGATGTGGGGCAGGGGACAGACCCTCCTATCCCTGCAACAATCCCTGACTCCCTTCTAAGGGGTCTCTCCTACCTTTCAGCACAGGATAAAATTAACTCTTCTTCAGTATGAGTTACACTTTCCTCTTCTGTACAAATTATTTGCTCAAGGTAGAACCACCTGGGAAAACCAATAACATAGTTATTTCTTGTAATAAGTACTTTATTCCTACCAGTGGGTCACCCCTCTGGTTACTATTACTTGAGTTATATTCCATAAAATAAACAAGTTGTTAAAACACAGTAAAAGGGGTGTTTTGTTTTGTTTATCTCTGGCATAGGAAGTGAAGGAGTGTATTTTATTTTTCAATATTCCTGTATCTACCAAATAATTTAAGAGATTGTACATCTTTTAACTCAAAGATAATGGGGGATATAATTTGTGCACCTATATACTAATAGTGTGTAATTAATCAGTCTGTTTTCTAGGAGAGATCCAGAATGGCTAGAACCGACAACAGGAAAGGGAAAAAACTTGATCCTAACGTAGGAGAGGGACTTGCTTCTTTACCCAGGGACTGTAAGATATTTGGGGCTTTCTTACCTGTGGGAGCATGTGAAGCTCCACAGGCACACTGATCAAGCGGTGATTCCCCAGGGAAGAAAATCCTTTAAGCTAAGTCATTACAGCATTGCAGCTCGTACCATTAACAAGGGACATCTGTGAAAAGCTGGGGCAACTTGACTGGCAAGTCCTCAGATCCAGAGCTCTCCTTGTCCCTCCCCCTCTCAGGGGCCGCCGATGAGGCGGAGAACTCTCCCCAGGGCACTCTCTATTGCTGGCATCCTCTTCTGCACCCTTTCCTCAAAACTTATTTATTCCTGTCCAGCTTCAAACACACATTAGCATTTCACCACCATCCTCCCTCTGCAAGCTGATAAAAGTCACAGACACAGACCTATTTTTGGCAGATTATTCTTTAAATGAAGATCTTTTGCTGGGACCTATTTCCTCAAGTAGGCATTTGGTTTCAAGTCTTCCATTTTTATTTGTGGAATAGATGTATTTGTTCACCCAATGTACACTGAGCCTTACTGGTGTGTCAAACACTATGTTAGATACAAAGTTCGCTGAGGTAAGACCAATGTGGTCACTGCCTTCATGTCTATTACAATTTAGTAATCGAGACTGATGTTAATCAAATAAGCAGGGAAAGATATAAATTACAAGTCCTATGAAGAGATAAAAGCAAGATGTTCTTGGGGAGAGCAGAATATCTCCTGTGGACTGGGGCTCTCCCTGGGGTGATATTTAAGCCCTAAAGAGTGGAGAAGGACCTGTCCTGTGACTAGCTGGGGGGGAGGACCTTCTGTAAAGGAGGATCGGCAATGACATCTCAGAACAGAGAATGAGTTTGGTGCATTTGAGGAACTGAACGAAGACTAGCATGGGTGGAGAATAAGGGATGAAAGGAGATGAAGCTGGGAGGCTGGCAGGGGCCAGATCATGCAGGCTTTCGTGGGTCATATTAACAATTTTGGGTTTTAATCTAAGAACAGTGAGAATGCACCAAAAGTTTTAAGCAAGGGAATGGCATGATCTAATTTATGTCTCAAAGACACTATTGTGGATGCTGTATGGAGAATCCTTAGAGGTAGACAAGAGTACAAGTATAGAGAAGAGTGGGTTATTGCAGTAGCCCACGTAAGAAACAATAATGTGACTGGACCATCCCTGGATATGGTAACTAGGTTAGTTGTCCTGGGGGTGAGCTCGGTGCAGGATGTATGATTAACAGTATCCTACACTTAACTTCTCATCTGAGCAACAAAATTTAGCTTTGAATTTTCTGTCTTTAACAGTATCCCCAAGGCATGCCTGTGAAAGACATCCACACTGTGCCCTTCTTTTAAGTGTGATTATCGTGGGCAGCCCACACTGGTTGCATCTCCCTGTCCTGTGTCTTGAACTCAGGCAGTGAAAGTGAAAGTGAGCATAAGCTGACAGGGTCCACGTATATTTAAAGAGAAGACTAGTAAGACTTGCAGGTGGATGGTATTTGAGAGGTGAGAGAGGAATCAAGGATGATGCCAAATGATGGTTGTACCATTCACCAAGACGGGGAAATAAAGGACAAGGGCAGAATAAGGCTTGGGAAGAAAAGATTTCCATTTTGGACTTGTTAAGAGAAGATGCCAACGAGCTGTCTGAGTGGAGGTACAAGGAGGCAGGTGGGTACACCAGCACGGAGCTGGCAGCCTACAGCAGAACCACTTGAAATAGTGCTGTTGTGTAAGAGCTACATGAACAGAACAGAACACCTAAGAGAGACTATGAAGGAAGAAAATGACCTAAGGCCTGAGGAATGCCAACATGTAGAGGCCAGGTACCAGAAGAGGAACCGACAAGGTAAACTGAGATGGAGCAGACAGGGAGGAGAAAGAGCAGGAGGATGGCGGGTCGTGGAAGCCAAGAGTTCAGTTTGTTTCCAGGAGTGGCGGTCCGTGGGGAATGTAGTGAGACTGAGTATTAGGGCGAACACAGAGAGGTGTCCTCTGGATCTGACCACAGAAAGGTCACTGGTGACATTGACGAGAGCACTTTCACTCAGGTGCAGGAGGGAGAGGGCAAGCTGAGGGCACCAGTCTGCTGGTGGATGGCACTTGTGAGGTGAGAGAGGAATAAATGGCTTTTTCCCTTCTGATTTCAGCCGTAGGACCTGGGAGCATTGTTGGGACAAAGGGGCCCTGGGAATACCAGCAGGCCCACGTGGCTGAGTTTGTCTTTCTAGGATGCATCTCTATTATTTCTAATTCTAGTTAGAACATCTCAGACAGGAAGGATGTGTGAGGCTCATCTTCCTGGGCAACAACTCTGTAAATGAACATGATCACATGCTTTAGGCAGTAGCCAGGTTCAAGGAAAAAGAGAGAGAGAAGGAAAGGGAATAAAGTTTGAAGGAAGAGAACTGAATGTGGTTCATCCTTCTGGTTACTGAGTGCTAATATCTCATGAAAACCAGAGTTTGAAGTGTTAGAGAAGGGCTCTTCCTGACCGTTCACATCACCTTGATGAGGCAGGTGAGAGGGCGAGATGGGCAAGGGGCCACCTGCGACTGGCCTTCGGTGCTTCCCAGGCACGTGCCAGGCATGGACGCCGTATGTCTGGTATTGAACTGGAGAGTTCTTGTCCAGAAAAATTTAAGTGTTAAACCATATATAAAAATGTCCATTTCATTTTGTGATCTAGTTCCTTTGAACTTCTGACTACTGTTCTTGATCAGCAGTGACTTGGAACATTTTAGCTTCTCATTTCTCCCACTAAGTATTTAAAGATCTTTAAAAAACATTTGAGAAATCTCTTTACAATAAGAGGGATTCTTCTGTATTTTTGCATTTTGCGTATTTTTGCATTCTAGTTTACTGTTCTAAATGTTCAGAAATAAATGCTAAGTATTCTCTTCAATAATGGGACCTAGTTCCTGTTGTCAGCAGTGGCCCTGAGCATGTCCACTTTACATGCTGTGATCCTATTTGCAAGGTGACATCTTAGGACAATTTTCTCAGTAAGTAAAAAAAGAGTAAGAAACACAACATTTCACTCCTAGCTCACCCATTCTGTAATCTTGGTCAAATTACTTAACTTCTCTCTGCTTCAGTTCCTCCTTTAGGAAATGGTGTGAATAATATCAACCTCTCTGTATCTCTGAAGTAATTTGAGGCCAGCTAACTGACTCTACCATATGTGATGTAATGGTGAGGAAAGAGCTATTAAAATATGAAATACCATGACCACGGTCCAGGTTAGAGATTACCATTGCACAACTACCCTCTAATTAGGCCTTTTGCAGAGATACCTTTTAACCCTTTCAGGCATTATCTTCCTAAATTAGTGGAGTTTGCCACTGTCTATCATTTATTAGTTTAAAACTCAAACCCAGCCAGAAGCAGAACATACTTCAATTGTCACTGAAAAGCATTTGAGGATTCAAAATATTTTTTGATGCAACCAGGGGTAACTGAGGTATAGCAAAATCCCACCTGGCAATCATAGCATGTGGGAATGGCTGGCTTACTGTGCTTATTCAAAACCTCACCGGCAAATATGATAGTGAATCTGTCCCAGTCCAGAATTAGGCAGCCACTGGACCACTGAAGAAAATTAGACCTCCCTTGCAAGGTGCTTTTCCCTTTGAAAGCACACGTTTCACCTGTATGAGGTCACATTTTATTTCCACCTTAGCAAGGGGGTCATTGAGGCTCAGAGAGATTGAGTAGTTGGTCCAAGATCTCACTGCAGGTAAGTGCTAGAGGCAGGATTAGATTCCAGGTCTTCTGATGCTTTTTCTGGGATGTTTTACTGTGTGAACATGATAATGGGTATCAGTCTAAGGAAAGAAGAAAGAGAACATTGTGCCCTAAATACTCCATTCAAATTTCACATCCTAGAAGAAACTTTTTTATAACTGATTTTATATGAATTTGAATTATTGGAACTATCAATCCACTGCCCTCTTCCTCTCCGTATCTCTTTATAAATCAGCATCAAAGATACCAGATAATAATCCTCAAATTTTAAACAAAGTAGACACTTGACATGTACATATTGATTATGAATAAGGGCCCCATAGTTTCTGAAAGATAATGTTACAGCGGCAGGAATTTGAATCACATGCACTGAGGCTGGTGTGTGGGATTGAAACTCTTACCCAGGAAGAGAGACTCACCCGCCACCCAGCCTTCAGACAGCAGTGTGGCTTCCTTGTTCCCCACTCACAACCGTACTCCAACTGTATGGTGAAAAAATTACATTCTAAAATGATATTCCAAAACTTAAGGATATCCAAAGGTCTTGGGACATATACCTTGCAAATATCAAGGGATCAATCACTCGATTGGATTTCCCTGCTTTAATTTTGCTTTAGTGGCCAGAAATTCAAAGATAATACTAGTGGTCATAGTAACTAACTTATCTCAGATTCCTAACACATCTGTTCTCCTACTTGGCTTCTGACCAGTGGTTGCTTTAAAAAAAACAAAATCATTTTTCATTGTTACCATTCTATTTTGTTTGTGTAAATTGTCTTGAATCTTTTCTGAAAGTGAAGAAGGCCTTAAAGCCCAAATAAATGTTGAAACTATGCTTCTTAGAAAGGATCATTTATTTTAATCCTGTGCCTTCTATAATATTAGAACTAAAAAGAATTAAGGACGATTTCTAAAAGACAGCAATGAATGTTTTTAGATGAATTTACCCAAATTCCGAGCGTTATCTGGAGGTAGCTAAGAATTATGCTTTGAGTGACACCTAATGGTTGAAAAAGTCACTCACCCAACTTCTTCCAGAGGACTCAGACCAGTGCTTCCCAGTTTGGTTCTCGGACCATCTTCAGAATCATCGGGGTGCCTCTTACAAATGCAGGGAAATTCCTGGGCCCTATCCTAGCTGAGTGGCTGGGTTTAGCCACCCGGGAAACTGTACTTTTCACAACCACCTCCAGTTGATTCAGATGAGTTTGAGAACCACTGATTCAAGGGCTGCCAAGTCAGACATCAATCACACAGGACGGTCAGGCCTGGTGACACCCAGGCAGTTAGAAGGGACCAAGGCGAAGGGATGGGTTAGGCCCGGGCTCCGCCATGACCTCCCCGATCAGTCCCGGAGGGACGGGGGTGGGCTACGGAGGCTGCGGGGGCGCGGGGCCCGGGGGCTGCGGCCGGCGGTCCTGCTGGCGGGGAGGGGCGCGGGTGGGGGCCCGTGGCGGTGCCCGGCACCCGCGCGCAGAGGCCCCGTTGGCCTGGCCCTGTCCCTGCCGCGGAGGGAGGGGGCGGGCGGGGGGCGGGCGCGGCGCGGCCCCTAACGCCTGTGCTTCTCGCCCCGCAGACGAACCCGGCCCCTGGAGCTGTCCCGCTGCCGCCGCCCCAGCTCTGCCGGAAGTAGGCGCCTGCCTCGAGGACGTCCTCTCTCCATTCTCTCCATCGCATCCAGCCCCACCCTCCGACCCTTCCCACCAGATAAGCCCAGACCCAACTTGGGATATCAAAAGGGAGCACGACGTTAGGAAACCAAAGGAGCTTTCGGCCGGCGGCCAGAAGAAGCAGCGCCTCGGGGAGCAGAGGGAGCGCTCGGCGAGCCCGCATAGGGCCGCGCGGCCGAGGCTCGAGGAGGCGCCCGGCGGCCAGGCGCGGCCCGAGGCCGGCAGGCCCTCCTCGGAGGCCAGGGCACCCGGGCCCGCGGCGGATGAGGCGCGGGCCGGCGGGAAAGAGGGGCCCCGCGCCGCGGCGGGCCCGGAGCTCGGCCGGCGCGAAGGCCCCGGGGCCGCGCCTGCGTTCGCGGGCCCGGGCGGCGGCGGCGCGGAGCGGCCGGGCGCGCGGGAGGCCGAGGGCAGGGCGGGCGGGCGGCCCCCGGGGGGCGGCCCCGCACGCAGGGCCGCCGTGGCGCCGGGGCCCTGGAGGGTGCCCGGCTCCGACAGGCTGCCCGGCGTCCTCAAACCCGGCGCGTCGGCCGCGGGCAGATGAGACGCCGCAGGCCGCCCTTCTTACGTTCCGTCTCACGGCGTTTTAATTTATTTTCACTTCACACGCATAGATCCACAAGGCACCAAGGCCTGGGAGCACGACGTGAGTCTACGAGCCGAGCGAGCACGGGCGGTTCGGCGTCCATGCGCAGACCTAACCTGACCCTGAGGTCCCCGGCTCCGCTGTGGGGGCCTTGGCAGCTATGGAAGAACCAAAATAATGTGAACATCACAGAGAGTGCAGTGTAGCTTTAGTAAGAAAAAGAAAGAAAAAAGTATTTCCCCCCACTGCATGAAGGATTTGGATGCCATCCAAACTTTATATCAAGAAACTGGACATGTTAAGAGCAATCACAAACTGGAATATCGCCTTAAAAATCAAACCGCACGGAGCAAGCTGAAACTGAGACAAGATTATATCTTTTAATTGATCTAAAGAGCTGTAAATAAATTGTTCTTGACGTATCTAGACAGGGGTTAAAAGGTTTCTTTGAAACATTCAGAACTGTTCGCCCAGGACACAGTCCCGTGGCTCACCTGCACCATCCGTCACGGGTGTGAGCAACGTTCCCTGCGCACCGCAGGAGAGTTAGAAATCTAGTGAATTCATTGGTGTGATGCGATTTTTACTGCCATTTCTGTGATCAAATCATATTTCTGTACATTTTCAGTGGTAGAAAAAGAGGTCTTAAAAATTGTATCCTAGGAAAGTTTGCCGTAAGTCAGAATTTTGCAGTTTAGTTCATAGACCTTAATTGGTTTTCAGCTAAAATACGAATTTTGTAATTGAAGGACCACGATCGAGATTGGCAACGCTGCAGTTCCTTTATGAAAAGGCTTTCCGATTGTCTCAGGCTAGCAGAGATAGTGGCTTCTTTGACAGCAATGTTGTGTTTCACCTATTTTGTTATTTTTAAACCCTCCTTCCATTGTTTCATTTTTCACTTTGATAGAGCAGAGGCAAAGAATTTCTCTTATATTTCTCAGATTATAATGAATTCCTAATATTAAAAAATCATTTTTTGGCCAATTTATTTTCACTAAAGAACATGGATCTTAGCATTCCTTTCTGCTTCTCTTCCTGTCCTTATTCGTTCTTTCAGATCCATGTGGTTTGCCAATTTTTTATTTCTTTAGCATCCTCTTGGTGTTTCTGTTTATCTTCTTCCATTTATGGTTCATCCCTAGTAAAATTCTAAGGCTTGCCTTTCTTCCCTGTTTTACCTTTTAGTTAATTATCCGTTGGTACTTATTTATAGCTACATGTTAAAAGGCCAAATGTTTCCGAGGGCAGTTTCTCTGTGACTTCATCCTTCCTATATTCTGTCCCTTACAGAAGTTCAAGTGCAAATAAGACTCACCTCCCTACACTGTAGTCAGATAAGTAAAACGGGGAAATCAGGTCCATCACAAGGTTACACATAACAGCCTCCCCGGTTGACTCTTTCCTTCTCTGTGTAAATTGCAGTAACCTGAGCGCTAGCATTTAATTTCCATCAGCCATAGGAGTAGTTCAGTTGTTTGACAAGAGAATATGTTTGAAAGCCTCAGCTGAAGAGTCTTGCAGCTTGTAAAAGCAGTTTCCAAAAATGGAATCCATTCATCATAAACAAAAGCACAAACACATGTAGCAGTTTACAATACTTTTGGTTTAATCTCAATTAGTCATTCCCCCTGGACTAGAAATCGGGTAGAGTTTGCCATTAATTTATTGAATCTGGTTTTGGACAATACTTCTATAGTGTAACTGCACGTCCCAGTACTGTATCCTCTGACCTTTATTTTTCCATGTGTTACGAAAGGATACAAAAATTGAGATTACGCTTGCATAAACTCTAATTTGCACAGTTCACGGCTACTACTTGTGCAGTAATTGCTTTATGCAGCTGTAATCCATCACCTGTGAAGACAGCACATCGTCTAAATCCCATTCCAAATAATATTTCTGTGTAGTGTTAGCTGTGAATTTACCCTGTACAGCTGTATCTCTATAAATATACTTCCATGTATTAATAGTCACAGAAAGACTGTAAGTGAGCAACTATTTTTATGAAACGCACCACTATGGATAAATTAACTTTTACAGAAATCTTGTTTACTGTATGATATTCTAAAACACTGTCAAATAAAATATATATCCAAAAATCTTTTTTTTTTCCAACTATATAGGCTGTGTGTTAATTTGAAGGAAATGATTACTGGGGATTAATTTTTTTTTAACTGCACTCTTTATAAAATTTTTTAAAGTATAAGTTTAACAACCCAAACAGGACTTCTTTAAAATTTCAATCTAAATGCAGTGGAGTTACATGGGGAAAAAAACTGTTGATGTTTTTGCCCAAGTAAACTGAGAATTTTCTCATAGACAATCTGCTTGGTATTTGCCTGTCAGCGAACTACATCGTTTAGGAACTGGCAGTCTATTTCTGTTGCTTGCTGCATTGATTGATACTGAGCCTTTTTTCAAAAAGGATTTAAGGTATCAATCAACGATAAATTCCATCACATTTTTTCCTTTTAATTCAGAAATTTTTTCATGCAAAATTCCAAGGAGTTTATGCAGAAGCCAACATTTAGTGAATGCAGTGTAGAGGTCCAAAAGGAGTGGCCAAATACCCCTTTTGCAATGTATTACACACACACCTAGGAGAAGAGAGCTCTGTGCAGCGAGAGGATGAGGACAATGCTGCCATCAAGGAGTTTATAACCCAAAGAAACACTTCTCCACCCTAGTCCTCTCAAGACTTCCCACTGATGGTGGCAACAGGAGGCCTACAAATCCCAGGCTGACCACTTGAACTCCAATATAATTTTTTAAAAATTAAAAATACCATGTGTCACTTTTAGAAAAGGGAAGCAACTGACATGACACCAGGCACAAAAGTTAAGATATTTGCATAAATGTATGTCATTCTTTATGAACCAATTTGAGAATGAATGGTCAGGGGCAAACTGAAAAAGCAAAAGACTTATAAAACAATGTGATTAGCAAAATGGGGTGTAAATATTAATAATGCATAGCTAATTAGTATTTTAAAGGAAAAAGAAAGTCATTAGGACATCGGGAAGATTAGAAAGTAGAGACCAAAGGGATTTGGACAGAGTGAGAGCAGGACTAGGGCGAAGCTAGTGAAGTGCCCGGCCGGGACAAGAGCCTTCTAATGAGTCAGAGGTCCCCTCGATCGGGCAGGAAGACATGAAAAGGTGAAGAGGGCCAGGCGGGACTGGACCGAGGGCAAGCACATCCCACCTCTAAAACTCATTTTGTCAAGTCCAAGTCCACTATGGAATATTCTGTCAGTTTCTCAAGAGAAGCACAAAAAAGAAAGAAAGAAAAAGAAGAAAAATGAAAGAAGTCACTTCTGTATTTGAAGTTGTGTGGCTTTTAACTTTTGGCAAGTGTAATTCACATTTTTAAAAAAACACTGAACAAGAAGACGAGACACTACCACAGCGAGCCATCCACAGACCAAGGCTGGCCCACAGCCCACCAATTTGCAGCCTCTGTCTGGAACAAGAGCCAGGCTCTCCGCAGAGAACCCCTCACTTTCAGCAGGGTCTGATTCACTTTCTGAGCAGTGGATCACACAAACCCCAGAGATCGTAAATTGTGTGACTCTTGAGGTCCATATGTGCCTGGAATTGCTTCAAATGTGTATTCTAAGCAGGAGGCACTCTGCCAGAAACCTGGTGGCTGCTGCTTCTGAGATAGACGTAGATCTGCTGTGAAGAAACTAAAGCTTGCATGAGCCCTGTGGCCCATTTAACAATTTATATTCTCTTTCTTAAGGAGTTTTCCCCAAACTATGTAAGCTTGGGGCTCCCCAAAGGTGAATCTATCCCTGCCCTACTGATACTACTGTTTTTTAGGCCAAATGCACGACACAATCAAATGAGCTAATTGCTGAAGAATTTGGAGTTAACAGGTATTTCTTTTCCCGAAGGCCACAGCGCCAGACAGGATGCCTGTAAAATCGCAGGCGTGCTTTCCAAGGCTTAAAATAGGAAGGGTACTATGTCTAATGCTAGGTTTCTGCATTATGTTTAGTTCATTTAGGGCACCAATGAAATGTGTAGAGATTATAATTATGATTATTGGTGGTACCAAGAGCTGTAGTTGTAAACGGTTGGGTGTAAACAATACAGCAATATCCTAGAATTAAACCGCCCCCTTGCTGGGCATCTGGTGGCATATCACCCAAGCAGCTGGGTAATCAGAGACCACATAAAAGCTGAAGCCTGTCCCACCCCTTTGGGGAGGGTCACTGGCAACTGCAAATGAGAATCGGATCTGTTCTTAAGGGTTCTGAGAATTCAGTGGGATCTTTTCTTCTGGGGACACTGCCTCCTGGAGAGTGATTTCACCTGGAAAAACCTGGGAATCTTATGGAAGCAACAAAGTGACCCTGGACTTTAAGTGGAAGGTAAATTTTCTAAAACCCTAACACAGTGTATCTGTGTGAAAGGAAATGAAACCCACTCTGTAATTTTGTCCCAAGCCAGCTGCCTTCACATTGAGGGACACAGAGAATTTCTAGGGGGACACAGGTAGTGGTAGCTTAACTAAATGCCCTAATTTGAGCTAGACATGATGCAGAACTTCTGGATTCCATTTCAAAATGTCAACTTCCGTTTTTATGCGTTTCAACCCCTTGTTCCACCACTTCCCCATTCCCACCTGCCCTTTACACTAGAGAAGAAAGACCAGTTGCCGCTCCTGCATCTCATTCTGGTACATTTCCTCAGGGTGTAAAACCTTCTAGGATGTTACACAAAGGAACAATTAGAGAATGTAGCCCTTATGCAGGAGAATCAAGAGAGCAAAGTAGAGAGTATTAGTATGAAATGTTTAAGTGGGCAATGCCTTCCTTCATCCAGAAGCACTGGTCGGGTTCCTAAGAATTAGCACCCACATTTATTCAAATTTTAAAATAAAGTCAGACTTTTACTGATTGAATGTGTGATTTGGTTATTTGACAGGCTTGACCATGAGGACTAGCTTTACCAGTTAGATTATATGTCAGGGATTTTCTGTAAATGAGCTAAATCTGAAACACCAAGGTTTACATAAAATAGTTAAAGCATGCATACAAGAGAAAATATATCCCTCGCAATATTTAAATTTGTGATAAAAAATATAGATGCCAACTTAAAAATGAAATCAGATCTAGAGTTTTATAAAACTATTTTGGGGGCTACATGAGCTAAATAAAAGAAGCACTAAGGCAAACCTACTTAACTCAGCTTAATAAAAGTTTACAAATAGTGTCTAGTGTCTAATGTATATATAAAAAACTACAGGGGAACAGAAAAAGCCTCTATTCTTTTTTTAGTATTTTTTTTATTAAAAAGTATCATTGATGTACAATCTTATGATGGTTCCACATGCACAAAACAGTGGTTGAGCATTCACCCACATTACCAAGCCCTTACCATCTCAAATGCAATCACTATATGTCAACGTAGTATATGTTACAGAGTCATTAACTGTATTCTTTGTGCTCTACTACCATCCCTGTGACCTACCTATGTTGTGATTATGAAGTTGAGTGCCCCTTAATCTCCTTCTCCCTCCGCACCCACCCTCCCCAATCATTCCCCTTTGGTAACCACTAGTCCCTATTTGGTGTTAGTGAGTCTACTGTTTTTTTGAGAAACAGCCCCTATTCTTAAATTGCCCATAATCTAGTTCGGAGAGTGAGACAATTAACAACAAGACAGAATGCCATTAAGTGTGACCATAGAAAGCCAGATTCTGTAGGATGCAGACATAGCTGGAGACAGGTGTCATGCAGCATAAGGGGCATTTTAGTTGGGTTTTGAAGGATGGGTGGGATTTCAAGAGACCGAGGAAGTATAAGGGAGAGAAAAGCATGAGCAAAGTCATAGTTATGACACTTGGAGGTAAGTTAGAGAAACTGTGAATGGTTGGTTTTAACCAGGACTGTATGGGGGGCCTGAGGAGTGGAAGGGGGGACATTAAAGCAGTAGGTTCAGGAAGACCGCAAATGCCATTAGTGACCACAAGAGTTATTAAAGTGTTCTGAGCTGAGCAAAGGTCAAATAAGCATTGGAGGAAAGTCAAGGCAGGCCTGTGGGGAGGCAGGGGACACTCTGTAGGTACTAACGTCATCCCCGGTGAGCAGTGAGGAGACCTGAGCACCAGAATGGTGGGGAGGAGACACTCTTGAGGGAGAACAAGCAGACCTCAGGCTTAGTGGATGCAGAGTCAGGGACAATCAGAGGCTTCCAGCCCAGTCGAAAAGGAGAAAATGGGAGGACCAGAGCTACAAGAGGCATCACTGTGGTTTCTGACACGTTAAGTGAGAGTGGCTCTCGGGTCTCCCAGATGGAAATGTTCATCCAGCCCATGATCATAGACTAAAGATGGAGATGCTGCAAAGAGGGTGAGGTTCCAGTGAAAGACTGAGTCTGGGCTTTGAAGTAGACTCCCTAGATCCCTGCTGGACCCCCACCTCCACCCCCAGCCCAAGGCTCTGAACTACCGGGTTGAGATGGGGCCATCTGGGAGGGAAAATTTCATATGCATTATAAATACCTCCACAGAAGTCTTAGAATGCACACAGTGCTTGTTACAGAAAGCAAGGATTCTGGATAGACTGACTTCTTTCTAAAGCCCAGGTGCCACCAAGAAAGACATGAGCCAGTTTATTTCCCCAGTCCTTAACAAGGTAATAAATGTGAGCTGCAAATGGTTCAACTACCATGGACATGGAGAAATTCATAGAAGCCATACTCTAAACCAATATCCCTGTACACCACCCCTTTCACATCCTAAAGATTAGCAGGGGACTAATACTTGGTGACATACCTTCCAGGTCCTTCTGCGTTACCTCATCATAACGGGGATGCCTGGGTTCTTGCTTCTTGATCTGGATTTCCAACTCTGAGATGATCTTAGTGTGCCTCAAAGCACGCTAATGTGAGCAAATCAGCAATTCAAGATAAAGGCTGAGAGCATGTGTATTACACTCACACATGTATACACACACACACATGCAGACTCACACATGCTCAGACATACACCCAGGGACTCTAATTTTAATATTTTTATTGTGACAAAATAATTTATATACCCAAAAAGCATGTAAAAATATATGCATAGCTTACTCAGTTTTATTGCTGGCACATGAGTAATCATCAATTTGAGAAATAATCAGGGACTCTGACTTGAGATTTGCACAGAGTAACTACTTGATACATACACATTTTTATTATTGTTCTTATTATTAATTGAGAGATGTATATGCATTTTCAGTGGTGCTCTGGAATTCCCACTGAACAAATATTTATTGTTAGCCATATGCCAGCCACAGTGCAGAGGGTTGAGACTGTGACCATGACATAGGCAGGAATGACCCACCCCACAGAGAACTTATAGTCGTTTAACCACCAAGGAGCCAATTCCACAACTAGGACAATTGCAGTTGCAATAAGA
Organism: Manis javanica; assembly: GCF_040802235.1. Classification (NCBI taxonomy): domain Eukaryota; kingdom Metazoa; phylum Chordata; class Mammalia; order Pholidota; family Manidae; genus Manis; species Manis javanica. The sequence continues at coordinate 85,441,841 of NC_133161.1, forward strand.
ACTACAAAGGAGACATGAAGGAGCCAGAGGCAGGTCCATGGGGCAGAGAGAGGCTGCCTCCTAAGGAAATGGCTTCTTGGCGGAGAGCTGAACGTGGGCAGATGTCAGAAGGGATTAGTGCCAGTGGGAGATGCTCAGGAGTCCAGGCCTGAAGGAACGGAGTGACCAACCTCCCCAGTGTGCCAAGGACTCTCCTGGTTTTAAAGTCGAATCTGTGTCCCAGCCAACAACTCAGTCCCAGGCAAACCAGCATGGGGCAGCCACTCCAGAAGGAACTGGCTGTTTTTCTAAGGTTTGCTGCTATTTCTACAAATTTCTTACAGAGGAACTTGTTATTTGAGCACCGCTTAGGGTGAAGGTTAGCTTCTACAATTCACCCAGGTGCTTTATCCAAAATAAGAACAGTAACTATTGCCCCTTGACTTTCTCCAGCTAATGCTCAGGCCCAACTTTGTCCCAAAGCCAGCAGCGCTTGAGCAGCACCTGGCTCTGGCTCTTATTACAGGAAAGTTAAGGTCAGGACCAGAGCAACAGTCTTCTTGTTCCAGCCTTCCTTGCTCAAAACCCAGGGAGAGATTTTCCATTAGTGTCCTTGGCTGAATTCTAGCACACTGGGTCCAGCCGGGCAGAGTTCCTTAGATGAACTTGGCCCCCCACTGTAAATGTTTGCTGCAAGCATGCAAAAGGCACCTGCCGGCTTGGCCTTGGCCTGGCCCAGACTCCCTCTGTGTCTCTTCTCTGATTGTAGCTCCTCCCAATAACATGCATGCATGCACACATGTACACACACACATGCACACATATGCACACACACACACACACACAAATCCCATCTGAACCCCTTCCCAGCTCTTGTCCCTCCTGTCAAGCAGCCCGTGAATGAGCACACTATTCTGTTAGCTGGACCATTCCAGCCATCCTCAGCCCTGCAGCCTGTAGCCAGGCCCTGGCACTCACCCACTGGCCCCTTGGTTAGGGGACTCTACCTGAGCTCTTGCACTGACCTCTTGGGATCAAAGATCCTTGTGGTCTGAATTGTCATATGCCTTTTGCATGCTTACAGCAAGCATGTACTGCGGGGCCAAGTTCATCTAAGGAACCTTGACCTGCTGGACCCAGTGTGCCAGACTCTCCATAACCTGCTCGCCAGACAAGACAGGTCATTCACAGCCAACCCCAAAACATATTTTCACTCTCTGTTTTTGATCTGAGTCAACAAATACAAAACCAAGATTTTTTTTTAACCATTGCCGTTATCAAGGAGCTAACACCATAAGGCCCTGGTAAAGTTTTAAAATATTGTTAGGTATAGACCTCCTAAAACATGAAGCAGTCATCTGGGACACACAGCCCTATTAAGGGGTGGGGGCAGCCAGGGGTGATTTTTGTCCTGGGTTCCTCTGCCAAGGTTCTTTCAAACAGAAGCAGTGGATTGTTTAAACAACACCCAGAAGATGAGCTGCTGTCAAAAAAGGTTTATTTCTCACTCAGGTAACAGGTCAGGAATTGCTGGTTGAGGAGCAGCTTCTCTTTGTTTAGCGAATCAGAGGCCCATGTTCCTTTCATTCTAGGCTCCACTATGCCCAGAGCTTTGCTTCTGAATGAGTGGTCTGAACACCAGCAGCCCAGCTGTACTCCAGAAGCTTGTTAGAAATACAAGGGTTCAGACACACCCCGGACCCCCTGCACCAGCCCTGAATTCTAAGAACATCCCCAGGTTTGGGTGACTTGAATTCCCAGAGGTTTGAGAAGCACTGCTGTGGAACCTCAGAGCACCCTACGTCCAGATAACAGAAAGGGAAAGAGGGTATGGAGTGAGCTGAGCCCCTTTGGCCCTTCAAGTCTCAGCCTACAGAGGACAGGACACTCCCAATCCCAGTCCCTTGGGGAGACAAGTCAGGTGGCCCCATGTTCAAAAGGACTGTGGGAAATGTAGCTCCTGACTGGCCCGCTCTCTGGCAGCTGCCCCTCCACATTATGGAACTGGGAGGACAGATTTTGATGGACAAACAGGCATTACAGGTGCTCACACCTCCTCAGGGCACAGCGTGCCAAAGAGGAAGCACTGCTTTGGCCGCCAGAGCAGGCCCTACCCCAGGTCATGCACCCCCCGAGTGTGCAGAGGAGGTCCAAGCAGGGGTCTCTTCACAGAGAACTAGTCATCATGAAGTTTCCAAATGGAATAAACGCCCTGGACAGGTGCAGAAGTCACTGAAGGGACTGCAAAGAGGAGAGAACGTGGTCAAGGTCAGTAGCAGGAACCAATAAGGAAGAACTTAGCATCCCATCAGCATGAGCTGCGAGCCCAGCTCTTTTACATATGGTGTCCAGTTTATCCTCACAGCAGCCTTGTTTGTTCATAATATTCTTCCTGCTCCTCCAAAATTGCTTCAGTTAAGGACACACTCATTTCAAGGCTTACTGTAAAGTTATGCAGTGTCTCAGCCGCGGCATGATTCATATTTGGGCTGGATGTTCTTTGGTGTGGGAGGCTGTCCTGTGTGTGCACTGTAATGTGTTCCACCCACCCACCAATTATGATAACCAAAATTGTCCCAAGACATTGCCAAATACCTGGAGGGAAGGGAAGACAAAATTGTCCTCAGATGAGAGCCACTGAGCTGCAATAATCAAGACAGAGGTATTAACAAATGACAGATCTGTAGAGAAGGGCCCAAAAACCCGTCCATGCGTATACAGTCAATTAATTCTCAACAAAGGCTCAATGGCAAGTCGAAGGAGGCAGACTTGTCTTTTCAACAGCTGGATACTTACTGCAAAAAAAATTAAAGAAAAAATACCTTGAAGCGAACCTCACACTTTACACAGAATTTAACTCACAATGGATCATAGACCTAAATGTAAAACCTAAAAATTTAATTATTGGACCTGAATCAAAATGGAAACTTCTGCTATTCAAAAGACACTGTTAACAAATGGGAGAAAAAGAGTTACAGACTGGTAGGCAATATATGCCAAATAAAAATTTGATGAAGAAGTTGTATCCTCACTATATTTTTTAAGTCTGAAAGTTGAGAAATCAAAAATTCCCAACTGAACTTATACAAGGTATGAAATATTTGCAAAGACAGTTCACCAAAGAAGATAAACAAAAGTTAAGTAATTTAATAAAAAGATGCTCAACGTTATTAACCACTAGGGAATTTTTCATTACAACCACAGGGAAATATCATTACACACCTACTAAAATGATTAAAAATTCAAAACTGACATGCATCATAATGGGAAGGCAAATGATACAACCGTTTTGGAAAACAGTGGCAGTTTCTTATGCAGTTAAAATACACGTACATATGACCCTGCAGTCCCACTCCGAGGAGCCTCCCCAGGTGAAATAAAGCCTATGTTCACACAAAACCTGTAAGGGAATGATTAGAGTGGCTTTATTCTTTTTGGCTAAAAACTAAAAATAACCTGCATGACATTTGGCTGCTGAATGGATAAACAAATGTGCTGTAGTGAATCCATACACTGGACCACTACTCAGCAATAAAAAGGCCCAAACTACCCCAAGACACAGCAGTGCAGATGAGTGTCAAATGCCCTGTGCTAAGTGGAGGAATCCAGGCTCAAAAGACTACAAAACATACAGTTCCATTTTTCAGTGATGCTCTGAAGACAACTCTGGGATGAAAAGCTGAGGGGCCAGGAAAGAGGACAGTGGTGGCCACAGGCTGTGGGTGGAGGAGGTGTTGACACAAAGGGGCCCATGGGAATTTTTGGGGTGGTGAACCTAGTCAATAGCTTGACTGTGTGACAGTCACATGACTCCCCGTGTTTGTCAAAACTTGCAGAACTATGCATTTAAAAGGGTGAATTTTACTGTATGTGAACTGTACCTCATAACATATATATGAACATTATATATATATATATGAAAGCTTAGACTTTCACTCTGCTTTATTTTTCTGCATGACATGTCTAATGCATTCATTTTTTATTTTCTGTTTACAGGCACTAGAACATAAGCTTTATCTTTATCTGCTTTCATCACTTTGTCTCCTAAAACAGGTCCTGAAACATAGCAAGTGCTCATAAATATTTGGATAAATGAATAAAGGGTGAATGGAGGTCCAGATGGGTGCAGGGATTCAGAGAACGACAGAGGGAGGGAGGTGGAGAGAAAGGAAGGGAGGGAGGAGGGGATGGGTGGACCAGGTGGAATTGACTGGATATTCTCTTTTAGAGAATTTGAACACAAAACATGAAGTAAGAGTGAGCAGCACCTGCAACCGTGAAAACAGAGACAGGAGCAGCTGACCTCCCAAAGCATGGGACACATACATGAGCTATAGATACTGCTTATCTGAAGCACCAGCGAGTCCCCAGAACGGCATGATAAACAAGCAGATCAGTCTCCTTCTACATAGCAAGCCTCTCCTCCAAGGCCTAGTGTCCTGACTCCTTTACTGCCCTGAGTCCCTCACAATAAACCTCTAAGGCACCCCACCCATGTCACTCACAATTCTTTGGAACCTCAAAGACCCCAGCCACCACTCACACCCACACTTTTTGCGGTGGACTCAGGCATCCATGGTTTCCCCTTCTTGGAAAAAGAGCGCCGTCTACAGGGGTCCATCAGCAGGAGTCCGGAGAGCTGGGAGCACTCGGTTAAGCCGGCTCTACTGCCAGCCACAAAGCAGTGTGACAACAGAACGCTGTGTGCCCCTGAGGAGACCCCTACGCCTCCCTCCTTGCAGTGCCAGGACCACTTGCCCCGAGCCTCCCCTACCCTTGCTTTCTCTGGCTGGGAGTTCTTTATCCCACTCCATTCTGACACTCCTGTTTCTGATCCCCTCCCACCAAGCCCTCTGGAAATCTCCATACCCTTACTCTCTTCTCTGAACTTTCCTGCATCTTTGTGTTGTAACTGGAACCTGGCTTTCCCCTTGAGACACTGCTTCCCCTGCAGTCTCCCCAGTGGTGGCTGTGCTCTCTCCCACTTCTCCTATTCCATGAGGCTAAGTGTCTTCCTTGCATCTCATTGACACTTTCAGCCCATTTTCCATCCTCCTCCCTAAAATGCCTAGCCTTAAATCATGTCATCTGACTCAACCATAGTGGTTCTCTCTTCTTTTCTAATATATACATTTATTGCTATAAATTTCCCTCTGAGCACTACTTTTGCTGCATCCCATACATTTTGATAAGCTGTACTTTCACTTCAAAATAATTTAAAAATTTCTCTGGGGTTTTATCTTTGTTATGTTATTTAGAAGTGTGCTGTTTAATCTACAAATATTTTGAAATATTTCCAGGTTATCTTTCTGTTATTGATGTATGGTTTAATCCCATGTGGTCTGAGAATATAGTTTATAAGATTTCCATTATTTTGAATTTGTTAAGGTGTGTTCTAGGGCCCAGATTCTGTTCTATCTTGGTGAATCTTTCATGTGAGTGTGTAAAGAATGAGTATTCCACTGTTGTTAGATGGAGTATGTTATAAATGTCAATCTAGTAGATCAATGGTGCTGTTCAGTTCAACTACATCCTTACTGATTTTTCTCCCTGCAAGATCTGACCTCACTGTCGTTCCTCCCTTACCTCTTGCTCCTGTCTGCTCCTGTGCATTCACTACGTAAACCATACCCTGACTTAGTCCAGTCATCGGCATATGCCCTCCCTGTCCCCACAAAACTCCCACACTTGCTGACTGGTCTTTCTTTAAATTCACAACCACTAACACCAGGTGGGCCCTGAATGTTGTCAGACAAACAGACATTCCCTGGTCCATTCCTAGGAATGGACCCATTCCTATCCCACTCATTGATGACTATTTCGTTCCTTCTCATTCCCCGTCAAATCACTAACATTCCCCCCCCGCCCACCAGTCCTCACTCTCTGCAGATGCCCTTGCTTCCCAGTTCACTGAGAAATAGAAATTCTCATCACCATATCTACAGGTGTATTCTGCATCCAGGGCTCTCACCACACATTAGGCATCTGAGCCTCTAGCAAATGCAGCCCATTCAGTGAGTGAGCTAGAGTCCTGGTGCTTACTCAGAGACTGCACTCCAGCAGCTCTCTCCTGCACCACCCATTCTTTTCTCTCTCTTTGATCTTTCTCACCAGCACATATGCTATTTTTTACATAAAATGGCAGGCATCTTCCTGGGGCTTTGTATTTGGAGGAGATGCTGCTCCCCAAGTTGGCCACCTGACTCTCCCTCTCCTCCTCAGGACCTCAACCAAGTGATACCTCTCAGAGATGCCTTCTCTGGTCACCCTGTGCAAAACTGCAACCCATAGGGTGACCCTCAATGAGACAAGCCCTTGTAGAATTCCTTTCTCTTCTGGTGAGGGCAGAACCTGTTACTGGCTTCTAACAAAATATAGCAAAGGTAATAAGCTGTCACCTCTTGATTAGGTTATATTATATGGCAAAGTGATGGGCTGTCACCCCATAATCATGTTACATTATATAGGACTCCATCTTACAGACTAGGGAAGAGCTTTCCCTTACTGGTCTGAAGTAAGCTGCTGTATTGTGAGCAGTCCAATGGAACTGGGAGGCCTCGAGGATCTGTGGGCGGTCTCCAGGGGACAGCCATCAAGAAGCTGGGCTCTCAGCCACACAATCATAAGGTATTAATCCTGCCAATAACCTAAATAGGCTTGGAAGAGAATTATTCTCCAGTTAACTCTACAAATAAGAGTTCAATCCAGCTGATACTGTGACTTCAGCCTTGTGAGACCCTGAGCAGAGGACCAAGTTAAGCCATGCCCAGCCCTGAATGCAGAGGAACTGGGAGATAATAAATGTGTGTATTGTTTTAACCTGCCAAGTCTGTAGCAAGCTGTTATGCAGAAAAATAGAAAACTAATACATCCTCCAAACACCTCCTGTTACCCTTTTCTATTCAGTTTTTTTCCCTTAGTGCTTATAATCATTTAACATTTTCTATTTTACTTATTTACCTTGCTCATAGCCTGTGTTTCCCCCTCTACTCTTGAGTGTAGGGTCCATTGTGACAGGGATTTTTGTCTCTTTTCCCCCCATCACTATATTCTCGATGCCCTGAGCAATCTCAGTAAATGTTTGCTGTGTGAATGAATACAGGAATGAAAGCTAACTCTTGTTACCTGCACAGAGGAATCCATTAAGCTCACATACATCTCAGAGAGGTAAGACAGGAGAGGAAAGGTTTGTATTGCTTTTAACTTGTTGTTACAGAAATGTTCCAGCACTGCTCCCATAGCCAGTGGGCTCTCTTCAAGTAACAGCTTCTTATAGGCTGGCTTACTGCAAGGGCAAGTTATAAATTCTTACAATAGCATTCTTCAAGGTTTTTTGACTTGATGCACATTAAAAATACACTTCACATTATGTCTCAGTACACACACCCATATGCCCACATAGATACCTGAAACAAGGCTTCACAAAATTGTACTTAACCTTAAAACATGCTCTGATGGTTTCCTATTCCATTTCATTCTGCTGCACTTCATTTTTTAGAAACTAGGTAAGACACACTGATAGGTCCTCGAGAAACCCTCCAGGCAATTCTCCATGGAGACCAGCCCTGTCAGGTGTCCAGCATGTCCCAGGTTTGGATTGCTATGGGTCTGACACTGTTCTTGCAGGTAAGTAGGGTCACGGCAATGCCTGTTTACCTGGAAAGTGGAACCACCTGCCTTAGCAGATAGGAGAGCTGAGGGCAGGGCTGGCATTTTCTTATGAAAGGAGAAGTTTCACAGAACAGTACCTGGAGTGAGTACAGCTGAACTGAGAGGCACCACCTTCTGCCTGCAGCCAACCCAGAGGAATACCACAGGGCTGGTGGTCATCATCATTAGGTTTCATATATTTCAAAGACTCTTGAATGTCCAAATAATTGTTACAGGTCATCTTTTATCATGGGCATGTCTCAGATGTCTAAATGGTCTCTGAGTCACTGGCATTTGGTGCTTGAATTTGATTGTTAAGTGTTTTTTTTTAAATCACTAAAACATTAACCACTTTACATGGTTCCAAATGGCACAATTTGTGAAGCTAATGAAAAATTATGGCAAAGCACTTTCCACAGAGTATGAACTAATCAGCGAGCCCAGAAAAGCTGATGTTGATGAAGTACCATTAAGTTGTGGCACGAAATGCCACCTGCCGGTAAATCTGGGTCTAATTTGCCTTTTGCAAGTAGTTTTCTATTTATTTGAACGTGAGAGGAATCCCAAGGATGGTAGATGAGAAAGATGCTGCCCCTTCAAAACTGCTTTGATTTTAAATGCCTTTGTCCTTTTGTGTAAGTATATGGGTTCAAGAGAAATCATTTTTAAAAACCCTTTGGTTTTAGTTCAGCAGTGTGGCCTGAGGGGGAAGAACAGCCATGCCTCCACCATGCTGCCCGGGGTCAAGGTGCTGGCGTAAAGATGGGCAGGCGCTGGAAGGTGAAGGCCCTAGAGGCCCAGATTGGGATGGAAAGGAGTGTAGGTCGGCCCTCCTCTCCCTTTGGCACCCCTCACCTTCCCTGCGGCCTGTGCCGGTTCCCTGAGATGCCTTTCCTAGGGTCAGATGACTTCATCTTTCCAACCTTTTGTTTCCAGTAAAACTTTCCCGCTCCGGATTTTACTTGTGGAAAATAATATTTAAGTTTCATAGATTTCTCTGCTAAGGTGACACTTCTTGTCACCATGAGGCAGCAACAGCCATGGTGGGAAATTATGCAGGATAGATGACCCAGCGTTTCCACCTCATGAACAGCAGCAGGGCAGACGGGGATAAAAGTGCACTGGGGAGAGGGAAGAAGTAGCTGTTATAAAATAAGAGAGCCCAGAGACATAATCAGATTGAACCCTGTCTCAAAGTAAAGAGTGTAATGAATCCCCACTGGCCCATCACCCAGCCTCGGCATTGGTCAATATTTTGCTCTTCTTGTTTCAGTCATTCACTCCAACAGATACTTGTTTGTTTTGTGGTGAATTTTAAAACAAATCCCAGAGTTCATATTATTTCACCCATAAATACTTCAGTATGTATCTCTTAGAGAAATACACTTTGGCAAGAAGTTTTCAGCCCTCAGAGAGGACCTCTAGTGGAAGCATCTCTGATTCAAATGAAAGTTTAAGGACATTATTGACATTTATAAAAACACATTGTTCCTCTAAATAAACGCTCAGGATAAAATTCCTCCTGGACTTAGCTTAGGAGAAACCCCACAATTTCTCACTCAAACACTGAAAATTCAGTACATGATCAAATTTTTCTTTATACAAGATGCACTAGGAGGCTTAAAGACACATCTGTGGCCAACCGTGGCATGTATCTGCATTCTATGAAATTTGTATTAATGTCATTTCCAACTCTAATATGTCCCTGTCCTTGCTGTTCCTTTTTCTTCCTTACCTACTTCAAATCTGTGTCACTTGTATTTGTATATCCCTATAAGCAGAGGTATGCTGATAAATATTTCACAATTGGTTCTCTCAAAAAAAATGCATATATGTACATTTATTATACCTTTTGCTGCTATAAATGATTTATTGCCCACAATAAACAGTTAAAAGTGAAATACACAAACCTCTTTATTTTTAATTCCAAGCAGCCATGCAATCGATTCTCACAGAAATCTTCTTCGGCTCACAGAAAGTCGAAGCTTTTGTTGATTTTTGTCAAACTCTTTATCCATAGCTAGCTTGCAATCAACAATCAAGAGTAGTTCAAACATGAACATTGGTTGATATTTTTACTTACTTTAACAAGAGAGATGAGATGAAAGTAAAGCAACAAAGACCTATTAGCATGTGTCAGAACTTCACTCTTTCCTCATGGTGTGCACAACTTTTTTGCTAAGTTGGTTGTTTTCAAATTCTAGAAGAGTATGTCCTCAAATTTTTGTGTTATTCCAAACACAGATGCTATAAAGACTATACTTTCAAGTTTCCTCTGTACTGTTAACTTTGTATCCATCATTTATGAAGTCTAGACCATCATTAAAGCAATAAATAAAGTCTTGATTTGTAGTGTTTCCCATTTCCATGGTGTAAATATTCCCACCATGGCCAACTTCAAGATACCAGTATGAAGTTGCTGAATGTGGATTTAGGAAGAGATAAGCAGTAGGACACATTCTGTAGCATTTTCATCCTACAGATACAATGGCCATAAATAAGTGTTAGAAATGACATTAATACAAATTTCATAGAATTATTCAACAGTATAAGTGAAAATGAAACATAATTATTAAGGAATGAATTTGAGTATTTATTACCTTTATTTTTAATATAATTTAATTGTAAGTTTATATAATTTAATTTTTAATAATAGCTGTGTTTAACAAACAACTTGCAAGATTCCTAAAAATGTTTAACAGTAAATTTCTCCTAAGTCATTACAAGATGATTCCAGCACGCCGCTATCTGTAAGCAACCTAAAATAATTTTGAAATTAGGTGGGGTATGAAAAATAATAGATCAACACCTTGTGGGAATTTCTCTTCAGGTAGGATTATGGATTACCATGAAAATCCCTCCCTGAAAATACTAGATTCTGGATTAAATATAACAAACATATTTTTTGAAGTATTGCTGAATTATTTACAACAGCCAAGACATGGAAACAACCTAAGTATCCAGTGACAGATGAATGGATAAAGAAGATGTATTTTTTATATATCCAATGGAATATTATTCAGCCATAAAATGGGAAATCCTGCCATTTGCAAAAACATGGATGAAACTTGAAGGCATTATGCTAACTGAAAGTCAGACAGAGAAAGACAAATACTGCATGGTCTCACTTACAAGTGGAATCTAAGAAAAAACCCCAAACTTTTAGAAACAGAGATCAAGTTGCCAGAGTTGGGGTGGGTGGTGGTGAGGTGAGGTGAAGGCAGTCAAAAGATAGAAAAGACACTTCCAGTTGCAAGCAAGTTCTAGGGATTCAATGTACAACATGATGACTATAGTTAACAAAAATGTTTTCTTTATTTGAAAACTGCTAAGACAATAAAACTTAAAGGTTCTCATTACAAGGGAAAACAAATCTTTGTAACTATGAGAGGTGATGATGTTAACTAAACAGAGTAGCAATCATTTTCCAATACATATGTATAGTAAGTCATTGTTGTACAACTTAAATTTATATGTTTTATTTCAATTATAGCCAAATAAAACGGGAGAAAAAAAGTATTGCTGAGCCCAGATCAAAGTATGGAAATTGCTCAGATTTAAGGGGCAAAGGGAGACAGTGAGCCAAAACCAGTTCAGTAAACAGTAAATGGAAAACAAAATCGAAAATAACACAAAAGTACAAACAAGCTTTGGTTTACCCTGTAGGTCAATAGCTCCACCAGTGCAGAGAACTGGAGAGAGATCTGGGCCATGCAAAGTAGGGGAGGTGGACCTAGGACTCCTGCCCTGGGCCACGGCCTCAAGAGGAATACACACTTTGTGAAAGGCTAGGACAGAAAAACAATTCACCTCCCCGCAGAGGAAAGCCTACCCAGAATTTGGATTACCTCCGTCATAACTCTAGGAGGAAAAAAGTGAGTATTTTTCTTCTCAGAATTCGCATCCTCAGGCCTGCTGTGGAGGTTACATTTACATTCCTCGTGCTACCAAGCTTTACTGCAAAAACTCCAACGAGCGGACCCGCTGGGGCCAATGGTCGCCCCGCGCCGCGCTCTCATCCTGGGGACCGGAACCCGCGCCCGGGCGCGCCCCCCCAGGGCAGGACCTCCGGCTGGGGGCTCGCGGGCCGGGGCGCGGGGCCTGGTGGCCCAGCCCCCGAAGGTGCTGCGGGCCGGGAGCGCGGTCTCGGACGGCGTCCGGCACGGGCGGGGCACGGAGGGTGAAAGCAGCGCTCGCTCCAGGCAGAGCTCGGTATTTTCATTTGACCCGCCTTTCTCCTTTTCGTGATTGTTTTCTTACTAATCGCAGGTAGGACCCTCTCCTCCGTCTCATGCCACTCTGGCTGGGACCCTCTCTAGAACAGCCCGAGTCTTCTCTCAGCGGCACAATTACCACGGGGCCCGCAGGTCTCGCACGGGCGCCCTGCCTGTCGGGTCTCTTTCACACCCCGTCCACCTGCTGCGAGCGGCGGCTCCTGCTCGCAGGGCCCAGCAACCAGCCAGCGAGAAGGACTCAGAGAATCAGCCGTGTCTCTGGCTGCAAACCCCTCCCCTGAACTGTTTGCAGCTCATAGGACCTCCCTCTCCTTTGAAAACCAAAAGCCAACGTAATATATTTAAGAGCTTCTGATTTTGTTTATAATTTTTCCATTCTGTCCTTTGTTTCCAGCATCAATAGCCTGTAAGGGCAAAGTGCACACAGTGAGAAGTCTTAAAGCCTGCAGGGACCTGTGCAAGGGTGCCCATAAGACTGCTTGCTCTCTTCTCCTTCCTTATTCCCTTCCCCCTAACCCAAGGTCTGTAAAAGTTAAAAAAAAAAAAATACGTAAAACGTGGTGCCAGGTTGGTAGCACTATCTAACGCCCGAGCAGGAGCAAGCACAGTTCTCTGGAGAAATAAATTAAGTTCAACCAAATATCCCTCAATTAAAAATTACCAAATACAGAAGGAAATAAACCAACATGGGCGGGAGTCCGAAGAAACCACACACAATAATAGATTTGCATCCCCAAGAACCTCAGATAGCTGAGCTATTAAGAAACAAAATCATGATGTTTGAAATGGTTAAGAAAAAAGATGGAATCAGAAAACGATCAAGCAACGGAGAACCAGAGAAGATTTCAAATGCATTCATATGAAAATTTTAGAGAGGAAAAATATTTTTACCCAAAATTAAATGCACAGAGGCATGGAAGCAGAAAATATGAAAGTAGAAAGAGATGGAAGACAATCAGAAAGTTTAATAAATGTCCAGTTCAAAAAGAAAGACTAGAGAAAATGTAAAGGTGTGGCAGCTGAGTTTTTAAAATTCATGAGACCTTATTACACAGATAAGCAGCATGTAGGTAAATGAAATCCCCACCTAAACAAAAGTAGAACTACAAAACAAGAAAAAGATGATTCCAGAAGCAGCCAGAAAAGAAAGACAACTTGGTTGCAAATAACAATTAGACCAGTAGCCAACTTGCCTGCAGTCGCACAGGAAGCCATAAGGGGTGGGAAGACCTCTGCTGAGAGAAAATAACTGTCAGCATGGAGTTATGTACCCAGCAATCTGCCTTTCAATAAGACAGGTAAAATAACCAAACAGAGAAAAAAACAGGGCTGAGAAAGCACTGTGCAAAAAGAAATTGCTAAGCATGGAGGTAAATATAAGTATGAACTGCATAAAATAATAACAATTTCTGATTTTTAGGGTTAGAAAAAACAAAATACAATAGCTTGGAAGGAAGAAGAAGGGGATATGAGCTAAAGAGGCTGACCTTATATTCACCGGAAAAGAATTAAGATAGGATTAAATTCGTACTTTTATTAAGTATGCACATTAAAGTTTCCAGGCCAAACACTGCAATAATAGAAATAAATAAAATTAACTTCCCAACCAGTAAAGAGGGAGAAGAGAATAAGAAAAGCAAGCAAGCAATCAAATGAACAAAGGCAATCCATTCAAAAGAAGGTAGAGATGCGAAAAAGGAGCTTTGTATTTAAGTGCTGAAACCAACGCAGGCCACCAGGAGGAAACTGATTGGCACTGCAGCAGTCCTTCCTGTGCCCTGTGCATGTGTGTCCTTCCGCCCCCTCAGGCCAGGCTGTCTCCAACTCAGTGCTAAGCAGAGGGACCAAGGGTAGGTGGACCCTTATATCTAGAAACCTTTCTCGGAGAAGAGGGAGGCTCTGCCTTTTGGGTTCCAAATCCATTGCCTTTCAGGTTCTCCTGAGCAACTTTGTTCACTTCTCCCTCTCCCAGGGCCTCCCAGGAGTTTTTGTTTAGTTGCCATACACAGTAACATGAAATGTCTGTGTGCAGCTAAGGATCCTGCAGCACAATAATGACAAAGTGGATGCGCCTGAATTAGAGTCCAGCGGCCTGACGGCTGATCTCTGACCCCCACTTTGTGACTGTGTAAACTCAGGACACGGCTGTCATCTTTGCATTTATTTCCTCATCTTTGCAAATGAGAAAGTTGAACCAGACAATCCGCCAGGTCCTTTATAACTCTAATATCCCCTGATTATGCTCCTCATTAAATATGCACCAGAGACATGCAATTGTAAGCTTTATATTCTGATAATATTTAAGACTGCTCTTTGTGCATGGCCCTTAAAACTCACTGCTTATATAACATGCTCATTTGCTCACAAAATACAACAGCAATATTCCCCCTAATAGTCTTGTATTCGGTTATTGTCTTTTTTAATATCACTTTTCTAGGACCTCAAGTGAGAGCTTTCAAAAAAATAAAAAACAAAAAAAGTAAAACACTTTCAGTGACTCTGCTTCACTCTTCTGTATCTCCTTTTACCTTGTCTCATGTATTCAGTGTATTCAGGCACACCATGCCTGTCGAGCTGGCTCAGATCTTGAATCCTCTGCTCTGGGGACCTAATGGACCTTTATCTGCCTGGATTTAGAAGCCAGGTTCTACTGACAATGCACTATTAAAAGTTCCAAATGACCTTTAAGTAGATAAATTAAATGGCCATTGTCCACCATGATCCTACTTGATTTAAGTGATGCTTTTGATGTGATAAATCACAGGGTATTGCTTCACTAACTGTCCTCATTAAACTTTCAAGGTTCTGGACTCCAATCTCTGGTGTGTTTAATGCTGTCCACACCTTTCCCTCAGACAGTTTTAGTGCTCATCATTCTCATGCAGGGGACACCCCAGCCTGATGCTCCCAGTTATTCTCAAACTCATCCACCTGTTTCATGAGAACAACAGTTGCGACAGGGAGCACCTCCCACTTGACTGGCCACTCAGCTCCCTGCCCAGCCCTCTTCTTGTGGGTGGCTGCTGTTCTTGGGCAGTTGGCCCAGAGGTCTCAGAGCTCAGAGTCCAAGACCACGACGCCAACCCTGTGCCCCCACTATCCCGGGTCTCTTCAATAAATCTTCTAGAGCATTCTCTCTCCTTAAGGTCTTGGGGGTTCATAGAGTTCTCACCTTAGTCTGACCACTGCCACCTTGTATAATCCTAGTCAAACCATCCATGTGCTTTGTACCCAGGACCATTAAGACAACCCTTGCTGCTTGGTGTACTGTGTCAGGCATGCTACTCACCATCACTGTGACAAGCCTATTTAATTTTGTAATACTGCCAAGGGGTTGTTCCTCAGCTGGTTGTCTCCAGTAAGTCCTCACGAATGATTTACAGTCTATGTCTAGTCTTCTCAGTCTGTGTCTCTGGCAGACCCGTTGTGAAGTGTATGACAGATGACCTGGAGGTAGAGGCCAATCCCAGCTTATAAATGAGGAGCCTGAGGCCCCTTGCATGGGAAGAAGAGTAGGACACAAGATACTCATTTTGTGGGTGAAGCCCATGGCCAAGGGCAGTGGAGCCAGAGTGTGCAAGTGCTTCCTGGCCATGGTCAAACAGCAGCTCTTTGGCAGCCCCATTCTATAATATGGTCTGGAGGGTTGTTTTGGAAGTTTGACCTAGATCCTGTTTCTTCAAACCCTCCTAATTCTATAAATACTTTCCTTAATAAGTGCCTTTGTGCATACAGTAGCTGTCTGATGAATTCTGTTATCTGCAGCTAAGAACCCTGGCCCAGCATTAGTGGCAAAGAAGGTGGTAGAAAGCAAGGCTAAGAGCATGATAAGAAGAAACTGGAGAGAACAATAAAGGCACTGCGGGTTTCCTTCTATAAACATCCTAAAAATAAAATAACATCATAAAATATTTTGAGGTCATCAGGGTGTTAGGGTCCAGGCTTCCGAGGCTTCCCCAGAGAACAAACTACACAGGCATAGAGATGTAAATTCAAGCAAAGTCTTTATTCAGCCAGCTAGCTGAGGTCCAAGTCAGCCCGATGCAGCGGGTCTCAACAAGGACCCCGAGCACTCAGAGCCAAGGGTTTATATAGCAATTTCAAAGCACTTAACTCATAGCAATTTTCTATAACTATACATTATTCTTGCAAGACATATATCCTGGGGTTAAGCAAGGGCAGGGTAAGGCTACTCCTCAATGGTTAGGGAGGTTCTGCACGATAAGCTTGGTATGTAAGATTTACTGACCAAGGTTAGCTGACCAAGGGTCACAGCTGCCCACCACCCGGTGCTCATGATTAACTTGTTTTTCAAGGCCTTACCCAGGCCCAGGGTTTTTTTGTTTTTTTTTTTTTTCCTCTGAGTCACACTCTCAGAAAATGGTTTCTAGGTTTCTAAGATGGCTATGCTTATGCTAATTTACTAATCTTACTCATGCTTAGATTCTACATTTCCCCACTTTCCTTTGACCATTCCAATCATGGAATGTTTGTTTCTTCCTGCTGTGTGAGTGAATGATACTGCGGTCTCAGCATTAGCACCTGAACAGCACTCACTCTTTCCCTAACAAAGGCTATTAGCCGGTTTAAGATACAGGGACCTAAAGTGAGAAGCAGTATAAAAATAAGCAAGGGCCCTGCCAGGGTGGATATCAGGGTTGTAAACCATGGGGATTTAGTAAACTAGGATTCAAATAGCCCTTGGCTGGCCTCTCGCTCTCTCTTCCTTTGATCTGGTCTCTCTCTAAATTTAGACATTGAATCTCTTACTATTCCGGAATGGTCTGCTGTTAAGGTTTAGCTAAGTTTTATTAGTTCTTTTTCCTGACTCTTAATGCTCTCTGCACTCCTTTACAAGGGAAATGAGAAAGCTGTATTTAAGACAAAGCTAATTTTCTGTTACATTGCATATATTGCTGACAGGATTAATTACCTGTCCTCCTTATTGCAGTTGTTTGAAAACATACATATACTCCCTTGAGAGGAATACAAAGTCTTAACTCAGTTTGGCATCCAGAAACTTTGTCCTCTTTAGGATCCTCCAGTGTCTAGAACTAGAGTGTCTGCATGGTCAGCACTTAATAAATATTTGTGAATGAATGAGTGACTGATAGAATCCACCACAATGCCACTCACAGCATTTAATCGGTGTATTGCAGAAATGGATGATGCACACAATTATCTCCTTTAAATACTTAAAGAGCCCCAGTGGAGAAATAGTCTTTACCTAGGAAAGAGATTAGAAAGGATCAATAATAATGAAGCCCTCAACGAGGGCCAGGCTGGCAGGAAGTTGATATACTAAGGTCAATATACAGCAGATGGCAAGGAGATGCTCAGAGTAGGGAGGGGTATTTTCAAAATGTGGTCTTCAAATATCTTGCACCACAGTTTACTGGGAACTTATTTAATATGCAGATTCCTGTGCCCCACCTAACGCACACTTAATCACATTCCCTGATTAAGAGTCCTCCTCCCCTACCCCTATTCCCAGGATTCTTACTTATACTTGTTTGAGGATCTTAATATTATTTACTGGATGTGAAGATAATGCTGCAGGTTTAGAGCCAGAAATTTTACCTCTGCTCACCATGGAGGGGTGAGAGGAGAGCCAAAGCAACACCCTTAGAGCCTAGATGTTGATCTTGTCCTTCCAGACACCTCCAGAGACTTGAAGGAGAACTGGAAACAGGTAAATGGGAGTGTGGATAAATTGTGGTATTTCCAGAATCTCTCGCCTGGCCTTGGAGCATCTCCATATCAATAGATAATTACAAAGGGGAGCAAAGGCATATCTAGACTGAAGAGGTTGGGTGGGGTCCCCTTTTTGCAGCCCAGTTGTGACAGACACTGGAGAGCAGAAGTGGAGTGGATGACTGCTTGTAAGCAATGAACAGGTTTCTCCCACTTTATTTTTCACTTTGACTGATTTCGGTTTTAAAGGTAATTTGCCCCGGGCTGGGAAAATATTTCCCTCACCCCCTACCCCGCCCCCCAAGTTACAGGGCAGTAGATCAGGTTGTCTTTGGCTTTAAATATCAGAAAGCCCACCTCAAATGGCCTTGTTATTAGCAAATGCATAGTCTCCCCAAACCAAAAGTCCAGAGGAGGGTCAAGTGTCAGGATTGGCTTATAACAGGATTGGCTCCAGACCCTTTCTGCTGCCATTCTCTTCAGGGTATGACTGCTGACTTGGGTAATAGTATCTAAACCAAGAGTCTTGGGGATGCTATGCAATCTCACATGGCATCAGATGGAAAGCTTCCTTCATTTTTAAACTTGAACATTGCCCACTGCACCTTCACAAGTGGGTTTTCCTTTTGGTTCCAAAGGTAGACATAGTTTCTAGTCTGCCTACATGTCCCTCATTATTGTGTTTTCAGAATTTTAATCTGAACCCCAAACAAAACTCCTCTGACTCTAGCTCTCTACTCCTCAAACCTTCCTTTGGGTGATGAGTTTGCCCTCTGTACTTAAAGAAACTTTACTGAAGAAGGAGAATCAGAGCAAACAGAATGTGGCATTAAATCCTGAAGGGATCCTGGTACCCCAACAGGCAACATCTGCTAGTTTCAGGGTGAAGTCAGTCTTTAAGGCAGGATAGGTAAGATCGAGGACTTTCAATGGTTATTGTGTAATGCACATGCACGAATTATTTAGAGCAGCACCTTTCTCAACATTTCATGTGTAATTTTGTTAAAGGATATATAATCTATTTGTCATTTACTTTATAATTTAACAAATACATACTGAGCATCAAAACTCAATGCAAGCAAAAGGAAGGGAATAATAAGGATCAGAGCAGGAATTAATGGATTAGAAACAGGAACACCATGCAGAGCATCAGTGAAACTAAAAGTTGGTTCTTTGAAAAAGTTGGTTCTATAATTCATAACTTCTAGCTAGACTAATCTAGAAAAAAGAGAGAAAACTCTACCATATTCAGGAATGAAAGAGATATTATTACCAACTCTACAGAGATAAAAAGGATTATAAAAAATGAATACCAGAAACAACTGAATACCAATAAATTAGATAACTTAAATGAAATGGACAAATTTCTAGAAAGACAAAAACTACTGAAATGGACACAAGAAGAAATAGAACTGAATGGAGCTATGCTAAATACAGAGATTAAATTAGTAATTATAAATCTACCTACAAAGAAAATCCCTGACCCAGGTGTCTTTGCTATTGACTTCTTCCAAACATTTAAACAATCGCTACCAATTCTTTACAAACTCTTCCAAAAAACAGAAGAGGGAATGTTTCTCATCTTTTTCTATGAGATCACTTTTTACCTTGGCACTACACTGAGACAAAAACATTTAAAAAAAAAGAAGAAAGAAAGAAAGAAACTACAATGTAGAAAACCATAATACAATTTTTCTTATATATACAGATGCAAAACTCCTCAACAAAATACTAGCAAATGGATTCCAGCAGTATATAAAAAGTGTACACCATGATTGAGATTCATCCCAAGGATGAAAGTGTTTCTAACATCTGAAAGAAGTCAATTAATATAAAAGCATATCCATAGAATGGGTTGGGGCCCATGATCATCAATAGACTCTTTAAAAAACAGTTGACAAAATTCAACACTCTTTCATGATTAAAAAAGAAAACTACATTTATAAAAAAATCAACTAACATAACGGAAGGAATCACCCTCAACCTAATGAAAGGTAACTGTGAAAAAACCCACAAGTAACACTGTATTAGTGGTGAAAAACTGAGTCCTTTCTTCCTAAGAGCAAGTACAAAACAAAGAAGTCTGCTTTTAACGGCAACATTGCACTGGAGGTTGTAGCCAGCACAATTAGGCAAGAAGAAAGAAAGAAAGAAAGAAAGGGAGGAAGGGAGGAAGGGAGGAAGGGAGGAAGGGAGGAAGGGAGGAAGGGAGGAAGGGAGGAAGGGAGGAAAGAAGAGAAAGAAAGAAAGGAAGGAAGAAATGAAGGAAGGAAGAAAGGAAGAAAGGAAGAAAGAAAGGAAGGAAGGAAGGAAGGAAGGAAGGAAGGAAGGAAGGAAGGAAGGAAGGAAGGAAGGAAGGAAGGAAGGGAGGAAGGGAGGAAGGGAGGGAGGGAGGGAGGAAGGAAGGAAGGAAGGAAGGAAGAGAAAGAAAGAAAGAAAGGAAGGAAGAAAGGAAGAAAGGAAGAAAGGAAGAAAGAAAGGAAGGAAGGAAGGAAGGAAGGAAGGAAGGAAGGAAGGAAGGAAGGAAGGAAGGAAGGAAGGAAGGAAGGAAGGAAGGAAGGAAGGAAGAGAAAAAGAATGGCATCTACATAGGAAAAGAAGAAATATAACTCTATTTGCAGATGACATGATTTTGCATATAGGAGATACTTAGAAATCCACTAGAAAACTGTTAGAACTTATAAACACACATTCAAAGGCTATAAAATACAAGATCAATATACAAAAATCAATTGTATATCTCTGCAGTAGTAATGAACAAACTAAAAATGAAATATTAAGGAATACAATTTTATTTATAATTTAAAAAGAAGAAAATATTTTAGTTAAGTTTAACAAAAAATGTAAAACTTATACTCTGGAAACTATAAAATATTGTTGAAAGAAATTAAGAAGACCTAAATAAATAGAAAGAAATGTAATATTGTCTAGATGACAAAACTTCCCAAATTGATCTATAGATTCAACACAACCCTATCAAAATCCCTGTGCAGAAATTGACAAGCTGGAGCTAAAAATTTATATGGAAATTCAAAGGACCCAGAATAGCTACAACTATTTTGAAAGATGCAAAATTGGAAGACTGACACTTCCCAATTTAAAAAAAATACCACAGAGCTATAGTTAGTAATATAATAATTAAGACAGTGTAGTACTGGAATAATGGTAGACATACAGAAAAATGGAATAGAATTGAGAATCTAGAAATAGACCCTTCCATCAAAGGTCAACTGATTTTTGACAAGGATGCCAGAACAATTCAATAGGGAAAGAACAGTCTTTTAAACAAATGGTACTCAGATAACCAAATATCCTCATGCAAAGGATAAGCTTGAACCTCTACTTCACACTAAATATAAAAAAGAACTCCAAATGGATCAAAACTTAAACATAAGAACTAAAACTATACAACTCTTAGAAGAGAAAATAGGGATAAATCTTCGCAACCTTGAATTAGGCAATGGTTTCTTAAGTATGATACGAAAAGCACAAGCAACAAAAGAAAAAAGAATAGATAAACTAAATATCACTGGATTCTTAATGGCAGGACTTTGTTGACTCTGATGAGAGCAGTTTTGGAGGAAAGGAAGGGGAGAAATGTAATGATGCGCATAGAGAGAATGCAAGAGACCTGGCAGGGGATGACTCAGCAAGGCTCGGCAAGAAAAGATCTTTCCTTGCAGTGCAAGGAAGAATGAAAAGTCAATTATGGCATATATAGCTAATTAACAAAAATGTTTTGCATTCTCAGTTGGTTTTCCAAGAATGCAACTTCTCTTGTGCTGTTGAAAGAAAAGTGGTTCAATAATGAATGTGTACTGGAAGAAAAAAAAATATATATATATACATATTATATATCCCAATTTGGTTTATGCACATGTATATGCACAGAAATAAGAAAATACACAAAAAACTTTTATGGGTTTCTTCCAGATTGGGGAATAAGAGATAATTTTAATTTTCTTCTTTATATTTTTAAATCAGAAAAAAGAAAAGAAAAAAATTTAAAAGAAAATAAACTCAAAGAGTTGTTTAAATTTCATAATATACAACAGGAATAGCAAAAGGTTAGTTTTTCTTATCATCATCCTTCCTCATTCAGCAAACCCAGCATTCCCAACCAGGGTCCACTACTTCCACATGGCCCTGAACACGTATGTAATCTACCTGCAGTTTTTCAGGCGCCTTCTGATGATAAAATGAACTAATACCTGCACATGGGCTAGCATATTGCATGCCGTGAAAGCTGTCTGGTGTCACCATTATTAGTGTTACCTGCGTGAGATTACGATTTGACAGATTTCAAAGGGCAGGAAAAATAGTAGACTGCCTTTATGCATAGACAAAGTACCAGAATTTAGTTTGAACAATATCTTGTACCTGACCTTATCTGATCTACAGAAGACTAATCAAGCCCTTCAAATGTCACTCCCGGGCTGCTTTCCTCCTGATGTCCACATGCCTTTAATCACCCAACATAACTGGAGACTTAATGATCAAAGTCATGAACAAGGCTAGAGAGCTGAAATCACAGGAGAATTACAGGCTCTTAGATGACTTGAGACTTTAAACCTTGCTATTTAAAAAAAACTGCTCAAACTTAAAACATTTGATCTGGATTACAAGAAACAAACAAAAATGTGATTTTTAATATTAGCAAGGGAGCTGAGAAAACCGTAGCCTACAGATTTGTAAACCCCATGCCAATGAGGCACCTCAAGGTTAAGCAAGTCAAACTCTTTGATTTTGTCAGATCAGGGGCATCTTCAGCCCCTGGCCATTCCCCTTTCTGCACCATGGCTTCTCTTCCACCACCGACCCTCATAGATGAGCAGCAGGACCAGGCTGGTGTCAGACGGCACCCACATGGGCTGTCCACGCAGGGAGCCTCCCCTCAAGGGCTCCCTGGCTCCTCAGACCCCACAGGCAGCAGTTTGCAGAATTCTGCAAAAGCAGGGAAGGTGGAAGGGGGAGAATCCAACAGCAAGCCTTCTAGTTTTTCACTAACTAGTCCTACCGACTAAAAAGCAGAGGAACAATTCCTATAGGAAGATTTAAGGACAAGAAAGAAAAGAAAATCAGACTTTCATGTTCTATCTCCTCAGCTCAAGAGACTCTCCACCCCTTAAAAAGAGGTAACTCGCCTCTAAATGACAATTTTAACCCAGGTGCAGCTCAGACAATGTACTGATGGACCAAAGAATAAGTCACCAGGAATGTGAAGCCCATTTGTCACCAACACTAAGTGCAACTAATTTTATTACTTCTGTTTTCCCTTCCTTTTCAATAATGAAGTAAATCTGAGGCCCAGCAAATGGCAAGTCTCTATTTTTAAAGTGCATTTGGACTTAACTAATTTACTTTGCTTATACATAATTCAAAAGATGATTTTATTTCGGTGCTTTATTTGTGCCTTCTAGTCATTACTCCTTCTGGAAATGGCCCTTCACAGATATTATGTGGAAAGCTCTACTGAAGATTTTTGGGGTCTATGTAAATGTTGTTAACTTCCTTTTCTTAAGCATGCGAAGAGGAAGAATCAGTTGGGTGATGGCTTTGTGGTCATGTTCAATTTCTAGGGCAAGAACCTAGTGAGGAGAGGCGGGAGGATGAAGGATGAGATGTTGAAATACCAGAATAGAGGCTTATGGTTTCTCAGAAAAGATTTTGTTTGAGCCAAAAGTCTCTAATTGCAGAGGAAATAGCCTAGTTCAGAGTTTAACAGGTGCCTTCCCTTAAATGCCAGGAACTGTATTTTCCAGTGCCTGAATAAGCACGACTTCTTTCTAGAGAAAGAAAGAAATCCACCTTACTGCAGCACTGCAACAAAACCCCCGTGACCTATGAGCTGAGTATTGGGATCCGCACAAGGAGCGAGCCAAGGAGAGCTGCCCCACCAGCTCAGCCCCCGGACCGCCTCCTGTCACGTTGGGTGTCAACATTGTCCTGTCAGAGTTTCTTCCCCTCTGTGGGAGCAGAGATAACCCATAAGAAACTTAAATACAACTTAATTTTTAAAACAGTATTTAATGGCAGGCGCAGAGCACCAGGAAGAGTCTATGGACACAGGGGAGAAAGGACCAAAGAGGCAGATGGGCAGAGTACGGAGTGTGGACTATCTACCAGCCCTGTAAGCCATCAGACCTGACACCTGCTCCAGGTGGGTGTCCTGGCTGCCTCTAGGCCCTTGCTCTGGCTTTCCGGAGCTCAGCACCAGCCAGCACTGGACAGGGATCTGGGAGTCAGACTTCACTGTGGTAAGTGGTAGGAAGGCATGGAGACCAAGGAGAACTTGAGCAAGACTTGCAGAAAGGTGGGAAACAGGCATGGGTGGGGGAGCAGACAGAACAAAGGGAGGCTGCACACAAAGGTACAGTCAGATGATGGCCCCAGAACCGGCTGGAAGGCCGCCCAGGATGCTGCAAGGTGTCCTGCTCAGGGCCTCACCACTACTGCTGAGGCTACCTTAGAAAGCTCTACCTCTCCGTGTGTCTTGGGTCTGTAGCTCTGCTTGGTTAAGTGCAGGCTCACACCCATGTCCCAGCTGCCTGGGAGCCTCCACAGCAAGCGGCTGGCCCCTGTGCTGCACTTCACTTGGGGTCATCCCCCAGTAGGGTGTTTGGATACTGAGCAGCCAAAACAGCAATCTCAGGAACCACTTTGCAAGGTCCAGGAATCTAAAGTCTGAGGTTTGGTGTGCCTGCCTGAAGCCAGAAGTCCTTGGCAC
The DNA here is from genome assembly GCF_040802235.1 of Manis javanica. Taxonomy (NCBI): domain Eukaryota; kingdom Metazoa; phylum Chordata; class Mammalia; order Pholidota; family Manidae; genus Manis; species Manis javanica. The sequence goes on from NC_133161.1 coordinate 85,466,126, forward strand.
CATGTCACAGTTACTCAGTCCTCACCTCCTTCCAGCGGAGGCTGGCCCAGGGCTCACTTCACTGATCAACGGTGACCTCCAGCTAGACGACAGCTTAGAGCCTTCTGGTCTAACAGCCTAGATGACGACAGTGATGCTTCCAGAGGTCGAACCCCTACCTTCCATCCTCTCACTCCTGAAAGGTAGAGTCCGAGCCCACTGCTTCTCAGTGAGAGCATGCACCCTCAGGCTTTGACCCACACGGTCGTTGGCAATAAATCGGTCTGAACTTCAATGCATTAAAACGTAATGGTTTTACTGTCCTCAAAATAGAAACTCAATTTCTTTCCTGACATTTTCCATATACCACTCTCCTTACTGAGTTTTTTCTTAGCATTCTGCTAGGAAAGTCTCTTGCTGAAACAATTCTGCCCATTATACTTCTGAAGGATACACCACAACTGCGTGGGTGAACTGATTAATATTAGCCTAAATCCAGAGCTCTTCTGTGACTGGTTCTGATGAAAAAAACAAAACAAAACCAGATCTGTAAAATCCCAAGGATTAGGAACAAGTACTCAAGAAGGCAGGAATAAGACAAAATGGCATTTCCATTTACACATCCTTTGAGCACTAAAGACCCAGCTGGTCCTCCTGGTGATGTCTGTCTTGATCTGCCTACTGACTGAGCCCTTATTTTATTTAATCAATCCAAGAAACATAAACTAATTTTGTTTCATTAACACTTACACTGCCATTAAGATTAAGACATTCAGCAGTGAATGGTTGTATTTGTGTTGTATTAAGTAGAACATGTATTTTATTTTAATTGTGACTAGTGCTCTTAAACTAGTCAATTAGTGTCTTTAAGTATTAATGGCAGGGGGAGACACAAAGGTTAAGTTAAAAATGAGCTCATCAAACATAGAAGGGGGCACCACCTTTGATTTCAAGACTTACTTTTTCTCATTTCACATTTCTCAATCAATGGCAGTGCTTTCTCTTAGTAATACACAAAATAATGACATATTTTACAATAGATGGCATCTTAGATTCAAGAGAACACTCTCTGGCCAGCTCCTTGTTCATATGAAATTACTGGATGATTTATGATTTGGGGAAAAAATACAATGTTGCCATTTCCTTATACTAACAATACCTGTGGAAACTGAGATTATCCACAGTGTTTATGATGTAATGAAAATTCTGAGGATTATACTTTCTTTGATTTACTACTGTGGCCCACTTCACATTTAGTTTTTGGTAAGAACAGAGGCTTGAAGGCTTCCATTACCGCAAACACGTTTTACTCTAGTAGAGAAACAGACTGATTTGGTGGCCGTGACTTTGGTCAAAGATGGTCTTATTAACCTGAGAAAAACAATATATGAGCTGACATGGTTGTAGAAGAGTACATACCAAAAAGTCAGGCCCTAACTTTCACTCTAGAGTCAGTAGAATCAGTAGGGTTGTTTTTTTCTTTTCTTTCACCTTTTACTAAAAAAACCCCAACATTCTAATACATTTTAATTCCAACACTGGTGAAGATCACCGCCGCCTTAGCACTTCCTTTGAGTAGAATGTTCATGCCTCTCAAGGTGATAAAAGCCCCCAGGTGGTAAAAAGAGTCCAAAAGATGAATGCCAAGTTGCTCTCTGCTTGTGTGGCATAGCTAAAGCGTAATAAAGACGATCTACAGCTGGTTCAGAGATGAGCCACAAACTGTCCCCGGCTTTACTGACAGGTTCCATGGGAAACTAAAACAATGAGGTTTTCAGTCTGACAGAAATGGCTTGGAGGGAACTGAATTTTGTGTAACTTGACTTCACACATAATTATAAGGAATGTTGTCATTACTGAGCAACTTCTATTGCTAATGTTTCACTCCCGTTTTATTTCTGGCAATCTTTCTAATGAACTACACACGAAGGCAGTAAGTCTCAGATGGGGGAAGTGCTTCCCAGGATCTCGCTGCTGCTGGGGAAGAGGCAGAACTCCTTCCAACGCCCATTCACATTCTTACCTGAGGCTGGATGTCTCTGGTGGGTGGTTGTGGCTCTGTAGGCTTCTCCTTGTGACTTTGCTCTCAACAGTGGACTGTGAGTCAAAAGAGCAATTCCCACAGGCTGGGTCAGAGACTGGAGGCTGTGCTGCACTGTTCTCAGAAGCCCTCTTCATTGATGGGGTGTGTGCTGAGCAGAACCTCATCAAACAGAGCTTGCAGGCAACTGGACGAGATGAGCTGGGGAGCCTCTGACACGGGGTGAGTGCTGTCCTGGTGACGCATCAGGGGAAGGCTTGGGAGCAACGGGTCCACTTTGAGAGCAGTGTGCCTATGACTCTCCCCCATTTACAGGATTATGCTCCCACCTCCCACCCCACCCCTCCCACCCAGAGGCTGGGGAAAAATTCTCTTCTGTGTGTCAACTGATTTTATTCAGTAGGTTTGTCTTGCTTAAACATAATTTGCTGTATAACAAGAACTTTTACAATTCAGCATAGATGTAATTCTTTAAAAATTATTTTTATTGTGAAAGTGGTATGTGCTCACTGCAGAAAAGTAAACAGTAGAAAATATTGGAGGAAAGAAAATTAAGATCACATGTATTTTTCATGTCCTTAGACAACTTCTGCTTATTTTTTGGAGTGTTTCTTTCCAGCATTGCACCCATTTAAGGGCACCCAAGTGAACACCAGATTGTTTTCTCTTACTGAACAAAGAGCCTTAGCAGGATCTACAAAAGATCAAGGGCCTTATATTTATTTTCAAATGCAAATGTCTTTTCTTGAATATTCTAGAATATAATAACCAACTGGCATATTGCCTTTTCATTTTGATAATACCAATCTACATATAACATGTAGGTGTTAAGCTGCATTCTGAAACTATAACTAAAATGACACTATAGATCTTATTTTTCCAAGTAAACAGATTCAGACTCTATGATTTTGTTCAGTTTTTCTAGACAAAAGGGAAAAACACAGGAATGAGATTCCAAAGTGGATGAATGGAGAAAGCTTTTTACTAGAGGCTACTACTTCAGGGAGAAGAAAATATGCCTTACATACTAAGCACTCTGGTGCTATGGATAAACTCTTCACCCATGTGTTCCCTCTGCTGTGCACTCCCAAGGAGGCCGGAGGCATCACTCAGCTGAACACAGCACGGCATGTGATGAGGACTCCACACCAAGAGATGCTCCTCTTCCCTTTTTTATTGGCTTGTAGTCTTATTACATCAACTCTGACTCTACATCTCTGTTACACATCAGAGTTAAAGAAAAGATGCACGTAGAAAGATCTAGACCTGAAAGGAGGCATGAGTGTGTGGCAGGGACTGTAATCACTGACTTCCCAGGACTGCTCTGGGTGCAGTTCACTCTGTTTTGACATTACAAGAGATGGCAAGAAACCTTGAAGCAAAGATGAAATATGAACCATGCAGATGAAGTACCTGGAAGCAATAGGGAAAGATGAAACCATTCCTAAAATGAGAATCAGGGGACTTAGAAGAAAATGTCAAACTCTCAAAAGTGCTGTAATAACCAGATGGTTTTATTTCCTTTTAAAAGCATAAACACATAACAGGTATAGCTTGTTTTTTACTTCATGACACCTCAAGGGTACAGGTTGCAGTCTGCCAACATCCCTCTTTTCACTGAGCTACCCATCTCATTTATGTGGTTCTGATGGGACTGCCAATACCAATTCAACCTCCACTCCCTGCAGAAGTAGTGGGCACATAACTCAATTTGGCCAATTTTTGTTCACCATGGCCCTGTCTGAGGTCGTCGGTTCAAAGGATGGGTATGTGACCCAAGTAAGGTCGATGAAAGAGTCTCCAAGGGATTGGGCCTGTAGGTGCTGGGAGGGAGTACATCTTTGTTTCTATCTCTGGTCTCATAAACTCAAAGGTTCATATGAGGGCAGAGCTTCTGGGGGCTATTCTGAAGATGAAATGGAGAACAAAGCAAACAGAGGAAGGGCAGAAGAGAATGTGCAGAAAATGGGAAGAGAAAATAAAGTGAAGCCAAGATGTTTGAATGCCCGGATCTAATTATGTCAGAGCCAGTACCAGCTCGGCTTGACTTCCCAGTTACGTAAGTCAATAAATGCTCTTTTGTGCTTAAGCGATTCTGTGTTGGTTTCTGTCACTTGCAAAGACCTATAAAGTCTTCTGACTCCCATTTTCTAAAGTGTGGGAAAACTAAGTCCTAGAAGATTTGACAGTAAGGTCTGGTTCTCCAAACAGTGTGTGCCAAGGAGCTGACCAGAGTACCGAACGTGACCACAGAATCACAGAATGAGAGATTCCTTTTCCACACTCAGACACATGACCTGCTAGCCTCTGCTTGAGCATCATCAACAGTGCCAGCCTTTGTCATGGCATTGTCATGACTCCAAAGGGACCCTGGACTTTCAAAATGTTTTCTTTCAAGCCTACCATACTATTTTAATTTTCCCCTCCAGTTTGGTTTTTCTCTTTAAGGAAAAAAAAGGATGGCACCTATTTTTAGTATTATCTCAAAGATTCTAAGAGTAGGAGTTGTAACTGGGCCTCACAGGTGTCCAGATGGGAACTGGAAAATAAGGAACCCACAGTACTCTCTGTGTCTTGGGAGCCACATGGCTTCTTAACTTTCGCTTTTTTTGCTCTCCTCCTCTCTGTTTATGCGCCCTTTCATCTTTGTACCCATGCCCTCCCCAGTTACCCATCTTCTAGGTTCAAGTGTCCAACAGTAACCACTTCAGTACATACATTTATATCATGTACTCAAAACCCCTTTAAACTCTTAAAAATTATTGAGGAACCCAAAGGCCTTTTGTTTTCATGTGTTATATCTATCAATATTTAGCATGTTCAAAATAAAAACAGAAAAGTTTTAATCATTAATTCATTTAAAGATAGTGATAGCACACAAATTACATGTTGACCTAAATATTTTTATAAAAGCCACTTTTCCAAGACAAACACAAGTTCACCTTAAAGAGCAGACTTGTTTTAAATCTTTGCAAATCTCTTTAATATCTGGCTTACTAGAAGAAGGCTGTGATCTCTGCTTCCAAACAAGGTGGAGTAAAAGAATATTTACCCTCCTACTTGAAACATCCAAGAAACTGGACAAAATATACAAAATAACAATTCTCTAGACAGTAGGCAATGAGGGCAGTGATTTCTGAGGTGGAAAACAAATGAGATAAACCCTACAATTGCCCACACTTACTACCTTGAGAGAGTTTCCAGAGGGCAGTGCCAGAAGGGAAATCTGGTAAAGTTTTGTGGTCTTCCTGAGTTGAGGAACTGAAGCTGGAGGGTGGGTAAGTCAAACTGGGTAGAGTAATCAGGTCAGAATACCAAGAAAGAGAGCTACATATAGAGAGAATTCCTGAGATCTCAGAGAGCACCCCTTGACTGTTTAGATAAGAACTAATCAGAGAATACATGTAAGGAAACCATCTGAAGTTAATGAAAGGGTCACCTGAGAAGACTGGGAAGTGCATACAAGATAACAATCAGTGCCTAGTCAGTTATGGGGAAAGCTTAATCTGAAACTAACTGTAAACACTGCTCTAGTCCTGCTATTAAAAGCTTAAAAAGCAAGACCCAAAAGGGTCAAACTGTTTCCAAGTAAATTAATCACTTCCCAAAACAAAGTTCAAGAACATTTATAGGAATATAAAAATAGCCAGTACCTAACAAGGCAAAATTGACAATGTCTGGCATCCAGTAAACAATTACCAGGCACACATATTAGCAGTAAAATATAACCTAAAATGATGAGAAAAATCAACCAATTGAAACTGAACCAGAAATTAATTAGAATTCATTTAGTAGAATTTGTAGATAATAGAATTAGTAGAAAAGAAATTAAAAGTTATTATAACCATATTCCATATGTTCAAGAAAAAAGTGAGAGACTAAACAGTTTTAAGTTGAGATGTGAATCATAAAGTAACATGTTCTCTAACCACAATGGAATTAAACTGGCAACCAACAGAAAGATTATCTGAAAAATCTCTAACATTTGGAAGCTAACAACACTTGTAAATAACTGATGGATCAAAGAAAAAATGAAAAGGGAAATTAGAAAGTATTTTGAACTGAATGAAATTGAAAACAAACCAAATGAAAATTTATGGGACAAAGCAAAAGCAGTATTCAGGTGAAAATTTGTAGCACTAAATGCCTATATTAGAAAAGAAGAAAGCTTAAACACATGATCTCAGCTGCCACCTTAGGAAACTTGATGAGAAAAAAAGCAGAATGGGGTTAAAGATCAGAATAGTGTCAGTTAAACAGAAAACAAAAGAGATAAATGATAAAATAGAAAACTGGTTCTTGAGAATTACAACAAAATTTATGAACAACTACCCAGACTTATCAGGGGGCCAGGAGGAATATATAAATTTCCAGTATCAAGAATGAGGGAGGTATATTACTACAGATTCTACATATTTTAGAAAATAAGAGTAATAAAACAATTTTATGCCAATAAATCAAACAACTTAGATGACATGGACAAATTCCTTGAAATATACAAACTACTGAAGATCACCCCTACTTAAGACATTAAATTTGTGTTTAAAACCTTCCTACAATGAAGAATCAAATCCCAGATGGCTTCACTGGGTAGTTCTGCCAAACATTTAAGGAGGCAATAATGCAATTCTGCACAAGGCTCCTCTAGAAAAAAAATGAAGAGGAAGGAACACTTCCCAACATATTTTATGAGACCAGCATGCCAAAACCAGACAAGATATAATGAGGAAAGAAAAATATGATCCAGTATCTCATGACCATAGATATAAAATTTCTGATAAAATGTTAGCAAACTGCATATATCAATATAAACAAAAAGATAATACATCATGACCAAGTAGAATTTATCCCAAGAATCCAAAACTCAAACACTGTAATTCACCATATTAATGAACTAAAAGGTTTTAGTATTCAAAACTCAGACACTGTAGTTCACCATAATAATGAACTAAATAAGAACAGCCACATGATGATCTCAATAAATACAGAAAAAAATTTGATGAAGTCCAGCATCAACTCCTGACTAAAAAACTCAGCAAACTAGAAATAGATGGGAACATCCTCATCCTGGTAAAGCACCTTCATAAAAAACTTATAGGTAATATCAGACTTAATTGTGAAAAAGAATACATTCCCCCTAAAGTTAGAACAAGAAAGGCAGGCTTCTCTTACCACTTCAATTCAACATTGTACTGGAGGTTCTAACCAGTGCAATAAGACAACAAAAGAAGCAAAGGGCACACAGATTGGAAAGGAAGAAGTAAAACTGTCTTTACCTACAACATGATTGCTTTGTATAAAATTCAATGGAATCACCACTAGCAGAAAAGCTTTTAGAACTTTTAACTGAGTTTTGCCAGATTTCAGAATACAAGACCAATGGATAAAAACGAATTGTATTTTTATGTACTAGCAACAAATAACTGAAAATTAAATTTAAAATATATTTACAAAGGCATCCCAAAATATAAATACTTAAGAATAAATCTGACAAAAAACATTCAAGGCCATATACTGAAAACTACAAAACATTGCCAAATGAATTAAAGAACACCTATACAAATGGAGAGATATACTATGTTCATTGATTGAGCAACTCAAGATTGCTCAGATATCAGTTTGCCCCCAAACTGATCTATAGGTTCAGTGCAATGCCAGTCAAAACCCCAACAGGGTGTTTTATAGAAACTGACAACTTGATATTAATATATGGAAATGCAAAATACTTAGCCAAAAGAATGGTGAAAAAGAACAAATCTGGAGGAATTTCACTACCTGAGTTCAAGATTTACTATAAATTGACAGTAACCCAAGACAGTGTGGATTGGGATTTAGGCAAACAGAACAACAGAACAGAATGGAGCACAGAAATGAACTCACTCGTATATGGACAGCTATTTCTGACCAAGGCATAAAGATAATTCAGTGGATAAAGGGTAGTTTTTTCAACAATGGTGTGGGAATAAGATATTCATATTTTAAAAATGAACTTTGATCAATACCTTGCACCATATACAAAAAATAACTCAAAATGTACCAGAGACCTAAATGTAAAACTTAGTAGCACAGATGTACATACACTCAGGGAAGACTGGAGCTAAATGTGAACAATACCACTCTGCTGACATATTCTGCTTGAATATATCATCTGTCTTTAAGTCCTTGGGGCAGGAACATATATTGTCAGCATGTAACAAGGATAAATAGGATCTCTAGGTATGAGCAGTGCCAGAATAAATAAATAGGTAAATAATAGAAAACAATGGTATATTTAGGGCATAAAATTGTAACTTGTCAATACAGCAGATACATTTGTTCTAGACTCTTCGATCACATACCCATGGACAGTGCCTTCATCACTGTCTCAATGTTTTTGATAATACAGACCAATGTTTTAATAATCACAGTTCTGGGTCCCCAAGAATAACCTGGTGGTGGGGAGGGAGTTGGGATTAAAAACTCCTCTTCCTCTCAGAATCTCAGGGTGGGACAAAGTTGTTAGTATTTTCTTTTTTTTAAGTGTTCACATCATTCTAACAGGCACCCAGCATTGAGTCCACCATGAAGACATCACACTCTTAGTAAATCTTTTGGTCTTCCTCTACTGCTCCTTTTTTATCCTCCCCTCAATGAGTACCTATGTTCAAAGATCTACATTATGTTTATGTTTTGGAACATAAAAATGGTAAGACATAGACTTTGTTTTGAAGAGCATCTTATAACCTAGCTATGTAGACGTTATGTGCTATTACACAGGCTGAATTCAGCTGGTTTACATTATATGTCTACCTAACCTTTTAATAAGATGCTGAAAGAGGTTAGCAAAAGTAAATTGTAAGCAGAAGGCCAAGCTACACAATGTACAAAGAGCCAAATGCAGAGGTTCTGTCACTTTCTGGCAGGGTGGCATTCAGAGTCTAGTACCTGGTAAGGACTGAAGCATGGAGGGAAGAAGGAAATGGAAAGCAAAGACCCCAATCAAAGTATCCCAATCCTGGGATTCACCTATTTAGAATGAAACAAGCCCATCGAAAATATGGAAAAAGTTGCCACCAAGAGCTACATTTTAGATAAGGGTGGAAGACCAATAAGAGAAGAAATTTCTGGTCCCAGAGTTTTAAAATAAGGGCCTATTAGTGGGGTGCAGTCTGATACAACATGGTCAGATGGTAAACTGGCTGAATTAAGACACACTGCTTTCAAGGAATTAGGAAAACGTGAAATCGAAGAGAGGCTTTCCTTAACACAAAGGCTCTGCTTAAAAGTGTGATCTCTTAATCTCACCAACCCAAACAAATGAAAACTCACTTGGGAACTGTGGAAGAGCCTAATTTGCTAAAGAAATGGGCTATGGTAAAAAACAACAGTATCTATTCTACATTACTTGTCCCATGAAAAACAGGGTCCCTCAAATTAGAACTACTGATTAAGAAAAGACTTCTGTTAGAATAATGGAGCAGCTAAGTTTCTCCACATGAGAACCTTTTCATTTCCTTTTAGAAACTAGCTGATTTTAAATTAGGTATTTACATTAGGAAATTACAACTGTAGTCTACTTTCTGAGAATAAAAGAATTCTTAATTCTACTGCTTATTAGCTGAAGAGAAAGAAAATGTGGAGCAAGAAGTCTCAGAGTGGTAAAGTGGAATGGGAACAGATCAAGCAATTCTAATTCCATCCCATTTTCACTCAGAGGGTAAATAACTACTACAGTTCATCTAGGAAGTCAGTCTAAAAGCAAAAATACAAATGTAGGTTCCCAGGACCTTCCTTCTATGCCATATCTCACTGCATATTCAATTGAGATGAAAAACATACCATCAAAATGAGAAAATATTATTTTCAGTATGATCCACTAAGTGACTAAGTACACACAGTATCAAAATGGTGAGGGAACCCCACCTACTAACAGAGCCAGGGCTTATTTCCAAGCAGGTGGACTCCACAGCTGCCCAAAGCATCTAAGGTTGGAGCTCCCACAGCTTCTCTTAACTTTCTGTGTTGAGTACCTGATACTTTCTATATGTGTGACTAGCCAGGGGTTGATGAGCTCATCAGGGCCTTAGCTATGAGCTGTCACATGCTTAAAGACAAATGTAAACCTTCTATTTTTTTCACTTTCATATTAAGTAATCCAAGTGCTTTCTTCTGAAGCCTTATTTTTTCATCCCTTTAACAATTTAGATTTCTTTCTTTGGACAACTTCAATTTCTCCAGTTCTTTATTTTCTAGTTGGATAATTTCTTTAATTTACTGAGATCACTCTGAATCCTTGCCTTAAATCTAAAAGGAATACTAAAAAAATAATAATGATAATAGCTAATAGTTATTGTGAGATGACTATATGCCAGACACTGAACTAAGCACTTCCCCTAAGGCAGGAGAACTTGGAAATATTTGCTGCTGGAAGAGACTCAAAAGAATGAGTAATATCTTTCCTTCCACTTGTCCAAGAAGAAAACCACACAACCCTATTTTGAGCTTGATTTTCTCCCCTCCATGGATATTATTGACTTTGGAGCTTCTGGGCTGAAAACAGAAGTTGTCAAGTCCTAGAAGACAGCTCCTCAGTCAAAGGAGCCCGGTGGATTGAGGGCAGCTAGTGGAAAGAAACTGAGGAGGTGGGAGCTGCTGGGGGAGGGGCTCATCCCCTGGACAGGCTGCAGATGTGCACCATGGAGATGCAGATGTGCAAGAGGACAGCATTAAGACCTGAGGATCTTGAGGCTGAGCCTGGGATTAGCAGGGCAGGACCTCTGTGGGAGCACCTCTGAGCAGGCTGCAGCATCCATGGCCGACAGACGCAGGAAGCATAGGCCAGGCAGAAGCATCAAGATAGAGAAACAGCTACCACCAGAGTAAGGACCAGGCCACTTGCATATTTTCCAGGCACTGGTTGAATCCCCTGGGTTTTTGTGTCTAGTCTAGGGAGGAGGGGTTCCTCAAACAGAACAGATTGAATTGTTGATAGTCTGTTGAGTGGGTGCCCAAAACCAGATTGAGTTTGAACACAAATAAATTGATGTTTGGTTGCATAGGAGGGCTGTAGAGCAAGTCCATCCCATTACACAGAACTTCTCTAATTTCATACTCACATGAATGACACCAAGTTCTAGAATTAGCAGCTCTGCCTTTTATTTTACAGATGATTAGGGAGTTTAAGTACTTTGACCAAGGTCACACACATGCCACAAATAATCCCAGCTCTGCCTGATTCTAGAACTCACGATCCTTATCATAGTGCAGATGACTTAGGCTCTTCTGTAATTTTTTTAAAAATTCACTTTGAAAATAATTATAAATTAACCCCATCATCTGTATGTGGAGAATCTGAAGTCAATTTAATTATACATACTCTTGAATACAAATTCATGCCATGTCAGTTTTTTAAAATTACATAAAATTCTAGCACAGAATCCTTACTATATAATGAAGTTTTAAGTTAAATTAGTTTAAAAAATTAATTCTGAGGCTGAAGCTGTTCACTAAGTGTTCTACTGAAGGCACTTCAGTTTAGTATTGTGGGGAAGTTGTGGTTCCTATGGCCAGGATTCTCACTGAACTTAAACCACCTGATGATGTAACTGGCCTGTTGCTAGGCTACTGCTTCCACACCTTTAGGCAATAAGCTATTATTGCACTATATAGAGAGCACGCCAGTGCTCTGGGTAGAGGCAGAGATGCTAGTGCTTGACCTACCACCGGGTGAACAAGCCCCAGGAATGTTTTGCTGTCAATTTCTTTGGTCACATTGAATCCACTGCAAACTTGCCCAGAGCTGAAACCCACTGGCAAGACAAATGGTGAAAGTCGGCAGGGTTTATTGTTGACCAAGGAAAAAGACAGGCTGCTCTTATGGGAGGGGTGCTTCAGCGGGCTGCCCCTGTGAATGGAAAGACAGTGGATTGTCCCCCAATGTGTATGTGGTCTGAGGTGGCTTGCCTCTTAAGAGGACTGGGCCCCACCCCAGGATTGGAGGCAAGTGGAGGTGACACCTGAGGCTGTAGGGGTGGCCCTTGGTATAATAAGTAGATCCTTTGAGAAGCAGTGCCCATGAGGCAGTGGGGACTGTGGGTTGGCTGCTTCTCACAGTATTAAAAAAGTCAACAGAAGAGAAGGACATGCTCCTGAAAAAGACCCAAGAAATGGTGGCACAAGAATGCAAGCTACAAACTTCTGTGGATTCCCTGAAGAAGGAAATGGCAGCATGAGAACACCAGCAGTAAGGTGCTATTGAAGAGGTAAAAAATTATTTACAGAACAAGACAGCCATGCCGCTAGGTGCTCTGGAGGAAAAGGCCATCAAGGAAAAAGACGAACTCCTGAGGGAAGCACAGGCGGAGGTGGCACGAGAACACCAGCTGCGAAGCACTGAGATAAAGGTGAGAGAGCTTCTGCTAGCATTGCTGTGAGGCACAGTAGAAAAGGTAAAGGTTGTAGCAGAGGAGGCACTCAGGGGAGGGGAGAGAAAGGTGCCATCAACCCCAGAAATTGAGCTGGGTAAGGATGAAGGGGTGGTGTCAGTGTCCTGGCCCCTCCTGTATTGAAAGCACACCCAGTGGTTTTAAAGGAAATAAAGACCCAGCAGCTGAAAGTTCCCCAAGGAGAGGAGCAGCCCCCTCCCCAGGTGGTGGAGCACTCTACGCTCTGCCCCTGTATGCAGGCTGAGCTGCTGGATTTGGGCTCCTGGTTTAGGCAGAAGCCCTCAGAGTCAATATCAGCTTGGCTCCTGTGTCTGTGGAACTTAGGGGTGGATGGAATTGTTCTGTCGGGATCAGAGATGGGAAAGCTGGCTTCCCTGACAGTGTAGCCCGCCTTGAGGCAGCGATTACAAAATGCACATCAGACCCCAGGGAGTTGCTCCCTCCTCGATTGGCTTATGGCTGCACTTCATGCTGTGTGGCCCAATCAGGGTGATCTACCATCCTCTCCTGTTAGATGGCAGATATATGCTGAGCTCCAACGGGTGCTATGAGAGCTAGGTATAAGAAATGCCATCTATGGTCCAGAGAATTATGGCCCAGATGAAGAGATTTTCACTACTGAGATGAGAAATATTGTGCTTCAAATGGCTTGCACATCCCTTATTGGGTCTCTAGTGGCCATTCTTTCCCCTCACTTAGGGCATCCCATAAGCGACGTGACACAGACAGTAGCCGACTTGGGAGAGGCTGAAGCAATGAGAACCCAGAAAGAAATAAGATCTGATACTCACAAGAAGAATTTAAAGGGTCCCATGAAGGTTACGAGGACAAGATGTGGGTTGATTTAATATGGGCAGGAGCAGATTGAAGGAAATTAGATGGGAAGTCTTACTAGAGCTATGGCAACAACTGAAGCCAGAGCAGCAGTTTCAGCCATTAAGACCAAAGAGGCAGAGGTCAGAGACAGAGCCATAAGTCCGGCCTGTGTGTTTGCAAGAACTCCTGCTGGACAGTGAGCCAACCTCACTTGAGCCCACAAAGGAAGATGATTGGGGAACACGGTTTGACTGAGGGGAAGGTCAAGATATCTGCCCTGAGGGACCAGGGGGTGATGAGAGGCCACATGTTGAAATAGCTATCCATTGGTCCCCAGTGAATATACAACGTGTCCTGGTTCTGGTGGACACAGGGGCTGAATGTTCACTGATTTATGGTAACCCTGAGCAGGTCCCCGGGTCCCCCACTATCATAGATGGATACAGGGGTAAGGCTATCAGAGTGAAAAAAGCCCAAATCCCTTTGGGAATTGGGCATCTACCCCCAAAAGAGTATACTGTGTATATATTTCCTATCCCTGAGTTTATTTTGGGGATTGATATCCTGCAGGGTCTATGGTTGCAGACCACTGCAGGTGAGACTGAGAGTACGTGTGGTGAAGGCAGTTCTGAGGGGACATGCTAGGCACCCGCCCATAGCTTTGCCTGTGCCTCAGCAGGTGACTAATACCAAACAATACAAACTGCCTGGAGGGCATAAAGAGATTGGAGAAACTCTCCAGGAGCTGGAAAAGGTGGGTATTATAAAGCCCACATATAGCCCTTTCAATTCCCCAGTGTGGCCAGTAAAAAATCCAGATGGTTCCTGGCATATGACTATGGATTACAGAGACCTGAATAAAGTCATACCCCCTATACATGCTGCTGTCCCCTCTATTGCAGGCTTGACGGATACCCTAAGCCATGAACTAGGAACATACCATTATGTGGTAGATCTAGCTAATGCTTTCTTTTCCATTGACATTGAGCAGGAAAGTCAGGAACAGTTTGTCTTCACATGGGAAGAATGGCAATGGACTTTCACTGCCTTCCACAGGGATACCTCCACAGCCCCACCATCTGTCATGGACCTGTAGCCCAGGACGTGGCTACATGGGAGAAACCGCCAACGGTGTGGCTGTACCATTATATTGATGATGTCATGCTCACATCCGATTCTCTTTCAGTTCTAGAAGCCGATTCTCTTTCAGTTCTAGAAGGTGCAGTACCTAGACTGCTGCAACATTTACAGAAGAAAGGATGGGCTGTGAACAGCACCAAGGTTCAGGGACCTGGTTTGTCTGTCAAATTCTTTGGGGTTGTCTGGTTGGCTAAGACCAAAGTTATACCAGAAGCAGTTATAGATAAAGTCCAGGCCTTTCCTACCCCTACAACGGTAGCATTGCTACAGGAGTTTCTGGGTCTTCTAGGCTACTGGAGAATGTTTAACCCATACTTGGCACAAATTCTGAAGCCCTTATACCTGCTGGTATGAAAGGGCATCAGGTGGGACTGGGATGAGACATGTGCATCTGCCTTTACTACAGCAAAGCACACAGTCAAGGCCGTGCAGGCGTTGAGTGTGATAGACCCATCAAGGCCCTGTGAGCTGGATGTTCATGTGACTGAAGATGGTTTTGGCTAGGGTCTCTGGCAGCAGCTTGAATGAACTTGCCAACCTATTGGATTCTGGTCACAACTCTGGAAAGGGGCAGAGGTATGATACACTTTAATAGAAAAACAACTGGCTGCCGTATATCACACGTTGCTGGCTACAGAACCCATCACTGAAATGGCTCTGATAACGGTAATAACCACTTATCCCATTTTGGGGTGGGTATGAGACTGGACCCAAAAGCCAAGGAGTAGTGTGGCAAAAATGTCCACACTAGCCAAGTGGGGTGCTTAGCTACAGCAGCATAGTGCCCTCTCTAGTAGACCCTTGAGTGAAGAACTCCAATGCTTATTGGGGCCAGTGACATATGCTAGTGAAAAGAAGGAAGAACTTGCTTTTGAACCATTAGTAGCAGAGTCCCTATTGAGAGGGAAGAGCCCTTATACCCAAAGATGCATGGTACACAGATGGCCCCAGCCGTGGGCAGCCCCCAAAATGGAGGGCCATAGCTTTTCATCCTAAGACTGAGACAATATGGATGGGAGATGGTGAGGGGAAGAGCATTCAATGGGCAGAGTTGCAGGCTGTGTGGCTTGTGATCAGCCAGGAGCCCTCCCCTATAGTTGTCTGCACTGACAGCTGGGCTGTCTATCGGGGCTTGACCCTGTGGCTACCAACCTGGTACCATGCCAACTGGCTGGTTGGTCACCGACCCCTTTGGGGGCAAGAATTGTGGCGAGACTTACGGGCCTGTGGTCAGACGAAAATAATTACAGTATACCATGTGACAGGTCATTTGCCACTGGCATCCCCAGGAAATGATGAAGCACATAAATTGGCCCAGATATGTTGGTTAGAAGGAAAGCCTGCCTCTGATGTAGCCCAATGGTTACATCAGCATTTGTTGCATGCAGGGCAAAAGACAATGTGGGCTGTAGCCCTTCAGCGGGGCTTGCCTCTGACCTTTGAAAAAGTTAGTAGAGCCCGGCAGGAGTGTGTGGTATGCTCCAAAAAGGACTTACACCGAGTTACACAGCAACATGGGACAATAGCAAAGGGGCCTATACCCATCGTCAGGTAGCAGATAGACTATATTGGGCCTCTACCTGTGTCAGAAGGATATTGGTATGCCATGACTGTGTGGACACAGCTACTGGACTTCTGGTTGCTTTTCCTACCTGTTATGCAGTTCAGCAGATAACCAAAAGAGGCCTGGAGCATCTCTTTGCTGCCTATGGCTGACCACAGGTAATTGACAGTGATCAGGGCACCCATTTTACTGGACATACACTGCAAGAATGGGTGTGAGAGCTGGGAATCAAATGGAAGTTTCATGTGCCATACAATCCTACCATAGCAGGCATGATAGAGAGGTACAATGGCTTGTTAAAATCCAGACGAAAGTCAGATACCAATAGTCTGTGGGGATAGTCAGTCTGCTTATGGAATGTGCTACGGCATTTGAACAAGACCCGAAAGGGAGCCCTGGGCCCCATAGACATGTTAACACATATGGCTGCCTCCCCTATACAACTGCAAGTTGTAGAGGAAGAATCACTGAAGCTGAGGTTTGGTCACCAGAATAATATCTTGCTGCCAGCACCAACTGCACTGAACCCCAGAGATTCCACTGAGTGGACGTGGCCTTGGACCTTTTGACACATGGACCAACGATGGCTGGCTCTCCTGGCACCTTAGGGACAAAGCCTGGAAGCTGGCCTCCTGTGTATTCCTGGAATAACAGCAGAGTGGCTCCAAAGGCCAAAGTAATACTGAATGGCCAGAAGGTAGGAGCATCTTACCAGGGAGTTTTGTTTTATCATTGCCAGTGCATTCACCTCTAGTAGCACTATACATAGGCCCTTCAGTAACCCCCACAGGGAAAGGAGTAGAAGTATGGTATACTAGACCTGGAAGGGACTCCCATCCTGCTACAGTGCTATCACAGGACCGCTCTCTTACATGCATCCTACCTGATGGACAAGATTTGCTATGTTGGTGTCATTTTTATTGCCCCTGAAGTCTTTGTGGATTGGGAACTTCCTCTGGTTTGAGGATTATTGTAATTTTTGTTATTAGGAACCTCCTCTGGCTTGAGGATTATTATAATTTTTGTTACCTGTATCAAAATCTTGTTGTGTCTTAATTTTTATTATCTCTAAGTTGCTTTTCCTACCTGTTATTCAGTTCAGCAGATAACCAAAAGAGGCCCTGTTGGTTATCCTCTGTTGCTATTGTGGAATCTGGTTACAGTGCTCCCAGCTTTCTCACAAAGGGACCACTGCGGAAAATTGAAAGCGTGTAGATTGCAAGGTGAGAGTCCTAGAGGGGTGGAGTGTGGGGAAGTTGGGGTACCTATGGCCAGGATCCTCACTGAACTTAAACCACCTGATGATGTAACTGGCCTGTTGCTAGGCTACCGGTTCCACACCTTTAGGCAAAAAGCTATTATTGCACTATACAGTGAGCTTGGCCCAGTGCTTTGGGCGGAGGCAGAAATGCTAGTGCTTGACCTACCGCAGGGAGAACAAGCCAGGAAATAAACTGTCTCACCCCAAAGAATGTTTTGCTGTCAATTTCTTTGGTCACATTGAATCCATAGCAAATTGCCCGGGGCTGAAACCCATTGGCAAGACAAGTATTCACCAAGCAACTTTAACATGCCAGCACTCTACCAGGCAGTCCTAATCTTTGAGGATATAATTCAAATTCCTGGGCTTCTCAAAGTCATGTCCTAGCATTACTTGCCATCCCTTGCCCATAAACATCATCTTCTCCCGCCACGTTAAACCGCTTGTATGTAACAATTATACTGGCAATTCTATTACTGCATGTACCCTCTAGAAACTGTAATTTGCTTGCATAACTGTTATCACCTCCTAGCCTCCAAGTGAAATGAAAAGAGGGAATATATTTTAAGTTATTCAATTTTTAAAAAGGAGCGAACAAGCAAAACTCTTAGCACTGAGATTGTTAACTCTTTTGTATACGTAAGAGGTCTAAAAATGTTGAAGGGGTAGGTGGCATAAATAGCCAAGTACTACACCTAAAGAGGTATGAGTAGAAGGCTACAGAGGGAGAGCCAGTTAGAGAAGAAAAGGGGCTTAAGGTTAAATAGCTGCCCTAATGCGTGAGTTTTGTTCAGGTTGAGAGGCATCCTCTGGTTACTTCAGTTGAAAAGCATTTATCAGGATAAACGGGAACACCTAGCCTCATGAGTCAGTACACAGAACGAAGCACCACAGTCTGAGACCAGCTCTAATGACCCAAGAGCACAACCTGCCAAGCTGCCATTCCATTTCTCTGCCTCTGCCAGTTTTGTGCAGTTTCTGTTAGTTTCTTCTCCCCTCTCCACTATTACTACCCCTCTCTACTTTATGGCCTTGCTTAATCCATGGCTTCTTTTGGGTCTCTGGCTTTCTAGCAATTCTCCCTGCTTACCTTATGTCCTGACTGCCAGAGATTCTGAGCAGGCCAGCAGTTGCTGTCAAGAACAGAGTGCCTCCCCTGGGCAAAGCTCTCATGCCAGCAGGTCTCACAGGTTACTCCCAGGTCCATAAATGGCTGGCTGCTTTGGGCCAGGTACCAATCACTGACTCATTGAGCTGTGGCTGAGACAGAAGTGATAAAAGGTTTCAC
This sequence comes from Manis javanica, assembly GCF_040802235.1. Taxonomy (NCBI): domain Eukaryota; kingdom Metazoa; phylum Chordata; class Mammalia; order Pholidota; family Manidae; genus Manis; species Manis javanica. The sequence continues at coordinate 85,484,639 of NC_133161.1, forward strand.
CTGCTATCTGGAGGTAGACTGTTCCTATGAAACCTTTCATATGAAAAGCTCCTTGAAAATGGTGTGAAGAAGCAATTACCATTAACTTTATATGGAAAAATTTTTGAGTTTTCTCAGACCCAAAAAATAACCTCTCTTAGGCTTTTCTGATACCTAGGACACATCTTGCTAATGGATGCACAAAATAAATAGAGATAAAACACAGATGCTCACAGACCCAGATCAAAGCCATGGTGGCTTGATGCTGAGTGTGGTTCCCAGGGAAGGAGCTTGGCGGGGCCACTCTCGCAGCTTGGAGAGGCTTGCTGCAAAACAAACACTCAATGCTATTTTCCCCTTTCTCTGTAAAACCAAAAATCCTCTTCACATTTCTTTTGGTTGACAAAAACAGTTACCAATGTATATTAAAAAGCAAACAACATGACATGAGCTTTTGAAAAGCAGGGGATACGTGCTTAGTCCTGCAAAGCTTGATGAACATGAAAAAGCAACTTCCTGCTTTGCTTAGATGAGGGCAGAGAGTCTAGTGTACAATGGTCCCATCCAACACATAAGCCTTTAGTGTCCTCATATTCTAGATTTAAGCACCTCTCATTGAAATTTAAATGGTTTATAACAGAAAATAGGAAAAGATTAAAGATGACAACAGGGGAAAATGGTGGAGGTACATATAGGAGGGCAGGGACAGATGCCTGAGCACTGACAGAGAGAGCTCGCCTCAGCAGCACCTCTTCCACAGAGCGGAAGGGAGATGATAGAATTCATGCATGATGACTGTTCTTTACAGTAAAGTTAGAGGGGAAAAAATGCCAACAACTATAAGATGAGAGGGATTAAGAGCTTGAGGATGATAAAGTTGGTTTGGAAGAGCCATTGTAGGGAACACAAAAATGAACAAGAGACTTAAAATTGCCAAATACAGATCTCAGAGGTTCTGGTAATATCTTGAAAAGCACTATTTGTAGAAAGTCAAGTCAGAAATCCTCCAGTAACTCAAAGCATGAACAGTGGGAAGACAACTCAAGATGTAGGAATGCACATATAAATAAGGCAGAGACTAATAATGAAAAGATATGAATGGAAAATGTACCTGAGAATTTAGCAAAACTGTTCATAACTGGCTAGAATGTATAGGCTTACAAAAGAATAAAACTTCCCTTCCACATGCTAGCATGCCTGCTTGTGAAGGAATGCGATGCTGACTCCTTGTAAAAGAATTCTTCATGCATGATAATTTAAGCATGATTCCTAATTATGTCTCTTACTTGGCAGGGATGCATATGATATCTTATGTAATATAAGTAGCTTAGCTTGCAAATTTTTGTTAACTGTCCTAGGCCATTACTTATTTGAAGGGTGAAGAGAACCAATCTTGCTGCACAACAAATATATGTCAGTTCCTGTGCTTGGTGCTTTACATATGTTATCTCATTAATCCTAACAGCCCTATAAGATAGTTATTACTGTCAGTAATTTACAGCTGAGAAAACCAGAGCTCACAGAGGTTAAGTAATTTGCCCAAGACTGTAAAATAAGTCTGACTCCAAAGCCTATGTTCTTTCCAACAGGCCACACTGCAGAAGTGATGTCAAATGAATTCTGACTTTTTCCTATTGCCAAGGCTTATTGGTTTATATATGACCTCAATACAAATACGGAGAGATGATTTATCAATATCCCATTCTCTCCAGGGTATTTTCCTATGATTAAGTGTTTTAATCAGTAAAGAGATATAGAGGTACTATTAAAGAAAATACCTTCAGAGGGAATAAAGGAGAGTGTGGGTCCTACCATTACCTATCTATATGTGCAACCTAAGCAAGCTTCTTAACCTTTTTCTCTTTTTTAAGCCTCAGGTTATTTGATCTGGTAACATGAGAACTTTGGACTACATGGTGTCTAAGATCCTATTTGACTCAAGTCATTTACTCATTCATTCACTTATTCAGTAAATAGGGTGAGATTTTTCAATGGATCAGGAACCCTTTTATGTGCTGGAAATACAGTGGTGAATGCAGTTAAAATCTCATGGCATTTACATTCTATAAAATTTCTGACCTTAGGACAGTAATTCTTACATTAGTGAGGAGTGCCAGGTGGGACAAATTTTCCTAATCACTTGGGGAATACTTTTTTGAAAGTATACTTGTACTGCCTCCTAGATCCAGTCTACTCCCCAGGAAGTAAGCTGGGTGGGGAAGCCGGTGCTCTTGGTAACTATCTGTGGTATCCTTGTATAAGTGTGGCAGAAGAAAGGTTGTGTATTAGTGTACTAAGAGATATAAGACTAAAGAGGTACCAGTCATATTGCTCTATTTTGAAGTCTGAAGGGAGATTCATTAAAAGCGCCAATTCTAAGCTTAAATTAAGTTTTAAAGTGCACTTGAATTAATAGTCCCTGATTAATTTAAGCCCTACGAACACTTATACTAACTACATAATAAAAATATTAGAATGCTTATGCATCTTATTGTTGGCCAGGATCTCTCATTCTGAGTTCATGAGACAAAATCATCTGATTAAAACCACCACTATCCTTCTGACAATGAGTTTTAATATTCCAGGCTATATCCAGTTTTCTGTATTTAAATACAAACAGACAAGCAACATTAATGAAGTCATTTTGGTGATGAAAGGCGATATATATATTACTATTCTTTCATGTTCTGAGAATCATAAAAAAATCTGAAATGTTGGCAAGTTTTAAAAAATTTATTTCTACTCCCCCCAAATCTAACATAGCTACAGTTTATGCTATAGTAAACACACAATTACCATACAAATATATATGACTTGAAAATTTCAAAAAAACACCTCCAGTTTCTCAATCATAGAATATTTTATTTTAAACTCGCTGTTCAAACTTCCAAATACAACACATGTGGCAAAGAAACAACAGTTAATACACAACATGTGCCACAATTCTATCTTTGAACTGCCTTTTCTGTTATGTGATGTTACAATTTCTTACATTCATGGTATTCTTAAAGGCAGCAATGTCAATCTTTCTGCTTTTTAAACAGTTCCATTAATGTTGTGAAATTTCTTAAAATGGTAATTTTTTCTTTTTAGCATTCAACTGGTGCCCACATTAGTGACATAATTCAGCATATTCATAGATTGTTGAGAGGTATACTGTACTCAATAAATCAACTTCCAACTCTAAGTTGAAATGAACTTCAATCCAAAACAATCATTTTCCTAAGTGAGTACACTCAGCTACTTTTCTCAAAAATATTTCCATTCTGAAATAAGTTTTTTTGTGTGTGTGACATACAATAAGTTCATCTTTATTCCTAACAGAACTCATGCTGTACTTTTTTCTCAAAATATATTTGATATATTTGTGCAAAATGTTAAGTTCTGTATAGGTATGTACCTTATTTTGAAAAAAGTTTATAAAATATAATCCCTAAAAACAACCTTGACATTAGACAAGAGAGGAAGAAAAAACATACCAGACAAAGCCTAATTCTTCACATGAGAAAATAAGTATGTTCTTAAAGCTCCAGTAATACATTCCTTGAAAAAACACAGAATGCACTTTGGTCATTATTAAACATATCAGAACATAGGCAAATAAAACAAACACTTTTTTTCTACAGAAAGAAAATATACTACACAATGAGGCTGAATTGAGGCTGATCAAAAGGAATGGTAAGAGCAAGTGATATTATAACATGGCTCTGTTCTCTACACATTCCTGATCTTAAGATTATGATTTGGGGATTAGAACTGCACCAATCAAGCAAATCATTTACAATTAATTATTTTAAATTCCCTAAAACATGATAAAAATATGAGGATATTCAACATGATACATTTTGCACCAAGAAAATTCTAGATTGTTTCAAATAAATTCTTTGTTTTAGAAACTAGATGCCCAGTTTAAAATAAAATGCAAAATTTCATGTTTTATGTAATTACTAAAATATTCTTGATTGTACAAATATAACAACTTAAAAATCAAGGCCCAATGTAAGATACCATTATATTTGCCCTATTTACCTAACTAGTCAGCATGATAAGTTCTCATTTGGACACTTGGCAAGTTATCTGTGAGGGGAGGCAGGGTAACTTTCCAGGTTAAAAGCATCTAAAATAGCCCTTATATAGCTGGGGGGGGGGGGGGGGAAGGGGTGATGGAGAGGGATCAACCAGAGTAGGTTGAGAGAACAGAATTTGCAAACTGAAGCTGTCTTTTCTGAAAATTTGAATATAGTTTTATAACTAGCAATTAGAGAGGAACATTTTATTGGTTCTTAACCTTATTCTTAAGTTGTTCACTTGAGTGTGGTATGAAGAACATACACTATAGTGTACCATGGGGAGAAAACTATTTACTTGAGTAAACATAATGTACTTTAGTAATATCAATAGGCACTTCACTTGTGAGATGAGTACATACCTCACTCAAAAGGATACCATATCATGCCCTAGTACACTATAACATATCCCATATGAAGATAAGCATTAAAAGTAACAATTTTAAAAAGTGCACATTTTGAGCATGCACAGTTGGAGCTGTGCAAACAGCCCAGTGTTTCAAATAAATACAATTATTACTAGTTAATTTTTATCAAAATATCTTACAGTATGGTAACCATTTACAATTATTGCTCTACTAAGAGTTTATCATCAAAGAGCACTTGTTGACGTGTTATGTAATACCATCTAAATTAATACTGAAGGGTGCTTAACTGCAGCTTAATCAGTTTGGATCCTGGCATTGTTCCAAAATAATTCAAGAGAAACCCTGACTGGATCTTGATTTACAGAAGAAGATACTTTATGTGTTTAGCTGAGTCCAATGCAATATTCCAAAGTTAAAGGAGTTTTCCTCAAGTAAGGCAAGTTCACGGCATTGATGGAGAACAGCACTTAGCAATGGCTTCCATTCTCACAATTTGTTACTTTGTCAATTATTTATGAGCAATTACCAGGATCTCAAGTATCTGGATATCAGTTTTATCACCCTTTCAACAACTAAGTATATCAATGCTAAAAATAAAATATAAAGACTGAAATAAATGTAAAAAACAGCAAACAAATAAAATAAATATAAGAATTGCACAACACAGTCTGATGTAAACACTTCAATTTCCCAGCTGAGACTCCTGAAGCAAAGAGTCAGTTACTGCTTTCAGGCAGCTTAGTTGGTACTCTTATTCTGGAAAAGAGGCTACATCTTCTCTCTGAATTGTCATGATTTAATCTTCCACAGCTAGTGAAAAAAAAATTTTAGTAAATGACCATTAGTCAGTTTTAATATCACAACTTATGAATTATATCACATAACACTATTTTTTATCTAGGTTACATTCATAAACAAGTGTAGGTACTAGGTATGACTATTTTAAACTTCATTTTTTTATTTTCAAGAATTTACCTTAAACAAACAAAGTGAAATCAGACTTCTCTTGCTTTCTTTCAGTGGGAACTAGCAATATACATATACTAGTTCTTTAATATGAATATTCTACACCTTATTCACTAATAGCTGTGCGCATGTTGGAAGTTATAAGCATTGCTATACAGAAAAATAATATAACTTTTGGCCAAAAAAAGAAAAAAGCTTTTTTCTTTTTTATCACCTAAATTAGATATAGATTATATAAGTAAAAATAAATACTTCCATTTATCCTACACAAAAGACCTTTTGTAATGAATACTGCTATAAACAAGTATTATAAATAAGAATATTTATCACTCTTTGAAATTAAATGTGAAATTATTTTCCCAAATTGAATACGATATTATCCAAATGACTCCATCATAGTGCATGTGAGATCTCAACAGAGTGCTGGGGCAAAATAATGTCAAAAAAATTTAATAGGGTACTAAAAAATAAAAAATATCTGCAAATTCTTACCTTTAAATTAAATCCAAGTAAGTCACTGATAACACCAGAAACAGCTGACAAGATGACAACCTGGGTGATGTTATAAAGCAGTGGATTCATTGTAAGCCCATATAATCTAAACGGGCTGTCCAATTCCTAGTAGGAAAGAGAAAAAAAACCCTCATTATCAGTTAACTAATTCAGGGCAATATACAACAAGGATTTTTAAAAACACTTTTACAAATTAAGAATGGATAAACTTGGTTAAACTTGAAATAAATAAATATACTTTCAGGATTTTTCTTGGGAAAAAGTGACTTCCTTTTAAAGAACTTTGTAACTGAAATTTCTAACTCCAATTTCTGTTCCAAATGAATGCCTAGTAAAGTATTGGTCTGGTAGTTACAAGGTTTGAGATATAAGAGTAGAAACTGAAAGAGAACAATTATCTTTTTGAAGAAGAATTTAATTAGCCAAATTAATTAAATTAGAAATTTAATTAGCCAAAATGTCTGCCAATAGCAATACATACGTAAAAACTCCTCTTTAAGACATCTGATTATGAAATACATGGATTAATTAACTGACTAATTAAGATATTTAAAATTCTATTATATATACTAGGCCCTGCACTAGGCTCTGGAAAGTTAAGATTCAGTTCTATGCAGAAGGACCTTACAGTCTAACAGACATGCAAATAAACAATTCAACTATGAGAGTCCCATAAAAGAGGTATGTATAAAATGCAGTGGGCCAGAGGAAGGAGCTCCTGACCCTTAGTGGGTGGGGGAGAGTAGGTATTCCACAAGACACATGAACACATGGTACCTTTTAAATACTACACAGCATTGTTAGAGCCGAAGTGCAAGGGAAGAAGTACTTTGAATCGATACAACTGGCTACTTAGTTTAGAGTCACTCCTTAGGCAGATTGTACTGATAGACTGACACTAAAGGAATTTAATTATAGTAGTAGTGTATTAAATTTACATATGAGAAAGATCACTGGGTCAGCAATGTGGACGACGGATTAGAGAGCAGTGAGACTGCAGCAGGAATGTCTCAAGAGTTTAATGTATCAAAAGCCTAAGATGAAAGGACGAGAGTCCAAATTAGGGCAATATTAACAGGGAAGAGGGGATGAAATGGAAGATATTTGAGAGGTTCAATCAATGGGCCTGAGGATTTTTTGGCTGTGAAGAGTGACAGAGAAGGAGCAATCTCTATTATGTCCCAGGTTTCAGACTAGAAGGCTACACATGATCAAAAAGGATCATTCCGTTGAGCTTTGTATTTTAGTCACTGTTATTTCTCTCTATTCAGCGATTGAAGCTGCTCATAAATCTCATCTTTATCACCTCCTCGTGTCTAGCACAGTGCTTACACTCTGAAGAAACTCAATATATATGTATCAAACCCACCCACCTCTTCTGAACCCATTCAATGTCTAATACAGTGAGGCACAATCTTAGGCTGTAGGCATAGCCTTACTTTATAGCCCATTAATACTTTCTAGTTGACTGAAGAATTAACCATAACACTGAGAATTAGTTAATTTCATACCATGTCTGAACACTTATAAACAACTCTTAGAATTATATAAAATTGTTAGAAAAATTGAGACAAAAAAACATAGTCCTTTTCATAAGGGAAAACATCGCTAACATTGCAAAACACTACAAAAATATTTTATTCAATTAACTCTGAAGAGTTATTTTTAGATCAGATATACTGATTATTACCAAAACTGATTTGAAAATTTAAATGTTTATTGTTGGACCTACTTATTATAATGATTATGAATTACTACTTTTTAAGATAACTCAAGCCAACCAGAAGACTGCTCTGAGAAATATAAAATGAAAAAACTTCCAATTAACATCAAACCTTTTTCAAAATCTATTTTATGTTCAAGAGGGCAAAAATTTCCATAGTTGGCAACCTTTACAATTCTCTACACATTATTAAAAGTCTTGGAATTTCAAAATGAGATGATTTGGATTACTTTGACTAGTTTTGTAATGAGAAGTAAAATGTAAATTATGTGAATGTTCAAATATAATTTGGAAACAACATGGATATTCATGAAAGACAAATACAAGGTAGGATCTACAAACAGACTAACATATAAGGTCAGAAGAGCATATCCTACATTATATCCATCTTCAATTTTATTTTTACCTTTAGCAGTTTAGTAGCCAGTTTCAAAACATTATTCACTAGTGTCAGTTCCTCTTTTTTGTTAGGTTTCTTTTCCATTTTCAAGTAGAGGTTTATCTTTTATTAAAAAAAAAGTAAACAATTTAAAATACCTAAAATGGTAACAAATACTCATTTTTAAAAGGAATTGAAAGGTAGTCACTAAAATATTAATGGTAGTTCTCTGGTTATTGAGATTATAGGTGATATTATTTTTCATACTTTATTGTATATTCCAAATTTCCTACAATAAAATTATTTTATAAGAAGAAAGAACTGTTATTTAAATTTTTCAAATGTAATTAAAAGCTGAAATAAGAAAGGAAAACTGGATGTCATTATTTAACAGTGAAACACTTTAGTCCCAGAACCAAATTAACCTAAAGAATAAATAATAACTACAGTATGTCAATCGGTTTGTGTTTAACTTTGCTTTTAACTGTACTCATTTGACAGGGTTACCATTTTTTTTAAATCAAACTCTCCCTGACAAAAATACTCAACAAGTTTACTGGCAATAAGTTTCTTTGAATAATTCCTATGAAATGGTAAAGAAAATATTAAACAACTTCATACAAAACTGAGATGACCATCAAAATTATTATGCTTTGTCCTTTCTATTGAATAAGAATCCATACTTATTCAAATATGGCTCTACTATACTGCAAAGCAACATATACACTAATGGTTTCAAATCCATCATTTCTATAAATGGTATTTCCTTGTCAAATAAAAATGGGACATAAAAATGGCAGATTAGATCTGAAATCTGCATTAAGGCAGGAACATTGAAGGCCTGTATCCTATCAAATTTCAAGTTTTGCTTTTTAACACAAAAGGTGTTAATCTAGTAACACAGATCCCTGAAAAGCTTGAACAAAAACATTTTAGTTTAATATGTAGATTATAGACATTAATTCATAACATGATAAACATGCAAATCTCACCTGTTCAGTAAGTAATATTGAGGTATTGCTATATTTTTTACTTGTTTCTGATCCAAGAGTAACAAATCTCAGGAGAAAAAGTGTTAACGAGATGCACCAGATTACCAGCTCCCAATTGTAGTGACAATCAAGGAAGATCTCATGTACATGAAGTAACTAAGTATATGAAAAAGACAATATGAAGTGGCAATGTGATTTAAACAAGTTTTTTAAAATTAAAATAACATTTTACCTCATACAGATCGATCATGAATGTAGCATTGCATTTTTAAAACATTCCACATTTATTATGAAATACTTCAACACATAAAAGAGTGTAATATAATCAAAATCCATGGGGCCTCTACCCACTTTTGTCCGATCTTAATATTTTGCAGTATTTCTTTACATTTTTGAAAATAAAATATTAAAGATTCAGTTGAAGCCCCTTTCAACTTTTCTTTGACCATCATTCCCCTTCTTCCCCACTCCCTCTGTAAGGGTAATGTCTATCTTTTCCATGCAGTTTTTATAGTTTAGCTATATATATATATATATATTCTTAGACAATGTTATTTTATAATTCACATAAATGTTATCACATTGTCCACATCATTCTTCAACATGCTTTTTATTCCAACTGAACTCTGTTTTCAAGATTTATCCATGTTGATAAATTAAGTGCTAAATTCACTCAACTCTATAAGGTATTACAAGAAAAGAACTGACCACAATGTATTGGCCAACTCTACCAATTAACGTTAATTTTGCTGCCAATTTTCCTTATTGCAAACAATGCTGCAATAAACATTTTTTATGTGTCTCCTTTGGCACACATGTAAGACTTTCTCTAGGAGTTAATATCCATGATAAAATTGCTGGGTTCTTGGATATTCATATATTCAACCTTATTAGATCTTACAAATTTCTCCTTATAAGTTGTACCAGTTATACGCTCAGCTGTGTATCAGAGTTCTCTTTTGCCCTCCTTTATGTCCACACGTGGAATTACCCAACTGCTTAATACTTGCCAATCTCATGAATGTAAATTGTTCTCTTATTGTTCTAATTTTACTTTTTCTGCTTACTTAGGGTGGATGAATATGTTTCATATGGTTATTGGTTACTGGGTTTGCTCTTCTGTAAGTTACGTTTTTATGTTTTATAACCACTTTCTTTCTGTTAGGTTGTTATCCTTATTGATTTGTAGAAGTTACTTATATATTCCAAGTAACAATAATACTTAGTATTTTGCCAGTATCTCTTCCCAGATTCTTCCGTCCTTTATAGTGTCTTCTGTAGTACTTAAAATTTTGAAGGACGGGTGGAAAAGGAGAATATATGAGAGACTCCATGTGTCCAGCAAAAGTCTAAAGTGTTTACAGTTAGCCCTCTAGAGAGGAAATGGGCTGATCTCTGGCTTATAAACAAAACTGATTTTTTTATGTTGATGTTATATCCATTTTTGTTGATCTTGATCTTCTAAAAAACGTACATTTTAAATAATTTCTCTATAAAGTCACTTGGATGTTCTACATAGACAATCATGTAAGTCTTGATTTTGTTTTTTCCTTTCCAGTCTCTATGCTATTTCTTTCTTTTTCCTGTCTTCGCTGGTTAGTACCCTGCATGCAAATGCTGACTAGAAGTAGCAGAGGGAGTGAATGTCTCATTCCTGATTTTAACGTTAATACGTCTAATGTAAATATCATATCTATAATGTTTACTCTATTTTCGAAAGGTATACTTTATCAGATTAAGGACTACTTTTCAATCATTGTGTTATGAATCTCCACTGAAATCTACCAGTTTATATTTTCTGCATCCACTGACATGATCAGATGTTTTCCCTTTCTTAATCACCTAAAGGAGCTCAAACTAGATTAATGGGTTTTCCAAATTTGAAAATCTTTGCATTTCAAGGATAAACCATCTTGGTCATGGCATATTTACTGTTATATTCATCTTTCTAGTATTTTGCATCTAAGAAATTTGGTCATAGTTTCCCCTTTTCATACCATCTCTCTAGTATTGGTATCAAGGTTATATTAGCTGCATAAAATGAGTTATTTTATAAATTCTCTCTTTTTCTATTCTCTGGGTCATCTGTGGAAGATTAGAATTACTTCCTTATTTGAATATTTGGCAAAATTCATCATGTAAAACCACATGGGTCTAGAGAATTTTTGTAGGTGGCACATTTTTAAACTACCAAATCAATACTGCTTTGTAGTTACAGTTCTACTGAGGTTTCCAATTACTTTTTGGGTCAGTTTTAATAAATTATGCGTTTGTACAAAATTATCCACCTAAGCTTTCAACGTTAATGACATAAGGTAACTTACATTAGTATTCTTTAAAACAATTCTCAATTGTGCCAGCAGTTTACAGTTGAAGGCTGTGCTTTTTCTTTTTTAAACATTTGTTATTTGTTTTAAAATTTCCAAATGTATGAGTTTTTTTTATTGCAGTCATTATTTTCTATTTGAACTGCATTACTGCTAGATCAAGTGGCCCGTACAGTTTCAGTTGAGAATTACTTTACAGTCTAGTATATAGAAAATTTTATAAATTGTCCTTGAGACTGAAAAGAATGTATTCTATAATTTTAGAGCAAAATTTTAACTATCTTGTTTATATACATATCTTCATTCTATTTTTTTGTCTGCTTAATCAGTTACTGAAAGAAATGTGTTGAAACCTCCCATCATGGTATTTTGTTGATTTCTCACTGTAAGTGCTATTAATTTAGGCTTTGTAGAAATGTATTTTAAATTATATGGCACATGCATTCAAGTTTGGAATTGTTAGATCTTCTGGATGATTTTTTTTTTTTCAGGCTTCTCTTCATCCCCATTAAGGCTTCTTAGACTGCGACCTCTTTCTTCTGATATAATGTTGAGTTCACCAGCTTTCTCTTGGCTACTATTTGCCTACAAGATCTTTTTTTTTATTGTTTAACATTGAAAACCTTTCAATGTTATTATGGTCTTTGTGTCTCCTGTTAATAGCAATATATAGATTTTATGCTTATAAGAGATAGAACTACTACAGGATGTACTTCAGGAACATAGAAATTAAACCCTAAAGAAAAGACTGAGATACAATAAGGAATTGTGAGTAAAGAAATCAGTCTTTCCTTTTGGTTGCTTATAAGATTAGTTTTTAATATTCTGTAGTTTCTCTACAAAGGATTGATTTTTATTGCTGTTTCTTTTTCTTGTTGTGCTTCCTAAATCTGAAAATTGTCTTTCACCAATTCAGAAAAACACTGTCATTATCTCTTCAGATACTGCTCTCCCTCTTCTGCTTGGAACTCCTATTAGATATATGTTGGACACCCATCTAGCTCAATCTACTTTTCATATGTCCATCTCTGTCTTATAGTCTGGGTAATTTCTTCTATGTCTCAGTTCACTATTTTTAGCTGTCTTTAATCTGTAATTTATTCTGTTATGTTTTTTATGTCAAAGACTATATTTTTCATTTCTCTTAAGTGCTGTTTTTCAAATCTGTTCTTTTTTCACAGTGTTTTCTATGTCTTTAATCATTTTAAACATGCTGTTCTTATAGTTTCTATCTGATCACTCTGTTATCTGAACTAACTGGAAATGTAATCCTGCCGTTTTGTTGATCTGTTAATTCACTCATGCTGGGTTATTTCTTTACATGTTCTGAAACCTGAAGGGGCTTTATCTGTGCAAATCCTGTGAGGCCTAAATGGAAGTCACATCCCCCAAAACAGTCTTGGTTTTGTTTTGCCAGGTATCTGGAGCCTAGGATCACTTTTTATATTAACTTCTTGACACAGGAGTTTCAGAACAAGATCTGCAATGTACATTTGAATCCTGAACCTATAAGAAGGACAAACCTACAGTTATATATTCTTAGGAGAGACTTTTCCCCCATTTCGTGCCAAAGTCCAGGCAGAGTAGGATAAGCTTTATTATCTTCCTGTGTTGGTAGGCAGACTGTTTTTCTTATTTCACCTTTTCACTGAAACTGTAGGCCTTTGAAGGCTCTGGCCTTACACTGCAAGCACATGTGAGGAGGTATGCAGGTCGAGGCTTCATCTTTGGTCCTCACGTGGGCATAAAGTCCTGGGGTACTAAGATTGACAATGCACCACACCTCTGTATCCTAGGGCTGCCATTATACTTAGTCTTAATTATATGCTAATTATACTTAATCACTCTGCTTTTTAAATAAAGCTGCTTAAAAACTCAGCTTTTATATATATATTAAAAAGCTGAGTTTTTTTCCAAACATTGTATGGTGTCTTAAAGCAGAATAACTTTTAGGTAATATAGTATGTCATATTACTTAAAATGGAAGTTTAAGTTTTATAGCATAGAATATATTCTGATATACTCTTCCATATAACTTGTTTATAAGATATTCTAAAACTCCTCATAAACATTGCATCAGAAGGTTGTTGTATATGTATGTACTCTAACTGCTTGAATTGACTATGCTAGGAATAGGTCTTGTGAGTAGCTTCTATATAAGATGTATATCCTGAGTAAAATGTGCTACCTGACTCATCTTGACCAGTGAGAATCTTTTTCAGAGCATGAGGCAGTCAAGTCACAGTAACAATTCAGATATAAAAGAATTAATTTTAAATGAGAATAAAGCAGAGATTCATAGAAAATAGTCTGAAACAATTTCCTAACACTAGTCACTCATGAGTTTGTTTTGGAGAATAAGTATAACCAGGTGAATTATTAGCAGAAACTAATTACTGTATGTTCAATTAATGAACATCTGAGAATATGCCAGCCACTATTCATGACATAAGAGATGACATAAGATGCATTTATTTACTATACTGAAAAAAAAATTGCAAAAAATCAATTTCAAAATTTGTGTAACTAGACTTACATATAGTATTAGTTTATCATCAGAAAGCCTCTGGAGATGAATATTTATAGTTCCAATTATCTAATTTCTATACAGAAGTTAACTCACCTGGGCACAACAGATAAATACAACAGAGATAGTCAACAAGAAAGCAGACGAAACTATTACATCAACTGATCGCTGAGGACCTCGACGCTGGGGACAGAAAGGGAAAATACTTTTAAATACATTTACTAATTAGCAGCTAATTTCATGCTTTCTAATTAAGATGCTGATCCATCACTACAGGTTGATCATAGCTTACAGTGCTGAACATAATCTATCACATGAAATTTAATTATAAAGTGCTATTACTTATTCTTGACGATTTACAATACAATGGAAATGGTGAATATATAATATAGATTCTTAGCATAACTTACAAATATTTCACGTTGTCAAACACTAACCATTTACTCAACAAATGTTTCTTGAGCACTGCTAGGAGCTGGAAATACAGCAGAGAACAAAACAGACATGGTCCCTTCTAGTAGGGAGCAGGGAACTATTAGGGAGTCAGACATCAAGCTCATAATCACAGATATATGTGATAAGTTGTGACAAGTGTGATGGAGAAAAGGTATAGGCTGCTTTGAGAACACTGGCAGGGAGTTTGGTGTAAATATCACTTCCTTAGGGATATTTTCTCAGGTCCACACTCCTAACTCCCAAATACAAGATTGTGTGAGCCTGGGAAGATCTCCCTAAGGAAATGATATTTACACCAAACTATGGTGTAGGGGCATGATGGCACATGGCACTTTTTCAGCAGAAGGAAGAGAATGTGCATTAGCATAAACAGGAAAGATCATGGTGCTTTCAAAGAATCAGTTTGGTGTGGGTGGAATGTCAGGATATGGTAAAGTGTTTCAAAATGAGACAAGAGACAGGCAGGTCACGATGGGCAGCATAAACCCTGTTAAGATTTTGTTTTTTATCCTAGGAGCAATGGAGATTCTCAGAAACATTTTAAGAACTACATAAACAAATCTACATATTGACAGACAGTAACTGCACTAGTTGGGGGTGAGGATTTAATAATGTGTACAACTGCTGAACCACTGTGTTGTATACCTAAGGCCAATATCAGCTATACTTCAATAATAAAAAAAAGAAAAAAAAGTATAGGTGAAAGATCTCTGGTGGTCAAATGAAGAAAGTACTGGGAAAAGGATATATAAATGCTGGGAGGCAAGTGAAGAGGAAACTGCAGTAGCCCAAAACAGAAAATGATTGATGGTTTCAATTAGGGTGATGGAAATGGAAACAAAGAAGTAAATGGGTTCAAGATATATTCTGGAAACAGAAAGGGTGAGAATGATGATAAACTTCATGTTGGGAATGCAAGAGAAGGAAGTAAATACCAAGAATAATTCATAGGTCTGGGGTTCCATGTTTCCCTCAGTGAAGTGCAGGCCCCTAAGAGTAGGGGCTTTCACCTCAACATACAAAAGAATGTAATACCTATTTAGGGTTGATGATGAAGGATATTTTTAGTGGCTTCTCAGTAAGCCATGAAGCAAAGATAATTTCATCCCCCATACAACAGAGATATCGCAGTGAGGAAAAATAACCTATACAAATTTGCAGCATTTTCCAGTGGAGACTAAGTTAGTTGAAATTAACAAATTAAATAAACAGAAGAATGAATTTTTTAAATAGGAGGGTGGACAAATAGTGCAAAGTATTTTTCACTTTTTTCATGGCTATTTAAAAAAGGCATTAAAGAGCTAGGCATGTCAGAAGATATTTCGTCTTTGAAGACATGATTACTCCATATGTAATGAAATCGACTTCTACTTAATGGAACCAAGAAATAATCCTCAGAAAAGGAAATGTTTTCTAAAACGAAATCAGATGTTGCCCATTTCCCTCCTGAGTTTGTATCTTGCTTCCATTATTAGTAAAGTTATTTAAAAAGATTAAAGGAAAAGAATGGCATGAACAGAACGGCTTAGAATTGCAAGCTATTATTTTTAAATAGTAATAGGCCACTTCAATGAAGCTACTCATTGATTACCTATTTTTTTTAAATTCTTTATTAAGCAGTGGGCTCCCTCTGCTGGCTTGTGATAACCATTCTAAGTAGAAACAAAATCTTTAATCTAGCTTTTGAATGAGTGGAAGTTGGTGAGATTTATGAGCAAGGATAAATTTAGGACGATCTGATCTTGAATCACCTACCTAAAATGCATTTAGCCTTTTAGACTTCAGGTGTTTCACTGTAAAGAACCAGTTAAACATTTACTTTGGATTTCTGCATATGGATTGAAAAGAACACTAAGTATGGTCACAAAGCACCATGTGGGTGCATATGTGACTATACATAGATCTTGACATACATACATGCTGACAGAGCAACTGGAACTCTGAGAGAGAGCCAGCACGTTAAATGTACTTTTATCACTACCATTCTACCTTAAGATAGGACCGGAGAGAGAGCCACATTTTTATATTCTGTACTTTCTTCAACCGGAAATGAGGAACCTCAGATTTTCGAGCTCTCCTTGCTGAGGTTAAATGTCCAAAGAGTTTTGCAAAAAGTAGTCGCTAAAAAGATTAAGAAAAACATTAACTTTTAAGATTATAACAGAAAAACAAAAATCAATAAAATATGAATTGCTATGGTTTCAATTGGTTAAGTAGTACAAAAACAAAACAGGAAAATAAATTGGCAGCTCAAAATGACTTAATGAAATACTAAAATAATACACTCTGAATATTATGAAAAAGATAAAATATTCTCTATTCAGAAGTCTTTATAATACTCACCTGTTTATAAGTTCTTTCTGCTACACAAAGCAAAAAAAAGAAAATCCACACAAGAGACACACGAACCACAAAACTTATTATAACCATAGAAAGAACTATGATATCCTCATTAGAACCGAATGCGATGACATAAAGTTCTTGAGCAGGATGTGCTGTGAGTTGTTCCAAGTCTGTAGCTTGGGAGAGTCGGAAAACAAATGGAGTTAAACCCAGGATTAGAGAGATTGCATTTCCAAAAATCTGGTATCCTATCCCTGGTATATGGCTGTTTACCTTTACGGAGAGAGAGGAAAAAAGAGAAAAAACTTACACAGATTTTATCTCCAGTGAAATAAATTTCTATTAAGCATTATTTATAAAATAAATGCCCTTAATCATTTTGTTAAAATACATCAATGAATGTGAAATCATTATGTTAAAATACACTAGTTTTAATACATGAATAATGAAATTCAAATTTACTGTTTGACAGCCTATTCCATGTAAAATGCAAGTCATTATTTCTTCAGCTTTTAAAAACAGTTCATTATCGTATCTCTGATTTACTAAGTAGATGCAAAAGGATTAATTATTTTGGTGTTACCCAACTCTTGGGAAAAAAAAATTCTATGTACCTCATCTTTCTGAAAGCAAGAAATATTCATAAATTCTGCAATATTACAAAAAGTGAGATCTCATATCCATTTAAATTCAGTTCATTAAAGAAAAAGTCTAGAATTATACTTATTGGATACATTTATAATTTATGCTTTTCTTCAAAATGCTCAACACACAACTGGATAGCTCCTTAAACTCTAGAACCTTTTAAAAGAGTATGTTACATGGGGGAGAATTAAAGAATAGAGAAGAAAAGGGAAATTGAAATTAAATAATAGGAAAGTATAAGATTGATAGAACTGGAAAGGATCTTAAGTATCATCTACTTAACTTTTTATCATCAAATTATATATTATTAAATAACTGCTAGCTCATAGATAGCTAAAATACAGAGAACCACCTGGATCCAAGTGTTTAGAGATTCCTTGTTGATAACTTTTCAATGCTTACCTGAGATTGCAATAGAAAGTAGATAAATTCCTAGACCAGTTATTGTAATTCTTGTCCTATATAAGTATGCACAACAGTTCTAGTATTAACAACACACAAAATATTTGGAGTTTCAAGTTAAATTATGCCTAGTTGTCCAGAGGAATCAGGTAAAATTTCAAAAGTTGTAATGATTCGGTAAAAGAAACAATTCAACAGGAACTCAAATTATAATTCATAGTGTTTGTATTCTACTTCTTCAAACTACTGAAGACTTTCACCACTAGCTGCATTACTTCCACAAATTTTCCAGTTTGAATTGTTTTACTATTTTGGGTCCTAATACATGAATGAAACAGGAGGGATGACAGAGAAAAATAAGTCTCCATCAATACATTTTTATATATCCTGCAGCTCCTCAATTTGATCCATTGAAAGCAAATGAAATAATTATATAAAAGAAGAAAATTTTAGATTCTGTCATCTATTCTTGATCAGAAGAATGAAAACACTAAAAGATGAGAGTGGTTTGGTGACAAATCACTGTAAAGCACAGACAAAGCCAAATACAAATAACATTTTTTTCCATGTTGAAGAAATGAGGTGAGTAGATTATAAATATAACATTTCATAATTACAATAACAATTATTTAATATTAATATATTTATAACCTTAGCCTTAATTAAAAGAATAAAATTCAAAAACTCACTCTGTTCATTATCATTCCACTGATTTCAAGTACAGACATGTCTGCTTTCTTACAGTCATTGCCTTCCCATACTATAGCACTTATTTTTTCTAATCCTGGGTGGGAACTATGGAGCCAAGGCAAATGACTCTGTAAAAAGTAAATAGAAATCAGTGAATATACTTATCATATTTCATATATAAAACACACGTGTGTATATACACACACTTTTTATTTAAGTATAATTTACATAGAATATTATATTTGTTTCAGATGTACAACATAGTGATTCAACAGTTAAATAAATTACAAAATGATAACCATAGTAAGTCTGGCTACCATGTGTCACCACACAAAGTTATTAGGATATGATTGTCTATATTTCCCATGCTGTACATTACATCCCCCTGACTCATTTATTTTATAACTGGAAGTGTGTACTTCTTGATCCCTTTCACCCATTTTGCCCACACACACATAATTTTAACTACATTAAGAAATAGAAATTGGTGAATGCATTTATCAGATTTTGTAAGCAGA
Organism: Manis javanica; assembly: GCF_040802235.1. NCBI lineage: Eukaryota > Metazoa > Chordata > Mammalia > Pholidota > Manidae > Manis > Manis javanica. The sequence goes on from NC_133161.1 coordinate 85,503,534, forward strand.
ACATATGTATATTCTGTATTTATACACCCAATTTCAATGACACTAACATTCTATCTTAAATTAGCATACACACTGAACAGACAGCATTCGAAATTATAAAGTTATAAAAATGTATAAGAACTTTCTGTAACAGACGTTAGGCAACTTATTGTCCAAAAAATACTCTAAAATGTGTCAGCAAAAGCATTTAGTTGTCAATTTGCCTACACAGCTACTAATATAGTAGTGTTGAAAGACAAATGGCTATCAAATTGTTCATATTAATGATTGTCCAACTTATCATTCAATTCAAAAGAAGACAGCTGAGATTTGAGCCTCTTTCAAACACTAAAGAGTCAAACAATCTCATCATGAGATTCCCTTACACATCTACCCTTATTATTTGATTTAGTTACTTTTCTGATATTTTAATCTAGCATTTTCTCCAAAGGATCGATTTAACGTTTTTTTTCCTCAGAGCCAACACTAGTTGATGAAGCACATCAAACTAGAAGTGAGTACAAGTAGAATCAAGTATCTCTCAATGTTTTACAGAATAGTGAAAGGTAAAAATACAAATCAAAAGCTTTACTACAAAGGAACATATGCTTAACTTTGGGATTGTTTGTTTTTGATCTATAATTAAAGGAATAAAACTTCAAAATAGGATAGTTAAAACACAGCAACAAAATCAATGCAACATGAATCTCTACATTATTAGATATTGACAAAAATAACACTGAAAGATTACACTCAGAATAGGATGAATTTGTTCACATCACAGTATTTCTAACTTATTTTTACAACATCTTGCATTAAAGTAACTTTTTAAAAATTAAGTCCTCACCCCAACTAGTATAGTTACTATCTTTCAACAAAGATGTTACAGAACCATTAATCATATTCTCTATGCTGTACTTTTATCTTTGTGACTAATTCATATTATGACTGAGATTTTGTGCCTCTTTATCCCCTTCACCTACTTCACTGTAGAAGAATCTCCTCTAGTTATATTTATTCTTTGGAGGACAAAAATGTGATTAAAATATGGTAAAGATATGTTTCTGTAAACTTATAGAATATAGTATTTTCCTCTGAGGGAGCAAAGTTGCATTAATTTATTTCAATTAAAGGTATAAAATAATAATTCAATAATATGTAACAAGATATGGGACTTATTATTCTGACCTAATACATTAATTTTCTTTATATGACCTGACACATTAATTTTATGTAAAACTACATATGCCATGTTTACTCTAAACAGAATAAAATCTGATGAATAATTAATCATAGGCAAACCATAATGCCAAGTCATGCTATTGGCAGAGCTCTTTTTCATTTGGCTATGAAGAGGTTTCCTCAAAAAATGTGTCTTTTCCAAAGAAATAGTATTTTAATATACATTAACCTTCCTAGTATATATTTCCCTACTGGAGAGCCCTAAGAAGTATGAGATACTAGTTATTAACTATCCACTTAATTCCTCAAATGATGTTTCATTATTTATCTCCAAATAAAATATTCTAGTTTGGAGCAGAAATAATTTGCACCAAAATATGTATCAAACTTTCCTTGGAGATTTAATAATTATGAAACATAATGGAACTAAATAGCTAGAAACAAGTATAAGAAGAATGGAAGTTCTTCACTCTACTTTCCAAAAGTACTCATTTTCCCAGCTACTCTCTCAGTTTCTCTAACTAGCATTCATATCATTTTTCTATTTCTAAAAAGCCAAATGGCAAGAGAGAAGAGTGCAACTAGAAGTTGGTGAATTAAAAAAGTTAATTAAAAAAACCCTGTACCTGTGTGTGTGTGTGAAATGCATTCTGAAAGTCTTGTTGAAACACGAACTGCTTACAGTATATTGATACCAGAGTTGCAGGCAACACTTTTTTTAAAAAGCTCAGGGACAACTTCAGAGCAAATAATCTCATTTATAATTTTATTACATAGGTTCTTTTAATATGTTTTTCAAACTAAAATTTGGAACTCTTTTAATGATTGTTCTTTAATGCTCATTCAAAAATCTCAACTGCTTTCCTCCTTGCTCATTCAAAACTGCCTGAAAACCTTAACACTTAAATGGTGGCATGGTAGGATGGTAGCCATTAAAATGTGGCTTTACTTACTGAAAAATGAATTTTACTTGAATATGGCCTTATATTTTATCATATAATCAGTCATGACTAGAGGAAAAAACTTCTATTGCAGAAATGTTTCAGTTGCTATTTACAAGGAAAATAAAACAATATACTGGCTAGAACATACTGATTCACATGCTCAGTGTTCTTCATCAGGGATTTTTCAGTTTTTATGGTAGGCAAAATAAGGTCATCCAAACTTAATAAAGACATAGTCAAATAGGAAAAAAGCCGGTAGATGTTCATTGAAGGAGCTAACTTCTGTTCCAAAGCTACTAGTAAAACTGAAAACATGACCTTATTTTTTAGAAGCCTGAGAATGAGAAATGTGTGTAAAATCAAGTCTTTAATCCAAAAGCAAAGTCAGCAGAAGCATAGGGCACTATAATTAGATAGAGAGCACTTTAAAAAGTTTACCTTATCAAAAAAGGGGCAGAGCTGTGATTTAAAACAATTCATTAAAATCAATTTTTTAAATCATTTAAGAAAGGCCTAATTGGCATGTTTTGAGAAAATATTAATTTCATTTATTCACTCAAATAACATTTATTAAGCATTTACTGTATACCATACTCCGTGATACAACAATGAGCAAAAGAACCCACGGTCCCTGCGTCTATGCCACTTACAGTGTGAGCTAGGGAAATGCTCACAGGCACTTTCCTAAACCTCAGTTCCAGTTATTATCTCAGTGACTTAGATGAATATGCATCTAACTCATCCAATACTCTATTTTCATGAATTTTTATTATTTTTTTCACTTCTTAAATTCCAGGGACCTTCAGCTACTCCCATGGACACAGCCTGGACCTTGTCAACACACAGAATTCTGAAATGAGTCTCTACTTCTGAAATGAGTCTTCAACTACCTTCTCTCATCCTACCATGTCTCTCTAACCTCCAATTCTAAAGCACTTGTTTCCTTGAATACACCTATCCTTCAATCTAACAGTCTCTTCTTAGTTTCATTTCCTTCTCAATCTAACATGTTGAGTCTCTTACCATATCTGTTCTTCCAAACAACAAATTCTCCCCTCTCCTGTTCCTTACACTGAGCACTTACACTGTATTATAATTGGGTACATCATTTCTGAGTGTCAGTTTTCTCTTCTATAAAATAAAAAATAAACTACATCATTGTAGGTTGTGATAATTACATGAAATAATGCATCTAGATTACTCTGCATGGTGCCTGGCATATAGTAAATACCTATTAATGTTTGTTATTTTGATTATTATAACTATATTCCAGAGAATATCACACAACTGTGTGGAATGGGCAACTACAAATTTGTGGTGTCAGATTCCAGCTGGACCCTCAGCATGTGGCAGTGTGACTCTTTTAATGTGTTCATTGGCTTGAATACATGCATACACATCCTCTCTCTCCACTATCTCCATTTCTCACAATGATAACCTCAAGGCTTCACCACCATCCACAAGCCCCCTATCCTGTCATCTCATTTCTTATTGTTAATTGACCTACCTGGCATCCTCCACTTCACAGAATTAGAGATCAGCAGGCAGTAACTCTCTCATGCTCTTATTTGCATTCTTCCCCACTCCTAATAGAGCAGACGATATGTTCTTCTTCCTAAGGCAGAGCTTCCTAATTATGCTTCTCCAGAGTCCTAAGAAACCTCGTTCAACAACTTTTTCTCCTATGTACATTATGTACTTGGATATCTCACATCTTGGAAGGTGGGGACTAAAACATTCCTTCAACTGTATTTCCTCATCTAACTAACAAATTTTCATGGCCGTACTTAATACTCATTCCTCAACCTCTGGAAAAGCTTCTTTCCTCTGACGCTTTTCCTGTAGCTGAAGCCAAAACAAATGGATGCATTTTTAAATTGAAACAAGTCACAATCAGAGAATAACACTCAGCTTTTTCATGTTTTAACCCCCACATTTGCTCCAGATATTTTAATAAAAAATTATATAGGCAAAAACTGAAACTCCCTTTGTATCTTTCTCTTTTCCTCCTCAGATTATTCAAAATTTGGTGTTTATCATTCCCTTGCATGTTTTTGTATCTACTGCATATGCTTTTATCCATAAGCAATGTGTAATATGCCCCATATGTCTAAAAATTTTATATAAGTTGTATAATTCTACTTGTTTTTTATTCAAAATTATATTCACGATTTATTCCCTTTGAGATAAGTAGCTCTGAGTTCTGAAATTTAACAGTGAATATTCAATTTCACTGTTGTATAGTTTCATCATATGCCATGATTTATTAATTCTATCATTAGCTCTTATATTATTTTCAATTTTTCACCACCACAGACAATGTAATTAAGATTTTTAGTATGTCTCCTTATGTGCATTTTCTAAAGTTTCCTTGGAGTGAAATGAAAAGAGTCCTAGGGAATGCAAACCTTCAATTTTACTATATAATGACAAATTCTCCCCCAGGTAGCTATATGGATTTTTATTAACATCAGCATTAAGAGTTCTTCTTTCTTCACGTTCTTCCTATTACTGAAATTCATCGGTTTTTAAATATTTGACATCCAATCAATATGAAATGGTATCTCTTTATTTGAATTTATAGTTCCCTGATTGCTAGCAAGGCTGACCATTTTTACTTATTACATACAAGTCATCTAAGTGACTTGTCTGTTAACATCCTTTCTCCTTTTTTCAACTAAGTCAGTTGTCTTTTATTTATTCATCTGTAGGGGTTCTTTACATGCTCTGTATAGTAACCCTGTGATAGTTAATGTGTTGGAAAAATATTCTCCTAGCCTGTGGCTTGTCTTGTCTTGTTGACATAATTTATAGCCCCAAATTTAAAATTTTAAGATATTCAATTTTATCAATCCTTCATTTGTGTCATTCGTTTATGCTTTTTACACCTTCAAAAATTTTGTTTCTTATCTAAAATAGCAAAGACTTTTCTTCTCTATTTTCTTCTGAGTATTTTAAAGTTTTGCTTCTCTACATTTAAGATCTTTATTTAAATAAATTTTTGTCTGTGGATAATCACTTGACCCACAACCAAATACTGAACAGTCCATCCATTTCCCAGTGATTTGCTAATGCCATTTATGTCATATATTGTCACATAAAAGCATGTATCCCTTTCTTGGTTTTCTATTCTGTACCTTTGGTCTACTTGTTTATACACTATTTTAGTCTGTTTGTGCTGCTGTAACAAAATAGCATGGACTGGATGGCTTAGGAACAACAAAATTTATTTTTCACAGTTCTGGAGGCTGGGAACTCCAAGATCAAGGTGGGAGCAGGTTCAGTGTCTGGTGAGACCCGCTTTCTGGTTCATAAAATGCCCTTTTTCTTGTTACTTCACACGGTAGAAGGAGCAAGGTAGCTCTTAGGGAACTCGTCTACAAGGGCATTAATTCTGTTTATGAGGGCTCTACTTTCATGCCCTGATTACCTTCCAAATGACCCATTTCCAGATACTATCACACTGGGGGTTAGGTTTCAACATATGAATTATGGGGGTGGTGAGGCACAAGATTCAGTCAATAGCATACATCTATACCATACTATCTTAATTACTATACCTTTAAATTCTTATACCAGTAAAGTCCCCTGTTGTTCTTCAAAACTGTTTTGACATTTTTTCTTTAAAGTGGACTTTATTTATCAGTTCAAGTTCAACCAAAACCAGAGTCAGACAAACACACAAACATGCTGGTGAGGATTTTGATAGAAAAAGCAATGATAATGGGTATCTCTGTCTTGATCTTGCCCTTTATAGAAATGCTCCTAGAATTTCATCATTAAATACAATAGTTTTTTAAAAGGTTGGTAGTTACCCTTTATCCCATGAACGAAATTCCTCTCTATCTCTAGTTTTCTAAGAGTTTGCTCATTGGCTTTATTACGAAGATTTGATGAGGAATTAGCTAAGAGAAATTTTATATAACTACCAGGTTTCTGGATGATATACCCATGAATGGAGATATCATTCACCAAGATTTGGAGTGCCATAACAAATACATATTTAGGAGAAAAGATGGGGTGTTTGTTTAAATTTGAGGTACTGCTGAAACATTCAAATGAGGATATCCTATAGACCTGTACTGTCCAATATTGATACAGAACTCACGTGTGTTTATTGAGCATTTGAAATGTAGTGAGTCCAAATGAGATGTGCTCTAAGTGTTTACAACAGATTTTGAAAACTTAGTATAGAAAAAAATCAAATATGTCATTAATATTTTCCATTTAGTTATATGATAAGATTTTGACTATATTGGGTTAAATAAAACATAGTAAAATTAATTGGTCCTTTTTAAATGTTTTTAATGAGGCTACCAGAAAATTTTAAATTACATACATGACTCGTATTTCTGTTGGATAGCATTACAATAAGCACTTGGATATACACATTTGATATTCATGAGATATAAATTTGTGAATTATAGTCTCATAGGTGCATTCAAGCCCACTGGTGTAGATGAATCTGATCATGAAGCATAATGAGTGAGAAAATGACTAATGAGTCTAAAATACAAACTGACTTATAAAACTCCATTTACCAGCTTCTCAGGAGCATGTTTGCAAGGTCATCATAATGTGAATATTGAGCTTTTTATGTTCCAGTGAAGCCAGATCACAGCTCACATAAAAGAAAAAAAATTATAGAAGTATGATTTTGATTGAAGGAAGGCCTTTTCTTCACCTCTGTAAAATCTGTACATTAAGTCAAAGGAGCTAGACTGATAGCCCCACATAATCCAGCACTGTAAACCAACCTGATGAAAAGGGTCGTCTCTATATTCTTTTTTCATACATGGATTAATCTGAGGATTTTCCACATCTGTCTCACTGGTACAAGAAGATCGGCATTCTGCACAGTGTAACAAGTCTTCCCATAATACATCTTCTGTTTCAGATTCTGGCCTTGTGCTCTCAGAATCCTGTCTGGAACTTGAACAGTGAGAGCTGCAACTAGTACCCGATTTAGGGGCTTCCTGAAATCAAGATATTCTTTGACATTAATACAATTCATGTACCCTTTCCAACTTAAAGGATTCTCTCACAACCACATATTGCTACATTTGCTCAAACAACAAATGTACTGTCCGATTAACAGTGAAATACATAGCAAAACATTAAAAATACATATTAGGGTTTTAGGAAATAAAATTTCCTCCTATCAAGTTTCTTTGATTTCATGTCTCAGCTCAAGTGCTATTTTGCATGCAAAGGTTGAGCCTGTTTTCTCTTAAACTTTCTTTATATAAAGTTCAGAATTCAGTCAGGCAGAGACTAGCCTAAGTTCATATGGAATACATAGTGACTATTAACCCACTTTAATTGATGTGTTTAATGGAGTTATTGTCTTTCTCTAGTCTTTTTTTTAGCAACAATAGATTTCATGTATCTACTATTTTTTATTTGTCAAACAGAAAATCCAATAAATTAATGTAAAATTAACAAATAATCTATACCAGGAAGATAACTGCCAACATTTTTTAGATAATCTATGGTATAAAAGTGAAAAAAAGGGGGGCGGGGCCAAGATGGCGGCGTGAGTAGAGCAGTGGAAATCTCCTCCCAAAAACACATAGAGCTATGAAAATATAACAAAGAAAAATCTTCCTAAAATAGAGACCACAGGACACAGGACAACATCCAGACCACATCCACACCTGCAAGAACCCAGCGCCTTGTGAAGGGGGTAAGATACAAGCCCCAGCCCGGCGGGACCCGAGCGCCCCTCCCCCCGGCTCCCGGCGGGTGGAGAGAAACCTGAGCGGTTTTTTTTTTTTTTTTTTTTTTTTTTTGGCGAGCGCTTTTTGGAAGCCTTAGAGGGACGGGCCCCCGTTGCTGGGGAGGCAGGGTGGCGGGACCGGTGAGGAGGTGCCTGGGAACGGCGCCGGAGGACAAAGAATATCCCGCGTTTCTCCCTGCGAGACCTGGGGGCGGGTGCCTGAGACCGGTGCCTGAGGACGGAGGAGGTCGCGCGTTTTTCCCCTTTTTTTTTTTTTTCTCTTTTTGGCGAGCGCTTTTTGGAAGCCTTGAAGGGACGGGGACCCCAGTGCTAGGGAGGCACGGTGGCGGGACTGGTGAGCGGGTGGCTGGGACCGGCGCCAGAGGACAAAGAATATCCCCCGTTTTTCCCTGCAGGACCGGTGGGCGGGTGCCTGAGACCGGCACTTGAGGACAGAGGAAATCACGCGTTTTTCCCCTTTTTTTTTTCTCTTTTCTGCGAGTGCTTTTTGGAAGCCTAAAAGGGACAGGGACCCCGGTGCTAGGGAGGCAGGGCGGCGGGACTGGTGAGCGGGTGCCTGGGACCGGCACCTGAGGACAAAGAATATCCCGCATTTTTCCCTGTGGGACCGGTGGGTGGGTGCCTGAGACCAGCACCTGAGGACGGAAGAAATCGCGCGTTTTTCCCCTTTTTTTTCTCTCTCTTTGCCGAGTGCTTTTTGGAAGCCTTGAAGGGACAGGGACCCCGGTGCTAGGGAGGCAGGGCGGCGGGACTGGTGAGCGGGTGCGTGGGACCAGTGCCTGAGGACAAAGAATATTGAGCGTTCCTTCCCTGCGGGACCGGTGGGTGGGTGCTTTTTGGAAGCCTTGAAAGGACAGGGACCCTGGTGCTAGGGAGACAGGGCAGCAGGACCAGTGAGCGGGTGCCTGGGACCGGCACCTGAGGACAAAAAAAAAAAAAAAAAAAATCGCTTGTTTTTTCCTTTTTTTCCTTTTTTTTTTCTCTTTGTTTCTGTTCCCTCTCTCATTGTTGCTGCTGTTGTTTTGGTTTGGAGAGTGCTTTTTGGAAATCTTAAAGGGGCAGGACAGGTCACTTAGACCAGAAGCAGGGAATCTGGGAATCTCTGGGCACTCTAACCCCCTGGGCAGCAGGGAGCACAGAGACCCCTTACGGAGATAAATAGTCTCCTGGCTGCTCCCCCTCCAACGGGGCTCCACCATTTTGGAGGAACAGCCCCAGCCAGGCCAAGCCCACAGCAACAGCGGAGATAAACCCCAAAGCAACTGGGCAGGAAGCAGAAGCCCTGTCTGCGCACAGCTGCCCAGCACAAGCCACTAGAGGTCGCTATTCTCCCAGGAAAAGTCTACAAACCAACAAGAAGGGAAGCTCTTCCAGCGGTCACTTGTACCAGCTCTGCAAACTATCTCTATCACCATGAAAAGGCAAAACTACAGGCAGACAAAGATCACAGAGACAACACCTGAGAAGGAGACAGACCTAACTAGTCCTCCTGAAAAAGAATTCAAAATAAAAATCATGAACATGCTGACAGAGATGCAGAAAAAAATGCAAGAGCAATGGGATGAGATGCAGAGAAAAATGCAAGAGCAGTGGGATGAAGTCCGGAAGGAGATCACAGATGTCAGGAAAGAGATCACAGAAGTGAAACAATCCCTGGAAGGATTTATAAGCAGAATGGATAAGATGCAAGAGGCCATTGAAGGAATAGAAGCCAGAGAACAGGAACGTATAGAAGCTGACATAGAGAGAGATAAAAGGATCTCCAGGAATGAAACAACACTAAGAGAAATATGTGACCAATACAAAAGGAAAAACATTCGTATTATAGGGATACCAGAAGAGGAAGAAAGAGGAAAAGGGATAGAAAGTGTCTTTGAAGAAATAATTGCTGAAAACTTCCCCAAACTGGGGGAGGAAATAATCGAACAGACCATGGAATTACACAGAACCCCCAACAGAAAGGATCCAAGGAGGACAACACCAAGACACATAATAATTAAAATGGCAAGGATCAAGGACAAGGAAAGAGTTTTCAAGGCAGCTAGAGAGAAAAAGGTCACCTATAAAGGAAAACCAATCAGGCTAACATCAGACTTCTCAACAGAAACCCTACAGGCCAGAAGAGAATGGCATGATATACTTAATGCAATGAAACAGAAGGGCCTTGAACCAAGGATACTGTATCCAGCACGACTATCATTTAAATATGATGGTGGGATCAAACAATTCCCAGACAAGCAAAAGCTGAGGGAATTTGCTTCCCACAAACCACCTCTACAGGGCATCCTACAGGGACTGCTCTAGATGGGAGCACCCCTAAAAAGAGCACAGAACAAAACACACAACATATGAAGAAGGGAGGAGGAGGAATAAGAAGGGAGAGAAGAAAAGACTCTCCAGACAGTGTATATAACAGCTCAATAAGCGAGCTAAGTTAGGCAGTAAGATACTAAAGAAGCTAACCTTGAACCTTTGGTAACCACGAATCTAAAGCCTGCAATGGCAATAAGTACATATCTTTCAATAGTCACCCTAAATGTAAATGGACTTAATGCACCAATCAAAAGACATAGAGTAATAGAATGGATAAAAAAGCAAGACCCATCTATATGCTGCTTACAAGAAACTCACCTTAAACCCAAAGATAAGCATAGACTAAAAGTCAAGGGATGGAAAAACATATTTCAGGCAAACAACAGTGAGAAGAAAGCAGGGGTTGCAGTACTAATATCAGACAAAATAGACTTCAAAACAAAGAAAGTAACAAGAGATAAAGAAGGCCACTACATAATGATAAAGGGCTTAGTCCAACAAGAGGATATAACCATTCTAAATATATATGCACCCAATACAGGAGCACCAGCATATGTGAAGCAAATACTAACAGAACTAAAGAGGGAAATAGACTGCAATGCATTCATTGTAGGAGACTTCAACACACCACTCACCCCAAAGGATAGATCCACCGGGCAGAAAATAAGTAAAGACACACAGGCACTGAACAACACACTAGAACAGATGGACCTAATAGACATCTATAGAACTTTACATCCAAAAGCAACAGGATATACATTCTTCTCAAGTGCACATGGAACATTCTCCAGAATAGACCATATACTAGCTCACAAAAAGAGCCTCAGTAAATTCCACAATATTGAAATTCTACCAACCAATTTTTCAGACCACAAAGGTATGAAAGTAGAAATAAATTCTACAAAGAAAACAAAAAGGCTCACAAACACATGGAGGCTTAACAACATGCTACTAAATAATCAATGGATCAATGAACAAATCAAAATAGAGATCAAGGAATATATAGAAACAAATGACAACAACAACACTAAGCCCCAACTTCTGTGGGATGCAGCGAAAGCAGTCTTAAGAGGAAAGTATATAGCAATCCAGGCACACTTGAAGAAGGAAGAACAATCCCAAATGAATACTCTAACATCACAACTATTAAAACTGGAAAAAGAAGAACAAATGAGGCCTAAAGTCAGCAGAAGGAGGGACATAATAAAGATCAGAGAAGAAATAAACAAAATTGAGAAGAATAAAACAATAGCAAAAATCAACGAAACCAAGAGCTGGTTCTTTGAGAAAATAAACAAAATAGATAAGCCTCTAGCCCAACTTATTAAGAGAAAAAGAGAGTCAACACAAATCAACATAATCAGAAATGAGAATGGAAAAATCACGACAGACTCCACAGAAATACAAAGAATTATTAAAGACTACTATGAAAACCTATATGCCAACAAGCTGGAAAACCTAGAAGAAATGGACAACTTCCTAGAAAAATACAACATCCCAAGACTGACTAAGGAAGAAACACAAAAGTTAAACAAACCAATTACAAGCAAAGAAATTGAAACAGTAATCAAAAAACTACCCAAGAACAAAACCCCGGGGCCGGACGGATTTACCTCGGAATTTTATCAGACACACAGAGAAGACATAATACCCATTCTCCTTAAAGTGTTCCACAAAATAGAAGAAGAGGGAATACTCCCAAACTCATTCTATGAAGCCAACATCACCCTAATACCAAAACCAGGAAAAGACCCCACCAAAAAAGAAAATTACAGACCAATATCCCTGATGAATGTAGATGCAAAAATACTCAATAAAATATTAGCAAACAGAATTCAACAGTATATCAAAAGGATCATACACCATGACCAAGTGGGGTTCATCCCAGGGATGCAAGGATGGTACAACATTCGAAAATCCATCAACATCATCCACCACATCAACAAAAAGAAAGACAAAAACCACATGATCATCTCCATAGATGCTGAAAAAGCATTTGACAAAATTCAACATCCATTCATGATAAAAACTCTCAGCAAAATGGGAATAGAGGGCAAGTACCTCAACATAATAAAGGCCATATATGATAAACCCACAGCCAGCATTATACTGAACAGCGAGAAGCTGAAAGCATTTCCACTGAGATCGGGAACCAGACAGGGATGCCCACTCTCCCCACTGTTATTTAACATAGTACTGGAGGTCCTAGCCACGGCAATCAGACAAAACAAAGAAATACAAGGAATCCAGATTGGTAAAGAAGAAGTTAAACTGTCACTATTTGCAGATGATATGATACTGTACATAAAAAACCCTAAAGACTCCACTCCAAAACTACTAGAACTGATATCGGAATACAGCAAAGTTGCAGGATACAAAATCAACACACAGAAATCTGTAGCTTTCCTATACACTAACAACGAATCAATAGAAAGAGAAATCAGGAAAACAATTCCATTCACCATTGCATCAAAAAGAATAAAATACCTAGGAATAAACCTAACCAAGGAAGTGAAAGACTTATACTCTGAAAACTACAAGTCACTCTTAAGAGAAATTAAAGGGGACACTAATAAATGGAAACTCATCCCATGCTCATGGCTAGGAAGAGTTAATATCGTCAAAATGGCCATCCTGCCGAAAGCAATATACAGATTTGATGCAATCCCTCTCAAATTACCAGCAACATTCTTCAATGAATTGGAACAAATAATTCAAAAATTCATATGGAAACACCAAAGACCCCGAATAGCCAAAGCAATCCTGAAAAAGAAGAATAAAGTAGGGGGGATCTCACTCCCCAACTTCAAGCTCTACTACAAAGCCACAGTAATCAAGACAATTTGGTACTGGCACAAGAACAGAGCCACAGACCAGTGGAACAGATTAGAGACCCCAGAAATTAACCCAAACATATATGGTCAATTAATATTTGATAAAGGAGCCATGGACATACAATGGCAAAATGACAGTCTCTTCAACAGATGGTGCTGGCAAAACTGGACAGCTACATGTAGGAGAATGAAACTGGACCATTGTCTAACCCCATATACAAAGGTAAACTCAAAATGGATCAAAGACCTGAATGTAAGTCACGAAACCATTAAACTCTTGGAAAAAAACATAGGCAAAAACCTCTTAGATATAAACATGAGTGATCTCTTCTTGAACATATCTCCCCGGGCAAGGAAAACAACAGCAAAAATGAGCAAGTGGGACTACATTAAGCTGAAAAGCTTCTGTACAGCGAAAGACACCATCAATAGAACAAAAAGGAACCCTACAGTATGGGAGAATATATTTGAAAATGACAGATCTGATAAAGGCTTGACGTCCAGAATATATAAAGAGCTCACACGCCTCAACAAACAAAAAACAAATAACCCAATTAAAAAATGGGCAGAGGAACTGAACAGACAGTTCTCCAAAAAAGAAATACAGATGGCCAAGAGACACATGAAAAGATGCTCCACATCGCTAATTATCAGAGAAATGCAAATTAAAACTACAATGAGGTATCACCTCACACCAGTAAGGATAGCTGCCATCCAAAAGACAAACAACAACAAATGTTGGCGAGGCTGTGGAGAAAGGGGAACCCTCCTACACTGCTGGTGGGAATGTAAATTAGTTCAACCATTGTGGAAAGCAGTATGGAGGTGCATCAAAATGCTCAAAACAGACCTACCATTTGACCCAGGAATTCCACTCCTAGGAATTTACCCTAAGAACGCAGCAATCAAGTTTGAGAAAGACAGATGCACTCCTATGTTTATCGCAGCACTATTTACAATAGCCAAGAATTGGAAGCAACCTAAATGTCCATCTGTAGATGAATGGATAAAGAAGATGTGGTACATATACACAATGGAATACTACTCAGCCATAAGAAGTGGAAAAATCCAACCATTTGCAGCAACATGGATGGAGCTGGAGAGTATTATGCTCAGTGAAATAAGCCAAGCGGAGAAAGAGAAATACCAAATGATTTCACTCATCTGAGGAGTATAGGAACAAAGGAAAAACTGAAGGAACAAAACAGCAGCAGAATTACAGAACCCAAAAATGGACAAACAGGTACCAAAGGGAAAGGAACTGGGGAGGATGGGTGGGCAGGGAGGGATAAGGTGGGGGGAGAAGAAGGGGGGTATAAAGATTAGCATGCATGGGGGGGAGGGAGAAAGGGGAGGGTGGGCTGCACAACACAGAGAGGACAAGTAGTGACTCTACCACATTTTGCTAAGCTGATGGACAGTAACCGTAATGTGGTTGTTAGGGGGGACCTGATATAGGGGAGAGCATAGTAAACACAGTATTCTTCAGGTAAGTGTAGATTAAAAATTTTTAAAAAAAAAAGAAAGAAAGAAAGAAAGAAAAGGGGATTACTCCTTAACAGGATAAAACTATTGGTAAATCAAAGATCAACGCATGCTTTAAATATCCTTAATGTTGATCACTTAAAGGGTGTCAGATGATCAGCTATGGAGGTACTCTTTTCTGATAATATTCCTTTCTCTTAATTAAAAAAAAAAAAAAAAAGCAGTTACTGTGTGCTGACCTCCAATGAGTTCTGCACAGTGGTATAGAGGGCATGTCAAAGTGTGGGCAAAGGGTCTGTTTGTTTCTACGCAGAAGATCAAGGCCTAGCTTGGATACCCAGAAAATGAACTAAGATACGATATGAGGAGGAGCTTCCGGCATCAGCACTCTCTGGAGGACTCGTGCCGGGGGATGATCATCAAAAAGCCTCCACAGGGATCCGGACGATGCTGCGGTTGTGGCTGCATCCAGCCCACCGTCTCCTGGACTTGCCATAAGAAGGAGGAGGGAGATGTCTAGGCTGGCATGTGCATACAGTGAGACAACGAATTTGACTGGATCTGTACTGTTGGAACTCAACCAGGAGTTGGGAGGGGTGCAAGTTGTAGCACCCCAAAATCTCATGACTATAGACTATCTATGGTTAAAAGAACATATGGGATGTGAACAGATCCCAGAAATGGGCTGCTTTAATTTGTCTGATGGTTCAAGTACAGTTGGACAATATCCATCATATCATAGATAAATTTTCACAAATGCCTAGGGTGCCTAAATGGTTTTCTTGGCTTCACTGGAGATGGCTGGTAATTATAGATTTGCTTTGTTTATGTCACCGTATTCCTATTATGTTAATATGTGTGTGCAAATTAGTTAGTAGTTTAAAACCTATACATACTTAAGGTACTATACAAGAAGATATGTCAAAGAAATAATCAATCCTCCCAAGTTTCCTTCATGTGCTACATCTATAGCTTTTCTTCTTCCTTCCTAATTACAAACCTTAAATAGAATTCGTGCCTCATATAGAATTTACCGAGTATCATAATTCCTCCAGGTGGTAAAGATACCTCGAGACAAGTGCTGGGCATAGAAGCCACAGGGCATAAATCTGCAAAGAAGTAAAAAGCTAACCTTTGCAAACAATATGGCTTCTCTCTCACTTACCAACTTTACATTTCCCTGTATGGCCCCGGAAGATGACTGGTTAGCCAGAGACGGGTAAGATTCCTCAAGGGAGGAACAACCTAAGACAGGCACAGTCGCAGGGGGGCCATCAGGTGAGAAATTGGGGATCAACAGAGGTGAGGCTCAGAACCTCACCACCCCTGCTTTGAGAGAAATCTTCTGCATCCGTGGATGTCTTGCTGCCCTTGTCTAGCCTGGATTAATACTTAGTCCATAGGCACACACCTGATCATCTGATCATCTATATTTGCCTTCTTACAGCACTAAACTATGTTTTCTACCTTTATCTTGCATCTACCTACCACTTCAGCATTTTATTAAAAATAAAAATAATAATAATAATAGGAGAAATGTGGGATCAACATATAAATCAAGTACAAAAATCAAATGAATATTCATATTTGACCTGATGGTTTATAAGTCATATTGCATGATCAAAACCGAAAGTTTCTGTGATGAATGCCCTTGTACTGTTCACCATGTAAGAATTTATTCACTCTGTAAGAATTCGTTCACCATGTAAGAACTTGTTCGTTATGCTTCAGAAGATTGGAGACTGACGAGAATTAGGCTTGAGATGGATTAATGATTGTACATTGAGCGTTGACCCCCCTATACTGAATTTTATTGTTGTTAACAACCATTTGATCAATAAATATGAGAGATGCCCTCTCAAAAAAAAAAAAAAAAAAAAAAGCAAAAGTTAAATAATTTCCGATCAGTTTACTTTTTTCCTAGGAGTTTTAAATGTACAAAATAAATACTTTTGAGTAAGTTTTTTATCTAAATTAATTCAAAATAACTTTTCCTGAATAAAGAATGGTAACAGCCATCCTTATAGCCAAGTATGCTGAAATTTTGGGATCTGTGTTTGGCTATCCTGTCACTGAAATTTATCAGTTCTACTCTAAAGTGTTTTATGTTTCTCTTTACCATGCTACTACCACCAGGATTCAAATACTGTCATTCGCACCTTGCTTGCTTAAGAGGGCTCCTAATTCACTCCTGTCTTGAAGGCCTTCCTCTCTTTTCAAATTAACCTTCCTAAGTGCAGTTGTTCTTTCACTTTTCTGACCAAAATCCTGAGGCTCCCCATTGCTTTTCTAGAAAAAGTTCAAATTCCTACACGCAGCATGCTTGTCTTCAATGTGCTACTTTTGGAACTTGTTCTGTACACCACAACCTCCTCCTCTAGCGACACTGGGCTACTCCCCACCCCCTAAACACGGCTTGTTCTTTGACACTCTAGCCTCAGAGCCTAACTCTCATTACTAATCCTACCTTCCTTCAGCTCCTCCTCAACAAAGTGCCAGGAAAATTCCATCTGTACCTCTTTATGGATGGCCTACCTTGTTTTTGAGCCTTAGTTTAGTTATCTAACATGGGAAACAAAACTATTTACCTTAAAGAGATAGTGAAAATTAAATAAGCACTGTTACCTTTTAATAAAAACCTAGTACAAAGCAGAGGCTCAACAAATATTAAAGTCTACTATTTAGAGTGATCACTTTGTCCCTGAAGTGAGTTATTATTACTTATATTCATTTAGCAATAAATTCTGCATTGCTATACAGCATCCATTATATTGTCTGAGTTAATTAAATGTTCATGTATTTCATATTCTCAAATAAATTCTAACTCCCAAATATACTCTAAGGCCATGAAAGAAACCAAATACAGTATTTTTTTTTGCCATCCGTTCCAAAGGTAACAAGAGATACATGATTAATAATTAACTTATAGATATTAAAATGGGTACCATGAATACATATTTAATGTGTTGATAAGAGTATCTGTGGGAAGATGGTTGTCTGAGGGAGAGTTAAAAGTTTTTTGAAAGAGTTGAGCAGAAAAATGAATAAAGAAATAAACAGAAAAAATAACAGAAAGAAAAAAAGGCAAAAACGAGCCTGCTGTTTTATAAAAAGCACTCTAAAATTCTCAGATTAACTAATGTCAAACAGAATACCTGAAATATAAGCAGTTTTTATTGCAACAATTTTCATTAGATAGCAAGGCACAGAATGTACTAAGTAATCAGTAATTACGAACTTCAGATTTTTGATAAAGCTAGCTTATTGTCTATCACTAATTTCTGGTACAGACTTGCTAATCAGATACAGAAAAAAGTAACAGGGTTTAAGGCCTGGACTGTTCAACTGAAACTAATGGGTGATTTCAGGGAGAGTGCATATCTGTAATTCTTTATAAATGTGTCTTGCCAAGTACTAATTAATAAGTGGGCCATTTTATAAATGCAAAAAATATTGCTTATAATTACTTACATTTCAAACAGAATTTTACTATAATATTTAGGTGATTAATGCCACTTCGATTTCACTATAAATTACTGGGTAAAGCATAAAAAATTGGAAATTTTTGAATTGAAGAAAAAAGCTTGAGTTAATATCTCATTTAATTTGGCTTGCTCTGCTTACTTCAATCTTTAGACAGTTAAAACTGAGCATATAGTCAAATTAAGAGGAGAAAGATTATTTATTTGACGAGAATAAGTATCTATATTATCAATGCTTTTTGCCAGGCTTTTTTCATGCATAATCCCATTTAATTCTAACAATCTGATGAGGCTGGTCTTCCTTCTTCATTGTACAGATGCACAGAGACTTAGACAAGTTAAATAACTTTTCCAAGGTCATTTAAAGAGTGTGACTCCAAGCCCACAGTTCCTTCATTATGATTCCCATCAAATGCAACCTTTATTAGATGAAAGCTAATCTACAGGGAATAAAAATTTAAGATACCTGTAAAATTAAGATAGAGCAAGAAATAGGACAAATGCTTAAAAGAAGTTATCTATTCCACAGGACACCTCCTATATCCCAGATAATCAAGAATTCCGTTGTCATCTTCCCCACAGGAGAATGGATGAAGCCAAGCAGATATAGTAGTTAGTAGAAAAAGGCAAGAAACAAGGGTGGAGTGGGAACAAGAGCAAGGAATGAGAAGACAGGAAAGGAGATAAGTGAAAGTTGACATACTGAATGTCAAGATCACCACCTCATCCCTAATCCCCTTGGGGCCAAATGCCACGGCAGCCTGTTGTTATGTCTACCACTACATGCCACCAAAATTTTGGATGATTCTTCCTGAAAAACAAAATGTCCCCAAAAAGTATACCTGTAGATAGTGACATCTGGGAGGCCTATAACAAATGGCTGGGTCCCCAACCAGTCATCATATAGTGAAGCCCTCTAGACCCACCCACAAAATATTTCCCCAAATGATTTCTCTGTGCCTTAAAGAAAAAATATCACCAATAGTTTTTTGAAGAGAGTATGATAATATATACATAAAGATGCAAAACAATACTATAAATCTTCTGTCTTAATTCTATTTATTCAAAGGAATTTTTGTTTTGTCTTTTTAAAATACTCTTTGAAGTTGGTTTGACTTGACAGTCAGAATTTTTTGGAACTGAAATGCAGCTTTTTAAACATTGTCTATTCTAAAGTTCCTTACTTACAAATGAAGAATGTGAAGACCAGATTTTAATTTTATGTAATCTTTTACATCATTAAAAAAATATCTAAAACCAATACCTACTAGCTATTAGCTTTACATAGTTTGACATCTAGAAGATTTAAGCAACATATTTATTTAAAAGTTAAGATTAGTAGAATAATGTTCTGCCCTTCAAGAATCTCAATCGTTCAAAATGTGGTTGCAAACTAAGAAGGGCAAAATTATAGGGTGAGCAAAGTGTCTCTAAAGCCAAATAGTTTATTCTGTAGGGAAGTGTAGACTTCCTTCTATAGGAGGTCCTGAATCCTGTCCAAGATCAAATGACTTCTAATTGTATATAGAGTAAGACTGAACCTCACAAGCATGGTCATCTGGTTTAGGAACAGATAGTGAGAGGAAAATGTTAGAGCAGACACACTGACTTCAGTGTTTGACTAATGGCAGCCACTAAACAGCCAGTCACCATAAAGATTAACCAGAGATGACCACACAGAAGAGTGTACAAAGAACAGGAACCTCTTCTAATCTTAAGACCCTCAAGGTTTGCACATTCCAGCACAGCGTATTTGATTTTTCTAAAGCTTAACCTTAAATTATCAAGAAAAAGAATTCTAATACAGTCCAAACAGAGTATAACATAGTGGTTATCAAAGTGACCTAAGGAGTAATTCATTTGCCTTGAAGAGAGATAATTAAATGCTCTGTCTTTAGAATAAAACTGAAAACACAATTGAATCAAACTCTTTTTCTATTTAGATAGTTTCAAGAGATGTGATGAAGTTAGAAAAGGGTGTAGAGAAAAAGAAATATTAACAAAGAAAAACAGAATCAAAGATGAAAAAATTGACTATTATAGAATGAGCAACTTAATGACTGGTGACAATTACATGAAGGAAGTCACTTAGATAGTAATTCTGCTATAATCAAGAAGTTATCAGCCTTTCAAACTGTGGAAAAGACTAACACAGGAGTTCATAGACTGTCTCTCCAGGATGGTCTTCCTTAATAGTAAACAGCAAACTGAATGTATGAGTCTTCAGAAATAATGCACAAAATGAGTAGAAATGTGTGGCTATTTATCATGTACAATACATAAATCTAAAACTGCTACTCTATAAATCCAGATCATATTACAATAGCATATTGATACTGATGGGAAGTATTTGTTATCTCAAAGATATTCAATTGCTGAAAGAAATTGTAATTAGTAATGTAAAACAGTTATGTATGTAGATATGTAAGGCCAAAGTATATACCTCATTAGGGTAATTTTTCTTATAATGATGTGACTTTCTATTACGAAGAATGCTCTCAGAAGTCCTGTCCACATGACGGCGTAATGGGTATCCTGTTTCAGGACCTTCCTCACTGGAAACTTCATCAGAAACATTTGTTATTGTCCTGTGGGTATCCTAAATTGGGAGTACACAATTAGGGTTACTGGCCATTTCTGACTGACCTTGTAGCCTTAAAACTGCAAATTCTAAATTATACATAGATTATACACACACACACACACCTTTAAGTAGCTTCAAACTGCAAATTCTAAATTATACATAGACTATACACACATATACACCTTTAAGTACCTTCAAACCTCAAAGTAAATGACTAGTAATACCTGATTTTCTGAGAAAATGTCTTAAATCAATGACTATACTGTTATTTTAACAATAATTCAACAGTCATTTGCCGAATATCATCAATCCTTCACAAAAGGATTTTAAATAGCTTACAAAATTAAGAAATCAGATACAAGCCAGATCAGAGGATATTTAAAAAGAAGCTGAGACCTGAGATGAACTAATAAGTACACTATTTTTATAAACTTAAAATGCCATCAATTATAAGACCATCATTGATTTAATAATGGCTTATGAGGCAGAAGGTGAATGGTAGTTCAGGATGGTGAATAGTAGAGAACATAAGTGGAAAACCAGATTCCTAGTTCAGTTTCTAGAATAATTTAGATGTGTCATTCAAAACAAATTCTTACACACATGGCAACAGAGAAAGAAAAGATAAGGTTTAACAAATATCATCTATAAATTATAAAGTGCTTTAACATTTTGGAAAAATTGGAACCATCAATCAATTCAGAAAAGTGTCAAGTTATATTGTCAGTGATGTTTATTCATATTACTTTATCTGATTTTCAGCTTCATCAGTGTGATTTGTAAAGTCTCACAGAATAAATTCTGGAGAGAATACATAGCTCAAGGGCAATCACCATGCCTAAAATCACAAAGACAAAACTATTTTAAAAAATCACACTTACTTTGCTGGGAGTGTTCCTCAGTGTTCCTGTGTTCCAGGTTGTTTCTTCTGGCTGAATACTTTCACACTGAGGTTCATGGCTTTGCATTCCGTCTTCACTGCTTTTAACAGTCTTTTTCCCGTCAAGGGATACATAGCCATTGTCAGTCTCAGTTGATTTATCAATTGAATTCTTTGCTTTCTTTGATCTAAGAAGAAAAATACTCACAACTTACCAAATAATTCTTGGTCAAAATCACCTGGTCTTTGAGTAAAGTATAAGATTAAAATTAAAATTTTGCCCATTTTATTACAGTTAACATATTTTTTAAGTTTTATTTAAAAAAAAGATCTCAGTAATTACCAAATTAAGTTGCAATCAGTGTTTTTGCTTAATTTTAATACTCTCATTTACCCAAACACTTTACCATTAGTATATATACAAAAATATGTCAGAAAAATTCATCTTAATATACAAATGGGAGACATAGGACCTTTGGTAACATAAAAATAAATGAAAAAAGGGAAAACTTTATACAAGGTTCCAAATAATGGAAGTAGAAATGAAGAACACAAAGAAAATAAAGAGGTAACCAACCTCTTTCACCCACCGAAATACTCTGTAAAAAATATTACTAATCATGTAGTTTACAAAGCCCTAAAAGGCTACAATTAAGGTTCCTCATTTACAGTAATTAGATTTTTCCCCATACATAAAATACAACATAGGAAATAATAAACAAGACATTTTTTATTAATAGGCAAATGCTCTAGGAGTCCTTGTCAGAGACTACAGTGGGAGAAAGAATGGCTATCCAAAAGAAATGGTAAGTCACACACAAACTTAGAATGTGCTCAATGAAGATTAAGTCTATCATTAGACATTATTAAAAAGCAATTATTTAATTATATTTAAATAAATCCCCTTGAATTTTCTCTAACATACCAGTTTTGCAAGAAAGGAAAAATAAAACTAGTATACTGCCCTCATGAGATCAAAAAACAAAAGTTTTAAAAAATGCACAGAAAAATTATGTTTCATACTAGTTACTTCGTTCTATTAAAATCTTTTAGAACCGAGTGGTATCTTAGAATTTACCTATTCTGAATGCTAATTTTGGAAACAAGGAATCAGAAATATAAAGAGTTCTATGTGACTTACTTAAGGTCACACAGCCAGTTAGAGGCAAAGCTGGCACTAGAATAAAGTTCTACTAAGAGGCTAATTATATTCTCCACACCACCTCCAACTGCCCACACTCTTTAGAAAACTGCCTGTTAGGATTTATTCTTAACACATTCATCAAAGCCTAGAACATTTTTGTCATAACACAAACACAGGCCCCTTCCTACCTGCCCTTTTCCTGCAAGGTTATTAAAGGGAACAGACAGACCATACTTCTCATAAGCTCTAGAGCTTTGATACTTTTTAGTCATTCAGAACACATCTCTAGGAGTTCAAGAATCAGAAGCCCAATTTTCTGACCCTTTTCTTTCTATATGACCCTAAGAGGCATGGAGAGACCAAGGGAATGCACCATAGAAGAAAGTTGATTTAAGAGTGGCAGAAGGAGGAAGGAAAATGAATTATAGTAGAGAGGAGATGGGCAAAAATGTAAAATACAAGGTGTAGGCAAAAGTGACTTTATCTGCCTGAAGAAATAGGAACACCAGTTATTAATTGTTTCCTTTCCCTTGAACATGGTGCAACATGAAAATATGGAGTGTGCAGGAAAGGTATTTATAAAAGTTTATGGAAATTACACAAGGCTGGAAAAGGAGGTGAATGAGGTAAAGGAAGACTGGATAGTTGGTAGAACTATTCATCAGACAGGGTACGCAAGAGGAGTAATTTATTTGGAAAAAAGATAGAAATGTTGGAGCTCAAGTGCCCAAGAACACCCTGAGAAAACTCAGTAGGCAGTTGAAAACATAAGCCTGGAGATCAATAGTCAAAGTAGAAAAAGAACCTGAGAGAACAAAATGGGCCTAGTTGAAAAGGGCTTTCAATCAGTAGCAACTGCTGCTTTACGGATTTTTATAAGGGGAATATATTCTTTCCTTACTAGGACAGGGTAATGACTTTGGTAAGTCAGGGGAAGAGGACTACCAGCACCTATTCTATGTGATACCTTTCAGCTATCTGCCACTTCCTCTCTTCCTTATCTCTGCCTCTTTCCAGTTTTCTCTTGGTTGTTTCTCTACCCATTAACTCTTCAAGGTACATGCAACACTATCAGGAGAAATGAATTGTAAGTTACTAAGACATAGCAGCTATCTGATGTTTCTCATAAACTAAATGCTAATCAGTTGCTAAGCAAGCTGAAATGACAAAGAAAATAGTAAATATAAGTACCACCATCAGAGTTTACAAAGTTGTTCAAAGTACAAATCCAGGCAGCTTGGCAGTGGCTGGTAATAACAGCACTTCAGGAATACTGTTGGAGTGGGACAGGAGGGTCAGCCCAGTGCCGGCCAATAAAGCAGCCTATTCAAGGACAATTTCAGGGTAGAGTACCAGGGGCAGCCTAGTGTGATTGGGAGATGGCTACTTACAGAGGGTTAAGTGAATACATAGGCATATTGAGGACAATGGGAACTATGTTTTTCAGTGATAGAGAAGGAAGACATAAATACAGAGAGGAGAAAAGATAAAATGAACTCTGTGGCATTATATGTGAATTGGAGCTGTCTTTGCTAAGTCACTGTTTATAATACATATAGACATATAAATAAATATAAATGTCAGGGGATAAACACATACATAAATGCATGCATCCCCTCCCCAACCCCACACACACTTTCTAGTTATGCCCAGAAGGCTGGGGGTAGCAACATCTCAACAGCAATGAGCACATCTAGTGCTCAGATCTTGGTTTCTATATACCACTCTCCTTGAAGAAAAGAATGGTTCTGGGGCTGAGGCAGAAGTACAAGCTGAACCTGAAACATTTAGTTGTGCCAGGAAGTAAGGAAGTACTCAAAGAATGATAAGGACATGTCAAAAAGACAAAGAAACTGCTCAAAGGGCTCCACTGGCCAAATTTAGGCCAATCTGATCATCAAAATAAGTGACCATAACAAACTGAGTAAAATAGAAATCCATGAGTAAATAAAGGGAAAGCTTTCCTTAAAGTAAAATATTAATTAATAAATGTAGAAGGAATGATGAAATTAGAAAAATCACCAACTGACAGCCATCATCATAATTATTCAGGCAAGCATTATCAATGAAAGCTAAAACTAGAGAGTCAAGGTGGGATGAGAAATGGGTTGTTTTCATATTCTTAAAGTATCTCAGACAGGAATTTAAATCAAGTGATTATTATATCACTCGTATGGGAAAAAATCTACATTGTTTGCCACCTGACAGGATGCAATGAGAGCAAAGTACCACTCCTGTTATATTCCTGCCAAAAATGTGTAACTTGGGTTTAATCATGAAGAAATATCATACCACTGAGTAGTCTGCTGCAAAATGTTAAAGAACTGGCTCTTGAGGGATAAAAAGCCCTTGTCTGTAGTGTTTTCTGATTTTTGTGGTGTAAATAATCCCATCCTTGGCCAATTTCAAGTACCAAGAGGTAACACTGAACAAAGAATTGGGAAGAGAGATGCATATTCAGCTCTCACAAGTCACTTGGAGCCAGGTATAGAACATCACAGGCACAAACCCAGATTAAGGGACATTCTAACAAAGTGATTGCCCTGGAGTCTTCAAAAAATGTGAAAAATATGGAAGTTGAGGAAAGACTGAAGTCTGTCGCAGATTGAAGGAGACTAGAGAGATGTGACCACTGGCTGTGGTACATGATCCCAGATTAGATCCTTTTGTTGTAAAGGATATTGATAAGGGCACTTAGCAGAATTTGAACTGGGTCTTTGGGTGAAAGATATATGGGAGTTCTTTGCACTGTTCTCAACTTTTCTATGTTTGAAATTGTTTCAAAATAAAATTACATATTTTAAAAGTACACTTAATTTATGCCCTGATTAGGGCATTCTTTGGGTTTGATCACAGAGGAAATGATGAAAGGAGAAATAGTAGGAGAGATGAATTCCAATTAATGTAGGTAAAGAGCAAAAAATTGTGACCATAAAAAATTGTGACCACTCCAGGTGAGATTTAGTTTTACCACAATGCTCTGTCATGCATATTGTACTAGTAGCTGAAAGTAAGAACTTCACTGACTAATATTAATTTCTCCAAGGAACATAGGCTATCAGTACTCAGATGTTTAAGTAATTCCTCCCATTCCCTTGTTTGAGAGTAAAAATAGTAAGGAAAGGCAGCAGGAATAAGAGATTTATTTTTTTAATATTATGAAATTCTTAAGAGTATATTTTTTAAGGGGAAGCTACTTCTATTTAATTCAACTCTAAAACAGGTACAAAAATAAATTGAATCAAAGTAAACAGTATTTTGGTTTTAAAACAAATACATATATCTAAATCGTCATTCCCTACCAAAAATAAAAAGCAGGGTGGAAAGAAGCTGGTATGAGAAATTTAAGTACTACAGTATAGCAAATAATATTATTCACAGAAAGTTTACCATTTGATAGCTACACTTAACACATATAATACATTCACTTAATAACATCAGAGTTAACAGTATTTTCTTAGATCAACCCGAACACTGTGAGTCACAGGCATCTGGGCAGTGAGATTAGTAGCACCTTAGAAGACATACAAGTCTATGCTGATTTTACTTACTTCATGATAGAGGCAGTATTTCCAGCACTGGATTTTGAACAGACAGCATTTGCAAAGAAACAATGTGCAAGTTCACTGCCATGGTCAAGGCTTAGAGTTTTATAGAAGTATTATGCTTGAGATGTATGTCAAAAACACTCTTAGGAGGAAATGACTTTTAGAAATACATATCACTTAAATACCTTAGTTCCTTTGCAAGATAAATGATTTTGTTCTTTTCTGAAAAAATGCAAATAAACGTACAATCTACACCATAAAAAAAAATCACAAAACTGGTTGCTTTTCATTAAAAACTTTAATCAGAAAGTCAACACAACTTTTAAAGAATATCATACTAGCTTCTAAAATCTCAAATCTTCTGTACAAAACATGAAAACCAGTGTGTTTTTATATGAAAATACCTAATGAGGTAATCAGGTAGAACATTCATGGTACTTTGTACTACCAGGGGAAAAAAATATTTGGAAGTATATGTTGGTGCACTCAAAAATATGCAGAGGTATATAGATAGATCCAACTGAAGATCATCCTTTCAGTACTAAAGGACATTAGAAAGAGTTGATATGCAGAGGTTAGCAATAACATAACTCTTGTTCGAGAACATAGTATGAAATTTCTAGTCCTGCTCTCAATTGCACAAGGTTAGGAATAGTGGCAAGAGGGAGGTTAGAGAGAGAGTGCATAAAATTTCAGATATAAGAAAATGACCCCCGAGCATACATATTACCATCACCGCTATCAGGAGCTATCCATACAACTTGATCACATGCTAATATAAGACATTTGGTCCCCCGTTTCCTTAGATATCCTCTACAACACATAAGCTTCAGAGGTGTATACCAAATTAGGTTTTTTTATGGTACCTGTAATTTTTCTAACACTAGTCCAATTCTAAAGTACAGTGACATAACAAATCTGATGAGTTATCTAGTTGTGGCCATAAGATATTCTTAAAAATCTGGGATATACTGGCATTTACATAGTCTTCATCCTTGTCTGTGGAAGACAGGCAAGAGAGCTTCACTCAGTTTACAGCTTAAATGACTGAACAATTTAAACTCTAGCTATCAAAAATCAAATTTTAATCCTTGTACCAAAAATTTCTGGGGGGACTACATACCACTATGCATACCCTTACCATATAGTAGTTTACTCCATTATGTGAAGAAATCAATTTATTAAATTTTTAACTTTCACTTTAGTGTTTGAACAGTAAATCTGGAGGCTAAATGGGACAGAAATCTTTCAGTTAGGTCAGTGCGGCACATAATTTAACATGCAATCTGGTTTTATTCTGGTAGCTGTCTCTAATTCACCAAGTCAATTTATATAAGTCACATGTTTTACTAAAAAAAAAAAGCATAATTCCTACTTACTGTTTTTCAATGATATTGTGATGGTCAAATGAATCTTTAAGGACATGAAAGAAAATTGAGAATCTATCTAAATTTGAAATAGGTATTATGCTGAGGAGATACACACTCTAGATGTAATTATTCCTATTCAATCTTTTTGGTAGAAACTATACTATGCTCATTTGAGATTATAATTCACTGAAATTAAGGTATTAAATCCTTACGAAATATGGTTGATTTCTACATTTTTTAAATTGATAGATTATTTGCCTTTGTTTTCTCAGCTTCACAGAGTTCTTTTATAATTCCTAATTTTTTTTCAAATGAGAAATACTGTCTTATTTTAAAAAGAACTGTTTTATCTAAAGAAAATGTACTTAGAGATGATGATAAATAGAGCTTTTCCAAACTTGTAAGTACAGAATGTAAAAATAGTTCTCATCTTAACATCTGAAAGCCAGTAAGATACTATACACAAGCTTAGATATTTGTGTGCTTTTGCATTTATTTTCCCACCAGTTATGTTAATTCAGATATCCTAATGAAAGTATTCAGCTTTTCAATTTATTGTCAACAGAAATACTTTAAGTTTCAGTTGATATTTCAGTTAAATCCCTTTCTGACTTATCAAAAGCTGAAAGAACAAGACATTATCAAGATTTCAGAACTCAGTTTAGAACTTCTAAAAATATTTTTCTTAGGATCTTTTTGTACCTAATATTTATAGCAGTCTTATTCATATGTTGGCAAACCAGTCACCAATGAAGAGTGATGAAAACAGTACATCTTTAAAAACATTTAGATTACAGTTTTCAATGATTAAAGGGAATAAATACAAAGGGTTTAGCCATATAATATCAATGACTGGTAGTCAAGGTCATGCTACATCGCCAAAGATGGAAAGCTGAAATCTGAATCTCATTTGAGTAGAGAAATATGGTAAAATTCCAAAGGCAATAACCTACTAATTTAGGGCAATTCTAAATACTAAGTAATACTGTATCAGTTTTAAACAACCAAAACAACTATAAATGATTCCTCCAAAGCAAAACATATCCACTATGCTATTTTAACTGCTCATCAGAAAGTCTTGAGATTTAAGAAAATGACATCACAGTGATAAAATTATCACATCTTACTGTTAGAGAGTTATTTATTTAAAAAGAAAAAAAAAGAACTAACAAAGAAGATAAAAAAATCCAACCGAAGTTCAAAACAAACCCTCTATCTTCTCTGGAGGAAGAATAGGCAGTTAGAACAGTTAGAGAATCACTTTAATGCCATGTAACAAACTATTAAAACTTTGGAAAACTGCACCCCAAATTATAATCGATTAAAGTATGCCCAGAAAATAATTGCTTAATTGCAAAATGCATGATAAACTTTTATCTTAAGAGCACAGTCACATATTGATGAAACAATGGTATTATTAGAGGAGTTAAAAAAATGACAAACGATTATTTACAGTATCCCTTTTCTTGATTTAATAACTTTCAGCAGTTAATACTCAGGTTTTTTATCACAGCTTTTAATTTTTTCAAATTTGTTATATGTATATCTAAACTAATAACATAACCATTAAATGTTTTGAGTTAACTTTTCAAAGTAATAATACAACATTGAATTAGTTTTAATATATTTTTCACATTTACTCTATATATCCTTATTTTGGCAAATCTTTATTGTGGTACAAACTACACAAAAAGCCCAATGTAGAGAAACTGAATTTCATAATATAATATACATTGTATTCTTTTAAATAAGAACGGCTATATGTTTTATTTCAGATAATTTTATATAATTGAGGCAGGGATTAAAGAAAATAATCACAAAATGCACATAGCATATTTAAAGCCAAACTTACCTATAATGTTGATAAAAGTAAAACAACCAGTTTAATAGAATATAGTACTTGAGAAATCACAAAAGAAACCAAAATTAAGAAGTTCTAAGTACACTTTGATGGTACAGTATATTCATTCTCATATAGATGTATTCACACATACCCCAAAATAAATGTTATAGTCTCTATTTTTCCATTATCTTTACAGCATTACCATCTATCAAAACAGAACCCATCATAATGTTGTCATATTTAAAGCAATTAATATTCATTACCTGAGACTAAAGTGCCAGAAAAGGGATAGTGCATCTCTATGCCACATAAAGCCCTGAATAAATACAAACCCTGATAAAAAGAAAGCAGCGTGCCAGAGATCTCTGAAGACAGCGCCAACGCTGTAAGAGGTGCTTGTACCGTGGCTCTGAACTGCTCCCTCCTGCGTATTATCTGTGGTACTAGAACCATCTCCTTCCCTATGTACTTCCAAATGCGCCGCTTTTCTTAATTTCCTTCAGCAGAAGAGATTAAGAATTGGAAGGCAGCTTTACAAATTTTAACAACCACTTTCTCATTAATACATTCAAAATTTTGGTAAACATAAACAGAGAAATTTTAATACATAATAAAATTAAGATTTACTGTATAAAAGTTAATCCAAATATTAAAATACATATTCAAGTCCAATTTATATTAATGTTAAAGTACTGTTTCTTTGCGCATACTGACAGGTCAGTGGACATTAGGTTGTAAAGATCACATGGACAGGTATTTACAAATGCATTTCTTCCCCACTTGAATGCTGTATATTGAAGAAAGAAGAAAATTTAGATCAGAGAGAATTATAATCTAACTGATCAGCAATGTTATTTATATAATATAGGTATTATCTTTTCAAGTGAAATGGGCTTAAATCTCAACATCCCAAATTTTCAAATGTCGTGATTTCTTAGCAATGATATTTCAAAAAGGAATTCCTCCAAAAGACCGTCAAGGCAATTCCATTGTGCTGATTGGCCGGCCAGTGAGACTTGCTATGTTTACTTAACCAAGGGACATTAAACAGCTTCAAATAGCATTTAATAAACAGAATATAGCCTGATTATTTTTCTTGGCTTTTGTTTTTGCCAAAGTATATCACAAGTACAAGATTTTGTAAATAGCAGGAATTATTAGCAACTTCAGCTAACATATATTTCCTACATTGATCTTAGGTGCTTTAGAAATGAGCTTCAAGAAAGAAAACAAAAACAAAAGCAGGTGTGTGGTCTTAAGATGGCCTTGAAGTTAATACAGAAACTAAATCATCTGGTAGCTGATTCTGAAGCTCACTGTTTTATTTGAAGGAGCAACTTTAGAAGACATTTTACTCAATCCTGGATTCAAATTACAGGAATCTACAGAGATCACTCTTTTAAAAAGACAGTACCTTCTTCTTTTCCCTCCTGTACTTAGAGGAGGTTTGGGTGTTCTTGTTGAAACAATCTGGCAGTGTACAGTTCCCAGAAGCAGCATAAGCCATATTGGCCCAATCACTTCTGTCAGAGGTATGCTATGTGGGCTGGAAGCGGAACAGAATAACACTATTGCGGCAACTACAAAAAGGGAAAGAAAATACATTTAATCATAGATTTGACAGTCACTTTTTGAAAACTTTTAAAATTGTTCTAACATTGCTTTTTGTCAACTTTATTTTTCTAAATTTAAATGAGTTTAAAATATTACCCCAGACAAGTCTTTTCAGACTATTTTGTTTGCCACTGGCTAACCACACTATTCAGTAACAAACTCTTGGAACAAGGTAACACCCGACATAGTCTCTAAAGTACATACTAAACACTGCAATGAAAACCAAATGCATACAGATCTAAAGACATTCCTGGTAAGACCACAGACAATCACAAGAACTACACTA
This sequence comes from Manis javanica, assembly GCF_040802235.1. NCBI lineage: Eukaryota > Metazoa > Chordata > Mammalia > Pholidota > Manidae > Manis > Manis javanica. Next base: position 85,534,762 of record NC_133161.1, read on the forward strand.
ACCCCAAGTACACTTATTTCTTTGTTTTACAAACAAGGAAGTCTATAATAAGTGTGTAGTAAGTATAAAATAGAGCCTCTTTTCAATAGATGTCTACCTATACATTTACTTGGGCATATTTTAAGGGAAAACGCTAAACACCTATTAATGCTAAACATTACCACGTGAAGAAGAAATCTTGTTTTGCCTGCTTAGTTAGCATCCTTTAGACTTTCTAGACATAAACTCTCTTTATCTTTGAGAAGTTGGCCTCTTTATCTGTCAATCATATGGTTTTCTCTCCTATCTCAGGGCTGGACACGTAACCTAGGTCAGCCAGAGTTTTACCTCTGGGCACTGGAACTAATAAAAAGATTGGGAGGTCACCTAAGCAAGGCCAATCAGAATCTTTTTCTGGGATTAACATAGGTGCTTTGAAGGCCTTTCTCCTACAACTCAAACACTAAGGAAATATGACATTGCCGGGCTCATCTCAGCCTCTATTCAGGAAGTGTCCTAACAATGGGACCAGTATAAGGAAAGCAGAGGCAACAACATAAAAAGGAAGATATCATCTAAGCCTCTATCTAGATCCAGGAATGCTTGAATCCGGAGTCTAACAGTACCTAATTCTGTTTTGGAACAATTGGAGAATTTGAATATTAGATTTTTGTTCATTTTGTTAGGTGTGATCATTGTAACGTGGTTGTGCAATGCACTTCTTTTGATGAGATGCATAGGGGTGTGCTCAGGGGTAAAATGCCAGATGTATATAATTTACTCAAAGTGATGGGTATCTGGGAGTTTATGTAACTCATCTAAATCAGAAGAGCTGTTAATAAAATCACCAGGACAACACAAGTAAATTCAGACAGTTGGACAGTCCCCCAGGCAAACTGGAACACACAGTCACCCCAATTACTGTACTAGTTATTAAACAACAGTTAACACACTAGTCTATCTAGTACAATAAACCTGTTTTTTTGAAAACTTTTGTGATAGCAGTAAAAGAAACAAAAAAAACCCCACCACTTTTTGCAAAAGCTACTTTGCATTTGGTTTTCTGCTACCTGCAACTGAAAGAATCCTGGTCTCACATGCCAAGATTTAAGCTTAAACACTTGACCTTCTAATAAGTTTGAGAAGGATCATTAAAAAAACAAATTTCAGTTTTATATTCTCTGAGTAAGTTTCTTTAAAAGAAAAAAAAAGAATTTTTAAAAATGCTAAGCATCTTTATCAATTACCCCGTAATTTAACTCAAAGTCTCTAGTTGTTTTGTAACAGTCTAGAATTTTGAAAAGTAGAGAGTTTTTGTTGTTTTTAACGTGAACTCTAATGCGACCTTTTATTGAGTTCCTTAACTTTTTGAGCCTTGGTTTATTCTTCTGCATAATAATACCATATATAGGTAATGCAGGTTTTAAGTGATGTAATATCAGTAAGCCACTTGAAAAGCTCCTTACATATAGTAAATGTGCACCTAACATTGGTAAGTGGTACTTCTATTAGCTATCATGAACTGAACTGTCTTCAAAAAGGAGAGGGATGCAAATACTACTTGAGAGGTTCACAGTTTCAGACACAAAGAACATTTTAAAGAACTTCAGATATTACATAACCTCTTGGTTATTTGTACTCTTTCAGCCCTATGATCACTTCTTAATGCTAGGGCTGGAAATCTACAAACTACTTTCCATTTTAACTTCCAGGAAGTTGTCTGATTCTGTGAAATTCTGCCAATAGAGAGCATTAAAAGAAAGGGGATCGCGGGAAGCCACTTTATTCCTCCTTCTCCTCCTTTCTTCTGGCTGTGCCTCTCAAAGTGGCCACATTCCTTCCATGGCTTCAGTTCCTGAGGCAGTGGTCTGGTATCCAAGGCTCTGGCATCACCTTTTCCATTTTGTTCCTTCTCATGTGAAGGGTTAGAAGATGTAAGAACACATTCACCACTTGCTAAGTCATACTTTTGATCATTTCGTGAATTCCTATGAACTAGACAGTACTGGTGGAGATTTCTCCAAGAGAACAACCACGATAAAATGTTATTTATAAGGCACAAGTACCAAGGCAGGGCTTCATATACTGGCCAAGCAGAACTCTAAGGACAACTATCAGGAAAATAAAAACTCAAGTTTAATTTTTAGGTCTGTCAATCTTTAAGATTTAGTGGCAGGTGTTAAGCATTGGGAGCAGAAAGACAAGTAAGACATAGTCTCTATTCCCTGACCCTCTTCAGTTAAGAGAAAGAGGGACACATAAAGAAACAACTCAGTAATGGAGTGAATTACAGCCCCCACCCAAATTCGTATGTTGAAGTCCTAAGCCCCAATGTGAATAAATGTACAAATAGGGCCTAGAAGGATGTAATAAAGGTTGAATGAAGTCGTAAGAGTAGGGCCTTAATCTAATAGGACCAGTGTCCTCATAAGAAGAGGAAGAGACAAGAGAGATCTCTCCCTGCTCATGCACAGAAGGGCATGTGAGGGCACAGTGAGAAGGTGGCTGTCTACAAGCAGGTAGAGATACCTCAGCTGACACCAACCAAATGACACCTTAATCTTGGATTTCTACCTCCAGAATTGTGAGAAAATTAATTTCTGTTGTTTAAAACACAGAATTAAGTTTAACAATTTGATATGGTGGCCCAATAGACAAAATGAACACCGCAAAGTGCTATGGTATAACTAAGCATTATAGAAGACAAGTAACTAAATAGGGAGGTTATAAAAAGCTTCAAAAAGAAGGTGCTGTTGGATGCCTAACCTGTGAGACAAAAAGTAGGAGTTGACTTGGTAAATAAAAGGGAAATGGCTACTCAGACAGAGATGACTGTCCAAAGGCATAAAGGAAAAAAAGAAAAAGAAAAAAAGAAAAACAGCATGGAATATTTTAAGAAACAGCAAAGAGCTAATTTAGCCTGGTTAAGTTGGAGAGAGAATCAAAAAGGGATAGAAAACTTGGCTTTTATCTTATTTATTTATTTATTTTTATTTTGGTATCATTGATCTACAATTACATGAAGAACATTAAGTTTACTAGGCTCCCCCCTTCACCAAGTCCCCCACACATACCCCTTCACAGTCACTGACCATCTGCGTAGTAAGATACTGTAAAATCACTACTTGTCTTCTCTGTGTTGCACAGCCCTCCCTGTGCCCCCCACGCACTACACATGCTAATCACAATGCCCTCTTTCTTTTCCCACACCCTTATCCCTCCCTTTCTACTCATCCTCCCCAGTCCCTTTCCCTTTGGTAACTGTTAGTTCATTCTTGGGTTCTGTGATTCTGCTGCTGTTTTGGTCCTTCAGTTTTCCTTTGTTCTTATACTCCACATATGAGTGAAATCATTTGGTACTTGTCTTTCTCCGCCTGGCTTATTTCACTGAGCATAATACCCTATCACTCCATCCACGTGGTTGCAAATGGTAGGATTTGTTTTCTTCTTATGGCTGAATAATATTCCATTGTTTATATGTACCACACCTTCTTTATCCATTCATCAACTGATGGACACTTAGGTTGCTTCCATTTCTTGGCTATTGTAAAGAGTGCTGCGATAAACATAGGGGTGCATCTGTCTTTTTCAAACTGGGCTGCTGCATTCTTAGGGTAAATTCCTAGAAATGGAATTCCTGGGTCAAATGGTATTTCTATTTTGAGCTTTTTGAGGAATCTCCATACTGCTTTCCACAATGGTTGAACTAATTTACATTCCCACCAGCAGTGTAGGAGGGTTCCCCTTTCTCCACAACCTTGCCAACATTGTTGTTGTTTGTCTTTTCGATGATGGCGATCCTTACTGGTGTGAAGTGATATCTCATTGTGGTTTTAATTTGCATTTCTCTGATAATTAACGATGTGGAGCATCTTTTCATGTGCCTGTTGGTCATCTGGATTTCTTCTTTAGAGAACTGTCTATTCAGCTCCTCTGCCCATTTTTTAACTGGATTATTTGCTTTTTGTTTATTAAGGTTGTGAGCTCTTAATATATTTTGGATGTCAATCCTTTATCGGATCAGTCATTTATCAATATATTCTTCCATACTGTAGGATACCTTTTTGTTCTATTGATGGTGTCCTTTGCTGTACAGAAGCTTTTTAGCTTGATATAGTCCCACTTATACATTTTTGCCTTTGTTTCCTTTGCCTGGGGAGATATGTTCATGAAGAAGTCACTCATGTTTATGTCCATGAGATTTTTGCCTATGCTTTTTTCTAAGAGTTTTAAGGTTTCATGATTTACATTCAGGTCTTTGATCCATTTTGAATTTACTTTTGTGTATGGGGTTAGACAGTGATCCAGTTTCATTGTCTTACATGTACCTGTCCAGTTTTGCCAGCACCATCTGTTGAAGAGACTGTCATTTCCCCATTGTATGTCCATGGCTCCTTTATCATATATTAATTGACCATATATGTTTGGGTTAATGTTTGGAGACTCTATTCTGTTGCACTGGTCTGTGGGTCCGTTCTTGTGCCAGTACCAAATTGTCTTCATTACTGTGGCTTTGTAGTAGAGCTTAAAGTTGGTGAGCGAGATCCCTCCCACTTTATTCTTCCTTCTCAGGATTGCTTTGGCTATTTGGGGTCTTTGGTGGTTCCATATGAATTTTTGAACTATTTGTTCCAATTTGTTGAAGAATGTTGTTGGTAATTTGATAGGGATTGCATCAAATCTGTATATTGCTTTGGGCAGGATGGCCATTTTGACGATATTAATTCTTCCTAGCCAGGAACATGGGATGAGTTTCCATTTGTTAGTGACCTCTTTAATTTCTCTTGAGTGTCTTGCAGTTTTCAGGGTATAGGTCTTTCACTTCCTTGGTTAGGTTTATTCCTAGGTATTTTATTCTTTTTGATGCTATTGTGAATGGAATTGTTTTCCTGATTTCTCTTTCTATTAGTTCATTGTTAGTGTATAGGAAAGCTACAGATTTCTGTGTGTTAATTTTGTATCCTGCAACTTTGCTGAATTCCGATATTAGTTCTAGTAGTTTCGGAGTGGAGTCTTTAGGGTTTTTTATGTTCAATATCATGTCATCTGCAAAGAGTGACAATTTAACTTCTTCTTTACCAATTTGGATTCCTTGTATTTCTTTGTTTTGTCTGATTGCCGTGGCTAGGACCTCCAGTATTATATTGAATAACAGTGGGGAGAGTGGGCATCCCTGTCTTGTTCCCGATCTCACAGGAAAAGCTTTCAGCCTCTTGCTGTTCAGTATGATGTTAGCTGTGGGTTTATCATATATGGCCTTTATTATGTTGAAGTACTTGCCCTCTATGCCCATTTTGTTGAGAGTTTTTATCATGAATGGATGTTGAATTTCGTTGAATGCTTTTTCAGCATCTATGGAGATGATCATGTGGTTTTTGTCTTTCTTTTTGTTGATGTGGTGGATGATGTTGATGGATTTTCGAATGTTGTACCATCCTTGCATCCCTGGGATGAACCCCACTTGGTCATGGTGTATGATCCTCTTGATGTATTTTTGAATTCGGTTTGCTAATATTTTGTTGAGTATTTTTGCATCTACGTTCATCAGGGATATTGGTCTGTAGTTTTCTTTTTGGTGGGGTCTTTGCCTGGTTTTGGTATTAGGGTGATTTTGGCTTCATAGAATGAGTTTGGGAGTATTCCCTCCTCTTCTATTTTTTGGAAAAGTTTAAGGAGAATGGGTATTATGTCTTCCTGTCTGATAAAATTCCGAGGTAAATCCATCTGCCCCAGGGTTTTGTTCTTGGGTACTTTTTTGATTACTGATTCAATTTCGTTGCTGGTAATTGGTCTGTTTAGGTTTTCTGTTTCTTTCTGGGTCAGTCTTGGAAGGTTGTATTTTCCTAGGAAGTTGTCCATTTCTCCTAGGTTTTCCAGCTTGTTAGCATATAGGTTTTCATAGTATTCTCTAATAATTCTTTGTATTTCTGTGGGGTCCGTCGTTATTTTTCCTTTCTCGTTTCTGATTCTGTTGATGTGTGTTGACTCTCTTTTTCTCTTAATAAGTCTGGCTAGAGGCTTATCTATTTTATTTATTTTCTCAAAGAACCAGCTCTTGGTGTCATTGACTTTTTTCCTATTGTTTTATTCTTCTCAATTTGATTTATTTATTCTCTGATCTTTATTATGTCCCTCTGTCTGCTGACCTTCGGTCTCATTTGTTCTTCTTTTTCCAATTTCAATAATTGTGACATTAGACTATTCATTTGGGATTGTTCTTCCTTCTTTAAATATGCCTGGACTGCTATATACTTTCCTCTTAAGACTGCTTTTGCTGGATTCCACAGAAGTTGGGGCTTTGTGTTGTTGTTGTCATTTGTTTCCATATATTGCTGGATCTCCATTTTAATTTGGTCGGTGACCCATTGATTATTTAGGAGCATGTTGTTAAGCCTCCATGTGTGTGTGAGCCTTTTTGTTTTCTTTGTACAATTTATTTCTAGTTTTATACTTTTGTTGTCTGAAATGCTGGTTGGTAGGATTTCAATCTTTTGGAATTTACTGAGGCTCTTTTTGTGGCCTAGTATGTGGTCTATACTGGAGAATGTTCCATGTGCACTTGAGAAGAATGTGTATCTTGTTGTTTTTGGATGTAGAGTTCTATAGATGTCTATTAGGTCTATCTGTTCTAGTGTGTTGTTCAGTGCTTCTGTGTCCTTACTTATTTTCTGTCTGGTGGATCTGTCCTTTGAAGAGAGTGGTATGTTGAAGTCTCCCAAAATGAATGCATTGCATTCTATTTCCTCCTTTAATTCTGTTAGTATTTGTTTCACATATGTTGGTGCTCCTGTATTGGGTGCATATATATTTAAAATGGTTATATCCTCTTGTTGGACTGAGCCCTTTATCATTACATAATGTCCTTTATCTCTTGTTACTTTCTTTGTTTTGAAGTCTATTTTGTGTGATACTAGTATTGCAACACCTGCTTTTTTCTCCCTGCTGTTTGCATGAAATATCTTTTTCCATCCCTTGACTTTTAATCTGTGCATGTCTTTGGGTTTGAGGTGAGTCTCTTGTAAGCAGCATACAGATGAGTCTTGCTTTTTTATCCATTCTATTACTCTGTGTCTTTTGATTGGTGCATTCAGTCTATTTACATTTAGGGTGATTATTGAAAGATATGTACTTATTGAACTTGGTTTTTATCTTGAAGGCAATGATAACTAGAAGGAGATTTAGACCTTAAGTAGTTTGGATTTATAATTTAATGGGTGAAAGGACAGAAGGCAGAAAATGTAAGGGCTCTTGGCAGCAATCTGGGTAAGATGACATAAGCAAAAAGTAGGGATGGAGTTGAGAATACCTAGTTGAGATACTTAAAAGGCATGTAATTGAAGTAAAAAACTGTATGTAGTTATAAAAAAACAAATCTGACTGCACATGATACTTTGTACCTTTTGTGAAACAAGGGTGGGACAGAGAATCAGGACATACCTCACAGCACTAAACCCTACTTTTATATGCAAGGAGATGGAGGCACAGGGGTTTCTACAGGCACCAACAGTCTGCCAAAGACAGTACGGTCACATCATGAGTTCTCTCACTGGCTGTGTGACTTGGAGCAGGTAAAATGACTTCTTAACTAAGCTTTACATCAAGAATGTTCAGTGTTTATCACTTATAAACATTTATGATGCTCAAGTTTGGTTCTGAACTGAAAAACCTCTCTTTCAAGCCTAATCTAACCTGTGTTCCCTATTTAACTTACACAAGCCAGTAAATGAATTTCAGACACAATATGTGAACTAGTAGCTTTACTGGAAACTTGTTTATCTTCAAATACTAGAAAGCAACAATATTAAACAAGCACTGCTCACTGTTTATAATTATAATCAAGGACACTGATTATTTCTCTAATAAGCTACTGTGATTTCTTACCACTTGAGAATAAAGTATTCTCCTTTAGATAAACTAGAAGGCATTAAAGATAACTATACTTAGATTAAGCTCTCTTAAATCCTTTTGGAAGCAAAACAAACACAGAAAAATAGCTCGATAAAAATTAGTATAACTATATCTAGAAATTAGTTGATAAAAATAAACTTAAAGGGGACTAAAGTTGGCTGTGTGAGAGGTAAGAGAGAGGCCTCCTCCTAAAACTGCATATAATACGAAAATATAATTAATACAACTAATCCTGAAACAGCAACAGGAAAGAGGTCTGCGCCAGACTGCACACATCTGGAGAAAAGAATAGACATCATGGAACAGGGTAATGTACCAAAGCTGTGGCCCAGTGTGACCCAAGCCACAGCTCACTGGCAGGAGGAAGAAAAACGGAGCAGGGAGGGAGTGGAGGCCTGGGACTGCTGAACACCTAGCTCTGAAGATCTGCTCTGGGAGCACAAACCTACATTGCATGGTGCTCAGGTGATTAGGGGGGTTGGAAAGCTAAGAGAGGCAGAATACCTGGAGAGACTGAGTTTCCAGCTGCTTGTGCAAAACATGGATCCATACCTGGCTGCTCTGTGACAAAAGAAAGGCAGGCGTCTGAGAGACGTCCTAACAGCGAGAGGGCTGCTAAACGGGCCAGGATTGCAGAGAGCTTACTGCTCAGGAGACAGGACAGGTAGACAAAATTGTCCAAGTGCACTCTGCCCAGCAGGTTGGGAACTTTCACGATCTTCAGGCACTCCAGCCCCCTGGCTGGCTGTGAAGCTCCAAGACCCACCTTTGTGATATGCAGCCTGCTGTGCCTTCCTCCCGGCCAGCCTGCACCTAGCTTGCAAACCGGCAAACCCTGCCCTGGCATTAGGCCAGCCAGAGGGAAGCCTGGCCTACAGTAGCTACAAATGCAAAGCATAGAGGCTTATACCTGTGTGCTTGGCCCACTGGTTCTGGCAGTGGAGACTGGCATAGCAGCCAGAAAGCAGGAAACAGCTCTTTCCTCTCCCCAGGCACCAACACCACTTCCCTGTGACCCCCAACATTGCTCAAAGGGCTGAGTGACTCCAGAGAGTAGAGCTTCTGGGCACTAGAGGGCACCCCACACAAATATGAAAAGTCAAAGGAACCTGGTTCAAAGCAAAATCATAAATACACCAGAGAAAGAGTCAAATGAAATGGACCTCATGAACCTTCCCGAAAGAAATTTCAAAATAAAAATCATAAAGATGCTCATGGAGGTACAGAAAAATATTCAAGAACTCAGGAATGAATTCTGGTTGGAGATCCAATCATTACGGAACATAGTATCAGAAATGAAACATATAATGGAAGGTTTTAAAAGTAGATTAGATATGGTGGAGATGATAAATGAAACAGAAATTAGAATAGAGGAATACAAAGAAGCTGAGGCAAAGAGAGAAAAAAGGGAATGAAAGAATATTGAGAGAACTGTGTGACCAATCAAATGGAACAATATTTGTATTATAGGGGTACCAGAAGAAGAAGAGAGAAAAAGCTATAGAGAGTGTCTTTGAGGATGTAATTGCTGAAAACTTCCCCACTCTGGGGAAGAAGATAGTCTCTCAGGCCATGGAGGTACACAGATTTCCCAAAACAAGGGACCCAAGGAAGACAGCACAAAGACATATAATAATTAAAATGCAAAGATCAAGGATAAGGACAGATTATTAAAAGCAGTCAGAGAGAGAAAGAAGATCACATAAAAAGGAAAACCGATCAGGCTTTCATTAGACTTCTCAGCAGAAACCTTACAGGCCAGAAGGGAGTGGCATGATATATTTAATGCAATGAAACAGAAGGGCCTTGAACCAAGAATACTTGATCTGGTAACATTATCATTTAAATTTTAAGGAAGGATTAAACAATTTCCAGATAAGCAAAAGCTGAGAGAATTTACCTCCCACAAACCATCTATACAGTGTATTTTGGAGGGACTGCTATAGATGGAAGTGTTCCTAAGGTTTAATAGCTATCACCAGAGGTAACAAAACCACAGTAAAGAAAGTAGAACAGTTAATTACTAAGCAAATGCAAAATTACATCACCTACCCCCAAAGTCAATCAAGGGATAGACAAAGAGTACAGAATATTATACCTAATATATAAAGAATAGAGGAGGAAGAAAAAGGAGGAGAAAAAAAGAACATTTAGATTGTGTTTGTAATAGCATATGAAGTGAGATAATTAGACTCTAAGTAAGGAAGTTAACCTTGAACCTTTGGTAACCATGAATCTAAAGCCTGCAATGGCAATAAGTACATACCTATCAATAATCACCCTAAATGTAAATGGTCTGAATGCACCAATCAAAAGACATAGAGTCACTGAATAGATAAAAAAAGAAGACCAGTCTATATGCTGCCTACAGGAGACTCACTTTAAACCCAAAGACATACACAGACTAAAAATGAAGGGATGGAAAAAGGTATTTCATGCAATAGGGAGAAAAAAGTAGGAGCTGCAGTACTTCTATCAGACAATATAGACTTCAAAACAAAGACAGTCACAAGAGACAAAGAAGGACATTACATAATGATGAAGGGGTTAATCCAACAGAGGATATAACCATTATAAATATATATGTGCCCAACATAGGAACACCTACATATGTGAAATAAATACTAACAGAATTAAAAGGGGAAACAGAATGCAATGCATTCATTTTAGGAGACTTCAACACTCCACTCACTCTGAAGGACAGATCAACCAGAAAGAAAATAAGTAAGGACACAGAGGCACTGAACAACACATTAGAACAGGTGGCCTAACAGACATCAACAGAACTTTACACCCAAAAGCAGTAGAACATACATTCTTCTCAAGTGCACATGGAACATTTTCATATCATATACTAAGCCACAAAAAGAATATCATATACTAATATCACTTAAGAATATCATATACTAAGCCACAAAAAGAGCCTTGGTAAATTCAAAAAGACTGAAACTGTACCAACCAGTTTCTCAGACCACAAAGGTATGAAACTAGAAATAAATTACGCAAAGAAAATGAAAAATCCCACAAACACATGGAGGCTTCACAAGATGCTCCTAAATACCCAATGGATCAATGACCAAATAAAAAAAGAAATCAAGCAATATATGGACACAAATGAAAACAATAATTCAACACCGCAAAATCGGTGAGACGCAGCAAAGGCTGCGCTAAGAGGAAAGTATATTACAATAAGGCCTGCCTCAGAATAGAAGAACAATCCCATATGAACAGTCTAAACTCACAATTAACGAAACTAGAAAAAGAAGAACAAATGAGGCCCAAATTTAGTAGAAGGAGGGACATAATAAAGATTAGAGCAGAAACAAATAAAATCGAGAGGAACAAAACAATAGAAAGAATCAATAAAAGCAGGAGCTGGTTCTTCGAGACAATAAACAAAAATAGATAAACCCCTAGCCAGACTTTTCAAGAAAAAAAGAGTCTACACACATAAACAGAATCAGAAATGAGAAAGGAAAAATCACTATGGACACTAAAGAAATACAAAGAATCATTAGAGAATACTATGAAAAATTATATGCTAAGAAACTGGATAACCTAGAAGAAATGGACAACTTTCTAGAAAAATACAACCTTCCAATGCTGACCCAGAAAGAAACAGAAAATCTGAACAGACCAATTATCAGCACCGAAATTGAATTGGTAATCAAAAACTACCTAAGAACAAAATTCCTGGACCAGATGGCTTCACCACTGAATTCTATCAAACACTTAGTGAAGACCTAGTACCCATCCTCCTTAAAGTTTTCCAAAATGTAGAAGAGGAGGGAATACTTCCAAACTCATTCTATGAGGCCAGCATCACTCTAATACAAAAACCAGGCAAAGACACCACAAAAAAAGAAAATTACAGACCAATATCCATGATGAACACACATGCAAAATATTAGCACACTCAACAAAATATTAGCAAACCGAATTCAAAAATATATCAAAAAAATCATCCACCATGATTAAGTAGGATTTATTCCAGGGAGCAAGGATGGTACAATATTAGAAAATCCATCAACATCATCCACCTCATCAACAAAAAGGACAAAAACCACATGATCATCTCCATAGATACGGAAAAAGCACTTGACAAAATTCAACATCCATTCATGATAAAAACTCTCCAGAAAATGGGTATAGAAGGCAAGTACCTCAATATAATAAAGGCCATATATGACAAATCCACAGCCAACATTATACGTAACAGTGAGAAGCTGAAAGCCTTTCCTTTGAGATTGGGAACATGAGAAGGATGCCCAGTCTCTCCACTTTTATTCAACATAGTTCTGGAGGTCCTTGCCATAGCAATTAGACAGCACAAAGAAATCAAGGACAACAAGATTCGTAAGGAAGAAGTTAAACTGTCACTGTTTGCAGATGACATGATATTGTACATAAAAAAACCCTAAAGAATCTACTCCTAAACTACTAGATCTAATATCTGAATTCAGCAAAGTTGCAGAATACAAAATTAATACACAGAAATCTGTTACATTCCTATACACTAATGATAAACTAGTAGAAAGAGAAATCAGAAAAACAATTCCATTCACAATTGTATCAAAAAGAATAAAATAACTAGGAATAAACCTAACCAAGGAAGTGAAAGACCTATACTTTGAAAACTATAAGACACTCATGAGAGAAATTAAAGACATCAAATGGAAACACATCCCGTGCTCATGGATAGGAAGAATTAATATTGTTAAAATGACCATCCTGCCTAACGCAATCTACAGATTCAATGCAATTCCTATCAAAATACCAACAGCATTTTTAATGAACTAGAGCAAATCGTTTTAAAATTCGTATGGAACCACAAAAGACCCCAAATAGCCAAAGCAATTCTGGGAAGGAAGAAAAAAGCTGGGGGCATTATGCTCCCCAACTTCAAGCAATACTACAAAGTCACAGTAATCAAGACCATTTGGTACTGGCACAAGAACAGACCCATAGACCAATGGAACAGACTAGAGAGCCCAGATATAAACCCAAGCATATATGATCAATTAATATGCGATAAGTGAGCTATGGACATACAATGGGGAAATGACAGCCTCTTCAACAACTGGTGTTGGTAAAACTGGACAGCTACATGCAAGAGAATAAAACTGGATTACTGTTTAACCCCATACATAAAATTAAATTCAAAATGGATCAAAGACCTGAATGTAAGTCATGAAAACATAAAACTCTTAGAAGACAACATAGACAAAAAAATCTCCTGCATATAAACATGAGCAACTTCTTCCTGAAAGTACATCCTCAAGCAAGGGAAACAGAAGCAAAAATGAATACATGTGACTACAAACTAAAAAGCTTCTGTATGGCAAAGGACAACATCAACAGAAAAGGCATCCTACAGTATGGGAGAATATATATGTAAACGGCGTATCTGATAAGGGGTTAATACCCAAAATATATAAATAACTCTTACACCTCAACACCAAAAAAGCAAATAACCCAATTAAAAAATGAGTGTAGGATATGAAGAGACAGTTCTCCAAAGAAGAAATTCAGATGGCCAACAGACACATGAAAGGACGCTCCATATCAGTAATCATCAGGGAAATGCAAACTAAAACCATGATGAGATTATCACCTCACACCAGTTAGGATGGCCAACAGTGAAAAGACCAGGAACAACAAATGCCGGTGAGGATGTGGAGAAAGGGGAACCTTCCTACACTGCTGGTGGGAATGTAAGCTAGTTCGACCTCTATGGAAAGCAATATGTAGGTCCTCTAAAAACTAAAAATAGAAATACCATTTGACCCAGGAATTCCACTCCTTGGAATTTACCCAAGGAATACAAGTTCTCAGATTCAAAAAGACATATGCACCCCCATGTTTATCACAGCACTATTTACAGTAGCCAAGATATGGAAGCAACCTATGTATCCATCAATAGATGAATGGGTAAAGAAGATGTGGTACATATACAGAATGGAATACTATTCAGCCATAGGAAAGAAACAAATCCTACCATTTGCTACAACGTGGATGGAGCTGGAGGATATTATGCTCAGTGAAATAAGCCAGGTGAAGAAAGACAAGTGCCAAATGATTTCCCTCATTTGTGGAGTATAATGAAAGGAACAAAACAGCAGCAGACTCACAGACTCCAAGAAGGGACTAGAGGTTATCAAAGGGGAGGGGTGTGGGAGGATGGGTGGGGAGGGAGGGAGGGAGAAGGGGATTGAGCGGTATTATGTTTAGTACACATGGTGTGAGATGTCACAGGGAAGACAGTGTAGCACAGAGAAGACAAATAGTAGTAACCACATTGTTTCTTCATGTGAAACTTCATAAGCATGTATATCAATACCTTAATAAAAAAAATACACTTAAAGGAACTATCATATAATGGCATTACAAACAAAAACAACAAAGGTCAACTTCTTGAAAGCAATAAACTGTGCATTAAAATCCTTGGAAATGTTATTACACTTAATTGCAGATATTCTAGGAATTTAATACAAGAAAATCTTAAAAAATATGTTCACTTCAGCATAACAGCAAAAAGCAAAAAACTTAAAATATTTAATATTGATGTTGGGTAGGATATTTTCCAATAATTTAAAATTATAATTATAAAGACTGATACTTGTTACAACATAAGGCAAAAATAATACAACTCTTTATACTGAATCATCTCAACTATATTAAAAAAGTTACAAAGTAAACTGAAAGGCAAGATTATGGGCAGGTTTTATTTATTTATTTTTCTCCTACATTTTCTAAATATTCTGCAATCAGCAAATATCATTTGTTAAATCAAACACACACACATACACCACACTCTATTAACAAAAATTACAAAATCTTCAGAGTTCACTACCTTTCATGTGTGTAAATAGCTTAAAAGAAACAACTTGACTTAAATAAAAGTCTGTCGTTTTTACTATATTTTAATTTACTTAAAAGATATTCTCTTTTCCTTAGTTTGTTAATAAAGTATACTTAAATAATCGTTCAGAATTGCAATCATGTTTTTAAAAAATTAAGTCATTAAAAACGGAAAGGGTACCAACCAAATTAAAATCATTGCTTTGTCAGAGTGATGGAACATGAGTGGTTTCTTCTTTAAGCCTGCACACACCCTCCAGGGCTGTGATTATGAGTCATGTACTCTGCTAGGCTGGGAAGCAGTGGAAGAGTTGTTGAGCATGTAGCTGTGTGGATGCTTTCACTTGAACCTGTGCTCTACCGCAATTCGGTGATTGTGTAACTTTGGGGCTCATGTCCTTCAGGTCCCAAATCTATAAGCTAGGCATAATAACAGTACCTATTTCACTGGTTAGTTTTGAGAATTAAATGAGGATCTGTAAAAAGCACTTAGAACAGTGCATGGCATAGAGAATTTCAATACAGAATAAGGATAGTCTAAGATTACAGTGGTTAAAAGATAAATCATGGCTGAGGCAGGAAAAATGAACTTGTATAGGCTGCATTAAAAAAAAGACTAGTGTGGTTTGTATGTGTGTGGGCGGGGTCACTGCAAAGAGACTTCTAATTTTTAAAAATCCTCTTAATTTTTATTTTTCTTCCACTCTCATATTTAAATTTTCATAAAATTGTATTCGAAAATAACTGCTTTGTTTTCTCAAATATTTTTAATACCAAACCAGCTCTGTCTTATTTAATGAAATATCACAATAAATGCATATCTTCATACACCTGAAAAATGTAACACTCTAAAAGTTAAAAGCAAAATGCATTTCTATTACTTAATTATACCTTGAAGAAGATACAGAACAAGAAGCCAGAAAAAGATGACTTTTGATGTCACTTGTAACCACCATCGGAAGAAAAAGGGAAAAAATACAACTCGAACAATTCCCTTCCTAGTCAGAGAAGTCCAAGGACTTTCAGGTTTTGCCTTAGCAAATGCAGATCCTGAAAAAAAGTAAAATAAAATGACAGAGTACATTTATTATTCTTTCATTTTCTTAGAGGAAAAAAATTCAACATTTGAAGAACAAAACATGTTTAATTTTATTTTGTACTATAGTATGAGTGAGAAATTTCCAGTCTGGGGTAGTAGACATTTTAAAAACATTCTTCATGCTGTAATATTAACTCAGGTACTTTGAAAAAAACCCTATTTTTAAGTGAAATAACAGAATTCTCCCGCATATTTTATAAATATAAGACTTTATAATTTAAATATAAGACTTTATAATTTATAATTTAAAATATAAGACTTTATAATTTATAAATATAAGATTTATAATTTAAATATAAATTATAAAAATGTTTAAATGTCAGTTCCAGTTAGAAATTTTTAATTACCACTTTAATTTTTATAACCAAACCTTAGAGTTTGCACAAGCACAAGCTGCTTCTCTTTTATACTTACTACTTCTTGGCGTCATCTTTAGTGGGAGGACAGAATGCTCAAGGTAGTTAAATGCTTCCATTCTGTCTTATATTATTACTGCCTTTATTTAGGCTCACATTGCTTTTATTTTTGCAAACATATCTAACCCATTTGGAATTCTGTTTCTTAAAAGTCAATTTCTAGCTACATTAAGGATTTATATATTCAAGACTCACCTCTTACAAGATCAACATCTATGAGGTCTGGTTTTACATGCGCTGTTTTCTTTGGTTTATTCTTTAAACCCTATAATATATTTAAAGAGTATTGGTAAGAGAGTAGACCTTAAAAGTCCTTTTCACAAGAAAAAAAAATTCTAACTATACATGGGGATGGATATTAACTAGACATTGTGGTGATCATTTTGTAATGTATACAAATATCAAATCGTACTGTATACCTGAAACTAATATAATGTTATATGTCAATTACATCTCAATTTAAAAAATAGTATTGGAATAGATATACATATATAGATATTTTAAAGCCCCGAACAGCAAAAAATAAATTTCTAAAGATCTCAATTAAAAAAAAAACTTTAAGCAATATACTAGCAGAAACATTAAGGTATTATATATTCATTACAAATTAAAACAAACTGTGGTACTGTAATACATTTTATTACTTTCCAAAAGGGTAAGTTTAGGGATGTGTGTAACAAGCGAGGAATGTTTATTACCAAAAGTAAAATTTTAAAACAAACATTATTGCAACCAATCAATTTGGAGGTACAGCCTGAGAACGTTCAAGGACACCTTGTTGGCAATAGATTTGCAAAGGAGAGTGTTGATGCTGGCTGGGCTAGCAGTGGCCCTGCATCAAGGTAGGATGCTGGGGGCACTGCTGCAGAAAGCAGATCACAGAGCTGAGGACAGACAGGGATGCAGACTTCTCAGCAGATGCCAGCACGTAGGGGAGGTATCAGCTGAGACCCAGAAGGATGATGCATACCTGAGGGTCACTGCCGTGTTCACATGCTAACCACTAACTAGACTACAATGCCACTTAGTCACCTCAGAACTCAGATGTCATGGCCAGGAAGAGGAGAAAGCAGGAATCATGAATTGAATTAGTTTAACCTTGGAATTACTGAACACAAGATTATGTTTCTAACCATCAGCATACAGAGTGGGAGTAGGGGTGGAGATCAAAATCATGGGAAAAAAAACTATAGAAAAATAAGTCACACTTCATAACTGACGACTAGGATGTTAAGAATTAGAAGAGCTCAAACTAAACTCCTCAGGAGCCAAGTGTTGAGAGATGACATATGATTTGCTTATTATTCATTCAATTAACCAAGTTAACTATAATAATCCTTTGTTTGGTCCTAATCCAAGTGACAATGACTCCCTAAAATAAAAATTTTCATTAAGTACTGTTTGCATCTAAAACAAACAAAAGAGGACAGCATCTGAGCACAGAGTTAACTGAGATGTTTAAACAAAAATTGTACCCTGAAGTCAAGATGCAATTAACCTCTGAACTCCTTCAAATAGTCTGTCCACTTGAAGTTGGAAACCACCCAGAGACAGAAAAACAAAAGAGAAGGAAAAGTCAGGTTTGAAGATACAGCCATGACCATTTTACATACAGTTAATCCTCATATTCACTGATTCCATATTTGTAAATTCACCTATTCACTAAAATTTATTTGTACTCCAAACCAGTATGTGTTGTGCTCTTGTAGTCATTTGTGGACAAGTGCAGAGTGAGAGTGGCAAAAAATCTGAGTCACCCAATGTGCACATTTCCAGCTGAGGTCAAACAAGGCAACATTCAGACTTTTAGTTTCAGCTCTCATACCATAAATAAGTATCTCTTTCACAGTCTATTAAGTGTCAAGTTTTTTGTATTTTTTGTGTGTGTTTTCTGCTGTTTTAAATGGCCCCCAAGTATAGCGCTTAACTGCTGTCTAGTGTTCTTAAGTGCACTAGTAACATATTTTATCTTTTATATATTCTTTCCCTAACAATTTGAAAACATTTCCAATGTTTTATGACAAATTTGAAGCTTAATTTACTGCTGTATGCCTAAAATTTTTATAAAGACTGTTTAAAAACTTAACAGTCCTTATAAAAGCAACAGTAAATTATCTTCTTCCCCAGATTTTATTTGATATATTTTTATATTTTATATATAGTTGATATACAATATTATACTGGTTCAGGTGTTAAATTAGCTTGGTGTAGACAATTATGTTGTTTTTCAACATGCTCATTCTGCTTGACCCTTTTCATATTTCCTATGAAATATGGTTCCTATGGTTCATTTCCTATTTTATATTCTAGTAAAACTTTACTTTGGGCTACATTGTAGAGTCACAGCATAATTGCCAGTTTTGAGAAAACTTCCCCTTCAAAGCAGCCTAACAGAATAGACGGTTTAAAAAAGAAAACAGAGAAAAAATTAAGTGATAAATTCTACTAACATCAATGATTTTATTCACAAAAATAAAAGATATTAGCACTAAGATGTGAGCATTCATAAAATCTGATTTTAATTAAGTACGAATTTTTGGTTTGAGTAAACTGTATTTACACAAAATAGCATAGCTTTCAGTACTAACTATAATTATAGATCTTCAAGAAGTTGAACTGAACACAGAATGAAAATTAAGTTAGTTTACAAAAAAGATTTTAAAAACTAATGATTAAAATAGAAAGTAGAAATAATCAAGTACTACCAATATAATTAATCCCCAAGAATCCATGATATTCTTTATTGAATACACATTTAAACACCTACAATACATTCCTAAAGCACAATGACAAAAATAGTATGAGGCTTTGGATTTTTTTAAATCTCTAAGTACACTGATAATGTTGAGCCAAAAAGCTTTTTTAAAGGGCTGTTTAACTTTAGAGAGTACTCCTGTTCAATGATGCAAAATTCCCATTCATGGGACTATTAGAATACTTCGACTCCATCAAAGGACATAACCATGAGTTTCATTCTGGAAATCCTGTTTAATCCCCTCACATTCCATTTTTCCTCTATAATGACTTTAAATAGCGTAGTTCTTTTTGCTGAAGCTTTAAAACTCTAATAGGTACAAAAACAGGGAAATTTCTCACTTACTTTTAAATTTGGGTCATAGTGATCAGAAAATGAAAGTTTTCAGTTATAATTTCTAAAATGTTTAAGGAAAAATAATTTGCAGCTTACAAAAGACTATGCTTTAGCATATCAACTATAGGTTTTTAATTTAAAAAATAAGCATTTCCAAGAAATATATTTTCATGGCTTTCTTTTGTTTTTTTATTTTTATTTTTTTCACTGCTTTGACAGATGATAAGAGAATCATTTACACAGGACAAAATACATTTGGTACAGTGTTCTCTAAGCAACAGGTACAGTATTATTGTTGTTCTTTAAATCAAATATTAACATTTAATACACCACAGTTATGGAGTTCTCTAGTTTCCTTAGAATAAATGCAAAACTATTTTACACTATAAATAATTCACCTCCACTAGAATGTTTAGCAAGAATGGAATGTGTTTTTAGGCTTGTCAACAAATTGACTCTTCCAATTCAAAATAAAAGAGCAAGTTTTAATATTGTTTTTAATTCTTCAATTATTACTACAAAGTACTTTTTATAAGGAAGACATATTTCAGAAACAAATTACAGGTCTTAGCCTTCCCTAAATTCATCCTGTCAGTGTACCAACTAACAGCTAATATCCTTCCTTTCCTTCAGTTTAGGCATTGAAGTAGTTCTTTTAAAAATGAGGAAATTATACAAGAAATGTAATTTGTTATGAGGGCTTAAAACTAAAATTTATTCATATATATATGTGTTTTTAAATTTCATAAAACATCCAAATGTACCAACTAGTAACACAACTTCTCAAGGTACTGTATATTCCCTGTCCAACATGTTAAAGACTGTCAAAGAGAATAAAATATTTTAAGGCATCTTGCTAGACCTCCCTGCTGCTCTTTGCTTGACTATACCAACTCTTCATGATACTTTTGCCAGTCTACTGTCTCATGGATCTTCACTTCTCTTTCTCCTTCATTTACATCTTCTCCTTTACCTACCCAGTAAATGTTGGTATTCCCCAGGGTTCCTTTTTCAGCCTTTTTCTATCATCATCCACTCATGCCTAAGGCTGTATCTATATAATGGGTATAATATATAAGATAAAACATATGCATGTACATACATACGTACACACACACACACACACACACACACACACACACTTTAAATACTGAGGACTCCCAAATCTACTCCCAGGTACCACCTGGATATTTCTAAAACAGAATTCTACATCTGCTCCTCTTCTGGTATTTCCCATCACAGCACTGCCTGAGTGAAGTTAAAATATAAATTTAACTGGGTAACTTTTTCTACTTAAAATCTTTCAATATTTCCCCCATTGTTTTCCAGATCATGTCTAGACTCTTGGGTAAGGCAGTCACGCTCCTTCATGATCTGACTTCCATTTTCCTTTCTAGTTTTACTCCCAACCATCCTCATTTCCTTCCTCCATCCAACTTATTACCAATAAAGCTCTTTGAGAATTCCTAAATCAGTCATGCTCCTTCCTTCCTTCATGTGTATTTTCACATGCTCTTCTTTCTTCTGGCATGTCTTCCTCATTCTCCCTAATATCTGTCAAACTTAGCTCATGAGTTGCTTCCTCTGTGAATCCCCACAGCTGCTCTCTGCTGTGCTCCCAATAGACCCCTACATAGCCCTCTTAATTGAACTTACCTCATTTGTAATTACGTATCTCACCTACAAAATCATAATCTATTTCATCTTTTTGTCGCCATGATTTAATCCTATATTTAACAAATAGCAGATGCTTACTACAACTTTAACTGTACTAATTAATGAAAATATTTAAGATCAAAATTGACAAATGGCAAATAATCTTGTTCTTTATTATATATGATTAACTCATCTAAACACTAAGATTTTTTGGACAGATTTTTAAGTAACTATTGAAATTGGTTTTCAATGTAACCTAAACCTTACTGTACAAAATAGAAAATGTCAAGCAACTAAAGTAACATTCTCTGGAACCAGATTAAATTTAGCTCGTGCAAGTACACACTGATTAGTATTATCTATGCAAATGAAAAATATAAATCTTAGTACCAATAAAGAATGATTGCTGAGAACAGAACAAATTTAGTTAAAAACAGTTTTCATGCTAGCAACATTGTCTATGAGAATGTCCTATCAGCCTAAGTGATTACATGTTCAAGAAGAAACTACTTACTATGAAAACATTTAATTAATGCTTTAGTTTCATAAATTCTTTTAAAAATGACCAACTTTTCAGCAACTTTATTTGCGTCCAAGTCATTCTGTTAGTAACACTAAAAAGCGTATCTCAATTAAGCAGAGCAGCACTTGCACAGGATCATTCAGGTGGGAAAAATCCTGGAACACTTACCAGCTTAATAAACTGTACAGGGCAATGACAGCATCAAAGGGGAGGAAAAGTAAACTAGAAGTATAAGGTGACAAGTGAAAGGGGAAAAGAGCTGACAAAAAATAATCATTAGAAAGAACAGAAAGATGCTGAAAAGCAAAAAAAATCACCAGAGGTAAAGACAAATGACTATGCCATCATAAAAGAGTCTACCTCTTCATTTAAAAGTTTGGATGGAATAAGTAATTAAGTAATATTAACTTATACCTTAAAAGTATATGAAAAGATATTAAATAAAATGTGGTTAATATCAATTTATACAACTGTTTCAGATAAACAAAATGAAATAAACATATTACCTTGATTTCTCTTTGTTCAACAGATTTTTCCCATATTTGTTGATCATATGCTCCAATCTATGAAAATAAATAAAAGATAATACTACGTTAAATAATACCAATCCAATAGGCATAACTCTGCTTGCTTTGTAAGCAACTCATTCATTCAGCACAGATTAGATTCAGCTCTGTCTCAGACTTATTTGATCAACATTCTACGACACTGATTCTCAAAGTATGATTTCAAGCAGGACCAGCAATTTCAGCATCAACTGGAAACTAGTTTAGAAATGAAACTGTCTGGTCTCATCTCAGAATTATGAGTGTGGCAATCAATAATTCATGTTTTAAAAATCTGTCTAGATGATTCTAACATACTATACTGAAGTTTGAAGACCACTGCCCCAGGGAATCCTTTATTTTAATAAACACTATTGCGAAGCTCTGGTACAGTCAAGAAAAAAACTCCCAAGTAATAATTCCTTTATGGAGTTATTTTTAAAGAGAAAAATGCCAACATTCTTCAGAATTAAAAATTCATAAATATGTAGACCACAACTACCACTTGGGATTAAGGTTTAAATTGAAAAATAAAGTCATGAAACCAGTTGAAGATACAGGGAAAGCATCAAGGAATATAATTCTTTGCAGCTTCTATGCCTATTACTCTTATATGCTACAAAGTTCTCTGAACTATATTTTCACCTGGGCAGGATGAACAAACCATTCTGACTGTTCATCCCCAGGTTCTTTGCTGTTAGCTCCCACTGTTTTCAGTTTCCACTTAACTCCCTGTATCCAAAAGGACACTGAAATGGGTGAACAGTCTATAGTTTTAACTGAGGATTCTCATTAATTGAAAAGTAGAATCCTGAGAAATTAAAATTACTTCATATAATTACAATTAAGAGACTAGAGACAGCTAGAGACCAGAGATATTATGAGGAAATTAAAGAAAGAGTACTTCCTAATTCACAGCATCATTCTACCTACAAGTCCTTTTATCTACACATTATTTTTTTAAATCTCATTTCAAGAAATGAGAACTAAGAATATAAGAATAATTTAAAGACAGATATGAAGGAGGTAGAATAACATTACTTATTAAATGATTCCCTAAGAGCCTTTCATTTCTCTTTTCTCTTATTGTCACATTATCGTCCTTATACTAATTTATCTGGTCCTTTAATTTCTGTTCTCTTTTTCATAACTTTACTGTGACTGCTATCTTATTTTTAAAATCACTTTATATTATATACCCTGCAAATTAAAATCTTCTAACATCTATACCAAGCCACATAGACAGAACAAAACTCACTTATATGTAAGCAAATCTGCCATCAATCTTTTTCGAGCAGGGTTAAAACAAATCCCTCGGTAAGCCAATACCTGGTTAGGCCTAATGGAAGAGCTGACCTGGAGTGAATAGTTGCTCCTTACCCTCTAAATTTTTAATCAATCTGTCATCTTTCTTAAAATCAGAAAAGGTTTAATATAGGAACAGAGATTTGATAAGAGTAATTCTGATCGAACTTGATAATTCAGAATGACTGGGATTAATTCAATCAAAACTTATTTTTAAAATGTGTAACTATTCCAATGGAATGCATAATTTTTAGTGAAACAATAGCCAAAACTAATAAAAAATGGTTACTAGTATGTTTTCATGATTATTTTGGCAGTATTTTGTTTTCATGTATGTAAGAATTATTAAATTTTTTTAAAAAAGAACTGTTTTTATCCAAGATGACTCAAGAATATGGACATGGAAATATATGTCCCATACTTCTAATATCAGGGAAAATAAAATAATGAACATGCAATAGACCAAATCAGAAATGTATGTCAATCCTAGGTTAGATAACTAGGTTCAGTGCAACCCCAGCATGGTACACAATACCTCCAGGCTTAAAAAGGTGCAGAAACTGAAATAAACCTTACAGTAAGGTACTTGCAACTAGTAGAATGCAGCCCTAAAAAACAAAGGGCAGTGGTGGTGATGGGTATTTCTATAAAAAGGATAAAGATGGCTTGTTTTACTGGAGAATCTATTTTTTGTCAAAGATCTGATGGATGAGAAGAAGGACAATTTGTACTGTCAGAATATCTTGTGGGGTATTAATTTTTTTTTAACTAGGTGTAATTTTCAATTACAAACAATTAAACATCTCTTCAAGCAAAGACATGTGTTCTCCTTTGCAGCAGACTTTTTAAAGTTTGAAAACACTACCAGAATGGACCCTTTAGTTACATAAACAAATAGATTACATTCTTGAAGAAGACTAATATGAGGGTGGGCATTAACCTAAATGTGGGCATTTCAGATGTTCAGGTTTCTGCTTAGTGATGTATATGCCACTAAAAAATTACTCTTAAGTATGAATTCAGACCGAATTAGCTCTGAAAATTGTTTCTTGGGACATGTGCTTAGTATATCAGAAGCATCATAAAATCAGGATGGTGGAAAGATACTAGAAGGGACAGGGAAGGAATTTTAAAGACCCCTTCTGATCTAAAGCCTCACTTTATTCCACACTGAAATCTGGCAAAATGTAAATCAGACACCTGTGGCTGGGGACAAGCTTTTCCCCTAAAAGAAATATAATCTTATGACCAATCATCATAGAGCAAGAAAAGAAATGAAACAGACTGAAGAAGACAATCATTTTCTCAAGACTTAGAGTCAGGGATCAAGAATTATTTGCATGAGTACTAAAAATTTTAAAACAAATAATTTGTCAAGTTTTCCAAAGGTTTTCTTCTACTCTGACACCAAAAACCTGGCAGACTTGATTGACTTTGTCATCTAAACTTCATAGCTGTTTCTTTTGTTGTATTTCTTCTACAGAAAATTAAATCACAAGGCCAAGTTCAATTATAGTTCCCTGTAAAAAATAAGAAAGAAATAACTACAATATTTTTTAAATGCCATACAAAGGACTAAAGGAAGCTCTCCAGTAATTGTCTAACTGGACAGGATTTTAATCAGATAATACATCCTTCAACTGAAAAAAAAAAAAGTAATATTTTGGCTACTTCTAAGTTTCAGCTACTTCTTAACTGCTCTCCCATACACCTGCTGCCCCACACTCCCCAACCCCATGTCTCCACTATTTTGAGTGTTCAGAAAAGTGCATAACAGTATACGGGAACAAAAGGACATATATTCAAATAATACTTTGTTGGTAAATAGACTAATGCAATTAGTGTATGAGTAGTTCTACGGCTTTCTAACCATATTCTTCCTAAGTGGTAATCTGGAAGGGAAAAACATTATTTCCATTGTATGATAAGAGAAGATTGTGAAATACTGATTGATTTTTGATGTGTAGCCAACAACAGGTTTGCACATGTTAAGAAAGTGAAGTTCATTCTTTGGTGCCTGGCTATTGTAAGCAATTTTATTAACACTCTGGTTATTATTTCCAAAGATGCCTAACACCTTAAGCCTCTGGTATACTCTTACCAACCAGCAGTGCTGACCATACAGTCAGCTTTTTTTAACCTGGTCCCAGAAGACCAAACACTGACCTCTACATATTAATCTGTATTTTCAACAACAGGTTTACATTGCAGTTCTACACTGATCTCTCAAAATACTCCTTATAGTAATAGTCAGGACAATTCTAAATTTTCTTCCCACAGGATTTAATTCCTAATCAGTGTGAACATTACTACTCCTGGAAGACCATCTAGCCAACTACTTCAAAAAAAAATTTTTAAGGGAAAAAAAAGAGAGAGGGATGAAATTAAGATATTATGACTTGGTAATATCAAGTGGATTAAAATCGAACTAAATGTTTAATTAGATGCTTTCTCACATATGGAAGTCTGTTATAAAAGGAAAATGTACATGGTATAAACTTGAAATTAATGTAGCTAATATGCTACATTAAATATATATGTAAATATATATAGCAGACATTTAGAAGGATGTATGAAAACCATTCATTTAGTGATTATCTCTGAGACGTACAGAAGAGAGCAGCACTTTTACTTTCTGCTTTATATTCATTGATACTATATCACTTTTTGTTCCCACAATGGATATGTACTACTTTTATAAAGCAGTACATCCTGGTATCCTAGACTCCAAAGTAATTTGAACTAGTTACCTAAGAAATTAATGTTTCTGTCACTGAATAGTATCTTTAAAGGGAATCATCCCTCCACCTATATTTCAATTGTTTCTTTCTATACACTGAGACAAACAAAATGAAAAAGGGGAAAAAAGAGGGGAGGACAGAGAAGGGAGATGGAGGGGAAGTCAGTGATGTAGAGAGATAAGGGAGGGGAGGATTGGTAGGCAGAGAATCTGTCTAGGAATCTGCCACAGTTAGCTCTGGCTCTAAGAGAAAAAAATGTTTTAATGAATATGACAGCATCAAGAATACAAATGTGAAAAACTAGATAATTAGATGGTGAAATGGGAGACATGTATCACTAAGGAATTCTAAAAAAGAAGTATCTTTGAAAAGCAATGTGAAAAGCTATTCTAGGTGATCTTATTACCTCTTAGGTTATCACATTCACAACAGCAGAGTCTCAGCTATCAAGAGACTAAAGAGAAGGTGTCTTGCTTCAAAAAAGTAGTTACCAAGAGTTTAATTAGATTAAGTGCTTAAATAAAAGGTTTATGGAGTTCACAAATAAATATAAGCAGGGCAAAAAGAAGCTCATATTTGCACGCATATTTTAAGCACGTAATTTCCTTAACTAATGAACAGACATAGGACAATAAATGTCAAAGTCCTAATTTTTCTTACTACTATGATGCTCAGCTTCATTTTTTGGAATCTCATTTCAGAAACTGAGAAAATCTATTAATGATCTCAAACGCCAAACTTAATTCAAAAAATTAACATAGCCTAAATCACTTCCAAGCATGGCCCACTCAACAAACATCAGAAGCCAGTCACCTGCCAGGACAAATGCAGTCTACCTTTGCTTAGCAAGAACACACAGAGTACCCTCCAGGCAAGAGGTCACATTACAGAATCTTGAGATTCTTTCTCCTTTAAAAAGAGAGAAAAGAAAAAGTAAAAAAAAAAGAAAAAAGAGATCCCTATGCCCTTGGTGATCCTTCCCACCCCTAAATTGATAGCAAACATACTGTAATTTTTCTATGACTATTTTTTGCATATGCACCGCAACCAGAAGACCCTAAAGGCAAAGGTCATCTTGCTTGTACACCCATGACAAGTCCCATATTTTAATAGTGACTTAATAGCTTACAACTAAAGATAACTTTATCTTTGAGTCTTTTTGTAAAAATAAAATTTATCAATCAGAAAACATTTCGTTATATTTGGAGTGTTGGTTTTTAATCCATTGTTTTCCCGCCATCTTAAGAAATCAGCTCTTAACATTTGCTGACAGGGAAAAGACCCTTACACTGTACAGAAGAACTGGATTTTCTTTTGGCCTCCACATGATAAGCCTTACCGTCTTGCAAGCTCTTGACCTCTGAGCCTCTGTAAAATGGAGTCAAGAAAACACACTTTACAGAACTAAAATGTATAAAGATGGTGTCTAATATACAGTTGATACTCCATAAATGTTTGTTCTTCCCTCTCTTGGCAAATCTCAATCTCTCCAGGCTTCAACTATGTCATTTTTAGATTGATAAAGTTGAACTATATTTAAATTAATTTATGACAGTATTTATACTCAACAATGATGATATGGATGGCCATAGGCAATTTTTTTATGTACCACTATGGGGAGGGAAATGAATGTTACTATGAAAAAAAAAAGAACCATCAAGGGTAGCTAGAAATGTCTTGGCAAGAGGAACAAAAGAAGAAAGCGAAAACAAGGTTGTAGAGACAAATATCATTTTCTTAATAACCAATGCAATATATTTTTAGAATTGTTTACAGTTTATAAATGTAAACAGAGCTGGCAACACTTAAAATCTCATTTGCTCAGACACCTAAACTATATATATGGCTTTCACTTTCACGATAATCTATGTACAAGTTTGATAAATAAGAAAAACTGAACAACCAATGAAAGAAGATGTATTATCTATTATCCCCAAAATTATCTTGTCATGGTGGATATTCTCAAATTACACTCAATATTTTTGTTCATGTTGCTAAAACATACTGAAGAAACAATTAGGGTCACTTAAAACCATTAGGACTATTAATTAGCCTTCAGATAAAACTCTACTCAGAATTAGTAGAAACTAATTGTTGTGTCTTTTTAAAAAAATTTTAGCTCCAAAGTAAATCTCTCAATGCTTTGACTATTAAACATGTTTTCATTACTTTTTGCTTATAACTACCACATTTCAAACAACTTTGTCTGCAGAATGAATGCCAAGGAATTTCTCAGTCCTTGTAACTGCTCCTAAAAAAAGCCTTGCATATAGCCTGTGATCTTACATAGTAGTTCCCACTATCTCTCCTTTTCTATGTATTGTATTATATTCTTTTTTTTCACAACGTTCTATTTTAGTCAACATACTGTCCAATGTTTTTGATTGCCCATTACAAACACACACTCCCTATAGAAGTCCATACTCATGTGACTTTAACGATGAAGATCAAATGAGGAAGTTCAATCATTTAATTACACTATATAAACAATGAATGATGATGCCAGACAAAAAGATATAGTCTGAGGACACAGCAAGAGCCAGTAACTCTTTTGAATGTTTAAAACTACCAGATTATTTTACCGAATTTTTAACTTCTCTGAGTCGGTCTTTTCTTAAAACTTTAGAAACCATGTAAATCAAACCACAGAAGTCTTTTAATAGTCACTAAAATATTCCCCTGTAATTCGAGTATTTACTGAGGGAAAGGCCAACCTGAGATGGATCAGTATTCAAAGTTAAGATAACGTAAATGGGGAAAGTAGTCTAAATCATGGGATATATATCACTAATTATAACCAGAGGTTTCTTTACAAACTCTTTGCTTCAACTGCCATTTGTTCTTCAATTATTAGCAGAATCAGATCATAACCAAAAAATGTTACTATAGAAAAGTGAAGCTGCTTGAGTAGAAGGTAAATGAAAAAATGAAACTTCTTAAAAAGATAAAATCAAGATGGAGAAAGAAGTATGGCGGAGCCAAGATGGCGGCATGAGTAGAGCAGAAGAAATCTCCTCCCAAAACCACATTTATCTATGAAAATATAACAAACACAACTCTTCCTAAAATAGAGACCAGAGGACACAGGACAACATACAGACCACATGCACACCTGCAAGAACCCAGCGCCTCATAAAGGGGGTAAGATACAAGACATGGCCTAGCGGAATCCTAGCAGCCCTCCCCCAGCTCCCGGTGGGTGGAGAGGAGTCAGCAGGTAGGGAGAAGGAACCCAAGACTGCTGAACACTCAGCCCCAGCAATCCAGACCAGAGTGCAGACATGGTGCATGCATGGGGTACTGGATACAAGGGAAACAGGGCAGCAGGACCGGTAGGCCGGTGCCTGAGACCAACGCCAGAGAACAAAGAAACAGGAGTGGCCCCCTTTTTTTGTTTTTATGGCGAGTGCTTTTTGAAAGTCTTAAAGGGACAGGAACCCAAATACTAAGGAAACAGGGAAGCAAGACCGGTGAGTGGGTGCCTGAGACCGGCGCCTGAGGACAAAGAAAATCGTGCGCTTTTCTTTTTTTTTTTTTTAATTATTCATTAAAAAAAAAATTTTTTTCTTTTGTTGTTGCTGTTGTTGTTTTGGTTTGGAGAGTGCTTTTTGGAAGTCTTAAAGGGGCAGGGCAGGACACTTAGTCCAGAGGCAGGGAACCTGGGGATCTCTGGGCACTCTAATCCCCTGGGCAGCAGGGAGCACAGAGGCCCCTTACAGAGATAAAAAGCCACCCAGCTGCTCCCCCTCCAATGGGGATCCACCGTTTTGGAGTGGCAGCCCGAGTCAGGCCACACCCACAGCAACAACAGACATAAACTCCATAGTAGCGGGGCAGGAAGCAGAAGCCCTGTCTGTGCACAGTTACCCAGCACAAGCCACTAGAGGTCGCTATTCTCCAAGGAGAGGAAGGCCACAAACCAACAAGAAGGAAAGCTCTTCCAGCTGTCACTCGTACCAGCTCTGCAAACTATCTCTATCACCATGAGAAGGAAAAACTACAGGCAGACAAAGATCACAGAGACAACACCTGAGAAGGAGACAGACCTAACCAGTTTTCCTGAAAAAGAATCCAAACTAAAAATCATGAACATGCTAACAGAGATGCAGAGAAAAATGCAATAGCAATGGGATGAAGTCCGGAGGGAGATCACAGATGTCAGGAAGGAGATCACAGAAGTGAAACAAACCCTGGAAGGATTTACAAGCAGAATGGATAAGATGCAAGAGGCCATTGAAGGAATAGAAACCAGAGAACAGGAACGTATAGAAGCTGACA
Source organism: Manis javanica (assembly GCF_040802235.1). Classification (NCBI taxonomy): domain Eukaryota; kingdom Metazoa; phylum Chordata; class Mammalia; order Pholidota; family Manidae; genus Manis; species Manis javanica. Next base: position 85,565,164 of record NC_133161.1, read on the forward strand.
TAGAGATAAAAGGATCTCCAGGAACGAAACAATACTAAGAGAACTCTGTGACCAATCCAAAAGGAACAATATCCGTATTATACGGGTACCAGAAGAAGAGAGAAAGGGAAGAAAGTCTCTTTGAAGAAATAATTGCTGAAAATTTCCCCAAACTGGGGGAGGAAATAATCGAACAGACCACGGAAATACACAGAACCCCCAACAGAAAGGATCCAAGGAGGACAACACCAATACACATAATAATTACAATGGCAAGGATCAAGGACAAGGAAAGAGTTTTAAAGGCAGCTAGAGAGAAAAAGGTCACCTACGAAGGAAAACCCATCAGGCTAACATCAGACTTCTCGACAGAAACCCTACAGGCCAGAAGAGAATGGCATGATATATTTAATGCAAAGAAACAGAAGGGCCTTGAACCAAGGATACTGTATCCAGTGCGACTATCATTTAAATATGGTGGCGGGATTAAACAATTCCCAGACAAGCAAAAGCTGAGGGAATTTGCTTCCCACAAAGCACCTGTACAGGGCATCTTACAGGGACTGCTCTAGATGGGAGCATTCCTAAAACGAGCACAGAACAAAACACACAACATATGAAGAATGGAGGAGGAGGAATAAGGAGAGAGAGAAGAAAAGAATCTCCAGACAGTGTATAGAACAGCTCAATAAGCGAGCTAAGTTAGGCAGTAAGATACTGAAGAGGCCAACCTTCAACCTTTGGTAACCACAAATTTAAAGCCTGCAATGGCAATAAGTACATATCTCTCAATAGTCACCCGAAATGTAAATGGACTCAATGCACCAATCAAAAGACACAGAATAATAGAATGGATAAAAAAGCAAGACCCATCTATATGCTGCTTACAAGAAACTCACCTCAAACCCAAAGATATGCATAGACTAAAAGTCAAGGGATGGAAAAACATATTTCAGGCAAACAACAGTGAGAAGAAAGCAGTGGTTGCACTACTAATATCAGACAAAATAGACTTCAAAACAAAGAAAGTAAAAAGAGATAAAGAAGGACACTACATAATGATAAAGGGCACAGTCCAGCAAGAGGATATAACCATTCTAAATATATATGCACCCAACACAGGAGCACCAGCATATGTGAAACAAATACTAACAGAACTAAAGAGGGAAATAGACTGCAATGCATTCATTTTAGGAGACTTCAACACACCACTCACCCCAAACGATAGATCCACTGGGCAGAAAATAAGTAAGGACACACAGGCACTGAACAACACACTAGAACAGATGGACTTAATAGACATCTATAGAACTCAACACCCAAAAGCAACAGGATATACATTCTTCTCAAGGACACATGGAACATTCTCCAGAATAGATCACATACTAGCTCACAAAAAGAGCAACAGTAAATTCCAAAATATTGAAATTCTACCAACCAATTTTTTAGACCACAAAGGTATAAAACTAGAAATAAATTCTACAAAGAAAACAAAAAGGCTCACAGACACATGGAGGATTAACAACATGCTACTAAATAATCAATGGATCAATGAACAAATCAAAATAGAGATCAAGGAATATATAGAAACAAATGACAACAACAACACAAACCCCCAAATTCTGTGGGACGCAGCGAAAGCAGTCTTAAGAGGAAAGTATATAGCGATCCAGGCACACTTGAAAAAGAACAATCCCAAATGAATAGACTAACATCGCAATTATCGAAACTGGAAAAAGAAGAACAAATGAGGCCTAAAGTCAGCAGAAAGAGGGACATAATAAAGATAAGAGAAGAAATAAACAAAATTGAGAAGAATAAAACAATAGCAAAAATCAACGAAACCAAGAGCTGGTTCTTTGAGAAAATAAACAAAATAGATAAGCCTCTAGCCAAACTTATAAAGAGAAAAAGAGGATCAACACAAATCAACAGAATCAGAAATGAGAATGGAAAAATCACAACAGACTCCACAGAAATACAAAGAATTATTAAAGACTACTATGAAAACCTATATGCCAACAAGCTGGAAAACCTAGAAGAAATGGACAACTTCCTAGAAAAATACAACCTCCCAAGACTGACCAAGGAAAAAACACAAAAGTTAAACAAACCAATTACGAGCAAAGAAATTGAAACGGTAATCAAAAAACTACCCAAGAACAAAACCCCGGGGCCGGAAGGATTTAACTCGGAATTTTATGAGACACACAGAGAAGACATAATACTCATTCTTCACAAAGTGTTCCAAAAAATAGAAGAGGAGGGAATATTCCCAAACTCATTCTATGAAGCCAACATCACCCTAATAGCAAAACCAGGCAAAGATCCCACCAAAAAAGAAAATTACACACCAATATCCCTGATGAATGTAGATGCAAAAATACTCAATAAAATATTAGCAAACAGAATTCAAGAGTATATCAAAAGGATCATACACCATGAACAAGTGGGGTTCATCCCAGGGATGCAAGGACGGTACAACATTCGAAAATCCATCAACATCATCCACAACATCAACAAAAAGAAAGACAAAAACCACATGATCATCTCCATAGATGCTGAAAAAGCATTTGGCAAAATTCAACATCCATTCATGATAAAAACTCTCAGCAAAATGGGAATAGAGGGCAAGTACCTCAACATAATAAAGGCCATATATGATAAACCCACAGCCAACATTATACTGAACAGCGAGAAGCTGAAAGCATTTCCTCTGAGACCGGGAACTAGACAGGGATGCCCACTCTCTCCACTGTTATTTAACATAGTACTAGAGGTCCTAGCCACGGCAATCAGACAAAACAAAGAAATACAAGAGATCCAGATTGGTAAAGAAGAAATTAAACTGTCACTCTTTGCAGATGACATGATATTGAACATAAAAAACCCTAAAGACTCCACTCCGAAACTACTAGAACTAATATCGGAATTCAGCAAAGTTGCAGGATACAAAACTAACACACAGAAATCTGTAGCTTTCCTATACACTAACAATGAACCAATAGAAAGAGAAATCAGGAACACAATTCCACTCACAATTGCATCAAAAAGAATAAAATACCTAGGAATAAACCTAACCAAGGAAGTGAAAGACCTATACCCTGAAAACTACAAGTCACTCTTAAGAGAAATTAAAGGAGACACTAACAAATGGAAACTCATCCCATGCTCATGGCTAGGAACAATTAATATCGTCAAAATGGCCATCCTGCCCAAAGCAATATACAGATTTGATGCAATCCCTCTCAAATTACCAACAACATTCTTCAATGAACTGGAACAAATAATTCAAAACTTCATATGGAAACACCAAAGACCCCGAATAGCCAAAGCAATCCTGAAAAAGAAGAATAAAGTAGGGAGGATCTCAGTCCCCAACTTCAAGCTCTACTACAAAGCCATAGTAATCAAGACAATTTGGTACTGGCACAAGAACAGAGCCACAGACCAGTGGAACAGATTAGAGACTCCAGAAAATAACCCAAACATATATGGTCAATTAACATTTGATAAAGGAGCCATGGACATACAATGGTGAAATGACAGTCTCTTCAACAGATGGTGTTGGCAAAACTGGACAGCTACATGTAGGAGAATGAAACTGGACCATTGTCTAACCCCATATACAAAGGTAAACTCAAAATGGATTAAAGACCTGAATGTAAGTCATGAAACCATAAAACTCTTAGAAAAAAACATAGGCAAAAACCTCTTAGACAGAAACATGAGTGACCTCTTCTTGAACATCTCCCTGGGTAAGGAAAACAACAGCAAAAATGAACAAGTGGGACTATATTAAGCTGAAAAGCTTCTGTACAGCAAAAGACACCATCAATAGAACAAAAAGGAACCCTACAGTATGGGAGAATATATTTGTAAATGACAGGTCCGAGAAAGGCTGGACGTCCAAAATATATAAAGAGCTCATACGCCTCAACAAACAAAAATCAAATAATCCAATTAAAAAATGGGCAGAGGAACTGAACAGACAGTTCTCCAAAAAAGAAATACAGAGGGCCAACAGACACATGAAAAGATGCTCCACATCGCTAATTATCAGAGAAATGCAAATTAAAACTACAATGAGGTATCACCTCACACCAGTAAGGATGGCTGCCATCCAAAAGACAAACAACAACAAAGTTGGTGAGGCTGTGGAGAAAGGGGAACCCTCCTACACTGCTGGTGGGAATGTAAATTAGTTCAACCATTGTGGAAAGCAGTATGGAGGTTCATCAAAATGCTCAAAACAGACTTACCATTTGACCCAGGAATTCCACTCCTAGGAATTTACCCTAAGAACGCAGCAATCAAGTTTGAGAAAGACAGATGCACCCCTATGTTTATCGCAGCACTATTTACAATAGCCAAGAAGTGGAAGCAACCCAAATGTCCATCGGTAGATGAATGGATAAAGAAGATGTGGTACATATACACAATGGAATACTACTCAGCCATAAGAAGAGGGCAAATCCTACCATTTGCAGCAACATGGATGGAGCTGGAGGGTATTATGCTCAGTGAAATAAGCCAAGCGGAGAAAGAGAAATACCAAATGATTTCACTCATCTGTGGAGTATAAGAACAAAGGAAAAACTGAAGTAACAAAACAGCAGCACAATTACAGAACCCAAAAATGGACTAACAGGTACCAAAGGGAAAGGGACTGGGGAGGATGGGCGGGTAGGGAGGGATAAGGGGCGGGGGGGAGAAGAAAGGCGGTATTAAGATTAGCATGAATAGAGGGGAGGGAGAAAGGGGAGGGCTGTACAACACAGAGAAGACAAGTAGTGATTCTATAACATTTTGCTATGCTGATGGACAGTGACTGTAAAGTGGTTTATAGGGGGGACCTGGTATAGGGGAGAGCCTAGTAAATATAATATTCTTCATGTAAGTGTAGATTAAAGATTAAAAAAAAAAAAGAAAGAAAAGGGGGATTACTCCTTGATAGGATAAAACTAATGGTAAATCAACGATTAAAGCATCCTTTAAATATCCTTAATTTTGATCACTTAAAGGGTGTCAGATGATCAGCTATGGAGGTACACTTTTCTGATAATATTCCTTTCTCTTAAAAAAAAGCAGTTCCTGTGTGGTGACCTCCAATGAGTTCTACACAATGGTATAAAGGGCATATCAAAGTGTGGGCAAAGAGTCTGTTTGTGTTTATACAGAAGATCAAAGCCTAATTTGGCTACCCAGAAAATGAACTAAGATACCATATGAAGAAGAACTTCCAACATCAGCACTCTCTGGAAGACTCATACCAGAAGATGATCATCAAAAAACCACCACAAAGATTCAGGCGATGCTGCAGTTGTAGCTGCATCCATCTCACCGGTTCCTGGACTTGCCATTGGAATGAAGAAGGAGATATCTAAGCTGGCCTGTGCATACAGTAAAACAACAAATTTGACTAGATCTATACTGTTGGAACTCAACCAAGAATTAGGAGAAGTGCAAGCTGTAGCACTCCAAAATCTTACAACTACAGACTATCTACTGTTAAAAGAACATATGGGATGTGAACAGTTCCCAGGAATGGTTATTTTAATTTGTCTGATTTCTCTCAGACTGTTCAAGAACAGTTGGACAATATCCATCATATCATAGACAAATTTTCACAAATGCCTAGGGTGCCTAACTGGTTTTCTTGGCTTCACTGGATATGGCTGGTAATTATAGATCTGCTTTGGTTATGTAACTGTATTCCTATTATGTTAATGTGTGTGCATAATTTAGTTAGTAGTTTAAAACCTATACATGCTTAAGTTACTCTACAAGAAGATATGTCAAAGAAATAATCAATCCTCCCATGTTTACTTCCATCTGCTACCTCTATAGCTTTTCTTCTTCCTTCCTAATTACGACCCTTAAATAGAATTCGTGCCTCATATCAAATTTACCGAGTATCATAACTCCTCCTAGTGGTAAAGATACCTCAAGACAAATGCTGGGCATAGAAGCCACAGGACATAAACCTGCAAAGAAGTAAAAAGCTAACCTTTTCGAACACTATGGCTTCTCTCTCACTTACCAACTTCACATCTCCCTGTATGGCCCCGGAAGATGACTGGTTAGCCAGAGACGGGTAAGATTCCTCAAGGGAGGAACAACCTAAGACAGGCACAGTCGCAGGGGGGCCATCAGGTGAGAAATTGGGGATCAACAGTGGTGAAGCTTAGAACCTCAACCCCCTGTTTTGAGAGAAATCTTCTGCATCCGTGGTTGTTTTAATGCCCTTGTCTAGCTTGGATTAACACATAGTCCACAGGCACACACCTGATCATCTACAATTGCTCTCTTACAACACTAAACTATGTTTTCTACCTTTATCTTGCATCTACCTACCACTTCAGCATTTTATTAAAAATAATAATAATAATAATAATAATAATAATAATAAAGGGAGAAATATGGGATCCACATATAAATCAAGTATAAAAATCAAACAAATATTCATATTTGACCTGATTGTTTATAGTTCATAATGCGTGATCAAAACCAAAAGTTTCTGTGATGACTGCCCTGGTACTGTTCACCGTGTAAGAACTTACTCACTATATAAGAATTGGTTCACCATGTTAAGAACTTGTTCGTTATGCTTCAGAAGATTGGAGACTGACGAGAATTAGGCTTGAGATGGATTAATGATTGTGCGTTGAGCATTGACTCCCCTATACAGAATTTTATTGTGGTTAACAACCATTTGATCAATAAAGATGAGAGATGCCCTCTCCAAAAAAAAAAAAGATAAAATCATTTTAGGGAGGGGAGAATATAACTTTTTAAGTAAGAAAACAGACTTGTAGAAGTCAACAACTTTAAAATACATATCCAACTAACCTCTAACCTTTGGATAAAAACACCAAAGTTTGAAAACAAGTTCTCATCTGCAGATACTAAAGTGTAGCATTAGGCACTGGGCTAGATGCTTTCGGAATCATTTTCTCATGGAAAAGTACTGTGAGTAGAGGGCTAAGTTGGTAAGAAAACAACTGAAACTGCTCAAAATCAATTTAATTACATCTCATTAGCAAAGATTCCATTCTTTATAAGTAATAACAGCTAAAACTACTTAAAATTTTTCCGCATATTAGCAGGTTATGCATCATCTAAAGCCTCACCCTTACCTGCATTAACCCGACTAAGTCACATACAAATAATCAAATCATGAATCATGAACAAGTGCCTACTGCCTAGGGAAAGCCAGTTAATGATACTGTAAAACAATGATTCAAGTTCAGAAAAAAGTCTTGAGGTGTGTTCTTTAATTCAACAAAGAGATGATTATGGTAGACTGTGCCTTTAAGAAGTTACAAATCCAAAGAGAATACCTCCAGAGAGTTAGCATTTAAAGCAGAATGAAGTGAGCACTATTGTACTATATATCACTGAGAGATGGTCTGAAAAAGAACAGTATTTGTGAGGTAGTATGTATAAGAACAGGAACCTACTGAATATGGGCATGGGAAAGAGAAAAAAATGAAAATTACTGGCTTCAGTACCTGGGACTGCACTGATATCATTAACTATGACAAAGATTAAAAATAGGTTTGAAAACAGCTGTTAGAGCCATCAGACAGCTAAGAATTATGGGTAGAATTCAAGAGAGTTGGGAAGGTACAAAATTTGGAACTCAGCACCATAAACCAGATATTTGAATATTATGTGATCAATTTGATAATCTAAGGAAAGAAACTATATCTTTGGGAGATCAGGAACAAAACATTAAAAAGGATAAGTATTCAATTGGCAGAGAGAAGTAGAACAAAATATTAAAAAGGATAAATATTCAACTGGCAGGGAGAAGTACCAATGTCAGGTAACAAGACTTAGAAAAATTAGGTAGGAAGAGAAGCAGGACAATATACTGTAATACAGACCAAACAAGGACAAAGTTTCGAGAAAGAAGGTAAAGTGAGGAAAGCTAAAATACTGAAACATTTTCAAGTGTTAGGCAGTTAAACACATTCGTGTCAAATAATCTTGATCTCATTTAAATAGCAGGAAAAGCCATTAGCTGACATGGAAGCTGGGGAGTTTGGGGAATGGGGGACAATAAAGAAGGTAAGAAACAACCACTCAGGGAGACAATACACTGTCAACTAAGGGTTAGATCAGGAGGAGAAGATGCAGCTGAGTTGTTATTAGAAGCAGTCATCTGGGTTACGCTTGTATTTTTCATTTTACTACCAAAGCTCAAGAGTCCAGGTTCAGGAGGGGAAGAATTACACACACACACCCCTGCCACCAAATACCTACAGTATGCCAGGCAAGATGCTATGCACTTGGCAAGGCCCCACAGTAAGTCTTCAAATTGTACAGCTTTCTATTGTTTACCCCTGCTTCTCTTGAACACTTCTGTGCTAAAGCCATTAGATGGGGCAGAGCTATGGGACCCCAAAGCAGGATGCAAGAGAGTCTGACACATGGGGTGGCTAGGTATGGGTATCAGCCCAAGTGGGATATAAAGAAGTCAGAGCCAGGGCAGGGTGAGGAGGGTGACCACATGTGGGGGTGACCCAGCACAGGGTGCTGAATATTGAAACTCAAGCAGAGTGAGGAGCACATACACTTGGGAGGATATCCTGATGTAGGTTGTTGGGGCCCAAGAAAGATTAAGTCTAGAATAAAGGGCTTGAATATGATGAAGAGGAAATTTGTCTACAGGATGGTGGGACAGCAGCTGAGATGGGAGACTTGTTATATATGTGGGACTGGTGTCTCAAAAGCCTGAAAACGTTCCTTTCTGTTTACTCAGAAATCTCTACCTATAAAGCAGTTAAAGAAATAAGAGATTAGTTCAGTGACATAAATGCTGTATGTAAATGGGTGAAGGCTTCAATAAATAATAGTGTATTTATATAATACAATATTATACTCTCTGAAATTACGTTTTAAAAGGATACATGTAATGTGATAAAGTATTTTTGGTATGTTATATGAAAACAGGATGATGAAAAAACTACAGTATGATCCTAATTTTGTTGGAGAACATTCACAATGTTTATAGTAGGGTAATTGTACAATTTTACTTTATTATACTTACCTACATTTTCCACTTATTCTATGACAGACATATATTACTTTTAAATTATGATAAAACATCATTAGAAAAATCAAGAGGAAATGGAAGCTAATATCTGAGGAGCATCAAGTGTTAGGCACTGGGCTAGATGCTTTTGGAATCATTTTCTCATGGAAAAGTACTGTGAGTAGAGGGCTAAGTTGGTAAGAAAGCAACTGAAACTGCTCAAAATCAATTTAATTACATCTCATTATGAAAGTAAGTCTTTTCCTACTAGTTATATATTAGAAATTTTCAGCTAAGAAGTTGTATCTTAGTAACCAAACTGTCAGAAATTCTACTACTATGAAAGGGCAGATAGATACCTACATTCTAGGATATCAGCTGAAAAAAAAATGAGTTAAAGACCCAAAATGCTAAAATATACCAACTGCCAAAGAAAACAACAACATTCTATATGGGAGTCTTGTAACTTGAATTGCATTAGGTGGTAATGAAAGGAATTCAACTGGTTCACACAGGACAGAGAGTAATGGAAGGAAGGAAGCCTGGCAAACAGCTCCGTGGTAGAACTGGGAGAACTCCAAGTTCTGGTAGAAGCTCAGGAGAGAAGGTCATCATCAGCTCTTTTGGCATCTGTAGCAAGCAGAAAGGGCAGGCCTTAGAGGAGAAAGCAGCATCCATGGTCTTTCATTTGACTCCTCTCCTGTTTCCCTTCAGTCCTCAAAAAGATTAACCCTCAGAACTAGTGAGTGTGCTAGGTACAGTGTGATTTCAGGGGTCCTTCAATAACCCCCGAAATGCCAAGCCCCCATATAAGGAACTAAATCTTTAAACATTAAAAAGGAAGTACCTAGTTGATTCCATACCTCTCATTTATACTTACATAAAATCATTAAGTCACTAAGCATAAAGAACTAAAGGCCTGCCATACTTGGAGAGGGAAACCCAAGGACCGTGTCTGTGTTGTCTGACCCTGCACATGACCACCCAACAACAGTGATCCAAAGCCAGGCAGATGAACCAAGCTGAGCCAATCAGATCTCTCTTCATTCCCAAAGTCAGCTGAATGGGAGAAACAGAGATAGATAGCTAACAGAGGGAAATAAAACTAACAACAGAGCCCTACAGAGAAGTTTCTAGAAATTCTACTACTGAGGGGCCCAACACAGACTGGTTTGCTTTTCTTTCCAGGTCTTAGTTGTCTGCTGTTGGCACAGACTACATGTGTACTGAAAAGTAGAAGCAGAACACAGTGGTGTTCTTTTCCTGGCCCAACTTTAATCTAGAGAACATTGCTGTTAATGCAAATCAACACCACTCTACATAATTTATGGAGATTGTTTATTTTCCAACTTGCTGGTACATGGCAATATGTTCTCAGTGGATTTAATCAAGGTATGACTTGATTAATAACCTTCCCAAAGAAGGCATCTTGGCACAAAGATATTTTAACCTCTGATTTTCTACTTAACCTAACCTTGCATCATGATTGTGAAGATTCTGCTAGTCAGGAAAAAAAGATCATTAGGTGTTTTTATTAATCATAGGAAATTATTCAAATGTGCCTTACTTTATCAGAGTCAAAAGCACATTATCCAGGGTAAATATTAAAGTTGTACTTAACAAACCTGCAACATTAATTCTCAGATGCTAGAGATTTTAAAGCCAAATCCATAAAATTTAACATTACTGAGTAACTATTTGGATTTTTCAATAATGCTATTTCAACAATTAAAGTGGAAATTATCTAAACAGTTAAATTATTAAAGTATTTAAAATAACTTTTTAAAAGTTATTTATTAAAGTACTTTGTCTTCACTTTACTACTAATAGTGTTGTTCATGTTTTATATACCAAACTTAAGGAAAAATAGCTTCCAAAAAACATGAACGTCATCTCCCCACCTAGTCCAAGAAAAGGCTTTCATCAAAAACAGGTCATACTTCTCTTAGCCAAATACGCATTTATAAAAATTAACTTACTCAACAAAATAATGACCAAAACCAAGCTAGTCAGTGTATGTACAAGACTTCCAACATGCTAAGTAAACACATTAAGCTAAAAAGAGTAAGTGTATGAATCGGTAACTGCTGCTCCACTTACTGAGCATTTACTATTCCCTCACAGACTGCAGCCCAGTCAGGGAACAAACAGGACACATGTACTACCATCACCCAGAATGACCTGAGAGCCCAGAGCCAGGGGAGGGGAAAGTGAGAGAAGAAATAGGCCAGACTGGGTTGTAAAGTTGGGAATGGAATTACTACCAGTTAACGAGTGAAGATTGGGTTTAAATTCTGGTACTGTGCACTGTCTATATGGCCATGAGGAAATTCCTAGACTTCTCTGGATCTTAGTTCCCTCAGCTATAAATGCAGGATAATGGCAGTAATATCTATTTCATAGGGTTGCTGAGATGATTAAATGCATGTAAAGTACTTAGAGCAGTGTGTAGCACACACCAGAAGTTCAATAAATGTCACCTGTTGCTATTATTCAACAAGTAAAACAACCATGACATAGAAAGCTCTGGGCTAACTATCTTACTCCACAATAGCATTCAGTCCTCATAGGAATCCTTAAAGTAGATGCTGTTTTTCCAATTAAAAGAAAAAAATGAACAGTCATAGAGAAGTTAACTTGCCCAAAGTCACAAGACAGAGAATGACAGAACCAAATTCAAACACAGGATGTCTGACATCCAGAGCCTTACTTTTTTTTTCCTGTTTGATTTTTAAGTTATTAAAACTCATAGAGTATATTTGCAAAAACATGGATGGACATAGAGGGTATTATGCTAAAGTGAAATAAGCCAAGCAGAGAAAGGCAAATACTATATGATTTCACTTATTTATGGATATAAAACAAAACAGAATTTGTTGGGACCCTTTGCCTCTTTTAGGCCTGTGATGGCCGCAGACTGGAGGTTTCCATCCTCTTCCGATTTGTGGCCTAACTAGCTTCCCACGCACACTCTTGGCCCTAACTTAGCCTCCCCACCTAACCCGAAACCTGCTTAAAGATGAGATAATCAATTCCCATTGGTTTCTGTTACTTCCTTATCTTCCCCTATATAACTAAGCCTCTGATGGAATAAAGCTGAGTTTTGCTGTGCCCTTGAGGCTGACACATCTCCCGGCTTGGTGTGGTTTTGTTTTTCCCCGGATCTCAGGGGAGGGTGTCCAAGCCGCCAACACTTGCCCTCTTGCTCAGCCCCGGGGATAACAGGCTGGTCCTGCTTGTCCCCCCACCTTCTTGTTGCTGAAGAGCAACAAGAATTAACAAAACAGACACTGAGAAGTGACTAGTGGTTACCATGGGAGAGGGGTTGAGGGGGAGTGGATGGGGAGAATGAGGGTAATAAAGGGGCACAAAAATTCTCAATCATAATGTAAGTTGGTCAAAGGGATGGCAGTACAGCATGGAGAATACAGCCAATGATTCTGCAACATCTTCCTATGTTGACAGATAGTAACTGCACCAGAGAGAGTGAGGATTTAAAAATATGGGTAACTGTTGAAACTGTGTTATATACCTGAAAACAATATAAGATTGTATATCATGGGGATTAAAGATGGCAGCGTGAGAGGAGAGACAGAGGCTTCCTCCTAAAACTGGATACAATTAGAAAATTTAATTGGTGCAACTAATCCAGAGAGAGCAACAGGAAAGAGGATGCATCAGACTACACACACCTGGAGAAAAGAGCAGACGTCACTGAACGGAGTAACATACCAGAGCTGTGACTCCGTGGGACCCGAGCCCCTCCCCCAGCCCAGCTCACCGGCAGGAGGAAGAGAAACGGAGCAGGGAGCGAGGGGAAGGCTTGGAAGGACTAGCTCTGGAAATCTGCGCTGGAAGCACAAACCTACATTTCATGGTGCTTTCATAAGACTCACACTACTACCGGGTTGGAAAGTTAATACAGGCAGAGTTCCTGGGGAGGCTGGTATTCCGGCTTCTTGTGGAAAGCAGAGATCCATATCTGGGTGCTCTGGGACAAAAACTTATACCTGTGTGCCCAGCCCACTGGCTCAGGCACTGGAGACAGGCACAGGAGCCAGGAGTCGGGTAACAGCTCTTTCCTACCCCCAGTACCGCTCCCCTGCGACCCCCGACAATGCTTCAGGGGCACAGCAGATCCAGAATAGAGCTTCTGGACACTAGAGGGCGCCATATACAAACATGAACCGCCAAAGGAACCTTCTCCAGAGTAAAATTGTTAATACAACTCCAGAGAAAGATTTAAAAGATATGGACCTCCTGACTCTTCCTGAAAGGGAGTTCAAAATAAAAATAATCACCATCTTAATGGAGGTATGGAAAGAAATCCAAGAACTCAGGAATGAATTTAGGTCAGAGATCCAATCGTTAAAGAACATGTGATGGACGGTATTAAAAGCAGGTTGGATACGGTGGAGGAGACAATAAATGAAATAGAAACTAGAGAAGAGGAATACAAAGAAGCTGAGGCACAGAGAGAAAAAAGGATCTCGAAAAATGAAAGAATATTGAGAGAACTGTGTGACCAATCCAAGGGGAACAATATTCGCATTATAGGGATACCAGAAGAAGAAGAGAGAGAAAAAGGGATAGAAAGTATCTTTGAGGAGGTAGTTGCTGAAAACTTTCCCAATCTGGGAAAGGAGATAGTCTCTCAGGCCACAAAGATCCACAGATCCCCCTACACAAGGGACCCAAGGAAGACAACACCAAGACACATAGTAATTAAAATGAGAAAGATCAAGTAATAAGGACAGACTGTTTAAAGCAGCCAGAGGCAGAAATAAGATCACATACAAAGGAAAGCCCATCAGACTAACAACAGAGTTCTCAGCAGAAACCTTACAGGCCAGAAGAGAGTGGCAAGATGTATTTAATGCCATTAAGCAGAAGGGCCTGGAACCAAGATTACTTTATCCAGTGAGATAATCATTTAAATTTGAAGGAGGGATTAAACAATTTCCAGATAAGCAAAAGCTGAGAGAGTTTACCTCCCACAAACCATCTCTGCAGTCTATTTTGGAGGGACTGCTATAGATGGAAGTGTTCCAAGGGTTGGAGAGCTGTCACCAGAGGTAGTAAAATCATAGTAGAGAGGGTGGAGCAGCTGATTGCGAGGCAAATAGGAAAAATTAAATTGACTATCCCCAAAGCCAATCAAGGGATAGAGGAAAAGTATAGAATCTGATACCTAATATATAAAGAATGAAGGAGGAAGAAAAGAGAGGAGAAATAGAAAAGAACCTTTAGATTCTGTTTGTAACAAGATACTAAGTTAGTTAAGTTAGACTCTTAGATAGTAAGGAAAGTAACCTGGAACCTTTGGTAACCATGAACCTAAAGCCTGAAATGGGAATAAGTACATGCCTATCGATAATAACCCTAAATGTAAATGGACTAAATGCACCAATCAAAAGACACAGAGTCACTGAATGGATAAAAAAACAAGACCCATCTATCTGCTGCTCACAAGAAACTCACCTCAAAATCAAATACATGCATAGACTAAAAGTCAAGGGATGGAAAAACATATTTCAGGCAAACAATAGGGAGAAAAAAGCAGGAGTTGCAGTACTAGTATCAGACAAAACAGACTTCAAAACAAAGAAAGTAACAAGAAATAAAGAAGGACATTACATAATGATAAAGGGCTCAGTCCAACAAGAGGATATAACCATTATAAATATATATGCACCTAACACAGGAGCACCAGCATATGTGAAACAAATATTAACAGAGGTAAAGGATGAAATAGAATGCAGTGCATTCATTTTCGGAGACATCAGCACTCTACTCACTCCAAAGGATAGATCCACCGGACAGAAAATAAGTAAGGACACAGAGACACTGAACAACACACTAGAACAGATGGACCTAATAGACATCTATAGAACTCTACACCCAAAAGCAACAGGATACACATTCTTCTCAAGTGCACATGGAACATTCTCCAGAATAGATCACATACTAGGCCACAAAAAGAACCTCAGTAAATTTAAAAAGATTGAAATCCTACCAACCAACTTTTCAGACCACAAAGGTATAAAACTAGAAATAAATTGTACCAAGAAAGCAAAAAGGCTCACAAACACATGGAGGCTTAACAACACGCTACTAAATACTCAATGGATCAATGACCAAATTAAAATGGAGATCCAGCAATATATGGAAATAAATGACAACAACACAAAGCCCCAACTTCTGTGGGATGCAGCGAAAGCTGTCATAAGAGGAAAGTATATACCAATCCAGGCATATATAAAGAAGGAAAAACAAACCCAAATGAATAGTCTAACGTCACAGTTATCAAAGTTGGAAAAAGAAGAACAAATGAGGCCTAAAGTCAGCAGAAGGAGGGACATAATAAAGATCAAAGAAGAAATAAACAAAATTGAGAAGAATAAAACAGTGGGAAAAAATCAATGAAACCAAGAGCTGGTTCTTTGAGAAAATAAACAAAATAGACAAGCCTCTAGGGAGACTTATTAAGAGAAAAAGAGAATCAACACACATCAACAGAATCAGAAATGAGAAAGGAAACATCACAAAAGACCCAACAGAAATACAAAGAATTATCAGAGACTATGAAAACCTATATGCTAAGAAGCTGGAAAGCCTAGAAGAAATGGACAACTTCCTAGAAAAATACAACCTTCCAAGACTGACCAAGGAAGAAACAGAAAATCTAAACAAACCAATTACCAGCAAAGAAATTGAAGCGGTAATCAAAAAACTACCCAAGAAAAAAACCCCTGGGCCAGATGGATTTACCTCGGAATTTTATCACACATACAGGGAAGACATAATACCCATTCTCCTTAAACTTTTCCAAAAAATAGAAGAGGAGGGAATACTCCCAAACTCATTCTATGAAGCCAACATCACCCTAATACCAAAACCAGGCAAAGATCCCACCAAAAAAGAAAATTACACACCAATATCCCTGATGAACGTAGATGCAAAAATACTCAATAAAATATTAGCAAACCAAATTCAAAAATGGATCAAGAAGATCATACACCATGACCAAGTGGGATTCATCCCAGGTATGCAAGGATGGTAGAACATTCGAAATCCATCAACATCATCCACCACATCAACAAAAAGAAAGATAAAAACCACATGATCATCTCCATAGATGCTGAAAAAGCATTTGACAAAATTCAACATTCATTCATGATAAAAACTCTCAGCAAAATGGGCATAGAGGGCAAGTACCTTACATACTAAAGGCCATATACGATAAACCCACAGCCAACATCATACTGAACAGCGAGAAGCTGAAAGCTTTTCCTCTCAGATCGGGAACAAGAAAGGGATGCTCACTTTCCCCACTGTTATTTAACATAGTACTGGAGGTCCTAGCCACAGCAATTAGACAAAACAGAGAAATACAGGGAATCCAGATTGGTAAAGAAGAAGTTAAACTGTCACTATTTGCAGATGACATGATATTGAACATAAAAAACCCTAAAGACTCCACCCCAAAACTACTAGAACTGATATCAGAATACAGCAAAGTTGCAGGATACAAAATTAACACACAGAAATCTGTGGCTTTCCTATACACTAACAATGAGCCAACAGAAAGAGAAATCAGGAAAATAATTCCATTCACAATTACATCAAAAAGAATAAAATACCTAGGAATAAACCTAACCAAAGAAGTGTAAGACCTATACCATGACAACTATAAGACACTCTTAAGAGAAGTTAAAGAAGACACTAACAAATGGAAACTCATCCCATGCTCTTGGCTAGGAAGAATATTGTCAAAATGGCCATCTTGCCCAAAGCAAAATACAGATACGATGCAATCTCTATCAAATTACCAACAACATTCTTCAATGAACTGGAACAAATAGTTCAAAAATTCATATGGAAACACCAAAGACCCTGAATAGCCAAAGCAATCCTGAGAAAGAAGAATAAAGTGGCGGGGATCTCACTCCCCAACTTCAAGCTCTACTACAAAGCTATAGTAATCAAGACAATTTGGTACTGGCACAAGAACAGAGCCACAGACCAGTGGAACAGGTAAGAGACTCCAGACATTAACCCAAACATATATGCTCCATTAATATTTGATAAAGGAGCCATGGACATACAATAGCAAAATGACAGTCTTTTCAACAGATGGTGCTGGCAGAACTGGACAGCTACATGTAAAAGAATGAAACTGGATCACTGTCTAACCCCATACACAAAAGTAAATTCAAAATGGATCAAAGACCTGAATGTATGTCATGAAACCATAAAACTCTTAGAAAAAAACATAGGCAAAAATCTCTTGGATGTGAACATTAGCAACTTCTTCATGAATATATATCCCTGGGCAAGGAATACAAAAGCAAAAATGAACAAGTGGGACTATATAAAGCTGAATAGCTTCTGTACAGCAAAGGACACCATCAATAGAACAAAACGGTACTCTACAGTGTGGGAGAATATTTTCTTAAATGACAGATCCGATAAAGGCTTGACATCCAAAATGTATAAAGAGCTCACACACCTCAACAAACAAAAAGCAAATAATCCAATTAAAAAAATGGGCAGAGGAGCTGAACAGACAGTTCTCCAAAGAAGAAATTCAGAAGGCCAACACACACATGAAAAGATGCTCCACATTGCTAGTTATCAGAGAAATGCAAATTAAAACCACAATGAGATATCACCTCACACCAGTAGGGATCACCACCATCCAAAAGACAAACAACAAAAATGTTGGTGAGATTGCAGAGAAAGGGGAACCCTCCTACACTGTTGGTGGGAATGTAAATTAGTTCAACCATTGTGGAAAGCAGTATGGAGGTTCCTCAAAATGCTCAAAATAGACTTAGCATTTGACCCAGGAATTCCACTTCTAGGAATATACCCTAAGGATGCAGCACTCCAGTCTGAAAAAGATAGATGCACCCCTATGTTTATCGCAGCACTATTTACAATAGCCAAGTAATGGAAGCAACCTAAGGGTCCATCAGTAGATGAACGGATAAAGAAGATATGGTACATATATACAATGGAATATTATTCAGCCATCAGAAGAAAACAAATCCTACCATTTGCAATAACATGGATGGAGCTAGAGGGTATTATCGTCAGTGAAATAAGCCAAGCGGAGAAAAACAAATACCAAATGATTTCACTCATCTGTGGAGTGTAAGGACAAAAGAAAAACTGAAGGAACAAAACAGCAGCAGAAGCACAGTACCCAAGAATGGACTAACAGTTACCAAAGGGAAAGAGACTGGGTACAATGGGAGGGTAGGGAGGGATAAGGGCGGGGAAGAAGAAAGGAGGTACTATGATTAGCATGTAAAATGTGGGGGTGGGGGGGAAGGGGAGGGCTTTGCAACACAGAGAAGACAAGTAGTGATTCTACAACACTGATGGACAGTGACTGTAATGGGGTTTGTTGGGGGGACTTGGGGTAGGGGAGAGCCTAGTAAACATAACGTTCTTTGAAAAAATAAAAATAAATTAATTATTTAAAAAAAAGATTGTATATCAAGAATAGCTCAACAAAAAAAGAAAAACCTCAAGAGTATGTGTGGTACAAATTCACTCTGTGCCAAATGAAAGTAAATATTTATTTTAAAAGCTCTCACATACTTTCTGAGACTTTCAGATACTTTCTAATACTTTCTGAAAGTCTGTTGGTACTTCCTCACAAATCATGCAAAAGTCACCTCCTGTTCTAAAGATGAGAAAACTGTCTCAGAAAGGTTGAAATTACTTGCCCATGGGCAGGTAACTTTTAACATGGAGAATCTGGGCCCCATCTGCAGCATAGATGCCTGTACTAGTATGGCTTTCTATTACACAGTGCTACCTTCCTGAGATAAATTTTAACTGTTTTTCTCAAAGTAATAGCAATCTGTGTGAATTACTATGTCTTACTTGCACAAGCTACGTAAAACTATTTGTTTAGATAAGAATTAAGTAAACATACCACCTATTCCAGATACAGTTGATCCTTGAACAACATGGGTTTAAACTGTACAGGTTCTTTTATACACAATAAATATATTTTCAATAAATATAATGGAAACCCTTGGGAGATTAAAGACAATTTAAAAAGAACGTTTTCTTTTCTCTAGCTTACTTTGTTGTAAGAATGCAGAATATAATACACATACAAAATGTGTTAATCAATACAGATTTTATGTGTCAACTATGTTATTTATGCTATTGGTTAGGCTTCTGGTCAACAGAACGCTATTAGTAGCTGAGTTTTGGGGAATCAAAAGTTACACATGAATTATGTTGTTGTTGTTATTATCATTAATCTACATTTACATGAAGAACATTATGTTTACGATGGTCCCTCCTTCACCAAGTCCCCCAGACAAACCCCATTATAGTCACTGGCCATCAGTGTAGTAAGATGCTGTAGAATCAGTACTTGTCTTCTCTGTGTTGCAAAGCCCTCCCTATGCTCCCCCCCCCCATTATACATGCTAATCATAATACCCCCTTTCTTCTTCCCTGCCCTTATCACTCCCTTCCGTCCCATTCTCCCCAGTCCCTTTCCATTTGGTAATTGTTAGTTCATTCTTGGGTTCTGTGATTCTGCTGCTGTTTTGGTCCTTCAGTTTTTCTTGGTTCTTATAGTCCACATATGAGTGAAATCATTTGGTATTTGTATTTCTCCACTTGGCTTATTTCACTGAGCATAATACCCTCTAGTTCCACCCATGTTGTTGCAAATGGTAGAATTTTTCTTCTTCTTATGGGTGAATAATATTCCATTGTGTATATGTACCACCCCTTCTTTATCCATTCATTACTGATGGACACTTAGGTTGCTTCGATTTTTTGGCTATTGTAATTAGTGCTGTGATAAACATAGGGGTGTATCTGTCCTTTTCAAACTGGGCTGCTGCATTCATAGGGTAAATTCCTAGAAGTGGAATTCCTGAGTCAAATGGTATTTCTATTTTGAGCATTTTGAGGAACCTCCATACTGCTTTCCAAAACAGTTGAACTGATTTACATTCCCACTAGCAGTATAGGAGGGTTCCGCTTTCTCCACAAACTCGCCAACATTTGTTGTTGTTTGTCTTTTGGATGGTGGCCATCCTTACTGGTATGACATGATATCTCATTGTGGTTTTAATTTGCATTTCTCTGATAACTAGCAATGTGGAGCATCTTTTCATGTGTCGGTCAGCCATCTGAATTTCTTCTTTGGAGAACTACCTGCTCATCTCCTCTGCCCATTTTTTAATTGGATTATTTGTTTTTTGTTTGTTGAGGTGTGTGAGCTCTTTATATATTTTAGATGTTAAGCCTTTATGTGATCTGCAATTTACAAATATATTCTCCCATACTGAAGGGTGCCGTTTTGTTCTATTGATGGTGTCCTTTGCTGTACAGAAGCTATTCAGCTTGATGTAGTCCCACTTGTTCATTTTTGCTTTTGTTTTCCTTGCCCATGGAGATATGTTCATGAAGAAGTCGCTCACGGTTATTTCCAAGAGATTTTTGCCTATGTGTTTTTCCAAAGTTTTATGGTTTCATGACTTACATTCAGGTCTTTGATCCATTTTGAATTTACTCTCATATATTGGATTAGACAGTGATCAAGTTTCATTCTTTTACATGTAGTTGTACAGTATTGCCAGCACCATCTGTTGAAGAGACTGTCATTTCACCATTGTATGTCCAAGTCTCCTTTATCGTATATTAATTAACCATATATGTTTGGGTTATTGTCTGGAGTCTCTATTCTGTTCCACTGGTCTGTGGCTCTGTTCTTGTGCCAGTACCAAATTGTCTTCATTACTGTGGCTTTGTAGTAGACCTTCAAGTTGTGGAGTGAGATACCCCCCCCTTTTTTTTCTTCCTTCTCAGGATTGCTTTGGCTATTTGAGGTCTTTGGTGTTTCCATATGAATTTTTTTAACTATTTGTTAAAATTTGTTGAAGAATGTTGTTGGTAATTTGATAGGGATTGCATCAAATCTGTATATTGCTTTGGGCAGGATGGCCATTTTGACTATATTAATTCTTCCTAGCCAAGAGCATGGGATGAGTTTCCATTTGTTAGTGTCCTCTTTAATTTCTCTTAAGAGTGTCTTATAGTTTTCAGTGTATCAGTCTTTCACTTCTTCGTTAGGTTTATTCCTAGGTATTTAATTCTTTTTGATGCAATTGTGAATGGAATTGTTGATTTCTTTCTCTTGGTTCATTGTTAGTGTATAGGGAAGCTTCAGATTTCTGTGTGTTAATTTTGTATCCTGCAACTTTGCTGTATTCTGATATTAGTTCTAGTAGTTTTGGAGTGGATTCTTTAGGTTTTTTATGTACAATATCATGTCATCTGCAAATAGTGACAGTTTAACTTCTTCTTTACCAATCTGGATTCCTGAAATTTATTTGTTTTGTTTAACTGCCATGGTTAGGACCTCCAGTACTATATTAAGTAACAGTGGGGAGAGTGGGCATCCCTGTCTTGTTCCCAATCTCAGAGGAAAAGCTTTAAGCTTCTTGTGTTCAGTATGATGTTAGCTGTGGGTTTATCATATATGGCCTTTATTATGTTGAGGTACTTGCCCTCTATGCCCTTTTTGCTGAGAGTTTTTACCATGAATCGATGTTGAATTTTGTCAAATGCCTTTTCAGCAGTTACGGAAATCATCATGTGGTTTTTGTCCTTCTTTTTGTTTATGTCGTGGATGATGTTCTTGAATTTTCGCATGTTGTACCATCCTTGCCTCCCTGGGATGAATCCCACTTGGTTGTGGTGTATGATCCTTTTGATATATTTTTGAATTTGGTTTGCTAATATTTTGTTGAGTATTTTTGCATCTACGTTCATCAGGGATATTGATCTGTAGTTTTCTTTTTTGGTGGGGTCTTTACCTGATTTTGGCATTGGGGTGATGTTGGCTTCATAGAATGAGTTTGGGAGTATTCCCTTCGCTTCTATTTTTTGGAGTTTAAGGAGAAAGGGTATTATGTCTTCTCTGTATGTCTGATAAAATTCCAAGGTAAATCCACCTGGCCCGGGGGTTTTGTTCTTGGTTAGTTTTTTGATTACCGCTTCAATTTCTTTGCTGTAATTGGTTTGTTTAAATTTGTGTTTCTTCCTGGGTCAGTCTTGGAAGGTTGTATTTTTCTAGGAAGTTGTCCATTTCTTCTAGGCTTTCCAGCTTCTTAGCATATAGGTTTTCATAGTCTCTAGTAATTCTTTGTATTTCTGTTGGGTCTGTTGTGATGTTTCCTTTCTCATTTCTGATTCTGTTGATGTGTGTTGATTCTCTTTTTCTCTTAATAAGTCTGCCTAGAGGCTTGTCTATTTTGTTTATTTTCTCAAAGAACCAGCTCTTGGTTTCATTGATTTTTTTCCCACTGTTTTATTCTTCTCAATTTTGTTTATTTCTTCTTTGATCTTTATTATGTCCCTCCTTCTGCTGACTTTAGGCCTCATTTGTTCTTCTTTTTCCAACTTTGATAACTGTGACGTTAGACTATTCATTTGGGTTTGTTTTTCCTTCTTTAAATATGCCTGGATTGGTATATACTTTCCTCTTAAGACTGCTTTCACTGCGTCCCACAGAAGTTGGGGCTTTGTGTTGTTGTTATCATTTATTTCCATATATTGTTGGATCTCCATTTTAATTTGGTCATTAATTCACTGAGTATTTAGTAGCGTGTTGTTAAGCCTCCATGTGTTTGTGAGCCTTTTTGCTTTCTTGGTACAATTTATTTTTAGTTTTATACCCTTGTGGTCTGAAAAGTTGGTTGGTAGGATTTCAATCTTTTTAAATTTACTGAGGCTCTTTTTGTGAGCTAGTATGTGGTCTATTCTGTAGAATGTTCCATGAGCACTTGAGAAGAATATGTATCCTGTTGCTTTTAGATGTAGAGTTCTACAGATGTCTATTAGGTCCATCTGTTCTAGTGTGTTGTTCAGTGTCTCTGTGTCCTTACTTATTTTCTGTCCGGTGGATCTATCCTTTGGAGTGAGTAGAGTGCTGACGTCTCCGAAAATGAATGCACTGCATTCTATTTCATCCTTTACCTCTGTTAATATTTGTTTCACATATGCTGGTGCTCCTGTGTTAGGTGCATATATATTTATAATGGTTATATCCTCTTGTTGGACTGAGCCCTTTATCATTATGTAATGTCCTTCTTTATCTCTTGTTACTTTCATTGTTTTGAAGTCTGTTTTGTCTGATACTACTACTGCAACACCTGCTTTTTTTCTCCCTGTTGTTGCATGAAATATCTTTTTCCATCCCTTGACTTTTAGTCTGTGCATGTCTTTGGGTTTGAGATAAGTCTCTTGTAAGCAGCATAAAGATGCGTGTTGCTTTTTTATCAATCCTATTACTCTGTGTCTTTTAATTGGTGCATTCAGTCCATGTAGATTTAGGGTGATTGTTGAAAGATATGTACTTATTGCCATTGGAGGCTTTAGATTCGTGGTTACCAAAGGTTCAAGGTTAGTTTCTTTAGTATCTTACTGTCTAACTTACCTCGCTTATTGAGCTGTTATAAACACTTGTGTGGTGATTCTTTATTTCTCTCCCTTCTTAATCCTCCTCCTCCATTCTTTATATGTTGGTTGTTTAATTCTGTGCTCTTTTGTGTTTCCTTTAACTGCTTTTGTAGGTAGCTGATTTTATTTTTTTGCCTTTAGTTAATATTTGGTTGGTCTGCTCTCTTTGCTGTGATTTTGTTTTCTCTGGTGACATCTATTTAGTCTTAGGTGTGCTCCCATCTAGAGCAGTCCCTCTAAAATACCCTGTAAATGTGGTTTGTGGGAGGCAAATTCCCTCAACTTTTGCTTGTCTGGGAATTTTTAAATCCCTCCTTCATTTTTAAGTGATAATCTTGCTGGATACAGTATTCTTGGTTCAAGGTCCTTCTGTTTCATTGCATTAAGTATATCATGCCATTCTCTTCTGGTCTATAATGTTTCTGTTGAAAAGTCTGATGATAGCCTGATGGGTTTTCCTTTGTAGGTGACCTTTTTTCTCTCTTTGGCTGCCTTTAAAACTCTGTCCTTGTCCTTGATCTTTGCCATTTTAATTATTATGTTTCTTGGTGTTGTCCTCCTTGGGTCCCTTCTGTTGGGAGTTTTGTGTACTTCCGTGGTCTGATCGTTTATTTTCTCCCCCAGTTTGGGGAAGTTTTCAGCCATTATTTCTTCAAGGACACTTTCTATCCCTTCTTCTCTCTCTTCTCCTTCTGGTACCCCTATAATGCAGATATTGTTCCTTTTGGATTGGTCACACAGTTCTCTTATTATTGTTTCATTCTTTGAGATCCTTTTCTCTCTCTCTGTGTCAGCTTCTATGCGTTGCTGTTCTCTGGTTTCTATTCCATCAATGGCCTCTTGTATCTTATCCATTCTGCTTATAAATCCTTCCAGAGATTGTTTCATTTCTGTATTCTCTCTCCGGAAGTCATCCCTTAGCTCTTTTATATTTCTCTGCAGCTCCATCAGCATGGTTATGACCTTTATTTTGAATTCTTTTTCAAGAAGACTGGTTAGGTCTATCTCCTTCTCAGGGGGTTGACTCTGTGATTTTGGTCTGTATCAAATTTTTTGCCTTTTTATGGCGATAGAGGTAGTTGTGCGGAGCTGGTGCTGTGTGTTGGCTGGGAGAACATCCTTCTTGCTGGTTTGTGGCCTTCCTCTCCTGGGAGAAGAGCGACCTCTAGTGGCTTGTGCTGGGCAGCTGCGCACAGACAGGGCCTCTGGTTCTTGCCTGGCCACTGTCGAATTAAGCTCTGCGGTTGCTGTGGAGTTAAGCTCCACAGTTGCTATGGGCGTGATCGGCCTCGGACAACTCTCCAATATACCGGAGTCGCTTGGAGGGGAGACAGGTGGGAGGCTGTTTATCACCGTGAGGGGCCTCCAAGCTGCGCTGCCCCCCAGGGGTTAGGGCACCCGGTGTTCCCTGGGATTCCCAGCTGCTGGGATAATTGTCCTGGGATGCTTCCGTCCAGCTGTGGGGTTCCTATCCCTTTAAGACTTTCAAAAAGAACTCGCTTTTCTTTGTCCCAGGGCCACCAGCTGCGGGGACCTGCTCACAGGTCTTACTGTCCTGTTTCCCTAGTATCCAGCACACCTATGCACTGTGTGTCTGTGCTCTGGTGCAGATGCCTAGGGCTGCCTATTTACCAATCCTGGACTCCCTCTCCCTCCCCACTCTGACTCCTGTCCTACTGCTGGGAGCTGGGGTGAGGGATGCTTGGGTCCCACCAGGCCACAGCTTCTATCTTACCCCCTTCATGAGGCGCTGGGTTTTTGCAGGTGTGGATGTAGTCTGGCTGTTGTGCTGTATCTTCTGGTCTCTCTTTTAGGGACAGTTGTATTTGTTGTATTTTCAAAAATATATATGGTTTTGGGAAGAGGTTTCTGCTGCTCTACTCAAGCTGCCATCTTGGCTCCGCCCCTACACATGAATTTTTAGCTGCATGTGGGATTGGTGCCCAAACCCCTGTGTTGTTCAAGAGTCAACTGTATATCTGTTCTTTAACTTGCCAAGATTTGCTTTTCATAATCATTCCCAAGAATAGCCTTTATATTATACTCATGATTGTACTTAAAAGTCCAATTTTATTACTTCTTTTGCATATAAAAGGCTAGATGCCATCCGGGAAGAATAGAAAAAGTTTCCACCAAGGCACTACTGTTGGGCAGCTGTATCTGGGGAGGTCTCTCCCTGTGCACTGGGTAAAATCTCAACCTGGATCAGGGAGGGTTCTTGATTCTGGGAAGGAGTTCTCGAACAGGTTGGAGAAGTGTAGGTAAGGAAGTAATTTATTAAAGCAAGAGTAGTAGTGAATGGCATTAGCCATGAAGGCAATAGAGAGCAAGGAAGAACAGAGGGAAGAAAGGGAAGCTCACTGAACTCCTGCTTGGCATAGGGCAGATCCCTTGCCAACTCCTAAAGCCAGGGTCATCTGGTGTCCAGTGTCCACTTGAATCTGCACACCATGGGAAGGAACTAAGCCCCTACCACTACACCATTTGGGGGAGCCACAGAGCACTGGATGGGGTGAGATTATGTTCTGAGAACTTCCCAAAGTCAAATAAAGGAGATTGTCAGGCAGGCTCCTGAAGAATATGATCATATAGCAAGAGTCTTGTCTGGGTCACCCAGGCAACAGGAATTTGGAGGCCCAAATCTGAGATCTTAGGAGCCCTTCCCTACATGTCTGAGGTAGAACAGAGGGTGAAGACTTGTGCTTCAGTGAAATAGCAAACTAAGAAACACACTTACCATTGGAAGAGCACAGAGACAAAAACACAGTAAGTTGAGTAGGGGGAAGTCTTTATTTTAAGCAAAAAGTACACTCAAAGAAAGGGGAGTACAGGCAACCTCAGACAGGAGGTGCACATAGAGGCTTAAGATTCTCTTTTAAGGCTTTCAAGAACAGGAGAAAAGACAGGGGTGTGAGGAATGTAGGCTTGACATGTGGTCTCACAATGTCTATCTCCAATGACAGACATTATGTCACCATCCATAGTCTGTCCTCTAGATGTTCTGTAAGAGAAACTTAACACAAGGAATTTCTTGATCTTGTTCTTCTCCAAGATAGTAGTTACCCTCAAGCATTGTGGACATATCATTTAGGACTATTTGTCCTGCCTTAAGATAGGGTCAGTTATTGTCTGATTACCATAAAATATGTCATGAATCTTATCTCTTAATTCCCTGTTTTTAAAAATAGGATCTTAGCCTTAAGATGGCTTAAGGCTATCCCTCCTGTTCTTACAATACTGTTTATATCTTGGCATTTTTCATCATAGGCAGGAAAAGTTAATATTGATGCTTGTCACAAGTCCCTGCCCTACATCAGCACTTCATGTAAAGTAAGGAAAAAAAATATTTTCTTAATATTAATGTGTATACTTAGGATACTGTCTCAACTGTTTTGCTTAACTTTAAGAGGTAGGAATGATTTAACCCAAAAACACAACTTGTTTAAAAGTTCCGTCAACCTTGTAAATTTCCTGTATAGGGTTTTATCAGTCTAACAAAACCAAAAGGATGTGCATAGGAAAATTTCATACATGTTTACTGATCAAAATGTAGATTAAATATTTACTATACCTTTTACCACCCAATCTTAAGGTGTTGAAACATGGAAGTTCTCGTAATTTCTTACTACCTGACATCTATTATTTGATAATTTGTTTTTCTTGGGTATACAAGAAAGAGGGAAAAAATTTACATGACAACTTCATCAATTATCACCCCACTTTCAGGAAACTAGAATAATATTTAATTATAATAGGTAAGATCAAGACAAAAAAACACCTACAATTCAACTAGCCAATGGAAGAACTAAACTAGGAAATGATCAGTACTATGCCAATCAACTAGGATTGGTAAATGTTTCTGTGAAAAGTAAATATTCACTTTCCATTTTGATTTTGCCTGAAAAGACCTAAATTTTAAATCACAATTCAACAACAGATTGGAGACAGAATCATCTTGGAAAACAACAGTTATTTTCATGGCAAAAGAGATCATGCAAGTTTGAAAATCTCTTTCAGGATTTCAAAAGCTACAGTAATTTCCAACAAAAATTATAACCAAAATAAAGAATAAACCAAACACATTCTGTGCTCATGGATAGGAAGAATTAATATTGTCAAAATGGCCATCCTGCCCAAAGCAATCTAGAGATTCAATGCAATTCCTATCAAAATACCAACAGCATTCTTCAACAAACTAGAACAAATAGTTCTCAAATTCATATGGAACCAAGACCCCGAATAGCCAAAGCAATTCAGAGAAGGAAGAATAAAGCTAGGGTGAATATGTTCCCCAACTTCAATCTCTACTACAAAGCCACAATAATCAAGACAATTTGTTACTGGCACAAGAACAGACCCATAGACCAATGGAACAGAATAGAGAGTCCAGATATAAACCCAACCATCTATGGTCAATTAATATATGATAAAGGAGCCATGGACATACAGTGGGGAAATGACAATCTCTTCAACAATTGGTGTTGGCAAAACTGGACAGCTACATGCAAGAGAATGAAACTGGATTATTGTTTAACCCCATACACAAAAGTAAACTCGAAAAGGATGAAAGACCTGAATGTAATTCATGAAACCATAAAACTTATAGAAGAAAACATAGGCAAAAAACCTCAGGCTAGAGAAACAAAATAAAAAATTAATATATGGGACTACATCAAACTAAAAAGCTTCTGTACAGCAAGGGACACACACCATCAGCAGAATAAAAAGACATCCTACAATACTGGTCAATATATTTGAAAACAACTTATCTGATATAGGGTTAACATCCAAAAGATATAAAGAACTCACATCCCTCAACACCCAGAAAGCAAATAACCTGTTTGAAAAATGGGTGGAAGATATGAACAGACACTTCTCCAAAGAAGAAATTCAGATGTTCAACAAGCACATGAAAAGAAGCTCCACATTGCTAATCATCAGGGAAATGCAAATTAAAACCACAATGAGATATCACCTCACACCAGTTAGGATGGCCAACATCCAAAAGATAAGAAACAACATATGCTGGCGATGTTGAAAAGAATGGAGAGTCCTTCTACATGGCTGGTGGAAATGTAAATTAGTTCAACCATTATGGAAAGCAATATGGGGGTTCCTCAAAAAACTAAAAATAGAAAAACCATTTGACTCAGGAATTCCCCTCCTAAGAATTTACCTGAAGGAAACAAGATCCCTGATTCAAAAAGACATATGCACCCCTATGTTTATCACAGCACTATTTACAATAGCCAAGATACGGAAACAAGAAAAGTATCCATCAGTAGATGAACAGATAAAGAAGCTGTGTACTTATACACAATGGAATATTATTTAGCCACAAAAAGAAAAGAAATCCTACCATTTGCAACAACATAGATGGAGCTAGAGGCTATTATGCTCAGTGAAATAAGCTAGTTGGAGAAAGATAAGTACCAAATGATTTTACTCATTTGTGGAGTATAAAAATAATGCAAAACTGAAGGAATAAAACAACAGCAGACACACTTCCCCCATGGGGAGGGTGGGTGGGGAGGGAGGAGAAGGGGATTAAGGAGTATTATGATTAGCACACATAATGTAGGTGGGGCACAGGGAAGGCAGTATAGCACAAAGACAAGTAGTGACTCTAGCATCTTACTATGCTGATGGACAGTAACAGCAAATGGGGAATGTGGGAGGGACTTGGTAATATGAGTGAATGTAGTAACCACAATGCTGGTCATGTGAAACCTTCGTAAGATTGTATATCAATGGTACCTTAATAAACACACACAAAGAAACAAAGTAAAACTGGAGGAACAAAATAGCAGACTCAGACTCCAAGGGACTAGTAATCACTAGTTCCCCAAAGGGAATGGGGGGATGGTGGGTGGGGAGGGAGGGAGAAGGGGATTAAGAGGCACTATAATTAGCACTCACAATATAGGTAGGTCACCAGGAAGGTAGTACAGCACAGGGAAGACAAGTAATGACTCTGTAGCATCTTACTAAGCTGATGGACAGTTACTGCAATGGGGGTGGGTGAGGACTTGACAGTATAGCTAAATGTTGAACCACAGCATTTTTCATGTGAAACTTTCATAGGATTGTATATCAGTGATATTTAAATAATAATAGTAATAATAATAAATCTAACAACCTTAGACTGTAGTCTGTTGATACGACAGTATTTACTCTCTTTGCTTTTAGGAAGAAAAATCCTTCAACACTTGGAAGCAATTTTAAGAAAATGGAATTTAGTACTATTATGTAGCCAAGTTATATACAAAGAGAAAGTAAATTAGAAAATCTGTATTCCCTTTAAAATAATTTGTTTCACTGTTTTTAAAAGCAGGGATGCTTACTAAGGGCACAGAACTAAATGTCTAGATTTAAACTCCAGTCTTCCCACTTATTAACTCTATGGTTTCAGTCAAATTACTCTAACCTCTCTGTGTTTCCTCATTTACTGTAATAAAGAGAGACTTCTGGAGATGTTATTTATTTCTTATTTAGTAGAGAGAGATTTCTGAAGGAATCATGGTTAACTATGGTAAATTATGGGTTAAAGAAATTATGGGTAATTATGGTAAATTATTTTACTTTGAAAGTAAAAGTAAAAAGAGTGTTGGTAATTGGTAATTCACTAAAAATAAATGTTTATGCCACCCAAGACAGCACTGAGAGATTGTCTATCTCTAAAATAACCACCTAAACACAGCAGCGTGGGCTGCCTGGGACCTCAATTTGGATGGAAGGCCCCAGCCCTGGTTTCTGAAAGATTAGGGCTTCTGGTTTCTACTCCCTTGCCAGCTGAGGCAGTTACTGTTGTTAATAATGGTAATAGCAGTAATGGTTAGCATTTATTACTTATGGAGTGCCAGACACACCTTCCATTTATTAGCTCATGTAATCCTAACAGCTCCATGAAGGAGGTGTTACTGCTATCCCTTCTTCACAGTTACAAAAACTGTAAATTGCACAGAGTTAAACAATAAGTACTAGAAAATAGTAATTCAAATCCATATGCACTGGCTGCACAGCTGATCCCATACCCACCAATAATTCCTTCACATCCTTACACAAAACCACCCTTTGGTCTCTTGCCTTGGCTCTGCTCACTATAAGGTGTCTGGGGAGGGTGGCAATTAACCCCTGATTATTGTCAGATGTTTCTGCCTCTACTGACTCTCCACAGCTGCCATGCCAACAGAGAAGCTATCAGGCCCTGTTAAGAAAACAAATGAGGATACACAAAACTCTTCATGAAGTCCAATTTAACCCTAAAAATATGTAAAATAGTTAATATTATTAGTAATCACAGGGCAACTATAAGGATTAAATCTGCTAATACATACTGAGTTAACAAGAGTAACAGACACAAAGAGCTCAATAAAAGCTATTATGTAATTTCAATGAATTACCTAATGCTTCCTTTTCCTTCATATTTGCAGCATGATGCAAGGAAGGAATGCACATGCCTTATTTGCATTCTTTTAGTATTTATCATAGGATATACTTTGGTTTATTATTCTAAAACATCACCTTGTCTAAATCATGTATACATAATATGAATCAAGACTATAGCACCTTCCTTGTTTACATATTTCTAACAGTTTACTATAAATAGCATGAAAAGCTGTATCATATTTTTAGAGCAATTTAAATGCCAAGAATATTAACATATCTTGGCTATTAAATAACTTTGTATCTTAGAAAATACCTAACATATCATTGCTGCTCATTCAATCATTTGAAATAAAGCATGAGATCATGAAACACCTAAATGATTCAAAATCAAATATTAATTTGTTTGACTTCCTTTCATTTACCTATATAGGGTAAAATTAAAATGGAGAACAAGTTAAGATAAATTGCTCCTCAGTGCGTAGTCCAGACTCCCCAGAATTAGAATCTAAGAGACCTGAGCCACTGTCATCATTGGTCAAGAAAAGGTTTGCTATAATTCCAAGAATCCAGGTTTTGCTACTAAGAATGACTATAGGTATGCCTACAGAAGTTATACTTTTAATCTTCACTATGTAGGTTAGGAAAACCATGTAGAGAGAGAAAGAAAATATTCACTTACAGTATTTGTTAAATTTATAAGGAACCATTTATCTATATAATAAGATTGTGCTGTAGTACTAATCTGTGTCAAGTGCTTTGTAAAAGATTTGTAATCTTATGCTGTTCAATCCAGTATTAACTTCTTATACTGATGAAATGAGGCTTTAGAGGTGTCAGAAGGTTTTACACCTAGTATTTGGGGCAGAAACCCAAGCTCTGACTTACAATTCCATGCCCTTTCCACTGCATCACATTCTTTTGTGTAATTCGTCAGCATTTTCCTAAGTCTGTTCCACAGATAATTGGGAGGCAAGGAGGAGGGGAAGTTCAGTCAACTAAACTGAGAAATGATATCTTCTTTATCCGTCTCTTAGGCAGCTGGTAACAATGCACGTTATTCAAACTTTAAAATCCTGTAATCATAAAATTTACTTACCTTTGTCTAACTCAATACTTCCCAAACTTATTTAACTTCAAAATCCCTCAATTCTACTAATGCCTATTAATACCATACAGAACACACTTTAAGAAATGCTGCTACAGGTTAAAGAATTATATTTAATGTAACAGATATTCAGCATAGAGGAACTATACTGCATATTACCACTAAATAAATTAAATCAAGTCACTTTAAGTAAGTGTCTAGCTTGGTGCATGGCACATCATAGGCTCTCAACATAATAACAAAGAACTACATGAAGTAAAAGTTTAATGCAAGTATTGTCTACTGATAGCACTGTTACCAAAACAGCAAATGTTTACCAAGTAGCACCTATAAGGTAAGACACAGAAATAAATAAAGGAGATACAAAGGTAATGATTCCTACCCTTATGGAGTAGCAGAGGAGATTAATTACACTGCAAGTCAGGCTGTGCTAGAATAAAGTACCAACACAGAGGAAGAAGAATAAACGAATTTATAAAAGAGATTCTTCTGTAATTGCTGTTATATAGAACAATAAATTTATAACTATACCATGAACATCTCAGGATGTATTTATCTAGAATGGTGAAAAAAAGAGCACGACCTCTCTGTATATTCCCTGTCCCTATGCAGAAAGGATAACTCCCATTTCAATTTGCTCCTTTAAGGAATGCTGTTAAGCACTATTAGAGTCACATCAGAGAGACTCAGAAGCTGACCTGAATAAACTCCTAGTGGCAAGACAGAACAATCAGATCATTCATAAACGCAACAGCCTGAAACACACCAAATATCTTTAAAACCAAGAGTTCACAATAATAATTAAAATCAAACAACAGCATTGACCTTTGGAGGATGCGAAGTAACTACAACATTACTTTATAAACTTGAAATAAGAGAATCAAGAAAAATAAGCACTACACTACTGCCATGAAAAGAACACACACAACTTTTCTATGGGAGCACTAGCAGGGAAGTAATTCAGTCCCCATGAGAGTATGGAAGATGTCCTTGAGGGAAAGATACTAGCTTTGAGTTTTAAGTATCAACTTGAGTTAGTTATTTTAAAAAAGAGCGAAGTGTACATCCCAGGCAGTAAGGTGAAAAGCATCATGAAGAGACTTCAAAAAGTTGATTTGTTAGAAGGTTGGAGTTTGTAAAAGTAGAAGGCTGAGTCTAAAGGCTAATTAAAATGAGATCTGAAAAATCCTTAAAGGGCTTCAGATATAAACCCACACCTATATGGTCAATTAATATCTGACAAAGGAGCCAAGAACATACAATGGGGGAAAAAACAGTCTCTTCAATAAATGGTGTTGGGAAAACTGGACAGTTATGTGCAAAAGAATGAAACTGGATCACTGCCTAACACCATACACAAAAATAAACTCAAAATGGATTAAAGACCTAAATGTAAGAACCTGAAACCATAAAGCTACTAGAAGAAAACAGGCAGTAAACATTAGAAACTTTGTTTAGAAAAAATTTAGAAATTTTTTTCTGGATATGTCTCTCAAGGCAAGGGAAACAAAAGTAAAAATAAACAAGTGGGACTATATCAAACTAAAGAGCTTCTGCACCGCAAAGGAAATCACCAACAAAATGAAAAGGTAACCTACTATATGGGAGAATATATTTGCAAATGATGTATCTGATAAGGGGCTAATATCTAAAATACATAAAGAACTCATACAACTCACACCTAAAAAAAAAAAGTAATCTGATTAAAAAATGGGTAGAGGACCTAAAGAGACATTTTTCCAAAGAAGACATACAGATGACCAACATGAAAAGATGCTCAACATCACTAATCATCAGGGAAATGCAAATCACAACTACAATGAGGTATCACCTCACACCAGCCAGAATGGATACTATCCAAAAGATAAGAAATAATAAGAGTTGGCAAGGATGTGGAGAAAAGGGAATTCTCATACACTGCTGCTGGGACTGCAAATTGATGCAGCCACTACAGAAGGCAGTGTTCAGGTTTCTCAAGAAACTAAAAACAGAAATACCATATGATCCAGCAATTCCACTTCTGGCTATCTACCCAAAGAAAATAAAATCATTAACTCAAAAAGATACACCCTCATATTTATTGTAGCATTATTTAAAATAGCCAAGATATGGAAGTAATGCAACTGTCCATCAATAGATAAGTGAATAAAGAAAATGTGGTACATATATAGAATGGAATATTATTCAGCCATAAAAAAGAAAGAAATCTTGCCATTTGTGAAACATGGATGGATCCAGAGGGTATTATTCTAAGTGAAATAAGTTGGTCAGAGAACGATGAACATCGTATGATTTCACTTACATAGGGAATCTGAAAAACAAAACAAATGAACAAAACAAAATTCACAGAAAATTGATAGCTAGTTACCATGGGAATGGAAGGGAGGTTAAATAGGTAAAGGGGATAAAGAAGTATAAACTTTAAATTATAAAATAATTTAGTTACAGGGATGGGAGTATAGCATAGGAAATACAGTTCATAATATTATAATATCTCTGTATGGTGACAGATGATAACTACATTTATCACAGTAAGCATTTAATAATGTATATAACTGAATTACTAAGTTGTTCATCAGAAACCAATATGATATAGTACATAAACTATATTCCAATTAAAAAAAGATTAAATAAATAAATAAAAGATAAATCCTTAAAAGGCCCTGTGAAGACAGTTGGGAGTTTAAACCATAAATGAAAATAAGTCTTTGAAGAGTGTTATTAAAATAGTAAGTAACAAGGTCAATTTTTTTATTTAAGATGAATCACTCTAGTGGCTATGAGGAGAAAATATTTAACTGGAACAAGAATGAAGAAACAATAAAGGAAGGGGATCACAGCAAATTTGAGGAATAAAAGAATGGTTACAAGAAAAACAAATTTAGATGGAACTTTATGTGTTCCCATAGTGCTTTAAATTAATTCTCCAGATACTCAGTAAGTCCATCCTAAATATTATTTAAAGGCTAATGGCTGCAAATTCTAGCAGGACATTATTTTTGTAGAGAGAGAAAGTAAGTCTTGGTAATAAGTCTTTGATCCTAAAAGTCAAACTGTACTGGTAAAACTAAATGCACTGAAATTTACTCCTTGTGAAGTAAATGCAATGAGGCTTCACCTAGCAATTTTTCCTAGTTTTCTAGCAGTAAATAAATATAAATCACACAACAAAGTGTTACAGTGGCCATAAACAGTAATTAAAATTTATCCTGCTGTCTACCATTTTGAGATTGGAAAAATTAGACCTCATCCTCTGACTCCTCTAAGCTCCAAAAAAACTAAATTTTAGTAAGGCCATTTTACTTTGTTTTAATATACTTTAACCTGTTTTGAGCTATGCACCAACCCATTTCTCCACAAACCATTGCAAACCAGAATTCTATCTGTAATTCTAATCCCATCACAATGGGTGCGCTAAAAGATACCAAAAACAGAGAGCAAACTAAAGCAAGATTTCATTTTAAACGACTAGGTATAATGTACCCTAATAAGGGTATTAATTTGGGACAAATTCAAATGGGAAATATTTAGGTTGTTCACCTGTGGGTAAAACTGTAATAGTTCCAGAATATCTCACCTGGCTTTAGTGCATCTGCATATCAACAGGGGTTTCTCAGGGATGGAGAATGCTTCATTTCCATATCAATGGGTATTACCTGGGCAACTAAGGGCTTATCTGAACCTGGGAGGGTGGGAGGAGGTCTTGCTTGCTTCTGCCAGAGCAGGAAAGAGATGACCCTGGACTGCAGTTTGTAAGCAATAAATAGGTTTTAAACTTTTTTTCTTCCTTTGACTGATTTTGGTTTTAGAGGTATTTTGCCCTGGGATTTCCTCTCCCTGGAGTTACAATACCATCTCCAGCATTTTATTCTTGTGAATTAATCTTTGGTATTGAATTAACAGCTTCCATCTGAATAAACTCCATGGGCTGTTTGTTGGCCAAGAGCAATTTAGCTAAGTTATTCTTTAGGATTCTTTAGGAACTATAAATACATAGTGTAAAGGAGTGCAGACAGCATTAAGAGTCAGGAAAAAGAACTAATAAAACTTAGCTAAACCTTAACAGCAGACCATTCCGGAATAGTAAGAGATTCAATGTCTAAACTTAGAGAGAGACCAGATCAAAGGAAGAGAGAGCGAGAGGCCAGCCAAGGGCCATCTGAATCCTAGTTTACTAAATCCCCATGGTTTACAGCCCTGATATTCACCCTGGCAGGGCCCTTGCTTATTTTTATACTGCTTCTCACTTTAGGTCCCTGTATCTTAAACCGGCTAATAGCCTTTGTTAGGGAAAGAGTGAGTGCTGTTCAGGTGCTAATGCTGAGACCACAGTATCATTCACTCACACAGCAGGAAGAAACAAACATTCCATGATTGGAATGGTCAAAGGAAAGTGGGGAAATGTAGAATCTAAGCATTAGTAAGATTAGTAAATTAGCATAAGCATAGCCATCTTAGAAACCTAGAAACCATTTTCTGAGAGTGTGACTCAGAGGAAAAAAAAAAAAAAAAAAAAAACCCTGGGCCTGGGTAAGGCCTTGAAAAACAAGTTAATCATGAGCACCGGGTGGTGGGCAGCTGTGACCCTTGGTCAGCTAACCTTGGTCAGTAAATCTTACATACCAAGCTTATCGTGCAGAACCTCCCTAACCATTGAGGAGTAGTCTTACCCTGCCCTTGCTTAACCCCAGGATATATGTCTTGCAAGAATAATGTATAGTTATAGAAAATTGCTATGAGTTAAGTGCTTTGAAATTGCTATATAAACCCTTGGCTCTGAGTGCTCGGGGTCCTTGTTGAGACCCGCTGCATCGGGCTGACTTGGACCTCAGCTAGCTAGCTGAATAAAGACTTTGCTTGAATTTACATCTCTATGCCTGTGTAGTTTGTTCTCTGGGGAAGCCTCGGAAGCCTGGACCCTAACATTTGGGGGCTCGTCCGGGATTCGAGCGGCTTCCCTGAGAACAAAGGACAGCTGGAAGCAAGGTCTAATTGTCTGGACGGGGCAGTGTAATTCGAGGGTCGCCCCCTCGTGTCTGCATAAGTCCATTATAAAGCGAGAGTCGCCATCCCGTGTATGGTCTCGAGTTAGTGGTCCCGAGTGAGGAAGTCCGGTCTGGTAGTCCCGGCCCCCAGGTTAGTGACCCTGGGTAAAAGTCCAGGTAACCAATCCTGGCCCTAGGGTCCGAGTGACTCGGCCTTAAGAAGGCAAATCCGATCGGCAGAAAACTGGCACCCGAGGAGAAAAAGATCGAGCTCGTCACCCTGCGGCAGTCCGAGTGGACGCCCTTCGGGAGAATTACGAGAGTTTTTGAGGACCCTGAAAGTGGTGAGTGTGGTGCGCACCAGAGTGAGAGAAGGACCGGTCCGAACGAGTGCGATCAGATGTGGTGTGTATGTTTGGTGTTATCATTGATTGTTTTACTGTGTTTTGGTTTTGGTTTATATTTCTTTTTGCACTTCTCATTTTAAGTTTCCTTGTTCTAAAGTTCTCCTGCTCTCTCCATTCCTCCTTTCTGCCACTACATCATTCCCTGCTGGCACGGGTCGGGCAATTAAGAGCCATTAGGGCGCCCGCCGCTAGAAGACTCCCGTGACAGGATAAGGGGGTCACAGCCGCGAATCCCAGATAAATTCGCGTCCCCCGCGGAAGAAAAACTGTGCAACGACAGGCACTCGTTCACAAGCACATACAACAGTCATTTTGTTTGTCTGTTCCTCCTTTCTGCCACTACATCATTCCCTGCGGGCACGGGTCGGGCAATTAAGAGCCATTAGGGCGCCCGCCGCTAGAAGACTCCCGTGACAGGATAAGGGGGTCACAGCCGCGAATCCCAGATAAATTCGCGTCCCCCCGCGGAAGAAAAACTGTGCAACGACAAGCACTCGTTTATAAGAATATACAACAGTCATTTTGTTTGAAGTGGCATCTTCATCCTTCGCCTTTGTCTCGCTCATATTCTTTTTCCTTCTTCTTTCTCACCATGGGTCAGACTCAGGCTACTCCTAAGAGTTTGATCCTCTCCCATTTCCCCAAGGTCAAGGAACAGGCCTTAAGTATGAGCCTTGGCATCAAGAAGGGTAAGCTCGACACCTTTTGCTCAGTCGAGTGGCCTTCCTTCGGAGTAGGCTGGCCGGCCCAGGGGTCTCTTTCTTTGGACCTTATTGGCAAGATCAAAGCCATTATCCCCTGGCCAGGTCCTGAGGGCCACCCTGACCAACTTCCCTATATTCTTGTCTGGGAAAAATTGGCCGAAAATCCCCCTTCCTGGTTGGAGCCCTTTTTGGTAGAGAAACCTCATACTGACCCACAAAAGACCTCCGTCCTAGTTGCCCAGGAAAAATCAAAGCCCTCTGATCGCAGGGCCAGAAATCCTGTGCGCCCAAGTGCGCTGCCTGTCCTCCCCGACAGTTCTCCTCTTTACCCCCTCCCGCCGATTGAGCAGCCACCCCCGTATGCAGAGGAGAGGGGTGAAGCTGCCGGGGGGATAGAAAATGCAGCTAGAGAACCCAGCAGGAACCAGGCGGCTGCAGCTTCCCCAGATTCTTCAGCAGAGGGAGGCGGGAGGCCGGAAAGAGCTTCCTCACACTCCCCCGCCCTGGCCCCAAGCTGGGCGCCAGGTAGAACTGGAGGAATGCAGCTAAGGTCTCGAGGGGCCAGGGAACAAGAAGGGGAGGCTCCCTCCTCCACCTCAAAAGGAGCAGTGCCAGTTCTGCCTGTGCGTGCCATCGGTACCGGCATTGCTCAGCAATATCAATATTGGCCCTTTTCATCTAGTCCCCTTTATAATTAGAGGACTCAGAATCCTCCCTTCTCAGAAGACCCCAAGTGTCTTATAGGTTTAGTGGAGTCCATTATGTTTACCCATCGTCCCACATGGGACGACTGCCAGCAATTACTCCGCACTCTCTTCACAACGGAAGAACGAGAGCGTATCCTCAATGAAGCCAGGAAAAATGTCCTCGGAGAAAATAGAAGACCCACTACCCTCCAGCCCATCATCGACGAGGCGTTCCCACTTACGCGCCCAGATTGGGACTTCGGAACTGCAGAAGGTAGGGAGCATCTCCGGGTCTACCGCCAGACTCTGATGACCGGTCTCCGGGCGGCCGCCAGACGGCCCACTAACTTGGCTAAGGTAAAAACTATTGTTCAGGGGGAAATGGAAAGCCCAGCCGCGTATCTGGAAAGGCTGTTTGATGCTTACCGGCAGTATACCCCCATAAACCCGGAAGCAGAGGAACATAGGTCAGCTGTAGTCCTCTCATTCATCAACCAGGCAGCCCCCGATATCCGGAGAAAACTCCACAAGCGGGAGGACCTAGGGGAGATCTCTATTAGAGAGCTGCTGCAGCAGGCAGAGAAGGTCTTCAATGCTAGAGAAACTCCGGAAGATAGAGAAGAAAGGCTGAGGAAAGAGAAATGGGTAATGCAGGAGAAAAATAGGAAAGAAGACAGAGAATTTCAGAAAAGGGAGAACAAGAAGCAGAGGGAAGAGATGGCCAAGATATTCCTGGCCGGGGTGAAGGAGGGCCCTAGGCCACCTCAAAGAACAGGACCCCGTCAATCCCGACTAGGACAAGATCAGTGCGCTCTGTGTAAGAAATATGGACATTGGAAGAGGGAGTGCCCCCAAAGGAGGGAACAAGGGAGAGGGAACCCTGTTAAGACCCTGCACCTAGGAGAGGAGGATTGACAGGGACGGGGCTCGGCACCCCTCCCCGAGTCCTGGGTAACCCTGTGCGTGGAGGGGACTCCCATTGGGTTTATGGTAGATACTGGGGCACAGTATTCAGTTCTCAACCAGGCCCACAGCCCCCTAAACCCAGGACGCACAAGTATAGTCCAGGGAGCGACAGGGTCCAGGAAATGTGCCTGGACTACTAACAGAAAAGTGGACCTAGGAAGGCATCAGGCCTCTCACTCATTCCTGGTCGTACCCAAAAGCCCCGCACCGTTGCTGGGCAGAGACTTATTAACCAAGGTCGGAGCTCGCATTCATTTTGAACCCGAAGGGATAAAAATCATGGACAAAGAAGGGCAGCTCCTACAACTGGCGCATGTGTTAACTCTTTCCCTGGCTGATGAACATCGTCTGTTTCAGGCGGATCAAGAAAAGGGGGGCCGGGGAGAGATGGACTCTTGGGTACAAAAGTTCCCTTCCGCATGGGCCGAGACCGGAGGAATTGGTCTCGCTAAACACCTATCCCCGGTTGTTGTTCAACTCAAAGCCGCAGCTCTACCCATCCGGGTCCGGCAATATCCAATGCCAGAAGAAGCTAAGAAAGGGATAGCACCCCATATCCATAGACTGTTAGAGACAGGAATCCTTAAGACCTGCCAATCTGCATGGAATACGCCTCTGCTTCCAGTGAGAAAGCCTGGCAGTAAAGATTATATGCCAGTGCAAGACTTGCGGAAAGTCAATGAGAAGGTAGAAGACATCCATCCTACAGTGCCTAACCCTTACACCTTACTCAGGCACCTGCCACCCACGCATGTGTGGTATACTACTCTGGACCTGAAAGATGCCTTCTTTAATATTCCACTCTCTGAAGTTAGTCAGCCTTTGTTTTCCTTTGAGTAGCAAGAGCCAGGGGGAGGAAGAAAAGAGCAGCTTACCTAGACTAGACTGCCTCAGGGCTTCAAGAACTCTCCCACCTTATTCAATGAAGCCCTAAGCCAGGACTTGGAGCCCTTTCGCAGGAGCCACCCCCACGTGACGTTGTTGCAGTATGTAGATGACCTGATGCTAGCCACAGAAACCCGTGAAGAGTGCGAAGAAGCCACGGGGAACTTGCTGGCTGAACTAGGTGAACTGAGATATCGAGCCTGCGCCAAGAAAGCCCACATCTGTCAGAAGTCAGTAGTCTACTTGGGGTACACAATATCTAATGGGGCCAGGTGGCTAACACAGGCCATGAAGCAAACTGTCCTAGCTATCCCCATCCCTTCCTCACCCCGGGGAGTGAGAGAATTTCTTGGCTCAGCCGGGTTTTGCAGGCTCTAGATTCCAGGGTACGCAGAAATAGCCCGACCACTATATGAAACAACCAAAGAAGGGCCGGGCTGGCAATAGATGCAGGAACAACAAGAGGCGTGTGACAGACTAAAAGAAGCTCTCCTCCGGGCCCCCGCCCTATCTCTGCCAGACCCAGAAAAACCCTTTATCCTGTTTGTAGATGAAAAGAAGGGAGTGGCTAAAAGAGTTCTGGCTCAGCAGCTGGGCCCGTGGAAGAGACCTGTGGCTTATTTGTCCAAGCGGCTAGACCCAGTGGCCTCCGGGTGGCCACCTTGTCTGCGTATCCTAGCAGCCATCGCTCTACTGGTAAAAGAGGCAGACAAGCTGACTTTTGGCCAAAATCTGAGAATAACAGCCCCACATACCGTGGAGGAGATCCTCAAGCATCCTCCAGGAAAATAGATGACGAACGCAAGACTCACCCAATATCAAGGGCTCCTACTAGATTCTCCCCGAATCGCCTTCTCTGACCCGGTAACCCTAAATCCTGCCACCCTTCTGCCAGACCCAGATCTGACGACCCCCATCCATGACTGTAGAGATATCCTTTCCGAAATTATCCAGGTGCGAGCAGACCTGAAAGACACACCGTTACTGAACTGTGAGCTAAATTGGTATACGGATGGGAGCAGCTTTGTGCAGGAGGGGGTCAGGAGAGCAGGGGCAGCAGTAGTAACCCACGATGGGGAAGTTGTCTGGAGCACAGCTCTGCCCCCTGGCACCTCGGCACAGAAGGCGGAACTTATTGCTCTCGCTGAGGCCCTGGAAAGAGCAGAAGGAAAGCGGACCAACATTTACACAGATAGCAGATACGCCTTTGGCACTG
Organism: Manis javanica; assembly: GCF_040802235.1. NCBI lineage: Eukaryota > Metazoa > Chordata > Mammalia > Pholidota > Manidae > Manis > Manis javanica. The sequence continues at coordinate 85,607,040 of NC_133161.1, forward strand.
TCCATGTCCATGGTGCCATCTACCGAGAAAGAGGATTCCGTTCCGCGGAAGGGAAGGGACTGAGGAATCTGCAAGAAGTCCAAAGACAATTAGCTGCTGTTGAAAAACCTAAAGCGGTAGCAGTTATACATGTACCGGGCCACCAATCAAAGAAGACACCCGAGGCCATCGGCAACAGCCATGCAGATGCAGAAGCTAAGAGGGCAGCCCTCTCGGACTCTCTTGTGCTTGCGGCCCTTGAAATACCCATACCTGAACTGCCCGCACTGCCGCCCAAACCTGAGTATTCCCCTCAAGATCTTGAGTGGATTAGGAAACAAGTCCCGGGGGAAGTGTTTGGAGAGGGACATTGGGGTAGGGACCAGGAGGGTAGATTGATCTTGCCAGAAGCATTAGGACAGTACCTGCTTGCTAATCTGCATAAGTCCACCCATCTAGGTGGAAAAAAAACTGCTCAGCCTTTTCCAGTCTGCGCAGTTGGTGTTTCCCCACCAGAATGAGGTGACTTGCCAGATCATGAAAGAATGCAGTAGCTGTGCAATGCTAAGACCAGCCCCAAGAGGGCTGCACCCAGCAGGTACCCGGGAAAGGGGGAGGGCTCCAGGGAGGAATTGGGAAATAGACTTCACCGAAATAAAACCAGGGAAGTATGGATACAGGTATTTGCTAGTTATGGTAGATACTTTCTCTGGGTGGGTGGAGGCCTTTCCAATCAAGCATGAGACTAGCCAGGTAGTAGCAAAAAGATTAATTGAAGAAATCATCCCCAGATATGGGGTCCCTGAAGCAATAGGTTCCGATAACGGCCCGGCTTTCGTTAGCAAAGTCCTGCAAGGACTAGCCCTAGCTTTGGGAGTAGATTGGAAGTTACATTGTGCTTATAACCCACAAAGCTCTGGGCAGGTAGAGAGAATGAATCGGACCTTGAAAGAGACCCTTTCTAAATTGGTATTGGAGACTGGTGGTGACTGGGTGACTCTCCTTCCCTTAGCCATCTTCCGCGCTCGGAACTCCCCCTATGTACATGGTTTAACTCCATTTGAGATAATGTATGGGGCCTCTCCACCTATAACTCGACAAGTGCAGCTTCCCGATGCAGAAGACCCGGCCCCTGACTATCTGAATGTGTTGCAAGTTCTTGCTAAAGTGCAGCAAGAAATCTGGCCCCTGATCAGAGCATATTATGAGGGCGGGAAAATTCCGAGCCCGGAACATGGCATAGTCCCAGGGGATACAGTATGGGTGAAAAGACATCAAGTGAAGACTCTCGAGCCCAGGTGGAAAAGACCTTATGTTGTATTGTTTACCACCCCCACTGCTCTCAAGGTTGATGATATCGCTCCCTGAGTACACCACACCCACGTTCGGAAAGTCCTGCCTCATAAAGACCCAGGGGCCCGTAAGGAAAAGTGGAAGGTGCAACAGCATCCTGCCAATCCCCTAAAACTACACTTAAGCCGAAGATGAAAGAGATCCTGCTAATAAGCTCCTTAGTATGGATCTTCATGAGAGCCACATCTGTGGAGATCAGAGGCACCAACCCCCATCAACCAAGGAACCTGACCTGGATGCTGATTGATAGTGACAATGGGGAAGTCATCAACTCCACACAACACAGTGCGCCAATCGGAACCTAGTAGCCTGACCTGTATTTCTGCTTTCGACAGATCAACCCCGTTTACCGATCCATCCCTCCAAATTTGGCTCGCTCTCATGAGTTTTATGCTTGCCCAGGAACAGGTAAAAGAAGGCACTGTGGGGGGGGGCATGACTTCTTTTGTGCCAGCTGGGACTGTGTAACCTCGAACGATGGGGATTAGAGATGGACAGTTACAAAAATCGATTCTGTCAAATTTACTTATGTCAACAAGGGCATCCCTCGTCACCAGCCTATGACCCTTTACAAAACCAAGGCTTGTGACAAAACGGACCAGGATTGGGTAAAAGTTCAATTCACCGAGACGGGCAAAAACACTGAGGTATCGCGCTGGATAAATGGACTAGCGTGGGGAATAGTGTATTATAAATATGGGGGGCATGCTGGCTCGACCCTCATCATTAAATTAACCGTGTCAACTCCCACCGCTGCCGTAGGTCCCAACTCGGTTATAAATCCCCAGAAACCTTCAATCCAGGACAAGGGCCTGAGCAAAAAGGATGAGAAAATGCCGACCAGAACGCTTGCTCCAGAGCCCACGAGAGGACAGAGTCCATCGACCTCTGGGTTATGGGCCCAGCACACCCCCTCCGGGTTAGATAATCCCATGTGGGAAATGGTGCAGGCAGTTGTAGAGACTCTTAACCACACCACTTCCTCCCTCACCGATCCCTGTTGGCTATGCTACCCAGGTTCACCCCCCTTCTATGAGGCAATCGGGATAAATGGCTCCTACACTATCAACAACTCCCATCCCACTTACTGGGACGGGAGACCGTGGGGACTTACAATCGCTCAAGTCTCAGTCGTTGGTACGTGTGTAGGCACAGTCCCGACGACCCAGAGCCAGTTATGCTCCTCCTATAATAACACTACGTGGGAGCAGGGAAAGTGGATTATACCCTCCTCGGGCTGGTGGCTCTGCTCAAAGACAGGCCTCACTCCGGCCCTATCCACCTCTGTGTTCAATGCTAACAGTGAGTTTTGTGTGCTGGTGGCCCTTCTACCTCGCCTAATGTATCATTCTCATGAATCTCTCCTTTCTTATTGGGAAGAAAGGCTGAGCCCCCACCGGAGCAAGAGGGAGGTTGTTACCGCCCTGACCATTGGAACCCTCTTCACCCTAGGGATGGCAGGGGCAAGCACGGGGGTTGCAGCCCTTGTAACTCGAGAAAAGGGGCTCACAGCCCTGAGGCTGGCAATCGACAGAGACCTAGAACAACTCCGACAGACAATATCAGACCTAGAGCAATCCCTCACCTCCTTGTCCAAGGTGGTCCTACAGAACCGAAGAGGCCTGGACCTCTTGTTCTTAAAGGAAGGTGGGTTATGCGCAGCCTTAAGAGAAGAGTGCTGTTTCTATGTAGACAAAACAGGTGCAGTCAGAGATTCCTTGGCCAAACTGAAAAAAGATTTAGAGAAGAGGCGTAAAGAATATGAAAGTAGCGAAGGCTGGTTTGAGTCTTAGTTCAAATACAAGCCTTGGTTTGCTACCCTTCTCTCGGCCATTGCGGGGCCGCTCGTCATCCTGCTGTTGCTGTTTACGATTGGCCCGTGCATAATTAACAGGCTTGTTAAGTTTGTGCAGGAAAGAATTGACACTGTCCAACTCTTAGTCCTTCGTCAAAGGTATCAGGACCCAGATGCCGCTGTGGAAGATTCCACAGTCTAATCAAGAAAAGGGGGGAAATGTAAAGGAGTGCAGAGAGCATTAAGAGTCAGGAAAAAGAACTAATAAAACTTAGCTAAACCTTAACAGCAGACCATTCCGGAATAGTAAGAGATTCAATGTCTAAACTTAGAGAGAGACCAGATCAAAGGAAGAGAGAGCGAGAGGCCAGCCAAGGGCTATTTGAATCCTAGTTTACTAAATCCCCATGGTTTACAACCCTGATATCCACCCTGGCAGGGCCCTTGCTTATTTTTATACTGCTTCTCACTTTAGGTCCCTGTATCTTAAACCGGCTAATAGCCTTTGTTAGGGAAAGAGTGAGTGCTGTTCAGGTGCTAATGCTGAGACGCAGTATCATTCACTCACACAGCAGGAAGAAACAAACATTCCATGATTGGAATGGTCAAAGGAAAGTGGGGAAATGTAGAATCTAAGCATTAGTAAGATTAGTAAATTAGCATAAGCATAGCCATCTTAGAAACCTAGAAACCATTTTCTGAGAGTGTGACTCAGAGGGAAAAAAATAAAAATAAAAAACCCTGGGCCTGGGTAAGGCCTTGAAAAACAAGTTAATCATGAGCACCGGGTGGTGGGCAGCTGTGACCCTTGGTCAGCTAACCTTGGTCAGTTAATCTTACATACCAAGCTTATCGTGCAGAACCTCCCTAACCATTGAGGAGTAGTCTTACCCTGCCCTTGCTTAACCCCAGGATATATGTCTTGCAAGAATAATGTATAGTTATAGAAAATTGCTATGAGTTAAGTGCTTTGAAATTGCTATATAAACCCTTGGCTCTGAGTGCTCGGGGTCCTTGTTGAGACCCGCTGCATCGGGCTGACTTGGACCTCAGCTAGCTAGCTGAATAAAGACTTTGCTTGAATTTATATCTCTATGCCTGTGTAGTTTGTTCTCTGGGGAAGCCTCGGAAGCCTGGACCCTAACAATAGCAGGTTAACACTAGTGTTTCATTTACTGTCAGGCCTTTCAAAGCTGGTACACATGCCTAATTTAGGCTGCAAATGGTAACCTACCAACTTTTTTCACCACTATGTCTGTTACCATGGTTAAAGATGAACTGACAAGACATTTGTAATATAACTGGCAAACATTATATCCTTGACTAACATTTCTACTTTAAATCTATCGAGAAAATGAAAAAGGTTGAAGATTAGTTTTCCAGTATGTCATAAAATATTTTTCTTGTCAACTCTGAACAGGTATATAAGAAGCTTTAATCATTAAAGAACTTAAACTCTATTCAAATAGCACTTTTTCTTCAATCTCCTCATACCTGTGTAAACAGCTACTTTAATTTTAGAGCACTATATCTGGCAACTGCTGTAGGGAAATGTTTCTTTTTAATGGAGTAACTATTCCATTTACCCAAAAAAAAAAAATCATAAGCAAGTAGGAGTGTCGGTGATGAGTTTGCTCTCCTTAGTTCTTGTCCCCTCCAAAACAAAGAATTGAAGGACAGAGACACAGTAGTGAAGCAGAATGAGTTTTATTTGAATATACTTTAAGGGAGGAATGGGCTAGAGTCAAGGTAGATAAAGGCAAGTTTACTTGCTTGTCTAGAGTAGGACAGAGAGAGTTGAAGACGTGCTTAAAGTCTGGAAAACAGAATGGAATAGCAAAGTGATGACCACTGGAAGAGCACAGAGATAAAATGTAATTAAGTTGAGCAGTAAAAAAGTTATTTGAAAATACCCACTCCAAGAAAGGATTCTGTCTTTCAAGGCTTTCAAGAATAGGGAGAAGGTAAAGGGTTGGTGGGGGGGGTGTGTGGAGTAGGCTTGTCATCTCATGATTCTATCTCTGGTGAGAGACAGTATGCCATTGTCTGTAGCCAGTCCTCTAGGTAATTCTGTATATCTCTCTAAGATAGTGGCTACTCCCAAGTACTGGGAACACCTCAGTTAAGACTGCTTGTCTTGCCTTAAGATAAGTCATTAGCTGATTACCAAAAAAATGTTAGTCTAACTTCCCAGTTCTCTTTCAAAAGTGGAATCTTAGCCTTAAAATAAGTCCCTCTTGTTCTTATTATGCTAATCTCAGCATTTTTTAGGAAAATTAATTATAATGCTTGTCCCTTGTCTCTGCCCTACCTCACCTGCATTAGTTAGGGCAAGTCTCAAGGCCAGCCCAGACTCAGAGCATGTGGAATGAACTCACACTGCAAAAGACTTGAGTCCTTTCTGGCTCTCTGGCTTAATCTGATTAACTCCCTTAGTTCTTAGTGGGCTCCACCCTCTTTTCATCCTGCTCATCTCTTTCTGCCTAACAAGAGCACTGCGATATTTCAAAGAAGTTATGTACTATGCAGAAATTCCTAGTTTTAACATATGAAAGTATTTGCAAAGCAAAAACAAAAACCTTCTATAACCAAATGCTCAACGTTTAAAGAGGACAAACAAAATAAATAATAAGCATTTCGGTGTCTATCTAGTCACAGTGTCTGAACATGATGAAAAGATGTCTCAAAAACTTTAAAAATATATAAAGACAGGGGCGGAGCCAGGATGGCGGCGTGAGTAGAGCAGTGGAAATCTCCTCCCAAAAACACATAGAGCTATGAAAATATAACAAAGAAAAATCTTCCTAAAATAGAGACCACAGGACACAGGACAACATCCAGACCACATCCACACCTGCAAGGAACCAGCGCCTTGCGAAGGGGGTAAGATACAAGCACCGGCCCGGCGGGACCCGAGCGCCCCTCCCCCCGGCTCCCGGCGGGTGGAGAGAAACCGGAGCGGTTTTTTTTTTTTTTTTTTTTGGCGAGCGCTTTTTGGAAGCCTTAGAGGGACGGGCCCCCGTTGCTGGGGAGGCAGGGTGGCGGGACCGGTGAGCAGGTGCCTGGGAACGGCGCCGGAGGACAAAGAATATCCCGCGTTTCTCCCTGCGGAACCGGCGGGCGGGTGCCTGAGACCGGTGCCTGAGGACGGAGGAGGTCGCGCGTTTTTCTTTTTTTTTTTTTTCTCTTTTTGGCGAGCGCTTTTTGGAAGCCTTGAAGGGACGGGGACCCCAGTGCTAGGGAGGCAGGGTGGCGGGACTGGTGAGCGGGTGCCTGGGACCGGCGCCTGAGGACAAAGAATATCCCACGTTTTTCCCTGCGGGACCGGTGGGCGGGTGCCTGAGACCGGCACTTGAGGACAGAGGAAATCGCGCGTTTTTCCCCTTTTTTTTTTCTCTTTTCTGCGAGTGCTTTTTGGAAGCCTAAAAGGGACAGGGACCCCGGTGCTAGGGAGGCAGGGCGGCGGGACTGGTGAGCGGGTGCCTGGGACTGGCACCTGAGGACAAAGAATATCCCGCGTTTTTCCCTGTGGGACCGGTGGGTGGGTGCCTGAGACCGGCACCTGAGGACGGAAGAAATCGCGTGTTTTTCCCCTTTTTTTCTCTCTTTTTGGCGAGTGCTTTTTGGAAGCCTTGAAGGGACAGGGACCCCGGTGCTAGGGAGGCAGGGCGGCGGGACTGGTGAGCGGGTGCCTGGGACCAGTGCCTGAGGACAAAGAATATCGAGCGTTGCTTCCCTGCGGGACCGGTGGGTGGGTGCTTTTTGGAAACCTTGAAAGGACAGGGACCCTGGTGCTAGGGAGACAGGGCAGCAGGACCAGTAAGCGGGTGCCTGGGACCGGCACCTGAGGAAAAAAAAAAAAAAAAAATCACTTGTTTTTTCCATTTTTTTCTTCTTTCTTTCTGTTCACTCTCTCTTTGTTGCTGTTGTTGTTTTGGTTTGGAGAGTGATTTTTGGATGTCTTAAAGGGGCAGGACAGGTCACTTAGACCAGAGGCAGGGAATCTGGGGATCTCTGGGCACTCTAACACCCTGGGCAGCAGGGAGCACAGAGGCCCCTTACAGAGATAAATAGCCTCCTGGCCGCTCCCCATCCAACGGGGCTCCACCATTTTGGAGGAACAGCCCCAGCCAGGCCAAGCCCAAAGCAACAGCGGAGATAAACCCCAAAGCAACTGGGTGGGAAGTAGAAACCCTGTCTGCGCACAGCTGCCCAGCACAAGCAACTAGAGGTCGCTATTCTCCCAGGAAAAGGCTACAAACCAACAAGAAGGGAAGCTCTTCCAGCGGTCACTTGTACCAGCTCTGCAAACTATCTCTATCACCATGAAAAGGCAAAACTACAGGCAGACAAAGATCACAGAGACAACACCTGAGAAGGAGACAGACCTAACTAGTCCTCCTGAAAAAGAATTTAAAATAAAAATCATGAACATGCTGACAGAGATGCAGAGAAAAATTCAAGAGCAATGGGATGAGATGCAGAGAAAAATGCAAGAGCAGTGGGATGAGATGCAGAGAAAAATGCAAGAGCAGTGGGATGAAGTCCGGAAGGAGATCACAGATGTCAGGAAAGAGATCACAGAAGTGAAACAATCCCTGGAAGGATTTATAAGCAGAATGGATAAGATGCAAGAGGCCATTGAAGGAATAGAAGCCAGAGAACAGGAACGTATAGAAGCTGACATAGAGAGAGATAAAAGGATCTCCAGGAATGAAACAACACTAAGAGAAATATGTGACCAATACAAAAGGAAAAACATTCGTATTATAGGGATACCAGAAGAGGAAGAAAGAGGAAAAGGGATAGAAAGTGTCTTTGAAGAAATAATTGCTGAAAACTTCCCCAAACTGGGGGAGGAAATAATCGAACAGACCATGGAATTACACAGAACCCCCAACAGAAAGGATCCAAGGAGGACAACACCAAGACACATAATAATTAAAATGGCAAGGATCAAGGACAAGGAAAGAGTTTTCAAGGCAGCTAGAGAGAAAAAGGTCACCTATAAAGGAAAACCAATCAGGCTAACATCAGACTTCTCAACAGAAACCCTACAGGCCAGAAGAGAATGGCATGATATACTTAATGCAATGAAACAGAAGGGCCTTGAACCAAGGATACTGTATCCAGCACGACTATCATTTAAATATGATGGTGGGATCAAACAATTCCCAGACAAGCAAAAGCTGAGGGAATTTGCTTCCCACAAACCACCTCTACAGGGCATCCTACAGGGACTGCTCTAGATGGGAGCACCCCTAAAAAGAGCACAGAACAAAACACACAACATATGAAGAATGGAGGAGGAGGAATAAGAAGGGAGAGAAGAAAAGACTCTCCAGACAGTGTATATAACAGCTCAATAAGCGAGCTAAGTTAGGCAGTAAGATACTAAAGAAGCTAACCTTGAACCTTTGGTAACCACGAATCTAAAGCCTGCAATGGCAATAAGTACATATCTTTCAATAGTCACCCTAAATGTAAATGGACTTAATGCACCAATCAAAAGACATAGAGTAATAGAATGGATAAAAAAGCAAGACCCATCTATATGCTGCTTACAAGAAACTCACCTTAAACCCAAAGATAAGCATAGACTAAAAGTCAAGGGATGGAAAAACATATTTCAGGCAAACAACAGTGAGAAGAAAGCAGGGGTTGCAGTACTAATATCAGACAAAATAGACTTCAAAACAAAGAAAGTAACAAGAGATAAAGAAGGCCACTACATAATGATAAAGGGCTTAGTCCAACAAGAGGATATAACCATTCTAAATATATATGCACCCAATACAGGAGCACCAGCATATGTGAAGCAAATACTAACAGAACTAAAGAGGGAAATAGACTGCAATGCATTCATTGTAGGAGACTTCAACACACCACTCACCCCAAAGGATAGATCCACCGGGCAGAAAATAAGTAAAGACACACAGGCACTGAACAACACACTAGAACAGATGGACCTAATAGACATCTATAGAACTTTACATCCAAAAGCAACAGGATATACATTCTTCTCAAGTGCACATGGAACATTCTCCAGAATAGACCACATACTAGCTCACAAAAAGAGCCTCAGTAAACTCCAAAATATTGAAATTCTACCAACCAATTTTTCAGACCACAAAGGTATGAAAGTAGAAATAAATTCTACAAAGAAAACAAAAAGGCTCACAAACACATGGAGGCTTAACAACATGCTACTAAATAATCAATGGATCAATGAACAAATCAAAATAGAGATCAAGGAATATATAGAAACAAATGACAACAACAACACTAAGCCCCAACTTCTGTGGGATGCAGCGAAAGCAGTCTTAAGAGGAAAGTATATAGCAATCCAGGCACACTTGAAGAAGGAAGAACAATCCCAAATGAATAGTCTAACATCACAATTATTAAAACTGGAAAAAGAAGAACAAATGAGACCTAAAGTCAGCAGAAGGAGGGACATAATAAAGATCAGAGAAGAAATAAACAAAATTGAGAAGAATAAAACAATAGCAAAAATCAACGAAACCAAGAGCTGGTTCTTTGAGAAAATAAACAAAATAGATAAGCCTCTAGCCCAACTTATTAAGAGAAAAAGAGAGTCAACACAAATCAACATAATCAGAAATGAGAATGGAAAAATCACGACAGACTCCACAGAAATACAAAGAATTATTAAAGACTACTATGAAAACCTATATGCCAACAAGCTGGAAAACCTAGAAGAAATGGACAACTTCCTAGAAAAATACAACCTCCCAAGACTGACCAAGGAAGAAACACAAAAGTTAAACAAACCAATTACAAGCAAAGAAATTGAAACGGTAATCAAAAAACTACCCAAGAACAAAACCCCGGGGCCGGACGGATTTACCTTGGAATTTTATCAGACACACAGAGAAGACATAATACCCATTCTCCTTAAAGTGTTCCACAAAATAGAAGAAGAGGGAATACTCCCAAACTCATTCTATGAGGCCAACATCACCCTAATACCAAAACCAGGCAAAGACCCCACCAAAAAAGAAAATTACAGACCAATATCCCTGATGAATGTAGATGCAAAAATACTCAATAAAATATTAGCAAACAGAATTCAACAGTATATCAAAAGGATCATACACCATGACCAAGTGGGGTTCATCCCAGGGATGCAAGGATGGTACAACATTCGAAAATCCATCAACATCATCCACCACATCAACAAAAAGAAAGACAAAAACCACATGATCATCTCCATAGATGCTGAAAAAGCATTTGACAAAATTCAACATCCATTCATGATAAAAACTCTCAGCAAAATGGGAATAGAGGGCAAGTACCTCAACATAATAAAGGCCATATATGATAAACCCACAGCCAGCATTATACTGAACAGCGAGAAGCTGAAAGCATTTCCACTGAGATCGGGAACCAGACAGGGATGCCCACTCTCCCCACTGTTATTTAACATAGTACTGGAGGTCCTAGCCACGGCAATCAGACAAAACAAAGAAATACAAGGAATCCAGATTGGTAAAGAAGAAGTTAAACTGTCACTATTTGCAGATGATATGATACTGTACATAAAAAACCTTAAAGACTCCACTCCAAAACTACTGGAACTGATATCGGAATACAGCAAAGTTGCAGGATACAAAATCAACACACAGAAATCTGTAGCTTTCCTATACACTAACAACGAATCAATAGAAAGAGAAATCAGGAAAACAATTCCATTCACCATTGCATCAAAAAGAATAAAATACCTAGGAATAAACCTAACCAAGGAAGTGAAAGACTTATACTCTGAAAACTACAAGTCACTCTTAAGAGAAATTAAAGGGGACACTAATAAATGGAAACTCATCCCATGCTCATGGCTAGGAAGAATTAATATCGTCAAAATGGCCATCCTGCCGAAAGCAATATACAGATTTGATGCAATCCCTCTCAAATTACCAGCAACATTCTTCAATGAATTGGAACAAATAATTCAAAAATTCATATGGAAACACCAAAGACCCCGAATAGCCAAAGCAATCCTGAAAAAGAAGAATAAAGTAGGGGGGATCTCACTCCCCAACTTCAAGCTCTACTACAAAGCCATAGTAATCAAGACAATTTGGTACTGGCACAAGAACAGAGCCACAGACCAGTGGAACAGATTAGAGACCCCAGAAATTAACCCAAACATATATGGTCAATTAATATTTGATAAAGGAGCCATGGACATACAATGGCAAAATGACAGTCTCTTCAACAGATGGTGCTGGCAAAACTGGACAGCTACATGTAGGAGAATGAAACTGGACCATTGTCTAACCCCATATACAAAGGTAAACTCAAAATGGATCAAAGACCTGAATGTAAGGCATGAAACCATTAAACTCTTGGAAAAAAACATAGGCAAAAACCTCTTAGACATAAACATGAGTGATCTCTTCTTGAACATATCTCCCCGGGCAAGGAAAACAACAGCAAAAATGAGCAAGTGGGACTACATTAAGCTGAAAAGCTTCTGTACAGCGAAAGACACCATCAATAGAACAAAAAGGAACCCTACAGTATGGGAGAATATATTTGAAAATGACAGATCTGATAAAGGCTTGACGTCCAGAATATATAAAGAGCTCACACGCCTCAACAAACAAAAAACAAATAACCCAATTAAAAAATGGGCAGAGGAACTGAACAGACAGTTCTCCAAAAAAGAAATACAGATGGCCAAGAGACACATGAAAAGATGCTCCACATCGCTAATTATCAGAGAAATGCAAATTAAAACTACAATGAGGTATCACCTCACACCAGTAAGGATAGCTGCCATCCAAAAGACAAACAACAACAAATGTTGGCGAGGCTGTGGAGAAAGGGGAACCCTCCTACACTGCTGGTGGGAATGTAAATTAGTTCAACCATTGTGGAAAGCAGTATGGAGGTGCATCAAAATGCTCAAAACAGACCTACCATTTGACCCAGGAATTCCACTCCTAGGAATTTACCCTAAGAACGCAGCAATCAAGTTTGAGAAAGACAGATGCACTCCTATGTTTATCGCAGCACTATTTACAATAGCCAAGAATTGGAAGCAACCTAAATGTCCATCTGTAGATGAATGGATAAAGAAGATGTGGTACATATACACAATGGAATACTACTCAGCCATAAGAAGTGGAAAAATCCAACCATTTGCAGCAACATGGATGGAGCTGGAGAGTATTATGCTCAGTGAAATAAGCCAAGCGGAGAAAGAGAAATACCAAATGATTTCACTCATCTGAGGAGTATAGGAACAAAGGAAAAACTGAAGGAACAAAACAGCAGCAGAATTACAGAACCCAAAAATGGATTAACAGGTACCAAAGGGAAAGGAACTGGGGAGGATGGGTGGGCAGGGAGGGATAAGGGGTGGGAAGAAGAAGGGGGGTATTAAGATTAGCATGCATGGGGGGGAGGGAGAAAGGGGAGGGTGGGCTGTACAACACAGAGAGGACAAGTGGTGACTCTACCACATTTTGCTAAGCTGATGGACAGTAACCGTAATGTGGTTGTTAGGGGGTCCTGATATAGGGGAGAGCATAGTAAACATAGTATTCTTCAGGTAAGTGTAGATTAAAAATTTAAAAAAAAAAAAAAAAAAGAAAGAAAGAAAGAAAAGGGGGATTACTCCTTAACAGGATCAAACTATTGGTAAATCAAAGATCAACGCATGCTTTAAATATCCTTAATGTTGATCACTTAAAGGGTGTCAGATGATCAGCTATGGAGGTACTCTTTTCTGATAATATTCCTTTCTCTTAATTAAAAAAAAAAAAAAAAAAGCAGTTACTGTGTGCTGACCTCCAATGAGTTCTGCACAGTGGTATAGAGGGCATGTCAAAGTGTGGGCAAAGGGTCTGTTTGTTTCTACGCAGAAGATCAAGGCCTAGCTTGGATACCCAGAAAATGAACTAAGATACGATATGAGGAGGAGCTTCCGGCATCAGCACTCTCTGGAGGACTCGTGCCGGGGGATGATCATCAAAAAGCCTCCACAGGGATCCGGACGATGCTGCGGTTGTGGCTGCATCCAGCCCACCGTCTCCTGGACTTGCCATAAGAAGGAGGAGGGAGATGTCTAGGCTGGCATGTGCATACAGTGAGACAACGAATTTGACTGGATCTGTACTGTTGGAACTCAACCAGGAGTTGGGAGGGGTGCAAGTTGTAGCACCCCAAAATCTCATGACTATAGACTATCTATGGTTAAAAGAACATATGGGATGTGAACAGATCCCGGAAATGGGCTGCTTTAATTTGTCTGATGGTTCAAGTACAGTTGGAAAATATCCATCATATCATAGATAAATTTTCACAAATGCCTAGGGTGCCTAAATGGTTTTCTTGGCTTCACTGGAGATGGCTGGTAATTATAGATTTGCTTTGTTTATGTCACCGTATTCCTATTATGTTAATATGTGTGTGCAAATTAGTTAGTAGTTTAAAACCTATACATACTTAAGGTACTATACAAGAAGATATGTCAAAGAAATAATCAATCCTCCCAAGTTTCCTTCATATGCTACATCTATAGCTTTTCTTCTTCCTTCCTAATTACAAACCTTAAATAGAATTCGTGCCTCATATAGAATTTACCGAGTATCATAATTCCTCCAGGTGGTAAAGATACCTCGAGACAAGTGCTGGGCATAGAAGCCACAGGGCATAAATCTGCAAAGAAGTAAAAAGCTAACCTTTGCAAACAATATGGCTTCTCTCTCACTTACCAACTTTACATTTCCCTGTATGGCCCCGGAAGATGACTGGTTAGCCAGGGACGGGTAAGATTCCTCAAGGGAGGAACAACCTAAGACAGGCACAGTCGCAGGGGGGCCATCAGGTGAGAATTTGGGGATCAACAGAGGTGAGGCTCAGAACCTCACCCCCCCTGCTTTGAGAGAAATCTTCTGCATCCGTGGATGTCTTGCTGCCCTTGTCTAGCCTGGATTAATACTTAGTCCATAGGCACACACCTGATCATCTGATCATCTACATTTGCCTTCTTACAGCACTAAACTATGTTTTCTACCTTTATCTTGCATCTACCTACCACTTCAGCATTTTATTAAAAATAAAAATAATAATAATAATAGGAGAAATGTGGGATCAACATATAAATCAAGTACAAAAATCAAATGAATATTCATATTTGACCTGATGGTTTATAGGTCATATTGCATGATCAAAACCGAAAGTTTCTGTGATGAATGCCCTTGTACTGTTCACCATGTAAGAATTTTTTCACTCTGTAAGAATTCGTTCACCATGTAAGAACTTGTTCGTTATGCTTCAGAAGATTGGAGACTGACGAGAATTAGGCTTGAGATGGATTAATGATTGTACATTGAGCATTGACCCCCCTATACTGAATTTTATTGTTGTTAACAACCATTTGATCAATAAATATGAGAGATGCCCTCTCAAAAAAAAAAAAAAAAAAAAACCATCTGTACTAGAAATTAAAGCAAAGAATAAAGGAGAGAGCAATTAAATACAGATAATAGAGATTTCTCAAAAATACAAAAGAAACCTGACCACTTCTAATACTGTTTTTCTATTTTAAAAGATAACAGAAATGCTCTACTTAAAAGAACTATTAATCAAAACCTTTAATTATCCAAATTTATCATTAATAACAACATTCCATATTTAGAAAAGGGAACAGAAAAGAAGGCAGAGGAATTGCTATTTAGTGATATTTATCAATTACCTACCGTAGAATAACATTGTACTGGGTGTTTACGTATGTCACCTCATTTAATCATCATAGCAATCTTAAAAGGATTCTCATCTCAATATTATAAAGAAACTAAGGCTCAGGAAACTTCAGAAACTCACTAAACTTAATAAATAAAAATAAAACCAACTAATCTACAATCACTCAGGAAAACCAAAACCAGCACATAATCAATCTAAAGTGTCCTACATAATAAGCCCCATAAAAAATCCTTTAGCAGCAGAGATGATGGTTGTTCAATTCAAAAGCCTGCAGCAATGACAGAAAAAATTGCTATACTCTTGATTCAGTAGAAGTTTGAATTTTTAAAACTTTATACTTCAACTGCTACAATTTTATGACTGAAACAACAGATTAATATTTTATACACATTTATTTACTCTTCTTATGAAATATTGTTTGGTCCTAATCAAAACAATCAGCATTTAAAAGACAGTTAATAATTTATCAAAAAGTAGATCTGAAGACCCTTCAAGACTAGGATATTGAGAAATACAACCCATTGCTTACCTTACACACATTTTTTTTAAAGTAAAAGAATGTTATTTATAACAAGATACTAAATCTCACAATAGATTAATAAGAAACCCTAAATAACTATCTATTTAATAAGAACTAGAAGCAAAAAAGTGTGCCTAATCCTGCACAAACTTTTTCCTTAATATTTTATACAGGAGGAGCTAAGTGATTGACAATCTTGACTTTTAAAAATGAGAAGAAAATATTAAGGATCCTGGTCTTCTTTTACACAGTTCAATATTGGTGTGGTCTAGGATACAGCTACACAGAAGGAGATAAAGTATACATTGCCACATGGGATCTACTAAAACCAATCATATGCTTTAGTTACATTTCTACAGTGGGTAGAAGAGTGTCCCACAAAAATGCATGTCTGCCCAGAACCTTGGAACGTCACCTCATTTGGAAATAGGGTCTTTCCAGATACAATTAGTTAAGGATCTCAAGATGAGATCATCCTGGATTTGGGTGGAGCCTAAATTCAATGACTGGCATCCTTATAAGAATAGAAGACACAGAAACAGAGGGATGAAGGCAACGTGAAGATGGAGGCACAGGCTGAAAAGATGCACCTAAAAGCCAGGAACCCAAGGATTACTTTCATCAGAAGCTAGGTGAGGTGCACAGGACAGTTACTTCCTCAGAGCCTCTCCACAGAAGGAACCAACCCTGTTGACACTTTTATGGACTCCCAGCCTCCTTAACTGTGAAATAAATAAATTACTGTTGTTTTAAGCTACCCAGTTTGTGGTCAATTTTACAAAAGCCCCAGAAGAATCATACAACTTCTTGTAACATCTTGATATAACCACTGAGTTAACCAATTTCATTATCACAAAAAGTCAAACCAAGAAAATATTTATGGAAGCACTCTGAAAAATAAATGCTATTCTAAATGTGTGGCAGTAGTGTACCATTATGATCATCACCATCTTCACTACCATTACTGTTAAATGCACATATATAATACTGTATTTTTATAAAAAAGATATATACATCCCCACTCTCACATCAGAAGTCATCTTAAAAATACATAAAACTCTCAAATTAAACAAATTAATTTTATAAATTTTTCTTCAGTCTGTTTTTCAAAGCAACTTTTGTATAGACGAGTGCCTTGACAGTCAACAGACCTGGTTTTGGTTTTATTGAGAAATAAATTGACTATGATCAAGTTATTAGAGCTACAAGCATCATGTTTCTCATCTACAAAGCAAAAAATTTAATAGTAACTAGATGATCTCTAATCTCTATGCATAACATCATTTCTTTCTTCCTTGTAAATATAACTAGAAGTCAAATTTTTAATGCTAGAGATACCCAAACTGGAAAGAGGGTGAGGGTTGAAAATTAAGAACTTCATGATTAGAATTGGGGAGAATAATCTTAAGTGAAAAAATAAATATTTCAGCAACTAAACTAACCAATCTGTTCTTGCTAGAATAAGTCTTATTTTTGGCAAGTAACTGACATTAAAAAGGAAGAAGTGGAAAACATGATCAGTGACTGTAGCAAAGAAAGTTGAGGTTTATAAATTACACTTAGTAATGACTTTGCTGAATGAGTGTTAGACAACAAACATTTAAACTAAATACCCACTGTTCTAATATTGGATATTAGAAGTCTGACAGTTGAAGTTTCTCATTTACATGTAAGAATATTTCTAGCTTCATGAGAATTTTTAGAATCCATGAAATAAAGCACTCTGGTAAGTTTGGGGAGAAATTCCTCTGATAAATGTGGGAAATAAAAAATAATAATAATAGAAATAACTCTCTCTGCTGAAGGCTTACCCTGTGTGAAACACTTTACTAACACTAGACATCAATTAATCCTCAAATAAATAAATAGTATTTATATACATTGAGAAAGTGAAACTCCGAAAAGGTATGCAAATTGCCCCAAATCATACACACTTTCAAGAACAAGGATTCAAATCCCTGCTTTCCAACCCCAACACCTGTGTTTTTGTTACTGATTAATACAAACTGACTCAGGTAGCAATCACCCTAAAAGAGAGCAGGTTGTGACCGAAAGGGAGCATGAAGATGTCTGTAGACTGTTACAGAATCTGTTTCTTGATCTGAGCCCTGTTTTATAAACACAAATAGTTGTTCAGTTTGTAAGTCATCAAGCTGAACACTTATAATCTGTGTGATTTTTCTGAGTATATACTGTACCGCAATAAAATTTACATATATGTAAATACATATACATATATACATATGTATATTGCATACATTGTGTGTGTGTGTGTGTGTATGTACCTTCTATGTGTTAGTCAGGACTCTTTCACAGCAAAAATCCAATTTAAACTAGCTTCAAAAAAAAGGGGAATTTATTGGCTGGCACAGCTAAATAATTCAAAGGTCAGAGGTGAGGCTAATCTCAGGGTGGAGTGATCCAGGTACCAGAGATCCACAGACCATGCTGGCCTGTGGTTGTCCCTTTTTTCCCCATCCTGACCCACTGCAGTGCTGACTAATTCTTTCTTCTGTCCACAACTTTCTTCATGTTGTGGTTAACATGCCCAGAAGCTGCTCCAGACTTTCATCCTTCTAGCTCCTCCATGAAAGAAGCAAGTCTTTTCCATCAGCTCTAATGAAAAAGAAAAAAGGTTTGTAGCAAGACAGTTTGGGTCATCAGATACATCTGGATTGATAACTGTGGCTGAGGGGATGGGTACCACCTCTAGTCTTGCCTCAGCCACATATGTACCTCTGTAGCTGGATACAAGGAGAAATATGGAAGCACAGACTTGGTCATTAAGGAAGTTGTTGAGTACCTAAAGCTACTCTAATTTATATTCCAAGTCAGAAAAGATATATTACTGACATTATTTTTAAGAGTGATACTTCATATTTATTGAACAATTTGGTAACCACTTTAAAACACTTTTTAAATTTCACATTTAAAGTTGATTTACTCCCTTATAACCCTGGGAGGCACACAGGGAAAGCAGTACTATCCTCAGTTTACAAAAGAAGAAATTAAAGCTCAGGAAGATTAAGAACATGTTCAATATTACAAGCTGGTAAATGTCACCAAATCAAATACAAGTGCTCTTTCAACCATACCATTCTATAATGCACAGCTGTTCAAAATTACATTAAAGATTTAATGGCACATATGGGACTATGGTTTAAGAAAAAAAAAAACTTAGAGAAAAAGTAATAAACCCAATTATCAGAGGCTTAGCACTTCTATTTTGGTAAGTCTTAATTCTCTTCCTACTGCTGTAACCAGCCACAGGCAAAGGAGAACTATATGGAAAACCACATCCCATCATTAAGTACTACTTGGGTGGTACCTAGAAGCCTTTCAGCTGCAAGGAAATAAAACCCAACTTTAAGTGACTGAAAAAACAAAGGAATTTATTATCTCACACCATAAGAATTCTCTTACGTCTTCAATTAGGACATAAGACATTATGAAACAAACACTTCTAAAGCTCCCCTCATTTGAGCAAGTCACCACAACAGCTTCAGGCAGCAGAACCTAACCTACCAATGTCTAGAGACAGTAAACTATTTCATTTCATTCATTTACCTATGTTAAATTAGTTAATATGCATAAAGCAATTAGAAAATGCCTAGACATAATAAATGTTACATAACTTTGTTATTATTATTACTAGGTCTCTCTGTAAGAGAATGGATGACTTTTCCCCTGCAAGCTCTCCTGTCTCATTAGCCAGAACTGGAATACATGCTCCTTTATAAGCTAATCATGGGCAAGAGAAAAAGAATTCCATCAGGATTTATTCCCTCTGAGATTTTATACTTCCTGGCCATATGGAGGATAATGAATTAATTGCCTAAAAAAGTACAGATTCTTCCAACAGGGAAAATGTAAGGGAATAGTTTGGGATAGGAAACCCACTCTATGTGCCAGTCCTCCACACATCCTTTCTTTTCATGGAACTGAAAGAATAGGAGTCTGGAGGTGCATGGGGGCATGGTCCCACAAGGGGAAAGTTTTTGTGGTAGAAAGAAATAAACCAACTCTAAAAAAGCAGGAGAAAAAAAAGAGGCAGACAGACATATCAGATAGTTCTCTGTTCTTGGGATTCAGTCAACCCTCTAAGATAAGCTTCACCACTTTATATGGCTTAACTTGAAAGCCAATAAATGTTGCTTATTACGCTAAAGATAGTCTGAGTTGGGTTTGTCTTACAGTGTAAGAAAAGTTCTGACTGATACAGGAAAGAAAATCTTAAAGATAAATAGCAGCACAGGTTTTGGAGTTGAAAGCTGAGATTTAATACTTCTTAACCATCTGTGCAACCTTGGACAACTTTTCGCTCTGAAATGCCTACATACGTACCCAGTACACATACATGCGCAACTGAACTTTAATAAAAAGGTAGAGAATTTAAAGTTCCCAACTATTAATAGTCGACAGCAGTTATCAGTCATGTTTCTGTTACTCAGGCTAATTTCTCATTTAAATTACTAATGAATTCCACTATGGCTCATATTTGAAAGCCATTAAATATATTCATTCAAGTTTTTTGCTGGATCTTGATTCCATAAAAATAATGATCAAGTTCTCTGTATCATACAGTTAGTTCTTCCTCAGCTTGATAAGCTAAGTTCACTATTTTACCATCTCTATATAGTATTGCTAGTGCTTTTCTTCCCTTTAAAACTTGGTGATTATTTCTGGGCCACCCTTCTTTTATACATTCATCTCCTGAAAACACAACCTCATTCTCTCATAATTGTAAAATCATAAAAACCTGTATATTTATAATAGAATCCAATGAGTCTTTTTTTTTAAAGAAATACTTAGTGTGTCAATTATTGTTTAGCCCATACAACCCTATTTTGGATGCCTTCCAAAAGATAAATAATCCCTTCTCCTCAGGCATAAGAAACTATGAAAGCAGAGTACTGTGCAAGAGAAGACATTTAACAGGCCAGTATTAACCAAGAACTATTCTGGTTTCTCCCATTATGATTCTTGAGGCAAAACTGCTCCTCTGAATTAATTACTGAAAATTATTTTGTTTCAACAGGAAATTTTCAAATTATTCATGATGATAGATGGCTACAATAGTTCAAAATAAAATTAGACACTAAAGGACTTTATAAAGATCTGAAAATAAGCCATGCAGGGAATAATTTATTAAAAGGCACCTGATATTTAGTTAGATCTTCTACCCACATCTTAATGCTTTAAAGCAATTTATTTTTATTTACTTTCTCCTGGGAATTTCACATCTGATATTAGAGCCCAGGTTCACAACAATCTACAAATCAAGTAACATTCTATGGGGCTAGCCAGTGCTCAGTACTCAAAAAACAAAAATATAAAAATGTCACCATTTTCCAACAGGAAGGGCGTTACAACCAAACAAACAAATACTCAAGAAAATGAAGGTGAATGTGTCTTGGTTTTTACTTACAGCAATACTTCTTAATGTAAGTTGGAAACTACTGAATGACAGTCACAAAGTTAAAGAATGTTAAAATACTAAAACTTTAAAAATCATATAATGCAGAAGTTCTTCACCTGGGGTTCGTACCACGTGAAATTTTGTGTTTGTAAATTATATACATGTCTGTGGAAGTAAGATCCCAGAAATTTGGAAATTTCATACAATTTCAAAGGGACATGTGATTGAAAAGAGGCTGAGAATCATTACCTAGTTATGGATACTCAAAGAAATCAAATTATTTACCCGTGATCAAATGGCCAGCAAGTCATCAGCTTTAGTACTCAAGCCTTCTCTTCCCAGAAAACACATTCATCTCCTGAAATGTGTCTAAAAGGTCTTTTTTATAAACATATGTTTAAAAGGAAAACAAATCTGTATGACCTAAGAGCAGTGAAGAAAACTCTCAGGCTGTTGATGAGAGGAAATATCTGTACAATTCATCAAAAATGGAGCAAGACAGTCTAGAAGAGCCATTTCCAAAAAAGAAAAAAGGAACCAAGAGAATCCCTGAATGTGACTGACCACAACAAAAGCAGCTCTACTTTCTGTGAGAGACCTAGGAGAATCAGGAACACGATGCAAAAGGGAAAAAAAGCTGCCCAGACAGGAAATGGTATCATAATATATCACATGATGCAACTCTACAGTGCGTACACAAACACAGGCCCTAAATACTAATTTAAGCAAAAATTTGTAGTCATTGACAGGATGGTGGGAAAGCGGACTGGGGAGAGCTCATAAAAAAAAGCTAAATCTTTATCATACAGTCAGAAATTAACAAATAACAACTACAGTGAAAAAAAATCAAGAAAAGGCGAGGGGGGGTATGTTAAAAAATATAAAGTAAATACATTAAAAAAGTGTTATTCAAGGGGGTACTTCTGCATTTTGAGCAGGGCAATTTTTTGTTGTATGGGGTTGTCTTATAAAGCACAGGTCAGCAAACTAAGGCCCATGGGCCCAATCTACAAAACATTGCCTGTTTTTGTAAATCAAGTTTGTATATACTTACATTGTATACACTTTCCTGGAAATTCTGGAAAACAGCCATGCCCATTCATTTAATTCAATTACGTTTTTGTGTGAGGCTTCTTTTGTACTGTAACAGCAGAGTTGAGTGGTTGCCACAGAGACCTATGTTATGGCCCTCAGAGTCTGAAATATTTACTATCTGGCCCTTTACAGAAAAAGTTTGCCCACCCTAGTTTACAGTATTATGTGACAAGTAGTATCCCTGATTCCTACCCACAAATGTCAGTATTCCCCCCAAAGTAATTATGAAAACCAAATTTTCACACCCCACATTTGCAACCCACCTGAGGAGTAGCAGAGTTTCAGTCAGAGAACCATTGAGCTATAAAGAATTTAAAATGAATGCCTCTGGGGAGCTGAACTCAGAGGTTGGGTGAGGGCAGGAAAAAGCACTATTAGGAGCTGCCTTTTTTCCCCCCCAATAAGCCGTGAAACACTGATCAATCTGTCAAAGTATTCACATGTATTTCTTCAAGAAAATTAAATTTAAGAGCAAAAGAAAAAAATAGAGCAAATCAAATCTGGTTAATGGTTCTGGTGACTCTAACATAAATGTGATTACATCTGCCAGATAAAATTTGTGACATCTGTTACTGTTGCTCTGGAGAACTTTTTGATTGTACATCTCCAAAGCTACTAGGTAAATGACCCTCAGATAGGAAGAGCATTACTGTGCTAAATGAATGTGAGCATAGTATTTCAAATCCTGTCTTCCCAAAGGTCAATCTAATACACTGTACAAATGATGCTTAGTGAAGTTTGAAATATTTAACATAAAAAGCCAAATAGATAAAATGTTTAATAAACATTACTAACTCTCACAAGTAGAAATTAGGAGAAAAGCTTTCAAAGATCTATGTAGGAAATTTAAAAGAATATTGTTTTAGCTTAATTCAATTTTCTTTTAAGGTGATTGGAAGGAAGATTATAAGAAAATATGACACTAATACAGAGCCACAAAAACCTGAATTAATAGCATGATCAACATCAATTCTTCCAGTTCAGTACCTTATGTGAAAAATATAATACTGCACACCTGTGGTATGTTCTATCCAGAAAAGAAATAACATATCCAAAGACAGACTTGTATCCTTAGGTTTGTCTTACCTTTAAAGTGTTCTAATTACCACTTATTTTCAACTCAATTAAAAATTGTCTGATTTTTTCCATTTAGAAAAAGCTTTAAATATATAATTATATTTTGTTAATGACCTGAAAAATGAGGTGTCAAAAATGTCTTAAAATGTGAAAACAAAATATACTACATACATGAAAAATCTAAAATATTACATATGACAACATACATATACTCTTCAGCAGTAAACACTGGATCTTTTAATGAGGTATTTATTTTTGGCTTATAAAGAAAATATTATTTTGGTTATAAAGAAAATATTACATTGGTAAGGCTAATTTTGAAATGTGGAGGATGACATAGCTAGTTAAATAGTTAAAACAACTAATCCTAGAACATCAAAATAAACATTTTAATACTTTGGTTTGGAAAATACAGTCCCCAAAGGTTTATTTTACTGAAAAGATATAATTGTTGAATTGAAACTTACAAGAAACAGATTAGAACTGTAGTTTTTCTTGATGTAAAATAGTTATAAAATTATTACAGCTCTGCTAACCTTCTTTTAAAAATGAATACCAGAAAAATTCTAATGCTTTCATGATAAGCTAACTATATTTAAAATCCTTAAATCTGGTTTATATTGCAACTGAAAAAAATTAATCTAGCTACTTTAATAGTGTGGAGTAAAAAATCAAGAAAAAATATTTTTAAACATCATCTTTCTAATTTATTTAGAAGTAAAATTAGCAAGAGGAAAATAAAAATACTCTTCCCCTTCCAGTCAAATGATCCTAAAATCTTTTTGGTATTACTTTAGATAATATTTGACATAAATCCATGGCACCAAAGAAAAAAAAAAGAAAGCAGTCATTTTTAGAACAGAAACATTTAAAAGGTTAAAAGCTTTGACTATCAACTTACCTTCTTTTGATACCAGACTATAGCATCTGTGACTTTGGACGCCATTTATCCCACTGAAATCACACATTCGTCATTTTAAGCTGTGCAAGAGAGAAAAACACAAAGGACTTTACTTCCACCTTCCAAAAGGAGACTGACAACATGCATACATAGCACTCTAGTTACTTGCCGAGCAAGGGGTGTATGACTATACTTATATTACACCCTTCCTCATTACTATTTTAGCAACAGGTTCTCTTAAGTAAACAAAAATCAGTTGCCATAATAAAAGAAGGCTCTTTCTACGTAAATATGACACTTTAATTTTCTTACAAAACACTGCATTGTTTTTTTTAAAATAACCCTTTAAAAATTTTTCTAAATTTCCCAGATTATACGGAAACTTTAAATTTAAATTCACACATGATAGGAATAAATTTATTCGCTCAGTAACAGATCCATTTTGCTGTTAGTTTCTGTCTACAAACTCCTGCCAGTTAAGTGTTGCTTAAAGATGGCTTGATAGAGGTGCCAAAATTTATAGTATTTAATTTTCTCTGATACTCAGTAAACACAAAGTTGAACTAAAATTAAATAACTTGGAGAAATCTAATTTACGTAATACTAAGCCAGTATTAGTTAATTACCAGTAATAATAGTAAGGACTTCCCAAATATCACAGTTTGCTAATAATTAGCACAGACCACTTCATAAGCATCTTTTTTTGTGTTTGTCTAAAACAGTTTTGGATACTAAACTTAATGGTTACTTAGCCCGACAGAGACTTAATTCTAGATTGATTCCAGTTAACTATGGAATACTTTTCTAGTCACAAGACAAAAGCTAGCATGGAGGGCACCTCTGGTATGGTTTTAAGAATGAACCTAAACAGGTTCAAACAGATACCTGCCCCAGAACTCATTATAAACCAACACCATCCAAGACCACACAGACTCTCAGGGATAATCCTGGGAGTAAAGCACACTGCTGAGTTGATCCTAACACATGCAGATCTGCAACTGTAGAGATGCAACCAAAACAGAGTATACCCAGAATAAACAAATACCTGAGGTTTACACATCATTCTTGGATGCTTACTAGGATTTAAATATAATGAAAATTATCATGAGCAAGTTCCAATGTTCAGATGAACAACCTAAAAAATTTAAGGATAATTTATTTAATGCCTGTATTTTTGACAGTGTTACAGGCCAGCTTATTTTATTTTCCCCTAAGATACAGATTCCATCTTTAACTGATCAAATGTAAGGAAACTGTTTTGAATTCCTGATAAATGCTCTGCATTTATCATAGGAGAAGCATAGAGTCAAAAGACCTGAATTCAGATACTGTCTTTCTCTGCCTAATATGTAATATTGAAGAAGTCACTTAATCTCTGACCTCAGATTCTTTAGCATGTACAATCGGAAAAACTGGACCTACCCATCGCTTACAGGATTTTGTGACAGGTAAGTAAGGTAATATGCATAAAATGCTTACCACAGTCTAGAACATGAGGCAGTATCCAATTACAATTATTTGTATGATTACTTCTGCATTAAAAATTCTGCACTCCAGGAATTGGGAAGGGTTCGTATTTCCTTTTTTAATCACGGCAAACAGTTTAGAAAAGGAATAGATGCAGTTTTGTTGACATTTAAAATAAAAACAGGTGACTGATTATCATTAAATCCCAATATCAATTCTCAACTACACACACATGGATTATTTAGAGATTTCAAAGTTCACCTCCACAGAAGTTTCTCAGTCAGGTGTGGCTACCTTCATTTCTCTCATCAGGGTTTTTTGGGGAAGCCTTCCCTTACTAACTTAGAATCTCTGATTTGGGTTTTTTCTGCCCTGGAGGCCTCTGGGATAATTCATTAGCTTTACTCATATTTTATCCCAGAGCTTTTTCCATTGATTCTGCTGGGAACAATTTTTTACATTACACCTTTACTATATTTGTTTGTCAAGACAATTATGTTTCCAAAATGGCTATAACTCCTCCCCACTCCTACTCTCCCCCTCACTAAATGCAAACTACACAAAATGGTACAAAGTCTGAAAATATTAATTTTTCCCTTTCCTTTCTTTTCACTTCACCCAATCTTTATTAACAAAAATTCCAGGTTATTTACCAAGATAAAGAACCTCTCTCCAAATCCACCAAGAATGTCAATAAAGGCATTCCAAATATAAACTGTGAAAGGATTTTTTTCACCCAATCTATTAAGTGTGTGAGATACTGATATATTTGGGGGATATTTATATGGTCAAATATAAATAATAAAAACTTTAAAAAAACTTCAAAAGAAGTGTAGAAAACACTGCTTGCTTCAAACAAAATGATTTGAAATATAATTTTTTCTATTATTTGGTTTACACCATCCTATAATCAGAAAAAATTTCAAAAATCAACTCTAACAGTATACTATGTCACAAAATGTTCTGAATATTTTAATTACATATTTTTGGATCTACAGAAATAAAAATCAATTAAAGGAAAAAAACACCTTTCTCCAGTAATGGTAAGGTTTGTTCTGCAAACTCATTTAATAGTTTTTCCATTGTGTCAACAACAACCTTTCAGTGACACCGGATAGATCATACCTATTTTTAAAACAGGTTTTACAGCATGCTGCGATAGATTTCTGAATCAGACATCTGGCAAAGTGCACTCAAAGACACCCAAACTTCACATGAGTATGAACAAGAATTAATAAATCAATAAATGATTTCATGAATCATTACTTCTAAAGCCTTTCCAACTTCTTTGATTCTGACAGTCCAGGAAGACAGTTTACAGTCTCTATTATCATGGCAGTTCATGTTAAATAACTTTTTATATTACATTATGACACTAATTTACAGAAAAAACATAGAAAGCTTACTGAATACTTAACAAAGGATCGTAATCTTTTTTGATCAATTGATCTGATAGAAAGAGGGATATTAAGATATGGAAAAATCCAATTATAAAACTACAGAGATAACTGCAGCATTAACATTTAAATCTTGCTATAGATAGTTACTCTAAGCTAATTCTCTCCTTGACACTGCTTTAATCATCAAACTTTGTCAAAACATCTGAAATCATTCTTTACTATGTGAAGGTCCACAAAAAATGCATTCATGATGCCAAAGACCAGGGAGGAGGGAAAAGATGACTATGAAGAGATACATATGTTAAATATGACTTTACAGAATCTTACTACCAAATATAGTAATACCCAGGAATACTCTTTGCACAGATATAACCAAAGAAATCATTATGTTTTTAACCATTCCATTTTTTAGAAAAAATCAGTCTATCAAATACTACATAATGTGACAAGGTACTTCTCTCATTGTTCTGGAAACAATTTTCTCTATTCGAGCATGACTCTCAGTGTGCTCAGAAAACAACCTATGCCCACCCGACACTGCTTGTGCTGTTATTCTCACTTTTCTCTACTCATCCACACTCTTCTAAGTCAGTTCAAATCCTACTTCCTCTATAGTCCCATAAAGCTTCCTACAAATGCTCATTTGGGCTAAAAAATGTGGGAGCTTGATACCTCTTCCAGCACTGACCTATACTAATAAATCTGGCATTTAAATAAAAATGAAAAACAGTACTGGCACAAGAACAGAGCCACAGACCAGTGGAACAGATTAGAGACCCCAGAAATTAACCCAAACATATATGGTCAATTAATATTTGATAAAGGAGCCATGGACATACAATGGCAAAATGACAGTCTCTTCAACAGATGGTGCTGGCAAAACTGGACAGCTACATGTAGGAGAATGAAACTGGACCATTGTCTAACCCCATATACAAAGGTAAACTCAAAATGGATCAAAGACCTGAATGTAAGGCATGAAACCATTAAACTCTTGGAAAAAAACATAGGCAAAAACCTCTTAGACATAAACATGAGTGATCTCTTCTTGAACATATCTCCCCGGGCAAGGAAAACAACAGCAAAAATGAGCAAGTGGGACTACATTAAGCTGAAAAGCTTCTGTACAGCGAAAGACACCATCAATAGAACAAAAAGGAACCCTACAGTATGGGAGAATATATTTGAAAATGACAGATCTGATAAAGGCTTGACGTCCAGAATATATAAAGAGCTCACACGCCTCAACAAACAAAAAACAAATAACCCAATTAAAAAATGGGCAGAGGAACTGAACAGACAGTTCTCCAAAAAAGAAATACAGATGGCCAAGAGACACATGAAAAGATGCTCCACATCGCTAATTATCAGAGAAATGCAAATTAAAACTACAATGAGGTATCACCTCACACCAGTAAGGATAGCTGCCATCCAAAAGACAAACAACAACAAATGTTGGCGAGGCTGTGGAGAAAGGGGAACCCTCCTACACTGCTGGTGGGAATGTAAATTAGTTCAACCATTGTGGAAAGCAGTATGGAGGTGCATCAAAATGCTCAAAACAGACCTACCATTTGACCCAGGAATTCCACTCCTAGGAATTTACCCTAAGAACGCAGCAATCAAGTTTGAGAAAGACAGATGCACTCCTATGTTTATCGCAGCACTATTTACAATAGCCAAGAATTGGAAGCAACCTAAATGTCCATCTGTAGATGAATGGATAAAGAAGATGTGGTACATATACACAATGGAATACTACTCAGCCATAAGAAGTGGAAAAATCCAACCATTTGCAGCAACATGGATGGAGCTGGAGAGTATTATGCTCAGTGAAATAAGCCAAGCGGAGAAAGAGAAATACCAAATGATTTCACTCATCTGAGGAGTATAGGAACAAAGGAAAAACTGAAGGAACAAAACAGCAGCAGAATTACAGAACCCAAAAATGGACTAACAGGTACCAAAGGGAAAGGAACTGGGGAGGATGGGTGGGCAGGGAGGGATAAGGGGGGGGAAGAAGAAGGGGGGTATTAAGATTAGCATGCATGGGGGGGAGGGGAGAAAGGGGAGGGTGGGCTGCACAACACAGAGAGGACAAGTAGTGACTCTACCACATTTTGCTAAGCTGATGGACAGTAACCGTAATGGGGTTGTTAGGGGGGACCTGATATAGGGGAGAGCATAGTAAACATAGTATTCTTCATGTAAGGGTAGATTAAAAATTAAAAAAAAAAAAAAAAAGAAAGAAAGAAAGAAAGAAAGAAAAGGGGATTACTCGTTAACAGGATAAAACTATTGGTAAATCAAAGATCAACGCATGCTTTAAATATCCTTAATGTTGATCACTTAAAGGGTGTCAGATGATCAGCTATGGAGGTACTCTTTTCTGATAATATTCCTTTCTCTTAATTAAAAAAAAAAAAAAAAAAAAGCAGTTACTGTGTGCTGACCTCCAATGAGTTCTGCACAGTGGTATAGAGGGCATGTCAAAGTGTGGGCAAAGGGTCTGTTTGTTTCTACGCAGAAGATCAAGGCCTAGCTTGGATACCCAGAAAATGAAATAAGATACGATATGAGGAGGAGCTTCCGGCATCAGCACTCTCTGGAGGACTCGTGCCGGGGGATGATCATCAAAAAGCCTCCCCAGGGATCCGGACGATGCTGCGGTTGTGGCTGCATCCAGCCCACCGTCTCCTGGACTTGCCATAAGAAGGAGGAGGGAGATGTCTAGGCTGGCATGTGCATACAGTGAGACAACGAATTTGACTGGATCTGTACTGTTGGAACTCAACCAGGAGTTGGGAGGGGTGCAAGTTGTAGCACCCCAAAATCTCATGACTATAGACTATCTATGGTTAAAAGAACATATGGGATGCGAACAGATCCCAGAAATGGGCTGCTTTAATTTGTCTGATGGTTCAAGTACAGTTGGAAAATATCCATCATATTATAGATAAATTTTCACAAATGCCTAGGGTGCCTAAATGGTTTTCTTGGCTTCACTGGAGATGGCTGGTAATTATAGATTTGCTTTGTTTATGTCACCGTATTCCTATTATGTTAATATGTGTGTGCAAATTAGTTAGTAGTTTAAAACCTATACATACTTAAGGTACTATACAAGAAGATATGTCAAAGAAATAATCAATCCTCCCAAGTTTCCTTCATATGCTACATCTATAGCTTTTCTTCTTCCTTCCTAATTACAAACCTTAAATAGAATTCGTGCCTCATATCGAATTTACCGAGTATCATAATTCCTCCAGGTGGTAAAGATACCTCGAGACAAATGCTGGGCATAGAAGCCACAGGGCATAAATCTGCAAAGAAGTAAAAAGCTAACCTTTGCAAACAATATGGCTTCTCTCTCACTTACCAACTTTACATTTCCCTGTATGGCCCCGGAAGATGACTGGTTAGCCAGAGACGGGTAAGATTCCTCAAGGGAGGAACAACCTAAGACAGGCACAGTCGCAGGGGGGCCATCAGGTGAGAATTTGGGGATCAACAGAGGTGAGGCTCAGAACCTCACCCCCCCTGCTTTGAGAGAAATCTTCTGCATCCGTGGATGTCTTGCTGCCCTTGTCTAGCCTGGATTAATACTTAGTCCATAGGCACACACCTGATCATCTGATCATCTACATTTGCCTTCTTACAGCACTAAACTATGTTTTCTACCTTTATCTTGCATCTACCTACCACTTCAGCATTTTATTAAAAATAAAAATAATAATAATAATAGGAGAAATGTGGGATCAACATATAAATCAAGTACAAAGATCAAATGAATATTCATATTTGACCTGATGGTTTATAGGTCATATTGCATGATCAAAACCGAAAGTTTCTGTGATGAATGCCCTTGTACTATTCACCATGTAAGAATTTATTCACTCTGTAAGAATTCGTTCACCATGTAAGAACTTGTTCGTTATGCTTCAGAAGATTGGAGACTGACGAGAATTAGGCTTGAGATGGATTAATGATTGTACATTGAGCATTGACCCCCCTATACTGAATTTTTTTGTTGTTAACAACCATTTGATCAATAAATATGAGAGATGCCCTCTCAAAAAAAAAAAAAAAAAAAAAAAAAAAGTGGGAAAGAAATTTCTAGAAACTCTATGCCAGTAAACCTATGTAAAGATTTTTGGAATAGCTGATGAAAAACTATTGGGAGGTGAAGAAAAAATATTAAAGCCTGGGAGATGGTACGGTAATAACAGAAAAACTTCTGAAGTGTTACAAAATGCTTAAAGATCTATCAAAAAAGTAAATTTCTAGCCAGAAGAATTGACCTGCAACAGACATGATGTACTAAAATATAAAATATACCATGGTAGATCATATCTAAATTCATCATTGCCAAAAACTTACAATTAAACCTGGTATTTGAATTTATTTTTCCTGTAAGGGGAGGAATGTCAACATCAAATGAAAGATCAGAAAAGTGTAACTTACATAATAGAGGTTTGGTTTTAATGGTGAAATACTTCTGTTTATAATATAAAAGAGACAGATGCAAAATTTTTATTTTTAGAACTATAATCATAAGGAATATGATTATCTGAAAAATACCTCAGAAAAGAGGATGTCAGTATGATTAAAAAATCATTCAATAAACCATTTATCTATTCCAAAAAAAAAAAAAAAAAAAAAAAAATGAAAAACAGTCTAGCCACCCATGTCATTTGACTCTACGTAAACACTCATAAGGAAAAATAGACATCTTTCTGCCTTTGTGTTTCACTAACTACCCAGTACATTATACTATGCAATAGAGGAAGTAGAGCAGAGAAAAAGCAATGACTAAGCATCAGGAGAAATGGGCTCTACATCCAAGTTCTGAAACTAGCAGCTGTATGCTTTGAATAAGTTGATGAGTTCTGGGCCTGTTTCTCACCAATGCCATCTAGCGAAACATTCCACAACTCAGTAAGGTTAAACAAGAAGCAACTTCAATAATACACAGGAATTCCTCTGAACTCCTTTACTAACACACCCAAAAACATGAATAATAATTAAATCAGTGTTACATATATGGAATTTAATGTAGTAGAAACTATTAGACAAAATGGAAAACATACTATTTTTAGGTAGTTTATGTAAATCTCCTCAGGCCCTGATCTCTATATTATCCTATTCATTGTTATATCACTCCCTACTGCCCTTAGAATCCTATTTAGATCATTTGCCCTTTAGAATCATATTTACAACTTCTAAAATCTCACCCTAACCTCTTACCCAATATTATAGATTACTGTCTTCTCATATATCCATCTGCATCAACCATACCACATATCCCACACTTTTCAAACTCTGTCCCAAGATAAACACTTTGCTTTCCAAAACAAGGGAGATTTCAAGAAGGCCTAAATTTCACCTGCTCGACACAGTTTTCCTAAATTCTTCAATTAAAGATTTCTCATCCTGTTCTATATTCCCATTATACTTAGTATATTTTTTTCCTTACACTTTTGTGTATGTCTGTAAGTGCTCCTATACCTACCCAATAGTTCTAAGAGCAGTCCATTACTAGTTACCCGTGAATTCTCCAGTAGCTTTTTGTGTATATTAAACACTGTTTACAAACCCAATTAAAAAGTGGCCAACCAAAGCACTATCAGATGAATGAATTTAAGGACCAAAACTGAAAATTCTACCTGTCCAACTTCTGTATTACCCCATTGTGCACATAAACACAGAACATACACTTTCATAACACTAAAAGGTACACAAATGTTAAGTACAGTAGGTATGGCTGATTTATTTCCTGACGTGTTACTCAGTCAACTAATATCTAACTCTTTACAGACCTAAAAAGTACAATGAAACAGAGTTAAAGTTAAACCTGCCAAGTCTAGTCTAACTCCATTCTTAAATGCTGAAGCTAACTATAACTCAGATATTTCCTCCACAGCTAAAATAAGCAATTTTTAGAATTCAGAACTGTTCTCTTTCCTTAAAAAGGTAATAAATAAAATTGCATCAAAAACAATAAAATACGTAGGGATAAACCTAACGAAGGAAGTGAAAGTCCTATACCCTGAAAACTACAAGAAACTCATGAGAGAAATTACAGATACCAAATGGAAACACACTCTGTACTCATAGATAGGAAGAATTAATATTGTCAAAATGGCCATCCTGCCTAAAGTAATCCACAGATTCAATGCAATCCCTATCAAAATACCAAAAGCATTCTTCAACAAACTAGAGCAAATAAGTTCTAAAATTCATACAGAACCATAAAAGACCCCGAAAAGCCAAAGCAATCCTGAGAAGGAACAACAAAGCTGGGGGGATTACACTCCTTGACTTCAAGCACTACTACAAAGCCACAGTAATCAAGACAATTTGGTACTGGCACAAGAAGAGACCCATAGATCAATGGAACAGAATAGAAAGCCCAGATATAAGCTCAAGCATATATATGGCCAATTAATACAGGATAAAGAAGCCATGAATATACAGTGGAAAAAAGAGCCTCTTTTTTTGTTGACACAATGGAAAAACTATTAAATCTGACAAGGGGTTAACATCCAAAATATATAAAGAACTCACATGCCTCAACACCCAAAAAGCAAATAACCTTATTAAAAAATGGGTGGATGATATGAACAGACAATTTTCCAAAAAAGAAATTCAGATGGCCAACAGGCACAGGAAAAGATGCTCCATATCGCTAATTATCAGGGAAATGCACAAATTAAAACCACAATAAGATATCACCTCACAACAGTTAGGATGGACAACATTGAAAAAACTAGGAACAACAAACGCCGGCAAGGATGTGGAGAAAGTGAAACCCTCCTACACTGGTGGTGGGAATGTAAGCTAGTTCAACCACTGTGGAAAGCAATATGGAGGTTCCTCAAAAAATTAAAAATAGAAATACCATATGACCCAGCAATTCCACTCCTAGGAATGTACCCAAAGAAAACAAGTTCTCAGACTCAAAAAGACATATGCACCCCTATGTTTACTGCAGCACTATCTACAATAGCCAAGATATGAGCAACCTAAGTGTCCATCAGTAGATGAATGGATAAAGAAGAGGTGGTACATATACACAATGGAATACTATTCAGCCATAAGAAAGAAACAAATCCTACCATTTGCAACAACATGGATGGAGCTAGAGGGTATTATGATCAGTGAAATAAGCCAGGCGGCCAGGTGGAGAAAGACAAGTACCAAATGATTTGCCTCATTTATGGAGTAGAACGACAAAGCAAAACTGAAGGAATATAATAGCAGCATTCACAGACTTCAAGGGACTAGCAGTTACCAAGGGGGAGTGGTGGGGAAGGACGGATGGGGAGGAAGGGAGAAGGGGATTGATAGGTGTTATAATTATTACATATAGTGGAGGGGGGGGGGTCATGGGAAAGACAGTGCAGCCCAGAGAAGAAAAGTAGTGACTCTGTGGCATCTTACTACACTGACAGACAATGACTTCAATGGGGTAAGTGGGGGACTCAATAATATGGGTGAATGTAGTAACCATTTTGTTTTTCATATGAAACCTTCATAAGAGTATATATCAATGATACCTTAATTTAAAAAATCAGTAATTAAAAAAAGGCAATAAATGCTAAGGTTCAAATCAAATTTTTCTTATTGATCTTGAAGTTACAAAAAAAGTAAAGCTCTGGTAGAGGGCACCCTGTATGGGCAGAAGGAAACCTTCTAGTGTCAAGAACTGTCACTTTCTAATGGTGTGACCTGTCAATTGTTACAATTTCTTGAAAAGTTTCTAATACTTCATCTGGAACAAGGATATGAGTTCATGAAAATGTTAGGAAGCATAAATACTACACCTTATATGTTTAAAGTTGTTTTCAATCTTAGGATAGAAAAATGAAATGCAAAATGAGGTTTTGTAAACAGTGCTTTATCTTTTCTATTATGCCAGTTCATAAAAGAACTATTTGTAATATTTATTTTCCTTCATGGAATCAATGCATAGTCTGTGTATTTTCAGCTAGAGGATAAAATCTAATCTAAAAAGAATAATTACAGACAAAAATTATGGACAACGAAAGGACTTTGGATTTCTAAAAACATTTTGTGCTATTAGGAAACCTAAAAGCATCCCTAAAATTTTAATCTTAATACCCTACAAAGCCCTCTGTAGAATTTCTTGATAGGTACAATTAAACTACCCTAATATGTCCTTTAAAGCAACTTTTCAGATTTCAGGGTTTCTTAACCTTAAGCATGTGTTCACAAAATCTCTACTATGCCTTGAGCATTCTTTAGGGATTTGATTTTGTAATACTTAGAAAATCTTTTAAATATCTAATTGACAGTACTGGATAGGTGCTTCTTGTCCAATGTATTGGGTAAGTGCTTTGACTGTCATGCTACTTGGAAAAATCAATAATAAAATATGAGCCATTAAATGCCTTAACTTCCTCATTTACTCATAAGAAATTTCTTCCATCAACCAAGCAGGTTCCATGCAAATACAGGTATGTCATTACTGGCCTCTAGTAGAAACACTAATTGAGTAAGTGTTCTAGGTACTCTTTATCAAGATACTAATGCACTAAATGATATTCAAATGGCTTGAAGTTTTAAAAGATCTTCAAAATCATTTTAGTGATTAAAAATTGCTAACTGTATCTCTTCAAAAATGCTATAAAATTTGAAAAAACATAACTTCAGAGCTATTTCAGCTAGTATCTGATCACTTAATAAAAACATTTACTGAACACATTAATATTGCAGTGTTCTAAGCACTGAGGATACAACAATGAACAAGAAACAAGTTTCCTGCCCTTATGAAACTTACACTGCAAAGAGAGAAGACAGAAAATAAACAACAAACAAGATAATTTTTTGTTAAGAAAATGTCATGAAGGAAATAAACAGACAGATACGACTTCAGGGCTATAAAGAAAATAGACCGATATGACTTGGGTACTTCCGGAAAGGACAATCAAAGAAGTCCCTTCTGAGATGACATGTGAATTGAGAGCTGAAGGATTAAAACTTACAGCTACACTAAGAATTGAGGATGGACATCCCAAGGGACAGCAAACACAAAGACCTTGAGGTAGGAATGACCTTAGAATTTCTAAGGAACAGAAAGGAAGCCAGTGTGACACAAGTGTAATGGACACAGTGACAGTGGTTCAAGATAAGTATGAAAGAAACAGGAGCTATAAAGTCACAGGCACCATAGCAAATAATTTTATTATAAAGACAGGAAGCCACTGAAGTGCTTCCAGCAGATCAGTGATGATTTAATTTGAGCCTACTCTGACTGCTATGTAGAGAATAGACTGGACTGAAGAGCTCAGAGTACAGCAGTAAAACTAGTTAAGGAATTATTAGTCCCAAGCAGAAGATGACAGTACAATGGGCTCAAGTGCAAGCAGCAGACATTGCAAAAGGTGGGCAGTTTTGAGTTTTTTATGGGTAAAATCAATGAAGGTTTGGCTGGTGGACTAGGATAGGGTGGGCTGAAGGGAAGGATTAGGGAGAGGAATCTAGTCTTTGGCTTGAACTGTTTTGAGATGGACAAAAATTTTTTTTAAGTTTTTGAGAAGAAATACAAAAATTAAGTTTTAGATGTGTTAAGGTGACAATACCTACTAGACATTAAAAAAAGAAAGTCAAACAATTGGTTAGATATATGACACTGGAGTTTAACATAAAGATGAGGGATGGAGACAAGAGTTTGGGAGTCACAAACACAGTCAATATTTAAAATCACAGGTGGGTTACATAGATATACACATTTGTCAAAACAAATGTAAACTTCATTAAGATCTGTGCCTTTCATAGATCACTTCAATAAAATCATGTGATTGACTCACATTACCTGAGAAGAATATAATTAGAGAAGAAAAGAGTCTAGCACCAAGTCTATTAATATTCAGAAAAACTGAAATACGAGAGGTGAACAACAGAAAATGAGTAAAAGAAAAGTAGGTAAGTGTGACATCACAGAATCCAAAAGGAGTCTCACAAGTATTGAGTAGGCTGCTTAAGAGATCACTAGATTTAACAAAACAAGTTACAAATGACCTTGGGAGGAATAATTTCAATGGAGTAAAGGAGATGAAAGAGTAGAAGAAGAAGAAGTGGTTGATAAAGAAGAGGACAAGTGTAAAAAATTACCAGAAATTGCTGACTCCCATTATTCCACCATTCTCTTCCTTTTGCAAAAATTTTGCTAAGCTCATTGTTGCTCAAAACAAAGACCTTTCCTAACCTTTCTTGCAGCTAAGTGTGCCTGTGGCCATGTTCTGATCCAGACACAAACCGAAGTGTTATGTGGAACTTCCAGTTAAGACTCTTAAAATAATCTGAAGCACCTGGAGACAGCCTCTTGCACCCCCCTCCTCCCTTTCGATTTTCTGCTCCTTAGAATACTGTTTCATGGCTAAAGATCTAGCAACCACCATGGACAGTAAGTTTGAGACCAGAAGCTACCATCCCAGTACTTGACTGCCTACCTTCATATTTCTTAAATTCAAGATTATAAATTCTTATAATAGTTTTAGCCATTGTTATTAGCAACCAAACCAAATCCAGCTGATATGGCTGGGTACAGTCCTTTAGGTTCATACTTTTTTTTCTCATCAAAACCGTGTAAACATTGTTCTGTTGTCTTCTGGGATTGACCATAACTGAGAGGAGTTTGCAGCTAGCTAGATTTTTTTTCCGCTTTACAGAGGTCATGGTCTTTTTGGTCAGGATGCTAAAATAATTCTCTCCTTATTTCTGTAGTAAATACTAGAATACAGTCAATTTTAAATATTTCACAAATTTTCTCAAGGCATTTAGTGTCTTTCAGTTCATAAATACTGAAACATGTTATTTCAGAAACTTTTGTCTGTATTATTTTATTTCTGAAAAGTTTTT
This sequence comes from Manis javanica, assembly GCF_040802235.1. Taxonomy (NCBI): domain Eukaryota; kingdom Metazoa; phylum Chordata; class Mammalia; order Pholidota; family Manidae; genus Manis; species Manis javanica. The sequence goes on from NC_133161.1 coordinate 85,644,666, forward strand.
CTACTCTACTTATTGAATCCTTTATTCTGGAGATACAACTTTTTCTAATATAGGATAGTCTTTTCATGGTCATTTATTTAATCATTTCCTGCAGCATTATTTGTAGAGTTGCCATGCTATTTTTTTTTAACTTGATCATGTCTAACATGGGAGTGCTATGCCAAGCTTCTACTTATTCTGATATCCAGTAGGTGTTCAGCACCCTTGTCACCTTTGCTTGGACCATTTTTATTTCTGTGCACACATGTGCACATACGTACACACACAAACTTCTGTTTGAGAACTAGATACTGCTTCTAATCTATTTTTCTCTAAACCTAAGATGCAGGAAATAGGAAAAGGGCGAGCTAAGTTTGGACTGAGTACAGCCACTGCTGAAATGTCACAAAGTGTCCTCCAGAGGTCTATGGTTCTTGCCCTTAATCAGAGTACAATTCCAAATGGCAATGTTCTCTGACTTTGCAAAGCTCAGAATTAGTATGTAAGAATTTCTCCTTTACTTTTTACTCCTTATTCACCTCTTAGATTTGTTTACCTGGAAAGCAGTAGTAAGAAAGGTTAGTATTTGTAGACCTTGTCTTTCCTGGCTTCTGGGAGGTGGGGCTGGAATTACAAGCCTTGTCATACACACCCAGGAACTTCTCATTCTTTCCTTACCCTCCACTTTTTGAAATATTTGGCACAAGGTTGCAGGAACCCCTTTTCTGACCACTTCTACTCTATTTTTTTTACCTTTCCTCCCCACACCAATTTTCCTTCTTTCATGGTTTTAGTGAAGGAAAACTCAGTGATCCTACTTCATTTTCATTCATAAATCCCTATATTTGTTTTTATTTATTTATTTTTCTTCTAGAACTAAGCTAGACCTTAGAATAAAGATCATTTTAGAATGATCTTTTAGGTTACTGACTCAAGAAAAGTACAATTTCCTCAATAAACTGAAAATAGAAATACCATTTGACCCAGGAATTCCACTCCTAGGAATCTGCCCTAAGAATGCAGGAGCCCAGTTTGAAAAAGACAGATGCACCTCTATGTTTATCGTAGCACTATATTTACAATAGCCAAGAAATGGAAGCAACCTAAGTGTTGAACGGATAAAGAAGTAGATGAACGGATAAAGAAGAGGTGGTACATATACACAATGGAATATTATTCAGCCATAAGAAGAAAACAAACTCTATCATTTGCAACAACATGGATGGAGCTAGAGGGTATTATGCTCAGTGAAATAAGCCAGGTGGAGAAAGACAAGTATCAAATGATTTCACTCATCTGTGGAGTATAAAAACAAAGCAAAAACTGAAGGAACAAAACAGTAGCAGACTCGCAGAGCCCAAGAATGAACTAACAGTTACCAAAGGGAAAGGGACTGGGGATGATGGGTGGGAAGTGAGGGATAGGGGGAAAATGGGGCATTATGATTAGCACACATAATGTAGTGGGCAGGGGGGCATGGGGAAGGCAGTATAGCACAGAGAAGACACGTAGTGATTCTATAACATTTTACTACACTGACGGACAGTGACTGTAATGGGGTATGTGGTAGGGACTTGATAATGGGGGAAATCTAGTAACCACAATGTTATTCATGTAAGTGTATATTAATGATAACAAAAAAATTAAAAAATGAAAATAAAATAAAAGTGCAATTTACTTATTCTAAGATAGAGTTCAAAATTGTTAAAAAAAAGAGAGAGACAGAGACAACAGGCCCAAAATGGAATCATTTGCGCTAACTCCCACATCACCGAACCAACACACAGCCCATAACCTAACTTCACTTTGCATCTCTCCCAAGAATGTAATCTCAGACCAGTAAATCCAGCACTAGTAAGGAAATTCACCTGATAGACCCCTTCCATCTCCCAAGGAAAGATGAGGTAATCCTTGCTTTTTTTGTCCCTGCCCCCTTCTGCCTATAAAAGTCTCCCATTTTGGTATGCTCTTCAGAATTACTTTTTACTTGCTAGATGAGATGCTGCCCAATTCATGAATTAGGAATAAACCCAGTTCAATTCTTAAGTTTACTCTGATGAATTTTTTTTTAACAAAAGCTGTACTTTTACTTCTCTTATTTCTAACAGAAGGAAGTAAAGGGAAGACATCCAGTTTCAATTCTGTTTATAAATTCATGATCCCAAACATAAACTATAGGGCCATAATGAAGCTCTCCTGTGAACTTGTTACAACTACCTCCAGGGAAAAAAATACCAAAATGCATCTTCTCCCCTCAAATCTACTTCTTTTTTAATTCAACTTGTTACTCAAGCAAGGAGCCCTAGAATCTCTCTCTTTTCCTTTACCACCAACTCTAATTCTATACCTGGCATATAAGAACCACTCAGTAAATGTGAAAAGGGTCCTGGTCTCAGAGGGGCTTAAAGATGAAGCATGAGAAGTGAGACAGAAACCTCCTCCCAAACCGCATATAATATGAAAATATAACAAATACAACTAATACTGAAGGAGCAATAGGAAAGAAGACCATGACAGACTGCCTACATCTGACGCAAAGAGAAGACCTCACAGAAAAGGGTAAAATAGAACAGCCATGATCCGGTGGCACACAAGCCCTTACCCCCAACCCCTGGATGGCAACGTAGCCCTAAGGCACCCCACCACGATAGGCAGCCTGCCACTACTTCCACCAGGTGGGCACCAGCTCATAAACCTTCTGCCCCCACTACTGCGCCAGGCCAGCCAGAGGATGTCCACCCCTATGGCAGTTACAGGGGCATAGCATAGAGGCTGCTCAATGCATGCTCGGCACACTATCCCTGGCAGTGGAGGCAGGCACTGCAGTCAGGAAGCAGGAAAGAGCTCTTTCCTCCTGGCAGGAACCAGCACCACTCACCTGCTACCCACGCCATTGCTCCAGGGGCTGAGCAGATCCAGAGAGTAGAACTTCTGGGCAATAGAGGCTGTCGCCTAGACAAAGTTCTTATTATATATTATTCATTACAAATAAGAAATGTCAAAAAAAAACATGGTACAAACCAAAATCCCACAAACACCAGAAAGAGGGCCAAGTGAAAGTGAACTCACCAATCTTTCTGATAGATTTCAAAATAAAAATCATAAACATGCTCACGGAGGTACAGAAAAATATTCAAGATGTCAGGTAGGAAATCAAGAAAGAGACTAAAATTGAATAATACAGCATCCTAAGTGAAACATACATGGCAGGGGATTAAAAGCAGATTAGATGAAGTAGAGGAGATGGTAAGTGAAACAGAAATTAGAGAACAGGAATACAAAGAAGCTGAAGCACAGAGAAAAAAGGATCCCTGGAATGAAAGAATATTAAGAGAACCATGTGACCAATCCAAATGGAACAATATTCGCATTATAGGGGTACCAGAAGAAGAAATGAGAGAAAAAGGGATAGAAAGTGTCTTTGAGGAGGTAATTGCTGAAAACTTCCCAAATCTGGGGAAGGAGATAGTCTCTCAAGCAATGGAGGTGTACAAATCTCCCAACACAAGAGACCCAAGGAAGACAAAACCAAGACATATAATAAATAAAATGGCAAAGATCAAGGAAAAGGACAAAGTACTAAAAGCAGTCAGAGAGAAAAAAAGATCACATACAAGGTAAAACCCATCAGATTCCTCAACAGAAACCTTACAGTCCATAAGGAAATGGCATGATATATTTAAAGCAATGAAACAGAAGGGCCTCGAACCAAGAGTACTCTACCCAGCAAGGTTATCATTTGAATTTGAAGGAGGGATGTGGATAAAATTGCAATATTTCCAGAATCTCCTGCCTGGCTTGAGTGCATCTACATATCAATAGGTGTTTCAAAGGGTTGGAGAGAAGCAGTCCATCTCCAGATCAATAGGTAATTACAAGGGTGAGTGAGGGTCTTTTCGGGAATGGGAACAGAGAGGTTGGGTGGAGATAGCTCTTCTGCTGCAGCCAGGTCAAGAGAGATGGGACAGCTGCTTGAAAGAAATAAACGAGTTTCTTAAACTTCACTTTTCACTTTGACTGATTTCAGTTTCAAAGGTATTTTCTCTGGGATTTCCCACCTACCAAAGTTACAAGGCATTAGACAATTTGCATATAAGCAAAAGTTGAGGGAATTTACCTTGCACAAAACATCTTTACAGTGTATTGTGGAGGGACTGCTATAGATGGAAGTGCTTCTAAGGCTAAATAGCTGTAACCAGAGAAAAGAAAACCACCATGAAGGAAAGAGATCAATTAAATACCAAGCAAATATAAAATTAAATTAACTACCCACAAAGTCAGTCAAGGGTTAAACAAAGAATACAGAATATGACACCTAATATGTAAAGAATGGAGGACAACGAAAGATAAGGGACGAAAAAAAAGAAAAAAGAACTTTAGATTGTGTTTGAAATAATGTACTAAGTGAGTTAAGTTAGACTCTTAGACAATAAAGAACCTACCCTTGAACTTTTGGTAATCATCAATCTAAAGCCTGCAATGGCAATAAGTACATATCTAACAATAATCACCCTAAATGTAAATGGTCTGAATGCACCAATCAAAAGGCATAGAGTTACATAATGAATAAGAAAAAAAGACCTATCTATATGCAGCCAACAAGATACTCACTTCAAACCTAAAGACATACAAAGACTGAAAGGGATGGAAAAAGAAATTTTCCTGCAAATAAGAGGGAGAAAAAAAACAGGATTGCAAGACTTGTATCAGACAAAATAAACTTCAAAACAAAGAAAGTCACAAGAGATAAAGGACATTACATGATAAAGCAGCCCACCCAAAAAGAGTACATAATCATTATGAATATCTATGCACCCCAGGATGGAGCCAAGATGGTGGTGTGATAGGGCAGCGGAAAACTCCTCCAAAAGCATGTATGTTTTTGAAAATACAACAAATACAAATATTCTTAAAAGAGAGACCAGAAGATACAGGACAACAGCCAGGCTACATCTACACCTGCAAGAACCCAGCGCCTCATGAAGGGGGTAAGAAACAAGCCACAGCCTGGTGGCACCAGAGCGCCACCCCTATCCCAGATCCCCGGCAGGAGGAGAGGAGTCAGAGTGGGGAGGGAGAGGGAGCAAAGGACTGCTAAATACCCAGCCCGAGTCATCCGCACTGGGAGCACAGGCACACAGTGTGTGGTGTACTGGATACTAAGGAAATGGAACAACAGTAAAACCTGTGAGCAGGACCCTGGAGCTGGCACCCCTGGGATAAAAGAAAAGCAAGTACTTTTTGAAAGTCTTAAAGGGACAGGAGCCTCACAGCTGGACGGAAGTAACCTGGCACTCACCCCAGCAGCTGGGAATCATGGGGAACTCTGGGCGCCCTAAACCCCTGGGCAGCAGCGCAGCTCTGAGGCCCCTCACAGTGATAAACAGCCTCCCTCCCGTTCACCCTCCAGTATGGCCCTGCCATAGCAGAGCAGCAGCCTGAGACTGGCCACACCAACAGCAGCCACGCAGTTTCCTCCACAGCAGTGCGGGCAAGAATCAGAGACACCGCCTGCACACAGCTGCCCAGCACAAGCAGCTAGGGGTCGCTGTTCTCCCAGGAGAGGAAGGCAAGGAGCAAGTGGGAAGGGACTTTGTTCTCTCAGCTGACATACACGCCAATTGCCCACGACTACCTCTTGCCATGAAAAGTCAGAAGAATTTGATTCAGAGCAGAATCACACAGACATCCTCCCCTGAGAGGGAACCTGGGGAGATAGACCTAACCAATCTTCCTGAAAAAGAATTCAAAATAAAGGTCATAACCATGCTGATGGACTTGCAGAGAAATATGCAACAGCCAAAGAGGGAGAATACAGAAATATAACAATCTCTGGAAAGACTTAAAAGCAGAATGGACCAGGTGCAAGATACCGTGAATGGAATAGAAACCAGAGAACAGGAACGCACAGAAGCTGATGCAGAGAGATATCAAAGGATCTCCAGGAATGAAAGAATATTAAGACAACTGTGTGGCCAATCCAAACGGAACAATATTCACATTACACAGGTACCAGAAGAAGAGGAGAGAAAAAGTGGATAGAAAGTGTCTTTGAAGAAATAATTGCTGAAAACTTCCCCAAACTGGGGGAGGAAATAGTCGCTCAAACCATGGAAGCACACAGAACTCCCAACACAAGGAACCAAAGGAGGACAACACCAAGACACATAATAATTAAAATGGCAAAGACCAAGGACAAGGACAGAGTATTAAAGGCAGTCATAGAGAGAAAAAAGGTCACCTACAAAGGAAAACCCATCAGGCTGTCATCAGACTTCTCAACAGAAACCTTACAGGCCAGAAGAGAATGGCATGATATATTTAATGTAATGAAACAGAAGGGCCTTAAAGCAAGAATACTGTATCCAGCACAATTATCATTTAAATATGAAGGAGGGATTAACCAATTCCCAGACAAGCAAAAGTTGAGGGAATTTGCCTCACACAAACAACCTCTACAGGGTATTTTAGAGGGACTGCTCTAGTTGGAAGCACTCCTAAGGCCAAACAGGTGTCACCTGAAAAATAAAATCACTGCCAAGAAAGCAGAACAATCAAACACAAACTAAGGTAAAAAATAAAATCAACTACCCACAAAAGGAGTCAAAAGAAACACAAAAGAGCACAAAATAAAACACCTAACATATAAAGAATGAAGGATGAGGAATAAGAAGGGAGCCAAATAAAGAATCATCAGACTGTGTTTATAATACCTCAATAAGCAAGTTAAGCTAGACAGTAAGACAGTAAAGAAGCTAACCTTGAACCTTTGGTAACCTGAACCTAAAGCCTGCAATGGCAAAAAGTACATATCTTTCAATAATCACCCTAAATGTAAATGGACTGAATGCACCAATCAAAAGACACAGAGTAATAAAATGGATAAAAAAGCAAGACCCATCCATATGCTGCTTACAACAGACTCACCTCAAACCCAAAGACATGCACAGACTAAAAGTGAAGGGATGGTAAAAGGTATTTCATGCAAACAAGGAGAAAAAAGCAGGTGTTGCAGTACTAGTATCAGACAAAATAGACTTCAAAACAATGAAAGTCAAAAGACATAAAGAAAGACATTATATAATGATAAAGGTGTCAGTCCAACAAGAGGATATAACCATTATAAATATATATGCACCCAATACAAGAGCACCAACATATGTGAAACAAATACTAACAGAATTAAAGGAGGAAATAGAATGCAATGCATTCATTTTGGGAAACTTCAACACACCACTCACTCCAAAGGACAGATCCACCAGACAGAAAATAAGTAAGGACACAGAAGCACTGAACAACACACTAGAACAGATGGACCTAATAGACATGTATAGAACTCTACATCCAAAAGCAACAGGATACACATTCTTCTCAAGTGCACATGGAACATTCTCCAGAATAGACCACATACTAGCTCACAAAAAGAGCCTCAGTAAATTCCAAAAGATTGAAATCCTACCAACTTTTCAGACCACAAAGGCATTAAACTACAAATAAATTGTACAAAGAAAGCAAAAAGGCTCAAAACACATGGAGGCTTAACAACAGCTCCTAAATAATCAATGGATCAATGACCAAATCAAAATAGAGATCAAGCAATATATGGAAACAAATGACAACAACACAAAGCCCCAACTTCTGTGGGACGCAGAGAAAGCAGTTTTAAGAGGAAAGTATATGGCAATCCAGGCATATTTAAAGAAGGAAAAACAATCCCCAATGAATAGTCTAAATACACAATTATCGAAATTGGAAAAAGAAGAACAAATGAGGTCTAAAGTAAGCAGAAGGAGGGTCATAATAAAGATCAGAAAAGAAGTAAATAAAATTGAGAAGAATAAAACAATAGAAAAAAATCAATGAAACCAAGAGCTGGTTCTTCGAGAAAATAAACAAAATAGATAAGCCCCTAGCCAGACTTATTAAGAGAAAAAGAGAATCTATACACATCAACAGAATCAGAAATGAGAAAGGAAAAATCACATCGGGCCCCACAGAAATACAAAGAATCATTAGAGAATACTACAAAAAACTATATGCTAACAAGCTGAGAAACCTAGAAGAAATGGACAACTTCCTAGAAAAATACAACCTTCCAAGACTGACCTAGGAAGAAACAGAAAATCTAAACAAAGCAATTACCAGCAATGAAACTGAAGCAGTAATCAAAAAACTACCCAAGAGCAAAACTCCCAGGCCAGATGGATTTACCACGGAGTTTTATCAGACATACAGGATGACATAAAGCCATTCTCCTTAAAGTTTTCCAATAAATAGAAGAAGAGAGAATACTCCCAAACTCATTCTATAAAGCCAGCATCACCCTAATACCAGACCCAGGCAAAGACCCCATCAAAAAAGAAAATTACAGACCAATATCCCTGATGAACATAGATGCTAAAATACTCAACAAAATATTAGCAAACCGAAATCAAAAATACATCAAGAGGATCATACACCATGACCAAGTGGGACTCATCTCAGGGATGCAAGGATGGTACAACATTCGAAAATCCATCAATATCATCCACCACATAAACAAAAAGAAGGACAAAAATCATATGGTAATCTCCATAGATGCCAAAAAAGTATTAGACAAAATTCAACATCCATTCATGATAAAAACTCTCAACCAAATGGGTATAGAGGGCAAGTATGTCAACAAAATAAAGGCCATATATGAAAAACCCACAGCCAACATCACACTGAAAAGCGATAACCAGAAAGCTTTTCCTCTAAGATCGGGAACAGGACATGGATGCTCACTCTCCCCACTGTTATTCAACATAGAACTGGAGGTCCTAGCCACAGCAGTTAGACAAAACAAAGAAATACAAGGAATCCAGATAGGTAAAGAAGTCAGATTGTCACTATTTGCAGATGACATGATATTGTACATAAAAAACCATAAAGAATCCACTCCAAAACTACTAGAACTGATATCGGAATACAGCAAAGTTGCAGGATATATAATTAATACACAGAAATATGAGGTTTTCCTACACACTAACAATAAACTAATAGAAAGAGAAATCAGGAAAACAATTCCATTCACAACTGCTTCAGAAAGAATAAAATACCTAGGAATAAACCTAGCCAAGGAAGTGAAAGACCTATACCCTGAAAACTACAAGACACTTTTAAGAGAAATCAAAGAGGACACTTACAAACGGAAACTCATTCCATGCTCTTAGCTAGTAATAATTAATAGTCAAAATGGCCATCCTGCCCAAAGCAAACTACAGATTTAATGCAATCCCTATCAAATTATCAACAGCATTCTTCAAAGAAATGGAACAAATGGTTAAAAAATTCATAAGGAACCATCAAAGATCCAGAATAGCCAAAGTAATTCTGAGAAGGAAGAATAAAATGGGAGGGATCTCGCTCCCCAACTTCAAGCTCTACTACAAAGCCACAGTAATGAAGACAATTTGGTACTGGCACAAGAACAGAGCCACAGACCAGTGGAACAGATTAGAGACTCCAGACATTAACCCAAACATGTATGTATGGTCAATTAATATATGATAAAGGAGCCATGGACATACAATGGGGAAATGACAGCCTCTTCAACAGATGGTGTTGGCAAAACTGGACAGCTACATGTAAGAGAATGAAACTGGATCATTGTCTAACCCCATACACAAAAGTAAATTCAAAATGGATCAAAGACCTGAATGTATGTCATGAAACCATAAAACTCTTAGGAAAAAGCATAGGCAAAAATCTCTTGGACATAAACATGAGCGGCTTCTTCATGAACACATCTCCCCGGGCAAGGGAAACAAAAGCAAAAATGAGCAAGTGGGACTATATCAAGCTGAAAAGCTTCTGTACAGCAAAGGACACCATCAGTAGAACAAAAAGACATCCTACAGTATGGGAGAATATATTCATAAATGACAGATCCGATAAAGGGTTGACATCCAAAATATATAAAGAGCTCATGCACCTCAACAAACAAAAAGCAAATAATCCAATTAAAAAATGGGCAGAGGAACTGAACAGCAGTTCTCCAAAGAAGAAATTCAGATGGCCAACAGACACATGAAAAGATGCTCCATATCGCTGGTCATCAGAGAAATGCAAATTAAAACCACAATGAGATATCACCTCACACCAGTAAGGATGGCTATCATCCAAAAGACAAACAACAAATGTTGGTGAGGTTGTGGAGAAAGGGGAACCCTCCTACACTGCTGGTGGGAATGTAAATTAGTTCAACCATTGTGGAAAGCAGTATGGAGATTCCTCAAAAAGCTCAAAATAGAAATACCATTTGACCCAAGAATTCCACTTCTAGGAATTTACCCTAAGAATGAAGCAGCCCAATTTGAAAAAGACAGAGGCACCCCTATGTTTATCGCAGCACTCTTTACAATAGCCAAGAAATGGAATCAACCAAAGTGTCCATCAGTAGATGAACGGATAAAGATGAGGTGGTACATATACACAATGGAATATTATTCAGCCATAAGAAGAAAACAAATCCTATCATTTGCAACAACATGGATGGAGCTAGAGGGTATTATGCTCAGTGAAATAAGCCAGGCAGAGAAAGACAAGTACCAAATGATTTCACTCATCTGGGGAGTATAAGAACAAAGGAAAAACTGAAGGAACAAAATAGCAGCAGACTCACAGAACCCAAGAATGGACTCACAGTTACCAAAGGGAAAGGGACTGGGGTGGATGGGTGGGAAGGGAGAGATAAGGTGGGGTAAGAAGGAAGGGGGCCTTATGATTACCATGTATAATGTGGGGGGGTCAAGGGGAGGACTGTGCAACACAGAGAAGACAAGTAGTGATTCCACAGCATCTCACTATGCTGATGGACAGTGACTAATGGGGTATGTGGGGGGAACTTGCTGAAGGGGGGAGTCTAGTAAACATAATGTCCTCATGTAATTGTAGATTAATGATACCAAAATAAAAAAAAGAGGCCAATAAAGGAAATAAGGTGGTTTTAAAAAAATATTCAAATAACACAAAACAAGGCAAAGAGTGAAAAGGAACAGTGAAGGGATGGGACAAATTAAAAACAAATAGCATGATGGTAGATTTAAACCCAACAATATCAATAATCACATAAAATGTAAATGGCCAAAATGAAAAGGCAGAGATTAAGAAACTGGATTTAAAAAAAGCAAGACCCAAATGTATGCCATTTACGAATCCACTTCAAATATAAACCCACAATAGATAAAAAGTCAAAGGATGAAAAACTATATATACCATGCTAACAGTGATCAAAAAAAAAAGCTCAAGTAGCAGCACTGACAAAGTAGGTTTCGGAGCAAAGCACATTACCAGAAAGAAGGAGGGCAATTTCACAGTGTTAAAGGGACCCAACTCATCAAGAGAACATAACAATCCTAAATATGCATGTGTCCAGAACTTCAAAATAAAAGCCAAACTGTTAGAAGTCCAAAGAGATATTAGCAATTATACACATTTGCAAGTCTACAATTACAGTCAAGAGACTTCAACACCCTTCTCTCAAAAACTGATAGAACAAGTAGACATATAGTCAGAAAAGACGGGGAAGACTTGAACAATTTTATCAATCTACTTGATATCGCTGACATTTATAGAACACTCCACCATCATTCTTTTCAAGTGCACATGAATCATTTACCAAGACATATCATATTCTGGGTCAAAAAGCCTCAAAAAATTTAAACTGACTTAAATCAGACAGTGTTCTTTGACCACTGTGAGATTAAATAAGAAATCAGTATTTGATAGTTCCCACAGTATTTGGAAACTCATGTACATATTTCTAAATAACAAATGAGGTCAAAGAATAAATCACAAAGAAAATCAGCAAGGATTTTTGAACTTAATAAAAATAAAAACACAACATACAAAATCTGTGGGATACAGCCAAAGTACTATATAAAGGGGAATTTTACAGCCACATTTATATTAGAAGACAATAAATTAATGAATTAAGTTTCCATTTTAAGATTCTAGCAAATCAAAGAGCAAATTAAATGCAAAGTAAAAATCAGAAGGAAAATAATAAAGAATATAAATCAACGAAATTGAAAATAGAAAACAGACAAAGAAAACGAAAAGCTGATTCTTTGAAAGTATCAATCAAACAGCTAAACCTCTAGCCAGACTGAACAGAAAATACAGAAATTAAGTCAGGAGTGAAAGAGGGGATATTGTTATAGATCTTACAGATCTTAAAAACATAGTAAAGGAATACTATGAACAATTTTATGCCAATGAATTTAACAGCTCAGATTAAACAGACTAATTCCTTGAAAGATACAAACTATCAATCTTCACTTAAGAGAAAGAAATAAAATAGCCCCTTGGCTACTAAAGAAATTGAACTTGGTAGTTAAAACCTTTTCTTACAAATAAAACTCCAGGCATAGATATGTATACAAGGCATTTAGTATTATCTTAAGCTTAAGGTATACATGGAGGGATCAAATATTTAATGATTATCATGTACAGGCACCAAGGATATAATTTTATAATGATTATATTAGTATTTCAGCAAGATCATTCTAGAAGCAAGCAATGTGGAGAACTGATTAGTATGAGGCTAACTTAAACCTAGGGAGATTTATTTTTAATTTAATGACAATAATTTGGGAAGATATGAAGAGAGTCTGAAAGTCAGTGGCACTGAGAATTTTTTATGGGGGTGGGCACTGGGACAGGGCATGATAAAAGCTAACTAGAAGAGAAATGATCAGATGTAGTGATTGACTGGACATGAAATGTACGGGGATTGAAAGTGTAAGGCTGCTCCACGATTCTTGGCTTGAACACTAGAAGAACCATTCACTAGGATAGGGAATACCGGAGAAACAAATTTGACAACAAAGATATATTTATTTTTCAACAAATGGTGCATTTAGATATTCAGTGCCCAAAACATATATAGTAGGCAATGGAATACATGGAATCAATACTTTGGAAATCTATGTAGTTAAATTAACCTGCTCTAGAATGAACAGAACAGCAGCAGACTCATAGATACTGAAAAGTGATCAGTGGTTATCAAGGAGGAGGGGATAAAAGGACACAGTAATACACAATCACAATATAAGCTGGTCATAGGATCAGTAGTACAGCATGGAAAATACAGTCAATGATTCTGTAACATCTTTCTATGTGACAAACAGTAACTACACTAGAGGGGATGAGGATTTAACAATATGGGTAACCTGTTGTACACATGAAACCAATGTAACATTGTATATCAAAATACTTCAATAAAAATAAACAATTAATAGTTAACCTGCTATGCCTCTTAGGATTACCTGCAATTAAAGCCTTCTGTATAACTGTACAACTGATGGCTTTTCTCTGTTAAAAGAATTTTAGGGATATGTAAGAAGGTGGTTAAGAGATTTGAGAAAGTCCCTTTCTCGTATACTTAATTCACCCAATTTCAGTAATCTTTTCATTGTCAGTTAGAATAGAAAACAATATTTATTTACTCTATCTGGTTTTAATGAGTCTGACCTAATTTCTTCAGAAAAAAATTGAAAATATGAAACTCTCCCTATCTTTTTCCTTCCTCTGTAAATAGCTGTAATGACTCAATTTATTCAACTCTGCCTGTTACCTATATAACATTCTATTGCCTCCCTTTAAGGTTTTATTCAGTTTGCCATCTACTGGCTTTCCTTACTCTACTTGAGAATTGTATTTTTTTTTAAATACACCTGTTCAACACAGTCAAACAATTCCAACAACCATTTTTTGAGTGTCTTATAAGGTAGGCAATGTGTTAATTGCTTTACATATATTAGCTCACTTAATTTTCAAAATCTTTCAGTACTCTACATGAGTTTGTTTCTATTTTATGCTTAAATAAAACTAAACCTAAAAGTGATTACGTAATGAAGGTGGAGCCAGGATGGCGGCGTGAGTAGAGCAGCGGAAATCTCCTCCCAAAACCACAAATATCTATGAAAATGTAACAAAGACAACTCTTCCTAAAATAGAGACCAGAGGACACAGGACAACATCCAGACCACATCCACACCTGCGAGAATCCAGCGCGCCTCGCAAAGGGGGTAAGATACAAGCTCCTGCCCGGCGGGTCCCGAGTGCCCCTCCCCCCAGCTCCCGGCGAGAGGAGAGAGGTCTGAGTGAGAGGGAGAAGGAGCCCAGAACTGCTGAATACCCAGCCCCAGCCATCGGACCAGAGCACAGACACAGTGCATGCGTGGGGCCCTGGATACTAGGGAAACAGGGCAGCAAGAACGGTGAGCGGGTATCAGAGACCAGTGCCAGAGAACAAAAGAAACGCAAGCAGCCACCTTTTTTTCTTTTTCCTTTTCTTTTCTTTTTTTTTTGTTGTTTTGTTTTGGCGAGCGCTTTTTGGAAGTCTTAAAGGGATAGGGACCCCAATACTAGGGAAACAGGGTAGAAGGCCAGTGAGAGGGTGCCCAAGGCTGGCACCGGAGAATTAAGAAAAACGAGCGGCGATTTTTTTTTTTTTTGGTGGTCTTTCTTTTATTTTGGCAGGTGCATTTTGGAAGTTTTAAAGGGGCAGGGCAGGACACTTAGTCCAGAGGTAGGGTATCCCGGGATCTCTGGGCACTCTAACCCGATGGAGTGCGGGGAGCACAGAGGGCCCTTACAGATATAAATAGCCTCCTGGCCCTCCCCCTCCAAAGCAACTCCACCACTTTGGAACAGCAGTCCGAGCCAGGCCACGCCCACAGCAACAGCAGAGATAAAGTCCATAGCAGCCGGGCAGGAAGCAGTAGCCCTATTTGCGTGAAGCTACCCAGCACAAGCCACTAGAGGTCGCTATTCTCCCAGGAGAGGAAGGCCACAAACCAAAAAGGAAAGTTCTTCCACCGTCACTAGTCCCAGCTCTGCAAACTATTCCTATCACCATGAAAAGGCAAAATTACAGGCAAACCAAGATCACAGAGACGCCAGAGAAGGAGACAGACCTAACCAGTCTCCCTGACAAAGAATTCAAAATAAAAATCATAAACATGCTGACAGAGATGCAGAGAAATACGCAAGAGATGGGATGAAGTCCGGACGGAGATCACAGATGCCAGAAAGGAGATCACAGAAATGAAACAAACTCTGGAAGGATTTATAAGCAGAATGGATATGATGCAAGAGGCCATTAATGGAATTGAAACCAGAGAACAGGGATGCATAGAAGCTGACATAGAGAGAGATAAAAGGATCTCCAGGAACGAAACAATACTAAGAGAACTGTGTGACCAATCCAAAAGGAACAATATCCGTATTATAGGGGTACCAGAAGAAGAAGAGAGAGGAAAAGGGACGGAAAGTATCTTGGAAGAAATAATTGCTGAGAACTTCCCCAAACTGGGGGAGGAAATAATCGAACAGACCACGGAAATACACAGAACCCCCAACAGAAAGGAACCAAGGAGGACAACACCAAGACACATAATAATTAAAATGGCAAAGATCAAGGACAAGGAAAGAGTTTTAAAGGGAGCTAGAGAGAAAAAGGTCACCTATAAAGGAAAACCCATCAGGCTAACATCAGACTTCTTGACAGAAACCCTACAGGGCAGAAGAGAATGGCATGATATATTTAATGCAATGAAACAGAAGGGCCCTGAACCAAGGATACTGTATCCAGCACGACTATCATTTAAATATGATGGCGGGATTAAACAATTCCCAGACAAGCAAAAGCTGAGGGAATTTGCTTCCCACAAACCACCTCTACAGGGCATCTTACAGGGACTGCTCTAGATGGGAGCACCCCTAGAAAGAGCACAGAACAAAACACCCAACATATGAAGAAAGGAGGAGGAGGAATAAGAAGGGAGAGAAGGAAAGAATCTCCAGACTGTATATAAAAGCTCAATAAGCGAGCTAAGTTAGGTGGTAAGATACTAAAGAGGCTAACCTTGAACCTTTGGTAACCACAAATTTAAAGCCTACAATGGCAATAAGTATATATCTTTCAATAGTCACATTAAATGTAAATGGACTGAATGCACAAATGAAAAGACACAGAGTAGCAGAATGGATAAAAAAGCAAGACCCATCTATATGCTGCTTACAAGAGACTCACCTCAAACCCAAAGACATGTACAGACTAAAAGTCAAGGGATGGAAAAACATATTTCAGGCAAACAACAGTGAGAAGAAAGCAGGGGTTGCAGTACTAATATCAGACAAAATAGACTTCAAAACAAAGAAAGTAACAAGAGATAAAGAAGGACACTACATAATGATAAAGGGCGCAGTCCAACAAGAGGATATAACCATTCTAAATATATATGCACCCATCACAGGAGCACCAGCATATGTGAAACAAATACTAACAGAACTAAAGAGGGAAATAGACTGCAATGCATTCATTTTAGGAGACTTCAACACACCACTCACCCAAAAAGATAGATCCACTGGGCAGAAAATAAGTAAGGACACGGAAGCACTGAACAACAAGGTAGAGCAGATGGACCTAATAGACATCTATTGAACTCTACATCCAAAAGCAACAGGATATACATTCTTCTCAAGTGCACATGGAACATTCTCCAGAATAGGCCACATACTAGCCCACAAAAAGAGCCTCAGCAAAATCCAAAATACTGAAATTCTACCAACCAATTTTTCAGACCACAAAGGTATAAAAGTAGAAATAAATTCTACAAAGAAAACGAAAAGGCTCACAAACACATGGAGGCTTAACAACACGCTACTAAATAATCAATGGATCAATGAACAAATTAAAATAGACATCAAGGAATATATAGAAACAAATGACAACAACAACACAAACCCCCAAATTCTGTGGGATGCAGTGAAAGCAGTCCTAAAAGGAAAGTATATAGTGATCCAGGCACACTTGAAGGAAGAACAATCCCAAATAAATAGTCTAACATCACAATTATCGAAATTGGAAAAAGAAGAACAAATGAGGCCTAAAGTCAGTAGAAGAAGGGACATAATAAAGATCAGAGAAGAAATAAACAAAATTGAGAAGAACAAAACAATAGCAAAAATCAATGAAACCAAGAGCTGGTTCTTTGAGAAAATAAACAAAATAGATAAGCCTCTAGCCAAACTTATTAAGAGAAAAACAGAATCAACACAAATCAACAGAATCAGAAATGAGAATGGAAAAATCATGACAGGCTCCACAGAAATACAAAGAATTATTAAGACTACTATGAAAACCTATATGCCAACAAGATGGAAAACCTAGAAGAAATGGACTTCCTAGAAAAATACAACCTTCCAAGACTGACAAAGGAAGAAACACAAAAGTTAAACAAACCAATTACGAGCAAAGAAATTGAAATGGTAATCAAAAAACTAACCAAGAACAAAGCACCCAGGCTGGACAGATTTACCTCGGAATTTTATCAGACACACAGAGAAGACATAGTACCCATTCTCCTTAAAGTTTTCCAAAAAATAGAAGAGGAGGGAATACTCCCAAACTCATTCTATGAAGCCAACATCACCCTAATACCAAAACCAGGAAAAGACCCCACCAAAAAAGAAAATTACAGACCAATATCCCTGATGAATGTAGATGCAAAAAATACTCAATAAAATATTAGCAAACCGAATTCAAAAGTATATCAAAAGCATCATACACCATGACCAAGTGGGATTCATCCCAGGGATGCAAGGATGGTACAACATTCGAAAATCCATCAACATCATCCACCACATCAACAAAAAGAAAGACAAAAACCACATGATCATCTCCATAGATGCCGAAAAAGCATTTGACAAAATTCAACATCCATTCATGATAAAAACTCTCAGCAAAATGGGAATAGAGGGCAAGTACCTCAACATAATAATAAAGGCCATATATGATAAACCCACAGCCAGCATTATACTGAACAGCGAGAAGCTGAAAGCATTTCCTCTGAGATCAGGAACTAGACAGGGATGCCCACTCTCCCCACTGTTATTTAACATAGTACTGGAGGTCCTAGCCACAGCAATTAGACAAAACAAAGAAATACAAGGAATCCAGATTGGCAAAGAAGAAGTTAAACTGTCACTGTTTGCAGATGATATGATACTGTACATAAAAAACCCTAAAGACTCCACTCCAAAACTACTAGAACTGATATCGGAATACAGCAAAGTTGCAGGATACAAAATTAACACACAGAAATCTGTAACTTTTCTATACACTAACAATGAACCAATAGAAAGAGAAATCAGGAACACAATTCCATTCACAGTTGCATCAAAAAGAATAAAATACCTAGGAATAAATCTAACCAAAGAAGTGAATGACCTATACCCTGAAAACTACAAGTCACTCTTAAGAGAAATTAAAGGAGACACTAACAAATGGAAACTCATCCCATGCTCGTGGCTAGGAAGAATCAATATTGTCAAAATGGCCATCCTGCCCAAAGCAATATACAGATTTGATGCAATCCCTCTCAAATTACCAGCAACTCTCTTCAATGAACTAGAAAAAATAATTCAAAAATTCATATGGAAACACCAAAGACCCTGAATAGCCAAAGCAATCCTGAGAAAGAAGAATAAAGTAGGGGGGATCTCACTCCCCAACTTCAAGCTCTACTATAAAGCCATAGTAATCAAGACAATTTGGTACTGGCACAAGAACAGAGCCACAGACCAGTGGAACAGATTAGAGACTCCAGACATTAACCTAAACATATATGGTCAATTAATATTTGATAAAGGAGCCATGGACATACAATGGCGAAATGACAGTCTCTTCAACAGATGGTGCTGGCAAAACTGGACAGCTACATGTAGGAGAATGAAACTGGACCATTGTCTAACCCCACATACAAAGGTAAACTCAAAATGGATCAAAGACCTGAATGTAAGTCATGAAACCATAAAACTCTTAGAAAAAAACATAGGCAAAATCCTCTTAGACATAAACATGAGTGACCTCTTCTTGAACATATCTCCACGGGCAAGGAAAACAACAGCAAAAATGAACAAGTGGGACTATATTAAGCTGAAAAGCTTCTGTACAGCAAAAGACACCATCAATAGAACAAAAAGGAACCCTACAGTATGGGAGAATATATTTGAAAATGACAGATCCCATAAAGGCTTGACGTCCAAAATATATAAAGAGCTCATACGCCTCAACAAACAAAAATCAAATAATCCAATTAAAAAATGGGCAGAGGAACTGAACAGTTCTCCAAAAAAGAAATTCAGAGGGCCAACAGACACATGAAAAGATGCTCCACATTGCTAATTATCAGAGAAATGGAAATTAAAACTACAATGAGGTATCACCTCACACCAGTAAGGATAGCTGCCATCCAAAAGACAAACAACAACAAATGTTGGCAAGGCTGTGGTGAAAGGGGAACCCTCCTACACTGCTAGTGGGAATGTAAATTAGTTTAACCATTGTGGAAAGCAGTATGGAGGTTCATCAAAATGCTCAAAACAGACTTACCATTTGACCCAGGAATTCCACTCCTAGGAATTTACCCTAAGAACGCAGCAATCAAGTTTTAGAAAGACAGATGCACCCCTATGTTTATCACAGCACTATTTACAATAGCAAAGAATTGGAAGCAACCTAAATGTCCATCGGTAGATGAATGGATAAAGATGTGGTACATATACACAATGGAATACTACTCAGCCATAAGAAGAGGGCAAATCCTACCATTTGCAGCAACATGGATGGAGCTGGAGGGTATTATGCTCAGTGAAATAAGCCAAGCGGAGAAAGAGAAATACCAAATGATTTCACTCATCTGTGGAGTATAAGAACAAAGGAAAAACTGAAGGAACAAAACAGCAGTGGAATCACAGCACCCAAGAATGGACTAACAGGTACCAAAGGGAAAGGGACTGGGAGGATGGGTGGGTAGGGAGGGATAAGGTGGGGGGAGAAGAAGAGGGGTATTAAGATTAGCATGCATGGGGAGGTGGGAGAAAGGGGAGGGCTGTACAACACAGAGAAGACAAGTAGTGATTGTACAACATTTTGCTATGCTGATGGACAGTGACTGTAAAGGGCTTTATAGGGGAGACCTGGTATAGGGGAGAGCCTAGTAAACATAATATTCTTCATGTAAGTGTAGATTAAAGATAACGAAAAAAAAAAGAAAGAAAGAGAAGGGGGATTACTCCCTGATAGGATAAAACTAACTGTAAATCAATGATTAATGCATGCTTTAAATATCCTTAATTTTGATCACTTAAAGGGTGTCAAATGATCGGCTATGGATGTACACTTTTCTGATAATATTCCTTTCTCTTTAAAAAAAAAAAAAAAGCATTTCCTGTGTGGTGACCTCCAATGAGTTCTACACAATGGTATAAAGGGCTTATCAAAGTGTGGGCAAAGGGTCTGTTTGTGTTTATACAAAAGATCAAAGCCTAATTTGGCTACCCAGAAAATGAACTAAGATACCATATGAAGAAGAACTTCCAACATCAGCACTCTCTGAAAGAGACATACCAGAAGATGATCATCAAAAAACCTCAACAAAGATCCAAGCAATGCTGCAGTTGTAGCTGCATTCATCCTACCGGTTCCTGGATTTGCCATTGGAATGAAGAAGGAGATAATCTAAGCTGGCCTGTGCATACAGTAAAACAACAGATTTGACTGGATCTATACTGCTGGAACTCAACCAAGAATTAGGAGAAGTGCAAGTTGTAGCGCTCCAAAATCTTACAACTACAGACTATCTACTGTTAAAGGAACATATGGGATGTGAACAGTTCCCAGGAATGGGTTGTTTTAATTTGTCTGATTTCTCTCAGACTGTTCAAGTACAGTTGGACAATATCCATCATATCATAGACAAATTTTCACAAATGCCTAGGGTGCCTAACTGGTTTTCTTGGCTTCACTGGATATGGCTGGTAATTATAGATCTGCTTTGGTTATGTAACTGTATTCCTACTATGTTAATGTGTGTGCATAATTTAGTTAGTAGTTTAAAACCTATACATGCTTAAGTTACTCTACAAGAAGATATGTCAAAGAAATAATCAATCCTCTCATGTTTTCTTCCATCTGCTACCTCTATAGCTTTTCTTCTTCCTTCCTAATTACAACCCTTAAATAGAATTCGTGCCTCATATCAAATTTACCGAGTATCATAACTCCTCCAAGTGGTAAAGATACCTCAATACAAATGCTGGGCATAGAAGCCACAGGGCATAAATCTGTAAAGAAGTAAAAAGCTAAGCTTTTCGAACAATATGGCTTCTCTCTCACTTACCAACTTAACATTTCACTGTATGGCCCCGGAAGATGATTGGTTAGCCAGAGACGGGTAAGATTCCTCTAGGGAGGAACAACCTAAGACAGGCACAGTCACAGGGGGGCCATCAGGTGAGAAATTGGGGATCAACAGTGGTGAAGCTTAGAACCTCAACCCCCTGTTTTGAGAGAAATCTTCTGCATCCGTGGTTGTTTTAATGCCCTTGTCTAGCTTGTATTAACACATAGTCCACAGGCACACACCTGATCATCTACAATTGCTCTCTTACAACACTAAACTATTCTACCTTTATCTTGCATCTACCTACCACTTCAGCATTTTATTAAAAATAATAATAATAATAATAATAAAGGGAGAAATGTGGGATCCACATATAAATCAAGTATAAAAATCAAATGAATATTCATATTTGACCTGATTGTTTGTAGTTCATAATGCGTGATCAAAACCGAAAGTTTCTGTGATGACTGCCCTTGTACTGTTCACCATGTAAGAACTTATTCACTATGTAAGAGTTTGTTCACTATGTAAGAACTTGTTCATCATGCTTCAGAAGATTGGAGACTGACGAGAATTAGGCTGGGGGTGGATTAATGATTGTGCATTGAGCATTGACTCCCCTATTCAGAATTTTATTGTTGTTAACAACCATTTGATCAATAAATATGAGATGTCCTCTCAAGAAAAATAAATACAAAAGAAATGAATATGAAAAAATCTATGGGCACAGATCTGATAACTCAGATGAAATGCACCAAATCCTTGAAAGACACTGTCTATCAAAGCTCATATAAAAAGAAGTAGGTAAGATCAATAGGACTATATGTGTTAAAGAAATTGAATGGATAATTAATAACCTCCAAAAAGAGAAGGTATCAGGTACAAATACTGTCACTGGTGAGTTCTACAAAACATGTAAAGAAGAAATCATGCCAATTTTCTACAGTCTCTTCCAGAAGATAGAAGCAGAGGAAACACTTCTTAACCCATTCTCTGAAAACTGTTACTACCCAAAGAAGATAGAGATTAAAAATGAAAACTGCAGAATGATACATCACATGAACATAGATGTAAATATTTAGTAGTTAATGTCAGGTGATATACAAAAATAATTATACTACATGTCCAGGCAGAACTTATTCCCGATACTAAGTTTGGAGCATCATTAAAAATCTTTGATCACAAAAAAAAGAAGAAAAAAAAAAGAGATTACATAATGAAACCAAAGTCACACAATCGGTGGACTTCAGAATTGAGACTTGAACCTAGGTCTGTAGAGCACAAAACTTGTACCACATAACTTTCAGAGTATTTTGCTGTCTGTAACAGACCTTTTACTCACTTTTTCACTAAGATGCTTTCATTCATGCAACAAATATTAGTGCCTACTACATGTCTTCAAAATTTCTGTAGATAGGCTTTTAACAGCCCCTTTCCCTTCTGTTTCTGAAACTGGAAAGCTGCATACAGTGCACTTTTTCCCCCTTACTTCCGCTCATTAAATGTCAAATTTAATCATGTTATGATTATTATCAGGTAGTGGTGCAGCCACAGACATTTCCTGCCCCAGTTCCCGTTCACTACTCAGAATGAAATCCAACATTACTTTCTTTCCCACTGCTCAAAAACTACCTGTTCTAGGAAGTAGTTGACTTTTCTCATCTGAAAACTCACCTCTATATTTTGTGTTATTTATCAATTTATATGAGGCTAACAAGTTGGGAATAAACACGCAGCCTTCCTAAATCTCATTTAATATTTTCAACTTAGTCATATGATTCTGATTATCAAGTGACCCACATGTATAAATCCAGTACTTAATAGTTCTGGGCTAACCTGAGGGGAAGAATAAGCATGGGACTTCCTGGATGCAAGGAGAGTTCCATTTTAAGACATTCTGTCTGACTGTCATGTCTCAAGTCTAGGTTCAGGAAAGAGAGTCAACACATACACAAAGGGTAGCTCACAATATTGACTCTAGATAGCTACAGACTAGGTAAAGGAGTTAAAGAAAGGAAACAGTCACTTTAAGATTCTTCTTAAAATCAGCCTAAAATACATTCCACAAATTAATACAAATGTCTCCGGTGATGTTTCCTTTCACAGCTTAGAACTAAATACTGCTATGAAGTAAATACCTGCTTAGCTGGACACCTTTGGAAATAAAATTTTGATTGACACTGGGGAAAATAAGTCATGAAAGGTAAATATTAAATAAAAATATTATAATGCACAAACTGTTGAGGCTTTCCTGTAATTTTAGTATTTAAGTATACAATTTCCAACCACCAAAACTGGGTAGTATTCACTTTGCCCAACCACATTTGTTTACAATTGCCATTTAAATTTGGGCTACACAAATACTTTTTATACAAAGCCACAATTACTTGTCATTCCGTCAACAATCCATATTTCTGTTCTGAGACCCTGCCTCCAGTTCCATCTGTGTGGAATGCTCTCCTTTCCCACCAATGAAACCTACCACTCACCCTGTAAGTCTCCTTACTAAACCTCCAAATCTCTCTCCACTCTCTTAAAATTATTCCTTCTTTCTTTATATTAGTCCTCCCTTATCCACAGGAGATACATTCTAAGACTCCCAGTGGATGCCTGAAACCTCGTATAGTACTGAACATTATATATACTGTTTTTTCCTAAATACACATATGATAAAGTTTATCAACTAGGCACAGTTAAGAGATTAACAATAACTAATAATAAAAAAGAACAATTATAATGAATGCTACAATAAAAGTTATGTGAATGGGGTCTCTCAAAACACCTTATTGTACTGTATTCACCCTTCCTGTGATGATGTGAGATAACATGCTTTTGTGATGAGATGAAGTGAAGTGAAAGATGTAGGCATTGTAAAGTAGCTTCAGGCTACTACTACTGACATGAGCATAAATCAGTAAGATAATACCTTGAAAAAGTAAAACCGTTGGGGGGGGAGGGAGACAGATTATTGTATTTGAGGCTTAACAATGTGCTGTACTTTACATACTTTGTTAATGCTTAATACTCCCCTTTGAAGAATTATCCTCTCTATCCAACAGATAAGGAAACTGAAGCTGAAAAATATTTGGTATCATGTTCAAGGTCACAAAGCTGAAACACTAGTATGTGTAAACTTTATCTGAATTCTGTTTCCATGAAACCAGACTCTATAGCACTCTCTTATAGTATACATATTGTATTGTATTATTATTATGATTTGTTTAAATATCTATCTATCCCACTACCAGAGGTTTCTCAAAGGTAGGGAAGGTGACTCCAACTTTATATCCCAACAACACTCAACAGTGCCTATTATACAATGATCTCAATGTTACTGAATATATACAATACTCTTAGGTAGTTTAAGGTTTTGCAGCATTATTTTCTATTCATTAGTCCCATTCTACCAAGTCTCTAAGAAGCCACTTTTACTGTGGTGGTAAAGCCTAATGGCTTGGAATGTAGGCACTGTAATCAGATTGCTTGGATGTGAATCCCACCTACACCAACATATTACCTGAGAAATCTTCAGTAAGTTAACCTAAATTTTGGTTAACTCATCTAAAAAATAGGGAGGACAGTAATCACAATACCTATTCACAGGATTAAATAATATACAAGCAATACAAAATTTTTTATTATTTTTGTTACATGCCATCCTAAATTTTCTTTCATTTTCATTACAAATTCCTTGCACTTTTGCATTAAATGGATTAGCCCAAAAGGTTCATGGTTTAAAACTTGTTCAGGCCACTTACGTGATTTTTGGGTCAACTATCCAGTGTCAGTTTGTACTCAAAAACAGTTTACTCTTGGAGGCTTGACTATGCAAGAGTATCCCCAATGCACACTATACTTGATTTGCTTACCGTTATTTTCATATTCATGTCCTACTTTAACCAAAAAAGTGGTTAAAAGTAGAACACAGACCCTTTCTACCTTACTAACACCAAACTTAACAGTATCTGATTCGTGCAACCAGCCTGTGTGGGAGGCAAGCTATTTTCCCCAGAGAAAAATTTTCCTGGAACCACCTTGTATCTGGCCTCCAGACATGGCTCATTCTCACCAGACCTCTAGATTCTTTTCCTCTGGAATCTGGGGGCTGAGCCACTACAACTCAAAGGAGATGCACATTTCCTTCACTTAAATTTAGCAACCCTTAATGCAAAAAGTTAAGGTTCAAACTGTTACGCTACTTAAGGCTTTTTAGGTTAACGTGCAGTTTCCAAATTCTCAGAATTCCCTTTTCCAACTTAAAAAATATTATGAAGAAGTTCAGTTTGGGAGAAAAATATTTTCTAAAATACATAATTCCTAAAATCAAGAGCAAATACTAAGATCATAGCCAAAGACTCAGAGGGAAAAAAAAATCTTAAAATGTCTAGTTGGCTAAAGCTAACCAAAATCTGTAAAATCAGAGTACGACGAATAACAAAATAACCTCAAACGAAGCAGTATATATACACCATTAACAAAGAGAGCAAAAGTAAATTACAAAACATTTAATACATTCATCACGAATTTAAAAATTACTTGATATGTAGATATCGAGATTAACAAACTGTTCCACAGTCTGCATTCCCCAGTCAGTATATGTTGATATAACGCAGTTCCTTTTTTTTTGACCAAGCTAAAAATAAAAAGGGTGATAGATGATGACTGACAGAATGATCCCCGAAGTTGTACAAGGAGGTGTTGAGTTAGAAAGACATGAATCGAAGCAACAAATAACAGGACACGGGCTGTCAAGATCAGGCAGATAAAAATAAGAAGGTGAAGCACGTTGATGGATGGCGGTATTGTTCCCAGATGCGAGAGCCCCTAAGGCCCTCGTGAAGGATTTCGGCAGCGCTCCGCGGTCGGCGCTGGAATCAGAAAACTAAACTGTTGCCTGCTCAGTGGGAGCACGGCAGCGACCGTCCCTCCACAGCCGGTGTCCGGCGCGCTCAGAGCCGCCCTGCCTTCCGAGCCCGCCCGCCAGGGCTCGGCCACCCGTTGCCCCGCACGCCCTCCAGCACCGACGTGCCCCCAGAACCGCCAGGGGAAGGCAACGGAGAGGGGCCGCGGAGAAGCGAGGCGGCGCTGGGCTTCGGCCCTCCACAGGCAGGTCTCGAGGACACCGCGGGCTCGGCAGAGGGAAGGCAAATGATGGGAAGGCAGCACGGTCGGCCACGGCGCGCAGGTGCCGGCGGCTGCCGGGATAGTCACCCGCGGCAGAGGCGATTCTGCGGCCCCGACTGCCCCCCTCCATCCCACCCGCCGCTCTCCTCCCTCGTCCAGCTCCGTCCTCGGGATTCTGTCAGAATCCAACGACCTCCCCATGGCCCGCCCAAGCGCGGAGGCGATGCCGCGTCTTACCGGAGGAGCGGGCGCCACGCCACTAGGAGGCGGCTGGGGTACGCGGGTAGATTCCGAAGCGAACGCCGCCGCGGGAGCCCACTAGGGACCGCGACAGCCGGCGGGCGCGCAGCCTCCGGAGCCGTTACCCCACCCCCTCTCCCGCAGGGGTCTGCACCCGAGCCTGCGGTCTCCGCGCGCGGGCTGGGAGGACGAGGGGGCGGGGCCGAGCGCCGCGCTCTAACTGGCGTCTGTGCGCCCAATGGGACCTCCGACACTCCGGGCTGTGCTAAGACTGACTTGCCTCCTAGCCTGTGGCAGCAGAGAGGCGGACCCAGCGCCTTCTTTTTTTTTACCGGCTTTTAGACAAATCCGAACTAAGAAAAGGTAGGTTGGTTTGCACCGAATGGTCCAATTACCGCAGGGAAAGGAGTCTCTGTACCTAGATTGGCGTCCTCTGTGCCTATAGGGCAGGCCCAGGGCGGTGAGACCCTGCCCCGGATGTGAGCGCGGCCCTGAGGCGGAGCCGACCGTGTCCCCCGCGTTGGTTTGGAGAAGCGGAACTGGTCTTTCCCTTGATTATCATGTGACGGCTTCTGGATTTAATGGGGGAGAAAGTGTGGAAAAGGCTAAGGATCCAAACTGGCGCATTTCCTGACCTTCGTTCCCGTCTCCGCTCTCCGGCCAGGGACGCTTCCAGGTGAGTCCCGACGCGAGCGGGCGGGCGGGCACTTCCGAAGGGCACTCTCCCCCCATGCCCCGGCGCTGACCCCTGAGGCCTCGGTGGGCTCTTCCACCGCCCACCACCACCTCCCGCACTCCCGACCCCAAACGCACTTACCCCGCTTCGCACCAAGCTTCTGTGTGAATTGTGAATTACGTCGAGAACCGCGTTCACTCCAGAATATACTGGGCCCACAGCGAAGAATGGGTTGAAATCCGGTTGGGGCGCCGCGGGAGGATCTGCGGTAATTTGGAGAGACGAATATCAAGGATAGTTTAGGAACGTCCTGAAGTTCTAGGGATAAGTATGCCCGAAAGTCAGGTAAGTTGTAAGCAGAGCGTTGTTCCTTGGTAGGATGGTGAAGCTGGCCAAGGCTGTTGCAGCAGGGGCCTTTCGAAAGCGACTCTTAGAGGAATGTTGTGTTGTGGGCTTATTAAGCAGAGTTCGCTGGGATGAGGCGAGTTCACTGGAAAGAGTACTGGCAGTAGCGAGAGAAGGGAAATTGGGCGGTGTGGGATGCACCATGGGCAAATGAATGAGTCCACACACCACATACCTAGAGGCCAGAGCTGGGGGCAGAGCCCTTTAGATTTCTCTTTGTGGGCAGCGCGGTTTTAACAGCAGATAAGGAAACATATGAACTAACCAGTACTTAACTATTTTCCAGTACCAGAAATAACCACCTTGAACTGGAAATGTTTTAGTTGCTCAAATTTTTCTTTTGGAGTGTGCAACCTTCTCCCATGAGGAGAAAGAAGAGTAGTAGTAGGAAACAAATAACGATTGCTTAAATAAATGAAGATTTGTTAATAAAACTGGGATCATACGTTATCATTGTAGCCCAACAACCACAGTCCTTCAAGCGTTATTTAAATATGAACAGTACTACCCGGTTGAAGGCATTTTAGTACAAGTGCATACAGAACTTTGTTACAGCCCACATTATAAAACAGCCACAGACTGTTTTTTGCATCCTTTCCACCTCAAGTCCTAAAATACCTGTGTTGAGTGCAGCTACCCTTCCTATGACCAGATGCCTCTGAGTCCTACATGAGAAAAAAAAATGAAGCTTGACTCATCCAATGGCTGGTGGAAAAGTTACGTTTAGGTATATTATCGTCATTTTTTTAAACGTTCACAAAAAAGGCCAGATAGATTGGGGAACGGGATTGAGTAAACTTAATTTACAAGATGAAATCCATGTATTTATTAATCAGTACCACTCTACCTCTTGTTCCAAATTGAGTCCCACATCCCCCACATCCCCCACAGCTTCTGGCCAGGCAAGGAAACCAGCACAGAAGACTGTAACTGGGAGCCAAAAGCATCTGCTTTTCATACTGCAGTACGAAGCATCTGCCCGCTGAGTTAACAAATTAAGTGCAGATGGGTGTAGGTGGAAAGAGGAGAGTTAGGACTTGATTCATGTCACTATTGAAGTAAAACATATATACCCTTGCACCATAATTGCCACCCACTGTTAAAAGTGGTAGAGATATAACAGAGAACATCAAAGTTAGTTCTAACATATAATTAATTAAACATGCTAGTCTAGGGCATTTTATCTAGCCAGTTTCTTCACTTTTTCCTTGTTTCTTCCTCCATTTTTACTCCTTCCATCCATGCTTTTGTTACCATCTGGGCCATCTTCTGATCTTTTTCCATCAAGTGTCCTCTCTCATTGTCAATCTGTCACTCTCCAGTGACTTATTTCCCTCAGTTTATAATCATACTTAGATTCCTCCTTTGCTGAAAATTGCGTTGTAAATCCTTCTCAGTCTCAGTATATTTCTTATCTTTCCTCTTCTCCAAATGTTTCAGGAGAATAAAATGTAAACTATATGCATTTTGTTATCTTCTGTTAAGTCAAGGTTGATATAAAAAACTGAAGTATAAAACATACTGTAAGTTTTATGTGAAGATTAAGTAAATGCATATACCTAAGTATTATGGATCATGTGTTCCCAACAAACATTGCAAGTTTTTAAGAATTAGTGATTTTAGCATTGAAAAAAATGAAAACGCAAAATAATAGAAAATATTATGGAAAAAAACACCAATGAGTAGGTCCACCAGCCTTCTGGCTATTAGAACATATCCTAGAACATATCCAATAATTGTTATATAGTATTAGTGTAAAGCAGAAGTTTAGATGACTAAGACAAAATAGGGATGTAAGAATTAGCCCCAATTATTGAGTCATTTAGGATCTAATAATCAAAAAACATGAAATTTCTTATTATAACAAGTAGTAAAAAAATCCTGATCTATATATACCACAAACCAAAAGTTTCAGAGTATTATTAAAAAGAAAAAAAATTCTTACACTATGAAAATAGGTTTTTATAAAGAATGTTAATGAGAAATTTTAATTTAAAAACACAAGATTTACAGATAAAACTGAAAATCCGTTATCAGTGTTCTATATTATTTAGCCCATGACCTCTTTACAATCATCATTCTACTTATTTTTATTAACCATTCCCTCCTTATTAAAACTCCTCTTTTGGCTTGATACGCCTCCTTTTTCACTACTTTAATTTTGAATGCTTTTTCTTAGTACTCCTTGAAATTGAACGAAAATGTGTAGATGTGCAAGTGTACAAAAAGAGGTTCTGAACATTCCTGAGAGGCAGGAATAACGTCATGGGTGCCTGGATTTGAGTGATAGCAATGAAAAGGAACAAACTGTTCTTGAGACATTTTGAATAGAGCTTATGCCCAGTGGATATACTACAAATTTTATGTATTTTGGCAGGGACTATAAGGAATGATGGATATAATGTCAAAGATGGCTACAAGTTTTACAGGTTTTAAAAAGGAAGAAAAGAGAATGTTTTCAAAATTAGGAGATCTGTGAGTGGGAAAGAGCCAGATTAGTTCACTAGGAATGGAAATGCTTTTTTTTTCTGGTATCAAAACAATCTTGACCTTTTTTCCTTCTCTTAGGGTATATATACCTTTTTCCGACTCTGCAGCAGCCTCTTTAAACTGTTTAAATGAGAATGTCCTTGGCTCAGAGAGTGCTACTCACCTGGCTTTTCACATTACTCTTCTTGATCATGTTGGTGTTGAAATTGGATGAGAAGGCACCTTGGAACTGGTTCCTCATATTTATTCCAGTCTGGATATTTGATACCATCCTTCTTGTCATGCTGATTGTGAAAATGGCTGGGCGATGTAAGTCTGGCTTTGACCCTCGACATGGATCCCACAATATTAAAAAAAAAGCCTGGTACCTCATTGCAATGTTACTTAAATTAGCTTTCTGCCTTGCCCTCTGTGCTAAACTGGAACAGTTTACTACCATGAATCTGTCCTATGTCTTCATTCCTTTATGGGCCTTACTGGCTGGGGCTTTGATAGAGCTTGGATATAACGTCTTTTTTGTGAGAGACTGACTTCTAAGGACATCATCTCAGTTTTATTGCTGTTCAGCAAGCTATCATTAAAGTGTTCTGAATGTTTGCAAGCTTGAAGAATACCAGAGAACTGAGAAAAATACCAAATGTAGTTTTATACTGCTTCCATAAATTAGTCTTGGTGAATCATGGACTTCTGGTCAACCCAAAGCTTAATTATTCAGCATTTGAGTAATTAATATCCTTATTAATCCCTATATAAATAAAGTTTGTTTTGGACTTTATGTTTCTACTTGACTCTGTTGTATGTGGTCAATATTTAAAGTAAATACAAAGCCTTTACATATTTGGGGTGAGGTTTAATATATCTTGGCCCCATTATTACCAACGTAAATGGTCATTTGTGCTTCTAAAGTATAAAGGTCAACACCTAGTCACTGAAATACTTAGGGGAGTCACTTCATGTTTATATTCAGAAAAACCGAGTTTGACAGATAACTTATGTAGGCTAACAAGTTCATTGTAACTTCTGCCTTCTGTTTGGGTCAAATGACTTAGAAGTGACATGTTAAAACAAGTTTACCTCTTCCTAAAATTGGGGGAGCTATATATACATCCTGGTTAGGTCAGGAGAGGCCCAGTATTATGCCTGTTCTCCTGGGGTCTCAGGGACTTAGTGCCCCTTTCACTCTTAGAAATGTCCTGGCTTGAGAAATTATAGACCACCCTACTAAGGTATTTAACCAATTCCAGTGAAGCATAGATGGCAATATTTACAAGAATTCCAGAGTTAGAAATTAAATAAGAATTCCAGAGTTATAAAGCATTGTTTTTAAGATTGTTATTGTCCTACCTGGTCATCACCTTTAGCTTTGGGGAGGAATCTACAGTAGTATTTTGTTTTAAAAATATCTAACAAACAAAGTGATTCCTGGCTGATAATACTTGAGAGGATTGCTTGGATATTTTGGTCTAGTTGTCCTTTGTAAAAACAGATAACAGGACAAAATTTCAGCTATACCACAAATTAATACAGCTTCGCTCCTTGTTTGAAACTACATAGCCAAGCTAAATAAATAAAAGTTGATCAATTACAAATGTTTTCCTGTCTTGTAGTTGGTATATATTAGTATTTTGGGTACCTAAAAATAGGATTAAGGGTGGTTAATACGGGGAACATAATGTTCCAGACTTGATCAAATATTCCTAATTCGATTGAGAGATTCAAACTATTTGGTCTCTGGAATCTATCATTCAAAGTAGAAGAAAGCTTTCAACTCTTGAGAAACAAGACAGGAAGATTTTGTAGTTAGGAAAAGTTGTGTTTGTGCAAGTATTATGTATGAACTTTCACAGGAGAAAGGAAAAGAAGCACCACATGCAAACACTCAGTCCACGAGTCAGCAAGATTTTTCTGTAAATGGTCATACAGTAAATATTTTAAGCTTTGTAGGCCATATGGTTTCTGTTGTAACTACTCAACTCAGCTCTGGTGGTGAGGAAGCAGCCGTAGACTGTGGCTATGTCACCAAGAGGACTTTATGGACCAGGAAATTTAAATTTCATATAATTTCCACGTACCATAATATTATTTTTACTTTTGTTTCAACTATTTAAAACTATAAAAAGTGTTTTTGCCTCACAGATTATACAAAAAACAGGTCGTGGTCTAGTTCTGATCCATGGGCAGTAGTAGTTTGCTGGCCTCTGAGGCCATAAAACAAGCAAAAGCAGAAATTTTGTTTGATTGCTAAGAGTAAAGGTAGGACAAATCTCCAAGGAAAGGAGAGATAAATTGGGTAAGAATTATATGTAAGAGGCAACACAAACACCAACCTGTTTATACATGAGAATCAATCAGTTGTAATAATCTCTCAAGGGTTCCCAGAGAATAGAACTCTTCTTAAATTGGTACACTGCCACACTGAATAACTTGGAGCAGCACAGTACATTATCAATTTGTGCCTCCTTGATTCTGACACCAATTCAGGTAAGTTTTTTTCCCCACACCACCAAGGAAGGAATTTGGACACATCTACCTGCAGATAGCATCAGGTCTCACAGGTCCAGGTTGTCACTCGTGCTTCTGACCAAGTTGTTACAGATAAGGTTCCCACCACCCCTTCAATCTGGTTTGATTTGTTTGCTAGAGCAGCTCACAGAACTCAGAACCATTTTACTTACTAGGTTACTGGTTTCTCACAAAAGGATATGGCTCAGGAACAGCTAGGTGGAAGAGATGCATAGGGCAAAGTACGGGGAAGGGGTATGGAGCTTCCATGCTCTTTGGACACACTACTCAACCTGTCTCCTGTGTTCAGCTGGGAAGCCCTTAGAATCCCAAGGTTCCCATGGTTAGGAACTTTGAGATTTTATGGAGTATTATTACACAGGCATGATTAATTATTAGCAATTGGTGATTGAACTCCAAAAGACACCTTTATCACGCATCACTTAGGAAATTCCAAGGGTGCTAGATTCCTGTGCCAGGAAATGGACACAGACACATATTTCTTAAAAATCACAATATCAGAGCCTCAGTAGTTTGGAATACATTTAAAACAAGTACTGAAAGACAAAATTAAGATAAGCTTACATATCTTATACTTACAGATGGGAAAGGCAAATGGAATACTACACAATTAGTACTGAAGAAAAACACCTTCCTGTTTTATTTTTAGTTAGAGAATACTTCCTTTATAATACAGAGATGTTTACAAACAGTATTTGTAAAAAGAACTAACACACTGCCTTAAGAAACTTAAATATGAAAGGTTCTTAGTAAAGCTATTATTTTCCAGGTTAGCATGGATAAGAATCTGGTTTGGGCAAAAGATTTATCAGAAATTCTGGGTGAAGGCAATTTGTGGACAAAATAACTTTTTATAAGACTTGAAAATACAATAAGTAGAAAATAGATATCAAAGGATCCACGACTTATTCAACATTTCATGAACATAGAGGCACCAAGGAAAATAGTTGCACAAAGCTTTGAGAAGTGAAATCCATCTTTGGGCTAAAGCTTCCTCTAATTGTAAAAGTTACTAACCTTACAAATTTGGATGTTTGGTTTCCACTTTGCTTTTTCACAGTTCAGCAAGTAAGTAGAGGAACTGATGTTGATTAATGAAAGAGGCAGCCAAAAAAAAAGAAGAGGAAACCAGAAAACTCTTTCGTATAGGGGTGCAAGCATATTATGCACCTGGGTCATAAATCAAGGTAAAGTTACTTCTCTTTATTGAGAGGAAAATTATCGGAGTCCTTTTAGCATTATAGTAAAAAAAACAAGCCATAAACTACCGAAGAAAATTCCTTTAATCTTGACTGGTCATGTTTGCACAGTAAACATCACGCATCAAAGAATTATGGTATACCTATATAATTCATGACATAGTGAAGGTACATAGGAATTAGAGAATGTTAGAACCAGGAAAAAAAAAACCCAAAAGCTTCATTATAATGATGGAGAAACTAAAGCCCATATAAATGAAATTTGCCTAAGACATTGAGAAATGGAGAAGTCTAACTCAAAATGCTATCTGTTTCTATAAATAGGTTTTCTATTGAAAACAAAAATAGAAAGCATCAGTGAAAGATTAAGTTATCAAATACTAGATAGACTGGGTTAAAAGCTTCTATAAGAGGGATCTACCTTACACTTTAATGTCTTCCTCTCCTTTTGCTTGCCCTATATTCAACTCAGCCAATCATACTGATAATCTTATGCCACAAAGCAAATTTACTACCACTATCATCTATACACTACAAACACAAATTCATAATTCACTTATATCAGGAAAAGGCAGTTTGTGACAAGACATGATTTTGAACTGACATCCCTGGGCAAAATAGTTAACTAGTTAGATGTTTGTTTTTGACATCCTCCACCATACCTTGCCTTGACCACTTGAAACTCCTGTTCCCAGATGCCTATCCTCATCCCAGAATTAGAGATAGGAATACATAGAAGAGATTAACGAGGAAGATGTGAAATGATTAGGGTAACCTAGCACAAAGCAATTCTGTACTTTTTTCTTTGAATTCCAGATCAGAAGCCAACATTTGCACTAAGAAATGCCAAGCAATGTGCTAACAATTTGGCATGTTCTGTCATTTTAATTTCCAACACCAATTAACAGAATAGATTATTACCCCCTATTTTACAGATGAGAAATACAAGTGAAGTAATTTCTCTGTGTTATACAAGTGTATTATTCTTTAATGACCCAAAGCTGTACTGCTACAAATGCCCTCAGCATTATCCCAGTGAAGTGGCTTTACAGAAGGATGTCTGTGAAAATATGCCATCCTTACCCTGGCAACAGAATAGATTTAGACTAAAAAAACTAGTACATGTTATCATATTTTTCAATTTTTGAATGTTTATGTATAGTTTCAATAGGGAAAACCACACAAGCTTAATCAGAATGTGTTATAACCAAATTTTATCGTGCCAAGTAAGACTTAAGGATAAATTCTGCTTCAGACTATGAGGTGCTAAGGGGCTCCTTACATATTTGCCATTTTAATCATTTTAGATATAGTTAAAATTTACCCTAAATTTTTAATAATTTTCAGTGTATTTCTAGTTGAAGGAGAAAAAGTTGGGTAAGCTTTACAGGTTTAATTATCTTTACATAGTAAACATAGTATCTCCACATTGTCCAGTGGGCCTAGATCTGTAAACGGTAGCTTCTTAAACTTTATAAGGCTGCAGTTAAATACAAAATAGAAACCTGGTCTCTTTATAGTGCCTACTGACCTATTATTCTCCACTTTTTTCCTGTTCCAATTCCATAATTACATTATGAATTCAAGTCAGAGACAGACTTTTTAGATGATAAAAATCTACATAATTTACTTTTCCCACCCCCAATAAATTTAATACTCAACTTCTATTTCTTCAAATACTTATTGAACACCAAGCGTATTATATATTAGGTGGTGGGAATAGAAAGGGATGAAGAAAATGTAACTTCTAGCTCATGGTTTAGGTGGAGTCCAACATGTACTTAACTCATATGTATGTATGTTGATGTGAACAAAGGGACACAGGAAGCAGAAGGAAGAATTGTTCTACACCAGTTGTGGGGTAAGGGGACAAATCAGCCAATGAAATCAGGAAAAGATACACACAAAAGGTGAGTGTAACTGGAGTTTGGAGAAGAGAATCTCTTCTTAAGGTTTCAGTACATAATATTCCAAGCAGAGATTTCCCCAGCAAAGAATTTTGAAAAGTACAAGAAAATGAAAAGTACTGCCATCTGGTAAAGCTGAAGATGTCAGAGATTGTGCTAGGTGAAACTAGAAATGAAGGGCAGTATCATGAAGGCTTTTCAGTGCTACGCTGAGCATTTGGCCTTTATTCTTTACAGAAAGAGCCACAGAGTATTTCCAAGTAAAACAGTCACAATCATATTGGTCTTAGGTTAATCTAGTAGTAGCAAAGAGTGAATTGGAATGGGTGTATGTACAACAGCCTAGAATATTTTAGGCTATTCTAAGATTCCAGGTAAAATGCACATCTGCTATGACTGTGAACATTTATACTGTATCTATACTACAACAAGAGTAAACAAATCATAAATGTTCCTGGAGTCAGCCAAAGAAAACCTCATGATACATTGTACAGAGGAAAAGATAGGTAAATGAGATTACCATGAGATAACTGTGTAGACAGTGATGGTAATAACCAAATTAGGAAGGAAAGAACAGCTACTGTTAGGGATGCAGAAGAAGAGAAGAATTCAGATTTGATAACATGGATCATCAGAGCTTAAGAGAGAAACCAAGGCTGACTGATGTCATGGGATCATGAAGACAGTTCAGGGACAGTGTAGAGACCTAAAGGAAAGAACCATGGAGACTGTCTTAAATAGTGGTGGATGGGCAAAAGAAGCTATCCAAAGAAATGGAAAAACAACACAAAAGAACAGATAGGTCATACAGAGATTTAAGGACTAAATGATTAATAAAATGTTAAAGGATTAAATAGAAGTACAGAAATGAGGCCACTCGATTTGGCAGTCAAAATGTGGCCTCTGTGATAACCATTTAGCTCAGTGATTAAATTTGAGGATTAAAATGAAATTGTAATGAGATGAGAAAGTGAAGGCAGAGATTTCCAAGAACTTTGTGTCAGTCAGAAGGAGGTGGAGGTGGATCAAGAGCATGAACGAAAATCAGACACAGGAGCTTTTTTTTTTAAGCAGGCAGACAAGATCTTTCACATAAAAATCTGGCTCAATTAAAAACAAAAACAAAATTTCAAGAGAAGAAACTTGGAGGGGAGGACATCATACTGTCTATCCAAATAAAATTTTAGACATTGTAGTATCTGCAACTATATTGACTTGCTTCTGAGTCTGTACACTTCGTAATTTTTAATAGTACAATAGCAATGAACTTCATACGAAAGCACAAAGATTTAACATTTTTAAAACATGCAAATTCTAAAGTTCAAAATGTATAGAAGGATCCAGAGTTTTCACATTTTAATAGTTCAGTTCTTAGAAGGCAGAGTAATAAAACATGCCTAGTAGTACATTTCACTTTAAATTTCTAGTAAACATAAATTGCTCATATTTTGTTCTCAGCTCATTCATATTCCCTGACTGGGTCTGAAGTCCTAGAAAGGAGGACCTGAAATGCAGGATATTTTCCTCTCCTTTTACGGCTTTCCCAGTAGAGATAAGGTATATGTTTGTAAACTTAAAAAAGGAAAGGTAGCTCTGCATTTAGGCTCCTTGGGCTTGACATGCTAAAAAGTGATAATTTCCATCTGCAGTA
Organism: Manis javanica; assembly: GCF_040802235.1. NCBI lineage: Eukaryota > Metazoa > Chordata > Mammalia > Pholidota > Manidae > Manis > Manis javanica. The sequence continues at coordinate 85,682,078 of NC_133161.1, forward strand.
TGCAGTGGGTTACAGGAAGAACTGAACAGAAAAGCCAGGACAGATATCAAGGGATTCATGTATCTCCTGAGGGGGAGGAGGGGTGTGTGTGTGTCTGTGTGTGTGTGTGTGTGTGTGTCTGTGTGTATCTTATCTGAGGTATACGATCAGTGCCAAACTTGTCAAACATAACTCTTCCACAAAATAGACAACACATTCTAAAATCAGGAAAATTTTGTTTACATACAAAAGTAGTTGTATATCAGGTGGAAGAAAAATTAAGTAAGAGCTATTACACTACTCTGAAGATCTAAAACCCATCATGTCACTTTTAACCAGATTGAGTATTTGGAAGAACAGTAGCACTCTGTCCTCCCCTCCTAGGACAGAAACAGTCCTGTCTAGAGGGAAGGGAGGGGATTTACATGCCATCCCAGCACCCATGCCTGACTGATTCAGCAACCTTGTTTAAGGCAATTTCCAATATTTTTCTCTGTTGATATAAATCAACTTTTGATACTAGCTTTTAAGAGGGGGGAAAAAGATTTTCAGATTGGAATCGGTGTCAAGATCATATGGTTTCTGTTAAAACAGGGAAACAAGAACTTTTAAAGATGACAAGATGAAAATAACAAATATAAGAAAACAATTACAAAACAAAGGTAAAAGGATTACAGTGTCAATTTTAGTATTTATTAAAATGTGGAAGATCAGAAAAATTGCTCTCAAACTTCAGTGACAAATCTTGCACCTTCGCTAAAAGTAAAATGAATTTTGAGATACTTGCTTTACATGACAATGAGCTTGTCAAAAAATTAACTGAATTCAAATTTACCAAAGCAATGTACATCTATTGTTTACAAAAATTATCTTACCTGCTGTATTTGGGAAAAAACTTACGCTTGTGAACACTAATGAAATACCTTGAAAACTTAACCCAAGAAATAAAATGTTTCCTCCCCTCTGTGACCCCATCCCCAAAGTTACAGAATGGGTTAAAAATGAGTATGTGGGAACAAACAATATTTCCAACAGTCTTACACATGCATGCGTCACACACAAACACACACAGTATTGTGCTAGATTAACCTAATCTTTACTTAAGGTCAATAGCCGTAGGGACAAGGAATATAATGAATATGGCTTCAGTAAAGTTTTCAACTACATATCACAAATGCTTAATTCTTTTGCCAGCTAACCAGCTAACCTGAGTATGAAATATATATTACTTAGATAGCTAAAAGGGTATGAATTAAAAAAAAAAAACTGCAGCAGACACCATTGAGGTACCATAGTTTTTTTGTAAAGGTCTGTGTATCAATTTAATAATTTATATAATAACTTTATTCTATACAGTATGAGATCATATAAAAACTATATCTTAAGTGCTTTATTGTTCTGGTCCAAGAAATTGGAAATAACAGCAAAAAAAAAAACCTTCTGTTTACTTAAAGAACAGGAATGTATTAACTAGGAAACCCTTAATAATGATGCAATATTGAAACTGAAATTATGTGTGTGTGACAAAGGTAGTCAACAAGTTTTCAGACTGCATCTGAAGAGGATTTTATAATTATAACCCAATGGACAAGAAACATAAACATTATTCAAGGTGACAAAGCTGTATCTTGAAATCTGAGCTCACTTATATATTTCACCTCCGGGGATATATGCATTTTACAAAACAAATTTTTCAGGATATGGGAAAGTTTGTCTGTAGGTTATATAGGAAACTATACTAAAAGCAACCACTTACGGTTGTTTTAGATATGTCTTTAAGTTAAAAGCTTAAGGCTCATATAGTTTGGGAGGATACCTTAAACATGTTTTTTTACAGTATGATCTCTTGCATCTATGTGTATGCAACTGGAAATTGGAACTAAAACAAACTTTGTTAAATATATCACCCTTCAATTAAAAAAAAGAAACACAGAAAAGCATTTTAATCACATCCTCTCCTATTTCTCAATACTGGTTTATGAAATTTTTGTCTCCTAAAAAGGTAGGTGCAGATACAGACATTTAGCTTCAAAGAAAGGATTAAAGTGGTGAGGAACAGGATAAGACAGTCACATAAAAAGCAAAGTCCCCTATTTACATTATCATGATTTATACCTTCCTTATACCATGAAAATTCCTGTGTGGCAAATATATAGATTCCTACAAACCATATGATTTCCTATATTTGCCTACCCTTTCATCTGGAGGCCAGAAATGACATCATTGCTGCAGTTTATTTTTCTCTGGGGAAATGCCACTTTCTAAGATAAGCAGTTTTATGGGTACAACAAATGAGGGTTGGAGCAGAAACCACTGAAATGGGAACAGCAACACTAGCTCAAACGGCAGCACAAAAAACCCCCATTGAAAGTCATCAACCAAAGTATGAGTCCAGAAAAATACCAAAGACAAAATAAAATAGATTGGCAATGAGTGGAGTTCCTTACATCAAAGCATAAAGACACTTTTGACTTTTAATTACAGTAGTGGAACCAATCTGAAATAGTGAAGTCCATCAGATTTATTTTAACAATCTAGCTAGGTAATGGCAATTGTATTTCCTACCCCAATTTTACTTTCTAGAGCTTCTTTTGAAAAAGTAGTACTCTAAATTTTTTACCTTACTGAGGCAGGAAAAGGGATCCTTAGGAAGGTGAGATAACAACATATCTTATTTTGTAAGTTACATCTCTGTATAGTAGTTGAGTCACTGCACTTATTAAGATTTTCTTTTTGCTATATTTACTTCCTGTTCTGCAAGAAAAATGTAAAAGAATTTAACTGCTCACAATTAAACTTTTTTTAACTAAAGATTTTTACTCAGCTACTATTTAGATGCTTATTAGTAAGAAAACTTCTCAACTTCTTATCATTCCATACACTATAAAGAAAATTTATGAGGGCTGTATAATCTGGCAACATAACTTCATTAGTTAGAAGGGTTAGATACCACTAACACACCTTGTTTCTCCCAACTTCATAAAACAGTTTCAATTACCTAAACTGCCTTCTTAATATTGAATATAAATATTTTAAAATGTATTCCAGGGAGTGGGGCTAGGAAGTGTCACATATTCATCTAATTCAGCAATTTAAGAAGTTATGCAAAATATTATATATATATTTACATACACACACACACACACACACTCCCATACATATATAAATATGCTTTCATAACCGAATCTTGGTTTTAAAAATGCTTGCACTGCGTGGGGAATTTAAATATTCACTAGATTTGAATACATACATTTGTACTCCATTACCATTCTAAATGAATATACAAGCAGAAATAATAGATCAACTGAATGATTTAACTGAATTGCCAGTTTGTCATTTTGCAGACCCAACAGAAAACATATTTATTATTATGAACCTTTATTAAGTGGCTCACACTTCAGTATAAATCACACTAAAAAGATTTTTAAAAGCTATTTACACTACAGTGCTGACACATTTAAAATGAAAAAAAAAACTGGTATAAATAAGCTCTATGGAAAAGCCTTAACTTGTCAAAAAAAGAATTCTGGCTCATATTACAAAAAATATATATATATATGTCAGCTATATTCTAAAACCTACAACTCTAACTCAAATGATTTTTAGACTCCTTTTGCTTACACCTGCAATGTTTACAGTGCATCTGGCCCTAAGTGTTTCGATACTTCACAGTTATGGACAGGCACTGAGGAATGTTACAAAGCTACATAAACTATATTTTGTAACAGACTTGGGAGCAAGTCCTTGGCTTGCTTTCAGAATTATGAACCTTTATTACATTATTAGGTTTTAAAAAAAGAATTTTAGATGGTATGTACAAATTTAGCACAAAATGTCATCATCTTTTCTATCTTGATTTGAATGCGCTGAACTATGTTGCCTTGTATCAACTAGACTTATGAGACTGCCAGAACACAATTCTTCCTTTAAATCTTTGTTGCTATTTTCAAATTTAGAGTCCAGGTCAATCTTAAATTCTTTAAATTGAACATGATCCAATTTTGCTTTAACATTCTGGCCATCCATATTCGGTGCTCTAGTCTTTTCAGGAATATAAACATTCACAGGTTCTTCCTTGATTCTTACAGATGGAACAGGCTCATGTTTAATCTGCTGTAATTCATATTTAGAATGAAGTTTGTCTGAAAAAATGGAATCCAAGGAGGTTTTGCTTACAGCACAAACCATATTGCCAGTGTGAGGTCCAAGAACAGATGACGTGGAATCTGGTGATGTGCCTGTTTCATGAGCAGCTATATTCTGAGCAGTGTCCTCCTCTGAGTGATATAACTTCAGCCGAACATGCCATGCTAAACTGCATACAGCTGAAACTGTCTTGAACTGATGAACAACATTCCTTGGAATAAAATAAATGTCATTATCATACAGCTGAATCCTGGCATAGCGAATGCCTTCCCTCCTCAGCTGATTAAGTTTTGCATCATCCACCCATTGGACACACTAAAAAAAAGAAACAAGGAATACTAGTAAGTCTTTTCCATAATAAAAATTACACTGGAGACAATAATGGTTTAAACATACCTGGGACAGTGGAGGTTCATGTAAATCTAACTGCATTCGTTGAACTACTTCTAAGAAATCTTCAGCATGAAAACAAATTACATCTTTGGTTATTCGGGGTTGGTCAGGCCTAAAAAGAAGTATGAGATAATGAGGAATCTGCCACTAATGTGTTACTGTTAAGTCCTTATTAAACTTAGACAGTTAGAGCAAGAATAGTTATGGTCAAAACCAAAGTACTGTCTTAGAAATAAAGTTAAACTGTAATAAGACCACTTTACATATTCAAACAAAGGGATTAATTCCATGAGTTTCAAACTAAACACAGATAAAAATAACTCAACTCATTTTATTATTGCTATGTGTAACCACATTTTGAAATGACTGTAATTAATTATACATATCAAAAAAAGTAAGTGTTTTGTCTTAAAGCTAAGGTCAATATTTCTACAAATTAAGTACTAAAGTTGAAAATACTACATAAAAATTAGAGGTACATATGGGGTAAATGTACATATGACTTTTTTTTCAATAAAGACAAATGTAACTACAATGATACCTAAAACTCCTGAATAACTCTTAATAAATTAAGAGACATTAATCAGGAAAGTACTAATAAAATAAACTGTAACCACTCTATTTGCTGGGGTTAATAGGGTTAAGTATAATTCTAAGAAATCCCCAAATTCTTCAGTCAGAAATATACAAATACATTTTTACAGACAATGCCCAAAAATGGATTTTCGAATGAAATTCCAAGCAACATAAATACAACAACAAAAAAATCATAACCAAGGCAAATCATAACCAAACTTTTCAAAACCAGTGGTAAAGAAAAAAATCTAAAACTCATACATTACATTTATAAACAGGGAAAGAGGGATAAGAATGATTTCAGGCTTCTCATCAGAAATCATTTAAGCCAGATTATTCAAGCCAATATCAAAACACCAGAAGAGTCAACCTAGAATTCAATACTATCAAAAAGTCCTTCAAACACATAAAATAAAAACATCTTAAGACAAAAGCTAACAAAATCTGTTACCAGAAGACTAGCATAACAAAGAATGTTAAAGAAACTTCTTCAGGCTGAGGGAAAATGATACTTAGATGAAAATGCAGATCTATTCAAAAGAATGTAGAGTACCAGTAATAGTAAACATGAGAGGTATTTTATTCTCATTAAAAAAATTATCTTTAGAAATAATTCCTTAAAGCCAAAGTAACATATGAGGGTGTGGTGGGTTACAGTATATGTAAAATGTATGACAATAATTATCACAAAGATGTGAAATTGGGGGGTGGGGTGGTAAATGGAAGTATATTATGGAAAGGTTCTTATACAATACACAAAAAGATACTTGACAGTAGACTGATAACTTTACAGCAACCACTAATAAGCAAATAGTAGACATGTGTATAATAGGATGCTAAAAGGCAAGAAAGAAAAGAGGGAAAAAGGAATGAGAACAGAAGAAAAAAATGGGAAAAAGTAAGATGGTAAACTTAAATCCAAACTTACTGATAGTTATATGTACATGGTCTAAGTAGTCCAATTAAAAGATTACCAGTGGATTAAAAAAAAGCAAGACTCAACTATATGACATCTACATGAAACAATAACAGGCTAAAAGAAATAGAATGGAAAAAGATATAACATGCAAACACCAATCAAAAGAAAACTAGAGAGGCGGGAGCCAAGATGGCGGCGTGAGTAGAGCAGTGGAAATCTCCTCCCAAAAACACATAGAGCTATGAAAATATAACAAAGAAAAATCTTCCTAAAATAGAGACCACAGGACACAGGACAACATCCAGACCACATCCACACCTGCAAGAACCCAGCGCCTTGTGAAGGGGGTAAGATACAAGCCCCAGCCCGGCGGGACCCGAGCGCCCCTCCCCCCGGCTCCCGGCGGGTGGAGAGAAACCGGAGCAGTTTTTTTTTTTGGCGAGCGCTTTTTGGAAGCCTTAGAGGGACGGGCCCCCGTTGCTGGGGAGGCAGGGTGGCGGGACCGGTGAGGAGGTGCCTGGGAACAGCGCCGGAGGACAAAGAATATCCCGCGTTTCTCCCTGCGAGACCTGGGGGCGGGTGCCTGAGACCGGGGCCTGAGGACAGAGGAGGTCGCGCGTTTTTCCCCTTTTTTTTTTTCTCTTTATGGCAAGCGCTTTTTGGAAGCCTTGAAGGGACGGGGACCCCAGTGCTAGGGAGGCACGGTGGCGGGACTGGTGAGCGGGTGGCTGGGACCGGCGCCTGAGGACAAAGAATATCCCCCGTTTTTCCCTGCGGGACCGGTGGGCGGGTGCCTGAGACCGGCACTTGAGGACAGAGGAAATCGCGCGTTTTTCCCCTTTTTTTTTTTCTCTTTTCTGCGAGTGCTTTTTGGAAGCCTAAAAGGGACAGGGACCCCGGTGCTAGGGAGGCAGGGCGGCGGGACTGGTGAGCGGGTGCCTGGGACCGGCACCTGAGGACAAAGAATATCCCGCATTTTTCCCTGTGGGACCGGTGGGTGGGTGCCTGAGACCAGCACCTGAGGACGGAAGAAATCGCGCGTTTTTCCCCTTTTTTTTCTCTCTTTTTGCCAAGTGCTTTTTGGAAGCCTTGAAGGGACAGGGACCCCGGTGCTAGGGAGGCAGGGCGGCAGGACTGGTGAGCGGGTGCGTGGGACCAGTGCCTGAGGAAAAAGAATATTGAGCGTTCCTTCCCTGCGGGACCGGTGGGTGGGTGCTTTTTGGAAGCCTTGAAAGGACAGGGACCCTGGTGCTAGGGAGACAGGGCAGCAGGACCAGTGCGCGGGTGCCTGGGACCGGCACCTGAGGAAAAAAAAAAAAAAAAAAAAAAAATCGCGTGTTTTTTCTTTTTTTTTTCCTTTCTGTTCCCTCTCTCATTGTTGCTGTTGTTGTTTTGATTTGGAGAGTGCTTTTTGGAAATCTTAAAGGGGCAGGACAGGTCACTTAGACCAGAAGCAGGGAATCTGGGGATCTCTGGGCACTCTAACCCCCTGGGCAGCAGGGAGCACAGAGGCCCCTTACGGAGATAAATAGTCTCCTGGCTGCTCCCCCTCTAACGGGGCTCCACCATTTTGGAGGAACAGCCCCAGCCAGGCCAAGCCCACAGCAACAGTGGAGATAAACCCCAAAGCAACTGGGCAGGAAGCAGAAGCCCTGTCTGCGCACAGCTGCCCAGCACAAGCCACTAGAGGTCGCTATTCTCCCAGGAAAAGGCTACAAACCAACAAGAAGGGAAGCTCTTCCAGCGGTCACTTGTACCAGCTCTGCAGACTATCTCTATCACCATGAAAAGGCAAAACTACAGGCAGACAAAGATCACAGAGACAACACCTGAGAAGGAGACAGACCTAACTAGTCCTCCTGAAAAAGAATTCAAAATAAAAATCATGAACATGCTGACAGAGATGCAGAAAAAAATGCAAGAGCAATGGGATGAGATGCAGAGAAAAATGCAAGAGCAGTGGGATGAGATGCAGAGAAAAATGCAAGAGCAGTGGGATGAAGTCCGGAAGGAGATCACAGATGTCAGGAAAGAGATCACAGAAGTGAAACAATCCCTGGAAGGATTTATAAGCAGAATGGATAAGATGCAAGAGGCCATTGAAGGAATAGAAGCCAGAGAACAGGAACGTATAGAAGCTGACATAGAGAGAGATAAAAGGATCTCCAGGAATGAAACAACACTAAGAGAAATATGTGACCAATACAAAAGGAAAAACATTCGTATTATAGGGATACCAGAAGAGGAAGAAAGAGGAAAAGGGATAGAAAGGGTCTTTGAAGAAATAATTGCTGAAAACTTCCCCAAACTGGGGGAGGAAATAATCGAACAGACCATGGAATTATACAGAACCCCCAAGAGAAAGGATCCAAGGAGGACAACACCAAGACACATAATAATTAAAATGGCAAGGATCAAGGACAAGGAAAGAGTTTTAAAGGCAGCTAGAGAGAAAAAGGTCACCTATAAAGGAAAACCAATCAGGCTAACATCAGACTTCTCAACAGAAACCCTACAGGCCAGAAGAGAATGGCATGATATACTTAATGCAATGAAACAGAAGGGCCTTGAACCAAGGATACTGTATCCAGCACGACTATCATTTAAATATGATGGTGGGATCAAACAATTCCCAGACAAGCAAAAGCTGAGGGAATTTGCTTCCCACAAACCACCTCTACAGGGCATCCTTCAGGGACTGCTCTAGATGGGAGCACCCCTAAAAAGAGCACAGAACAAAACACACAACATATGAAGAAGGGAGGAGGAGGAATAAGAAGGGAGAGAAGAAAAGACTCTCCAGACAGTGTATATAACAGCTCAATAAGCGAGCTAAGTTAGGCAGTAAGATACTAAAGAAGCTAACCTTGAACCTTTGGTAACCACGAATCTAAAGCCTGCAATGGCAATAAGTACATATCTTTCAATAGTCACCCTAAATGTAAATGGACTTAATGTACCAATCAAAAGACATAGAGTAATAGAATGGATAAAAAAGCAAGACCCATCTATATGCTGCTTACAAGAAACTCACCTTAAACCCAAAGATAAGCATAGACTAAAAGTCAAGGGATGAAAAAACATATTTCAGGCAAACAACAGTGAGAAGAAAGCAGGGGTTGCAGTACTAATATCAGACAAAATAGACTTCAAAACAAAGAAAGTAACAAGAGATAAAGAAGGCCACTACATAATGATAAAGGGCTTAGTCCAACAAGAGGATATAACCATTCTAAATATATATGCACCCAATACAGGAGCACCAGCATATGTGAAGCAAATACTAACAGAACTAAAGAGGGAAATAGACTGCAATGCATTCATTGTAGGAGACTTCAACACACCACTCACCCCAAAGGATAGATCCACCGGGCAGAAAATAAGTAAAGACACACAGGCACTGAACAACACACTAGAACAGATGGACCTAATAGACATCTATAGAACTTTACATCCAAAAGCAACAGGATATACATTCTTCTCAAGTGCACATGGAACATTCTCTAGAATAGACCACATACTAGCTCACAAAAAGAGCCTCAGTAAATTCCACAATATTGAAATTCTACCAACCAATTTTTCAGACCACAAAGGTATGAAAGTAGAAATAAATTCTACAAAGAAAACAAAAAGGCTCACAAACACATGGAGGCTTAACAACATGCTACTAAATAATCAATGGATCAATGAACAAATCAAAATAGAGATCAAGGAATATATAGAAACAAATGACAACAACAACACTAAGCCCCAACTTCTGTGGGATGCAGCGAAAGCAGTCTTAAGAGGAAAGTATATAGCAATCCAGGCACACTTGAAGAAGGAAGAACAATCCCAAATGAATAGTCTAACATCACAATTATTAAAACTGGAAAAAGAAGAACAAATGAGGCCTAAAGTCAGCAGAAGGAGGGACATAATAAAGATCAGAGAAGAAATAAACAAAATTGAGAAGAATAAAACAATAGCAAAAATCAACGAAACCAAGAGCTGGTTCTTTGAGAAAATAAACAAAATAGATAAGCCTCTAGCCCAACTTATTAAGAGAAAAAGAGAGTCAACACAAATCAACATAATCAGAAATGAGAATGGAAAAATCACGACAGACTCCACAGAAATACAAAGAATTATTAAAGACTACTATGAAAACCTATATGCCAACAAGCTGGAAAACCTAGAAGAAATGGACAACTTCCTAGAAAAATACAACCTCCCAAGACTGACCAAGGAAGAAACACAAAAGTTAAACAAACCAATTACAAGCAAAGAAATTGAAACAGTAATCAAAAAACTACCCAAGAACAAAACCCCGGGGCCGGACGGATTTACCTCGGAATTTTATCAGACACACAGAGAAGACATAATACCCATTCTCCTTAAAGTGTTCCACAAAATAGAAGAAGAGGGAATACTCCCAAACTCATTCTATGAAGCCAACATCACCCTAATACCAAAACCAGGCAAAGACCCCACCAAAAAAGAAAATTACAGACCAATATCCCTGATGAACGTAGATGCAAAAATACTCAATAAAATATTAGCAAACAGAATTCAACAGTATATCAAAAGGATCATACACCATGACCAAGTGGGGTTCATCCCAGGGATGCAAGGATGGTACAACATTCGAAAATCCATCAACATCATCCACCACATCAACAAAAAGAAAGACAAAAACCACATGATCATCTCCATAGATGCTGAAAAAGCATTTGACAAAATTCAACATCCATTCATGATAAAAACTCTCAGCAAAATGGGAATAGAGGGCAAGTACCTCAACATAATAAAGGCCATATATGATAAACCCACAGCCAGCATTATACTGAACAGCGAGAAGCTGAAAGCATTTCCACTGAGATCGGGAACCAGACAGGGATGCCCACTCTCCCCACTGTTATTTAACATAGTACTGGAGGTCCTAGCCACGGCAATCAGACAAAACAAAGAAATACAAGGAATCCAGATTGGTAAAGAAGAAGTTAAACTGTCACTATTTGCAGATGATATGATACTGTACATAAAAAACCCTAAAGACTCCACTCCAAAACTACTAGAACTGATATCGGAATACAGCAAAGTTGCAGGATACAAAATCAACACACAGAAATCTGTAGCTTTCCTATACACTAACAACGAATCAATAGAAAGAGAAATCAGGAAAACAATTCCATTCACCATTGCATCAAAAAGAATAAAATACCTAGGAATAAACCTAACCAAGGAAGTGAAAGACTTATACTCTGAAAACTACAAGTCACTCTTAAGAGAAATTAAAGGGGACACTAATAAATGGAAACTCATCCCATGCTCATGGCTAGGAAGAATTAATATCGTCAAAATGGCCATCCTGCCAAAAGCAATATACAAATTTGATGCAATCCCTCTCAAATTACCAGCAACATTCTTCAATGAATTGGAACAAATAATTCAAAAATTCATATGGAAACACCAAAGACCCCGAATAGCCAAAGCAATCCTGAAAAAGAAGAATAAAGTAGGGGGGATCTCACTCCCCAACTTCAAGCTCTACTACAAAGCCATAGTAATCAAGACAATTTGGTACTGGCACAAGAACAGAGCCACAGACCAGTGGAACAGATTAGAGACCCCAGAAATTAACCCAAACATATATGGTCAATTAATATTTGATAAAGGAGCCATGGACATACAATGGCAAAATGACAGTCTCTTCAACAGATGGTGCTGGCAAAACTGGACAGCTACATGTAGGAGAATGAAACTGGACCATTGTCTAACCCCATATACAAAGGTAAACTCAAAATGGATCAAAGACCTGAATGTAAGTCACGAAACCATTAAACTCTTGGAAAAAAACATAGGCAAAAACCTCTTAGACATAAACATGAGTGATCTCTTCTTGAACATATCTCCCCGGGCAAGGAAAACAACAGCAAAAATGAGCAAGTGGGACTACATTAAGCTGAAAAGCTTCTGTACAGCGAAAGACACCATCAATAGAACAAAAAGGAACCCTACAGTATGGGAGAATATATTTGAAAATGACAGATCTGATAAAGGCTTGACGTCCAGAATATATAAAGAGCTCACACGCCTCAACAAACAAAAAACAAATAACCCAATTAAAAAATGGGCAGAGGAACTGAACAGACAGTTCTCCAAAAAAGAAATACAGATGGCCAAGAGACACATGAAAAGATGCTCCACATCGCTAATTATCAGAGAAATGCAAATTAAAACTACAATGAGGTATCACCTCACACCAGTAAGGATAGCTGCCATCCAAAAGACAAACAACAACAAATGTTGGCGAGGCTGTGGAGAAAGGGGAACCCTCCTACACTGCTGGTGGGAATGTAAATTAGTTCAACCATTGTGGAAAGCAGTATGGAGGTGCATCAAAATGCTCAAAACAGACCTACCATTTGACCCAGGAATTCCACTCCTAGGAATTTACCCTAAGAACGCAGCAATCAAGTTTGAGAAAGACAGATGCACTCCTATGTTTATCGCAGCACTATTTACAATAGCCAAGAATTGGAAGCAACCTAAATGTCCATCTGTAGATGAATGGATAAAGAAGATGTGGTACATATACACAATGGAATACTACTCAGCCATAAGAAGTGGAAAAATCCAACCATTTGCAGCAACATGGATGGAGCTGGAGAGTATTATGCTCAGTGAAATAAGCCAAGCGGAGAAAGAGAAATACCAAATGATTTCACTCATCTGAGGAGTATAGGAACAAAGGAAAAACTGAAGGAACAAAACAGCAGCAGAATTACAGAACCCAAAAATGGACTAACAGGTACCAAAGGGAAAGGAACTGGGGAGGATGGGTGGGCAGGGAGGGATAAGGGGGGGGAAGAAGAAGGGGGGTATTAAGATTAGCATGCATGGGGGGGAGGGAGAAAGGGGAGGGTGGGCTGCACAACACAGAGAGGACAAGTAGTGACTCTACAACATTTTGCTAAGCTGATGGACAGTAACCGTAATGTGGTTGTTAGGGGGGACCTGATATAGGGGAGAGCATAGTAAACATAGTATTCTTCAGGTAAGTGTAGATTAAAAATTTAAAAAAAAAAAAAAGAAAGAAAGAAAGAAAAGGGGGATTACTCCTTAACAGGATAAAACTATTGGTAAATCAAAGATCAACGCATGCTTTAAATATCCTTAATGTTGATCACTTAAAGGGTGTCAGATGATCAGCTATGGAGGTACTCTTTTCTGATAATATTCCTTTCTCTTAATTAAAAAAAAAAAAAAAAAGCAGTTACTGTGTGCTGACCTCCAATGAGTTCTGCACAGTGGTATAGAGGGCATGTCAAAGTGTGGGCAAAGGGTCTGTTTGTTTCTACGCAGAAGATCAAGGCCTAGCTTGGATACCCAGAAAATGAACTAAGATACGATATGAGGAGGAGCTTCCGGCATCAGCACTCTCTGGAGGACTCGTGCCGGGGGATGATCATCAAAAAGCCTCCACAGGGATCCGGACGATGCTGCGGTTGTGGCTGCATCCAGCCCACCATCTCCTGGACTTGCCATGAGAAGGAGGAGGGAGATGTCTAGGCTGGCATGTGCATACAGTGAGACAACGAATTTGACCGGATCTGTCTGTTGGAACTCAACCAGGAGTTGGGAGGGGTGCAAGTTGTAGCACCCCAAAATCTCATGACTATAGACTATCTATGGTTAAAAGAACATATGGGATGTGAACAGATCCCAGAAATGGGCTGCTTTAATTTGTCTGATGGTTCAAGTACAGTTGGAAAATATCCATCATATCATAGATAAATTTTCACAAATGCCTAGGGTGCCTAAATGGTTTTCTTGGCTTCACTGGAGATGGCAGGTAATTATAGATTTGCTTTGTTTATGTCACCGTATTCCTATTATGTCAATATGTGTGTGCAAATTAGTTAGTAGTTTAAAACCTATACATACTTAAGGTACTATACAAGAAGATATGTCAAAGAAATAATCAATCCTCCCAAGTTTCCTTCATATGCTACATCTATAGCTTTTCTTCTTCCTTCCTAATTACAAACTTTAAATAGAATTCGTGCCTCATATCGAATTTACCGAGTATCATAATTCCTCCAGGTGGTAAAGATACCTCGAGACAAGTGCTGGGCATAGAAGCCACAGGGCATAAATCTGCAAAGAAGTAAAAAGCTAACCTTTGCAAACAATATGGCTTCTCTCTCACTTACCAACTTTACATTTCCCTGTATGGCCCCAGAAGATGACTGGTTAGCCAGAGACGGGTAAGATTCCTCAAGGGAGGAACAACCTAAGACAGGCACAGTCGCAGGGGGGCCATCAGGTGAGAATTTGGGGATCAACAGAGGTGAGGCTCAGAACCTCACCCCCCCTGTTTTGAGAGAAATCTTCTGCATCCGTGGATGTTTTGCTGCCCTTGTCTAGCCTGGATTAATACTTAGTCCATAGGCACACACCTGATCATCTGATCATCTACATTTGCCTTCTTACAGCACTAAACTATGTTTTCTACCTTTATCTTGCATCTACCTACCACTTCAGCATTTTATTAAAAATAAAAATAATAATAATAATAGGAGAAATGTGGGATCAACATATAAATCAAGTACAAAAATCAAATGAATATTCATATTTGACCTGATGGTTTATAGGTCATATTGCATGATCAAAACCGAAAGTTTCTGTGATGACTGCCCTTGTACTGTTCACCATGTAAGAATTTATTCACTCTGTAAGAATTCGTTCACCATGTAAGAACTTGTTCGTTATGCTTCAGAAGATTGGAGACTGACGAGAATTAGGCTTGAGATGGATTAATGATTGTACATTGAGCATTGACCCCCCTATACTGAATTTTATTGTTGTTAACAACCATTTGATCAATAAATATGAGAGATGCCCTCTCAAAAAAAAAAAAAAAAAAAAAAAAAAAAGGAATATAATGAAGATCATCTCAGGCATTACAGAACAAGAATAAATGCCATAAGAAAAATGAGAAAAAAAGAATTATGAAAAGATATTGTATTTCTTCTTATGAAACTCTGATCTAACTTGGAATTGATAGCATTTTCTTATTTCTATAAATGAGAGAAGATTATGTTAATTCTTTTGATGTCCATAGAATGCTGTATAATAAATAGCTTAAATTCCTAAAAAAAAAAAAAAAAAAAAAAAAAAAAAAAAAAACAGGCAGAACTAAATAGACATTTTTCCAAAGAAGACATCCAAATGGTCAATGAGTACAAGAAAAGAGGCTTGGTATCACTAATCATTAGGGAAATTAATCAAAACAAGGAGGTATTACCTCACACCTGTAAAAATGACTGTCAGGAAAACAAGCATTGGCAAGGAAGTGGAGAAAATGGAACCTTTATGTACTGTGATGATGACCCGGCCCAGCTACTTTGGAGAACAGTATGCAGGTTCCTCAAAAAATTAAAAATGGAATTATCATATAATCCAGCAATCCTACTTCTGAGTATATATATCCAAAGGAAATGAAACAGTGTATCAGACAGGTATGTGCACTCCCAGGTTTACTGTAGCATTGTTCACAACAGCCAAGTTATGGGAAAACCTAAGTATCCATCAAGAAATGACAGGATAAAGATTTTGAACACACACACACACATATATATACACATACGGTGGAATATTACTCAGCTATGAGAAAGAAGGAAATCCTGCAAGTTGTGACAACATGGATGGACATTATGCTAGTGAGATAAGTCAGAAAAAGGTAAATATTATATGATATCCCTTATATGTGGAATCTAAACAAAAAGGAACTTGAAAAAAGGGGGCAGAATGATGGTTACAAAGCCTAGGAGGTGGGGCACAATAGATGTTGTTTAAGGTTACATACTTGCAACTAAGAGATTAAGTCCTGCAGATCTAACACACAGTACAGGGATTACAGACAACAAAATTGTATTATAAACATCAAACTTGCTAAGAGATTGCATCTTAATTGTTCCCACCACTAGAAGAAATAATTCTGTGACATGAAAAAGGTGTTAGCTGGCACAACAGCAATCATATCGCGATATGTAGCGTATTGTTGTACACCTTAAACTTACATGTCATATGTCAATTATATCTCAATAAAGAAATAATTGAAGCCTTAAAAAAAAAAAAAAAAAAAAAAAAGAAAACTAGAGTCATATTAACACCAGACAGAGTAGATTTCAGGACAATAAATATGTCCAGGGATAAAATGGGTATTTTATAATAATAAAGAGGTCAATTATTCAAAAAGAAATAATAATTCTAAATGTGTAGCCACCTAACAGCAAAGCTTCAAAATGCATGAACAACCTTGAAAACCTTATGCCAAATAAAGGAAGTTAAGCACAGAAACACATATTATGATTCCATTTATATGAACTATCTAGAGTAGATGAATATAAAGAGACAGAAGGTAGATTTGTAGTTGCTTTGAGGGGGTGAGGATATAGGATTAGGGAGTAATAGCTAAAGAGTACAGGGTTTCTTTTTGAAGTGATAAAAATATTCCATAATTGTGATGGTTGTACAACTCAGTAAATATATTAAAAATCACTGAATTATAAACTTTAAATAGATGAATTGTATGGTGGGTGAAATATAGCTCAATAAAGCTGTTACAAAGAAAAAAAACATGTAAAAAAAACTAGCAAAACTGAAATGAGAAACGGTCAAATCCAGTGTTACATTGGAGATTAATAATTAGACAAAAATCAGTAAGGATACAGAAGACTTGTTTGAACCACAGTATCAACAATGTTGACTTACCTGGCATTTATAGGGCACTATACCCCAACAGCAGAATATACCATTTCTTTTAAGTAAACATAGAACATTCATCAAGATAGCCCATAAAATAAACCCCAGAATATCAAGAAAGACTGAAATTATACAGAATATGTTCTCTGACCACAAGGAATTAATTTGGAAACCACGAACAACCAAAAAATTTCTGGAAAAAATCCTCAGATACTGGAAAGCAAACAACACTCTGAGTAATCTGAGAGCTAAAAAATACACCAAACTGAAAATGAGAAAAATTCTGAAATGTATAAAAATGAAAATATAATATCAAAATTTGTGTAATACAGCTAAAGTAGTGCTTAAAAACCTAGTTTCCAATACTTATTAGAAGAGAGGTCTGAATAATTTAAGCTCTAACTTAAGCCAGAAAGAGAAGAATAAGTGCTTTCCTTAAAAGAACAGAAATAAACAGAAATCAGAAAAACAAAACAAAAAAATCAATGAAACAAATGGCTGATTTGCTGAAAAGATCAATAAAATTAACAGTATAAACACAAATCATTAACAGAATTAGTAAACTGAATCAGCACTGTTGAATGTATTACCATAAATATTATCACATGTATTATATATATTATGTATACCATATATAGTCATGTATCTATCAGCTATACACACATATCTCTCTTGGTTATTCTATATTATATCTGTATATATGATACACATACATAATAGTGTGCAGAAATTATGTATATATAATCATATATACAGATATGACATATATGATAATACACAGCAACCAAGAGGTTTTTAATCTCAGAAATGGAAATGTAATCATGGAATTAGAGAGTCTTAGGGTAAACATGTTTTATTTTATAAGAAACTGCCAACCTTTTCTACAGTTCCTAGAGCAGTATGTGAAAGTCTCATTAATCAACATCCTATCTTTCGGGTTTTTTTTTTTTTTTAGTGGGTGTGTAGTGTTTTATCATTATGGTTTTAATTTGCATTTTCTTTATGGTATAATTACATTGAACAACTCATAATGCGCTTATTATTTGCTACTTTATTATCTCCTGCAGAATGTTCAAATATTTTGCCAAGTTTTGTAAGTGGGCTGTTTTCTTATTTTTGAATTGTAAGAATTCTTTATATATTGAACACAAGTCATACACACATACATATACATACATAAACATGCACACACCTCAAAAACTTTCTCCAAGTCTCTAGCCTGTGTTTTTATTTACGTTAATGGTACATTTTCTTTCCTGGTTCATGAAATCTTTGCCTAATGCAAAATTTTCTCTGACATTTTCTTCTAGAAGTTTCATAGTTTTCACGAATATATTTACTTCTATGATCCATTTTAATTTATGTGGTGTGAGTCAAGGTTTGTTTTGCCTTTGCACATGGATGGATACCCTGTTGTTCCAGTACCATTTCTTGAATACACTCCTTTCCCCACTGAATTATCTTGGCACCTTCACTGAAAAGCAATGATGGGTCTATTTCTGGGCACTATTCTGTTCCACTGATCCTTAAGTCTATCTTTATGCCAATACTACTCTTTATTAATTTCAGCAGCTTCATGGTAAGCTTTAAAATGACATGCTAGTGTGCTATATATCCTTTTTATCCCCAAGACTGTTTTGCATTCTATTTGTATTCTATAAGAAAACCCAGGGTTCTTTGTATTTTTATAAGAAAACCTAGGGATTTTGCTTTTGATAGGGATTGAGTTGATTTATAGATCATTTGGGAAATAACTGAGTTACTGAGTCTTCTAATCCATAAACAAGGTATATCTCTACATGTATATAAGTCTTAATTTTTCTTATCAGTGTTTTGCAGTTTTCTGTATGTCATATTTTTAAAACTATCTCTAACTAATTCATAGTGTTTGGTATGCTATTCTTAGTGGCATTTTTTTTCTATTTTATGTTTATTGCTAATATATAGAAATACAATTGACTTTTCAATATTGCCTTATCCCATGACTTGGATAAATTTGCTTATTAATTCTACTACTTTTGTAGACTTAGAACTTTCTCTATACTTTGCTCTCTGTACAAGTATTTTGCTTTACTCTTAAGACCCTGTAACTCCATTTCTATGTATGAAATCATATGTGCACATAAAGGCTTATCAGTGAATTTTCATAACAGCTTTTTACTCATAAAAACCCCAAACTGGAAGCAAATGTCTATTATCAAATCAGTTGGATAAATCAGTTGTGATATAACCATACAATGATATACCACTCAGCAATAAGAAGGAATGAACTACTAATAAATGTAATAACACGGATGAATCTGAAAAACATCATGGTGAGTGAAAGAATTCAGACAACATGTATGATTCTATGTTCATATTCATGAGATCCTAGACTAGGCAATACTAACCTTTAAAGGAAGAAAAGACACTAACAGATACAGAGCTAGGGTAAGGATGGGAAAGATTATAGCCAAAGGATATGACAAAAATGAAACATTCTGAATCTTAGTTGTGGTATGGTAACATACTATATACACTTGTCAAAACACATTATACTGTACACCTATAATGAGAGTGCTATTGAATATAAATTATACTTCAGTAGTTGACTTTCCAAAAAACTGGATTTCAAAGAAGCAATGTCAAATATATAAATCTATGTGAATCCTTTCTTCACAATACCTAAAGAGTGATATAATTTGATCAACACTTCACAAGCCAAAGAAGTCGCTGAAGACTTCTTTTCTTTGTAGTGTAAATCAATCTCAGTCTTTTATTTCAAACTGATGTTAAACCTGGCTCAAAGAAAATGTCTGGAATCTAATACACCAATATCTAATGTCTTCCTAAGAAAAAGAACAGGATTCAGAACAGTAAGATAAAGACAGAGCACAAACTTCTTTAGTACAACTTCATTTAACAGCAAGGAATAAGGAATCATAGACCATATGTGCATCAGAGACACGAAGCCCTCTTACAGCACTAACAAAATTCTTTTCTTGCCATCTTAGTAAGATATTAAGGCATATTGTAATAGGAAGCAAACTGTGTTTTACAAGCATGAGAAACTCATAGCTATCAGTATCTCATTCCAAAATCTGTCTCAAGCATAATCTTTTATTTGGTCACCTAATTTATTGATACTTTGGCAATAATCCTTTTCACTGTGAAACTGCTGGTCACAGAAGCGGTTTTTTTTTTTAACTCAGTAAATATTTATTGGAAACTTTGGTGGGCCTGTGAAGAACAGGATACAATCTCTAACCCTCAAATAGCAAATAAAGTGGACGAGAGCATATACACCAACAATAATTTAGAGGACCTTATGAGGAATTTAAACAAAGTGCTAAGGTCATGAAGCAAGAATATTTATCTCTGAGAGAAAGTTTAAATATGTGGCTATCTTTACTGAACACAATCTTTAAATTAGATTTCATCCTAAGCAAATCATGATGCCACTCTTAAATCCTTTAAACTAAACATTCAAGAAAAACCTCCTTAATTTGAAACAGGAGTTTTTAATGATTTCCATAGATAAATTTGCCTTTATTCTTTGATGGAATTAGTATTTTAAACCAGATTTATAGGAAAAGCATAGAAATCATATGACAACAAGGGGTTAACATCCAAAATATATAAATAATTCACAAGCCTCAACACCCAACAAAACAAATAATCTGATTAAAAAATGGGCAGAGGACCTGAAAAGACACTTCTCCAAAGAAGAAATATGAATGGTCAACAGGCACATGAAAAGATCCACATCACTAATTATCAGGGAAATACAAATCAAAACCACAATGAGATATCACCTCACACCAGATATTCAAAAGACAAGAAACAACAAATGCTGGTGAGGATGTGGAGAAAGGGGACCCCACCTACACTGTTGGTGGGAGCACAAACTGATTCAACCATTGTGGAAAGCAGTATGGAAGTTCCTCAAAAAACTAAAAATGGAAATACCATTTGACCCAGTAATTCCACTCCTAAGAATTTACCCAAAAAAAGAACCAAGAACCCTGATTCAAACAGATATATGCACCCCTATGTTTACTGTTGCACTATTTACAATAGCCAAGATATGAAAGCAACATAAGTACCATGAATAGATGAATGGATAAAGAAGTGGGACATAAACACAATCGAATATTATTCAGCCATAAAAAGAAAAGAAATCCTACCATTTGCAACAACATGGACAGAGCTGGAGGGTATTATGCTCAGTGAAATAATCCAAGGATAGAAAGACAAATACCAAATGATTTCACTCACTTGTGGAGTATAAAAACAAAGCAAAACAGGAGGAGAAAAAAGATGGCAGCATGAGAAGTGAGGCAGAAATCTCCCAAAATCACATATAATGGAAAAATACAGCAAATAGAACAACTACACCTAAAAGAGTGACCAGAAGTAAGATTGCACGAGCCAGTCTACATCTGCAAAAAGAGAACATCTCACAAAAAAGAGTAAAGTAATAAAACTGTGAACTGGTGGGACCCAAGCCCCCTACCCCCCGACTCCAGCTCACTGGCAGGAGGAAGAGAATCTGAGTGGAGTGGGAGAAGAAGCCCAGGACTGCTGAATACCCAGCCCTAGAAATCTACTCCGGGAGCACAAACCCACATTACATGGTGCTCTGGAGATCACAGGGGCTGAAAACTGAAGTCAGAGACTAAGGCTGCAAACAGGTTCCCACAACCAGCTGCCCTGGTACAAAAGAAAGGCAGGTGCTTTGAAAGACTTCCCAACAGTGAGAGAGCTGCTAAAAGGGGCAAGGATTCAGGATAAGGAAAAGGTGGACAAAACTGACCAGGTACACCCAGCACAATAGGTTGGTAACTTTGAGGAGCTTCAGGCGCTCTATCCCCCTGACTGGCAACACAGCCCCAAGGCCCCTACACCATGATAAACAGCCTGCTGCTTATTCCTCCACAGGTACCTGCAGGCAAACCCACTTTCCCTGCCATTGCTCCAGGCCAGCCGGAGGGCAGCCCCACTTATGAAAGCTTAGGACCTTAACACAGAACCTGCTCCTTCCACACGGTGCACTGGTCCTGACAGTGGAGGCAGGCATTGTGGCCGGGAAACAGGAAAGAGCTCTATCCTTCAGGCAGGCAATGGCACCACTCACCGGCGAACCCCGCCATGGTTCCAGGACAGCCTGAAGGCAGCTCCGTCTACAGAACTTTAGGGCCTTAACGCAGAGGCTGTTCACCCCGTGTGGCTCACTGGCTCTGACAGAAGAGCCAGGCACTGCAGCAAGGGAACACGAAAGGGCTTGCTTTTTAAGGTAGGCACCAGCACTGCTCACCTGCGACCACTACCACCACTCCAGGTACTAGGCAGCTCTGAACAGCCAAGCTTCTGGGCACTAGAGGGTGCTGCCTACACAAACCTAGTATTTCTCACTATGCAACAGGATAATGAAAAGGCAGAAGAACCCTGTTCAATCCAAAATCCCTCAAACAACAGAAATAAGTATAAGTGAGACTGAGATCACCAATCTTGCTGAAAAAGAATTCAAAATAAAAGTCATAAGCATGCTAATGGAGCTACAAAAAATATTCAAGAGCTAAGGGACGAATTGAAGAGGGAGACAGACATCTTAAAAATACAGTGGCTGAAATGAAACATAAACGGGAGGGATTTAAAAGCAGATTAGATGAGGCAGAGGAGACAGCAAATGGAATAGAAATTAGAGAACAGGAATACAAAGACGCTGAGGCAGAGAGAGAAAAAAGAATCTCTAGGAATGAAAGAATATTAGAACACTGTGACTAATCCAAACGTAAAAATATTCCCTTTAAAGGGGGGTACCAGAAGAAGAGAGAAAAAGAGATAGAAAGTAACTGAAGAAATTGCTGAACTTCCCCAATCTGGAGTTAAGTAATAGTCTCTCAGGCCATGGAAGTGCACAGATCTACCAACAAAAGGGACCCAAGGAAGACAACACCAAGTAATATAATAATTAAAATGTCAAAGATCAAGGGCAACAATAGAGTACTAAAGGCAGCCAGAGAGAGAAAAAAGATCACCTACAAAGGAAAACACATTAGGCTATCATTAAACTTCTCAGCAAAAACTTTATAGGCCAGAAGGGAGTGGCATGATATATTCAATGCAATGAAACAGAAGGGCCTCGAACCAAGAATAATCTATCCAGCAAGATTATCATTTAAATTTGAAGGAGGGATTAAACAATTCCCAGATAAGCAACAGTTAAGGGAATTTATCTCCCACAAACCATCTCTACAGTGTATTTTAAAAGGACTGCTCTAGATGGAAGTGCTCCTAAAGCTAAATAGTTGCCAACAGACAAAATAAAACCACAGTAAAAGAAGCAGACCAATTAACTACTAACCAAATGCAAAATTAAATCAGCTACCCACAAAGTCAGTCACAAAGAGTACAGAATATGACACCATACATATAAAGAGTAGAGGGGGAAGAAAAAGAAGGTAGAGAAAAAACAATCTTCAGGTTGTGTTTATAATAGCATAATAAGAGAGTTCAGTTATTAGACTGTTAGATAATAAAGAGGCTGGCCTTGAACCTTTGATAAGCATGAATCCAAAGCCTGCAATCGTAATAAGTACATATCTATTGATAATCACCCTAACTGTAAATGGCCTGAATGCACCAATCAAAAGACATAGTTACAGAATGGCTAAAAAGCAAGACCTGTCTATATGCTGTAAAAGAGACTCACTCAGATCCACAGACACACACAGACTAAAAGTGAAGGGATGTAAAAAGATACTTCATACAAACAATAGGGAGAAAAAAGCAGGTGTTGCAATATTTGAATCAGATAAAATAGACTTCAAAACAAAGAAAGTAACAAGAGACAAAGAAGGACCTTATATAATGATAAAGGGGTCAGTGCAACAAGAGGATATAACCATTTATAAATATCTATGTAGCCAACAGAGGAGCACCCAAATATGTGCAACAAATACTAACAGAATTAAAGGGGGAAAATGAATGAAATGCATTCATTTTAGGAGATTTCAACATACTAATCACTCCAAAGGACAGATCAACCAAACAGAGAATAACTAGAGACAGAGGCGCTGAAAAACACATTAGAACAGATGGACCTAACAGACATCTACAGAACACTCCACCCAAAAGCAGCAGGATACACAATCTTCTCAAGTACACATGGACCATTTTCAAGAATAGATCACATACTAGGCCACAAAAAGAGCCTCAGCAAATTGAAAAAGACTGAAATTGTACCAACCAACTTCTCAGATCACAAAGGTATGAAACTAGAAATAAACTGTACAAAGAAAACAGGAAGGTTCACAAACACATGGAGGTTTAATAACATGCTTCTAAATAATCAATGGATCAATGACTAAATTAAACAGAGATCAAGCAATATATGAGACAAATGAAGACAAGAATCAACACCCCAAGTTCTGTGGAACGCAGTGAAGGCAGTTCTAACAGGAAAGTATATAGCAATACAGGCCTATTTAAACAAGGAAGAATAATCCAAAATGAACAGTGTAAATTCACAATTAATGAAACAGGAAAAAGAAGAACAAACAAGGCCCATACTCAGTAGAAAGGAAGTACATAATAAAGATCAGAGAAGAAATAAATAAAATTAAGAAGAATAAAACAACAAAAAAAAAATCAATGAAACCAAGAGCTGGTTCCTTGAGAAAATAAACAAAATAGATAAACCCCTAGAAAGACTTATCAAGGAAAAAAAAGTCTTAACACATAAACAGGATAAGAAATGAGAAAGGAAAAATCACTACAGACAAAACCAAAATACAAAGAATTATCAGAGAATACTATGAAACATTATACGCTAACAAATTGGATAACCTACAAGAAATGGACAACTTTCTAGAAAAATAAAACCTTCCAAGACTGACCTGGGAAAAAAACAGAAAGTCTGAACAGACCAATTACCAGCAATTAAATTGAATCAGTAATCAAATAACTGCCTAAGAACAAAACTCCCAAACCAGATGGCTTCACCACTGAATTTTATAAGACATTTAGAAAAGACCTAATACCCATCCTCCTGAAAGTTTTCCAAAAAGTAGAAGAGGAAGGAATACTTCCAACCTTATTCTATGAAGCCAGCATTACTCTAATACCAAAACCAGGCAAAGACACTAAAAAATAGAATTGCAAACAAATAACTCTGATTAACATAGATGCAAAAATCCTCAAGAACATATTAGCAAACTGAATTCTAATACATTAAAAAGATCATACTTCATGATCAACTGGGATTCATTCCAGGGATGCAAGGATGGTACAACATTCGAAAATCCATCAACATCATCCACCACATACAAGAAGAAAAGAAAAAAATCACATGATCATCTCCATAGATGCTGAAAAAGGACTTGACAAAATTCAACACCCATTCATGATAAAGACTCTCAACAGAATGGGTACAGAGGGCAAGTACCTCAACATAATAAAGGCCATATATGACAAACCCATAGCCAACATCATAGTTAACTGAAAAACTGAAAGCTTTTCCTCTAAGATCAGGAACAAGACAAGGATGCCCACACTCCCCACTTTTATTCAATATAGTACTGGAGGTCCTAGCTATGGCAATCAGACAACACAAAGAAATAAAAGGCATCCAGATTGGTAAGGAAGAAGTTAAACTGTCACTCTTTTCAGATAACATATTGTACATAAAAAACCCTAAAGAATCCACTCCAAAACTACTAGAACTAATAACTGAATGCAGCAAAGGTGCAGGATACAAAATTAATACACAGAAATCTGTTGCATTCCTATACACTAATGATGAACTAGCAGAAAGAGAAATCAGGAAAACAATTCCATTCACAATTGCATCAAAAAGAAGAAAATACCTGGGAATAAACCTAACCAAGGAAGTGAAAAACCTATACCCTAAAAACTACAAGACACTCAAGAGAGAAATTAAAGAAGACACTAATAAATGGAAATCCATCCCATGCTCTCGGGTAGGAAGAATTAATATTCTCAAAATGGCCATCCTGCCTAAAGCAATATACAGATTCAATGCAATCCCTATCAAAATACCAACAGCTTTCTTCAACGAACTAGAGCAAATATTTCTGAAATTCATATGCAACCACAAAAGACCCCAAATACCCAAAAGAATCCGTAGAAGGAAGAATAAAGTGGGGAGATTATGCTCCCCAACTTCAATCCCTACTACAAAGCCACAGTAATCAAAACAATTTCGTACTGGCACAAGAACAAACCCATAGACCAATGGAAGAGAATAGAGAGCCCACATATAAATCCACACATATATGGCCAAATAGTATATGATAAAGGAGCCATGGACATACATGGGGAAATGACAGCCTCTTCAACAACTGGTGTTGGCAAAACTGGACAGCTATATGCAAGAGAATGAAACTGGATTACTGTCTAACTCCATACACAAAAGTAAACTTGAAATGGATCAAAGACCTGAATGTAAGTCATGAAACCATAAAACTTAGAAAAAAACATAGGCAAAACTCTCTTGAATATAAACATAAGCAACTTTTTCATGAACATATCTCCTCAGGCAAAGGAAACAAAAGCGAAAATGAGCAAGTGGGACTATATCAAACTAAAAAGCTTCTGTACAGCAAACGACACCATCAATAGAACAAAAAGGCATCCTACACTATGGAGAATATATTCATAAATGACATATACAATAAGGGGTTGATATCCAAAATATATAAAGAGCTAACATGCCTCAACAAACAAAAAGCAAATAACCCTATTAAAAAATGGGCAGATGATCTGAACAGACACTTCTCCAAAGAAAAATTCACATGGCTAACAGGAACATGAAAAGATGCTCCACATTGCTAATCATCAGAGAAATGCAAATTAAAACCATGATGATATCACCTCACACCAGACAGTATGGCCAACATCCAAAAGACAAGCAACAACAAATGCCAGCAAGGATACGGAGAAAGGAGAACTATCCTACACTTTTGTGGGAATGTAAATTAGTTCAACCATTGTGGAAAGGAGTATGGAGGTTCCTCAAAAAACTCAAAATAGAAATACTATTTGACCCAGCAATTCCACTCCTGAGAATTTACCCTAACAAAACAGGATCAAAGATTCAAAAAGACATATGCACTCCTATGTCCATCACAGCACTATTTACAGTAGCCAAGACAAGGAAGCAACCTAAGTGTCCATCAGTAGTTGAATGAATAAAGAAGATGTGGTACATATACACAATGGAATATTATTCACCCATAAGAAGAAAACAAATCCTATCATTTGCAACAACATGGATGGAGCTACAGGGTATTATGCTCAGTGAAATAAGCCAGGCGGAGAAAGACAAGTATCAAATGATTTCACTCATATGTGGAGTATAAGAACAAAGAAAAACTGAAGGAACAAAACAGCAGCAGACTCACAGAACCCAAGAATGGACTAGCAGTTACCAAAGGAAAGGGTTTGGACAGGGTGGGTAGGAAGGGAGAGAGAAAGGGATTCAGGGGTATTATGATTAGTGCACATAATATAGGAGGGTCACAGGGGGGAAGTATAGCATAAAGAAGCAAAGTAGTGACTCTATAAGCATCTTATTATGCTGATGCACAGTGACTGTAATGGGGTATGAGGTGCGGAGTTGATAATAGGGAGGAATGTAGTAACCACAATGTTGCCCATGTGAAACCTGAGCATACAATTGTATAACAATGATATCTTATAAAAAAAAAAAAAAGAAAAAGCAAAGCAAAACAGAAGGAACAAAATAATAGAAGATTACAGACTCCAAGAAGGGACTAGGCATTACCAAAGGGGAAGGGTGGGTATGGAGGGAGTAGAGGATTGAGAGGTACTATGATTAGTTCACATGGTGTGTTGGGGGGTTATGGGGAAGACAGTGTAGCATAGAGAAGACAAATAGTAACTCTGTGGCATCTTACTACACTGATGGACAGTAATTGCAATGGGGTATGGGGGGAACCTTGATAATATGGGTGAATACAGCAACCACATTATTTTTCTTGTGAAATCTTCATAAGAGTGTATATCAATTATACCTTAATAAAAGAAAAATAGTAGAAGACTCACAGACACCGAGAAGGGAGTAGTGATTACAAAAGTGGATGGGTTGGGGATTAAGGGACACTATGATTCACAATCACAATATAGGTAGGTAACGGGGACAGTAGTACAGCATGGAGAATACAATTAATGACTATAACATCTTAGTATATTGATAGACAGTGATCGCAATGGAGGGGATGAGAACTGGATAATATAGGTGAATGTTCAACCACTGTGATGTGTATGTTAAATCATCATAAGATCTTATGTCAATGATACTTTAAAAAAAAAAGAACTCCGAAGGAAAATAAATTATATGAGAACCACAGATATTTGAAAATCACCATTTAACTTAAAAACAATTCAATTATAAATCAAAATTGAAATATAAGCCATTCATATTGTTTTCCATAGGACCTCGTACGGTTACGTCAGTGCTTCTTTGTATACCTGAAATTGATAAAGCTTCATGATGTTAAGAAGGACCTCCTAACTCAGTGTTAATATATAAAATATCACTACAAATTTCTCCTTTTCAACAAAGGGTTGATTTTCTATCAGCAGCATTTGAAAATAAAATTTTCTCATGTAGGAAACACAGGTCATATTTTTCTTGAAATCTTAGAAAACTATGCAACAAAATTGACATGTTTTATGTTTCAGAATTAAAAATGGTTTCTTTCTACTTCAAAAATTTCTTGCATATTTAATAAATAATTCAACTGATTTAATACACAAAATTACATATTCCAAATTACGTGTCAACCCAAATACTCAATTTGAAATAAAAAACCTAACTGAGCAAACTTATCTTACAGTATAAACATAGTTTTGCTATATGTGTCTTATCAATTTACTAAATGGAAAATTTCTTACTGTAGGGGATGATACCTTAACCACCTTAAAAAGAATGATCCACTTTTTTAATCTATCAAAAGATTCAAAGTAAAATTTGCAAGCAAAACTGTAAAAAATTAACATAGTAAAATAAAAAATACTTAATACCAAACCTTAGAAAGGGAGCAGCAAGTTACAAAGAACAGTATAAAGAGAAGACACAAAAATCCAGAATCATCAGGAGGCGGAGCCAAGACGGTGGCGTGAGCAGAGCACCAGAAATCTCCTCCCAAAACCATATATATCTATGAAAATATAACAAAGACAACTCTTCCTAAAATAGAGACCAGAGGACACAGGACAACATCCAGACCACATCCACACCTGCGAGAACCCAGCACCTCACGAAGAGGGTAAGACACAAGCCCCGGCCCGGCGGGACACGAGCGCCCCTCCCCCCAGCTCCCGGCGGGTGGAGAAGAGTCACCAGGGAGGGAGAAGGAGCCCAGGACTGCTGAACACCCAGCCCCAGCCATCCAGACCAGAGCGCAGACACAGTGGATGCGTGCGGTCCTGGAGACAAGGGAAACAGGGTGGCAGGACCAGTGAGCAGGTGCCTGAGGCCAATGTCGGACAACAAAGAAATGGGAGCGGCCCTTTTTCTCCTATTTTTTCTTTTTTACCTCATTTTTTTTTTTTTTTGGCGAGTGCTTTATGGAAGTCCTAAAGGGACAGGGACCCCAATACTAGGGAAACAGAAGCAAGACCGGTGAGCTGGTGCATGAGAACGGCACCTGAGGACAAAGAAAATCATGCGAATTTCTTTTTGTTGTTGTTATTTATTTAATTTTTTTTTCTTTTCTTGTTCCTCTTGTTTTGGTTTGGAGACTGCTTTTTGGAAATCCTAAAGGGGCAGGGCAGGACACTTAGTCCAGAGGCAGGGAATCTGGGGATCTCTGGGCACTCTAACCCCTGGGCAGCAGGGAGCACAGACGCCCCTTACGGAGATAAATAGCCTCCTGGCCACTCCCAATCCAATGGGGCTCCACCATTTTGAAGCAGCAGCCCGAGCCACGCCACGCCCACAGCAACAGCAGAGATAAACTCCATTGCAGCCGGGCAGGAAGCAGAAGCCCTGTCTGTGCACAGATGCCCAGCACAAGCCAGTAGAGGTCGCTATTCTCCCAGGAGAGAAAGGCCACAAACCAACAAGAAGGAAAGCTCTTCCAGCTGTAACTCGTACCAGCTCTGCAAACTATCTCTATCACCATGAAAAGGCAAAACTACAGGCAGACAAAGATCACAGAGACAACACCTGAGAAGGAGACAGACCTAACCAGTCTTCCTGAAAAAGAATTCAAAATAAAAATCATGAACATGCAGACGGAGATGCAGAGAAAAATGCACCAGCAATGGGATGAAGTCCGGAGGGAGATCACAGATGTCAGGAAGGAGATCACAGAAGTGAAACAAACCCTGGAAGGATTTACAAGCAGAATGGATAAGATGCAAGAGGCCATTGAAGGAATAGAAACCAGAGAACAGGAACGTATAGAAGCTGACATAGAGAGAGATAAAAGGATCTCCAGGAATGAAACAATACTAAGAGAACTATGTGACCAATCCAAAAGGAACAATATCCGTATTATAGGGGTACCAGAAGACGAAGAGAAAGGAAAAGGGATGGAAAGTATCTTGGAAGAAATAATTGCTGAAAACTTCCCCAAACTGGAGGAGGAAATAATCAAACAGACCACGGAAATACACAGAACCCCAACAAAAAGGATCCAAGGAGGACAACACCAAGACACATAATAATTAAAATGGCAAGGATCAAAGACAAGGAAAGAGTTTTAAAGGCAGCTAGAGAGAAAAAGGTCACCTATAAAGGAAAACCCATCAGGCTAACATCAGACTTCTCAACAGAAACCCTACAGGCCGAAAGAGAGTGGCATGATATATTTAATGCAATGAAACAGAAGGGCCTTGAACCAAGGATACTGTATCCAGCACGACTATCATTTAAATATGATGGCGGGATTAAACAATTCCCAGACAAGCAAAAGCTGGGGGAATTTGCTTCCCACAAACCACCTCTACAGGGCATCTTACAGGGACTGCTCTAGATGGGAGCACTCCTAAAACGAGCACAGAACAAATCACACAACATATGAAGAATGGAGGAGGAGGAATAAGGAGAGAGAGAAGAAAAGAATCTCCAGACAGCGTATATAACAGCTCAATAAGCGAGCTAGGTTAGGCAGTAAGATACTGAAGAGGCCAACCTTCAACCTTTTGTAACCACAAATTTAAAGCCTGCAATGGCAATAAGTACATATCTCTCAATAGTCACCCAAAATGTAAATGGACTCAATGCACCAATCAAAAGACACAGAATAATAGAATGGATAAAAAAGCAAGACCCATCTATATGCTGCTTACAAGAAACTCACCTCAAACCCAAAGATATGCATAGACTAAAAGTCAAGGGATGGAAAAACATATTTCAGGCAAACAACAGTGAGAAGAAAGCAGTGGTTGCAGTACTAATAACAGACAAAATAGACTTCAAAACAAAGAAAGTAACAAGAGATAAAGAAAGACACTACATAATGATAAAGGGCACAGTCCAGCAAGAGGATATAACCATTCTAAATATATATGCACCCAACACAGGAGCACCAGCATATGTGAAACAAATACTAACAGAACTAAAGGGGGAAAAAGACTGCAATGCATTCATTGTAGGAGACTTCAACACACCACTCGCCCCAAAGGATAGATCCACTGGGCAGAAAATAAGTAAGAACACAGAGGCACTGAACAACACACTAGAATAGATGGACCTATTAGACATCTATAGAACTCTACATCCAAAAGCAACAGGATATACATTCTTCTCAAGTGCACATGGAACATTCTCTAGAATAGACCACATAATAGCTCACAAAAAGAGCCTCAGTAAATTCCAAAATATTGAAATTCTACCAACCAATTTTTCAGACCACAAAGGTATAAAACTAGAAATAAATTCTACAAAGAAAACAAAAAGGCTCACAAACACATGGAGGCTTAACAACATGCTTCTAAATAAACAATGGATCAATGAACAAATCAAAATAGAGATCAAGGAATATATAGAAACAAATAACAACACACAGCCCCAACTTCTGTGGGATGCAGCGAAAGCAGTCTTAAGAGGAAAGTATATAGCAATCCAGGCACACTTGAAGAAGAACAATCCCAAATGAATAGTCTAACATCACAATTATCGAAACTGGAAAAAGAAGAACAAATGAGGCCTAAACTCAGCAGAAGGAGGGACATAATAAAGATCAGAGAAGAAATATACAAAATTGAGAAGAATAAAACAATAGCAAAAATCAATGAAACCAAGAGCTGGTTCTTTGAGAAAATAAACAAAATAGATAAGCCTCTAGCCAAACTTATAAAGAGAAAAAGAGAATCAACACAAATCAACAGAATCAGAAATGAGAATGGAAGAATCATGACAGACTCCACAGAAATACAAAGAATTATTAAAGACTACTATGAAAACCTATATGCCAACAAGCTGGAAAATCTAGAAGAAATGGACAACTTCCTAGAAAAATACAATCTCCCAAGACTGACCAAAGGAGAAACACAAAAGTTAAACAAACCAATTACGAGCAAAGAAATTGAAATGGTAATCAAAAAACTAACCAAGAACAAAGCACCCGGGCTGGACAGATTTACCTCGGAATTTTATCAGACACAAAGAGAAGACATAATACCCATTGTCCTTAAAGTGTTCCAAAAAATAGAAGAGGAGGGAATACTCCCAAACTCATTCTATGTAGCCAACATCACCCTAATACCAAAACCAGGCAAAGACTCAACCAAAAAAGAAAATTACAGACCAATATCCCTGATGAATGTAGATGCAAAAATTCTCTGTAAAATATTAGCAAACACAATTCAACAGTATATCAAAAGGAACATTCACCATGACCATGTGGGATTCATCCCAGGGATGCAAGGATGGTACAACATTCGAAAATCCATCAACATCATCCACCACATCAACAAAAAGAAAGACAAAAACCACATGATCATCTCCATAGATGCTGAAAAAGCATTTGACAAAATTCAACATCCATTCATGATAAAAACTCTTAGCAAAATGGGAATAGAGGGCAAGTACCTCAACATAATAATAAAGGCCATATATGATAAACCCACAGCCAGCATTATACTGAACAGCAAGAAGCTGAAAGCATTTCCTCTGAGATCAGGAACTAGACAGGGATGCCCACTCTCCCCACTGTTATTTAACATAGTACTGGAGGTCCTAGCCACAGCAATTAGACAAAACAAAGAAATACAAGGAATCCAGATTGGCAAAGAAGAAGTTAAACTGTCACTATTTGCAGATGATATGATATTGTACATAAGAAACCCTAAAGACTCCACTCCAAAACTACTAGAACTGATATCAGAATACAGTAAAGTTGCAGGATACAAAATTAACGCACAGAAATCTGTAGCTTTCCTATACACTAACAATGAACCAAAAGAAAGAGAAATCAGGAACACAATTCCATTCACAATTGCATCAAAAAGAATAAAATACATAGGAATAAACCTAACCAAGGAAGTGAAAGACCTACACCCTGAAAACTACAAGTCACTCTTAAGAGAAATTAAAGGGGACACTAACAAATGGAAACTCATCCCAGGCTCATGGCTAGGAAGAATTAATATCGTCAAAATGGCCATCCTGCCCAAAGCAATATACAGATTTGATGCAATCCCTCTCAAATTATCAGCAACATTCTTCAATGAACTGGAGCAAATAATTCAAAAATTCATATGGAAACACCAAAGACCCCGAATAGCCAAAGCAATCCTGAAAAAGAAGAATAAAGTAGGGGGGATCTCACTCCCCAACTTTAAGCTCTAATACAAAGCCATAGTAATCAAGACAATTTGGTACTGGCACAAGAACAGAGCCACAGACCAGTAGAACAGATTAGAGACTCCAGACATTAACCCAAACATATATGGTCAATTAATATTTGATAAAGGAGCCATGGACATACAATGGCAAAATGACAGTCTCTTCAACAGATGGTGCTGGCAAATCTGGACAGCTACATGTAGGAGAATGAAACTGGACCATTGTCTAACCCCATATACAAAAGCAAATTCAAAATGGATCAAAGACCTGAATGTAAGTCATGAAACCATTAAACTCTTGGAAAAAAACATAGGCAAAAACCTCTTAGACATAAACATGAGTGACCTCTTCTTGAACATATCTCCCCGGGCAAGGAAAACAACAGCAAAAATGAACAAGTGGGACTATATTAAGCTGAAAAGCTTCTGTACAGCAAAAGACACCATCAATAGAACAAAAAGGAACCCTACAGTATGGGAGAATATATTT
Source organism: Manis javanica (assembly GCF_040802235.1). Lineage (NCBI taxonomy): Eukaryota > Metazoa > Chordata > Mammalia > Pholidota > Manidae > Manis > Manis javanica. The sequence goes on from NC_133161.1 coordinate 85,716,157, forward strand.
GTAAATGACAGATCCCATAAAGGCTTGACGTCCAAAAAAAAGAAAGAGCTCACACACCTCAACAAACAAAAATCAAATAATCCAATTAAAAAATGGGCAGAGGAACTGAACAGTTCTCCAAAAAAGAAATACAGAGGGCCAACAGACACATGAAAAGATGCTCCACGTCACTAATTATCAGAGAAATGCAAATTAAAACTACAATGAGGTATCACCTCACACCAGTAAGGATGGCTGCCATCCAAAACACAAACAACAACAAATGTTGGCGAGGCTGTGGAGAAAGGGAAACCCTCCTACACTGCTGGTGGGAATGTAAATTAGTTCAACCATTGTGGAAAGCAGTTTGGAGGTTCATCAAAATGCTCAAAACAGACTTACCATTTGACCCAGGAATTCCACTCCTAGGAATTTACCCTAAGAACGCAGCAATCAAGTTTGAGAAAGACAGATGCACCCCTATGTTTATCGCAGCACTATTTACAATAGCCAAGAATTGGAAGCAACCTAAATGTCCATCGGTAGATGAATGGATAAAGATGTGGTACATATACACAATGGAATACTACTCAGCCATAAGAAGAGGGCAAATCCTACCATTTGCAGCAACATGGATGGAGCTGGACCAGGGTATTATGCTCAGTGAAATAAGCCAAGCGGAGAAAGAGAAATACCAAATGATTTCACTCATCTGAGGAGTATAAGAACAAAGGAAAAAACTGAAGGAACAAAACAGCAGCGGAATTACAGAACCCAAAAATGGACTAACAGGTACCAAAGGGAAAGGGACTGGGGAGGATGGGCGGGTAGGGAGGGATAAGTGGGGGGGAGAAGAAAAGGGGTATTAATATTAGCATGCATGGGGGGGATGGAGAAAGGGGACGGCTGTACAACACAGAGAAGACAAGTAGTGATTCTACAACATTTTACTATGCTGATGGACAGTGACTGTAAAGTGGTTTATAGGGGGGACCTGGTATAGGGGAGAGCCTAGTAAACATAATATTCTTCATGTAAGTGTAGATTAAAGATTAAATAAAAAAGAAAGAAAAGGGGGATTACTCCTTGATAGGATAAAACTAATGGTAAATCAACGATTAACGCATGCTTTAAATATCCTTAATTTTCGTCACTTAAAGGGTGTCAGATGATTGGCTATGGATGTACACTTTTCTGATAATATTCTTTTCTCTTTAAAAAAAAAAAAAAAAGCATTTCCTGTGTGGTGACCTCCAATGAGGTCTACACAATGGTATAAAGGGCATATCAAAGTGTGGGCAAAGGGTCTGTTTGTGTTTATACAGAGGATCAAAGCCTAATTTGGCTACCCAGAAAATGAACTAAGATGACATGAAGAACTTCCAACATCAGCACTCTCTGGAAGACTCATACCAGAAGATGATCATCAAAAAACCTCAACAAAGATCCAGGCGATGCCGCAGTTGTAGCTGCATCTATCCCACCGGTTCCTGGACTTGCCATTGGAATGAAGAAGGAGATATCTAAGCTGGCCTGTGTATACAGTAAAACAACAAATTTGACTGGATCTATACTGTTGGAACTCAACCAAGAATTAGGAGAAGTGCAAGTCGTAGCGCTCCAAAATCTTACGACTACAGACTATCTACGGTTAAAAGAACATATGGGACGTGAACAGTTCCCAGGAATGGTTGTTTTAATTTGTCTGATTTCTCTCAGACTGTTCAGGTACAGTTGGACAATATCCATCATATCATAGACAAATTTTCACAAATGCCTAGGGTGCCTAACTGGTTTTCTTGGCTTCACTGGATATGGCTGGTAATTATAGATCTGCTTTGGTTATGTAACTGTATTCCTATTATGTTAATGTGTGTGCGCAATTTAGTTAGTAGTTTAAAACCTATACATGCTTAAGTTACTCTACAAGAAGATAAGTCAAAGATATAATCAATCCTCCCATGTTTTCTTCCATATGCTACCTCTATAGCTTTTCTTCTTCCTTCCTAATTACGACCCTTAAATAGAAGTCGTGCCTCATATAGAATCTACCGAGTATCATAATTCCTCCAAGTGGTAAAGATACCTCAAGACAAATGCTGGGCATAGAAGCCACAGGGCATAAATCTGCAAAGAAGTAAAAAGCTAACCTTTTCAAACAATATGGCTTCTCTCTCACTTACCAACTTTACATCTCCCTGTATGGCCCCGGAAGATGACTGGTTAGCCAGAGACGGGTAAGATTCCTTAAGGGAGGAACAACCTAAGACAGGCACAGTCGCAGGGGGCCCATCAGGTGAGAAATTGGGGATCAACAGAGTTGAGGCTTATTAGAACCTAACCCCCCATTTTGAGAGAAATCTTCTGCATCCATGGATGTTTTATTGCTCTTGTCTAGCTTGGATTAACACATAGTCTACAGGCACACACCTGATCATCTACATTTGCTCTCTTACAACACTATGTTTTCTACCTTTATCTTGCATCTACCTACGACTTCAGCATTTTATTAAAAATAAAAATAATAATAATAATAAAGGGAGAAATGTGGGATCCACATATAAATCAAGTATAAAAATCAAATGAATATTCATATTTGACCTGATTGTTTGTAGTTCATAATGCGTGATCAAAACCGAAAGTTTCTGTGATGACTGCCCTTGTACTGTTCACCATGTAAGAACTTATTCACTATGTAAGAATTTGTTCACCATGTAAGAACTTGTTCGTTATGCTTCAGAAGATTGGAGACTGACAAGAATTAGGCTTGGGGTGGATTAATGATTGTGCGTTGAGCATTGACTCACCTATACAGAATTTTATCGTTGTTAACAACCATTTGATCAATAAATATGAGAGATGCCCTCTCAAGAAAAAAAAAAAAAAAAAGAAACTGATCCACACACCCAAAAAAAAAAATCCAGAATCAGACAATTCTGATATCAGACTCAGCTGTACCATTTATTAACTAAATGACTTTGACAGTTATCTGACAGCCCTGAGTCTCAGTTCCCTTCTGTGATAAACACAGACCTAAAAGTAGTTGAAAAATTAAATGACCATTTGTAAATGGGCACAGTAAGCACCCAATGAACCTTAGTTTTTTTTAACCTAATATAAGACAATTGCTTTCACTTTTATTCACAATGAAAATTAAATTATTTCAGTCAGTCATATTCAAAAGACTAAAACTAGATTCCAGCAATCGAAAATCTTCTTTAGTGAAATTATATGGTTAGGATATCCAAATACAGGGAAAAATTATTGTTCCCTCGCAATAAGAATTACTGAGAAACTTGCAAAGAAAAACTTAGAAAGCAAGAAAACTTCACTGAAATAGCAAGAAACCATTCCATTAAACTAGCAGTAGTTAATATGTACCACTCTCCGCAGTGCACAGCCTTCAACACTCCAACAGCAGCTGTCGTCTGTCGTTCAAAACCTTGTCCAATATGATCTGCATGGGCTCTTGTCCTGTCTTCAAAGAGCATCTCACGGGGCTCGCTAGTTCGAGGTAGGTATTGCAGGTTTTTTATTTCATTGGTAGTTCTGTTTTACAAAATTACATATAGAGAGAGGGGTGAGGGGCTTAAACTGCTTTCAAAGATTTATACTGATGTACAGAGGCTTAATTGCCATCACATAACTCAAACTAAAGGAAATTTTAAATAACCTGCCCCCAAATAATGTTCTATTTTTAAAATGAACCAGTACAAACAAAAACATATATATATATATATATATAATTCCCTGCCTTTTCTAACACACCTTTCATAAAAGTGGCAGTTGTAAGGAATATATAACTGGATAAGTAACTAAATTACAGTTGGTGTGGTTTACAGGTTTCTCTGTAACCAGAATCTTCACCTGAGGTTTGAGTCTAACATGTGGAACCAAGTCCCCACTCAGGCCACATGACTAACACAAGGCACATATCTGGATCAAACAGGTAACTTTTAAAAATGCACTAATTTAATATTTATAGAACACCTACTTATGCCAGGTGCGATCTAGGCACTGGAGCTAATGAATAAGACAGTAGTGAGTAAGACAAATCCCCTGCTCTCATGGAAGTTTATGTTCTAGCAGAAGAAAGTCTAAAAAATAAACAGCAAGAAAACACCAGGCCATTAAGTGCTTCCACAAAACACGCAATTAATTGGAACTCAAAAAGGAAAACTGTAGCTCCTTCTTGGAGAAGAGCCATCTCCCATGGGCCTCTCCTCCACTGCTCACCTTCTAGAATCCATAAGTATAGAGAAGCTGCTGACTACTTAGCCTCACTCATTGCAGAAACCTCTCCAATTTTGCTGGAGAAGGGGAAAAGGGCACGAAAAATTTGTCTTGGACTCATCATCTTATTTATATTCCTTTATAGTTTTTCTGTTGTTTCCAGAGAGAAATCCAGATTACCCCCATAATTTTTCTCCTAGGGTCACTCTTCCTCATTAATTCTCTAATTTCCCACCCTCAGTCCCTCTGCTTTCTGTTCTTTGTGCACTCCTGCATTATAGTCTTATTACACATTTAAACATACATAGACATCATGCTTTAATGTACACTTTTTTGGTCTTTGTCATTAACGTTCTATAAGTGTTAGAAAGCTAGATGATATTTCTTACTATGGAAAGCTAGCAGGCTTTCATACACACAAGTTTGGTCTCTGTAACACCACATTCTAATGAATTAAGACTTTATATAAAGCATTTAGCACAGGGCTTGGTGCATTCTTTTAGGTTGGTCAGACTGTAACATGATGTGAAACCATCGCTTGTATCATGGATTGTAATCCCTGAGGTACAGGCAAGTTCCTCAAGGGGCTGGTCAACTCCTGAAAATTACATGTAAACTTATGTGTATATCTGCATCATTCAGGGGAGAGGCTTTCAGATTCTCAAAATGATTTATGAATTCAAGTTTAAGACCCACTGAGAAACCAATGAATTTTACCATTTACTACCAACTTATAAATTAACTTAAAAATTTTTATTCAATGAATATTAAGCACCAGGCACTGTTTAGGTGCTACAGACACATTAGTAACAAGCACAACATTGTCCCTGCCCTCTTACAACCTACAATTTACTCAATGACCATTTTCCCATTTTTATTTTTTTAATTATAACCAGTGAAACCATCTTTAGGTATCTAAAAAAAGGATATGCCCCCAGTATCATCATCTACTCCATCCCCACCAATGTGAACCTAGTATATGTTTTTCCACACTTTTCTCGGTGCTCACATATATATATCTACATACACATCTTTTATTTCTTTTCATAAAAACAGAATCATACTGGACATGTTACTCTACATTCTGCTCTTGTTAAATCATGGATATCCTTCCTACCAGATAAAGATTATATAAATAATTCATTTATTTTAACTATTTATTACTTTAATAGGAATGTATCAAAATGTATTCAACTATTCCCCTGTTAACGGGCATTTACTCAGACCATTTTAAACTTTTTTTTCAGTATAAATAATGCTGCAATTAACATTCTTATACATTTACCTTTAGTACTTTATTTCTTGGGATAGATTCCCAAAAGTAGGGGTGTTGGATCAAAAACTATATATTATGTTAAAACTTGGTGGACTATTGCTAGATTACTTCCACAAAATGATTATAGCAGTTCATCCTTCTACCAACAATATATAAATAAGCCTGTTTCCTCAAATGCCTACCACCCTGTAATATTACTACTCCATTAATTTTTGCCAATGCAATGAGTAAAAACAATACTTTTAAATTCTTTTAATATGCACTTGATTGCCTGAGGACTATTTTTTTTTCGTTGGATTGTTTCATATTTTTCTTGTCAATTTGGGAACGCTCTTTGTGTATTTCTTACATCTTTTCTTTCACAAACACTATTGCCGTTATTTTTTTTATCATGTTTAGGCAGGGCTCTCCTAGACTTAGAAGGTTTTCTAATTTTTTTATGAATTATGTTTAAGTTTCTAACTTCTTGTATGAAATAGGAGTTATGGCTTTGTTTTCTTAGAGATGAATTACCAATTATGTGAGCATTATTCATTAAATAAATCTCCCTTTTTTCTCACCTATCTCATATATTTTCTCAATATACTTATCTATCTGTGTACTCTATACTTTTCCAATGACCATTTAGAGCTTTATAATAATTTTCAGTATCTATTAAAACAAAGTACCCTCACTTCTCTTCTCTTCCACAGCTTTTCTTGGCTCTTTGCTGACTTTATTTATTCTTCCTTATGAGCTTTACAATCATTTTATCCAGTGCTGGAAGTGTGAGTTAAACTGGAATGCTAAAAATTTCAAAGGACTATCATGTTATCCAATCCAGACATAACAAGGTTTTCCATTTGTTTAGATCTAATTTTACATCCTCTATGAGATGTTTTAGTTTCCTCAAGACTGGTTCTGAATATCTCTTTTTAAACTTATTCCAAAATAGCTTATAATGTCTGTTATGAATGACATTTTTTCCATTCCTAATTTATTGTCACTTACCTACATTGATGTCTTATTCATATTTGATATTTATTTGAAAAAACTATTTCAGTACATGTGGCATTTTTTAATTCATTCCAGTTATGCTCGAAACTTTCCCCTCCTTCTTCCTCCAGCTTTCAACTAACACACACTCTAACAAATAAACACCCAACCACAGCAATAAAAATTTATATCCAACATACCTTTTCCTTTTGAAAGGTGACTTTGGCATATCAGCCACAGGGATCATTTGTTCTCCTGGGCGTACCCACATGATGGGACCATCATCACTATCTTTTCGACTTTCCAATTTTAGACTAGATAGTGTCCCCCATGGCAGTGTACACTAGAGGGAAATAATCACACAGAAATGAATTATTTTCAAAACGTATCTTCAAATATAAACTCACAAATATTGCCCTCTTGACAAACTTTCATATGTACCTTTATACTTACACATCTAAAATATATACCTACATTCTCCTTCAAAAAATTATATTTCAAACACATCAAGAGAATAATTTTTCTCAGATGGTTCCCTCCTCCAACCCTGTTAAAGATACTGTATAAATCATTTGTTATTTTTCCATATACCAAATACATGGGTCATTTTATGTTAAGAGTTGGCAAAATAAAGAAGTGTTCCCCATGAGGACCTATAAAAATAAACAACTGAGTTTAAAAAAATACATCAAAAAAAAAAGGATACCCCTTTTGATTAGTTATAATCAAAAGCTCAGAATAACAAAAAGAAAAACTACACCAAATCAAAACTTATTTCTGTTTAGTAGTTTCTTAAAGAGATTGCTGGTCTGAAAGCAGAGATTAAAATCTTTGAATAGAAAAGAGAGAAGAAGAGAAATGACTAAGGGCCATTGTCAACGGAATGGTGAGAATAATATTAAAAAACAATCATTTCATACCCCCTTCTCAAAAAGGAATTGTCAAATTTCTTCAGAAAGAATGCATTTAGCTCATTTGCTTTTAAAATGAAAATCTAAAACATAAATATTTAAATATTGGTCTTTAAAAATACTACCCAAAATAAATGCAACTAAATTATTCCATGACATCACTAGTTGGAAGAAATAGAAAGGAACAAAATGTTTAAAAGGAAATGAAAGGGGAATGGAATGGGGTGCAAAAGAAAAAGATATAGATCAGAAAACCAAGCAAGTGAAAAAAGGAGAGATGTTCAACAGATCATGTGGTGCATATTAGAAATAAACTGATCTTGTCATATTCTGACCTTTGAATTACTGATTATAATTAACCTAACTACATTTCGCTCTCAATGAGATAAGCTCAGGAGCCCACAAGAAGAAATAACTTTCTAGAATGCAGAGACTGTTTAAAAGAAACAGGAACCCAGCTAGAAATCATCTAAAGAAATTTAAAGGGACCTTAAAGCTACATAGTCTAAATGCCTTATATTATGGATGAGGAAACTGAAGCTCAGGAAGTTCAAAGGGCTTGCCCCACACAGTGAAGTACAGTCAGGTTGAAATAGATATGTATAATTTCCCAGGCCTGTTTTCCACAAGGCCCAACTGCTATTCCCTTGTCCTAAACACTTCAATTTAGTGGGCACCCTTCCTCTACTTCTTAAATCCACTGGTACTCAGTTTATAAAAAGCTAACAAACACATGGAACCTAATTTCCTAAAGTGGCAGCAACAGGCAAATGTTATTTTCTGGTCCACCACTTAGCTTTGCCTTTATAATTAGTACACGAGAAGTCATGCACACACGCTACACAAGAATTACTATTAGTTTCCCAGCTCTTCCTTTTCTTCCAATTCAAATGAAATCAAAATTTTTATAATTCTGAAACAGCCATGATTTCTACCACCTGTAGCATGAAAGTAACACCAACAATTTAGCTTATTTGATAATTGTTTTCTCTTACTTTTAAAAATGGTGACTCTTCCAGCATGTCAAGGAACTCAGGGAAGTAATCTCCCACTTCTTCATCAACTGCTCCCACCAAGCTGATTTGTCGCATTGGGCCAGCTCTGTAAGTACCGTGAGAATACGTTCTTTTTACCTGAAGGATAAGATATGGTTTAATTAAAAAGTTATGCATAAGATAATGCTTGCTTTGGTGCATAACACTAAAGTGTACTGTCTGAGACTATCAGAACATAATGTGAAGCAGCAAGCTTAACAAAACAAAAAAGGCTTTACAAATACAGTTCAAGAATAAGGCATTAAAAAAAACCCTGTATTAAATCCAGCTATTTTACCTTCTCTATCTACTATTCTAATATACCTGCTTATGAAAACACAGTTTAGATAAACAGCATAATTCTAGACAATTAAATATACCTTCTTTACATAAGAGTTCATCACTTGATCTATAATGCCACAGAAATTATTTTCAAAAGTTAGTATGCTCACATTTTCCTAAATGGTTTTCATATATTTTATCAGAATTTTCAAAGTAGACCCTCTAAAGCATAACATTTAACCATAGTTCATATGTCTAAAAGGCCATCAGGAATGACCTTCCCTTAGGGATCTTACAAAATTAATTAAGAACCAGTTTTACATTTCTATGATGAAAAACTAAGATTGAGAACCAGGAGTCCTAGGTCCTAAATCTACCCTTGTTATCTATCAGTTCTGTGACCTTCAGATGTCACTTAAATTCCTTGGTTTTAGTTTCTTTAACTGGAATGATTAATCTCAGATTGCCAAAGAAGATTTAATAATTACATAAAGCCACCTGAGAATCCTAGCAAATGGGTATCATTCAAACATCAATCAAAATAAAACAGCTTATAGCTCACGTATCATTTGTATGTGAATTTTTACAAGTATTTTAAATCCTGAATTTTTACCAGTACATTTAAATCCTGCAAAGAAACCTATGTCTTTTCATATACTAACACTAGTAAACAAGAGTCCTTTTTAAATAAAACAACTTCTTTCAATAAACAAACTAAGCAAAATCCCAATTATCTTTTTCTCTGGATTAGCCTTTGTGGACACTAAATTTAGAGAGATCAAATTATCCCAGCTTGCCTGGGTCTATCCCAGTTTTAAAACTGAGAAGTCCCATATTCCTGGCAAACCCAGAGGGTTAACGCCTTTATCACGTCATCAACACAGACTCTTAAAGATATTCCACATCACTAGCTGAATCCCCACAATTGAAGCTGGTACAGATAGTATCATGTATCAAAGTATTTAAGCCTGACCCACATCAGGGGATTCAGCTAGTGATGTGGAATATCCTTTAGAGCCTGTGTTGACAACGTGATAAAGGCGTTAACCCTCTGGGTTTGCCAGGAACATGGGACTTTTCAGTCTTAAAACTGGGATATTTGCAAAGAACTGACAGTAAAAATTCTGTCATTATAAAATAATTTGACTAAGACATTCAGAGAATTTTATTTCCTTTTTTATCATAGTCAGCAAAGCAGCATAACAATGATACATTAATTCTTTGATAAGCTTATTTACAAGTTTTCATCAGCTATCACAAGTGCACTTCTTAGAATCACAGAATATTCTTACAGTTCCCAAGCTACAAAAATATCTGGAGTTCTGCATCCACATTTTGTATTCAGGTCTCATCTTTTTCCTGTCTCCCCAAAATTCTTACCATCTCCTACACTGCGAGAGCTAAAAGTTAAAATATGACTCTACAACAGTCTCTATGTTCTAGATGCTTAGATGTACTAACAGCACCACAATAGGAAAATCTGTCATTAGTATGCATTTCTGCAATGCAGTCTTGAAGGGTCCCCACCAGTAACATGGCAAACTTTCAGCTTCTCTTCGGGGTCCTCAGTTCCCGCCGGCGCCACCTGAAGCCCAATCACCTCTCGCCCCCCTCCCAATCCCAGCACCTAGCCAACAGCCACCAGCCCCGTAGAAGTGACACCTCAATCAATTCATGCCCCCTCCTATATAACCCAGCACCTTTCCCTAATAAAGCGGAACTCTCCGGTGAATTGCTGCTATGTGTCGCTCCTTTCCTTTCATTGGTGACGAAACCCGGGAAACGGGACACCCCAACTGGGCCCCGTCTTCCCCCGACACCAGCAGCAGCTTGCCCTCGTCCTCTTTTTCCGGCGCTGGTTCATCACACTCACCACTCCTCTCTGGCCTTTAGGTAAGTTTTCCCCCCGGAGTGGGCCACTCTTCCACGAGCTATCGCAGTGCCATTGACCGTGATCGTCCGGCAAGGCCCTGACACTCGGGGATGAGGAGGGAACGCTCCCTGCCTCAGGCCTTCACGGCTGCGGCGGACCCTCAGGCCCCTCCTCCAAAAGCCATAAATCCCCGCAAGCCTTTACGGCTGCGGCTGACGCTCAGGCCCCTCCTCCGACAGTCAAACGCATTCACCATCCCTTCCATCAGTGCTGAAAGTTTTTAAGCAAAATTTCCCCGGGGTGGGCCACTCTTCCCCGAGCTATCACAGTGCCATTGACCGTCATCGTCCGGCAAGGCCCTGACGCTCGGGGATGAGGAGGGAACTCTCCCCGCCTCAGGCCTTCATGGCTGCGGCGGACCCTCAGGCCCTTCCCCAAACAGCCATAAATCCCCGCCTCAAGCCTTTACGGCTGCGGCGGACGCTCAGGCCCCTCCTCCGACAGTCATAAATCCCCGCCTCAGGCCTTCACAGCTGCGGCCGACTCTCAGGCACCCCCCTCCAACAGCCATAAACGAGGTGACTCCTTTGTAGATGAGAACGCTCCCTTTTCCCCCCACCTCCTCCTTCTGCTCCGTCCGCCGAAAACGCCTAGCGCTAGGTACCTCGTGACTCCGGCACTCTGCCTTCTTAGGGAAGTCTGGGTGACGACCCACACTTCCCAAGAAATTCCGACTCGTATACGAGTTTCCGCAGACCACCAAGGATCATCGGAGATGCCCTTTGTCTCCTTGTGGTCTGCTTCCAGTCCGAGGATCTCCGTTCATCTTCCCCTGTTTGTCTCCTTCTCTGTCCTTTAGCCATGGGAGCCTCCTCATCCCTCCCTGAAAGTTCACCTCTTGAATGCCTGCTTAAGCATCTGGCTACCCTCTCCCTGACGCCTGATATAAAACCAAAACTTCTCCGTAAATATTGCTCCCAAGATTGGCCGACATACCCCCCTAGACAATAACAAGCAATGGCCCGCAGGGGGAACTCTTGATCCAAACATCACTCGCGATCTTTTTAACTACTGCCAGCGCCTGAAAAAATGGAAGGAGATTCCCTATATCGAAGTTTTCCGCCTCCTCCTCTCCCCGCCCCCTCCCAAGTTCTCCTAGCCTGCAAGCCGCCGCCCCCGCAGAAGCCTCCTTTTCACTCCCTTCCCCTTCTTCTCCTACAACAGCCCTTCTCCCTTCCTCCCCAACCATCTCCTCCCCCATCTCACCTCCTCCACCTTCATTCCCTGCAGATTAAGCCTGAGCCTTTCAGCCCCCCTTTAACTAGGTCCCAAGAGCCTCCTCCGTCGTTGCCCTCATCACCTGTTTCTCCCCTGTTAGGGACCACCTTTGTCTTCTCACATGTTTGTAGAGAGAATGGGAAAGCACCTCCCCCCATGTCTGAACGCAGCATGGGAAAGCACAAGCTAGAGAACAACTGGTGCAGTCCTTAGAAGTTATCTGTCCACAAAAACATATCTTGCCAAGACTCCTCACTCTGAAAATAGGGAGACCTTGAAGATGTGTAGAAACACCGCCCCTGCTTCTAGCTATGCCCTTCCCCCACTTGCCGATGTGGCAGGAATAGAAAACAACGCATTCCATAAGCAATTAACTGGAGCCCTGCTGCAGCTCAGTTAGTAGAGCATGGGACTCTTAATTCAGAGTCATGAGTTCAAGCCCAACTAAAGCAGCAGAGGCAAGCAGCTGGGCTGCTAGCTGGCGACATGTGGGTCCGATTCTATCTTTCTTTATTTTCTTTGCCCCCCTTCTGCACTTCAGGACCTGCTCGACTAGGCACGGCTAGACCGCGTCACTCCCCCACAGACTGAGCCAGAACCCTTCAGTCCCCCTCAGACTCAGTCCCGAGAGCCTCCCAAAATTATCGCCCCCCCTCCGGGAGGTAGCAGGATTCAAAGGCATCGTGCGCGTTCACGTCCCTTTCTCCTTAGGAGATTTAGCCTAACTAGAGAAACGCCTAAGTTCCTTTTCCACTGATCCCATGACATACAGGGAGTTTCAAAAGACCCTCCAGTCTTACAGCCTCACACATCATGACATTTTCATGCTCCTAGCCAATACTCTCCTCCCTGAAGAGCGTAGACGAGTTTAAGACTTCGCCCAAATGCAGGCTACTGAAACCCACAGGACTGACCCCACCTATCCCCCTGGCGCCACTGCTGTCCCCGAACAAGACCCACACTGAAATTATAACACCGCCATGAGTCTCCGCTCTCGAGATATTTTTGCCTCCTGCTTAATAGCAGGTCTGAAAAAGGGCAGCTTGTAAAGTAGTCAATTTTCAAAAGCTCCAAGACATAATTCAAAAGAGAGATGAAATCCCCTCCGAGTTCATAGACAGACTCACTCAAGCCCTATTACAGTATACCAGCCTGGACCCAGAAACACCTGAAGGAAGACATGTCCTTATGACATACTTCCTAGCTCAATGCTACCCCGACATTAAAGCTAAACTCAAAAAGTTAGAACAGGGCCCCGCTACCCCACAGACTGAGATCCTAACAGTGGCCTTTAAAGTCTTCCATAAGCGGGAGGAGGAGAAAGAATGCCGTAAACAAAAGGTTGATCAGGCCAATTTCCAGATGTTGGCCCAGCTGATAAAACCACAACCTGGGCGCCCCTCTACAAACAAGCCCCCCCCAAGAGCTTGTTTCAAGTGCAGAAAAGAGGGACATTGGTCAAGGGCGTGCCCCGCCCCCAGATCTCCTACCACCCCATGCCCCAGATGCCACAAAAAGGGCCACTGGGGGTCTGATTGCCCAACCACCCGAAGGGGAGGCTGGACGAACAACCCCCATCCTAAGCCCGCCGTAGTGGGGCTGGCAGAAGAAGATTGATGGGGCCCGGGGGCTTCTCGCCCAACCATTTCCATCACCAAACAGGAGCCCAGGGTTACTTTAACAGTAGACGGTCACCCCATCTCCTTCCTCCTAGATACAGGAGCCACCTTCTCAGTCTTGTGAGAATACCGGGGCCCTACCACGCCAGCCATTACTCCTATAGTCAGAGTAGGAGGTAAACAGATTTTCCCATTAAACCCCCCACCCACCCTTTTATGCACAATCCAAGACAATCCCATACCTTTCTCCCACTCCTTCCTGGTTATGCCCCAGTGTCCCATCCCTTTACTAGGATGAGACATCCTTTCCCTCCTCCACGTTTCCATAACTATATCCACTCCCACAGCCCCCAGTACTCCCTTTCTGATGGCCCTCATAGCCGACGACCCCCCTCTACCCAATGAAAGCTCCAGTTCTGCCCTCATACACCCTGTAAATCCCAAAGTTTGGGACATTACAAGCCCCTCTGTGGCCCTATGTCCCCCTGCCTCTATCAAATTATGTGACCCCTCTCAGTATATCTGTCAGGCCCAATATCCCCTAACCACTTCAGCCCTCATAGGCCTCCAACCCATCATTCAAGCAGACCCACTCACTCCCCATTTAATACCCCCATATTAGCTGTTAAAAAAACCAACGGATCTTTCCGCCTTGTCCAAGACCTTCGCCTCATCAACATAGCCATTGTCCCTATCCATCCCTTAGTTCCAAATCCATACAGCCTCAGCATCCCACTTCTCAGTCCTAGATCTCAAAGACATACCCCCATATTAGCTGTTAAAAAAACCAATGGATCTTGCTGCCTTGTCCAAGACCTTCGCCTCATCAACATAGCCATTGTCCCTATCCATCCCTTAGTTCCAAATCCATACAGCCTCAGCATCCCACTTCTCAGTCCTAGATCTCAAGGACCCATTTTTCTATCCCTCTAGACCCCTGCTCCCAAGATTTTTTCATCTTCACCTGGACGGACCCATATACAAGACATTCTGAACAACTCACCTGGACAGTTTTGCCACAAAGCTTCCGAGATAGTCCCCATATTTTTAGACAGGTCCTAGCTCAAGACCTCAAACAGTTTCATCATGATCACTCCAAGTCCACCTTATTATAATACATGGACAATCTTCTACTCTGCAGTCTCTCGTGAGAACAGTCTCAACTTGACACTGCCTCCCTACTTAACCTTCTAGCATCCAGAAGTTACCAAGTATCCCCCGTCAAAGCTCAAATCTCTTCCCCTCCTGTCACTTACCTCAGATTCCTTCTATCTCAACAAAGAAAGTCCATTACCTTAGACAGAAAATGGCTCCTCTCTGACCTGCCCATTCCCAAAACCAAGACAGAAATCCTTTCCTTTCTAAGCCTGGCTAGATATTTTAGACTGTAAATCCCTAACTTCTCCCTGCTCCCTGTTGGCAAAACCCCTATACGACCTCAGCAAGAGCCCCCCCTAAAAAACCTTTATCCTCCTCACCCCAACACTCCTTCATTAAGCTCTGTCAAGCCCTTGTGGAAGCCCCAGCTCTCCATCTTCCTGATTTGTCGAAGCCCTTCTCATTATACATTCATGAGAGGTCCAGTCAAGCTCTAAGAGTCCTAGGCCAATATTATGGCCCATCCTTTGCCCCCCAGTAGCTTATCTCTCCAAGCAATTAGACCCCACAGTTCGGGGATGAGCCCCCTGCCTACGAGCATTAGCCGCTAGACAGCTCTTGCAGGAAGAAGCTCATAAACTGACATTCAGGACGCCCCTTACCATTCTGTCCCCACATCACCTAAAAGATCTCTTAACCTACAAAAGTTTACAGACTCTCCCTCCCTCCAGACTCCTGACCTTACTGTCCTCTTTCCTCCAAAATCCCGTTCACCCCCTTTGCCATCCATACCCCAATCATGACTTTTTCCTCCTTTACTGCTCTCTCGCCTTTTTTTCCTCATTCCTATTGTCTTCCCCACCACCCCAGCCTCCTTTGTATGGCGATTCAAAGTCAGAGAGACTTACACACAGCATCAAACAAAAGTTACTGCCCTCATTGCCACACCAGACTGCCCTCTGAAAAGCTGCTCTGAGCCTTTATACTTCCACTTTCCTCCCTCCACCGAAGTGTTCACTAGCAGCTACCCTTATTCTCCCTACCTATGCCTTCCTCGATGACCAAAAACAAGCCTATTGCAGGCGATGGCCAGATACCTACGGGAGATGTCCCTACAAGTCTTGCACCATTCACTACATAGGTAACTTCCAGTACCCACAGTATTACTCCTCCAACCGTTTCATGAAATATCCCAATGGCTCATTCTTCTTATCAATCCCAGATCCCTGGGACTCTCGATGGGCTGCCAGAGTCACAGCCTCAGTTTACTACGGGGGGTCCTCGACCCCCCACAGTACCCTTCATATCTCTCGAAAGTATGTTCCCTCTCATTCCCATATCTTTCAAGTTGCATCAGATAGCAGACATTCCGAAAAAGTCTTTATCCAAACTCTTGATAGTGCCTCTTCATCTTCTTATCCCCACCCCTCTTCCCATTTCTCCTACTCTTCATTACAGCTCATTCAGGACACCACCATCTTTCTCAACCACACCCTCAACACCGCCAATTGTTTCTTGTGCGCATCACTACAGCGCCCACTGCTGGCCGCCATGCCCCTTAATATTTCCAACTACTCCTTCCATGCAGAAAGACAACCCCTCTGCCCCCTGGCAGACATACCCCTATGGGAACCAGAATACGCAGATAATCTCACCATCCACCACTGTGTAAGCCCAACTCCACCCCCCTCCAGCGCACTTCACTGCCTCTCTATCTACACCCCTACCTCCAGCTCTAAGACTTTTACGCAACCGGGACACTTCTTTTAGTGTAATAGCAGTCTTTTCAACTCACTGCCTCTCAACTCCGATACACCCTGCATTCTCGTCACCCTAATCCCACAGTTAACACTTTACAGCATGGCAGAATTTCTTGAGCTCCAACCTCCCTTGCCCTCGCGCACAAAAAGAGCTGCTTTCCTTCCCATCATGGTCAGTAGCTCTTTGATCACCTCAGCCATTGGGGCAGGGTTTTCAGGAGGAGCCTTGGGTGACTCTCTATGGGCAGTTAGAGATCTCGACACCAAACTTGAGGGAGCCCTGACATCCACTGCCGATTCCCTAGCCTCTCTCCAAAGACAGGTCACTTTGCTAGCTAAAGTCACCCTTCAAAACCGGCGGGCCCTAGATCTGCTTACAGCCGAGAAGGGCGGCACCTGCGTCTTCCTCTGGGAAGAGTGCTGCTATTACACCAACGAATCTGGCATTGTAGAAACTGACATTACCAAATTCACCGACCTTGCCTCCAGTCTCCACTCTGCTTCCAATTCCAACCCATTCTCTTCAATACTAACAAACCTCCTCCTCACCTGGCTCTGGCCCATTGCAGGCCCCATAATAATCATTCTTCTCGCCTGTCTCTTCTTACCCTGTATAATAAAGTTCATCAAATCCCAAGTCGGAAAAATCTCTAATCAAGCTTTCAACCAGCTTTTACTCAGGAACTACCAGCTTCTGGCCACAGAAGATCCCTCACCCTCACGTGACCTCCTTACCACACGCTGAGATGGACCCCTCTTTCCACTGGAAACTGTTCCTGGAAACAATAGCCGCAGACGCCTGGCTCCTGACACCCATATCCTCTTGGCCAACCTATGGTTACAGGGAACCTTCATTGATTTCCAAACCTGAAGAAGTCCACATCTACTCGTCCTTACTGCGGGGAGTCCTATCAACCCTTTCCTCCCAATCCTCAAGCCCTCACTCCCTTCTCCGCCCCTGTTCAGCAGGAAGCAGCCAGAGAGAAAGCAACGTCCACAACCCCATAGAGGAGAAAGGGGGGAATGAAGGGTCCCCACCAGTAAGATGGCAAACTTTCAGCTTCTCTTCGGGGTCCTCAGTTCCCGCCGGCGCCACCTGAAGCCCAATCACCTCTCGCCCCCCTCCCAATCCCAGCACCTAGCCAACAGCCACCAGCCCCGTAGAAGTGACACCTCAATCAATTCATGCCCCCTCCTATATAACCCAGCACCTTTCCCTAATAAAGCGGAACTCTCCGGTGAATTGCTGCTATGTGTCGCTCCTTTCCTTTCAAGTCTAACAAAGCTAAGGGCATCAATTTGAAATTTAGCAAATTTACCAGAACTGATGTAACATATTAATTCCATTAGGTGATTCTCAGTGTGTGGCCTGTTTTCAATCCACAAATGACCATATGAGTTTTGGCTGACCTCATGGCTATTTAGTGAAATCAAACAATCTACACTGTAAAGCACAGATTTTCCAAGCACTTTGAAATATTATCATTAGACTTTAAAAGTCATGGTAGAGAGGTAATATTTCCACTTCAAACTAATAAGTAAATTTTTTCTGCCTCAAATTTTAGTTTTTTGTTTTCCTCAGGTAACTAATCTAAATTGCTAAGTAGTTCTAACAAAGCCAGAATCAAGCAAGTTCTTGCCACCCAGCGGGTTCATTATACTACATCCTAATATCTACAATGATAAAATAATTTGGGGAGGGCTGAATTTTCAGGAAGCAGATTGTTCTGAAATGCTAGTAAGTATAACTCAATTATGATATCTCCCAAAGAAATGGGTACTTTGAACATACTTTTAAAGTAAAAGTCAAATGATGGATGGTCCACTGAACTTTCTTCCAAGAGCATATGTACAAGAACACATGCATACACCAGTAAAGAAAGAATGCTTTTTAATGTGAATATTAGGAGAGATTTAGGAGTCTGAGACAATCTTCTCTGAGGAAATGCAAGCCTGAGATTAAAACAATTTATCCAGTAGATAAAAACTGGTCATACTATACAAGAAATAATTTATTTCTCAAATAATTGAAATAGTTTTTTGAATTCTACCTAGTGGTTGCTATGCAACTCAGACAACTACTTACATTCCACAAAACAACACAACAAAACCTTTATAACATTATCAAACTATAGAGAAGAAGGGAATATAGTTAAAAATCAGAAAATTTGAACTGATTGTTAAACAAATTAACATTTAGCCCTTTTAGAGTAAAATTTCTGTTTAAATGTTAAAAATATGTATCATTTAGTTACAAAAAAATGGGTGAAGATTCTTGGTTGATAATATTAAAGACAAATGGTATGTTTTATGTTAAACTTAAGTACTTCATTAACTTTGATTTGATTTAACCACATGTTGTTATCTTAGGTTACAATGATCATTTGATTGAAGAGAACATTACTGACCTAGCCATCTCATTTCATTCAAATTACACTGTTATATTAATTTCCAAGTTTGCAAATGTTCTGCATTTTAAAATAAAATTAAATGAACACATGTTTAAATTAGTACAGACCAATATATTAAAAAACATTAACATAATAGATAAAATAGATTACAGCCAACTTGATGTTTTCTGCCTTTCCTATGTCTATTTTGGGGCTACTCAAGAAAAGGCTATATCTTTGAATACTTTTTAAGAGTATGATCCTATTAAGTTTCATAAATATTTCAAAGGATATTTGGGAGAAACTGAATTTTTAAGTTGCATATAGATTCTACTTTAATTCTCTAAAAAGCATCTGTCCAACAATTACAAAAAGGGCAGAAGGGTGGGAGAAGGAAACACAGGTTAAGGGTTGAAAATAATTTATAAAGAGTCAAAATAAATGCCACAAAGATCATGACTCATAAAAAGGTACTCTTCTTGGATATATATTTCTACATTAAGTATAATTCTAACTAATATCTAAAATCATAAAGGATATAAACCACGATTTTAGAAGTAGGAGGAGGGATAAGAAGCCAGCAAAACTGCAGTTCCCCTAGGATTTCAGTATTTTTAAATCATGACGACAAACCTAGACTGGAAATAAAGAGTTTCCAGATGCTCAGTAAAACGGATATCTTCATTAAAATCTTGGTACTTAAAACTCTAGACTTTTATGACCTAGAAAAACTACTTATCTGGAAAATTTCACATCCTGATGACACTGGACATGAGATTACTGTGTTTGCCTCTATTCACTTCAGTAAACATTAATCAAACCACCAGTTTTCTGACATACTAAAAAAATTAACTGAAAGTATCAAAACATGTCACTGCTTTAAAAATGCATGCTGTATGTTTCCTAAAAGAGAAACACAGTTACAAATTGCTTCCCAATTTAAGTATAGTTCTCTCAAAAAGACAAACAATATAACATAGGAATGCTTATTTACATACTTGCAAAAACTTTTATTTAAATAGTAAGTTTATACTTAGTGTTTTTCAGAACAGATATTTTAAATCTAAATCTCCTCCCCTACAGATGCCCTTCTCCCTAAAAAAGCTACCACATGACTTCATTTTCGCTTTTTCCCTTATATATTTTCTATAAATCTTATAAAGAGAAAGAAAAAGGCAGGAAATAGGATGCTAATTGTATCCACTGCCAGTGACAATAACAAAATCTTGGAAGTTTTGATTAACGGGAAATGAATTGTTTAGTTAAACTGTTTAAATTCCTGTTAATTATTATTCATGTAAAAGTAGTCTTTAAAAAAAAACTTATAATTTTTAAGCTGGTGTGCATAAACAGAAAAAAGCAGCCATCCTGATAGGAAATTGATTGCTGAAAATAAATCTCTAAGACCTAATACTACTTTCTCTTATTTTTCAAAATTGTCACAAGCAAATACAGTAATAAGTAATTCAAAGATCCATGAAGAATAACTCACTTGAAACAACTTGCTCTTTCCCAAAATGTGTTCCATGATATGTCAGTCCCTGAAGAGAGGAAACTATAGTCCAGTGAGATTGGAAAACAATTCCTGTTTCAGGGGTTCACCACACATACTCGCCACTAAAGTTTTTGAGAAGTCTCAGTAAACAAATATAACTTAATTTGGCCCAGGATTTCAGAAACTATTTTGACTTCAAAACCAGTTTTTTTAATAGTTGCTTATGTATATTTGTCAACATCTCAAGATATTAAAATTTCGACAGAATACTTTAATGGTGATCCATTACAAATATAGAAGATGTAGTATTTGTTTCTAGCTAGCATCAGCATCAATCTCAAAAAATACAAAAGTAGGACAGTTATTAGAATCAAAAATGGAGCAGGTGAGGACAGAAGAGGCTGTTGGTTCAGTTCTGTGGAACTTTTTGTGGGGAGGGAGGAAGAAAGAGGAGTATCTCTTACTTTAAAAAATAAGGCCAATTACAAGAATAGACCCACAGACCAGTGGAACAGAATAGAGACTCCAGACATTAACCCAAACATATATGGCCAATTAATATATGATAAAGGAGCTATGGACATACAATGGGGAAATGACAGCCTCTTCAACAGCTGGTGTTGGCAAAACTGGACAGCTACATGTAAGAGAATGAAACTGGATCACTGTCTAATCCCATACACAAAGGTAAATTCGAAATGGATCAAAGACCTGAATGTAAGTCATGAAACCATAAAACCCTTAGAAAAAAACAGGCAAAAATCTCTTGGACATAAACATGAGCAAATTCTTCATGAACATATCTCCCCAGGCAAGGGAAACAAAAGCAAAAATGAACAAGTGGGACTATATCAAGCTGAAAAAGAGCAAAGGACACCATCAATAGAACAAAAAGGCATCCTACAGTATGGGAGAATATATTCATAAATGACAGATCCGATAAAGGGTTGAAACCCAAAATATATAAAGAGCTCATGCACCTTAAAAAACAAAAAGCAAATCATCCCATTAAAAAGTGGACAGAGGAGCAAAACAGACAGTTCTCCAAAGAAGAAATTCAGATGGCCAACATACACATGAAAAGATACTCCACATCACTAGTCATCAGAGAAATGCAAATTAAAACCATAATGAGATATCACCTCACACCAGTTAGGATCGCCACCATCCAAAAGACAAACAACAACAAATGTTGGCGAGGTTGTGGAGAAAGGGGAACCCTCCTACGCTGCTGGTGGGAATGTAAATTAGTTCAACCATTGTGGAAAGCAGTGTGGAGGTTCCTCAAAAAAGCTCAAAACAGAAATACCATTTGACCCAGGAATTCCACTTCTAGGAATTTACCCAAAGAATGCAGCAGCCCAGTTTGAAAAAGACATATGCACTCCTATGTTTATCACAACACTATTTACAATAGCCAAGAAATGGAAGCAACCTAAGTGTTCATCAGTAGATGAATGGATAAGAAGATGTGGTACATATACACAACGGAATATTATTCACCCATAAGAAGAAAACAAATCCTCCCATTTGCAACAACATGGATGGAGCGACAGGGTATTATGCACAGTGAAATAAGCCAGGCAGAGAAAGACAAGTACCAAATGATTTCACTCATGTGGAGTATAAGAACAAAGAAAAAACTGAAGGAACAAAACAGCAGCAGACTCACAGAACCCAAGAATGGACTAACAGTTACCAAAGGGAAAGGGACTGGGGAGGATGGGTGGGAAGGGAGGGATAAGGGGGTGGTGGGGGAAGAAAGGGAGAATTAAGATTAGCATGTATAATGTGGGGGGAGGCACAGGGAGGGCTGTGCAACACGGAGAAGACAAGTAGTGATTCTACAGCATCTTACTATGCTGATGGACAGTGACTGTAATGGGGTATGTGGGGGGGACTTGGTGAAGGGGGGGAGTCTAGTAAACATAATGTTTCTCATGTAATTGTAGATTAATGATACTAAAATAATAAACAAACAAACAAACAAGGCCAATTCATCACATTCTTACTGAGGCAATCGAAACATTTACATAAATGAGTGTGCCACAAGAGGGAGCCATTCCCCATCACTTCTGGAATATCCTTTTAAATCAAAATACAATAGGTAATGGCATTTTAACATTTTATTTCAAAGATAATATCCATACAACTTCAACTAAAATAAAAAGTGTTATTTTATTATTCATTTGTAAATTAGTACAATAAAGGAAAATGTCTACTTTCTCTATTTCAGCATATGGCCATATTTTGTATAAATCAGTTCATAAGCAAGCATAAAGAAGGATGTGACAGGTACAATGGTGAAAATGAAAATTTAGTACAAAGTCAGGCGATGGTTCAGAGATGGCATATCAAACCATCTTTATTGGCCTACCACACTGAATAGCCCAGTATGAATTAAACATATGTTATTTCCTCCCCTCATTCTGTAGAGAGGCAAGGCTAAACAGATCACATCAGACTTAAGGATTATTTCACTATTAAAATATTATCCATTTAATCATGAGTTAACACCTGGGAATAAGTTATGTGATAAAAACTACTTAGAACCAGGATAAAATAAAAAGCAAGATTTAGACTTTGGGAGAGGTGGAAGGGTGATTAGAAGATGATAATTGCTCCAGTTTTGTATTCTCACAGCTCTTACTACAGTGTACAGAGTGCATGCTGATTAAATACTGAGTGACAAGACAGAAATCTTATTTATTCCTTAACAGACAGAACTCCTGCCTTACTTGCCTTTTTGTTTCCCTACCATAAAAGGCACAGAAGAACAATAAATGTCCAAATGAGTATTTGAACAAAAGAGAGATGGTAGAAAAACTAGAACAGATGTGGAAGACTGCAAATGACCAAAATTCTTCCCAAGCTGGCCTGCGCCACTCCTCTCATGAAGAAGTGAATCTGGGTTTGTCCATGTGATTTTCTTTTGCCAATGGGACATAAGCAAACACGACACAGATGCTTGAGCACTGGGAATTGCCCTCTTTCTGCTCTATGAAACCCTGCAACTACCACCATGTGTATGAGCACAGGCTAACCTGCTAGATGAGAGAAACGTGAGCAACACCCTAATTGACACTGTACCACCTGCCAGACATGGAAGCAAGGCCTCTAAGACCAATTGATCTACCAACCACCAGACATGTGAATGAAGCCAACCATCCTCAGCCAACCTGACCCAAAAGAGCTGTCCAGAAAGCCCAAAATATCATGAGAGATCACTTTAAACCACTAAGTTCTGAGGGGTTTTGTTTAAAACTACAGCAAAGAACTAATAGATAGGTTACAAACTTTTGACAAAAATCCATATATATGTTTCTATTCTCAAATAGGTTTTTAATATACAGTTTGATTGATATACGACTACCCTCAGAGCCACATGAGAGAAATACTTGACTTTGTGTGTGTGTGTGTGTGTGTGTGTGTGACTACTATTTAGTACACACACTTATATATATTATTTTTATATACATAAATTATACATATATAAATACATTAAAAATTCCACTATCTTCAAATTTTTAAGGTAACCTACAAGAATGTAGATGAAGACAGAAAACAGAATTATGCAAGTGAAAAGAATTCCAAAATCAAAGACCAGTATGTCACTCTTGTTTGTGTGTGTGTGTGTGCAGGTGCACACACACACACACAAACACACACAAAAAAAAATCTCAACATGTTTCAAGGACAAAAGCTGAAAAGATGCCAAAATGACTTTCTGTGATATACAGAGATATACACTATCACTATAAAGACCATAGAAATGGCAACATAATGTCCTATTTTAGTTTCTACAGAATTTAGGACAAATTATTTTGCCTAATTAAAAAAAAGACAAGAAAATTAGTCTTAAGAGGATGCAGACCCATTACAGACTTGGTTTGAGTTCCAAAAGCCACTCACAATCAGGGCCATCAGGTTACACAATCTGGGGCATGCCAAATTGCTCAGTGCCAATTTATACCATTATATATAGCAGGCAGGCATGTGAGTGGTATTGACTCTTTTTGAGTGTGACGTAAACTTGAACATATGAGAATCTGTCTTAAAATTCAAACTAATGGGCTTTTATTTACACTATTCTGAGCTTCACTATGTACACAGGTTACAATATCAGAATAGAAGAAAATACAAAATATATATTTTTAGTAATATGAACACCCCTTTATCCATGAAAAAATAGTGCTAATTAATTATAGTCATTATCATTATCATGAATTTCTTTAAAGCTGCTAAATGTATTTTCTCAAATTAAATGAAAATAATAAAGGTCATATTTCCAACCTTTTATCAATTATATTATCTCTTCTCACTTGTTTCTGGATTTTGTAGATACTACTTTTTGGACCAGTTTTGACTGTACAAAAGTTTTTCAAAAAGTAATGGGCAGGAAAGGGTTAAAAGATAGTTACCAGATGACAAAATTTTAAGATTTAAAACCTTCCTCTACATACTTTCCTCTGCTCTGTAAAAAGCATTATCTCACAACTGGAGCAGGTTCTATTGAACCTAACCTATTGAAGTTATTAATGAAAAGTCATACTGACCAAATCATCAAGCTTTATTCCTCAAGAATCCCAGGAACACAAATTGTTACTGTTATTGTTATTGTTATTGTTATGGTTGATACTGAGTGAAACTACATACCAATACTGATACCTCCCTTTCTTCCCCTAGAACACTAACACGCATTAGCTCAATTAATAGTATCATCTCAACCAATTACTTTGGTGAAAACAAATTCACATCACCACATGTAGGTTAATTCATTTGATGCCACAAAATATATAGCTTAGCTATGTGACTCCACCAACAAGCACACATGATAATGTGAAAGGGAAGAGTGATGCTAGAAATGAGGCATAATACACAGTTTCAGCTTTTCACAATGAGTATTACTGTCATACTCTTAAGTGGTCAGAGCTTCCAAGTTCTCAAA
The DNA here is from genome assembly GCF_040802235.1 of Manis javanica. NCBI lineage: Eukaryota > Metazoa > Chordata > Mammalia > Pholidota > Manidae > Manis > Manis javanica. The sequence continues at coordinate 85,741,308 of NC_133161.1, forward strand.
AAGGGTAACAAAATGAAATCTTCAAGTGTCTAGGAATAAGTTTGACATAAGATGTGCAAGATCTGTAGGCTGAAAACAAAAAATATTGAGAGAAAATAAAAGACAAATAGAAATACTATGATCACAGACTAGAAGATTCAATATTGTAAAGACATCATTTCTACCTAAACTTATCTACAGACTCCATTCAATCTCAGTCAATATTCCAGCAGATATTTCTGTGGAATCTGACAAACTAACTGTAAATTTTATATGGAAACAGAAAGGGTCAAGGCAATCTTGAAGAACAGCAAAATTCTTATTCCACTAGATATAAAGATTTATTATAAAGCTATAGCAATTAAGACAAATAGAGTAATGGAATCAGAGCCCAGAAACACACACACATATATGATCAACTGATTTATGGCTAAAGTGACATTGCAATATAATGAGGTACTGGTGTCTTTTTGATAAATTATTGTGACTACTAAATAGAGGCATACCTCATTTTATTGCATTTCACATTGTTGCACTTCACAGATGTTGTTTCTTTTCTACAAACTGAAGGTTTGTGGCAACCCTGCATTAAGTAATTCTATCAGCACCATTTTCCAAGAGCATTTGCTTACTTCATATCTCCATGTCACATTTTGGCAATTCTCCCAATATTTCACTTTTTCATTATTTTTATATATTTGTTATGGTGATCTGGATCAGTGATTTTTGATGTTACTATTGCACTGTTTTGGGGTGCCACAAAACACACCCATATAAGACAGCAAACTTAATTGATAAATGTGTGTTCTGATAGCTCCACTGACCAGCTAGCTGTTCTCCATCTCTTTCCCTCTCCTTGGGCCTCCCTGTACAGAGACACAACAATACTTGAAATCAGGCCAGTTAATACCCCTACAGTGGCCTCTAAGTCTTTAAGTGAAAGGAAGAGTCACATATCTCTCACTTCAAATCAAAAGCTAGAAAGGATTAAGCTTAGTAAGGAAGGCATGTTGCAAGCCCAGACAGGCTAAGAACTAGGCTTCTTTTGCCAAACAGCCATGTTGTGAATGCAAAGGAAAAGGTCTTGAAGGAAATTAAAAGTGCTACTCCAGTGAGCATACATACGACAAAAAAGCAAAGCAGCCATATTTCTCATATGCAGTTTTAGAGGTTTGGATAGAAGATCAAAACAGCCACAATATTCCCTTACGCCAAAGCCAATTCTATAGCAAAGTCCTAACGACTCTACAAAGGCTGAGAGTGGTGAGGGAGCTGAAGAAGAAAAGCTGGAAGCTAACTGAGGTTGTTTCATGAAGTCTGAGGAAAGGAGCCATCTCTAGAACATAAAACTTCAAGGTGAAGCAGCAAATGCTGATGTAAAAGCTGTAACTTATCCATGAGATATAGCTAGCATAATTAATGAAGGGGCTACACTAAACAACAAATTTTCAATGTAGACTAAACAACCTTATATGAGAATAAGATGCCACCTAGGACTTTCACAGCTAGAGAGGAGAAGTCAATGCCTGGCTTCAAAGCTTCAACGGACAGGCTGACTCTCTTATTACAGGTAATGCAGCTGGTGAATTTAATTGGAAATAAATGCTCATTGATCATTCCAAAAACCTTACGATTCTTAAGAATTATGCTAAAACTACTTTAACTATGCTCTATAAATGGAACAACAAAACCTGAAATGACAGCACATCTGTTCACATTATTTGGTGAATATTTTAAACCCACTGCTGAGACCTACTAAGAAAAAAAGATTCTTTTCAAAATATGACTGCTCATTGACAATGCACCTGGTCACTCAAGAGCTCAATGGAGATGTACAATGAAATGGATGTTGTTTTCATACCTCCTAACACAACATGCATTCTGTAGCCCATGTATCAAAGAGTCACTCTAAATTCAAGTCTTATTACTTAAGAAATGTACTTCATAAGGCTGAAGCTGCCATAGGCATAGTAATTCTTCTGATGGATGTGGACAAAGTAAACTGAAAACCTTCTGGAAAGGATTCATATTCTATATGCCATTAAGAACATTAAGGATTCATAGGAGAAAGTCAAAAAATTAACAGTAGAGGGAGGAGTCAAGATGGCAGCATGAGTAGGGCAGCGGAAATCTCCTCCCAAAACCATATATCTTTTTGAAAATACAACAAACACAACCATTACTAAAAGAGAAGGTAGAAGATAGAGTACAATACTCAGGCTACATCTATATCTGCGAGAACTCAGCACCTCACAAAGGGGGTAATATACAAGCCACGGCTTGGCGGGACACAAGCGCACCCCCAACCCCAGCTCCCCAGCAGGAAGAAAGGAGTCAGAGTGGGGAGGGAGTGGAAGTGCAGGGCTTTTAAATACTCAGCCCTAGTCATCTGCACTGGGAGCAAAGACACACAGAGCATTGTGTGCTGAATATTAGGGAAACAGAACAGTAAAACAAGCGAGCGGGTCCCTGCAGCCGGCGCCCATGGGACAAAAGAAAAGCGAGTGCTTTTTGAAAGTCTTAAAGGGACAGGGGCCTCACAGCTGGATGGAATCATCACAGCACATTCGGCCCAGCCAGCTGGGAATCCTGAGGAACTTCGGGCCCCGTAACCCCCTGGGCTGCAGCACAGATCTGAAGCCCCTCTTGGCGATAAACAGCCTCCCATCCATTCCCATTACCGTGTGGCCCCGCCAAAGTAGGGGAACAGTATGAGAGCAGCTGCTCCCACAGCAGCCGTCCAGAGCCTCTTCCGCACCTGCCCAAGCCAGACTCAGAGGTCCCACCGGTGCGCGGCAGCCGAGCACGCACAGAGGAAGCCGGGGCAGGGCGCGAAGGGTCGCCATTCTCACAGGAGAACACACCTGGCAGGTCTGCCTCTCCCTGTGGGGCTCTGGGATGCCCCAACGGATGCCCCGCCTGCGGCGACTCAGGAAATAAAATGGGAAGCTGCTCCCCATGTGCGGGCAACCGGCACAGGCAGCGGACAAGGGCAAGGTGCAGGAAGGGACGTTGCTCTCCCAGCTGACAAACGCGCCAACTGCCTACTACAACCTCTATCACCATAAAAAGGCAGAAGAATTTCATCTAGTCCAGAATTAACCAGACAACCCCCGAGAGGGAGCCTGGGGAGATAGATTTAACGAATCTTCCTGAAAAAGAATTCAAAATAAAGGTCATAACCATGCTGATGGACCTGCAGAGAATTATGCAAGAGCTAAAGGATCAAGTTAGGAGGGAGAACACAGAAATAAAACAATCTCTGGAAGGACTTAACAGCAGACAGGATGAGATGCAAGAGGCTGTTAATGCAATAGAGATCAGAGAACAAGAACAAGGAGAAACTGAGGCAGAGAGCGATAAAAGGAACTCCAGAAATGAAAGAATATTAAGAGAACTGTGCCAAACAGAATATTAAGAGACCAAGCCAAGCGGAACAATATTCAATTGATAGGGGTACCAGAAGAAGAACAAGAGAGAAAAAGGGATAGAAAGTGTCTTTGAAGAAATAATTGCTGGAAACTTTCCGAAACTGGGGGAGGAAATAGTCTCTCAGACGATGGAAGCCCACAGATCTCCCAACAGAAGGGACCCAAGGAGGACAACACCATGACACATAATAATTAAAATGGCAAAGATCAAGGACAAAGAACAGAATATTAAAGGCAGCCAGAGAGAGAAAAAAGGTTACCTACAAAGGAAAACCCATCAGGCTATCATCAGACTTCTCAACAGAAACCTTACAGGCCAGAAGAGAATAACATGATATATTTAATGCAATGAAACAGAAGGGCCTTGAAGCAAGAATACAGTATCCACCACAATTATCATTTAAATATGACAGAGGGATTAAATAATTCCCAGTCAAGCAAAAGTTGAGGGAATTGGCCTCCCACAAATCACCTCTACGGGGTACTGTAAAGGGACTGCTCTAGATGGAAGCACTCCTAAGGCTAAATAGATGTCAACAGAGAAAATAAAATCACAACAAAGAAAGCAGAACAACCAAACACTAACTAAAGGCAAAAAATAAGATCAACTACTCACAAAAGCAGTCAAAGGCAACGCAAAAGGCTACAGAATAAAACACCTAATATATAAAGAATGGAGGAAGAGGAATAAGAAGGGAGAGAAAGAATCATCACACTGTGTTTATAACTTAATAAGTGAGTTAAGTTAGACAGTTAGATAGTAAAGAAGCTACCCTTGAACCTTTGATAACCACGAATCTAAACACCGCAATGGCGATAAGTACATATCTTTCAATAATCACCCTAAATATAAATGGACTGAATGCACCAATCAAAAGACACAGAGTAACAGAATGGATGAAAAAGCAAGACCCATCTATATGCTGTTTCTAAGAGACCAACCTCAAACACAAAGACATACACAGATTAAAAGTTAAGGGATGGAAAAAGATATTTCATGGAAATAACAGGGAGAAAAAAGGTGTTGCAGTACTAGTATCAGACAAAATAGACATCAAAACCAAGAAAGTGACAACAGATAAAGAAGGACATTACATAGTGATAAAGGACTCAGTCCAACAAGAGGATATAACCATTATAAATACATATGCACCCAATACAGGAGCACCAACATATGTGAAACAAATACTAACAGAATTAAAGGACGAAATAGAATGCAATGCATTCATTTTAGGAGACTTCAACACACCACTCACTCCAAACAACAGATCCACCAGACAGAAAATAAGTAAGGACACAGAGGCACTGAACAACACACTAGAACAGATGGACCTAATAGACATGTATAGAACTCTACACCCAAAAGCAGCAGGATACATATTCTTCTCAAGTGCACATGGAACATTTTCCAAAATAGACCACATACTAGCTCACAAAAAGAACCTCAGTAAATTCAAAAAGATTGAAATTATACCAACCAACTCCTCAGACCACGAAGGTATCAAACTAGAAATAAATTGTACAAAGAAAGCAAAAAGGCTCACAAACACGTGGAGGTTTAACAACATGCTCCTAAATAATCAATGGATCAATGACCAAATTAAAATAGAGATCAAGCAATATATGGAAACAAATGACAGCAACAACACAAAGACCCAACTTCTGTGGGATGCAGCAAAAGCAGTTCTAAGAGGAAAATATATAGCAATCCAGGCATATTTAAAGAACGAAGAACAATCCCAAATGAATAGTCTAAAGTCACATTTACTGAAATTGGAAAAAGAAGAATAAAGAGTCCCAAAGTCAGCAGAAGGAGGGACATAAAAAAGATCAAAGAAGAAATAAATAAAATTGAGAACAATAAAACAAAAGAAAAAAATCAATGAAACCAAGAGCTGGTTCTTTGAGAAAATAAATAGATAAGCCCCTAGCGAGACTTATTAAAAGAAAACGAAAATCTACACACATCAACAGAATCAGAAATGAGAAAGGAAAAACCACAACGGACCCCACAGAAATACAAAGAATCATTAGACAATACTACGAAAATCTATATGCTAACAAGCTGAAAAACCTAGAAGAAACTAACAACTTCCTAGAAAAATACACCCTACCAAGACTGACCAAGGAAGAAACAGAAAATCTAAACAAACCAATTACCAGCAATGAAATTGAATTGGTAATCAAAAAACTACCCAAGAGCAAAATTCCTGGGCCAGATGGATTTGTCTCAGGATTTTATCAAACATACAGAGAGTACATAATACCCATTCTCCTTAAAGTTTTCCAAAAAATAGAACAGAAGGGAATACTTCCAAACTCACTCTATGAAGCCAGTATCACTCTAATACCAAAATCAGACAAAGACCCCACCAAAAAAGACAATTACAGACCAATATCCTTGATGAACATAGATGCAAAAATACTCAACAAAATATTAGGAAACCGAATTCAAAAATACATCAAGAGGATCATACACCATGATCGAGTGGGATTCATCCCAGGGATGCAAGGATGGTACAACATTCGAAAATCCATCAACATCGTCCACCACAAGAACAAAAACCACATGATCATCTCCACAGACGCTGAAAAAGCATTCAACAAAATTTAACATCCATTCATGATAAAAACTCTCAACAAAATGGGTATAGAGGGCAAGTACCTCAACATAATAAAGGCCATATATGATAAACCCACAGCCTACATCATACTTAAAAGCGAGAAGCTGAAAGCTTTTCCTCTAAGATAGGGAACAAGACAGGGATGCCCACTCTCCCCACTGTTATTCAACATAGTACTGGAGTTCCTACCCATAGCAATCAGACAAAACAAAGAAATACATGGCATCCAGATTGGTAAAGAAGAAGTCAAACTGTCACTATTTGCAGATGACATGATATTGTACATAAAAAACCCTAAAGACTCCACTCCAAAACTACTAGATCTAATATTGGAATTCAGCAAAGTTGCAGGATACAAAATTAATACACAGAAATCTGTGGCTTTCCTATAGACTAACAATGAACTAACAGTAAGAGAAATCACGAAAACAATTCCATTCACAATAACATAAAAAAAATCAAATACCTAAGAATAAACCTAACCAAGGAAGTGAAAGACCTATGCCCTGAAAACTACAAGACACTCTTAAGAGAAATTAAAGAGGACACTAACAAATGGAAACTCATCCCATGCTCTTGGCTAGGAAGAATTAATATGGTCAAAATGGCCATCCTGCCCAAAGCAATCTACAGATTCAGTGCAATCCCTATCAAATTACAAATAGCCTTCTTCAATGAACTGGAACAAATAGCTAAAAAATTCATATGGAACCACCAAAGACCCTGAATAGCCAAAGCAATCCTGAGAAGTAAGAACAAAGTGGGAGGGATCTCGCTTCCCAACTTCAAGCTCTAGTACAAAGTCACAGTAATGAAGACAATTTGGTACTGGCACAAGAATGGACCCACAGACCAGTGGAACAGTATAGAGAGTCCAGATATTAACCCAAACATGTAAGGTCAATTAATATACGATGAAGGAGCCATGGACATACAATGGGGAAATGACAGCCTCTTCAACAGCTGGTGTTGGCAAAACTGGACAGCTACATGTAAGAGAATGAAACTGGATCATTGTCTAACCCCATACACAAAAGTAAATTCAAAATGGATCAAAGACCTGAATGTAAGTCATGAAACCATAAAACTCTTAGAAAAAAACATAGGCAAGAATCTCTTGGACATAAACATGAGCAACCTCTTCATGAACATATCTCCCCAGGCAAGGGAAACAAAAGCAAAAATGAACAAGTGGGACTATATCAAGCTGAAAAGCTTCTGTACAGCAAAGGATACTATCAATAGAACAAAAAGGTATCTACAGTATGGGAGAATATATTCATAAATGACAGATCCAATAAAGGGTTGACATCCAAAATATATAAAGAGCTCATGCACCTCAACCAACAAAAAGCAAATAATCCAATTAAAAAATGGGCAGAGGAGCTGAACAGACAGTTCTCCAAGGAAGAAATTCAAATGACCAACAGACACATGAAAAGATACTCCACATCGCTAGTCATCAGAGAAACGCAAATTAAAACCACAATGAGATATCACCTCACACCAGTTAGGATTGCTACCATCCAAAAGACAAACAACAACAAATGTTGGCGAGGTTGTGGAGAAAGGGGAACCCTCCTACACTGCTGGTGGGAATGTAAATTAGTTCAACCATTGTGGAAAGCAGTATGGAGGTTCCTCAAAAAAGCTCAAAATAGAAATACCATTTGACCCAGGAATCCCACTTCTAGGAATTTACCCTAAGAACGCAGCAATCAAGTTTGAAAAAGATAGATGCACCCCCGTTTATCGCAGCACTATTTACAATAGCCAAGAAACTGAAGCAACCTAAGTGTCCATCAGTAATGAATGGATAAAGAAGGTGTGGTACACATACACAATGGAATATTATTCAGCCATAAGAAGAAAACAAACCCTACCATTTGCAACCACATGGATGGAGCTAAAGGGTATTATGCACAGTGAAATAAGCCAGGCAGAGAAAGACAAGTACCAAATGATTTCACTCATATATGGAGTATAACAACAAAGAAAAACTGAAGCAACAAAACAGCTGCAGACTCACAGAACCCAAGAATGGACTAACAGTTACCAAAGGGAAAGGGACTGTGGAGGATGGGTGAGAAGGGAGGGGTAAGGTGGAGGGGGGAGAAAGGGGGCATTACAATTAGCATGTATAATGTGGGCGAGGCACAGGGAGGACTGTGCAACACAGAGAAGACAAGCAGTGATTCTACAGCATCTTACTATGCTGATGGTCAGTGATTGTAATGGGGTTTGTGGAGGTGACTTGGTGATGGGGGGAGGCTAGTAAACATAATGTTCCTCATGTAATTGTAGTTTAATGATACCAAAATAATAATAAAAAAATTAGCAGTAACAGTAGTTTGGAAGAAGTTGATTCCAAACCTCATAGATGACTTTGAGGAGTTCAAGACTTCAGTGGAGGAGGTAACCGCAGATATGGTGGAAATATCAAGAGAACTAGAATTAGAAGTGGAGCCTGAAGATATGACTGAATTGCTGCATCTCACAATAAAACTGAACTGATGAGGAGCTGCTTATGGATGAGTCAAAAAAGTGGTTTCTTGAGATGGAATCTACTCCTGGTAAAAGCGAAGACTGTTGTGAAGATTGCTGAAATGACAACAAAGGATTTACAGTATGATATAAACTTAGTTGATAAAACAGCAGCAGGGTATGAAAGGACTGACTCAAATTTTGAAATAAGTTCCTCTGTGGGTAAAATGATATCAACAGCATCACATGCTATAGAATAATCATTCATGAAAGGAAGAATCAACTGATATGCTAACTTCCTTATTATCTCATTTTAAGAAACTGTCACAGCCACCCCAATCTTCAGCAACCACAACCCTGACCACCAGTCAGCAGCCATCAATATTGATGTAAGACCCTCCACCAGCAAAAACATTACAACTTGCTAAAAGCTCCGATAATTATTATCATTTCTTAGCAATAAAGTATTTTTAAATCAAGGTATATCTGTTGTTTTTAGAGGCATATGCTGTTGCACACCTAATAGACTACATACAATGTAAAATAAGTTTTATATGCACTGGGAAAAAAAAATATTCATTTGACTTGCTTTATTGTGATATGCGGTTTATTGTGATAGACTGAAACCAAACCTAGAGTATCACTGAGGTATACCTGTACCTATATGGAAAAATATGAACCTTGATCTTCCCCTCATACCATGTACAAGTCAGTTACAGAAGAACTGTAGATTTAAATGATAAAGGTAAAATAATAAAAGTTTCCAGAAGAAACTTCAGAAACTACATAATGATTAAGGGGTAGGCACAGATTTCTTGAACTGAACACAAAACATACTAATCATAAGTGGGGGGAAAACCTTATTAATCAGATTATACTAAAGAACTAAAGTCATCAAAAGACACTCTTAAGAGTGAAAAGGCAAGTCACTGAGTGAGAGGAAGTACTTGTAATGTACATAGCTGACAAGAATCTTATCCACAATATATAAAGAACTCCAACAAATCAATTAGAAAAAAAACCAATAGCAAAATGGGCAAATGAGTAGACCAAGTACTTTTACAAAAGAAGATATTTAGTTGGACAACAATTACATTAAAAGATACTTGACCTCCTTACTCATCAGGGAAATGCAAATTAAAACCATGAGATGCTACTATATAGCCATCAGAATGGCTAAAATGAAAAAGGTACACAACACTAAGTGTGGCCAAGGATGTGGAACACTGCTGGTGAGAATGTAAATATCTAATAAAGCTAAACATTTGCCTACCTTTTGATCCTCCAAAAAATTCCAATCTTATGTGCAAAAATATTTATAGCACCCTTGATGTTAACAGATCCAAACTGGAAGCAACTCAAATATCCACCCACAGAAAACAGGATAAATGAATTGTGGTATATACTTAGACTAGAACACAGCAATGAAGAAAAAAGTTGTTGCTGCTACACAAAAGATGAATAATATTGCTCATAAACATAATGCTGAAGGAAAAAAGCCACACATGACAACATATATACTATTTGATTTTATTATGTGAAAGTTCAAAAACATGCAAAATTTACCTGTGGTGTTTGAAGTCTAGAGAGTGGTTACTTGAGTGTTTGTGTGTGTGTTTGGTGTGGGGCAGAATAGTCAATGATAATGAGGGCTTTGGGTAGGGGTATGGCTACTAGTAATATTCTGCTTTTTAAAATCATGGGTGTGTTTACTTTATATAGATTCATCAAGCTATATATTTATAATGTGTACATTCTGTGTATATACTGCAATAAAAAGTTCATTTAAAAAATCAGTTAAAAAAAATTATGTTAAAAATCGGACTATCGTATGATCCAGTAATTCTACTTGTGGGTATTTATCCGAAGGAAATGAAATCACTAACTTGAAAAGATATATTCATGCCATGTTTATTGCAGCATTATTTACAATAGTGAAAACATACAAACAGAAACAACCTAAGTGTCTACTGATGGATGAATGGATATAGATATAGATATAATGGATTATCATTCTGCCGCAAAAAAGGAAATCCTGTCATTTGAGACAACATGGATGGACCTTGAGGGCATTATGTAGTGAGATAAGTCAGACAGAAAAAGACAAATACTGTATGATCTGTTGGAAATGGAAAGCTATTGTAATATTTTATGTGGAATATTTACAAATAAATTATGTATTTTAAAAGCTGAACTCATAAATACAGAGAACAGATTGGTGGTTGTCGGGGGTGGGGTAAAGGGAATGAGTGAATGTGGTCACAAGGTACAAACTTCCAAAAGTTTTTTGTAAGTCAGGGGGATGTAATGTTCAACATAGTGACTACAGTTACATATTGTGTATTTGAAAGCTGCTAAGAACATAGAACTTAAAAGTTCTAATAACAGGAAAAAAATTTGCAACTATGTCATAACAGAGGTCAACTAAATTTATTGTGGTAATCATTTTGTAACATATACATATATTGAATCACTACTAATGTACACCTAAAACTAATATGTTATATGTCAATCATTTCTATAAAAAAATAAAAAAAGAAAGGAAAGAAAACTCAGTCATTAACAGTTACTCCTCATTTCCTACTTCTCCCAGCCCCTAACAACCACCAATCTGCTTTCTGTCCCTATGGATTTACCTTATCTGGCTATTTCATATAAATGGAATCATGTGATATGTGACCTTTTGTGACTGGCTTCTTCCACTAAGCATAACATTTTCAAGGTTCATCCACACTGTAGCATGTATTAGTATCTCATTCTTTGTATGGTTGAATAATATTCAGTTGTGTGTTTATACCACAATTAGTCAACTCCTTCTCCATCTATAAAGTATCTATGGTCATTTTCTATCTTCAGCATTCCCAGAACTCCCTACCCTCAGTGAACACACACGCTCCTAACAGTCCTCACTCAGAAGCCAGTCATCGCCTATCCAACAAAATGGAGAGCTGTTGTAATATTGCACTGTCAGTATAACAATTCTCTTTGCACAACCTGTTACGTTCTACAAAGCATCTTTAACAACAACCAGAGGACTTGAGTACTATTACCATTCTCTTCATTTTGTTTGTGAGGAAACAGTTGTCCAGTGTCTAGCTGGTAAATTATAAAATGGACTAGCTCTCTTCCTTTTCCATCGACCCCATGTAAGAGTTCATCCAGTCACCCACACTAACTCACTTACAGCTCACCAAATTGACTTTAAAATACTTCTACAAATTAAATCTGGAAGAAAGACTGTCTCATTCAGGACAAGAAAGGACTCAAGTTATAAACTGGTTTGAACTCTAAATATATGTTTGTAAGTCAATCCCTGTAATTTATAAAACATTTTCCCAAATAAAAAAATTGTGCATGTGGTTAAAAAATCATTTCTGGGAGGGATATCACATATTATTTAAGAGACAGAGCTTTTACTGTGAAGACTCAAGAAACTGGAAATAAAACTAAGCTACAATAGGCAGGCTCATTTTTATTCTACCTCTCTACCAGGGTCCCATTCAGTTTCATAAGGCCAGAATGTAAGGACAAACCCAAAGCTTGTCAGCAGAAAATAACTTCCTCGGTCTCCTAAGCTCTTAAAAAAACAAAGTAAGAATCCAGTGTGGAGGAAATATGAAATGAGCAGTTCAAGACAGCTTTCACTATTCTTCCCCATAGTATAGGAATGAGGGGATCTGGAGCATCTTGGAGATAATGAACATGGGCATTGCATAGGCAGCTTGCTGCCATTTAGTGTAAAGCTAAAGAGGTAAAAGTGGTCTCTGCAACTGACAGATCACTTAGACAGGGGCCAGAGCTGTAACAAAGAAGATGCATCTCCATAGTTTCCTCTGTGCAATATGTATTACCCAAGAACCCTGAATAGGTGATGGCAACCAGGGTAGATAGCTCTTCAAGGACTTCAGACCCACAATCAAGCAACACACACTGGCATGATTAGTGAGTCCCAGAACCTCATTTTATTTAATAACAAAAGCACAGTTGTTGTGTTATACTTATTACCTATAGTTAAGATCAAAATTCTTATAATTTAATAAAAAATTAATTATTCCTAACCTTGAAAGTTATTTGGAAAGCAAATATAAGTATTATGACATTTAAAAGATTACTGAAATAAACCTGCTTGTACAGCAGCAAGAAAATTTGTGATAAAGTGGAAACAAATGGAATTGGAAGTCAAAAGGGACCCACATAATAAATGACAATCAAATGATCTACTATGGTAGGATATGGGAAGTTATTTCTTCTCTCACTGTATCTGTTTGCCCATTGCTAAAATTAGATTGTAATGATTAAATGAGTTATTACATATGAAGTGCTCAGAGCAGTTCTTGGCACAGACAGCACTCAGTACGTAGTAGACAACATAACTAGACACAAGTCTAGTTCTGCCACTAAACTTGGGTGCAATATCAGACAAATTACTAACCATTCTGGACTTCTATAAAATGACAGAGCTAATAGTGCATGCTCTAAAGGTACATTTCATCTCTAAAAATACTTAGATTCCAATTCTCAAATGTGTTTCTTTGGGGAGTAATTCCCGCCACCTCTCCCCACAAACTACCACTTCAAGTACTACTGTATCTTTCAGACTGCAGTATATTACAGAATATACACCATAAATAGTGTGGGAGTGGGAGTTTGGTATATGTGGGTATGACTGGACATTCAGACTATCATTTAAGGTAGAGACTATAACTTGAACATATCTCAAAAGAATATACTCAGAAGAAGTAAGAGTCCTGGATGAAGATGAAGGAGATTTTGTTCTACTCCTGGCACTGCTGCCAACCTAAAAACAGTAAGTTACTCCTACATCTATGTTTATTTGCTTATCTTTAAGTTAAGAACAATTGGGATGGATGATCTCTACAGTCCTTTTGAGATTTTCTTTACTTTTTTCCTCCTTCCCAACTAGAATGTCAATTATTACTTAGAAAACTGGAAACCTTAGCACCAATTAATATGAAAACTGGCCGATTTCATGGCCTAAGCAGTTCCTGAACTGACAGTGGTTAATAATGGCACTGATGTATTAGATAAGCCCACATTCACTTCTAAGAGCAGGCAGACTTGATTCAGTATCTGCTTTCTAAAATAATGTATATTCTACACCAGAGAGAAGGGTAGGAAATGAAAATTAGCTCAATACACTCACTGATATGCTAATTTTCTCACAGAATCACATAATTAACTTATGAGTCCTTTGTGCCATAATATATTTAATAGACAACATTCATTCAGCACCTATTATATGATACATGTGCTTTTAAGATATTATTACATAAAGTAAGATGACAATTTTAGGTGATTTTCAGATAAAAGAACTGTTGAAAGGACTGGAAAATACATGGCTAAATTATTTTAATTTCCAAGATAAATCCTTGTAAAAAAGGACAACAGAATCTTTATTTCATTTACTATCTTTAAGAAAAACAAGTAGAAATTGAAATTTAAACTCCAGTATTCACAACGAGAAACTAATTTATTCTTAGTATTCCAAAGAGGCTTCGAAGTATTCTTACCTTTTAATTTCAAACCTACAGCAAAATGAGAAGCAAAGAACAGAAACTTGTCTAAAACACATAATTAAAAGTGTTTTCAAAAACTTAAAACCTCTTACCTGAGCATGAAAATTGGACATAGTTGTTGTCTCTATATCCTTCTTTCCCAATATCTCCATTTTCACAGGCGAATTGGGAAAATTAAATGAAAAGTAGTCTAGAAAGTCAGGTAAATAAGTAGCTGCCCCATGAACAATACCCATTACATAGAAAGCTGCAGCGTTTTCATTTTCACTGAACACTAGACCCACAAATTCTTCTGCAAATCTCTCCATCTCCATGGGAGACAGGTGGGAGAGTTCATTACTGTAGGCATGGATAACTGATGCACCTCCATTGGGCTGGTGCTCAATATGAATGAGCTTTTTGAACTCCAAAATGTCCAGCCTTTTGAGGTTATTCTGAACCCGTGGCTCCTTTAATGAGACAAATGGAAACTCACTCTTCTCTGGAATTTTGGAATCATAGTTCTTGGTATCCAAGTTCTTTCCACTGTAATCCTGTATGTTATCACTTAGGATGCCTTTGGCTTCTTGATCCTCAACATCAGATAACAATCCTGAGCAGATGGTTTGAATAGATTTGCTGTACATTTTTGGACGCTTCCGTTTTTCATTCTCTTTGTGTTTCTTTTTCTTTTTCTTCTTGACCTTCTTGATTTGTAAGTCTTCTATATTTGTTTTTGGTTTCTCCTTCCCACCTGTTGGGAAAAATTTTTTTGAAACTCTGCATTTAGTTACTTAAAAAACCATACTTCATGAAATGTTTTAATAAATAATTTACTCAGAATTAGTTTTGTATTTGGGACTTGTTAAACACTGTACTAACAATCATAATTTAGTCTTTTTCCCTCTCTCCCTCTACACACACACACACACACACACACACACACACACAGGAAGGTTGAAAGCAAACTTGCCCCTATAGTACATGGTATCATTCTGACATGCAGCAGATGTTCAATCAGTGTTTACTGAAGTAATGAAATGAGTAAATGATTTAGAAAACAATCTTGAAATTTTAAATGTAGAAAATGAGAAATGGAGGGCATATGAACAATGCCCTCCAAACATTTTCCATTGGTATATATCATCATTTGCTTTATCTAAGTTCTTAAAAATTGCCTATACGTGTCAATATTATCAAATCATAAGGGGAGAAAAACACTTGCATGGTATAACAACAATTCCTTAAGATTTTTACCATATTCCCTCTTTAGTAAACTACTCTTGCATCTCAAATGAACTATTTTAGGTCCACTAAAGTTTACAAAGTTCCCAGTGAAGAACCAATGATGTGTCATAAAGGAGATGATAAAATTAGAATAGTTTCTCAAGTCCTAAGTGCAAATGATACTCATGTACTGGTAAAGAGATGAATAAAAAAGTAAAAGAAAAAGATGTGGGGTATTTAAGCTCAAATATTAATGAGCTTCTGTAACCAAACATAAGTAGACTCTGGCTCAGAAATTAAGAACTTCAAAGAATAAAAGAGTAATCCACAGAGGCTATACAGGAATAAAATCTAAGTACACATATAAATACTTAACATTAACACAATATATTTCTACAATAAGAAAAATGGGAAAAATAAACACCCTGACAAGAAAATATTTCACTAAGGTAATATGAAAAAGTCATTAAGCTAACAGATGAGAAAGGAAGGCATTCACTGTTTCTACCTGTTATTTCAGTTTTATCAATAATCTGTCACGATTAAATCTTCCCAATCTGCTTCTTTACCTAAAATTTTATATCTTCACATCTCTTTTAATCCTTTCTGTCTTCCATGAGTGAGATATCCTGACCACTTTCCAACAATAAAACTCTCTCACCAACTCCAAAAAACACTGCTTAATAATTCTCTCTCCTCTTCTTTTGACTCTCTTGTAAAGAACCATCTACATCTAATGCCTTCACTTAATTACCTTACCATTCTTATCCCTTAAATTCTGCTTCCAGTCTACTCAGTTACTTTCCCAGAATGTTCAAATATTAAGTCCAGTAATGTTCTCTCAAATCATTCAGATTTCTCTCAGCTTTGACAGTTCATCCTTGATTATTTTTTGACTTCCTAGATACTACTGTCTTTATTTTTGGTCTAACAGCCTCATGATTCTCATCCTGAATGCTAGAGCTATATTAATCTTTAAGTTTTATATGTGGTTTCAATCATATTCATCCTTTGACTCAACTGCTTTCAAGGGTTCTCAATACCTACCAGATAAAACATAACCCCTTCAGTCTGAAATCCAAAGACAATGCCATCTCAAGTACCTTACACTCTAGTCAATCTGCACCACTTAGAATTTCTTTTAAAACATACCCAGTCCTGCCTTCTTCTACTTCTGGCAAAGGCATTTCCTCTCCCTTGCCCTGCCTAGTACTCACTTTTGAACAATTTCTTTCCCTTTTTTTTTTCATTATTTTAAAATCTTTTCAGTCTCTTTATAAAAACTGGGTTTCCTTATCAAATTACCAACAACATTCTTCAACGAACTGGAACAAATAGTTTAAAAAATCATATGGAACCACCAAAGACCCTGAGTAGCCAAAGCAATCCTGAGAAGTAAGAACAAAGTGGGAGGGATCTCGCTCCCCAACTTCAAGCTCTAGTACAAAGTCACAGTAATGAAGACAATTTGGTACTGGCACAAGAATGGACCCACAGACCAGTGGAACAGTATAGAGAGTCCAGATATTAACCCAAACATGTATGGTCAATTAATATATGATGAAGGAGCCATGGACATACAATGGGGAAATGACAGCCTCTTCAACAACTGGTGTTTTCAAAACTGGACAGCTACATGTAAGAGAATGAAACTGGATCATTGTCTAACCCCATATACAAAAGTAAATTCAAAATGGATCAAAGACCTGAATGTAAGTCATGAAACCATAAAACTCTTAGAAAAAAACATAGGCAAGAATCTCTTGGACATAAACATGAGCAACCTCTTCATGAACATATCTCCCCAGGCAAGGGAAACAAAAGCAAAAATGAACAAGTGGGACTATATCAAGCTGAAAAGCTTCTGTACAGCAAAGGATACTATCAATAGAACAAAAAGGTATCTACAGTATGGGAGAATATATTCATAAATGACAGATCCAGTAAAGGGTTGACATCCAAAATATATAAAGAGCTCATGCACCTCAACAAACAAACAAGCAAATAATCCAATTAAGAAATGGGCAGAGGAGCTGAACAGACAGTTCTCCAAGGAAGAAATTCAAATGACCAACAGACACATGAAAAGATACTCCACATCACTAGTCATCAGAGAAATGCAAATTAAAACCACAAGGAGATATCACCTCACACCAGTTAGGATTGCCACCATCCAAAAGACAAACAGCAACAAATGTTGGCGAGGTTGTGGAGAAAGGGGAACCCTCCTACACTGCTGGTGGGAATGTAAACTAGTTCAACCATTGTGGAAAGCAGTATGGAGTTTCCTGAAAAAGTTCAAAATAGAAATACCATTTGACCCAGGAATCCTACTTCTAGGAATATACCCTAAGAATACAGCAGCCCCGTTTGAAAAAGACAGATGCACACCTGTGTTTATCACAGCACGATTTACAATAGCCAAGAAATGGAAGCAACCGAAGTGTCCATCAGTAGATGAGTGGATAAAGAAGGTGTGGTACATATACACAATGGAATATTATTCAGCCATAAGAAGAAAACAAATCCTGCCATTTGCAACCACGTGGATGGAGTGACAGGGTATTATGCTCAGTGAAATAAGCCAGGCGGAGAAAGACAAGTACCAAATGATTTCACTCATATGTGGAGTATAAGAACAAAGAAAAACTGAAGGAACAAAACAGCAGCAGAATCACAGAACCCAAGAATGGACCAACAGTTACCAAAGGGAAAGGGACTGGGGAGGATGAGTGGGAAGGAGGGAGAAGGGGGGCCTTACGATTAGCATGTATACTGTGGGGAGGGCACGGGGAGGGCTATGCAACACAGTGAAGACAAGTAGTGATTTTACAGCATCTCACTACGCTGATGGACATTGATTTATGGGGTATGTGGGAGGGACTTGTGAAAGGGGGAGTCTAGTAATCATAATGTTCCTCATGTAATTGTAGATTAATGATACCAAAAAAAACACAACTGGGTTTCCTCCAAAACACTGATAAACCATGAACTTAGTTATCATTATCACAACTCTCTTATTTTCTGTTTTACAGGCCCTCTGCTTGCTCAAACTTTTTTTAGGATATAACTCCAATACCAAAAACATAACATATCAAGTGCTGCTCTGAATTTTTCTTTTTTTAAACTTGGTTCCCAATCACACAAAGCTTCCACTTCAACTTTATTTCCTACTCTCAAATCCAGTCTATCAATAAGTTCAGTTGTTGTGTTTTCAGCTGAAATTGACTGTGGTTGACTCTTAGCCATCTTTTAAAGACAGTTCTATGTCATTTCCTTCATTTTGCTTTCCCTCATCTCTCTAGTTGGAACTGAAATCACATCAATTCATATAAAATTATAATATAAGCAACATATACAAATATGTGTGATTTACTTGTTTGTTTTTTCCCTAGTCCTTCAGGACATATGAGTGAAACAACTTCTATATGAATTCAGAGTGAAATGATATTTTCCCCCCAACCACTGTATTCCTCATGGCATCTCATAAATTGCTATAAATGAACATTACTGAATCTATGAATGAAAGATTTTTCTATCCAACAGACTACCTCAGGTTTACAGGGTTTTTTCTTTTGTCTCCCTTTCAGTCAAAGTTTTCCACCATATGAATAACACTAAATCCTAACCTGGAAACAACCACCACAAAAATTCTCTCAAGTTAATAGCAATTCTTGAAAAGGGAAGTTAAATGTTAATAAAGTATCACTTCTAGAAATTCATCAGTATGCAATGAAGACCAAACTGATATCATGAAAAGCAAAATAAAGTATCTGTTGGTATTACAAAGATTGGTAAATGATAAAAAGCAAAGTGTTATTAATTCTCTAAAAAGTCTGTATGTAAGTAGTTAAGAAATATGTCAACAAATTCATACTTGCTACGTAGGTATGGATTACCAAAACATCAGATTCAGGTTAATATCTTAAGAATAAAAGAAATAATGAAAAAAAAACAGTCTTAAAATGAATGATAAAAGGGTCTATAAATTTTAGCAAAATCCTGATGAGTCCAGGAAAGACACTAGTGAGTTAAAGAACAGAACTTTAAAGGGCCTATGTGTAATGAATAACTAAACTGAAAACACATTAAAAATTTCACAAATTAAATGGTTTGCCAAAATAAACAGAATTTCATTTGAATGAAAATATAAGCTTACTATCCTATTACATTTAAGCCTGACATTTTAAAAAAATTAAGAAAATATCCAGTCATTAGAATACATGTTACTTTGAAATAAAAGAAGTGCAACAGTCTATTTCCTTCTCATGACAATAGATGAAAGTAGTAGTAGTATAATAGCTAGAAACTGAAAAATACAAACTAGTAAGAAATTCGTTAAGAGATTCTCATACTGAATATTCAGGAATTAAATTTCCATGACAAAGCACTCTAATTAAACACTGGAGCAAGCACAGTGTGCATTTTAACATAAACATGCCTAAAACTGCTTTCCTTTGAGATGCTGATTGCAATGTTAGCCCTTGGCTAGCGTCTAAGAACTTGCATTTTTGCTCCCACCATTCTCTAGTAAGTGTGGCTCACTGTGCCTAAACTGTTTATGCAAACAATATGGTTTATAGTGTACACCTGATTTCCTTCTGGGAATCTGGAATTTTGATACATGCTAGACAGAAGGTGCCTATGTTACCAACCCCCATAGAAACCCTAAGCAATGAGTCTCTGAAGCTTCCCTGGGAGACATTTCACATGTATTGTCACAAGTCACTGCTGGAAGAACTAAGCGCATCCTGTGTGACTCTCTACTAGGGACTCATGGATGCTTGTGCCTGGTTTCCTCCAGGTATCACTCCATGTAATTAAACATTAAATAATGTTTTATTAGTTTGCATTTTTCTCTTTACTGATTTTACTTTGTATCCTTCACATAAATCATAGCTGTGAGTACAACTATATGTTGAGTCTTGTGAGACCTACTAGCAAATCATAAAGTGCGACATAGGTAAAACCCATTCTTTATATTTAAACCAAGCCAAGGCATTAGCATTCACTAAACAAATTTTTTTAAGTTCTACATAATCCCCCACTCATGACATATGAAATGCAGTACATCTATGTAGGAAACTTCTAAATACTTTAAGGAACTAAAACCATTACGTGAAAAGGTAATTACTCTAAATCTACCATTCTTTGAACAAAGCCCAGTAAATCAGACCTGTCCATTTTTTAAAGGATTCTTATAGTCACCCACAGCAAAAAGAACAGAACTGCAGTTCTAAGTAATTTGGACCCTCAAAAAATATAAAAGTATAAGGTTGATAGGAGGTCCTCTCTCCACAGATCCACAGACATATATACACACAGGGGACCCCTGACACACACACACACATGCAAAGACAGCCAGAGAGAAAATCAGACACAGAGATATACTTATACAGCCAAAGAGAAAGAGACACTCACATGGAGAAAGAAAAAGCCACTAACAGAAACAGATACAAAAACAGCATGTGCTGTTAATGGCTATTTTTAAAAAATCAACCTTTAAAAAAAATCACAAATTTTGAAGATGTGCTATATATACAAAATGGAATATTATTTAGCCATTAAAAAAGAAGCCTGCCATTTGCAACAACATGGGTAGATCTAGAGGTTAGTATGCTAAGTGAAATAAGCTAGGTGGAGAATGACAAATACCATATGACTTCACTTATTTGTGGAAAAACAAAACAAAACACAATGAACAAAATAGTAGATTCATAGACACTGAGAAGTGACTGGTGGTTACCATGGGGGAGGGGTTGGTGAGGGGAATAAAAGGGCCAAAGAATTCTCAATCATAATATAAGTTGGTCATAGGAATGGTAGGTAGTATAACAGTAAGAATACAGGCAATGATTCTGTAACATCTTCGTACATTAACAGATAGTAACTGTACTAGTAGGGGTGAGGATTTAATACTACGGGTAAATGTTGAATCGCTGTGTTGTACACATTAATTTCCATCACTAACCTTAGCATACCTTCTGTGTGAATAAAGGAAAAAATTGAAGTTGTCCAGAAAAATTGGATCTGATTTCATATCTAATATGGAAATTAATGTATAAATAACTCCATTAACATATATAGAAAAAAAGAAGTAACTGGCTTAGCTATTTTCAACCTTTGGTATTTGGAGAACAACTTTGCTTCTTTCACAGTGCAGTATTTTCACACACTCTGCTCTGAATTATCTACCTGTGACCTTTAGCACACTATCAATAACCCTGGACACTGATTTGGTTCTTGGACATTAAGCCCCATTCTACCTGCTCACCACCAAGTTTCTTTGATAAGCTCTAATGATAAATTTTACTCTCAGAAATACTACGATCATAAAATCTATGTTCTTACAACTCATCAATAAACATAAAAATTGCTGGAACATATAAGTTTGTTCAGAAAAAGTAGTTGGTAGACATCAGATATAAAATAACAAGTTAAAGAAGTTCAGATTTTTTCCTTTTTAATTTCAAATAAAGCAAATTAGCTTATCAGTGAAAAACATTTACAAGATTTCTGCATTAATAAGAACTTTTTTAGCATGTATATAATTGTGTATCTCTCTCTAATCATATTCAATTTGATGTAGTGTTTAATGAAAACCTAGAGGAAAAGTGATTGGTGTGGAGTAAGAATTTGCATCTATTTTTAGATGTTCAAGAGCCATCATCAATCAATCAATGGCCTGTGAAGCTAAATGAACTTCAACATTATCAGAAGAAAATTTTAAGGAAAGAATAAAACTTGAAGGCCATAAAAGGGGGCACACATTAGCAAATAACAGTATACTGCCCCCCACCAAATTGATTCTGGTTCCTGCTCCAGGGCAACAATAACAAAGGATGTCTTTCCCTGATCAAGAGCAGAGCAAACTTTTTTGCTGGACAATAACAGTAACAGTTACTCAGTGCTTACAATGGGACAGGCACTATTTCCCAAATAAATCATGTTTTTATTATTCACTTAATTATCTATTTACTACTCATTGAGGACAGGAGATAGTTTTGTTTTTATATCGTAGGAATTAATCTCTTACACAAGTTTACAATACCCCCTTATTTAATATCTATGGGCCAGACACTGTAGGTACAGGTACTTCTCCTACACTTTACCTCATTTATCTTCACAACCCTGGAAGGCAGTAATTAAATTATTATTTGCCTCCATTTCACAGTAAATACATTTTACCATGGTCATCCCAGAGGCCACCAATTCATTTCCAAATCTATCCATTTTTTCCTTTTTATCATCACTAGGTTTTGGGTTAACACAGTACAAAATATCTCCTAAATTTTTCTTCTTCAGAGTCAAGGTTATAATTGCATATTACTAGAAAATCTCCATTTCTTAGGCTATTGTAAATTTTATTTCCATATGTCATCTGTAGAGTCACATTATTTCACATTAATGGTAAGTTTGGAATCTAACATTCAACTGAGTGACAGAAATTTACATCACTGTACACTTCAAAGGGTAAGAAAATGACTATCTGACTAACCCATAAAAAATGACAATTTGACTAAACCAGTAGGGTAAAGTTAACATAACAAGCATCAATCATTAGTTGCAGTAGAGCATTCGTATGGTTAGATTTGAATCCTGCTCAAAGGTTTACAATCTAGACAACACAGATAAAACACTGGCCAAAAACAAAACAAAACAAAACAAAAAAACAGAAAGACCATGAACATGAACTAAATAGGCATCAATTTAAGCTCTAACATGTTTATTCAAAGTTCAAAGAATTTTATAGGAAATAAAGTTTTGACAAGAAGAAAATAGAGCTTGAAATTAAATAAAGTGCTACCACAGAACATTTGGAAACATGACAAAGAATGAAATGATAGAATCTAATACTGATTACCTTAAGTAATACTAATTAACCAGTCATTTCACTGTACATGCAATGCTATATACTTTTCTCCCTTATGCAGATAGAAAGTCTTCTCAACACATAAATTCAACATGAAATTAATCAAGATCTAGATCTTCTGATCCACAAATTATCAACTTGACAGGATAGCTAATGAATTTGCTAGCTGTCTAGCAACCAAATGCCACTGAGTCTTTTTACCTTGCTATCTGAATTTAAGACTGTCCTTAACTTCTGTTGTACCACAAATTCTCTCTTTAAGTTCATATTTACCAATAGGATCTCTATTATTTATTGCTCAACCATCCACCTCCATGTACAAACAGCTTCTGAAAATACTTCTAACAATAGAGGGAAAAAAAACAGGAGATAAAAAGGGGATATTCTTTAGCATGAAAGAAATATACAGTAAAATGGTATACCTTCTAAGTTAGCTCACAGTAAAAATCTCCTCTAAATCCCAGACTGTGATGTGGTGATTACTGTGAAGTATTTCTACCATCATGTCCTCCACCATCCCTATCATGCTAAAAATCACATAAGCCTTTTTAGATTACCTAAATACAAATAAAGACTAGGAATGCAAACACAGAATTAGATAATCTATTTTAAAACAGTTTAAGGAACCTGACACTTTAATGAAGGTTAACCTTTACTACTTTTTAATAACTCACTAAAAATTATACTAAAGACACGTTACTATACTACTAGAACTCTCCACTATATTTACTTTTTTATTCTGACAATGTTTATTCTCAGCAAAATGCAACACCAAGTAACTTATTTTAATCACTAAGCCAATAAGTATACTGAACAGCATTATACAGTAAAACTAAAATCACTGAATATACACTTACTTTTCAGCAAAATCTTTACTTCTCCATTTTCTTTCTTAATCTCACTCATTACATTATGCTTCTTTTTCTCTCTCTCTTTTTCTTTATCTCTCTCTTTAATTTTGTCTTTGATTTTATCTGAAAAACAAAATTAAGGAAACATTAAAACTATATACAATTTAATTTCTATCCATGAACTATAGTGTGATTTCTAGAATCACGAAACACCAAGAAGATAAGTTGAAAAACAAACCTTTTTATTAACTCCTCTTACATTTTGGGAAGTATTTCTAAATGTCCTTTCATATGCTGAACATGGAATACATAATATACATAATACACATATCAGAAACTATAAGCATTTATTATTATACATTTCATCTAAAAGTATTCTTTGCTTACTTCGTGTCAACTACAATATCAGACTAACTTAAAATCACTTAAAATTGTCCACTAACTTTAAATTGAGATAGTATACTACAGTGGAAAAAGTGCTGGCTTTGAGGTTGAACATACCTGAATTGGTAACATAACTTTGGAAAAATTATTCACTCTTCGTTTCCTAATCTGTAAAGTGGTGGCTGATTTTTTTCTCCTAGGTTACTATGAGGACTAAATGAAGAAAGATATAAAAATGATCACCCCAGAGCATGGTATATGTAAGAGTAGATGTTAGTTTTCCCTTTCTCTTGTACCTTTTAAAAAGCATACAAGTGATCTGCCTAGCTGGTGATATTATAGTATTAAAATAAAGGGTGTAAGAACTCTAGGAATCACTAAATCTGCATTAAAATAATACAAACTTTGAGTTTATAAAATGGTTTGATGTCCTATTAATTTCTGTTTCTTCAATAAAGCTCCTATATACCCAAAAGACAAGATGCAGGGAATTTCAAAGTAGTGATGTTGTCCTTGCACTAAAAAGGCTTACTACTGAAGACAAAGCCATGATGAAACCACACAAAAGCTGTAAAATATCCTTTAATGTAAGAGATTACATATATATATATATATATATATATATATATATGCATACTGCATAATTTCTTAAAATCCCTCCTCTATTCTATAAATACTACCCTAATTCAAGTCCTACTCACCTAATGATTAGATTACTGTGTAAATCAGCACTGTCCAACAGAAAGAAGTATAATGCTTACCACATATGTAAATGTAAA
The DNA here is from genome assembly GCF_040802235.1 of Manis javanica. NCBI lineage: Eukaryota > Metazoa > Chordata > Mammalia > Pholidota > Manidae > Manis > Manis javanica. Next base: position 85,766,456 of record NC_133161.1, read on the forward strand.
CTTTCTAGTAGTCACATTAAACAAAAAGAAACAGGTAAAATTAGTTTAAATAATATATTTCATTTAACCAATATATCCAAAACACCATTTCAAAACATAACCAATACTAAAAAATTATTGAGATATTTAATTTTTTTTTCTTAATAAGAGTTCAAAACAGTGTATATTTTAAACTTACGGTATATGTCAATTCAAAGTAGTTTCAGTGTAAGTGTTCAACAGCCACAGGAAACTAGTAGCTACCATACTGAACAATTCAGGTCTAGACTACATGAACAGAAAACTCTCAAAAAACAAAATTGATGTACTTAATATAACATTTAAAACTTACACTCATTAAAAATAAAAATGTAAATCCAAATAAGGTATTTTCCCCCTATCAAACTGATAAAGTGCTTATTTAAAAATAACAACACTCAAAGCAGAAGAGAGGACAGCTGAAGGTATGGCAAACTTTAATTTGCTACTCTTACATATTTTTTTTTGGTACCATTAATCTACAAATACCTGAGGAACATTATGTTTACTAGATTCCCCCCTTCACCAAGTCCGCCCCACAAACCCCATTACGGTCACTGTCCATCAGCGTAGTAAGATGCTGTAGATTTACTACTTGTCTTCTCTGAGTTGCAGAGTCCTCGCCGTGCCTCCCCACACATTATACAAGCTACTGGTAATGCCCCCTTACTTTTCCCCCCCACCTTTTCCTTCCCTTCCTACCCATCTTTCCCAGTCCCTTACCCTTTGGTAACTGTTAGTCCATTCTTGGGTTCTATGATTATACTGCTGTTTTGTTCCTTCAGTTTTTTCTTTGTTCTTATACTCCACATATGAGTGAAATCATTTGGTACTTGTCTTTCTCCGCCTGGCTTATTTCACTGAGCATAATACCCTGTCACTCCATCCACGTGGTTGCAAATGGCAGGATTTGTTTTCTTCTTATGGCTGAATAATATTCCATTGTGTATATGTACCACACCTTCTTTATCCACTCATCTACTGATGGACACTTCGGTTGCTTCCATTTCTTGGCTATTGTAAATCGTGCTGTGATAAACACAGGTGTGCATCTGTCTTTTTCAAACGGGGCTGCTGTATTCTTAGGGTATATTCCTAGAAGTAGGATTCCTGGGTCAAATGGTATTTCTATTTTGAACTTTTTCAGGAAACTCCATACTGCTTTCCACAATGGTTGAACTAGTTTACATTCCCACCAGCAGTGTAGGAGGGTTCCCCTTTCTCCACAACCTCGCCAACATTTGTTGCTGTTTGTCTTTTGGATGGTGGCAATCCTAACTGGTGTGAGGTGATATCTCCTTGTGGTTTTAATTTGCATTTCTCTGATGACTAGTGATGTGGAGTATCTTTTCATGTGTCTGTTGGTCATTTGAATTTCTTCCTTGGAGAACTGTCTGTTCAGCTCCTCTGCCCATTTCTTAATTGGATTATTTGCTTGTTTGTTTGTTGAGGTGCATGAGCTCTTTATATATTTTGGATGTCAACCCTTTACTGGATCTGTCATTTATGAATATATTCTCCCATACTGTAGATACCTTTTTGTTCTATTGATAGTATCCTTTGCTGTACAGAAGCTTTTCAGCTTGATATAGTCCCACTTGTTCATTTTTGCTTTTGTTTCCCTTGCCTGGGGAGATATGTTCATGAAGAGGTTGCTCATGTTTATGTCCAAGAGATTCTTGCCTATGTTTTTTTCTAAGAGTTTTATGGTTTCATGACTTACATTCAGGTCTTTGATCCATTTTGAATTTACTTTTGTATATGGGGTTAGACAATGATCCAGTTTCATTCTCTTACATGTAGCTGTCCAGTTTTGAAAACACCAGTTGTTGAAGAGGCTGTCATTTCCCCATTGTATGTCCATGGCTCCTTCATCATATATTAATTGACCATACATGTTTGGGTTAATATCTGGACTCTCTATACTGTTCCACTGGTCTGTGGGTCCATTCTTGTGCCAGTACCAAATTGTCTTCATTACTGTGACTTTGTACTAGAGCTTGAAGTTGGGGAGCGAGATCCCTCCCACTTTGTTCTTACTTCTCAGGATTGCTTTGGCTACTCAGGGTCTTTGGTGGTTCCATATGAATTTTTAAACTATTTGTTCTAGATCATTGAAGAATGCTATTGGTAATTTGATAGGGACTGCATTGAATCTTTAGATTGCTTTCGGCAAGATGGCCATTTTGACCATATTAATTCTTCCTAGCCAAGAGCATGGGATGAGTTTCCATTTGTTAGTGCTCTCTTTAATTTCTCTTAAGAGTGTCTTGTAGTTTTCAGGGCATTGGTCTTTCACTTCCTTGGTTAGGTTTATTCCTAGGTATTTGATTTTTTTTTATGTTATTGTGAATGGAATTGTTTTCATGATTTCTCTTACTGTTAGTTCATTGTTAGTCTATAGGAAAGTCACAGATTTCTGTGTATTAATTTTGTATCCTGCAACTTTGCTGAATTCCAATATTAGATCTAGTAGGTTTGGAGTGGAGTCTTTAGGGTTTTCTTATGTACAATATCATGTCATCTGCAAATAGTGACAGTTTGACTTCTTCTTTACCAATCTGGATGCCGTGTATTTCTTTGTTTTGTCTGATTGCCATGGGTAGGACCTCCAGTACTATGTTGAATAACAGTGGGGACAGTGGGCATCTGTGTCTTGTTCCCGATCTTAGAGGAAAAGCTTTCAGCTTCTCACTATTAAGTATGATGTAGGCTGTGGGTTTATCATATATGGCCTTTATTATGTTGAGGTACTTGCACTCTATACCCATTTTGTTGAGAGTTTTTATCATGAATGGATGTTAAATTTTGTTGAATGCTTTTTCTGCGTCTATGGAGATGATCATGTAGTTTTTCTCCTTTTTGTTTATGTGGTGGATGATGTTGATGGATTTTCGAATGTTGTACCATCCTTGCATCCCTGAGATGAAACCCACTAGATCATGGTGTATGATCCTCTTCATGTATTTTTGAATTCGGGTTCCTAATATTTTGTTCAGTATTTTTGTATCTATGTTCATCAAGGATATTGGTCTGTAATATTCTTTTTTGGTGGGATCTTTGTCTGTTTTTGGTATTAGAGTGATACTGGCTTCATAGAGTGAGTTTGAAAGTATTCCCTTCTCTTCTATTTTTTGGAAAACTTTAAGGAGAATGGGTATTATGTACTCTCTGTATGTTTAATAAAATTCCACAGTAAATCCATCTGGCCCAGGGGTTCTGCTCTTGGGTAGTTTTTTGATTGCCACTTCAATTTCATTGCTGGTAATTGTCTGTTTAGATTTTCTATTTCTTCCTTGGTCAGTCTTGGCAGGTTGTATTTTTCTAGGAAGTTGTTCGTTTCTTCTAGGTTTTCCAGTATGTTAGCATATGGGTTTTCATAATATTCTCCGTTGATGTATTTCTGTGGGGTCCATCATGATTTTTCCTTTCTCATTTCTGATTCTGTTGATGTGTGTTGACTCTCTTTTTCTCTTAGTAAGTCTGGCTAGAGGCTCATCTATTTTGTTTATTTTCTCAAAGAACCAGTTCTTGGTTTCACTGATTTTTTTCTATTGTTTTATTCTTCTCAATTTTATTTATTTCTTGTCTAATCTTTATTATATACCTCCTCCTGCTGACATTGGGCCTCATTTGTTCCTCTTTTACCAATTTCGATAATTGTGACATTAGACTATTCATTTGGGATTGTTCTTCATTCTTTAAATATGCCTGGATTGCTATATACTTTCCTCTTAGAACTGCTTTCGCTGAGTCCCACAGAAGTTAGGGCTTTGTGTTGTTGTTGTCATTTGTTTCCGTATATTGCTGGATCCCCATTTTAATTTGGTCATTGGTCCGTTGATTATTTAGGAGCGTGTTGTTAAGCCTCCATGTGTCTGTGAGCCTTTTTGCTTTCTTTGTACAATTTATTTGTAGTTTAATGCCTTTGTGGACTGAAAAGTTGGTAGGATTTCAATCTTTTCGAATTTACTGAGGCTCTTTTTGTGAGCTAGTATGTGGTCTATTCTGGAGAATGTTCCATGTGCACTTGAGAAGAATGTGTATCCTGTTGCTTTTGGATGTAGAGTTCTATACATGTCTATTAGGTCCATCTGTTCTAGTGTGTTGTTCAGTGCCTCAGTGTCCTTACTCATTTTCTGTCTGGTGGATCTGTCCTTTGGAGTGAGTGGTGTGTTGAAGTCTCCTAAAATGAATGCATTGCATTCTATTTCCTCTTTTAAGTCTGTTAGTATTTGTTCCACATACATTGGTGCTCCTGTATTGGGTACATATATATTTGTAATGGTTATATCCTCTTGTTGGACTGACCCCTTTATCATTATGTAATGTCCTTCTTTGTCTCTTGTTACTTTCTTTGTTTTTGAAGTCTATTTTGTCTGATACTGGTACTTCAACATCTGCTCTTTCCTCCCTGTTGTTTCCATGAAATATCTTTTCCCATACCTTGACTTTTAGTCTGTGCATGTCTTTGGGTTTGAGGTGTATCTCTTGTAAGCAGCATATAGATGGGTCTTGCTTTTTTATCCATTCTATTATTCTGTGTCTTTTGAGTGGTGCATTCAGTCCATTTACATTTAGGGTGATTATTGAAAGATATGTACTTACTGCCATTGCAGGCTATAGGTTAGTGGTTACCAAAGGTTCAAGATTAGCTTCTTCATTATCTTACCATCTAACTTAACTCACTTTTTGAGCTATTATAAACAGTCTGATGATTCTTTATTTCTCTCCCTTCTTATTCCTCCTCCTCCTCCATTCTTTATACATTAGGTGTTTTATTTTGTGCCCTTTTGTGTTTCTTTTGACTGCTTTTGTGGGTAGTTGATTTTATTTTTTTGCCTTTAGTTAGTATTTGGTTGGTCTGCTTTCTTTGCTGTGATTTTATTTTCTCTGGTGACATCTATTTAGCCTTAGGAGTGCTTCCATCCAGAGCAGTCCCTCTAAAATACCCTGTAGAGGTGGTCTGTGGGAGACAAATTCCCTCAACTTGCTTGTCTGGGAATTGTTTAATCCCTCCTTCATATTTAAATGATAATCGTGCCGCATACAGTATTCTTGCTTCAAGGCCCTTCTGTTTCATTGCATTAAATATATCATGCCATTCTCTTCTGGCCTGTAAGGTTCCTGTTGAGAAGTCTGATGATAACCTGATGGGTTTTCCTTTGTAGGTGACCTTTTTTCTCTCTTTGGCTTCCGTTAATACTCTGTCCTTGTCCTTGATCTTTGCCATTTTAATTATTATGTGTCTTGGTGTTGTCCTCCTTGGGTCCCTTCTGTTGGGAGTTCTGTGTGCTTCTGTGGTCTGAGCGACTATTTCCTCCCCCAGTTTGGGGAAGTTTTCAGCCATTATTTCTTCAAAGACACTTTCTATCCCTTTTTCTCTCTCTTCTTCTTCTGGTACCCCTATAATGCAGATATTTTTCTGTTTGGATTAGTCACACAGTTCTCTTAATATTCTTTCATTCCTGGAGATCCTTTTATCTCTCTCTGCGTCAGCTTCTCTGCATTTTTGCTCTCTGATTTCTATTCCATTAACGGCCTCTTGCACCTCATCCATTCTGCTTTAAGTCCTTCCAGAGATTGTTTTATTTCTGTATTCTCCCTCCCAACTTTATCCATTAGCTGTTGCATTTTTCTCTGCAGCTCCATCAGCATGGTTATGACATTTATTTTGAATTCTTTTTCAGGAAGATTGGTTAAATCTATGTCCCCAGGTTCCTTCTCTGTGGATGTCTGTGTGATTCTGGTCTGTATCAAATTCTTCTGCCTTTTCATGGTGATAGAGGTAGTTGTGGGGAGTTGGCACCTGTGTTAGGTGGGAAAACAATGTCCCTTCCTGCTTGCTCATTGACTTCCTCTCCTGCGAGAATGGTGACCCCCTAGCAGCTTGTGCTGGGCAGCTGTGCTCCGATGGGGCCTCTTAGTCTGGCCTGGGCAGCTACACGGGAGGCTGCTGTGGGCATGGCCGGTCTCAGGTTGCTGCTCCACTATGGCAGGGCAGCACCAGAGGGGGAACAGGCAGGAGGCTGTTTACTGCCATGGGGAGCCTCAGAGCTGCGCTGCCGCCTAGGAGGTTAGGGTGCCCAGAGGTCCCCGGGATTCCCAGTTGCTGGGCTGAGTGTGCTGGGATGCTTCTGTCCAGCTATGAGGCTCCTGTCCCTTTAAAACTTTCAGAAAGCACTCGCTTTTCTTTTGTCCCAGGGGCGCCGGCTGTGGGAGCCCACTCCCAGGTTTTACAGTTCCATTTCCCTACTATCCAGCACAGCACGCATTGTGCGTCTGCACTCCTAGTGCAGATGGCTAAGCCTGGGTATTTAGCAGTCCTGGGCTCCCTCTCCCTCCCCGCTCCAACTCCTCTCCTCCCACTGGTGGGCTGGGGTGGGGGGTGCGCTCAGGTCCCACTGGGCTGCGGCTTGTATCTTACACCCTTCATGAGGTGCTGGGTTCTCAGAGGTGTAGATGTAGTCTGGCTGTTATACTGTATCTTCTAGTGTCTATTTTAGGAATAGTTGTATTTGTTGTATTTTCAAAAATATATGTGGCTTTGGGAGGAGATTTCCACTGCCTTACTCATGCTGCCATCTTGGCTCCTCTACTCCTACATTTTGATGTTTGAAGTCCTTGAAATCCTTCACAGGCTGTCATCTAGCCATAAAATGTTACTCCAAATAGCTATAGTTTAGATCATATATAAGTTAATATTTCCTAAGTAACCACATATTTTTCAATGAACTATTTATGTATCACTTAAAATCACAACTGAAGAAAAGTCATCTCTCTTCATTTTTTACAATTATCCCTATTAAAATCTTATTATCTTATAAGTGTTATTTCAATAACTACTAAACTTTTGAAGTTTACTAAAGCTTAATATTTATACAGAAAAATCAAGTATACAGCTCAATTTTCACAAAAATTAACAGCATCTCGTAACTCCTGTGTGCCCTTCCAGTCTTTACTGCAATGAGGCACAACCCTGATTTCTAACCAGAAAGATTAAAATAACTGTAGAATTTTAATGGCATGTATAAAAAATGTGATATACTATAAATCTTCCAAGTCACTAAATATAAATATTTTTCCAAGTAAAATTTAGCTAGCTTATAAACAAAACTGTAATATGGTATAAACCATTTTTATAGACTTTATAAATATATTTATGTACTGAAGACTTTATTTTTTAGTTTTAGATTCACAACAAAACTGAATGTACAGAGATTTCTCATATGTACTTTCTCCCTCTACACATCCTATTAAAAATTTTTAATTAATATATTCACATTGAGAAAGCAGACTAAAAGACAACAGTGTGAATTATTAAAAGCCTTTATTTTTAAGTAGCAAAAAATTTCTAAGTTTCTGCAGTAGGAGCTTATTAGTTTTGTAACACAAGAAAAAGGGGCTTGGAATATGCTTTCAAGTATGATATTAAATACAAATAGTTCAAGTAAAAATAAGTTGAAGGTGTCAAGTCATTATACAAAAAATATCTATAGAAACAAAAACAACTGCATGGCCAAGAGGAACGACAGTCACACACAGCTGCAGTCACCTCCTACCTTACACCCAAAGCCATCTAAGCAAAGGAAGCAAACACAGATCATCCTACATATATGTAGTAAAAAGCATTTTTGTAGAACCACTGCAGCCTCAGCCTATATACTTGTCTTGGTCTTTCAATCTACCCTTTACTTTCACCCTCCCTGGAATTTTTGTTTCTTGCCAAAACATATCCTTTTCAAATCCAACTTTGAATGCCTCCATTAAATCTTCTGTAATCATATTACAGATAACATATAGATTTTATGTTACATCTTCACATGTTACAGGTAGAAATGTTACAGCTATGAAAAAGTGGGAAGCCTATAAACTCAGAAGACCTAAGGTTAGGCTCTGCAACCTTAACAACTAACTTTCAGATCTCCAGTTTCAGCTGTAAAATGGAGTTTATATAAAGATTAAATAGGAAATATATACACAAACATTTTATAAACTTATAAGTCTTATGAATGTAGACTATTATTATCTACGTCTATGTATCTATCCATAATATGGAGTCATAAGAAACATTTTTTAACAATTTAGACCAGTGTCTTTAAAATCCCAACTCTCCTGCTACCCAACTGTAATGCATTTGTATTTATAAAAGCCAGTTCTAGATCTTCTCATAAGAAAAACAGTTCCCAGCCATCATGTTTACTGTAATTTACTGTTCTTTTAAAAGTTGTCATCCTTAATTTTACTCATTTCTTTTCATGTCCAAGAATTTAGAGATTTATCCTCTATGGCCTAATCTAAGGCTTGGAATGGATTTCTAACTCACCTTCCCACTACAATTCTTAGAATAAAAAGTAAGAATTATTCTACCATAGAATAAGAAATTATCTGTTCTGAAAAGTCCAATTTAAGTACCATAAGTTTTATTTAAAAACAAAAAGGGTGGTAGGAGACAGAGAAAACAGATGCAAAAAGACCCATGATACAGGTTGAACCTAAAGAGGCAAAAGGTGTATGAGAATGGGGGAAAGGAAAAGGAATAAATGACTAAGTCATTATCAACCCAGAACAGACTATAAATTATAAATATGTGTACACACACACACACACGGGCTAAAGATATACCTTACATGTTAAAGTTAATATAAAAGAGAAAGCTGATTAAAATACTGTCAAACAAAACATAAAGGATTTTCAAACATATGGTCAATTTATGACTTCATGCCACATATGCAGCAACGTAACCTGTATTTCATTCACGATACATTTCTATTGAGCATTGTTTGCAAAAGATAAAAATGAATAATAGTGCTACACCAAAGTATCTTATAGTCAATATCAGTTAATTCATTCTAAGTATCATTTTCGAAAACCAGTTCTTAAATCAAAATCATTTTTTTTCATCTGGTTATAAAATTCACTAGTCTCCACTACTATTAAAGCCATTATAATAACGTGAGGGTGAAAATAGACACATACACAAAGATATACAAATATTAGGTGAATAACTCCAATAAGAGAGTAGAACATAAAAAGCACTGTGAGAGTATCTAAGAGATTTGTTAAATATATTAACAACCCATTTACCTGAAAACTTCAAAATTAATAGATTTCCAGATAACAAGACACTGCCACTTAATTTTTTACCATACTATTAATTTTCAAAGATGTACAACATACTTCCCTTTCAAAAATAAAATATAGTCTTTTTTCATTTTAACAAAAATTTTAACTCTCATCATACCCATATTGATGACCTCAAAAAGACAAAAAAATATAATTTTTTAAAGCTAAAAAACAACAGTAGAATATAGTTCCATTATTCTCTCAGCTGTCATTGGTTACTACAGGTAAGAGAAGTGACAGTTACATAACTTCTGGCATTCACCAAAAATTCTCATTTACTCTATGCCAGCAAAGAAACAAGACCAGGTCCATGAGCACTCTAGAGTATAATAGAGTAAAATAGTTCGCTATCTCCAGCTCTATTATAGCAAATTTCACACTATTCCAGTTAGTGACAAAAGGATCTTTTTCCTTATTTTCCCTGCTCCTGTACCTACCACTGAATGTTCCTTGAGGGCAGAGAAAGATCTGTCTCAATAAATTACTTGATCAATGCATTGAACAGGTCCTGTGATAAAGAGAGAAATTACTGTGTTGTCTGCTACAGTACATAACGACCTTCTCTCCTATAAAGTGCTCTGGGTTAATCTTTGTTAATCCTTCCTTCTTTTCCTCTGCCATGCCACAGCAAGGAAGGGAATTTTTAATCCTTAAAACCTTTCAGGACGAGTTCCTCAAATTTATTTTCCATTTCTAACTGGCCTAATCACTTTTGACAGAAAGTTCCAGCATTTAATGAATCTACACCTCTAGGAACATTAGGGATCCACAATTTTTTTGCATCTCAATAAAGAGAAATAATTTTCCCCAAAAGATAATGGTTAATTTCTTTTAAATGTAGAACTTTTTAATATAAATAGCTCTTACAATTTAATACCCAGAAAGAATAAGAAAATAAAAATTTTAAAAGAAAACAAAAAACACAGAAAAGGAGCAAAGGATATAACACAAGAAAATTTCAAAGAATGTTAATGTCAAATAAATATGAAAAGATGTTCAACCTTACCAGCATTCAAATAAATATAATTTAAAACAATAACATAAAACCATTTGCTCTTATCAAATTGACCATTTTTCTTAAAAGTTAGAATAACCAGCACTGGCAAAGATGGAGTGAAACAGGAATGTCTACATAATGGTAACGAGTATAAACTGATAGTCTTACAGGAAGGCAATTTAACATTATGTTGAAAAAGCACTAAAACTGATCATTCCTTTTATCTCACAATTCCCCTGCTAGGATATAGTAAAAAGGAAATAACCAAGCTTGCACAAATATACAAGATCTTCATCCCATATTATTTATAATAGTGAAAAACTAAATTATTGAAATGTTCAATAATGGAGATTGGTTAAATAAATTTGGGTACATTCATAAATGGAAACTTATGAAGCCATTAAAAATCATGTTGAATAATAGTTAACAGCATGGAGAAAATGTTCGTGATATGTTACACAGAAATTGCAAGTTAATATATATAAATGAAAATCTATAAAGGGATCCCTAATCTGTCATATATATGGTTGTGAATGTATATCTCTGTATATATGTATATATACACATATACTTGCATATGTTTATATGTATACATCTGTATACACAGATTCATACAGATTCACACACAGAGACACACACACACACACACATACACACATTATAAACAGGTATCTTAAAACAAGGAAATTGTTTAACAGTTTAAATGAGTAACAGTTGGACTTCCCAGTCTTCCCACCCTCACTCCACACAGTCAGATTGAAGGGCCCCCACCAGTAAGGTGGCAAACTTCCGGCTTCTCTTCAGGGTCCTCGGTTCCCGCCGGCGCCACCTGTAGCCCAATCACCTCTCGCCCCCTCCCAATCCCAGCACCTGGCCAACAGCCACAAGCCCCGTAGAAGTGACACCTCAATCAATTCATGCCCCTTCCTATATAACCCAGCACCTTTCCCTAATAAAGTGGAACTCTCCGGTGAATTGCTGCTGTGTGTTGCTCCTTTCCTTTCATTGGTGCCGAAACCCGAGAGACGGGACACCCCAACTGGGCCCCGTCTTCCCCCCAACACCAGCAGCAGCTTGCCCTCGTCCTCTTTTTCCGGCACTGGCTCATCACACTCACCACTCCTCTCTGGCATTTAGGTAAGTTTTCCCCCCCAAGTGGGCCACTCTTCCCCGAGCTATCGCAGTGCCATTGACCGTGGTCGTCCAGCAAGGCCCTGACGCTCAGGGATGAGCAGGGAACTCTCCCTGCCTCAGGCCTTCACAACTGCGGCGGACCCTCAGGCCCCTCCTCCAACAGCCATAAATCCCCACCTCAAGCTTTTACGGCCACGGTGGACCCTCAGGCCCCTCCTCCGACAGTCATAAATGCATTCACCGTCCCTTCCATCAGTGCTGAAACTTATTAAGCAAAATTTCTCCGGGGTGGGTCACTCTTCTCCGAGCTATCGCAGTGCCATTGACCGTGATCGTCCAGCAAGGCCCTGACGCTCCGGGACGAGGAGGGAACTCTCCCCGCCTCAGGCCTTCACGGCTGCGGCGGATCCTCATGCCCCTCCTCTGACAGCCATAAATCCCCGCCTCAGGCCTTCACAGCTGCGGCAGACTCTCAGCCACCCCCCCCAACAGCCATAAATGAGGTGACTCCTTTGCGGATGAGAACGCTCCCTTCCCCCCCTCCCATCTTCCTTCTGCTCCGTCCGCCGAAATCTGTTCTGTCTGCCGAAAACTCCTAGCGCTAGGTACCTCGTGACTCCAGCAAACTGCCTTCTCAGGGAAGTCTGGGTGACGACCCACACTTCCTAAGAAATTCCGACTCCTATACGAATTTCCGCAGACCACCAAGGATCATCGGGGACGCCCTTTGTCTCCTTGCAGTCTGCTTCCACTCCGAGGATCTCCATTCATCTTCCCCTGTTTGTCTCCTTCTCTGTCCTTTAGCCATGGGAGCCTCCTCATCCCTCCCTGAAAGTTCACCTCTTGAATGCCTGCTTAAGCATCTGGCTACCCTCTCCCTGATGCCTGATATAAAACCAAAACTTCTCCGTAAATATTGCTCCCAAGATTGGCCGACATACCCCCTAGACAATAACAACCAATGGCCCACAGGGGGAACTCTTGATCCTAACATAACTCGATCTTTTTAACTACTGCCAGCACCTGAAAAAATGGAAGAAGATTCCATATATCAAAGATTTCCGAGTCCTCCTCCCCCAACCCCCTCCCAAGTTCTCCTAGCCTGCAAGCCACAGCCCCCGCAGAAGCCTCCTGCTCACTCCCTTCCCCTTCTTCTCCTACAACAGCCCTTCTCCCTTCCTCCCCCACCATCTCCTCCCCGATCTCACCTCCTCCACTTTCATTCCCTGCAGATTAAGCCTGAGCCTTTCAGCCCCCTCCTTTAACTAGGTCCCAGGGGCCTCCTCCGTCGTTGCCCTCATCCCCTGTTTCTCCCCTGTTAGGGACCGCCTTTGTCTTCTCACATGTTAGTAGGGAGAATGGGAAAGCACCTTCCCCCATGTCTGAACGCAGCATGGGAAAGCACAAGCTAGAGAACAACCAGTGCAGTCCTTGAAAGTTATCTGTCCACAAAAACACATCTTGTCCTCGAAGATGAGCCAAGACTCCTCACTCGGAAAATAGGGAGACCTTGAAGATGTGTAGAAACACCGCCCCTGCTTCTAGCTATGCCCTTCCCCCACTTGCCGATGTGGCAGGAACGGAGAACAAAGAACATTCTGTTTACGCATTCCATAAGCAATTAACTGGAGCCCTGCTGTAGCTCAGTTAGGAGAGCATGGGACTCTTAACGTCAGAGTCATGAGTTCAAGCCCAACTAGAGTAGCAGAGGCAAGTAGCTGGGCTGCTAGCTGGCAACACGTGGGTCTGATTCTATCTTTCTTTATTTTCTTTACCCCCCTTCCGCATTTCAGGACCTGTTCGACTAGGCACGGCTAGACTGCGTCACTCCCCCACAGACTGAGCCAGAACCCTTCAGTCCCCCTCAGACTCAGTCCCGAGAGCCTCCCAAAATTATCGCCCCCCTCCAGGAAGTAGCAGGATTCGAAGGCATCGTGCGCGTTCACGTCCCTTTCTCCTTAGGAGATTTAGCCCAACTAGAGAAACGCCTAGGTTCCTTTTCCACTGATCCCACGACATACATCAGGGAGTTTCAATGGACCCTCCAGTCTTACAGCCTCACGCATCATGACATTTTCATGCTCCTGGCCAATACTCTCCTCCCTGAAGAGCGTAGACGAGTTTGGGACTTTGCCCAAATGCACGCTACCGAAACCCACAGGACTGACCCCACCTATCCCCCTGGCCCCACTGCTGTCCCCGAACAAGACCCACACTGAGATTATAACACCGCCGTGGGTCTCCGCTCTCGAGATGTTTTTGCCTCCTGCTTAATAGGTCTGAAAAAGGCAGCTCGTAAAGTAGTCACTTTTCAAAAGCTCCAAGACATAATTCAAAAGAGAGACGAAACCCCCTCCAAGTTCTTAGACAGACTCACTCAAGGGCTATTACAGTATACCAGCCTGGACCCAGAAACACCTGAAGGAAGACATGTCCTTATGACATACTTCCTAGCTCAAAGCTACCCCGACATTAAAGCTAAACTCAAAAAGTTAAAACAGAGCCCCGCTACCCCACGGACTGAGATCCTAACAGTGGCCTTTAAAGTCTTCCATAACCGGGAGGAGGAGAAAGAATGCCGTAAATAAAAGGCTGATCAGGCCAATTTCCAGATGTTGGCCCAGCTGATAAAACCACAACCTGGGCGCCCCTCTACAAACAAGCCCCAACCCAGGAGGTTGTTTCAAGTGCGGAAAAGAGGGACATTTGTCAAGGGTGTGCCCCTCCCCCAGATCTCCTACCACCCCATGCCCCAGATGCCACAAAAAGGGCCACTGGGGGTCTGATTGCCCAACCACCCGAAGGGGAGGCTGAACGAACAAACCCCATCCTAAGCCCGCCGTAGTGGGGCTGGCAGAAGAAGATTGACGGGGCCCGGGAGCTTCTTGCCCGACCATTTCCATCACCAAACAGGAGCCCAGGGTTACTTTAACAGTAGACGGTCACCCCATCTCCTTCCTCCTAGATAAAGGAGCCACCTTCTCAGTCTAGCGAGAATACCAGGGCCCTACCACGCCAGCCATTACTCCTATAGTCGGGGTAGGAGGTAAACAGATTTTCCCATTAAACCCCCCCCCCTTTTATGCACAATCCTAGACAATCCCATACCTTTCTCCCACTCCTTCCTGGTTATGCCCCAGTGTCCCATCCCTTTACTAGGACGAGACATCCTTTCCCTCCTCCACGTTTCCATAACTATATCCACTCCCATAGCCCCCAGTACTCCCTTTCTGATGGCCCTCATAACCGATGACCCCCCTCTAGCCAATGAAAGCTTCGGTTCCGCCCTCATGCACCCTGTAAATCCCAAAGTTTGGGACATTACAAGCCCCTCCGTGGCCCTATGTTCCCCTGCCTCTATCAAATTAGGTGACCCCTCTCAGTATATCTGTCAGGCCCAATACCCCCTAACCACTTCAGCCCTCATAGGCCTCCAAGCCACCATTCAAGATCTCTTGAACAAAAATTACCTCAGACCCACTCACTCCCCATTTAATACCCCCATATTAGCTGTTAAAAAAACCAACGGATCTTTCCGCCTCGTCCAAGACCTTCGCCTCATCAACATAGCCATTGTCCCTATTCATCCCTTAGTTCCAAATCCATACAGCCTTTTATCGCAGATCCCTGCCTCAGCATCCCACTTCTCAGTCCTAGACCTCAAGGACCCATTTTTCTATCCCTCTAGACCCCTGCTCCCAAGATTTTTTCATCTTCACCTGGACGGACCCATACACAAGACATTCTGAACAACTCACTTGGACAGTTTTGCCACAAAGCTTCCAAGATAGTCCCCATATTTTTAGACAAGTCCTAGCTCAGGAACTCCAACAGTTTCATCATGATCACTCCAAGTCCACCTTATTACAATACATGGACAATCTACTCTGCAGTCCCTCGTGAGAACAGTCTCAACTTGACACTGCCTCCCTACTTAACCTTCTAGCTCCCAGAGGTTACTGAGTATCCCGTCAAAGCTCAAATCTCTTCCCCTCCAGTCACTTACCTCAGATTCCTTCTATCTCAACAAAGAAAGTCCATTACCTTAGACAGAAAACGGCTCCTCTCTAACCTGCCCATTCCCAAAACCAAGACAGAAATCCTTTCCTTTCTAGGCAGGTCTAGACATTTTAGAGCGTAGATCCCTAACTTCTCCCTGTTGGCAAGACCCCTATACAACCTCAGCAAGGGCCCCCCTAAAGAACCATTATCCTCCTCACCCTGACACTCCTTCATTAAGCTCCGTCAAGCCCTTGTGGAAGCCCCAGCTCTCCATCTTCCTGATTTGTCAAAGCCCTTCTCATTATACATTCATGAGAGGTCCAGTCAAGCTCTAGGAGTCCTAGGCCAATATTATGGCCCATCCTTTGCCCCAGTAGCTTATCTCTCCAAGCAATTAGACCCCACAGTTCAGAGATGGGCCCCCTCCCTACGAGCATTAGCCGCTAGACAGCTCTTGCAGAAAGAAGCTCATAAACTGACATTCAGGGCTCCCCTTACCATTCTGTCCCCACATCACCTAAAAGATCTCTTAACCTACAAAAGTTTACAGACTCTCCCTCCCTCCAGACTCCTGACCTTACTGTCCTCTTTCCTCCAAAATCCCGTTCACCCCCTTTGCCATCCATACCCGAATCATGACTTTTTCCTCCTTTACTGCTCTCTCACTTTTTTTCCCTCATTCCTATTGTCTTCCCACCACCCCAGCCTCCTTTGTATGGTGATTCAAAGTCAGACAGACTTACACACAGCATCAAACAAAAGTTACTGCCCTCATTGCCACACCAGACTGCCATCTGAAAAGCTGCTGAGCCTTTATACCTCCACTTTCCTCCCTCCACCAAAGTGTTCACTAGCAGCTCCCCTTATTCTCCCTACCTCTGCTTCCTCTATGACCAAAAACAAGCCTATTGCAGGCAATGGCCAGACACCTACAGGAGATGTCCCTACTGGTCTTGCGCCATTCACTACATAGGTAAATTCCAGTATCCACAGTATTACTCCTCCAACCGTTTCATGAAATATCCCAATGGCTCATTCTCCTTATCAATCCCAGATCCCTGGGACTCTCAATGGGCTGCCAGAGTCACAGCCTCAGTTTACTACGGGGGGTCCTCGACCCCCCACGGTACCCTTCATATCTCTCGAAAGTATGTTCCCTCTCATTCCCAGATCTCTCAAGTTGCATCAGATAGCAGACATTCCGAAAAAGTCATTATCCAAACTCTTGACGGTGCCTCTTCATCTTCTTATCACCGCCCCTCTTCCCATTTCTCCTACTCTTCGTTACAGCTCATTCAGGATGCCACCATCTTTCTCAACCACACCCTTAACACCGCCAGTTGCTTCTTGTGTGCATCACTACAGTGCCCACTGCTGGCCGCCATGCCCCTAAATATTTCCAACTACTTCCATGCAGAAAGACAACCCCTCTGCCCCCTGGCAGACATACCCCTATGGGAACCAGAATACGCAGATAATCTCACCATCCACCACTGTGTAGGCCCGACTCCACCCCACTCCAGGGCACTTCACTGCCTCCCAACTCCAGCACACCCTGCATTCTTGTCACCCTAATCCCACAGCTTACACTTTACAGCATGGCAGAATTCCTTGAGCTCCAACCTCCCTTGCCCTCGCACACAAAAAGGGCTGCTTTCCTTCCCATCATGGTCGGTATCTCTTTGATCACCTCAGCCATTGGGGCAGGGTTTTCTAGAGAAGCCTTGAGTCACTCTCTATGGTCAGTTAGAGATCTAAACGCCAAACTTGAGGGAGCCCTGACATCCACTGCCAATTCCCTAGCCTCTCTCCAAAGACAGGTCACTTCGCTAGCTAAAGTCACCCTTCAAAACCAGCGGGCCTTAGATCTGCTTATAGCCGAGAAGGGCGGCACCTGCATCTTCCTCCGAGAAAAGTACTGCTATTACATCAAAGAATCCGGCATTATAGAAACTGACATCACCAAACTCACTGACCTTGCCTCCAGCCTCCACTCTGTTTCCAATTCCAACCCATTCTCTTCAGTACTAACAAACCCCCTCCTCACCTGGCTCTGGCCCATTGCAGGCCCCATAATAATCATTCTTCTCGCCTGTCTCTTCTTACCCTGTATAATAAAGTTCATCAAATCCCAAGTTGGAAAAATCTCTAATCAAGCTTTCAACCAGCTTTTACTCAGGAACTACCAGCTTCTGGCCATAGAAGATCCCTCACCCTCACGTGACCTCTTCACCACACACCGAGATGGACCCCTCTCTCCACTGGAAACTGTTCCTGGAAACAATGGCCGCAGACACCTGGCTCCTGACACCCATATCCTCTTGGCACCATTGGAATCAACAGGTCCTCGACCTGTGGTTACAGGGAACCTTCATTGATTTCCAAACCTAAAGAAGTCCACATCTAGTCGTCCTTACTGTAGGGAGTCCTATCAACCCTTTCCTCCCGGTCCTCAAGCCCTCACTCCCTTCTCCGCCCCCGTTCAGCAGGAAGCAGCCAGAGAGAAAGCAACGTCCACAACCCCATAGAGGAGAAAGGGGGGAATGAAGGGCCCCCACCAGTAAGATGGCAAACTTCCGGCTTCTCTTCAGGGTCCTCGGTTCCCGCCGGCGCCACCTGTAGCCCAATCACCTCTCGCCCCCCCTCCCAATCCCAGCACCTAGCCAACAGCCAACAGCCCCGTAGAAGTGACACCTCAATCAATTCATGCTCCTTCCTATATAACCCAGCACTTTTCCCTAATAAAGCGGAATTCTCCAGTGAATTGCTGCTGTGTGTCGCTCCTTTCCTTTCACAGATGATCATGGTGTATGATCCTCTTGATGTATTTTTGAATTCGGTTTGCTAATATTTTGTTGAGTATTTTTGCATCTACATTCATCAGGTCTAGTTTTCTTTTTTGGTGGGGTCTTTGCCTGGTTTTGGTATTACGGTGATGTTGGCTTCATAGAATGAGTTTGGGAGTATTCCCTCCTCTTCTATTTTTTGGAAAACTTTAAGGAGAATGGGTATTATGTCTTCTCTGTATGTCTGATAAAATTCCCAGGTAAATCCATCTGGCCTGGGGTTTTGTTCTTGGGTAGTTTTTTGATTACTGATTCAATTTCGTTGCTGGTAATTGGTCTGTTTAGATTTTCTGCTTCTTTCTGGGTCAGCCTTGGAAGATCATATTTTTCTAGAAAGTCCATTTCTTCTAGGTTATCCAGTTTGTTAGCATACAGTTTTTCATAGTATTCTGTAATGATTCTTTGTATTTCTGTGGTGTCTGTAGTGATTTTCCCTTTCTCATTTCTTACTCTGTTTATGTGTGTAGACTCTCTACTTTTCTTGATAAGTCTGGCTAGGGATTTATCTATTTTGTTTCTGAAAGAAGCAGCTCCTCCTTTCATTGATTCTATTGTTTTATTCTTCTTGATTTTATTTATTTCTGCTCTAATCTTTATTATGTCTCTCCTTCTACTGACTTTGGGCCTCATTTGCACTTCTTTATCTAGTTTCATTAACTGTAAGTTTAGACTGTTCATATGGGATGGTTCTCCTTTCTTGAGGTAGGCCTGTATTGCAATATATTTTCATCTTAGCACAGCCTTCGCTACATCCCACAGATTTTGTGGTGTTGAATTATTTATTGCTTTCATTTGTGTTCATATATATAGCTGAATCTCTGTTTTAATTTGGTCACTGATCCATTGATTATTTAGGTGCATTTTGTTAAGCCTCCATGTGTTTGTGGGATTTTTCATTTCCTTTGCATAATTTATTTGTGTTTCATACCTTTGTGGTCTAAGAAGCTGGTTGGTACAATTTCAGTCTTTCTGAATTTACTGAGGATCTTTTTGTGGCCTAGTATATGAACTATTCTTAAAAATATTCCATGTGCACTTGAGAACAATGTGTATCCTACTGTTTTTGGGTGTAGAGCTCTGTAGATGTCTGTTAGGTCCATCTGTTCTAAAATGTTGTTCAGTGCCTCTGTGTCCTTACTTATTTTCTGTCTGGTGGATCTGTCCTTTGTAGTGAGTGGAGTGTTGAAGTCCCCTAGAATGAATGCACTGCATTCTATTTCCCCTTTTAATTCTGTTAGTACTTGTTTCACGTATGTAGGTGCTCCTTTGTTGGGTGCATAGATATTTATAATGGTTATATCCTCTTATTGGATTGACACCTTTATCATTATATAATGTCCTTCTTTGTCTCTTGTGACTGTCTTTGTTTTAAAGTCTATTTTGTCTGATACAAGTACTGCAACTCCTGCTTTTCTCTCACTATTAGTGGCATGAAATATCTTTTTCTATCCCTTCACTTTTAGTCTGTGTATGTCTTTGGGTTTGAAGTTAGTCTCTTGTAGGCAGCATATAGATGAGTCTTGTTTTTTTATACATTCAGTGATTCTATGTCTTTTGATAGATGCATTCAGACCATTTACATTTAGGGTGATTATCAGTAAGTATGTACTTTTTGCCACTGCAGGCTTTAGATTCTTGGTTACCAAAGGTTCAATGGTAACTTTCTTACTATCTAAGCATCTAAGTTAACTCACTTAGTATGCTATTACAAACACAATCTAAAGGTTCTTTTTTTTCTCCTCCTTTTTCTTCCTCTTCCATTCTTTATATATTAGGTATCATATTCTGTATTCTTTATCTATCCCTTGATTGACTTTGGGGATAGTTAATTTAATTTTGCATTTGCTTAGTAATTAGCTGTTCTTTCTTTACTGGGGTTTTATTTCCTCTGGTGACAGCTATTAAACCTTAAGAACACTTCCATCTATAGCAGTCCCTCCAAAATACACTGTGGAGATGGTTTGTGGGAGGTAAATTCTCTCAGCTTTTGCTTATCTGGAAATTGTTTAATCCCTTCTTCAAATTTAAATGATAATCTTGCTGGATAGAGTATTCATGGTTCGAGGCCCTTCTGCTTCATTGCATTAAATATCATGCTACTCCCTTCTGGCCTGTAAGGTTTCTGTTGAGATGTCTGATGATTGCCTGATGGGTTTTCCTGTGTATATGATCTTTTTTCTCTCTCTGGCTGCTTTCATCTTTGATCTTTGCCATTTTAATTATTATGTCTTGGTGTTGTCTTCCTTGGGTTCCTTGTGTTGGATAATATGTGCACCTCCATGGCCTGAGAAACTATCTCCTTCCCCATTCTGGGGAAGTTTTCAGCAATTACCTCCTCAAAGATACTTGCTTTCCCTTCTTCTATCTCTTCTTCTGATAACCTATTACACGAATATTGCTCCATTTGGATTGGTCACACAGTTCCCTCAATATTCTTTCTTTCCTAGAGATCCTTTTACTTGCTCTGCCTCAGCTTCTTTGTATTCCTCTTCTCTAATTTCTATTTCATTATTGTCTCCTCCACCATATCAAATCTGCTTTTAAATCCCTCCATTGTATTCTGTAATGATACGATCTCTGCCCTGAATTCACTCCTGAGTTCTTGAATATTTTTCTGTACCTCCAGGAGCATTTTTATGATTTTTATTTTGAAATCTCTTTTCAAAGATTCATGGGTTCAGTTTCACTTGACCCTTTCTCTGGTGTTTGTGGGATTTTGGTTTGAACCATGTTCATTTGACATTTTATATTTGTATGTGGTGCCCTCTAGTGCCCATAAGCCCTACTCTCTGGAGCTGCCCAGCCTCTGGAGCAATGTTGGGCATTGCAGAGGAGTGGTGTTGGTGCCTGTGGGGAGGAAAGAGTTATTTCCTGCTTCCCGGCTATGTCTTCTGTCTCTACTGTCAGAACCAGCGGATGAAACACACAGGTATAAGACTCTATGCTTTTTGTTTGTAGCTGCCATAGCTGGGGCTTCCCTCTGACTGGCTTGACTGCTGGTTTGTGAACCAGGTGCAGGCTGACTGGGAGGAAGGCGCAGGAGGCTGTGAATCTTGGTGGGGGCCTTGGAGCTGCATAGCTAACCAAGGAGATGGAGCACCTGAAGCTCCCAAAAGTTCCCAACCTGGTGGGCAGAGTACACCCAGACAATTTTGTCTACCTGTCCTGTCTCCTGAGCAGTAAGCTCTGTGCAATCCTTGCCCCTTTAGCAGTCCTCTCGGGGTTAGGAAGTCTCTCAGACTGCCCACCTTTCTTTTGTCCCAGAGCAGCTGGACATGGATCCCTGTTTTCCACAAGCATCTGGAATCTCAGTCTCTCCAGGTATTCCACCTGTCTTAGCTTTCCAACCCCACTAATCACCAAAGCACCATGCAATGTAGGTTCATGATCCCAGAGCAGATCTCCAGGGCTGGGTGTTCAGCAGTCCAGGCCTCCACTCCCTCCCTGCTCCATTTCTCTTCTGCCTGCCGGTGAGCTTTGGTGGGGGAAGGGCTTGGGCCCACCTGATCATGGCTTTGGTAAGTTACCCTGTTCCATGTGAGGTCTCTTCTTTTCTCCAAGGTATGCAGTCTGGCCCAGCCTTCTTTCCTGCTGCTCTTTCAGAATTAGTTGTATTAATTATATTTCCATATTATATGTGGTTTTGGGAGGAGGCCTCTGTCTCACCTCTCACAGTGCTATCTTTAATCCATCTGAAAATAATTTATAACATTGAATTCTAGAATCTGCCAAATCATCACTCAAGTATGAGGGAATACATTTTCAGACAGAAAAAGTTCAAACATTTTTACCATCCATGCATCCTTTCTTATGAAGCTACCTGAGGTTGTGCTCAAGTAAATTAAGTAGGAAACAAAGAAGGAAGACAACTAGTTTAAAAAACAGAGGACACAGCACAGGAGAACACACAAGAAATATCAAATAAAAGCTGTGAACCAATTTGGGTCAATGAACAGAATGGAGCACTGCAGAAACAAGACCTCCAGGAATAGACAGGAATTGCCAAATTATGTCTTATCAAAAGAGAATAGGGCAAAACATGAAGTAATAAATATACATGTAAATGAAAAAGAAAGGTATTTTTAAGAACATGAAAACTAAGAAGAGTATACAGGAAATGATCTCTGATCTGAATTGAACAGTATTTACAAAGTCATAAGAAGCACTGATGATTGCTTTAAGGTTTATGGAATTATCATAGAAATAGGAAAGGCACTAGATTATAAAAGAGATAAATTCTTACATATCAAGAATGCAATGTCTTATGAAGATACTGTTAGGAAATACACTTACGTCTAAAACTGATCAATTGAAAAAAGGTAGTATCAGCATTTTATTCCAATATTTGGAATTAAAAGATGGGAACTAAAAGAGTTACAACTGAGAGGGAGTGGAGGCAGTCAAGGAATGGAGCAAATTAGGGTCATTTCTCACTATAAGCCTTCTATTATTCTTTGATTTTTTTTAATTAAATTTTATTTTTAAAATTTACAAAGTCTTGGTCATCCTCCCCAAAACACTTAATCCAGTCTAATCATGAGAAAAAATATCAGAGAACCCCAACTGAGGGACATTTTACAAAATGCCTGACTGGTACTCCTCAAACTGCTAAGATCACCAAAAGCAAGAAAAAGCCTGAGAAACTGCTACAGTTAAGAAGAGCCTAAACAGACATGACAGCTAAATGTAATGTGGTGTCCTTGATGGGAATCTTAAACAGGAAGAGGACTCTAGGTAAAAACTAAGGAAATGTGAATAAAGTCTGGACTTCAGTGAAGATGTACCAATACTGGTTCATTAATTTGACAAATGTACTATCTATCTATCTATCTATCTATCTATCTATCTATCTATCTATATATATATATATATATATATATCTATAAACGTAAGATTTTAATAATATGAAAAGTGAGTATAGGGTACATGGAAACTCTGTACTATATTTGCAACTTTTCTATAAATCTGAAACTATTCTAAAATTAAAAGCTTGCTAAAATTTACATCAGAAATACTTAACACCAAAATTATCACCTTTCTCATATATCTAAGGTTCAAGGTTGCCTTCTAACTCCCTATTTATATTAATGGCTCAACATACTCCAACATCTAAATTCAAAAAATTCCCAAAAACCTTTATAATATTTCCTTCTTCAGTATTCCCCTAATATTAAAGCACTTGCTCAGCTCAGTCTATTCTTCTGTTGAAATACATCATCTGCCTTTCTTTCCCTTTCCACAGCCACATTTGATTATGTTTTGAAAGAAGTGGTCTTCCTACCTACAGTTTCTCTCCTCTCCACCAATTCATTAAGCATAGAGTTACTCTCTTCTGCTTTAAACAAATAAACAAACTCTTCCTAAAAAAAAAATTCCCATAGTATGTCATTCAATAATCTTCATAGTCAAGACTCACCTTATCTTTTTTTATCATTAAGTGTACAATTAAATGAAATTTTGACAAATTAAACACACCCATGTTACCTGGATTCAAATCAAGAAATAGAATATTATCAGCATCCCCAGAATCCATTTCCCCTGCCAGTTACTATGCAAAAAGGTAACCAATAGCCCAATCTCTAATAGCAGACAAACAGTTGTGCCTGTTCTTTATATAAATAGAGTCATTTAGTAATACCTCTTCATTCAACATGTTATCTACAAAATTTATCCATGCTGTATATACGTAGTTGTACTTCATTCATTCCCATTGCTGTTTAGTATTCCACTGTGTGGCTATACTCCAGTGTATTTTATCCATTCTAATGGGCATTGATGAGTTTCTCGATTTGGGCTGTTATGAATAGTGCTGCTTGGAATATTCTTGAATATATCTTTTGGTAAAGTATACAGTTCTCTTGGGTATATACCTATGAGTGGAAGTGCTAGGTGGTAGGTTACTTGTATGCTAAGCTTTAGCAAATATTACCAAAAGAAAACAGTTCCCAGTGTTTGACTGTACCAGTCAATCCTGCCACCATCACCGAGCAAGCACTCTTGCTGCTCCACATTCTCACCAACAGTTGGTATTGTCAGCTTTTTCCATTTTATCCATTCTGCTGTATCTTCCAGTAGTTTGAATTTGCATTTTCCTGATGATTAATGAAGTGGAACACCTTTCACATGTTTACTGGCCATTTCAGTAATGTGTCATGAAGGACCGTTCAAGTCCTGTGCCTATTTTGCTGTTGGTTACCTGTCTTTTATTTACTGTTTTTTATACATGTTAGATATAAATCCTTTGTGAATATTTTTCTCTCACTGTTTCTTGCTTTAAAATTTTTGTGATATATAGTGAAAATTAAGATTAAATGTCTTTGCCTAAATTGCCTGTCACTTATCCCAATATTAGTCATGATCTTTATATTTTCCTTTTTTCAATTGAAATATAGTTTATATACACTATAATATTGGTTTCAGATTAACAACTTAGTGATTCATCAATTATATACATTACTTAATGTTCACCGTAAGTATAGTTACCATCTGCCACTATACAAAGATATTACAAAATTATGAGTTATATTCCCTAACCTATACTTCCATTCCTGTGACTAAATTACTTTATAATTTGAAGCTTGTACCTCTTTATGCTCTTCACCTGTTTCACACCCACCATGGTAACCAGTTATAAATTCTGTAAAGGCAAGAAATATAGCTTTCTTCACTGCATTCCTCACAATGCCAAGCACACAGCAGGAAGTAAAAAAAAGATTGCTGAATCCACATGAGAGAGAAAGAAGCAGATGACAAATTAAAGAAATAATGATACAATTTGGTACTGGCACAAGAACAGAGCCACAGACCAGTGGAACAGATTAGAGACTCCAGACATTAACCCAAACAAATATGGTCAATTAATATTTGATAAAGGAGCCAAGGACATACGATGGCAAAATGACAGTCTCTTCAACAGATGGTGTTGGCAAAACTGGACAGCTACATGTAGGAGAATGAAACTAGACCACTGTCTAACCCCATATACAAAGGTAAACTCAAAATGGATCAAAGACCTGAATGTAAGTCATGAAACCATTAAACTCTTGGAAAAAAACATAGGCAAAAACCTCTTAGACATAAACATGAGTGACCTCTTCTTGAACATATCTCCCCGGGCAAGGAAAACAACAGCAAAAATGAGCAAGTGGGACTACATTAAGCTGAAAAGCTTCTGTACAGCGAAAGACACCATCAATAGAACAAAAAGGAACCCTACAGTATGGGAGAATATATTTGAAAATGACAGATCCGATAAAGGCTTGACGTCCAGAATATATAAAGAGCTCACACGCCTCAACAAACAAAAAACAAATAACCCAATTAAAAAATGGGCAGACGAACTGAACAGACAGTTCTCTAAAAAAGAAATACAGATGGCCAACAGACACATGAAAAGATGCTCCACATCGCTAATTATCAGAGAAATGCAAATTAAAACTACAATGAGGTATCACCTCACACCAGTAAGGATAGCTGCCATCCAAAAGACAAACAACAACAAATGTTGGCGAGGCTGTGGAGAAAGGGGAACCCTTCTACACTGCTGGTGGGAATGTAAATTAGTTCAACCATTGTGGAAAGCAGTTTGGAGGTTCATCAAAATGCTCAAAACAGACCTACCATTTGACCCAGGAATTCCACTCCTAGGAATTTACCCTAAGAACGCAGCAATCAAGTTTAAGAAAGACAGATGCACCCCTATGTTTATCGCAGCACTATTTACAATAGCCAAGAATTGGAAGCAACCTAAATGTCCATCGGTAGATGAATGGATAAAGAAGATGTGGTACATATACACAATGGAATACTACTCAGCCATAAGAAGTGGAAAAATCCAACCATTTGTAGCAACATGGATGGAGCTGGAGAGTATTATGCTCAGTGAAATAAGCCAAGCGGAAAAGAGAAATACCAAATGATTTCACTCATCTGAGGAGTATAAGAACAAAGGAAAAACTGAAGGAACAAAACAGCAGTGGAATTACAGAACCCAAAAATGGACTAACAGGTACCAAAGGGAAAGGAACTGGGGAGGATAGGTGGGAAGGGAGGGATAAGGGGGGGGGAAGAAGAAGGGGGTATTAAGATTAGCATGCATGGGGGGGAGGGAGAAAGGGGAGGGTGGGCTGCACAACACAGAGAGGACAAGTAGGGATTCCACAACATTTTGCGAAGCTGATGGACAGTAACCGTAATGTGGTTGTTAGGGGGGACCTTATATAGGGGAGAGCATAGTAAACATAGTACTCTTCATATAAGTGTAGATTAAAGATTAAAAAAAAAAAAAAAGAAAGAAAGAAAGAAAAGGGGGATTACTCCTTGATAGGATAAAACTATTGGTAAATCAATGATCAACACATGCTTTAAATATCCTTAATGTTGATCACTTAAAGGGTGTCAGATGATAAGCTATGGAGGTACTCTTTTCTGATAATATTCCTTTCTCCTAATAAAAAAAAAAAAAAAAAAAAAGCAGTCCTTGTGTGCTGACCTCCAATGAGTTCTGCACAGGGGTATAGAGGGCATGTCAAAGTGTGGGCAAAGGGTCTGTTTGTTTCTATGCAGAAGATCAAGACCTGGCTTGGATACCCAGAACATGAACTAAGATACGAAATGAGGAGGAGCTTCTGGCATCAGCACTCTCTGGAGGACTCGTGCCGGGGGATGATCATCAAAAAGCCTCCACAGGGATCCGGGTGATGCTGCGGTGGTGGCTGCGTCCACCCCACCGTTTCCTGGACTTGCCATTGGAATGAGGAGGGAGATGTCTAGGCTGGCATGTGCATACAGTGAGACAACGAATTTGACCAGATCTGTACTGTTGGAACTCAACCAGGTGTTGGGAGGGGTGCATGGTGTAGCACTCCAAAATCTTATGACTATAGACTATCTACGGTTAAAAGGACATATGGGAGGTGAACAGAACCCAGAAATGGGCTGCTTTAATTTGTCTGATTTCTCTCAGACTGTTCAAGTACAGTTGGACAATATCCATCATATCATAGACAAATTTTCACAAATGCCTAGGGTGCATAAATGGTTTTCTTGGCTTCACTGGAGATGGCTGGTAATTATAGATTTGCTTTGTTTATGTTACCATATTCCTATTATGTTAATATGTGTGTACAAATTAGTAGTTTAAAACCTATACATACTTAAGGTACTCTACAAGAAGATATGTCAAAGAAATAATCAATCCTCCCATGTTTTCTTCCATCTGCTACCTCTATAGCTTTTCTTCTTCCTTCCTAATTACAACCCTTAAATAGAATTCGTTCCTCATATCGAAGTTACCGAGTATCATAATTCCTCCAGGTGGTAAAGATACCTCGAGACAAGTGCTGGGCATAGAAGCCACAGGGCATAAATCTGCAAAGAAGTAAAAAGCTAACCTTTTCAAACAATATGGCTTCTCTCTCACTTACCAACTTTACATTTCCCTGTATGGCCCCGGAAGATGACTGGTTAGCCAGAGATGGGTAAGATTCCTCAAGGGAGGGACGACCTAAGACAGGCACAGTCGCAGGGGGGCCATCAGGTGAGAAATTGGGGATCAACAGAGGTGAGGCTCAGAACTCATTCCCCCTGCTTTGAGAGAAATCTTCTGCATCCGTGGATGGTTTATTGCCCTTGTCTAGCTTGGATTAACACATAGTCTACAGGCACACACCTGATCATCTACAATTGCTCTCCTACAACACTAAACTATGTTTTCTACCTTTATCTTGCATCTACCTACCACTTCAGCATTTTATTAAAAATAAAAATAATAATAATAATAAAGGGAAAAATGTGGGATCAACATATAAATCAAGTATAATAATCAAATGAATATTCATATTTGACCTGATTGTTTACAGTTCATAATGCGTGATCAAAACCGAAAGTTTCTGTGATGAATGCCCTTGTACTGTTCACCATGTAAGAATTTATTCACTATCTAAGAATTCGTTCACCATGTAAGAACTTGTTCTTTATGCTTCAGAAGATTGGAGACTGACGAGAGTTAGGCTTGAGATGGATTAATGATTGTACATTGAGCATTGACCCCCCTATACTGAATTTTATTGTTGTTAACAACCATTTGATCAATAAATATGAGAGATGCCCTCTCAAAAAAAAAATGATATAAGAAAGTAAATGCTTTTATAAGACTCTAGAAATTAACAAGATACAATGGAAGCATGATCAGAGTATTGGACTGGGGTAGTTGCCAGAAAATCTTCCACAGAATTAATTTTTTCATAGAAAAAACTTAAAAGATCTCACCTACTCTCCTCATTTTGCAGAGGAAAAAGTTGGGGCCCAGAGCATTTAAAAGGTTTTTCCATAAAGACTGAGTAAGTGGCAGACCTAAGACAACTCCCAACCAGGTCCCCTAGTTTCTAGTTAAAAATTCTTACACTATGCTTTAGAAAGAAAACCAATATATATTAACTTGGAGAATGATTTGGGCCACAAAATGTTTTATGGTATTCAGCTACTAACAGATAATTCATAACTTATAACTTGCACATATAAGCACTAGCTCTAGCTTTCCTGCACCAAATCTTCCCTAGTTGAAATAGTTATATAACAGGGGAAGGAATAATGCAGAAATGGGTTCCAGAAACTTGGAAGGAAAAGAAGCAAACCCTTCCTTCCTAATTAAGGGATGACTGAGCTCTGCTGAGCCTGAGGCAGGTGGTATCTAGGATTCCTGGCCTCCTCCTCCTCTAGAACTGTTTGCCCATTCATACTGAGGGCAACCGGTAAAATGGTCCTTATGCACATAACTGTAAAAACTGATACACCGGTAAGAACCCTAAGATTTGAAAGACTTGTGCAGATCCAGTCAACTAAGAACGTAAGGACTTGCGAACTGCTGAACTGAGAGAGTTGTGGTGCTCATGCTGCTTGTACTTGTAAAAATCAGGGGTCTGTAACTACACCCCAGTTACTTATAAAATTAGGGATTTAGACTGATCTCTGAAGACCCCTTTTTTCTGATATTCCTTGAGTCTATGTTTCTACTTTTTTTTTTTTTTTGAGAGGGCATCTCTCATATTTATTGATCAAATGGTTGTTAACAACAATAAAATTCTGTATAGGGGGGTCAATGCTCAATGCACAATCATTAATCCATCTCAAGCCTAATTCTCGTCAGTCTCCAATCTTCTGAAGCATAACGAACAAGTTCTTACATGGTGAACGAATTCTTACATAGTGAATAAATTCTTACATGGTGAACAGTACCAGGGCAGTCATCACAGAATATGTTTCTACTTTTTTATAAAGGGGAAAAATATTAGTACAATGACTCATACAATAACATAGCCTATGCTTTGTACAGTAATACAAAAGAAGTTTCTGCCTGAAGATATCATGAGGAAGTTCAAATTGTACAAAGTTCTCTCTCGCTATTCAGAAATACACTGGTTGCTTTGGTTAATATATTTAAGTCCAAAACACAAAAAAGGAATAGAATGTTGATAATAGGACAGTTTAAGACAGGTGCGGATTAAGAAACCCCAAATGTATCATAATACAAAGGTAGGTAGACAGATTTAAGTTCAAATTCCAGCTTTGTCACTAACTGACCAACTTACACAAATCATGTTACTTAACTGTGTTGTGCCTCAGTATTCTCTTCTATCAAAGATAACAGCAATTATCTTTCAGATTTTTTTGAAGATTAAAAGCAACATATGCATTATTTCCAACACTATGCCTAGTATATTACAGGCACTTGAAAAGTGTAACTATTATTATTAAATACAAATACTAGAATTTTATTAGGAAGGCATCTAGTAACATGCATAGAGTGAGAAAAGTGTATAGCAAAAGTAGTCACAATAACATGGAAAGAAGAATATCAGGAAAACAAAAAATATATACCCACATGAAAGCCAAGATGGGCATAACATGAAAAAGTGGTCTGGGTTCCCTCTCCTGCCTAAAATGAAAAATTTGGGGTCAAGCTTTCCTTATTGATATCAGGAAAGATTTGCTTCTAAAACAGAATTGTTTATTTTCTTCTCACCATGTTGTACAACAAGATATGAAGTAGTGAGACATTATACTTGGTACCTGCTTATGGAACTACTTCACTCTAGTCACCAAATTTTAAACTATAGCTGTCATATAAGAAGTGATTCACACAAAATGGGGCACTCTACACCTCTAAGTCAATATTATACAATTACATTATTTCATTAAAATTGTACTCCATAATGCAAACAGTAAATCATAGTTCTTTCTGAACATATGTGGGAACTACTGCTCTTGTAGAACTGTAACTCCTAGTTATATTTTTTCATACAACCAATTCAAGTTACAAATTATTTTTGAAGTTATATATTTAGCCAGTATCACTAAATAACTCACCTAGGTACTTCACCTAAATTTTCAATTTAGAATGTACTCTAAATGAAATTTTACAAAACAGATATATCAGTTAAGGCCGTAATTTGTCTACGAGGATCAACTGGTTCAGACTTCTAAAGCTAGGTTTTAAGAAGCCTTGCTGTTCTCCTTCCAGGTCCATTGGAGTCCTGAGCTGCCATGTAAGACATCCAACTATCCTTATATGGATACCGTGAGGAAAGACCCTGAGATGATATGGACAGAGGGGGGCTCAGCTCAGGATCTAGTCATCCCTGACAAGGCAACAGGCACATGCGTAAAGACATCTTGGACCTACCAGATAAGACCAGCCATGAAATGAACACCACTGAGCAAACCCAGCTGACCCCAAGTGAAGCAGAATCACCTAGCCAACCCTGTTGGAATTCCTGACCCACAACATCATCAGATATAATAAAGTGATTGTTGTTTTAAGCCACCAAGTTTTAGGTTATTTGTTACACAGAAAAAATAATGTAGTCTTCACAAGTTCTTACAGTACGAAATGAAAAAAGTTATTTTGGGTACATATATACAAGACATGGACTTACTTAAGAGAAATGTTAAAATAAAATGGAAAACGCAATGATACTACAAAATCTAAGAGTGGCAAGCTAGAATAAAGATGCTTAGCAATGTACAATGTCACCCAGAAAGAGAATTAAACACCTCGAAATTATTGCCTCCCTTAGCTTCTGTGACACTGCATAGCTGTTTCCTATATAGTTCCCAGGAATGTTACACTGCGTATAATGCTCTCTCTACCTGGAATTCCTTTATCTCTTACTGAAATCCTACCACACTGTCTTCAAAGTTTCTCTCAAACATCCCCTCCTCCTTCCTGCATCCCTTCCCGCTTTCTTAGTATCTGCCTGTCTCCCCTCCCACTAGTACCACTACTACTTTCCATTTGTCTTGTGGTATTTAATTTACTACACTAAACATTATAATTACTTTTTCTAATATCCTTCTATATTGTTTAAGCTACCTGTAGGCAGTAACAGTGTATTATTGATTTTGTCATTTTTGTTAACGCCTACCACAGCATCTAAGTAAAAATGTTTGGGAAGTTAAATAGTTATACTCTGCTAATAGAGATCTTGGATTTCAAAGATAAACACAATGTTTGAGGTAACACAAAGGAATCATATTCTGAAAATTATAAAGTATCTTACTGTAAGTCAATCTATTCTTGATTACAAATAATGGATAAACTTTCACTGTTATAAAATTATATACATACCCAAGTTATCAAGTGTATGTAGAAATACCAAAAGCTTTCTTATGTACTAGTAATAATCTGGAAAAAACTCCCCAAAATAAGACAAAATACCAGAAGAAAACTCATAATCTATATTAAATATTACTATATTTTATGGAGATATAAAAGAATATAAGAATAAGTAAAGATATACATACCACCTTTAAATATAAAGATAATTCTGCAATGACTACATTTGCCCAATTTAATCAATACACTTAATGAAAATCCCTATGAGATCATGGAGCATGGAGAACTTTACAAAATAATCCTCAAATTAATCAAAACAGGAAAAATAAGAGTAAGGGAACAAAGTTCCAAACCCTACATACAAAAATTTTCTAAATGCACCATAGACATAAATGTAAAACCTGAAACTATAAAGTAGCTAAAAGAAAACATATGAGAAAACATCTGTGACCTTTGGGTTAGGCAAAGCTCTCTTAGGACACAAAAAGCACAAACCATAAAAGAAAGAAATAAGGTGCACTTCATCAAAATTAAATTTTTCTGCTGTGAAAAAGTGCAAAGGTCAGTATTAAAAGAATGAAAATACACAGAATGGGAGAATACATTTGCAAAATACGTATCTGATAAAGAACTTGTACACAGAATATGTAAAGAACTTGTAAAATTTAATAAGAAAACACTTAGTAATGGATGATTTGAACACACACCTCACCAAAGAAACAGTAATGGAAAATAAACAAATGAAAACATGCACAACATCACTGGTCGTTAAGGAACTGCAAATTAAAATGACAATGAAATACTACTACATATCCCCTAGGATGGCTAAAATTTAGTAAATTGACTATCAAGGGCTGGTGGAAGTGAGAAATGGTACAGCCACTTTAGAAAAGTTTGGCAGTTTCTTACGAAGTTAAACATACACTTAATACACAACACAGCAATTCCACTCCTAGGTTATTTACTCAAGAGATGAAAAATCTGAATCTACCACAAAATTTGTATGTGAATGTTTGTAGCAGGCTTATTCATAATCATAAATTGTTTCTAACAATCCAAATGTCTATAACTGGTGAATAGAAAAACAAATTGTGGTATCTCCATACAATGAATCACTACTCAAAAATAAAAAGGAATGAACTGATTAATGCAGCAACACTGATAAATCTCAACAGCAACATACAAACTGAAGGAAGCAAAACAAAAAAGTTAGTGTATGATTAAAATTATATGACATTCTGGAAAAAGCTAAACTGTTGGGACAGAAAACTGGAGGTAGTGGGAGACCACTCTGTGGCAACAGGGAACTTTCTGAGATGACAGAAATCTGTATCATGATTGTGCTGGTGGCTACCATGTACACCTATTAAAATTCATAGAACAATATACCTAAAAAGGGTGAATTTTATCTTACGTAAATTATACCTCAGTAAGCCTGATACTTTGAAGAGTGAGGAAATTTTTCTGAGAAAGATTACTGAGCAGGAGTGCCTTGCTTTAGAGATCCCAAAATCTACTCTAAAGATAGGATAATAATGGGTGCTACTTGAGCAGAAATGAAATGATAAATGTAAGAAAACGAATGGCCATCCTGCCTAAAGCAGTCCACAGATTCAATGCAATCCCTATCAAAATACTAACACTGGAACAAATAGTTCTAAAACTCATATGGAACCACTAAAGACCCCAAATAGCCAAAGCAATCCTGAGAAGAAAGAATAAAGCAGGGGGAATCTCGCTTCCAAACTTCAAGCTCTACTACAAAGCCACAGTAATCAAGACAATTTGGTACTGGCACGAGAACAGACCCATAGACCAGTGGAACAGAACAGAGAGTCCAGACATTAACCCAAGCATATATGGTCAATTAATATACAATAAAGGAGCCATGGACATACAATGGGGAAATGACAGCCTCTTCAACAGCTGGCGTTGGCAAAACTGGACAGCTACATGTAAGAGAATGAAACTGGATGACTGTCTAACTCCATATACAAAAGTAAACTCAAAATGGATCAAAGACCTGAATGTAAGTCATGAAACCATAAAATTCTTATAAGAAAACATAGGCAAAACTCTCTTGAATAAAAACAAGAGCAACTTCTTCATGAACATATCTCCACAGGCAATGGAAACAAAAGCAAAAATGAACAAGTGGGACTAAATCAAACTAAAAAGCCTCTGTACAGCTAAGGACACCATCAGTAGGACAAAAAGGCATCCTACAGTATGGGAGAATATATTCATAAATGACAGATCCAATAAATGCTTGACATCCAAAATATACAAAGAGCTCACACACCTCAACAAACAAAAAGCAAATAATCCAATTAAAAAATGGGCAGAGGCTCTGAACAGACATTTCTCCAAAGAAGAAATTCAGATGGCCAACAGGCACATGAAAAGATGCTCCACATTGCTAGTCATCAGAGAAATGCAAATTAAAACCAAAATGAGATATCACCTCACACCGTTAGGATGACCAACATCCAAAAGACAAACAACAACAAATATTGGCGAGGATATGGAGAAAGGGGAATGCTAGTGGGAATATAAATTAGTTCAACCATTGTGGAAAGCAGTATGGAAGTTCCTCAAAAAACTCAAAAAAGAAATACCATTTGACGCAGGAATTCTACTCTTAGGAATTTACCCTAAGAATGTAGCAGCCCAGTTTGAAAAAGACATATGCACTCCTATGTTTATCACAGCACTCTTTACAATAGCCAAGAAATGGAAGCAACCTAAGTGTCTATCAGTAGATGAATGGATAAAGAAGATGTGGTACATATACACAATGGAATATTATTCAGCCATAAGAAGAAAACAAATCCTACCACTTGCAACAACATGGATGGAGCTAGAGGGTATTATGCTCAGTCAAATAAGCCAGGTGGAAAAACACAAGTATCAAATGATTTCACTTCTCTGTGGAGTATAAGTACAAAGAAAAACACTGAAGGAACAAAACAGCAGCAGATTCACAGAACCCAAGAATGAACTAACAGTTACCAAAGGGAAAGAGACTGGGGAGGATGGGTGGGAAGGGAGGAATAAGGGGAAAAGGGGGGCATTACGATTAGCACACATAATGTTGGGGTGGGGGGAGGTGTAGCACGGGGAAGGCCATATAGCACAGAGAAGACAAGTAGTGATTCTATAGTATCTTACTAGGCTGATGGACAGTGACTGTAATGGGGTATGTGGTGGGGACTTGATAATGGAGGGAATCTATTAACTACAATGTTGCTCATGTAATTGTATATTAATGATACCAGAAAAAAAATTTACAAGCTGAAAAAAAAATGTAAGAAAATGAAAATCTAAAAATGGATCCAAAGACTTCAGTGTATGCTAAAAGGTAGCAGTCTACTTCTGTGTTAGGAAAGAACTACTCAGTAAATAGTTTTAAAAACTAATGATTGGAACCAAATGAATTTTGATCCCTACGTACTTTTATGTCTAAATAAATTTCAAATGAAGCAAAGATATCCATTCATAATATTGTTAAATATTTTATAAATAAACTCAAATTAAAAACATAAATTATCCTCTTTGTACAATGTAGTGATAAATTTCCCTTTTTTTTATGTTAGAGCATACAAAGTGGCAATTCTGATGACTCAAGGTTGATCAAACATAATTCAATTAGTATTATCCACACAGTTCATTTCGTTTTTAGTTCTCATGCCATTTATACCTGCATCTGTGCTCACCTGACAATTTACCTATCATCTGTGAGCTTCTGGTCAGCTTCTCATGCCATTATCACCTTTCTGCTAATCTCACTTTGAAATACCTGCCAAATTTCCTTGAGTAACAACCATATATCTCTTATGAGCAGCAAAAAAGGCTGAAATGTTGTGTAACTCATTCATTTCCCAAATAGTTATCAAGTACCCAGAGGTTACTGACCTGAAACAAGATCGTCACAGCTCAATTTCACAGAGCTTACAGTCTCAAAAAGATGACAACTAAATAACTGATTAAAATGAAATGAAGAAAGTCAGAATAGGAGAAGTGCAAAATGATATGGGAAGACAACAAAGAGACCCAAACTGGTCCAGGGCATAGCAAAGTTCTCCCTTTCAAGTTAAGTCCTCAAGATGAGTAGACGTTAGGTATAATAGAAGTGCACAACTAAGGATGGAGGGATAGGTACAGGAAGTTCTAGGCAGCAAGAAGCACTGAGAAGCTGAAAAGCTAACCAAGAATATGATCATCCAAAGCCTTGGAGGACATTTTAAGGAATTTGAACACCATCTCATAAACAGAAAGGCGACATGATCAAATATGCATCCAAATCTCTAGTTATCACTTAGGTTGTAGCATGAAGAATGAATTGAAAGATCTGAAGTAGGGAGCCCAAAAAAGAAGCAGTTATACAATGATCTAGGCTAGAGATACTGGTAATTCGAACTAAGACTAGGAGAAAGGAGTGAGTGAATGTAGACAGATATGAAAGTGTGCCTAGAAGTGACAACACTTAGCTACAGGTTGGATGCAGGGAAAGTGTAGAATCCCCTTTTCAAGCTTGAACCACTGGATATATGATGGCACTGAGCTAAGGAACATATAAAGCAACACAAATCTGGGTAAGGAAGACTAAGTTTTGAATATATTGATTTTAGAGTTCTAGGGAACATCTAATAGTGGTTACATCAAAGAGTTGACTATATGGATCTAAAACTCTGGACTAAGCTAAGGTTTCAGGAGTGCTAACAATAGACACTAGAAAACTAACAGGGCAATTAGCAAAGTCAGAGAGAAGAGTACTTATTGTAAAAGAGCCCAGAATTAAAGCAAATGCTACAATAGTAGCAGCAGAGATAAGGAAAATGGTGGGAGAGGCCAGGAGAGAGAGGACAAACGGAAGGTAAATGTTAAGTTATTAGATCAGAATAAAGGTTAGAGGGCCTTGCCTAATCTTGGGTTTTTTAGAGACCGTTTAAAGGCTGTGAATACTGGTTACATAAGAACTAAGATCTGAGATTATTTGCTCCTCACAGAAAAAGCAATGACTGCTGTCTGCCACTGTAAGGTGACTTTTAAAAGGGTCCCCTCCAGATCCAGTAATTCCACACCTGGAATTTACCTGAAGAAAATGAAATCCCTGATTCGAAAAGATATATGCACCCCTATGTTTATCACTGCACTATTTGCAATAGCCAAGGTATGGAAGCAACATAAGTGTCCATCAATAGATGAATGGATAAAGAAGATGTGGTACACATACACAATGGAGTATTATTCAGCCTCAAGAAGAAAAGAAATCTTGCCATTTGCAACATCTACGTAGACGGTACTATACTCAGTGAAATAAGCCAGGTGGAGATAAAGACAAATACCATGACTTCACTTATTTGTGGAATATAAAAATAAAGAAATATAGAAGGAATAAAACAGCAGACTAATAGACACTCAGAAGTGACTAGTGGTTACCAAGGGGGAGGGGTTGGGTTACCAGGTACAGGGGTGAGGGGGAAAGGGATAAAGGGAAACAATAATTCACAATCACAGGGACTGTTGAACCACTGGGATGTACATCTGAAACCAACCTAAGATTGTATATTAATGGCGCTTTAAAAAAAAGGGTCCCCTCCATACAAGCATACTGAAACACACACACACACTGAGCAGAATTTCCTATATGTGCATTTTTTTAACCTTACCCATTCATTGACTCACCACTAAAAAATCAGAGCTGCATCTGAGAGCAGAACTCTAAAACATAAGGTGCTTGCCTGCATCTCAAACTCGGTCATCTTTTCGAAGACCTACCCACATTTTTTCAGAGATATGCTTATTCTCTCCATCTGAAACCATAAAATTACATATAAATTCTCCTTTCTTGCTACATATTTGATAATTATGATGTCCTCTCATATATTTCCTCGCAAAATCTTTTCCCTTCGGTGTCTGGGAGCACCACTAATTCATCACTAAAACAACTTCATTTTACTACAGTAGCCTCCAATATCCCTGTCTCTAAGTATTCTGTCAGCTGATCCAATACTACCATATTAGTATTCCTAAAATAACAATTTGAATATATTATCACCCTACTAAAAAAAACCCTGTGCCTTGCTATAGCCCACAGAATGAATTCTGAACTCCTTATCCTCGCAAATGGAAGGCAGATTACAGCAGACTTTCAACTGCCAAGCTGTCTCATCTTCCAACTTTGTACAAAAACACCAATCCCAGTCAAATGGCTCTATTCACATGCCAGTGAACATGCAATGCACACTTCTGTTTCTGCAACCTTGCTCACACCATCCTCCACTGCCTAATAAACCTGTCTCCATCATGTCCATTTGCCTAAATCCTACTCTTCCTTCAAAGCCCAGTTCATTTATTTGGCAAACTATCTTACAATGCAAGGTAGGAATCTGGTTAAAGGAGGTTTAAAAACCCTAACACAATTTGCACAATAGTTTAGAGCTGGAGCTCTGAAATTAAACTATCTAAAGTTCTGAAACCTAGATTTACCATTTTATATCCTTGGGCAAGTTATACACAATTTGCACAATAGTTTAGAGCTGGAGCTCTGAAGTTAAACTATCTAAAGTTCTGAAACCTAGATTTACCATTTTATATCCTTGGGCAAGTTATACACAATTTGCACAATAGTTTAGAGCTGGAGCTCTGAAGTTAAACTATCTAAAGTTCTGAAACCTAGATTTACCATTTTATATCCTTGGGCAAGTTATACTTAAGCTTCCTGAGCTTCCACACAGCACTTTACAAAGGCTAACATCTAACTAAGCTTTAAATAAGTTGTGAAAATTCAGTAAAAATACATATAAAAGGCTGACCACAGTTCTGTAAATGTTAACTATTTTTGTTGTAATTATGGTTGATTCTGTCAAGAAGCTTATATTCTAGCTCAAGTTGCACCTAAGTACTCACTCATCAGCTTGTGATCTGTCTCTAAAAAACTTGACACAATTGACTAATTCTGATATTTTCATTTTCTTTAAAGGAGAAAACTGAAAAATTCTGAATATTTATTACAAGATATAAAGTTCATCAATGATACAACCAGAAAATGAACCCATCTTGAAAATCAGAAACCCACCAGAAAATAAAAGATATCTTGCTTTCCTAAAAACTACTCTACGTCAAACTAGTCAAAGTGGTTCTGAATTGAATAGTATCTAAAGAAAATGTACAGCCTTTCTATAAAAAAATTAAGATGAGTAACTAATTAAATTTGCAATGTAAAGTAGACAGATAATTTCTTAATAAAAAGTATTGGTCATTTTTTCCTCTAATCAATCATTGAGTGCAAGGCAAAGATCATAAAATGACTAAAATGATTCCTGCTCTGAAGGAATTGATATACTCAATTTAAATGGGAATTCATATAGATATATAGTTAATTTATATTAGCCAACAGAGGACATTATGGAATAGAGATAATTTTGAAATAAAATAGTATTTGACACAGTATACATTTATATATACATTTACATTGTATAAATGTATATATAATATACACTTACCATATTAAAAAAATTGGTAGTCTTTTTATTTTTGGCCCATGTTACCAATATTGCAGTAGTTACCAATAGTAAGTAGACTACTACTATCAATCTTTAACTACAGGCATTCTATAAGTTGCTTCCAAAATTCAAACTATGATGAATTAAAATTTAAGAAATTTGTTTGCCATAAAATTCTAGTCGTACCAATGAATTTATAGTATTTACTTTGATACCCAAAATCAAAATAGATCGCCAAATTTTAATCTAGATATAATAAGAGTAGCAATTTATTTTGGAACCCCCCAACCCAGAAATTCATTAATCGTTTATTTAGAAACAATTTGGCATCATTCTTTATCCCCCAAAGAAACTCAGGCAGGGATCACTGACTGATATGAAACCATTAGGTAAAATATAGTTGGAGAACTGGATATATTCATACAGCATCACCCCACAGATTATAAATTAAATGCAAACAGAAAAATCAACTATTACAGTGGTGAAAATGGTCACCTCAACCAAGTGATCAAATATAGCAGTATTACTAATAGTACAATCTGAATAGTATATGCCTCCTAATGGGATGTAATCCTCCTAATGGGATGTAATCTGAAGTACACCTATGAAATATTCTTACTAAAACTATTTAATCTGAATTTAACCATGCCTTTAAACCTAATTTCCAGTTGACAATAAATATAAAAGATCAAGTACCACCACAATAAAACAAGTGTTTAGAAATCATGAACACAGGAAAATCTACAAGATAACAGGTATTTTCGTTAATGGTTCTATAATATCTTACAACACTGATAGATAGTGATGGCACTAGAGGGAAGGGGATTTAACAATATGGGTAACTGTTGAACCACTGTGTTGTATACTAGAAACCAACATAAGATTGTATATGAATGATACTTTAATAAAGAAGAATTTTATACTGGTATCCTGAAAAAGTATATGAAAACAAGTGAACGGTATAGTTCTAAATCAAAATAAACTAAGCAGATGTAGTGTATTTGGGGTACAATGGGGGAATTGGAGTTAACTGGAAGAACTTTTATATCGACTGGCTATATGATTATTTCCTTAAGTGTTTTAATGTTATTGTGATTATGTGATTACTTTTAGGAAATTAAGGCTTAAATATTAACGAGTGAAATATCGTATCTACAATTTACTTTCAAATGATTCAGTGCATATATAGGATTAAAATATTAGCAGCTACTGAAAATAGGAAAATCTACACAGGATCACTATTACTATTCCAGTTTTTCTGTATGCTTAACATTTTTTATAATAAAAACTGAGGAAAAAGAAATAACTTGGAAAAATTGTTAAAGTTGATATTTACTTTCTTCCTGTTTATCACAGTCTTAAAGGGGAAAAATTAAGTGCAGCATTGTGTAGTTAGGTTCAGATACTGACAAGGAGGAGTTGATCCAAATTAGCTATGCAACTCTGAGCAAGCTAGGAAAAGCTCAGAGTTTAAAACTAGCAATATTGAGATAGTACCATGGCAAGCACAGAGCAAACACTCAATAAATACCTTTTCTTTTTCCCACCAAACCCAATTATTTTATTTCCTATGCTGATGTGGTTGAATGCACACTGCTTTTACAAGTATGTTTCTATTAGCTGTTATGAAGGGTTTTTTGTTTCCTTACTCAGATTAATTACTTTTCTGATACTAAAGAGTTAACTTAATCCTTGGGCAGTCCTAGTGGGAATGTAAAATGGTACAACTGCTATGGAAAATAGTTATGGAAAAGAGTATGGCAGCTCCTAAAGAAAATTAAAAATAGAATTAGCCATATGATCTAGCAATTCTACCTCTGGGTATATACCCAAAAGAAATGAAAGCAAAAACTCACATATATTTGTACACCATTTTCATAGCAGCATTATTCTCAATAGCCAAAAATTTACAAGAACCCAACTGTCCACCAAGGAATGAATGGATAAACAAAATGTGGCCTGTACATACAATGGAATATTATTTAGCCTTAAAAAGGAAATTCTAATGGTGAAACATGGATGAACCTTCATGACATTATGCTAAGTGAAATAAGTCACAAAAAGACAAATAGTTTATGATTCCACTTGTATGAGAACTTAAGAGTAGTCAACTTCACAGAGACAGATAGTAGAATGGTGGCTGTGAGGGTCTGGGGGTGACAGGGAGGAGAAAAAAGAGAGTGATTCTTTAATGGGTATGGAGTTTCAGTTTGAGAAGATGAAGAAACTTCTGGAGATGAATGTGATGATGATTGCACAACAATGTGAAGAGACTTAATGCCAAAGACCACACACCTAAAAACTGCTAAATTATGTTTTTAACATAATTCAAAGAAATATTTTTTAAAACTTTAAACTGAAAAATAGACAAGCACAGCTATTTCAGAAGGAGATATACCCAATTGTTAATAGTTTGAGAGTGGGGGTGAACTTTACTCTTTAAAGTACACATATGTTACTGAAATTTTATGTGCATAATTAATTGTGCAATGGAAAAAGTTTTAAACCCTAGTTGTTTTGGGGTGAAAGAATGTATGTTGGGAATATGCTTTAAAATACTAGAGAAAAAACTAAAAGGAGGAGGAGAAAGGAAACATGAATTGTAAAGTGTTGATAACTGTTGAAGCAGAGTGATGGGCAGACCTGGAATTGATTATACTGTTCTGGTTTCTTCTGCATGAATTAAAACTTTTCATGATAAAAAGATAAATAATTTCAATCTACATTTCAAGAAAAAATAATATGTACAACATGAAGTTAATATAACTTCAAAAATGAAAATGTTTGAAGCTATAAAAATATTAGTTTAGCTGGTAAGAATACACTTTTATTATCGACTTCCCTTAATTTCATACACACAACAAGGTTTTGTATAAGCCACAATATTTCATCATAATTCTTTTTATTCTAACACAAATTAAGCAAAATTATTTTTTCAATATCCTACTTTATTTATCCATAATTACACAGTTCAATTTATTTGAGGATGATGAAAAATTAATGACATTTACTATAACTTTAAACCTCTGAAATATAAATTCCTTTCAAAATTAGTATGATTATATCACCACACATACCTGAAATTCCCAGAAACCAGGATATACCAATGGGAAAACTATACAGATTATCTTATCCATGATCTGAGTGAAACTAATGTCTCCAATGTTAGGTGAGAAGAAATCAGTATGCCTTATGAATGTCTACAGTACTCCAGGTTCATATAATTCTTATAACCACACTATGAAAAAGTTACCCCTATATAACCAGTAAGTACAGGTTCAAGAAGATTAAGTGACTTCATTAATGTCACACAAATAAGGATATATCAAAATATGGCTATATTTTAAGATCTCTTCTTGAAAAACATATCTAAACAATAGGGAGATAAAGAAACATAAATTTCATCTTTGATGTAATTAGGAGATACTGTAACAATAACCTGAAATACAATGTATAAAGATAGAAAACTGGTGGTGCAATGGTAAATGGTAAATAATAGAAAAAGGTGAATATAAATCTCTATAAGAGAAATAATCATGACAAACAATCCTAGTTACTCTGTAGTACCTTAGAAAGGCTTAGAAACTTGAGGTGCTGTAAGAGGAAACAGGGCTGAAACCCCCAACCCCTTCCTATGCACACACTCTCTCTCTCTCTCTCTCTCCTTAAGGGAATAAGAGGTATGGCCTCCAGTAAAACTGAATCAGAGTGGCTCCATGTTCAGGGGTGTCCCACAAAAAAAACCAAAGATGTGAAATCTTAGTGTGAACACAGACCAACCAGACAGAAAATAATTAAGGAAAGAGAGGCACTGAACAATACATTAGATCAGATGATGCAAGTAACAGATATCTACAGAACATTCCACCCAGAAGCGACAGGACAAACATTTTTCTCAAGTGTATACGAAATGTTCTCCAGAATAGGTCACATACTAGGCCACAAGAAAAGCCTCAGTAAATTCAAAAAGATTTAAATTGTGTCAAGCAGCTTCTCAGACCACAATTGTATGAAACTAGAAATCACTTACACAAAGAAAACAAAAAACCCTACAAACACATGGAGGCTAAACAACATGCTTCTAAATAATCAATGGATCAATGACCAAATTAAAACAGTAATCAAGCAATACATGGCAACAAAAGAAAACAAAAATTTGATAGTCCACAATCTGTGGGATGTTGCAAAAGTGCTTTCAAGA
Organism: Manis javanica; assembly: GCF_040802235.1. NCBI lineage: Eukaryota > Metazoa > Chordata > Mammalia > Pholidota > Manidae > Manis > Manis javanica. Next base: position 85,809,903 of record NC_133161.1, read on the forward strand.
TGAAAAGTACATAGCAATACAGGTCTATCTCAAGAAACAAGAACAACCCCAAATAAACAGTCTAAACTCAAATTAAAGAAACTAGAAAAAGAACAAATGAAACCCAAAATTAGTAGAAGGAGGGACAAAATAAAGATCAGAGCAGAAATAAACAAAATAGAAAAAAAAATCAACGAAACCAAGAGTTGTTTCCTTGAGAAAAAAACAATATAGACAAACCCGTAGCTAGACTTATAAAGAAAAAACGATAATGTGAACAAATAAAATCAGAAATGAAGAGGGAATGGTCACAATGGATACCATAGAAATAGAAAGACTTATTAGAGAATACTGTAAAAAATTATATGCCAATAAATTGGACAACCTGGAAGAAATGGACAAATTCCTAGAAAAAATACAACCTTCCGGGACTGATCCAAAAAGAAAAAGAAAATCAACAGACCAATTACAATGAAAATCAAAAAATTTGATAATCAAAAAATTCCCAAAAAACAAAAATCCAGGTCCAGATGGCTTCACAGCTGAATTCTACCAAACATTTAGAAAAGAGCTAATACCTCTACTTCCTAAGGTAGTCCAAAAAGTAGAAGAGGAGGGAATACTTTCAAACTCATTCTATGATGCCAGCATCACTCTAATACCAAAACCAGGAAAAAAAAGAAAATTATAGACCAGTATCCCTGATGAACATGCATTCAAAAATCCTCAACAAAGTTATCAGCAAACTGAATCCAAAAATTCATCAAGGGGATCATCCATTGTGGCCAAGCAGGATTTATTCCAGGGATGCAAGGCTGGTATACTATTCGTCAATCAAACAATATCATACAGTACATTAACAAAAAGAATTAGAACCACATGATCATCTCAATAGATGCTGAAAAAGCATTTAACAAAATTCAACATGCATTCATGATAAAAACTCAACAAAATGGTTATAGAAGATATGTACCTCAATGTAATAAATGCCATACACAGCAAACCAAACCACAGCTAACATCATATTTAATAGTGAAAAGCTTACTTTTCATCTAATATCAGGAACAAGGCAAGAATACCCACTCTCATCACTTTTATTCAACATAGTACTGGAAGTCCTAGCCACGGCAATCAGACAACACAAAGAGATAAAAGGCACCCAAATTGGTAAGGAAAAAGTTAAGCTGTCACTATTTGCAGATGACATTATATTATTACATAGAAAACCCTAAAGATTCCACCAAAAACTATTAGAACTAATAATTGGACTCAGCAAAGTTGCAGGATACAAAATCAGTACACAGAACTCTGTTGCATTCCTATAAACTAACAATGAACTGGCAGAAAAAGAATTTGGGAAAACAATTCCATTTATAATTGCATCAAAAAGAAGAAAATACCTAAGAATAAACCTAACTAGGGAAGTGAAAGACCTATATTTTGAAAGCTATTAACTCATGAGAGAAATTAAAGAAGATACCAAAAATGGAAATCTATCCTGGGCTCACGATAGGAAGAATTAATATTGTCAAAGTGATCATCCTGCTCAAAGCAATTTACAGATTCAATGCAATCCCTATCAAAATACCAACAAGCTTTCTTCAATGAAGTAGAACAAATAGTTCTAAAATTCATATGAACCACAAAAGACCCTGAATAGTCAAAGCAATCCTGAGAAAGAAGAACAAAGCTGGGGGATTAAAATCCCTGACATCAAGCTATACTACAAAGCAAAAGTAATGAAAACAGTATGGTGCAGGCACAAGAAGAGAGACTCATACATCAATGAAACACAACACACAGCCCAGATATAAATCCATGCATATATGGTCAATTAATATATGATAAAGGAGCCATGAATATACAATGGGGAAAAAACAGCTTCTTCAATAACTGGTATTGGAAAAACTGGACAGCTACATGTAAAGAAAATGAAACTGGATTATTGTCTAACTCCATACACAAACTCAAAATGGATCAAAGACCTGAATGTAAGACATGAAACCATAAACCTCTTATAAGAGAATGTAGGCAAAAATCTCTTGAACATAAGCTGAGCAATTTTCTCCTGGACACATCTCCTCCAGCAAGGGAAACAAAATAAAAAATAAACATGTGGGACTACATCAAACTAAAAAGCTTCTGTACAGCAAAGGACACTATCAGTGTAACCAAAAGGCAACCTACAGTATAGGAGAATATATTTGTAAGCGATTCATCTGATCATTTACAAAGTACTCATATGCTTCAACACCCAAAAAACAGACAAGCTGATTAAAAAATAGGCAGAGGATGTGAACAGACATTTCTCCAAAGAAATACGGATAACCAACTGGCACATGAAAAGATGTTCCATGTTGCTAATCATTCAGAAAATGCAAATCAAAACCACACTGAGGTATCACCTCACACGACTTAGAATGGTCACTATCCAAAAGACAAGAAATAACAAGTGTTGGCAAGGATGTGGAGAAATGGGAACCCTCCTACACTGTTGAGGGAAATGTCAATTGGTGCAACCACCATGCAAAGCAGTATGGAGGTTCCTCAAAAAACTAAAAACAGAAATATCATTTGACCCAGTATTCCATTTCTAGGAATTTATCTAATGAAAAGAAAATTCCTGATTCAAAAAGATATATGCACCCTTATGTTTACTGCTGCATTATTTACAAGAGCCAAGTTATGTAAGCAACCTAAGTGTCCATCAAAAGGTGAATGGTTAAAGATGATGTGGTACATATACACAGTGGAATACTATTTATACATTTAAAAAAAAAGAGAAATGCTGCCATTTGCAACAACAAGGATGGATCTTGAGGGTATTAAGCTCAGTGAAATAAGCCAGGTGGAGAAAGACAATACCTTATGATTTCACTTATTTATGGAATATAAAAACAAAGCAAAGCAGAATAAACAAAACAGAAGTAGACCCACAGACTCTGAGAAGTAACTAGTAGTTACTATGGGGAGGGGCTGAGGTGGGTAGGCAGGGAGTGTGAGAGGAATAAAGGGCACAAAAATTCTCTATCATAATGTAAGTTGGTCACCTTACATGGTAGTACAGCATGGAGAATATAATCAACATCTCTCTACACTGATAGATAGTAACTGCACTACAGGGGATGAACATTTAATAATATGGGTAACTATTGAAATACTGTGTTGTATATTTGAAGCCAACATAAGACTGTATATCAATGATTACTTAAATTTAAAAAAAAAAAAAACTATGGGACTTCATTAGTCACTAAGCCATGCTCATGCATGCCCAGAGCTTCCAATTAGCTATAGAACTTTTTTCTCACTATGAATCAACTGTTAAGAATCACACAGATCTAAAGAAAGTCTCCAACAAAAAGACCAAAATAAACAAAAAAAGTTAGTGGAACTAAAACATGCAAGGAACAGAAGAACATGTCAGAGGATCTATAATTAATACCCTTGAAGAGATAACAAAAGATGCAGCACCCATAAAATAGGAACAAGATGCTACAATACAGGAATAAACTTTTTTCTTAGGATAGCTGAAATTGTTCACTTCAACCAAAGAGGTGAAATCTCCCAGACTAGAACAAAAGGTAAATTTTCACATCAAATTTCACAACATCCACAACAGAAGCCAGGCAATAAGGGAACCCCTTCAAACTTTCGAGGGAAAATTATTTCCTGTACAGAAATCTCTCATCAGCCAAAAAACAGTCAAGTATGAGGATAAAAACAAAATCCCCCAAATATATTTACCCTGCACTCTTTCAACAGTAATAGTAGAGGAAACCAAAATGAAGGAATAAATCGAAAGGTAGGCATAGGATCCAGGAGAAAAGGGCTCAACAAAAGTGAAAGAAATTCCCAGAATGTCAGCTAAGGGAAGTTCCAAAATGACAGCTTTGTAAGCAGGCCTAGAGGAAAAACAATCCAGACTGAAGCAGGAAGGACAGCTACAGAAGAGATGATTACAGGAACAAATGAAACTGATTAATTTATCTGACAGATTTGACCATGTGAAAAATTGTACTGTGAAGTATTTTATGGAGTTGTTGGAGGGCATAGAAAGACTTTGCCAGACAAAACTAAACATATGAAGAAACAAAAGGTTACAAAAAGAAATGCAATTTTAATAAACTACTGTCTCAGTAGTGACAAACATTTAATCATAATGATCAAAACTCAGAATACAAATTTAACCTGAAACTGTGGAATATTAGAAAGATGTGGGAAAGTGCAGTTTGAAAAAAATCTTCAAACATCTATACCTTTAAAATCACTGACATTTACATACCTCGAATTATTCAATTCTAAGAAAAGGCTTTATTTTCAATAGACTTAAATTCTATAACTACATTTTCAAGGCAAAAATTCGGTGAAATGCTTTGGTTTTATCTTGGGAAACTTCAAGAGTCATTCTGAGAGAAAAAAATAATAAATGCTAAGTAAAAACACTAACAAAGTTAGATGATCTATACAAGTTTCAGTGATTACTGGAATCAGTTAAGGCACTTTGTTATCTAATAATATGTTTGTTCCATTGTGTGCTATAATTCTAAATGTTGTATACCTTCAGTACATGTCCACGTTTACCTTCCACATTTACCAATTTAATAATTTATTCAACCTTTCAGGAAAATGGTCTGTGAATTAGGCAATTACCTCTGTAAGCACCGAAACCTACTTATTTTCTATTTTTAAAAATCCAAAAATGTTTTGTACTTTTTTCTTTTTATAGGAAATAAGGTTGATTTTTTTCTTGATGACTAAGGCTATCATGCAATTCAGCTACAGTTGATTAGATGGCCTCAGAGGTTTTAGGTGTGTAAGGCATAAACCGTCATACTAAATGGGCCTAGACTAGTATGCTTTTATAATTCTCCTGTTCATCACTCTTAACTTTGACATCTAGTATCAACGAGTCTTCCTCTATCTGTACTGACCCACCTTTTAATTATTATGGTCTAAAAAAAGATAAATCATCATGCTTCTGACTCAAATAACATTTATGACCTGCCAAGCCGTATCATTCTCACTTTCATTTAATCCAAATGATTTGTTAGAATGGTAGTCAATGTCAAAATTTAGCAGCTTTAGTTTAAACAAAAAAAACAGTATGAATAAATACAGGAGCTTAACTACTTAATGGAGTTAGGGGACTGGATCTTTTCGATCTGTCTGTTTCTGTTTTTCTAGGAAAGGATCTATTTTCCTTGCAAAGATGTATAGTTAATTTCTGGCTCTAATTCCGATTGTTCAATCAATGACAACTGAGAGTCACTGAACTAACCTATGTCCATCACATAAAGTATCCAACTCAGAGTAACACTAAAAAGACGTATATGTAAAACAACATGCACTTGGTCATCCATTCACTAAGACTTTTTTTTACAAAAAGCCCAGAGAAATGAGAACTCTATTGCAAATTAGGACTTTTATATTTGCAATTATATCTATATTGAATATATGTACATAATCTTGCTATTTTAATACAACTGTTGCTGAAGAATCTTGATTAAAACAGAACCTCAATTCAGTTAAACCTGAACTTCAGGTTTGTTGTATTTCTCAAATTAAAAGGAAAGATTTTCACCATTAAATTTACCATCAAGACAATGAAAAACAATCCTTCTCTTTGATTAATTTTTGTCAAGAAAATAGCAGCATTTCTGTCAAAAAAAATGAAAATCTTTAATATTGTTAAAATCTACTCACTACTCAAAAAAACCTGCACAGGTCAAGGAAAAACACCTTCCCCACATCTTAATGAAAAGTTATCAATGCTTAAATTCAAGCTTAATAATGTAAGCAGTTGTCTTCAAAAGAATTCTAAATGTAATTTAAAAGACCAGAGAAAATCCTCTTAACGGCCATTTCACTTTAAGGGCCATTTCTATGCTCCAAATTTTAAGTTAGAATTGTTAAAGAAATTTATTTTCAGCATTCCAATACACCGATAATGTTATACTCCTATTTTACTTCCTTAAAGAACTGAGAAGAACAAATACATTGTTTACATATCACAGGTTAAGGCTGATAGACAAGCTGCAAATGGAGAGACTTCAGGCACTTGTAACTTAAATGTAACCATTAAAACAAAGTAGCTTTTTAAATAGTAACCACCTAAACTTCCATACTAAAAGTAGTATAAATGCCATCCTCAAAACGACTGTTCCAAGCAACACTTTCTGCAAAGCTGAGAGATCTTGACGAGTTACCAGAGTACCTGACGGCTAGGCTTAAATGCCAAAGCTTTACTACAGGCAAAACATCAAGGAGAAGTAAACGGTTACTGCACACCCTACAACATTTTTAAATATTGTGAAAACAGCGGTCCTAAGTCAAATACACAGAGAATTTTTCACTTGATCGATGCTACCATTCTATGAGCAACGCTAAAACATCTTGACATTTCATTTTCCTAAAAAACAAATAAAACTGTGTATCAATATACGTTATACAGATCATTATGTGCTTGAAGCTTCTGATCACATAAAGATCTACATTTCAACGAGTCTCCAGGATGTACCATTCACTGTCAGATCATCCATAGCTAACTAGAGAGCACCATCTACTTTAAAGAACTACTTTCTGAAAACTATATGATTAATCTATATACTAAAAGTAAACTGTCTAGCCGCGTCTGAAAAGGACGCTTAAAAATTTGCCTTTTTCTGATGCTAAAACATTTTGCAGCCACTTGATCTGGCCAACGTCAACGCTCTTGATTTTAGCATTTGCTGCAGGAAAAAGGAATATGGCTGCAAATTCTTTCTGAAGGGTGGTATTTCAAACAGGACCACTCAAAACACTTAAGAATACTGAGCGAGAGGAGGGAGGAGGGAGGGTACCTTATAAAACAGCACACGTCGGGCCCTGCACACTACCTCATTTCCCTAATAGGGATATGAAAAGCTCAGGCCTCTGGTAGCTTCCAGTTGACGCCAATGCTCTCCACCCACCCTTTTTTTTTTTTTAAAGGATTTTCTAGCGTTGGAGCCCGTCTCACAAATGAATTCCGTGATCACGTCTAAACGGTCTAGCATCTTTTACAAGACCAAATCCTTCCCGGTTCCGTTCCCTCCCATCTCCCTCGGTAGCCAAACACACCAAGGCGGGTCCTCTACACCGAATTCTATGAATCCTGTAGTGCACTAACTGGGTGCCAGAAACGATACAGAAAATAAGAGTTTCGGCCATTCCCCTCGCTAAGACCGAAATTGCAGGCTTCATTTCCTGCCCCCGCGGGGGCTGTAAAATGGCCCGCGGAGAACCAGGCGCTTCCCGCCCCCTCCAGGCTGCGCACGCGGCCTCCGCGCTCCCCCAGATCGGGCCCCGCGGGCGCGAGGGGGTGGAGGGCACTGGGGCGCCCTCCCCACGCCCTCCCGCCGCCGGCACCCACCTCTCGCCAGCGGCTTCACCTCCCCGTTCTCCTCCCGGGCGGCCCCGCCGAGGCCGTGCCTCCGCCTTTCCTTCTCTCGCTTCTCCTTGGGTCTGCGCGCCTTGGCGCTGGCCGAGGCGGCGGCCGGCAACAGGAGATGGTGAGGCTGAGCGTGCAGCAGCGCAGGAGGCACCAGCAGTTTGCGCGGCACTGGCTGCGGCGAAGAGGCGGAGGCCGAGGAGGGGATGGTTGTGCCAGAGGTGAAAGAAAAAGTGCCCCGAGCAGAGGACGGCGAGGGGGCAGCAGACAGAGCGGCGAAGCTCCAAGACCCCGGGCTGCCATAGCTCTGAGGCGGAGGTGCCACGGGCGGCTGCAGCTGCCTGCAGTTCCCGCCGCTGCTTCCTTCCCCGTTCAGTCTGCGCGGCGTCTTCTTCTCCTCAGTCCGGACCTTCTTGGCGGACAGAGGACCCGGTGGTTCCCGGGAGGGAGGCTGTAGCTTGCCAAACGGTTCGTTCTCCGAGGCCACGGCGGCAGCCGCAGAACCGCGCACTGGGCTCGGTGGCTCCGCCATTTTGCGCTCCTGTTGTATTTACCCTTCTCGGCTCCCGGGAGCGGGGGGGGGGGGGGGGCGGACCCTCCGCGAAGGGCGGGGAGGGGGCGGAGCGGCCGGGCCATCGGCCGGGCCCTCCATTGGGCGAGCCACGCTGAGGGATCCTTCTTCGAGCCTATCAAAGGTGCGAATCTGAAGCCGGGGAGGCGGTATTTCCAAGCGGACCGGCTTTGGAGGTCACAGCTCCGCGGGGTGCGGGCTAGTGGCCCAAAGAGCTGCGAGGCCAGGGTCTTCCATTTGCCGGTGTGAACTCAGGTGCCCCGTGAGTATCCAGCAAGAACACGCAACCCTGAACCCCCAAATCTGTTCCGGCCCAGGTCGTGCTCTTCTTTACCTTGACGACATCGTCTTGTATCATTTTCTCTTCCTTCTTCTCTAGGGTCCCTTGAGGCCATCCCTGACTCTTCGCGCTCGGAGAACCGAATTTCGCAGAGCTCATCACTGAGGATATTTTGCCGGGAATTAAGTCCTTCCTTCTGTTACTCAGTAGTCGATTGAGGGGAAGAACAAAAAATCACATTGTGCCCTGACAAGATACGTTACTGTTGCTAAAATTGTCAACTATAATGCTTTGTGAGTAATGTACTTCCTGCAAACCTAGAAATTTCAGATTTGAAGGTAAGAGTCTACCTGGAGAATATTTTTAACTTTTGTGATCGAACCCTGAAAGATTTTAATCTTACTACAACTATTATAACTCATATTAGCCTGCCCCTCCCCAAAATAATCCGTTAACGATATTTACAGATGTTTTCAAATGATTTTTAAAGTGTTATTTTAACGTTTAGTTAGTACCCTAAGTGTTCGATGTTTTGTAAACATATGCTTTGGTTTCTAGCTTAGGAAATAAGGAATTTGGGAAGATGGTTCACATTGCAACCAAAAAGAGGAGTAGGATTTTTATTTAACCCTTAAGATCTTAGATAGATCAAAAAGTCAAAAGGAATAGATGTAAAAATAAAAGTAGACAAATCAGGGATGACCAGTGGGGGTATATTTTGAGTCCTAAAGAGGCCCTAAGTTGCCTATAACTTTACGGAAAATAGTTAAAAATAACTTTGAAGGATTACCAATTCTTGTGACCTCATGAAGTTAGAATTATTTTGGTTTTCCTTTTTTGTTAATTGCTTTTATTTTAGACTCTTTTGGAGTCAAATTTTAGTATTGATTTATAGAACTTTTTTAGGTGCCTAAACTTTTTAAAGTAATGAAGGTATTTACTTTTTTTTTAAATACATAATGAAAGCAAATGAAAATTGTTATTGGAATTGACTGGCAGCAGATACCTCCTTGTAAAGTAACCCTGGTGGAAGAGTGAATGGGGCTGGAAATCATCTGCTACCAACTAGCCTTGAGACCTCAGTCAGAGGGTTTCATCTGTCAGAACCTCTGCCTTATTTGCTGAGTGAATAAATATGATTACGTGATCACTAAGGTCTCCTCTGGCTCTAAACTTATAGTGTATCCAAGAAGCTTTTCAAAATCTCACCAAAACTATTACAGTTAAAATATCTTCTTAATTGTTGACCCTCTAGATACAGAAAAGTGTTTCAAATAATTAGTGTAGTGGCCTGGTAACTTGCCCTGTTTATTTTCTCATCTCCCGCACAGAAGTCTGGAAAATCTGACTCTGTAAGGACCCAGATAAAGTGTACTCTCACCTGGGTGAATTTCTTATTCCTAATACTATATTCTTTTATACTGTTATATACTTCTACCAGGCCTGACCCTAAATTTGCAGAGCCTAGGCAACAGTATGACTGTGAGAGCTCAAATACCATATGTTTAAATATTTAAGATACAAATCAAGATAACAAACTATTATAAAAAATATATTCTACTCTACTACCTTGATAAATCTACTTAAATAATGATCTGGAAGATCATGTTTATTTTTTGTTTGTTTTCTTTCTCTTAGGCCATGTTTAAATTTAGAGCTTTCTGACTTCTAGAGTCCTCAGACTATACCAGTTCTCTTCCCATCCCACCTTCTTCACCCACCACACCAGAAGGGACCATGAATGCAGACACCCAAATTGTCCCATCTTATGTTTACACCCTCAGCTCCTGCACATAGTGATGTGTAGTCGGCAGCTCTCTCCACCCTTAGATCTAACCAGTCTAAATGAAAATGCAGGCTCCAGACAGTCATGGCCACTTGACCTCATGGACTCCTTGCCTTCTGCAGCTGGAGAAGGATCCTTACCAGATCTAAGGGCAATACTGTTATAAAACATGATCAGTTGTCTGTTTTCTCTCCCCTATAGTCAGGCATTCCATTACAACTAGATCATTCCTAACAACATTGGAATAGAGAATTCCCACCACCATCACCATTTCCTGTTGGCTTAATCTCTGCTCACACTGAAACCATCCACTTGTCTCCATGGGCCTTGTTGGCACCCTCTTTTCAAGTACTACCCCCTCTCTCTTGGATGACTACACTAATCTTTATTCTGGTTTCCTTATTTTCTAGTTTTTTCAAATCTGTTCTCCATTTATTCCACCATAATGCTCTTTTCAAAACCTAAATCTGACCATGTTACTTTCCTTGCTTCAAACCTACTGATGGCTTCCATTGCTCTTAGAATAAAGAACAAAATCCTTAATATGACTTACAAGACCCAGCAGTATAGCTCTACCTACAGATCTGAACAGGTGAAAGAACACCAAGTTTATAGCATGGATTTTATGTGGTATTATGCCTCAGATGGGGTGATCAGGGCTATAAGAAAAACACTAACATAATCCTGTCCTTTGGGAAGAAAGGTCTCTTTGGATAATAGATAAAACAGTAATAAGAGAGTCAGTTTTGATTCTTCAGTCCCTGTCTTCAGAACCTTGGAATTAAGCAACTCTTAGTAAACTTCAGAAAGAGCTCTACTACTGGAACAGAACATAGTATCTAAGGCTAGTCTGTATGTGTCTGAAAATCTGCTGTTATAACTATTGGAGTAAAAAGCCTGTAGACCCACAAACACAGCATCTGTCCACACTTAACCTGTTAAAAGAACTACTGGAATTAACCATAGAAAAGGAAACATATTAAGCTGCCTAACATTGCATTATTGCCTTTCTGTTGCAAATAAGATTCCTATCAAGTTTGAAATCCCTACATACATAGGTGATATGAGAACCCACTAAACCATAGATTTGTCATTCATTTTTCTGCTATAGACCAATAATGGGCTCTGAAATAATTATGTAAATCCTTTATCTCACCCTGATTATAATCATTAAATTTAGGAAATAGAAAATAACCTATTTGAGGTTCCAGAGTTAAGAAATACTATTCTGTTGTAAATAAAAGTATTATATATAGAAATAATTAAAGTAACTAATTAATAAAAGGCAATTAATTATTATTATATCAGGTTACAAGAAAACATAGTACCCAAATAGCATTTGTTTAGTCATATAGTACACAAAATAAAATGTTTTTTTAATCAAGTATGGATGTGGGGACAGTAGGAGAGAATCATCTGTTAAATTCAACTGCCGCTATCAGTTCAACTGGCTATCTCAGAAACATTTCAGACTCATCATATTTGCTCCTCACAATTTTACAGGATCCTCTTCTTCACAGACATTACTAAATGATGGAGGTCCTTTTTTTCCCCTCACATTATTCAAGGGCCTTTTTTTCCTTTATATTACTCTTTTTCCTGGCCAATCTCAAAAATGCCCATGACTTCAATAAATTGGTTTTACAGTAACAGCTCACGAATGTACATCTATAAACCTGACTACTCCCTGTGTGTGTGATGTGACTACTCAGCATCTCTATAGAGATGTCAAAAGCACCTCAGACTCAGACATGCTTACCCGAACCTGTATTTCATTCAGGTTACCATGTGTTTGCCCAGCCCCCCGTACTCTTAGGGATAGCAATGATGCCATGGGAGTCTTTAAGTGAGGCTTTCAGGACAGCTCCTTTAAGGTGGTGGGGGTAGGGCGGTACTTAGCCCCTTTTCCCTTCTCTGTCTTTCCTGCCTGGATTGGGTAAGGATGAAAAAGGGCGGGAACGATCAAGACTGACAGCTTTCAGCCTGTATTTTCTTTGTGAACATTTCAGATGAGTTGAATTCTCACCTCATACCAGTAATACCATTTTACAACAAATAAGGCCTAGCACTTGTTCAACCCCAGCCTTCTTTCCAGATGAGTATGTACAAAAGTTCAGCGGAAGCAGAGCGAACTAAGGGAAATGAAGTTGAAAATTGTGGGTAAGGGAGCAGCCAGTGTTTAAAGGCATCATTGGAGAGAGTGTAGCAACCACAAAGCAGGAGGTAGAGAAAAAGGGGCCAAGTTGAGTAAATAGAAACCATTTATAAATATCTCTTCTGGGATTAAATTTTGCTTCCAGAATTTTTGTATGGAAGGACATCAGATCATTTTGATACTTATTTTAAGAAAGGAATAGGAAACCTATAAAATGTGATAGGAACCATATTTAATGTTATAAATTCCTAAATAAAAGAAAAGCATGTTTTGTAGTTCTAGTCAGTTCTGTGGAAAGAGGGAACTGTTTTAATTAAGAACTGTTATATAGAGAGTAAAGTATATATAACCTAGAAACCTAGGTGTGCCAAAGGGTATAAAGAAAAACGATAAACTCATAGAATGTCTGTATTGAAAACCCACCCCTGTATCCAATTTGTGTATTTTCTTTACCACATAACCTTTACTGCTTGAATAGGAAAATACATCCAGAATAACTGTTCTCTACTTAATGATTTCTGCCACACTCTTAGACCATCACTGTGCTTAGGGGGATAATGTTTACTGGGTACCTCATATAAGCCATTTATGGACATTTCCCTTCATCGCATGCTTTGACAAGTCTTGCAAGGCATTTTCCAAAACCAAGTTGGAATTCCATGTTCATTCTGACTCTAAACCAGTTTCTAACTTCCTATCTTGCAAGAGGAGACAGAAGTCTAAAGCATCAAAATTTTAAATCCAAACATTAATAAGACCTTTTTAGAAGTTTCAGTTAATTAAATTGTTGAATTCAGAAAATACATATGCAACCTTTCTTAGGGCACTGGTAGACACAAGTGCTTTTATCTCACAGAAAAGAGTAGGCCAGGAGTATTTCTAGGGGAAGGAGTGAGAGTGTGAGAGGGTATATAGGACAGACAGACCTATATAAACAGTGGCTTGACCTACAAGAGATGCTCTCATCCAGTGGCCCAGAGAAGGCCAGGTAACCTGACCATCATCCTAAAGCAGATCTAACAGAGTCCAAGCGGGGGATGACCCACAGTTAGAAGAGTAGTTTTGTACAAATACTGCCCACGTCAAGAGAGCCAGGAAATTACAAAACTGTGACTGTTGCTAAGTTATTATGTCATTATTTTAGTTTCACAGATTCTACTTTGAAAAGGTTGTCTGTATAATTTATGTATAGGGCTAGGAACTAACATGTATCTTGCCTCAGATTCAAGTGCTGGCTCTTCTTGATTCCCCTCTGAGGCATAACTACGTATATACCATTTGATTGAAAAATAGACATATAATTAACACAGCTAAACAGATCTAAGGGCAACACTGTTATAAATAATGCAATGATGGCATGAACTATATACAGTGAAAATACAAAAAGCAGAACCATCAAATAAATAGCCACTTTTCTAGTTAACTTTTAAATCTAACCCAAGCTATAAGTAAATCTATTTACATTGTAATTCTGAGTTTTAGGATTTTAATCCTAGTCTTTCCTCCTTTAGTCCTTGTATTTTATTTCAATGAGTGGAAATTACTAAGTGCTAGACTAATGTCATGCGGAGTTTTACATCTGCTAGTGAAAGAGAACAGAAAAAGTAGGCACAAGTCAGGTACCTGGAAACTGCCAATACCAAGGCATGAAACCTGGTGTCACGGTTAAGGTTTGCCAAATCCAACCTTGCCAACATAAATGGGCAAGTACAAGTGCCAGGCAAAGAGGATAAGCTTTCTATTTGTAAAGTTCCTATAACTTTGGGTGGAGTTTGCCCTGAAGCCTTAATCTTGCCAACTGAGTTTACAATTAGTGCCAGTACCTTGCCTTGATCTAGGTCAAAAGTGTGAGTAGTGTGGACATTCAATGAACTTCTTCCCAGTGAACTGTCAGTACATAGGCATAGGTATGAGACACAGAGGCCTTTTAATACTGTTTGATGATGATGTCAAGTGAAGTGTTTCAATGATTATCATAAGAAAACAAGCATATGTACCAATATAAATATCAGGAATGCAGTCATAATGTGTTGTGCTTATAAATAAATGAATTAAATACCACTTCTAATGTCCCAGGTAGAGGCATTAAACAGAAAGACAAATACAGCAGTGGCAAATAATACAGATCTTTTTGCAGGTGTGAAGGACACCATTATTTTTACTTGTCAGCAGACTAGTAATGTCTATGACCGCTCTAGGTTCATTTTGTTTTTTGTTTTTTGCTAGTGATGTTACTGTTTTCTATAGTTTGTTTTTTCCTTGGTACACTTACCCTTATGCTAGATGTGCTTCTCTTATGACCTAATTTGGATTCCCTTCTCCAGTTTATCTTCAAGTAATTATTAGATTGTCTCCTTTTTCTTATTTTCCACATAAAAGTATTTAGTTAGTAAATACCTGTTCAGCTGCCACATGATGCCAGGAGGTAGGCTAAGTGCTGGGATATAGCAGTAGACAAGGCAAACATGGTCCCTGTCCTCGTGGAGCAGACAGACTTTACTCTCTAGTCACAAGATCTGTTTCCAATAAGCTTTTCACTGGTGCTTTGTTATCCAAACTGTTGTCTCATTTCTTACTCATTGATTCACACTTACTCATTGATTCACACAATAAATAGTATTGGGTGTCTGCAGTGTTCTCGGCACTGTGTGATGATATATTTGAGAAGATAGACTTCAACAAAGGAATTATAGCACTCTGGTTAAAATAATGCAATGATGGCATGAACTATATATAGTGAAAACACGAAAGGCAGATTCAACAAGTCTAGTTGGAGAAATGAAGAAAAGCATTCCACAGAAGATAATATTTGAGCTGAATTTTTAAAGATTAGAAGGCAAAGAAGATAAAGATATTCAAAGCAGAAAAAAGAGCAATTGGAAAAAATATGGAATAATGATCAATGTGGTATATTCTCTGTGGAAAGTTCACTGTAGTTCAAGAATAAAGGACATGAAGTGCCATAAGAGGAGAGGCCTGTCTAAAACAGGCCAGAGCAAGATAAGAAAGGTACTGCTTGTGACTGCCTTAGCATGCTGAAGAGTCAGGGAACACATCTTACTAACTTAAGGGTTTTCATGAGGAAACTGAAAAATGGCCACATAACCAGGTCTTACTTCCTGCTAATTGCTCACAGGCTTCATAAGGTACTGCTTCCTAACTTCATCTCAATACTCTGTTTGCCATACAGGACCCATTTGTCTTTTCACTGCCCATGTAATACTTAAACACTATTTCAGTTATTAATAGCTTTTTTTCAAAGTGAATAATAGTAAGAAAAATTTGAAATTTTGAAATTAGATTTACCTTTGCTGTTACTAAAAAACTGTTGGAAATTAAAATGTCATACTCATTTTACACAACTGATCTTTTATTTAGCTCTCATTTCTATTCCTATTTGATTTTCTTTTTACCTGAAAGCATAAAAATATTTTGAAAGTAAAATTGTAAAACACTTTGACATTGGTTACCAAACAACACTTAGGTAGCTTTTCCCCTTTTTTGCTATTTTTAAAAAATAAATATCTGTTTTGAAGAGATGACACAAACAGATGCAAAAGCAAGAAAAAAATAGTTTAAAGTACTGTTAAACTAAACCAAGCCAATGAAGGTTAAGCCAATGGCCATTCTTACAGGAGGGGATCAAATCCCCATTCCTGCAAAGGAACATCTGAAAGTGGAATGCTTGTGGTATTACAGTAAGTAAGCCTTTCCTTAATTTTAAGAAGCATATATTAAGCATTTAGGTCAGACTTAGACTTATTTTGGTCACTGGAAATATAAAAACAAATAAAACACAGTTCCTGCCCTCAGTGGACTTGTTGTCCAATGACATATTAAGTTGAATCACATGAAATTGCTTTTTTTTTACGCCAAGAATGGTCAAATATCAATTCAGTCTGACTTGTATGTGTAAACAGAAATTTGCAGTAATAGAGAAGTAAAGAACGTGCTACATCTGCTGAGAACGTGCTTCATGCTGCCTAGAGCAGTCAGTGAAGGCTTCCCAGAGGAGATGACATTTGAGCTGAGTTTCAGAAAATGATTGGAAGTTCACCATGTGTTCACAGGAAGCAAAGAGAATTTCTGGCATTCCAGAAATAGGAAACAGCATGTGCAGAATTACTGAACCAAAAAAGAGCCTAGTACATGTGGGAAACTGCAAATAGTTCAGACTGGTTGGAATGCTAGATATGTTCAGAGACACAGGAGATGGGCCGGCGGAGTAAGCAGAATGCAGGTCATGGAAGGTTGGATGTGTCAAGCCAGAGAGCTTAATTTTATCCTCAAGAATGGTTAACTGTGTGTAATCCAGGGATTGTGCAAGGCAATCTTTCAGGGTTCAGAAAGAAAATATTACTACTTTTAAGTATACTTACTTTGCCTAATCTTTTTGAAATTTCTAATTATGTAGGGGTTATAATGTATATAATCCTTATTACAGTACTGGATGTAAATAATAAATAAATATATGCATATTGTGGTGTGCTATTGATTTCAGAATTCATGTAAAAGCCCAAATCTCTGATATCTCAGAATGTGATGTTATTACTTAAAGTGGTATACCAGAGTAGAGTGGACCCTAATAGGGTATAACTGGTGTCCTTATAAAATGGGGAATGCCACGTGAAGGTGAAAGTAGAGATTGGCTTGATGCTTCTACAAGCCAAAGAACTTCATGATTGCCAGCATATTATGAGAAGCTAGGGAGCAGATTCTTCCTCACAGCTGTCAGTGGGAACTAATTTTACTAACACCTTGATTTCGGATTCTTGACTCCCAAGTGTAAAACATAATTTTGCTGTTGTTTAAGCAACCTAAGTGGTGGTCTTTCGTCATCGCCGCCCTAGGAAGCCAATGAATGGTACATGGTCAGAAAGTTTGGAGACCTGATTGGAGGAGGGGGAGCCACTGAAAGGTTGGTTTATGTGGAAGAGTCCAAATTGCTTAAGTCCTGTCTTTATTCAGTCTTCGCATTCAATAATTTACTAACTTGAAGTGATTTCTTGACCTCTCAGTACTTAGTCTACTTCTTAAAACCTTATAGTGGGAATAAATTATTCACATTTGTTTGGTATAGTTATGTTAAAGGAAGAAGTAATTAGGAAATATATTATCTTTAATTCAAAACAGAATGATGATTTATAACAGCTTTAGGGGAAAAAGTTATGTTTAGGAAAAAAAGTATCACTAAGCATTAGGCAGAAGGGGAGCCAAAATCAGATATAGGGTCCTACAAACAGAAGTCATAGCTATAAACAGTTTAACAGTATATCATCAATGCAGGGAGGACTGTAGGCAAAGTTTGTGTTATCCTAGCTGTGCAATGTGCAACCAGCCCTTTTTTCAAATTATGCATTAGTCATGTGCCTAAGTTCCAAAACAGAATGATTAGGTGAGTTTGGGGAGTTTTCAAGGCCAGGATAATACCCCAAACTTAGATGTACCTCTTTGGAGTGTGTTTGTAGGTCAGCAAAATCTGTAAGTCAGCAATACATTAATTAACATATTAATACAAAATCCAGAAGTCAGCAGTACATTAATGTATTAATACAGTAATAAATACTATGTTTTGGGTGTGTTATATCTGTGGGCCACGGAATGTGGAATTTGTGATTATTTTTGGCCTTATTTATACAAGTTCAACTAAAGCATTTTGAAATACTACTTTTTTAAAAACCCAGATGTATTTTTGTAAATTCTGCCATCCTTTACACAGAGTTTTCAGACTTTTTAAAGTAATAGAACTCTTTTTTCAAATGAAGGCTGAAACTGCATTAGGCAGTTTACCCTGTCAGAAAGGACTGGCTATTGTAAAAACATACCCTTGATGTTTTAAATCTTTGTTTCTTATATTTAGTGTCGAAGTGCTATATGTTGTGAATCTATATTCTGTATTCACTGTATAATTTGTTAGCAGAACAAAAAGGACTTTATGTGCATGGGGACAATAAATATGCTCCTGAGGTATGACTATAGGGCCTTTGCTTGGAGTTGCTTTCCAGTAGTGGGATTGGATTTATAAGAGACCATTAATTGTCTCTGATTTGGTCCCTTTTGTAACCAGCACAGCAGTCTGTGACCTGCAACTACTTGGTCAAGAGTGTAACATCTACTGGCCCACAGAAAAACATTTCTCATTAAGGGACTTCCCTTTCTGTGCTTTCACCACTGTTCTTTTAATAATTTTTGGTTTTGCTCTGTTTATTCAACTACACCTTTGCCACCTTTGGACTCTAATAAACTCAGAAACCTGTTTGTCCAGTTCAGTATATGGTTATTTTTTCCCTCACCCATAACTTATAATCATCATATTACTGTAAGCTGATAAATATTTGGAACAGTATATACTTTTTATATGCTTACCTTGTTATAAAAACTAGCACCATATGGAGAGCAGTGGAGTGTTTGAAAACTATAAATTTTGCGTTCATGGTATTTATCAAATGGCTCAGTTTTCTAAGAACACAATAGGTCTGGTGGCTAATCTGACAGCCTGTCAATCAGTTTGGAGCATTTTCTATTTTTCCCTAAAGTGTACATATAAAAGAATATAAGTAACAGACAAACAGAAAATTTGGTCATGAGTGAATCTTTTCAGTAAAAATATACCCAAAGTCTTTATTCTTTCAGTAAGTGCGCATTATGTGAAGTTGTAAGCATACAGTGGCAGACTAAAAAACATGATCAGAATCTCATGGGACAGATACATTACACACAAAAAAATTAAATGTGTATGTATATAAAATACCTGATGAAATAGAAAGTCAAAAAAGGAATGAGAATTGAAAAGAAAGCAATCTAGACAGAATAGTTTGTGCAAAGGCCCTGTGACAGTAAAGAGCTAGGCTTTTTTAAGGAACAAAACCTTAACTAGTTCCTTAAGGAAAAGATTTTTCTTTTTTATCTAAAACTATGTATGTTGTTTAGTAGTCACTACAAATATTTGTGTACAACTAAATGAGTATCTGTATACCTAGAATTTATTAAGTACAAGTTGAAATTGAAGTAGTACAACAAGGACCTGGCCATGCCAAGCCTTGTTAAAAACTGGGGGATCTAATTTACATTTTATAAAGATAATGCACCACTGTGTGAGGAATTGTTTAGTGAGAAGCAAAATTGGAAGAAGGCAAACCCAGGTAAACGGTAGAGTGGAAGTGATGACAAAGTAGACCAAAGAAATCACTAAATAACAACATTAGAGCAAAGTCAATGGGTTTAACTTCCTGCCATTTCACCTTTAAAGCAACTTTGTGAAAAGTAATTGTATCTGATTTATCTTTGTACCCCTAGGACTCCCACAGCCCCTTAATCCCCAGACCAAGCCAAAATAAATTAACCTTTGGCTTCAAGCCCTTGAAGAAAATTATTCCAGTTTCTCCTGGGTTTTTGCATAACTAAAGGAGTGGCCATCTCAAATGAAGTCACAGGGAAGATTAAGAATGTGAATTACTCTGCAAGATAACTGACTTGGCCTTGTGGAAATCAACGGCATAGGGGAAAGAGGCAGAGAAACACTCTGGTTATCTACTGCTATATAACAAACTATGGCCAATGACTGAGTATCCTTTGAAGGAATTTTACCACACATACAGAAGCAAAAGCAAAGGAGAATCATTTTTAACTATTGGTAAGCTAAATAAGACCATGAAATGTAAACTAATGATTTTTCTTATGGAAGGCTTGCTGCTCTTAACACCTCCTTTGGCACTATTGTGAAAGTGTAGCTAGCTTCTTTTCATGGAGACTCTACCCTGTAGTTCTAACATTGACCAACAGAATTGAGTCTAAGGAATGGCAGAAAAGTGCCTGGGAAGCTAAGGGGCGTTGTTTGCTGGATAACTTGGAAGGACATTAAGACAAAACTCTTTCCTAATGTATACTAAATAGAGTCTTGAGTGGAGTGGCAAGGCTGACATTTGTAACATTGATTAGTACATAGGTTCTCAATGAAGGGGATTTGCTGTCTCAGAGCAGCCTGTTCCACTTTTGTATTGCCCTAGCTGTTAAAAGATTTTGCTGAGCGAAAGTTTCCCCTCTTATTCCCATGCATTATATGTAGTTTCTTTCTGTAGGACCTCATGAAGCTAATGCCTTTTAGAATTTAAAGATGTAATTTATTTTTGAATGGCTGCCTGGGCTACTTAAAATCTTTCCATCAATGGCCAACATCCAACAGATAAGAAACAACAAATGCTGGTGAGGATGCAGAGAAAGGGGAACCCTTCTACACTGTTGGTGGGAATGTAAATTAGTTCAGCCACTACAGAAAGCAGTCAGGAGGTTTCTCAAAAAACTAAAAATAGAAATACCATTTGACCCAGTAATTCCACTCCTAGGAATTTATCTGAAGAAAACAATATCCCTGATTCAAAAAGACATATTCACCCCTATGTTTATTGCAGCACTATTTACAATAGCCAAGACATGGAAGCAACCTAAGTGCCCATCAGTATATGGATGGATAAAGATGTGGTACATATACACAATGAATATTATTCAGCCATCCTACCATTTGCAACAAAATGGATGGAGCTAGAGGGTATTATGCTCAGGGAAATAAGCCGGGCGGAGAAAGAGAAGTACCAAATGATTTCACTCATTTGTGGAGTCTAACAACAAAGCAAAACTGATGGAACAAAACAGCAGCAGACTCACAGACTCCAAGAAGGGACTAGCAGTTACCAAAGGGAAGGGGCTGGGGAAGGTGGGTGCGGAGGGAGGTAGAAGGGAATTAAGGGGCATTTTAATTAACACTTATGATATAGACAGGTCATGGGGAAGGCAGTATAGTACAGAGAATATAAGTAATGACTCAATAGCATCTTACAATGCTGATGGACAGTGATTGCAATGGGGTGTGGGGGGACCTGATAATATGGGTGAATGTTGAAACCACAATGTTGCTCTTGTGAAACCTTCATAAGATTCTGTATCAATGATACCTTAATTCAGAAAAAGTAATATCTGTCCATTGATTGCAAGATAAAATGAAACAACAGCAAGAGTTAAATTTATTAGACACAGTAGACAAAAGTGTCCCATGTGAAGGCAAGTCTTGTCTTAAGAGTTGCCAGTGACTGCAGTCTTTTTAATGAAGCAGCTCAGTCTGCCTGGGTAACTGCTACAGTTACTCTCCCGGGTCTTAAAGGAACCTCGGCTTCCAGGTGGGTAGGCCTCTGCCGGGACAGTAATAATAACCAAAATCATTAAAGGCAGATCGCTGCCCTATTCCTTCCCCCTCCTCCATTCCTAAGCCAGTTACACAGCTTGTAAGAGTGTCAGGGTCCTCCAAGTTCTGGGATACCTCTGATTCTGGGAGATACTGCCAGGTTCTGCAGAAAGGAGGGGCTGTCCCCTGGGCCACACTCCCTCTGCATATTCTGTACTGCACTGTCCCCTGCCCTCTGTCTAAAGTAGCTATTCTCCCACCAGTGTTTCTTCTTCCCAAAATGTAATTGCTCAGCTATTGGCCTCTGTGCTGTTCTCTTTAGGCTAGGGTTTTATACCTTTTTTAAAAATTATTTTATTATCATTGGCATATCCTACTAGATCATGATGGATGATCTTTTTGATGTATTTTTGAATTCGGTTTGCTAATATTTTGTTGAATATTTTTGCATGTGTGTTCATCACAGATATCGGTCTGTAATTTTCTCTTTTTGTGGTGTCTTTGCCTGGTTTTGGAATTAGAGTGATGCTGGCCTCGTAGAATGAGTTTGAGAGTATTCCCTCCTCTTCTACTTTTTGGAAAACTTTAAGGAGGATGGCTATGAGGTCTTCACTAAATGTTTGATAAAATTCAGCAGTGAAACCATCTGGTCCAGGGTTTTGTTCTTGGGTAGATTTTTGATTACCAATTCAATTTCATTGCTGGTAATTGGTCTGTTCAGATTTTCTGTTTCTTCCTGGGTTAGCCTTGAAAGGTTGTATTTTTCTAGAAAGTTGTCCATTTCTTCTAGGTTATCTGGTTTGTTAGCATATAATTTTTCGTAGTATTTTCTCATAATTCTTTGTATTTCTGTGGCATCTGTAGTGATTTTTCCCTTCTCATTTCTGATTCTCCTCATGTGTGTAGACTCTCCTTTCTCCTGAAAAGTCTGTCTAGGGGTTTATCTATTTTATTTTCTCGAAGAAGCAGCTCCTGCTTTCATAGATTCTTTCTATTGTTTTATTCTTGTCTCTTGCCTCTTTTGTCACTTGCACTACGCTCTAAGTTAGAAAATAAAGGATAAAGACTGAATAGGCAGTGTAATTGCAATGCATTTTTAAAGACTGTATAATTAGGATTAAATGGAAATATACCAAAACAGTATGATATAGTTCTGCCTGGCTACAATTCCCTTACTACACTTTAATTTCTTAGAAGGTGTGGCGATTAGACCATAATAGACCTTTAGTAAATATCTGGTCATTATAAACTGATAAATGGATTTGTGTTAGGGTGGTACAATTACAGATTTTTACTTTTCTCTGTTTTCCAAATTTAATATGCTTGTACGATTAACTGTATATCCTGTGTTACTGTTTCTGGTTCAAGTTGGCTGACCAACAGTGCATATGTACCTCTTCTTCTCTAAAAGGCCCTATATTCCAAACCAAATTCAAAAATACATCAAAAAGATCATCCATCATGATCTAGTAGGATTTTTTCCAGGGATGCAAGGATGGTTACAACATTCAAAAATCCATCAACATCATCAACCACAAGACAAAATGAAGGACAAAAACCACATGATCATCTCCATAGCTACTGAAAAAGCATTCGACAAAATTGAACATCCATTCATACAAAAACTCTCAACAAAGTGGTATAAAGGGCAAGTACCTCAACATAATAAAGGCCATATATGACAAACCCACAGCCAACATGATACTTAACAGCGAGAAGCTGAAAGCTTTTCCTTTAAGATGGGGAACAAGACGGATGCCCACTCTCCCCACTTCTACTCAACATAGTTCTGGAGGTCCTAGCCATGGCAATAAGACAACACAAATAAAGAAAAGTCATCCAAATTGGCAAGGAAGAAGTCAAACTCCATTTGTAGATGACATGATATTGTATATAAAATCCCTAAAGAATCCACTGCAAAACTACTAGATCTAATATCTGGATTCAAGAAAGTTGCAGAATGCAAAATTAATACACAGAAATCTGTTCGATTCCTATACACTAATGATTAGTATAAAGAAATCAGGGAAACAATTCCACCTACAATTGCATCAAAAAGAATAAAATATATAGTAATAAACCTAATGAAGGAAGTGAAAGACCTGTACTCTGAAAACTACAAGACACTCATGAGAAAAATTAAAGAAGATACCAATAAATGGAAACACGTCCTGTGCTCATGGATAGGAAGAATTAATACTGTCAAAATGGCCATCCTGCCTAAAGCAATCTACAGATTCAGTGCAATCCCTATCAAAACACCAACAGCATTCTTCAATGAACTAGAACAAATAGTTCTAAAATTCATATGGAACCACAAAAGACCCCGAATAGACAAAGCAATCCTGAGAAGGAAGAATAAAGCAGGGAGGATTATGTTCCCCTACTTGAAGCTCTACTAGAAAGCCACTGTAATCAAGACAATTCAGTACTGGCACAAGAACAGACCACAGAACAATGTAACAGACTAGTAGAGAGCCCAGACATAAATGCAAGCATATATGGTCAATTAGTATATCATAAAGGAGCCACAGGTATACAATGGGGAAATGACAGACTCTTCAACAACTGGTGTTGGCAAAACTGGACAGCTACATGCAAGAGAATTAAATTGGATTATTATGTAACCCCCATACACAAAAGTAAACTCAAAATGGATCAAAGACCTGAATGTAAGTCATGAAACCAGAAAACTCTTAGAAGAAAATATAGACAAAAATCTCTTCAAAATAAACATGAGCAAGTTTTTCCTGAACGCATCTCCTTGAGCAAAGGAAACAAAATAAAAAATGAACAAATGGGACTACATCGTGCTCGAAAGCTTCTGTAGAGCAAAGGACACCATCAGGAGAACAGAAAGGCATCTTACAATATGGAGGAATATATTTATTAATGCCATATCTGACAAGGGGTTAACATACAAAATAGATAAAGAACTCAGATGCCTCAACACCTAAAAAGCACATAACCCTATTAAAAAATGGGCTGAGGATCTGAATAGACACTTCTTCAAAGAAGAAATTCAGATGGCCAACAGGCACATGAAAAGATGCTCCACATCACTAATTATCAGGGAAATGCAAATTAAAACCACAATGAGATATCATCTCACACCAGTTAGGATGGCCAACATAGAAAAGACTAGGAACAACAAATGCTGGGAAAACTGCGGAGAAAGGGGAACCCTCCTACACTGCTGGTGGGAATGTAAACTAGTTCATCCATTGTGGAAAGCATTATGGAGGTTCCTCAAAAAACTAAAAATAGAAATACCAGTTGACCCTGGAATTCCACTCCTAGGAATTTACCCTAAGAATGTAGGATCCCAGTTTCAAAAATCCCAGTTGCACCCCTATGTTTACTGCAGCACTATTTACAGTAGCCAAGATATGGAGCAACCTAAGTGTCCATCAGTAGACGAATGAATAAAGAAGATGCGGTACATATACACAATAGAATACTATTCAAACAAGAAGAAAACAAATCCTACCATTTACAACAACATGGATAGAGCTAGAGGATATTATGCTCAGTGAAATAAGCCAGGTGGAGAAAGACAAGTACCAAATGATTTCATTCATCTGTGGAGTATAAGAACAAAGCAAAAAACTGAAAGAACAAAACAGCAGCAGACTTACAGAACCCAATAGTGGATTTACAGTTACCAAAGGGAAAGGGACAGTGGAGGTTGGGTGGGGAGAAGGGGAATAAGGGGCATTATGATTAGCCCACATAATGTATGGGGGGCTCAGGGAAGGCAGTATAGCACAGAGAAGACAAGTAGTGACTCTACATCTTACTACACTGATGGACAGTGACTGTAATGGGGTATGTGGTAGGGACTTGATAATGGGGGGAATCTAGTAACCTCAATGTTGCCCATGTGATTTTATATTAATGACGCCAAAAGAAAAAAAATGAGTTTACTAACTATATAATTAAATAGTGCTGTCTGGGACTTTTTTTGACCTTAACAACTTCAACAGAATGTCCTATCAGACTTTGCCCTGTGAAACCGTATTAAAATCTATCATCCAAGATGCTAGTATGGTACCCTCAAAGATATTGCAGACCTAAAGGTGCCACCCACTTTTACATCTTGGATTTGGGCCCTTTTATGGTGTCTGAAAAATCAAGGGAACTCAACATTAACTGACTTTATCATTAACTTTTGTCAGTATTGTCGTAGGTACGTGCTGTGGAACTGTCATAAGGGAAGGAAAGAATTAGGCCTTCGTGGAGGAGTTACATCCATTTACAATAAACCAGTAATCTAGAGAGTAATGTATTTCTTGAGGTCTGTGAGCCACTGTAGCAAATTAATTGAGTCCAAGGAGGGGTTTGTGGGAACCTCCAATTTATAGGTAGATGGTCAGAAGTGGAGATGACAACTTGGCCTTGTGTTTGGATCTGAAGCAGGCAGCAGTCTTGAGGTACTGAGCCCTGAACCCGTGGGATCTGATGCTATCTCCAGGTAGACAGTGTCAGGATTGAGTTGAATTGCCCAGCTGGTGGAACGACGCCCAGCTTGGTGTGGGGGAAAAACCCACAAATTGTAATTGGTGTCACAATCATGATAAACAAGCAAATGGATGCAGGGTTCAGGAGGCAACTAAAGCACTTAAATGAGATTACTCTTAAGAGTATCTAAGTGAATAAATTATCAGGCTAACAGAACAGCTTTAAAGTAAAATAAAGTGGTACAAACTTTGTGGTTTCATCTCTCTCTCTCTGCATTTAAGAGGTAATGAAAGTAAACTTAATAATAAATATTTATCTATATGCTTTGTCCAACAAGATTTTCAGAAGGCAGAAAATATTTCAGAGAGGAAACTATTTTCTTCAGACAAAGGGAAAGAACAATTAACAGGTCATGACCATTTTGGAAAGCATTATGTATCTCCTGGTGGGGAATCCTGGTGAACCTCCAGAAGCCAAGAAAGCTGCTTACCATACTGCCTCCCCATTATACACACACACACACACACAGGAATTATGCTTAAGCAGCAGCAGACATTACCAGAGCTCCTTTCTGTTCTTGCTAAGCTGGGTCTCAAAGAAGGCCCCCAAGTACACCATTTTTTATTAAAAACACTCTTCATACTTGACTGATTTTTTTTTCAAGTTGAAGGAAAATTGACATAGAACATAATGTTAGTTTCAGGTGTACATCATAGCGATTCAGTGTTTTTAAACATTATTAAATGATCCCCACATTAAGTCTAGTTACCATCTGTCACCACACAAAGTTATAACAACATTATAGACTATATTCCCTATGCTGTACATTACATCCCCTAACTGGAAGTTTATACTTCTTGATCCTCTTATTTCACCTGCTCCTCCCATCCCGGCCCCTGCAGTCTCTTACCCCCTAGTAACCAAAAGTTTGTTTCCTGTATCTATAAGTTTGGTTCTATTTTGTTTTGTTTGTCTGTTTGCTTTGTTTTTTAGATTCCACATGTAAGTGAAATCATAGTATTTGACTTTCTCTGTTTGACTTGTTGCACTTAGTGATTTTTACTTTTTAAATGTAATCCTTCAAATTCTATTGTTTTCTAAATTATTTAAGTACAAAATTGAGTGTAATTGTTTTAATTATCATATATGCAGAATTCTAAATTATAGATAGCTCCATTCATCAATTTCTTAAAAGCTTTTTAGTTTAAGGTTTTCACAATATTGTTTTTCTATTTTCATTGCTCTAGTTTTGTTTTGTTTTGTTTTTTGTTCTTAACTTTCTGGTGTAACTTAAACCTGAGGCTTGCGAAGCATCTCTTCAAATTATTAATTGTTCATCCTGCCTGAATGTCTTGCATTTGACTGAACATGCCCAGTTCTTCTAACAATTTCTCATAGGTCTAATTTCACAAACCTTCAATCAGTTGCTGTTCTCTGAACACTGGCCAAGTTTTTTCCCTTTATACAATATGGCATGTAAAATTAAATAGGGTTTATTCCAACTGAAGCCTGCCCAGTGCCAAATAAAGCACAAATAATTGCTCCTCTCCTTTTTCACACATATACCTTAATACAATCCTATAAATATTTCTCTCTTATTTCAACATAGGTAAGACTCATCCAGCTTAACACTGACTGTGTTGTTGGATCTCCCTTGGCACTGTTTCATCTATGGCTGTCCTAATTGGTATTTCCACATTTGTTGCAATGCAGTAGCATATTAAAAGTCAGATGTTACATCCCCAAAAGGGTTTCTTCCACATGCTTTTCCATTAAAGATTGCCCCATGAAAAATTGGTATAAATGTGAATTTATTGCTTGGGGTCTTAAGAACTAAGCTTGAGTGATTCTGAGTATTGTGATACAAACTGAAAAGAAGGATTTTGATGGTTAGAAACTAGGAGAGTTTGTCAAAAACTGTGGAAGAAGCAGGCTGCCTCTATTTTATTCTGTCAGAGTTCAGTTGTAAGTAATGGAAACCCATTTTGGCTAACTTAAACAAAAAGGAATTTATTGGCAAGGTATTAGACAATTTTCAGTAGGCTGGAGCCCCATGCTTAGAAAGTAACAAACACCAAGAACACTTCCACAGTAGGAATCTCAGCTGTGGTCTGAAGAAAAGCAATGGCATTTGTTCTTTGCCACTGGGTCTGTTCTGTGGTTCTCTGTAGACATCCAGAGTCTAAACCTGAACCTGATCTTAGGCACTGTTGTAGAATCCCAAAAACAGACAAAACTGGTACCCTTCAGGACATTACTACAGTCTAGGAGGGAGGGAAAGACATAATTAAATGGAAGTCAAGTTTTGATCATGCGATAAAAGTAAAATGCTCTAAAAGCTGACTTCCCAGGTGTCTCTCCTAGTTACAGAGAAAATGGATGTTCCCAGTAACTCCCAGTCCAAGTATGTTTGCTGGCAAAGCGCCTGTGGCCCATCTTTAACAGCCTCATGTTTAGCTTACTCAGCCTCTTCTCCACTCAGATTCCATGAAGTTCCAGGCTGGTAAATGACAAACTGAAAAGCACCCATCCTGAAGATACAAACACATGGCTTCACAAACACCTGGGGCTTTTTAAAGGCGCTTGGGTTTTACCCTTGCTCTGGGAACTTCTCACTTTCAGAGAGTAACTCATCTTCATCTTTTTCTTGGATGTCCTCTTGTGCAGCGCTTGCAGCCTCAGTGAAGTAACACATTGTGTGTCATGTTTTGATATGAGGTGATCACAAATAATTTTCCTATAATAAAGTACCAAAGTTTTGGAAGTCTTTATATACATACATGTAGATATATACACATGTGTTTATGAGAGATGTAAGAATCATCTTCTCACATGCATTTCCAGCTGGCCTGCAGGGAGCTATATATATAAACTGCTGCCTCTCTCTGGCCATTTTGAATTATTTTCATGTTTCAAATTAACTTTAAAAATGTTTGCCCCTACCCAGAAAATGAACTAAGATACGATATGAAGAAGAACTTCCAACATCAGCACTCTCTGGAAGAGTCATACCAGAAGATGATCATCAAAAAACCTCAACAAAGATCCAGGCGATGCTGCAGTTGTAGCTGCATCCATCCCACCGGTTCCTGGACTCGCCATTGGAATGAAGAAGGAGATATCTAAGCTGGCCCGTGCTTTCAGTAAAACAACAAATTTGACTGGGTCTATACTGTTGGAACTCAACCAAGAATTAGGAGAAGTGCAAGTCGTAGCGTTCCAAAATCTTACAACTACAGACTATCTACTGTTAAAAGAACATATGGGATGTGAACAGTTCACAGAAATGGGTTGTTTTGTCTGATTTCTCTCAGACTGTTCAAGTACAGTTGGACAATATCCATCATATCATAGACAAATTTTCACAAATGCCTAGGGTGCCTAACTGGTCTTCATGGCTCCACTGGAGATGGCTAGTAATTATAGATCTGCTTTGGTTATGTAACTGTATTCCTATTATGTTAATGTGTGTGCGCAATTTAGTTAGTAGTTTAAAACCTATACATGCTTAAGTTACTCTACAAGAAGATAAGTCAAAGAAATAATCAATCCTCCCATGTTTTCTTCCATATGCTACCTCTATAGCTTTTCTTCTTCCTTCCTAATTACAACCCTTAAATAGAAGTCGTGCCTCATATCGAATTTACCGAGTATCATAATTCCTCCAAGTGGTAAAGATACCTCAAGACAAATGCTGGGCATAGAAGCCACAGGGCATAAATCTGCAAAGAAGTAAAAAGCTAACCTTTTCAAACAATATGGCTTCTCTCTCACTTACCAACTTTACATCTCCCTGTATGGCCCCGGAAGATGACTGGTTAGCCAGAGACGGGTAAGATTCCTCAAGGGAGGAACAACCTAAGACAGGCACAGTCGCAGGGGGGCCATCAGGTGAGAAATTGGGGATCAACAGAGGTGAGGCTTATTAGAACCTCACCCCCCATTTTGAGAGAAATCTTCTGCATCCATGGATGTTTTATTGCTCTTGTCTAGCTTGGATTAACACATAGTCTACAGGCACACACCTGATCATCTACATTTGCTCTCTTACAACACTATGTTTTCTACCTTTATCTTGCATCTACCTACCACTTCAGCATTTTATTAAAAATAAAAATAATAATAATAATAAAGGGAGAAATGTGGGATCCACATATAAATCAAGTATAAAAATCAAACGAACATTCATATTTGACCTGATTGTTTATAGCTCATAATGCGTGATCAAAACCGAAAGTTTCTGTGATGACTGCCCTTGTACTATTCACCATGTAAGAACTTATTCACTATGTAAGAATTTGTTGACCATGTAAGGACTTGTTCGTTATGCTTCAGAAGATTGGAGACTGACGAGAATTAGGCTTGGGGTGGATTAATGATTGTGCATTGAGCATTGACTCCCCTATACAGAATTTTATTGTTGTTAACCATTTGATCAATAAATATGAGAGATGCTCTCTCAAAAAAACAAAAAAAAAAACAAAAAAAAAGTTTGCCCCTGAGACCAAATAGAAGAGGAAATCACAAATGAGCGCATTAAACATCTACAGTACACAAAAATAAAATGTCTCTAAGCATTATTGTTATTTGAGACCTAACAGTTAATGACGGCCAAATGAAAGCTCTCCAAGTAATGTGAAAATCTTCCTTACTTTAGTAACAGGGAAATCTACCTATTTTATATTTTTATTTTAGCAATAAAACATGGTTAATTTATGCCTTTTTCAATAGTGTGAACTTGTTTTCTTAATGTTACTGTACCCTGCATGTGTAGGGAATTGGAACTCTGCAAACTAAAGAAAAAATGCTTATATTCTGTCTCTGATTTGGGAGTTTCACATCTACCAGCCTCCATGTAGCAGGCTAGCTTTGTAGCTTACTCACAGGGTGAAATCTCAGATTGTTCACAGTTCCTGACATTGCCTTAGACCAAATATATGAGTTTTGACTCCCAAAAGGCTTTTTAGTCCCTCATGTAAATATATCTGTAGGTGACTTGGCTTATAGGTGCTACAAATATACCCCTCCTCAGTTTTATCCTAGCATGACACAGCTAGTCTTAATGTAGGACCCCTAAGCAACTCTGCAGGTGCCCATCGGTGTCATAAGCAGGCTCTTCTTTTCACTAGACTCATGACTATGCTCAGCATGACTCATCAGGTCCTCCCTGTAGAAATACACTTCTGCCTGTATTCTGCTAGTTTTATTCCATGTGTCCCATGAAGCTGAGTACCAACAGCTACATGAACACATTCTGCTTATCCTTACATTCTCAAAACTAATTTCCTTGATCCAAAGAAAATTAATATATGAAAGTGCTGACATTTTATATATTGATTTTTTAAAATTTCCTGGCTTTAAATGGAAGCATAAAGTTCAGACATAAATGTAAAATGAAAACACTTGGTTTACTAATAACCATAATAACATTCTTAAGATTCTTAAGAACTTAAGCCTGTAACAGAAGGGATGGAAAATATCTAAATTTCTGGGGCAGTCTCTAAAGCAGCCCTGACAGCCCACTGTACCCCCTGCAGACTTTGTCTCCACCTTTTTTCTTAGGAGCAACCTAGAATCGTTGCTTCTTTACATTCCTGGACATTTTCCTCTCCCCTCTTCTTTTTCAAAAGATTTAATTCCCACCTTCGCTAGCCCCATGTTATGGGCTGACTTGTTTCCCCTCAAATATTCAGATGTTGAAGTCCTAACCCCCAGAGCCTCAGAGTGTGGCTGTAGGAGATGGGGGTCTTCAGAGAAGTAAATGAGTTAAAATGAGGTCAGTTAGTGTGGCCCCTAATCCAGTATGACTGGTGTCTTTTTAAGAAGAGGAAATTTGGATAGACACACAGAGAGGGAGACCACCATGTGAACATGAGGACAGCCATCTACAAGTCGGGAGAGAGACCTCAGAAGGAACCAGCTCTGCCCACACCTGGGTTTCAGACTTCCAGCCTCCAGAACTGTGAGAAAAACAATTTCTGTTGTTCCAACCACCCAGCCTGTGACCAGACTGTGGTACTTTGTTTTAGCAGCAAACTAATACACCCCTGCTGCTATGTACTCAAGTCATCCTTGCCACTCCTTACCCAGCCCTGGGACCTTCTGCTTCCTCTGAGCCTCCATTTCAGTATTCATTTCAGCAAATTCTTTAAATTACAAAGTATTTCTTTGAGGGCTATAGTGAAGCACTTTTCTTCTTCATTCCATTTCCAACAGATTACCCTGTCATGCCACTTACAGTTGGTTAGTATTAGTAGCCAAATCTTAACGTCAATCTTACTTTCCAGGTCACAGAGATGTGTAACACTATTAAACACTATTTCTAAATTTTTTTTTATCTGTCTGTTCTCTTATTTAATTGTAGTCCCAGAGATCTATAAAATAAATGCATAAGGCACAGAAATTTAGGTCAGAGGTGCAGGAATAGTCGTCATCTTATAGCCCAGGTCCTGCTAGAGACTGATACACCTGGGACTCAATTTTCCATTCCCTCACTCAGCTACAGCAGTGTGCCAAGCAGGCAACTACATAGCCAGGACCTAAGAGGTCAGAGGAGTCAGAAGGATAGAAAGATCATTAAAAGTAGGGGTGTGGGAGCTTCTTCAGGAATGAAATGAGATCTGCATCCCAGTGAGTCAGTGGCATAGCAGGGCACCAGAGAGTCAGGGAGGCCTGCATCTCAGACTAAGAGCACGCTGGGTCACGCTGGGCTGTTTATTGCAGAGATGTCTGGGTATAAGTGAGTTTCTATATACTTTGTCATGAAAGAAACTTTATATCCTTTAATAATGTCTGTTGACATCTGTCTGCCAATCACATTACCGTCCCATTCTGACACCCACTCATGAGATAAAGAAATTACTGGATATTATATACAAATAAAAATAGAGAAACTCAGAATGAAAACTCCATTTGATTTCCACTGGGTTGTTTTTATAAGCCCCC
This sequence comes from Manis javanica, assembly GCF_040802235.1. Lineage (NCBI taxonomy): Eukaryota > Metazoa > Chordata > Mammalia > Pholidota > Manidae > Manis > Manis javanica. Next base: position 85,842,663 of record NC_133161.1, read on the forward strand.
TCATCTCAAAGTTACATAGGTTGGTTTTTCAGCATCAGTGGGGGCAAGCTGAACCCCTTTGTAATTGGTTTTGCTTGTTCTTTGGCTACAGAATACTCACCTAATCAGAGCCAGTTTGCAGATGGAGTAAGGGTCAGCCCAAGTTCAGCAGTACAACTAGGAAGCAGCTCCCAGCATATCCCTCTTCTCACTGTCAACAGCACTACAGAAAAAGGAACTGCACAAAATCATATAATTAGGTCCCTGGAATAAAATTTACATTTTATATTTTTGCAACAACTGTGATGGGTCAACATTGGTATTACTTTTCAAGTAAAAGTGAATGCCATTTACAGAATTGTAATTGCGTAAGATTTGGGTGATGTGAAAAGTTTTTTTATGTGGGTATGTTTTGCAGTTTTGCCTAATTACAAGTAAAAGTAAAGAAGCCAGAGCCATTGCTACTATTATTTAAGGTTAAAATGCTTTCTTCAAAGTGGCATGAAGATGAATTATCAAGTACTATTTTGGGAGAAAACTTTTTGTTTCTAAACATTGCTTCCACTGACTTTAAAAATGGTAATAAATTTTTATTTTACAAAAGATTGTATTCCAACACCAATTGGTGTACAGCAGTTCAGTTCTGCCATTGACCACCCAGAGTTAGTGCAGATGCCACAAGTTAAGGGCTCAGCCCTCCATAGAACTGCCCTTACTTCACACATTGGGGGGTCCAGCTACAAATTTGGGGATTCCCATGATCCTCTCAGTTTCAATAATTCATTATAATGACTCATAATTCAGGAAAGCACTGTACTTACAATTATAGTGTTATTATAAAGGAGACAGATCAAAATCAGTAAAAGGAGATACATGGGGTGTTCTGTGAGGGTCCTGAAAACAGAACTTCTGTGCCCTCTACCCATAGAATCAGGGTACGTCACCCTCCCAGCTTATCAATGTGTCCACCAATCAGAATACCCAACTGAGCTTCAGTTTCCAGAGTTTTTACTTGGTCTCTTTACGTAGCAACATTGGCCATATGATTGAAGTTCATCTCCAAGCCCTATAAAAATTGTTAACACAAAAAAACATTTATATAGCACTTACTATATAGCACCCTAAGGTCAGGGTGACTCAAAACCCCAACCCTCTAATCATAGGTCTGGTCTTTCTGGTAAGCAGTCCCCATCCTGAGCCATCTCATTAGCATATAATCAGATGCAATCCAAGGGATTTATGAATAACGAAGATAGTCCTATCATTCAGAAAATTGCAAGAGTTGTAGAGGCCAGGAGCCAGGAACTCAAAACAAAGACCAGAAAAATTTTTTATTATACATAGAGGAGAAAACTAAGATTTTTTTTCAAGATAATGAGTTAGCCAGTGGCAGGCTAAATAGCAGTGATGGTGGGATATTACTTAATCTTTGAGTTATGTAATGGTACCATTACTTTCCCTTACATTTCATTCTATCTCTGTGCCCATTATACTTGATAATTACATCCAGATGAACTCTCACCTCTGTCCACAGGTTTGGGGTACTGAATACTGTCTCCTACATTTAACTGATTATTACTTTCCACAGTGAAGAAGTGTGTGAAGTTCTTCTTCTCATTTTGGTGTTATTTTAACATTCTTAGGAGACTGCTTCATCCATCCTTTAGCCCTTGCCATTCTTTCAAAAAAGAAAATTTTGTAATCTCTGGGTGACAATATACATTTGATATCTATTGAATACATATTCTAAAAATCACATTCTTAACATTTTTCCAAAACGTTTTTTTATTTCCCCACTTTCCATGATCCCTTTTCTCCAACTGCAGGATACCAGAAATCATAGTCTAGTACTAGAATTCTCTTTGGCAGTTATGATTGATCTGTGTCAGTTCGGATACTTTCAGCTGCAAATAAAATGAATAAGTAAACAAGTCAGCTGGCCTAAATCACTGGGATCTGATTGGTTCACATAACTGAAAATCCAGCTGTATGGTAGTTTCGGGCATGCAGTCAGGAAACTGGGGCACTCGCTCACTAATTCTCCTTAGCTGAATCAGCAGAAATCAGGGCAGTGTGTCTCCTGGTTCATGTCTAGCAAGAGAGACAGATTTTTTGTCACTGTCTTTAAAAATGAGAATCCCTTCCAGAAGTCTCAAACATCTGGAATTGAATTGACCAGAACTGGATTATTTGCCTATTCTTAGCAGTAGAGAATGGATCAACATAGTTGGCTTAGTACATTTAGAGTTCTGTCCTTGGAGCTGAGAATCCAGCTAGCACCTGTAAGTCTCATGGGCTCCAAGGGCAAGGAGAAGATATCTGAACAAAGGATCTGTTAGGAAGGCAGAAGAAGAAAACGAACATTGGTTGGGCAACCTACATTGTCCATTGTACCTGAAATACTGATACGAAAAATTGCTAACACAAACAAGATTTATATAGCACTCACTATTCTAGGTGCTTTATGTGTTTTATCACCTAACAACCCTGTCAGACAGATTGTTTTTTTTTATTATTATTATTTAACTTATTTAAACTAAAAAAAAAAAAAAAGAAACACAAAACAGTTTACCCGTTCTTTCCATTTCCTGCCCTCCATCTCTGGCAACCACCAGTCTGTTCTCTGTATGTATGAGCTTAGGACTTTTGGTTTTTAAGATTCTACATATAAGAGAGATTGTAAAGTCTTAGCATATTACCCTTAAGGTCAATCCATGTTGTCACAAACAGCAAGATTTCATTCTGTTTATGGTTGAGTAATACTCATGTGTGGTGTGTGTGTGTGTGTGTCTATCTCACAATTTCTTTATCCATTAATGGACATTTAGATTATTTCTATATTTAGCTACTGTAAATAGTGCTGTACTGAACATGGGGGTGTGGATTAGTGCTTTATTTTTCTTCAGATAAATACCCAGAAGCAGAATTACTGGATTGTATGGTAGTTCTAGTTTTACTTTTTTGAGGAACTTCCATACTACTTTCCATGGTGGCTGTGCAATTTACATTCCCACCAATAGTGCATGAGTGTTCTGTTTTCTTCACAGCCTCGCGAACACTTATTTCTAGTCTTTTTGATAATAGCCATTCTAATAGATATGAGGTGATACCACATCATGGTTTTGATTTACATTTCCCTGATGATTAATGACAGAGTATCATTACATTTATCTGTTAGCCATCTGTATGTCTTTGGAAAAATGTCTGTTCAGACCTTTTGTCCATTTTTAATTGGATTGATTGGTGGATTGTTTTTGTTTTCCTATTGAGTTGCATGAGTTTTTTAATATATCTTGGGTTTTAGCCTTTATCAGAGAGATGATTTAAATCTCCCATTCAGTGGGATGCCTTTTCATTTTGTTGATAGTTTCCTTTGCTGTGCAAAAGCTTCTTAGTTTGCTCTTCTTAGTCCCATTTGTCAATTTTTGCTTTTTGTTGCTTTTGCTTTTGGTGTCTATTGTTCTTCTACAAATGATGAAGTTGAGAAAGCTTAAGTGACTTGCATTTATATGGCACAAAGATGAATTATTATCACAGTAATTTTATTAGTACAGTCCATTTGTTTTGGGGTGATGAGATGTGAAATTCAGAGTCAATCCTTGTTTGATTGTGTGGCTTACATGAGATCCTCCTAAAAGTACTAAGTTAAAATTTAAATAATGATTCAAGTAATTTATTAAGAATATATAATGTGACACTAGCCAAAAGGTGGGAACAACCTGAATTTCCACTGATAAGTGAATGGATAAACAAAATGTAGTATATCCATACAGTGTAGTAGTATTAGCTTTAAAAAAGAGTCCAATATCAAAACCAGGCAAAGACCCCACCAAAAAAGAAAATTACACACCAATATCCCTGATGAATGTAGATGCAAAAATACTCAATAAAATATTAGCAAACAGAATTCAACAGTGTATCAAAAGGATCATACACCATGACCAAGTGGGGTTCATCCCAGGGATGCAAGGATGGTACAACATTCGAAAATCCATCAACATCATCCACCACATCAACAAAAAGAAAGACAAAAACCACATGATCATCTCCATAGATGCTGAAAAAGCATTTGACAAAATTCAACATCCATTCATGATAAAAACTCTCAGCAAAATGGGAATAGAGGGCAAGTACCTCAACATAATAAAGGCCATATATGATAAACCCACAGCCAGCATTATACTGAACAGCGAGAAGCTGAAAGCATTTCCTCTGAGATCGGGAACCAGACAGGGATGCCCACTCTCCCCACTGTTATTTAACATAGTACTGGAGGTCCTAGCCACGGCAATCAGACCAAACAAAGAAATACAAGGAACCCAGATTGGTAAAGAAGAAGTTAAACTGTCACTATTTGCAGATGATATGATACTGTACATAAAAAACCCTAAAGACTCCACTCCAAAACTACTAGAACTGATATCGGAATACAGCAAAGTTGCAGGATACAAAATTAACACACAGAAATCTGTAGCTTTCCTATACACTAACAATGAATCAATAGAAAGAGAAATCAGGAAAACAATTCCATTCACCATTGCATCAAAAAGAATAAAATACCTAGGAATAAACCTAACCAAAGAAGTGAAAGACTTATACTCTGAAAACTACAAGTCACTCTTAAGAGAAATTAAAGGGGACACTAACAAATGGAAACTCATCCCATGCTCATGGCTAGGAAGAATTAATATCGTCAAAATGGCCATCCTGCCCAAAGCAATATACAGATTTGATGCAATCCCTCTCAAATTACCAGCAACATTCTTCAATGAATTGGAACAAATAATTCAAAAATTCATATGGAAACACCAAAGACCCTGAATAGCCAAAGCAATCCTGAAAAAGAAGAATAAAGTAGGGGGGATCTCACTCCCCAACTTCAAGCTCTACTACAAAGCCATAGTAATCAAGAGAAAAACTGGTACTGGCACAAGAACAGAGCCACAGACCAGTGGAACAGATTAGAGACTCCAGAAATTAACCCAAACATATATGGTCAATTAATATTTGATAAAGGAGCCATGGACATACAATGGCAAAATGACAGTCTCTTCAACAGATGGTGCTGGCAAAACTGGACAGCTACATGTAGGAGAATGAAACTGGACCATTGTCTAACCCCATATACAAAGGTAAACTCAAAATGGATCAAAGACCTGAATGTAAGTCATGAAACCATTAAACTCTTGGAAAAAAACATAGGCAAAAACCTCTTAGACATAAACATGAGTGACCTCTTCTTGAAATATCTCCCCGGGCAAGGAAAACAATAGCAAAAATGAACAAGTGGGACTATATTAAGCTGAAAAGCTTCTGTACAGCAAAAGACACCATCAATAGAACAAAAAGGAACCCTACAGTATGGGAGAATATATTTGAAAATGACAGATCCGATAAAGGCTTGACGTCCAGAATATATAAAGAGCTCACACACCTCAACAAACAAAAAACAAATAACCCAATTAAAAAATGGGCAGAGGAACTGAACAGACAGTTCTATAAAAAAGAAATACAGATGGCCAACAGACACATGAAAAGATGCTACACATCGCTAATTATCAGAGAAATGCAAATTAAAACAACAATGAGGTATCACCTCACACCAGTAAGGATAGCTGCCATCCAAAAGACAAACAACAACAAATGTTGGTGAGGCTGTGGAGAAAGGGGAGCCCTCCTACACTGCTGGTGGGAATGTAAATTAGTTCAACCATTGTGGAAAGCAGTTTGGAGGTTCATCAAAATGCTCAAAACAGACCTACCATTTGACCCAGGAATTCCACTCCTAGGAATTTACCCTAAGAACACAGCAATCAAGTTTGAGAAAGACAGATGCACCCCTATGTTTATCGCAGCACTATTTACAATAGCCAAGAATTGGAAGCAACCTAAATGTCCATCGGTAGATGAATGGATAAAGAAGATGTGGTACATATACACAATGGAATACTACTCAGCCATAAGAAGTGGAAAAATCCAACCATTTGCAGCAACATGGATGGAGCTGGAGAGTATTATGCTCAGTGAAATAAGCCAAGCGGAGAAAGAGAAATACCAAATGATTTCACTCATCTGAGGAGTATAGGAACAAAGGAAAAACTGAAGGAACAAAACAGCAGCAGAATTACAGAACCCAAAAATGGACTAACAGGTACCAAAGGGAAAGGAACTGGGGAGGATGGGTGGGAAGGGAGGGATAAGGGGGGGGAAGAAGAAGGGGGTATTAAGATTAGCATGCACGGTGGGGAGGGAGAAAGGGAAGGGTGGGCTGCACAACACAGAGAGGACAAGTAGTGACTCTACAACATTTTGCTAAGCTGATGGACAGTAACCGTAATGTGGTTTTTAGGGGGGACCTGATATAGGGGAGAGCATAGTAAACATAGTATTCTTCATGTAAGTATAGATTAAAAATTAAAAAAAAAAAAAAAGAAAGAAAGAAAGAAAGAAAAGGGGGATTACTCCTTGATAGGATAAAACTATTGGTAAATCAAAGATCAACGCATGCTTTAAATATCCTTAATGTTGATCGCTTAAAGGGTGTCAGATGATCAGCTATGGAGGTACTCTTTTCTGATAATATTCCTTTCTCTTAATAAAAAAAATTAAATTAAATTTAAAAAAAGCAGTTACTGTGTGCTGACCTCCAATGAGTTCTGCACAGTGGTATAGAGGGCATGTCAAAGTGTGGGCAAAGGGTCTGGTTTGTTTCTATGAAGAAGATCAAGGCCTGGCTTGGATACCCAGAACATGAACTAAGATACACTATGAGGAGGAGCTTCCGGCATCAGCACTCTCTGGAGGACTTGTGCCGGGGGATGATCATCAAAACGCCTCCACAGGGATCTGGACGATGCTGCGGTTGTGGCTGCATCCAGCCCACCATCTCCTGGACTTGCCATAGGAATGAGGAGGGAGATGTCTAGGCTGGCATGTGCATACAGTGAGACAACGAATTTGACCGGATCTGTAATGTTGGAACTCAACCAGGAGGTGGGAGGGGTGCAAGGTGTAGCACTCCAAAATCTTATGACTATAGACTATCTACGGTTAAAAGAACATATGGGATGTGAACAGATCCCAGAAATGGGCTGCTTTAATTTGTCTGATTTCTCTCAGACTGTTCAAGTACAGTTGGACAATATCCATCATATCATAGACAAATTTTCACAAATGCCTAGGGTGCATAAATGGTTTTCTTGGCTTCACTGGAGATGGATGGTAATTATAGATTTGCTTTGTTTATGTCACCGTATTCCTATTATGTTAATATGGGTGTGCAAATTTGTTAGTAGTTTAAAACCTATACATACTTAAGGTACTATACAAGAAGATATGTCAAAGAAATAATCAATCCTCCCATGTTTCCTTCATATGCTACATCTACAGCTTTTCTTCTTCCTTCCTAATTACAACCCTTAAAATAGAATTCGTGCCTCATATCGAATTTACCGAGTATCATAATTCCTCCAGGCGGTAAAAATACCTCGAGACAAGTGCTGGGCATAGAAGCCACAGGGCATAAATCTGCAAAGAAGTAAAAAGCTAACCTTTGCAAACAATATGGCTTCTCTCTCACTTAGCAACTTTACATTTCCCTGTATGGCCCCGGAAGATGACTGGTTAGCCAGAGACGGGTAAGATTCCTCAAGGGAGGAACAACCTAAGACAGGCACAGTCGCAGGGGGGCCATCAGGTGAGAATTTGGGGATCAACAGAGGTGAGGCTCAGAACCTCACCCCCCCTGCTTTGAGAGAAATCTTCTGCATCCGTGGATATCTTGCTGCCCTTGTCTAGCCTGGATTAATACTTAGTCCATAGACACACACCTGATCATCTGATCATCTACATTTGCCTTCTTACAGCACTAAACTATGTTTTCTACCTTTATCTTGCATCTACCTACCACTTCAGCATTTTATTAAAAATAAAAATAATAATAATAATAGGAGAAATGTGGGATCAACATATAAATCAAGTACAAAAATCAAACGAATATTCATATTTGACCTGATTGTTTATAGGTCATAATGCATGATCAAAACCAAAAGTTTCTGTGATGAATGCCCTTGTACTGTTCACCATGTAAGAATTTATTCACTATGTAAGAATTCGTTCACCATGTAAGAACTTGTTCCTTATGCTTCAGAAGATTGGAGACTGACGAGAATTAGGCTTGAGATGGATTAATGATTGTACATTGAGCGTTGACCCCCCCTATACTGAATTTTATTGTTGTTAACAACCATTTGATCAATAAATATGAGAGATGCCCTTTCAAAAAAGAAATAAAATAAAAATAAAAATAAAAATAATAATAATAATAAAGGGAGAAATGTGGGATCCACATATAAATCAAGTACAAAAATCAAACGAATATTCATATTTGACCTGATTGTTTATATGTCATAATGCATGATCAAAACCGAAAGTTTCTGTGATGAATGCCCTTGTACTGTTCACCATGTAAGAATTTATTCACTATGTAAGAATTCGTTCACCATGTAAGAACTTGTTCGTTATGCTTCAGAAGATTGGAGACTGACGAGAATTAGACTTGAGATGGAGTAATGATTGTACATTGAGCATTGACCCCCCTATACAGAATTTTATTGTTGTTAACAACCATTTGATCAATAAATATGAGAGATGACCTCTCAAGAAAAAAAAAAATACACAGGAGAAGTTCCTGCAAAAAAAAAAAAAAAAAAATGGGCAGAGGAACTGAACAGACAGTTCTCTAAAAAAGAAATACAGATGGCCAAGAGCCACATGAAAAGATGCTCCACATCGCTAATTATCAGATAAATGCAAATTAAAACTACAATGAGGTATCTCCTCACACCAGTAAGGATAGCTGCCATCCAAAAGACAAACAACAACAAATGTTGGCGAGGCTGTGGAGAAAGGGAAACCCTCCTACACTGCTGGTGGGAATGTAAATTAGTTCAACCATTGTGGAAAGCAGTTTGGAGGTTCATCAAAATGCTCAAAACAGACCTACCATTTGACCCAGGAATTCCACTCCTAGGAATTTACCCTAAGAACGCAGCAATCAAGTTTGAGAAAGACAGATGCACCCCTATGTTTATCGCAGCACTATTTACAATAGCCAAGAATTGGAAGCAACCTAAATGTCCATCGGTAGATGAATGGATAAAGAAGATGTGGTACATACACACAATGGAATACTACTCAGTCATAAGAAGTGGAAAAATCCAACCATTTGCAGCAACATGGATGGAGCTGGAGAGTATTATGCTCAGTGAAATAAGCCAAGCGGAGAAAGAGAAATACCAAATGATTTCACTCATCTGAGGAGTATAAGAACAAAGGAAAAACTGAAGGAACAAAACAGCAGCTGAATTACAGAACCCAAAAATGGACTAACAGGTACCAAAGGGAAAGGAACTGGGGAGGATGGGTGGGCAGGGAGGGATAAGGGGGGGAAAGAGAAGGGGGGTATTAAGATTAGCATGCATGGTGGGGAGGGAGAAAGGGGAGGGTGGGCTGCACAACAGAGAGAGGACAAGTAGGCCCTGTGTGCTGACCTCCAATTAAGTTCTGCACAGTGGTATAGAGGGCATGTCAAAGTGTGGGCAAAGGGTCTGTTTGTTTCTATGCAGAAGATCAAGGCCTAGCTTGGATACCCAGAAAATGAACTAAGATCCGATATGAGGAGGAGCTTCCGGCATCAGCACTCTCTGGAGGACTCGTGCCGGGGGATGATCATCAAAAAGCCTCCACAGGGATCCGGGCGATGCTGCGGTCGTGGCTGCGTCCACCCCACCGTTTCCTGGACTTGCCATTGGAATGAGGAGGGAGATGTCTAGGCTGGCATGTGCATACAGTGAGACAACAAATTTGACCAGATCTGTACTGTTGGAACTCAACCAGGTGTTGGGAGGGGTGCATGGTGTAGCACTCCAAAATCTTATGACTATAGACTATCTACGGTTAAAAGGACATATGGGAGGTGAACAGAACCCAGAAATGGGCTGCTTTAATTTGTCTGATTTCTCTGACTGTTCAAGTACAGTTGGACAATATCCATCATATCATAGACAAATTTTCACAAATGCCTAGGGTGCCTAAATGGTTTTCTTGGCTTCACTGGAGATGGCTGGTAATTATAGATTTGCTTTGTTTATGTTACCATATTCCTATTATGTTAATATGTGTGTACAAATTAGTTAGTAGTTTAAAACCTATACATACTTAAGGTACTCTACAAGAAGATATGTCAAAGAAATAATCAATCCTCCCATGTTTTCTTTCATCTGCTACCTCTATAGCTTTTCTTCTTCCTTCCTAATTACAACCCTTAATTCGTGCCTCATATCAAATTTACCGAGTATCATAATTCCTCCAGGTGGTAAAGATACCTCCAGACAAGTGCTGGGCATAGAAGCCACAGGGCATAAATCTGCAAAGAAGTAAAAAGCTAACCTTTGCAAACAATATGGCTTCTCTCTCACTTACCAACTTTACATTTCCCTGTATGGCCCCGGAAGATGACTGGTTAGCCAGAGACGGGTAAGATTCCTCAAGGGAGGAACAACCTAAGACAGGCACAGTCGCAGGGGGGCCATCAGGTGAGAAATTGGGGATCAACAGAGGTGAGGCTCAGAACCTCATCCCCCGTTTTGCGAGAAATCTTCTGCATCCATGGATGGTTTATTGCCCTTGTCTAGCTTGGATTAACACAGTCTACAGGCACACACCTGATCATCTACAATTGCTCTCCTACAACACTAAATTATGTTTTCTACCTTTATCTTGCATCTACCTACCACTTCAGCATTTTATTAAAAATAAAAATAATAATAATAATAAAGGGAGAAATGTGGGATCCACATATAAATAAAGTATAAAAATCAAATGAATATTCATATTTGACCTGATTGTTTATAGTTCATAATGCGTGATCAAAACCGAAAGTTTCTGTGATGAATGCCCTTGTACTGTTCACCATGTAAGAATTTATTCACTATGTAAGAATTCGTTCACCATGTAAGAACTTGTTCGTTATCCTTAAGATTGGAGACTGACGAGAATTAGACTTGAGATGGATTAATGATTGTACATTGAGCATTGACCCCCCTATACAGAATTTTATTGTTGTTAACAACCATTTGATCAATAAATATGAGAGATGCCCTCTGAAAAAAAAAAAAAAAAAGGAGTGAAATTCTGATTCATGCTACAACATGGATGAACCTTGGAAACATTATGCTAAGTGAAATAAGCCAGACACCAAGGAAAAATACTGTCTTATTTCATTTATATTAGGTGTCTAGATTAGTCAAATTCAGAGACAAAAAATAGAATGGTGGTTATCAGGGACTGGTAGGGGAGGGTAATGGGTAGTTAATGTTTAATAGGTACAAAACTTCAATTTGGGATGATGAAAAAGTTAGGAAGATAATGGCTCACAACAATGTGAATATACTTAATGTCACTGAACTGTTCATTTAAAAATTGTTAAAATTTTAGGCTGTGGATATTTTACCACAATAATTAAAAAAGGATATGTAGTGTGGCAGAGGCTTTTATGATCTCTGAGTATCAACTCTCTTTTTTTCCTTTTAATAATGGACTCCTCTTCTGCACTCTGAATGATGGGTGGGCCTGGTTGCCCAGCTAGAGATATTTCCTAGCCTCCCCTGCAGCTCAGTATGGCCATGTAAACTAGGTTTTGACTAATAAAATATGAGTGGAAGTGACAGGTGTCATTTCTGCCTCAATGTTCTTAAAAATGAAAATTGCTTACTCTCCACACTCTATGTCCTTACTCTTGGGCTAGAATGGGGACATGGTACTTCTGAGCTACCTCAACCCACATGGAAAAAAAAAGTAGTTGCTTTCACTCAGATAGAGAATCCATATGTAAAGGTTAGTAGAGACACACTGCCAACTGGGTCCCTGTGTGAACTCATGGAGCAGAGTCTGTCTATCTTTGCCAGACTGTTACAAGGGGAAGAAATAACCTTTTATCTTATTAAAAACAATGTATTTTGGAGTCTTTTATTATAGCACCTTAGTGTAAACATTAACTTATACTGCCAGTAGGAAATTTACATTTATGTCAGGCAGTATACTGAGCTTCTTAAATGGGTTACCTGATTTAATCCTCTCAACAGCTCTATGATGTAGATAGTATTGTTCCCATTGTATGAATAAGGAAACTGAGGCACAGTGGGTTTTGCAATTTGACAAAGATCACGCAGCTAATAAATGGTAGAGCTAGGAATTAAACTTAAACTTTGGCAGTTGACTTCAGAAACTGTTTTTTCTCCATTGATTTTATTACAGTCCTTGAGAGAATTTGACATGCTTTAGGGGATGAAAAAACAAGAATCCCTTCCCTACCAATCAATAGTTTTCAATCTATTCAGTTTCATGTCCAATACCTACATGGGAAAAATGAATTCACGTAATTGTTGATTATTTTATTTTATCTTTTACATTATAGAATCTTAATTTAGGAAACTTTTAGACTTTCTAGGCATTGAACTTTTATGTACAGTAAAATTTCCAAAATAATTTGAGACTAACATGGAATTTTTACTATCATTTTTGCCAAGGTGTAAGAACAATTAAAAAAAAAAAGAGAACTATCATCCATCACCACTATTTACAAAAAGAACTTCTAACATCAAAATAAATTGAAAAAGTCATAAAGATAGAAAAAAATAGAAATTTAATTAAATTGGATAAATTTACCATTATGAAAATTTCACTTACTGCATGTTTCTGATTCTGAATGTACCAGTGACTAGTGGAAGACATAGTGAAGAAACATTCTTAGAAAGAACAAATGACTCTTTGACTAATTGGTCTGTTTCATCCACACTCAATGCTTGGATTCTGCCACATTCCACCAAGTGGCAGGGAGCTTCTGATGGATGGTTTGCGTGAAAGGGTGTATTTTCTCCAGGTATCCTTTACCAACAGTCATCATCACTGTGCCATTTGAAAGTCTTGTGGAGGCCTACAGATCACACATTTCTTTAGTGACAGGGCAACATTCGTTGTATCAAGAGATGATTTTGCATATCTAACTTGCTATAGTTTATAAATTTCTCTAAATACCTATTTTGAGTATAAAATATGAGGTGATTTTATGGTTTTTTAAGTCTCTCCACTCTCGCCATCTTTTGACTCTCACCTAGGTATGCTGCCATTGTGATCTCTAACAGGAAATATAATAGATTTGAAATTAGTGTTTATGTTGCTCTCTGTAGAAGCTCAATCAAAAAATAATTTCTCTTATTCTCCTGTAGAGACAAAAATATTTTTTTTTTTTAAATCTCATAGTAACTGTTGAGATGTATGCTAGTTTGATGAACTTGTGCTGAATATGGAAATGCCATTCCAGCCAAGGAATGATCAGAGAAAAGTATCACTTTGAGGTAATTTTTAAATGGCTGTGTACTTGAATTTCCTCCAGTCTGAAGATCCAAAAGGGGAATAACATTAACAATAATGATTCAAATTCCACTAGTCCCTGCCTCTACTGACTGAGAGAAGAAATCAGTCCCATTTCAAAACTTGACATTTATTTCTGGGGAGCCTCAGAGTGTCGGAAAAGTGCCTCCAATTTCTGGGGAGCTTTCCTGTGGCCCAACCAGCAGGCAGTGCTGCTTCTGCCCAGCCCTAGGCTACTCTTCAGGACCTGCCCCACCTGGGTCAGAGCCCCAGAAGCCAAGGCAAGAGAGGCCTGTGGTGAATTTCCTGCTGACGTATGGCTACATTAGTGTATGGAAAAATAACGTCATTTTTGTGTAGGTACAGCCCCAGGTGTAGAATAACCAAACTATGCTTTTATTTTTTTTTAAGGCTTATTTTTGTTAAAATAAGGAATCTTTGATTAGTAATGACATTACATGTGTGATTATATTTGGAATCACACCCTCTAATTCACTCCTTCATTCAGCATATATTTATTGAGAACTGGTATGTGCCAGGCAGTGTTTCATGTGCTGGGGATAAGTGATAAAACAAATTGCCCTCATGGAGAATAAAAATCAACCAATTAACAATGAATTCATAATACCAACTCCTTTCCGCAAATATAACCTATTGATTTCCCTCAGGCTTTCTGAGATTCTGATCTAAAGAATTGCTACCTTCAATAGCACAAATCATTTGAGGGGAAGAGGGGCCAGTTATGTATTTTTTCATTTATAATTATAGGAGCTGTAAAAAGAGGGAGTTCTGAGGGTAAAGATAGAAGGGGTTGCAGTCTTCTTGCTAGATTTCAGACTGAGTTGCTCAGTTGATGTCATTGATCATGCAACTCCTTTCCTAGACTTTTCCCATACTTGACACTTTAGGATACCAGACTAATTTACTTTCCAGTGCATTTTATGGCATTTGGAAGCCCTCCAGTGGCCAAATACTGTATCGAAAGGGAAAAAATCCTGCTATGCTGGAGTGTTTAGATGTAGAGAGTATATACATGTTTGTGATTTATTTCGAAGTGTATCCAAAAAATAAGATGGATTAATGTGTGAATAGAGGATGCTTAGGCGGCTAGATATGTGAAAAGCAAATATAACAATGTCAATTGTAGAATCCAGGTGACAGTGTATGGTCACTGTATTATTATTTCAATTTGTTTGAACATTAAAATATTGAATAAAAATATCTTTCCTAGATTTTGAAGATTTCTACCTTGTAGTTCACATTGTTGAATTAAAACTTTGTTACAATATTTAAACTACCTTTCAATAAATCCATGTCTTCGTTAATGGACATGGATTAATTTCTCTTAACATAGATTAAATTTTAAATGTTTAAAAAGTACTTCTATGTTTCTCTTTAGAAAGTTTATACAATGGAATGTGAAATAGCTATAGGATTTTTTTGTTTAAAAAATATTTATCTTCCTAGAATATATTTTTCTACATACTTAGCAAACTATTAACAAATTAACTAAATTAACTTTTTTTTTTATATCAGAGAGACAGTGGTTTTACAATTGCTGACAATGCTTAGAGGAGGTGCATTGGCCAGTGTTCAAGGCAGAGAACAAAATCCACCCTTAAGTATAGTTTAGGCCAGAAGGGATTTATTGCATGGTGTACTACAAAGGGTTGGGATGGTTGAGAAACAGTCTGTAAGCTAACTAAGCATGGGGAGTGGCCCACAAACCCATGCTCTAGGACAGGGCCATGAAAGAAATGCTGCTCGTGCCATGATCAGGAAGCCATTTGCCCAAGGCAGAGCCACCTCTATAGCCACCAGCTCCACAGCCATATCACCTTCACTATTAAATAGCCCATCAAGAAAGATTCTTCCACTCCCCCACTCAATTCTGGATTCTTCACTATACACAAGTGCCTCTAGTTTGTGGAATTTAAGTCACATGCATAACCCTGGCTACAAGACACTAAAACCCAGGAAGACATGTTAAGAAGATGACATCAGATGAAAGGCTGTTGGAAACTTTTTAATGAACAAATCAGGCAGCCGTACTTGAACACACTGATCAACATTACCACTGAGTACTAGATATTCTGACCCTTCTGAGGTGTCATTAGAAGTAGCTGGCTAACTCTAAAAATAAAAAAAAAGAAGAAAGAACTGGATGGCAGCATCTAAGAAGCATTCTCATCCAAAACATCAAACCTGTCTGAGAAAGCCTCCATATCCAACTATCAAGTTAACAAAAAATAGAGAAATAGAGGTACATGTTAACACCACCACAAGGAGGCAGTCAAGCAAGATCCAGAGGGTGGGAAATCCTTCTGGACAAATGATAAAGTTTCTTCCCCAAATAAGTGGCAAGTAAGAAAAAGGAAGAGGAATCTAAAATTAAGAGATTTAAGAGACTTACCAAGTAAATGCAGTGTGTGAATCTTGTATGGATCTTGATTCAAACAAACCAACTGTCAACATTTTATGAGGATCTCAGGGAAATGTGAACATGTACTTGGATAATTGATCATATTAATTACTGTTAATTTTTTAGATGCCATAATAGTATTGTGATTATGTCAACAATCCAATCACTTTCACAGTAAGCTCTTTGCCTTTCCAGACTGTACATTGTTTCTTTCATAATTAACTTATGGCTCTGTGTTTTACACTTGAAAGTTTATTGTGCTAGTCTATTTTACATATGTTAAATAATCCTTGTAACAATCCTGTGATAAATGTAAATTTATTACAGCCTTTCTGGAAGTGGATAAAAACAAATGTCTATTTTAAAGTATGTTTAGTATGTCTAGGAAGTAATAAGGCAGTGTTTAAGGGAAGGAATACCACCAGGCATCTTTGCTAAATAATAGGTAAGGAAAATCACCAGATAATATATAGCCTTTCAGGAAAACAGATTTCAAAGTATTTTCAAAATATTCCTTTGTCCCTGAAACTTTAAGGGACTACTGTCTCATTTTAAAGATGAGGAAAACCCAAGAACACCCCCATCCAGGGGTAAGGTAACTGTGAGAAGAACACTGAATCTTAGCGTTATTAGAAACAGCAAGGGGATGCCACCTGGGCCATCAGTATCCCAAAAACTAACTGGCTACTATTCGAATTTGCAGTTCTCCCTGTTAATGGGCATAAGCCATGCATTCTGAAACTTTGTTCTTGGAGAGGAAAAATATCTTAGACATTACAGTGGTGTGTGCCCCTTCAAAGTTCAATGCTACCCAACAAAATATTATCCCTTTATTTCTCTCACTAAGGAGAATTTAAATTTAAT
This sequence comes from Manis javanica, assembly GCF_040802235.1. Taxonomy (NCBI): domain Eukaryota; kingdom Metazoa; phylum Chordata; class Mammalia; order Pholidota; family Manidae; genus Manis; species Manis javanica. The sequence continues at coordinate 85,859,359 of NC_133161.1, forward strand.
TTAAACTTTCTCTTTGGGGGAAAGGAGGACAATTATGAGGAAAAAAACGTTTTAGAAACCTTGGTTTAGGCAAAAAGATGTTTTCTTTCAGATACAGTGATTTTAAAATCACGTTTTTCACACCCTTGGAAATGAATATCATTACATTTGCTTTTTAAATTAAATTAGTTGAAACAATTTTTTTTCTTAGGCACACACAGGTATTTTCCCAGATTTCAAATGATTATAAAATCAAAATGCTACCCTGTTTTTCTTAAGATGATCCACCAAATGCCACCTTTTTAAAGAAACATTGTGGCATCTCTGCCTAACAGAAAATGGGTAATGAGTTGATTAAAGGGATGACTGGATAGCTCCCTTGGGGAACTTCGGTCCTGGTTGATTTGAGTTGTCTACTTACAGCGAGCTTATTAAGTGATAATTGCTAGTCTCCACTAAACACTGTGCTTCAGAAACAATCTTAAAAGCTATTCATGGGTAACCACTCAGTTAATGTCCTGTACTTCTATATATCTCTCTATTCTTGCTTATGTGGAATTGCTACTTAATTTTCTAGCTTGAAACAAGATGTGAGATTGCCACTCTTGACCCTGAAACCGACACTGCCCTGAGGCAATACAGAAACGTCACCTCTGCTTGTCTCAAAGTTTATGTAACAGGAATTGAGTCTGGAAAAGGTACCCTCTTCACTCTGACTGAAAGCCACCTCTAACCAGATGACTTCATTACAACTAATGTGCACGAGAGTCCACACTGTAAATTCAAAGTTGGATTAGGCATTAAATAATTGCTTGCAAGCTAAGGTGGCAGATATATTTTATAAACTATTTTAAAATATTTTAAATACCTTAACACAGCTATTTTATAATGTGGAAAATATTACTTAGAATACTACAGCTAAGGAGACTTGATGAAAGGAGCAATTGATTCTGCCAAAAGTCAAGAAAGTGATATATTGAAAAGTAGGAAGGCTTTAGGAGAAAAGCACTACTGGCTTTGAAAGGTTATGTACACTTCTGCATCTGAAGAAGGTGGTGAGGGTGTTCCAGGCAGGGGGTAGCTGTTGGGTGGGGCCGAAGAAGCAAAGCACAGAGATGGAAAATTCCAAGGTATATTTGGGGGCTAAGTTTCTATAACTGAAGGTTAGGGTGGATGGGCCTGTGCTTGCAGACGAAGTTAGAAAGGTTGGAGCCATATCATGGATCTCAGATGACATGTAAAGGCCTTCCTGCCCTCATGGTTACCTCCCTGGGAAGAATTACTGAAATGGAGCTGTCATTTGAATATATAATACCACTTAATTCCATTGTGGGCTCCTCCCCTACCTCCTTCATCCAGCAGAAAGGGATCCAAATTTTCCTATATTGTAAATTTGAACAAGTTCCTTCATCTCTCTGTACCCTGATTTCCTCATCTATAAAATGGAGATTAGCATAGTAGGTACCGTGTGAGTGTTAGAGAAACAAGTTGTAGACCATGGATATAACTCTAGTAGGGCAGGGACGTGGGACAAGCATCATGATTTTACCTGCCTATGAAGAAAAATGCCAGGATATAAATAGTATAGTAAGAATAGGAGGGATTCCATCTTAAGGCTAAGATTCCATTTTAAAAACCAGGGAGTTAGTAAGTAAGATAGTCCTAACATATTTTATGGTAATTGGCCAATAATCAGCCCTATCTTAAGGCAGTGCAAGCAGTCCTAAGTGGTATGTTCCCATTGCTTGAGGGTAACCACTATCTTGGAGAAGAACAGGATCAAGAAATTCCTTGTGTTAGGCTTATTTTATAGAATATCTAGAGGACAGACTGGATGGTGACATAATGTCTCTCACTGGAGATAGACATCCTGAGACCACATGTCAAGCTCACACCTCCACCCTCACCCTTTGCCCCATTCTTGAAAGCCTTAAAAGAGAGAATTCTAAGCATGCCTCCTCTCCAAGGTTGTCTGCACTCCCGTCTGAATATGTACTGTCTTATATTAAATAAACTCTCCTGTTGCATAAGCTGATTGCACTGGTCTCTGAACTCCTTTCCATGATAAAGACAAGAACTTGCCAACCTCCGCGTCTGGTCGTAAATATCTTTGTCATTTTGCTATTTCATTCAACTTTCTAGACTTAAGCACAAGTGTTCACTCTCTCTGTCCTACTTCAGACAAGTAGGGAAGGGCTACTGAGATCTCTGATTTGGACTTGCAAGTTACCATTGCCTCGGTGACCCGGACAGGACTGCAGCTGTATGATCATGCTCTTTAATAGCCTGCCCAGAAATCTCTCCTTTCTTTGCCTTTGGGAAGTTGTCAGAACATAATCCCACTCTATCCGGTGCTCTTCGAGGTGACAGGGACTTAGTTCTCATGCTGTACAGACTCAGGTGGGCACTGGACACCAGGTGACCCTGGCATCATTAGTTGGCAAGGGATCTGCCCTATGCCAAGCAGAAGGTCAATGAGCTTCCCTTTTCTCCCAGTTCTTCCTTGTGCTCTACTGATTGCACAGTTGCTGCCATTTGTTGCTACTTTACTTTAATGAGTTCCTTCCTTACCTATACTCGTCCAACCTGTTCGAGAATTCTTTCTCAATCAGTCAAGAATCCACCCCCATCCAGGCTGAGGCTTCACCTAGTGCACAGGGAGAGACCTCCCTCAGATGCAACTGCCTGGCAACACTACCTATAAAAATTTCCCAAGATTGAACCATTGTGTTGTATACTTGAAACCAATATAATATTGTATATCAACTGTACTTCAGTTAAAAAACATTTTTTTAAAATTCCCAAACAATTGTTCTGAGGCATAGAAAACAAGGGAAGCATTTTAGATTTGTTTAATCTGTGCTAACTCCCTACCAGGAGCTCAAGACTTTTCACATTAAAAAATTATTGTGTGTGCGGGGAGAACAGTGTATCACAGAGAAGGGACACAGGGGATCTCTGGCAACTTGCTGCACTGATGGACAGTGACTGCACTGGGGTATGGGTAGGGACTTGATGGGTAAATGTAGTAAATACATTGTTTTCTTCATGTGAAACCTTTGTTAGAGTGTATATCAATCATACCTTAATAAAAAATTTTAAAAAAAATTACTGTGTGTGTCATTATAGCCTTAAAGAACATTATTGCTAAAAGGACTACTAGTACGCTGTTTTATTTTAGAGTTCAGTTAAATGCTTTTCCAGCCCTAGGAGCTGCTTACAGATTGTTATTAAATAAGTGGTCATTTGTAATTAAAGTTTAAGACTGGAAATTTCTTGGCTTTTAGCTTCGGCCTTTTGACATTTTCACTTTTTATATGTTGTGAAAAGGAAAAGAGAAAGGACAAATAAGGCAGTTTTATGTACCTGTGAACAGTGGAAAAGTGATGGTAGGAAGAGTGGAATTTACATGAAATATTTGCCATTTACATGGCAATTTATGCCATTTTTGGTTCTCCCTCATTGTGATTGTTTCAGCTGTATATTGCTACATGACCAACTACCATAAAACATAAGGACTTCATAACAATGCTGTTATTCTCACAGTTCTGGAGATGAGGAGGGCTCAGCTGGATGCTCCTCTCTGCATGGTGCTGGCTTGCTCTCCACATTGTCTCCCTTCACTCTCATGGGCCTGTGGCTTAGCCTCAGCTGCTTCCCATGACAGTGGGGCCCGAGTCTGAAGTAGCCTGGCCTCTTAAGGCCTAGAAACAGAAAACACATCTGAGCATTTTATTAATTAGTGAAAGCAAGGCACAGGGCCAGCCCAGATACTAGAGGTGGGAAAACAGACTCCACTTCCGTGGGAGGAGCTGCAAAACTCTGTGGCCAGAATTTCCGACCTGCTACAGCAGCTGATCACTTAACTGTAAAGTGAAAGATGGCCAAGTTGGGAAGCTTCCAGCTTCTGACTTCTGCCCCACACGATGTTTACCTAGAAAAATTGCCCTAGAAATCACTCTACTGCAGGATGGGAATAAACAGACATCAAGGCGAAGCACTCAGATGGCTTCATCAGTTTTAAACTCTGTTTTAAAGCCTATGTGCAGCATTTGACTTAAATAACTAGCTCCTTTTTCAGTCAGCTAAGTAACACACACACATATCTTGCCTGTTAAACCGAACACTCCTAGCTTCTCTGAAATCTAGAGGCATATATTAGGGTCAGTACGTAAAAGCAAGGGTTTTGGAATAGCAGCTAGGTTTAAATTCTGGTGGTGTTACTTTGTGTGAGTTTGTTACCTGAAGTCTGTACTCCTCAGGGTCATCTGTTCAACAGGGCTAGCAAGGCTTTTGTGAAGATTAAGTAAGCTAATATGTGGTCAGAGATTAGCAGAGTGCCTGGCACCGGGTAAACATTCAGCAAGGTTAATACTTTATATTAGATAAGCCAGAGGCTGCAGGAGGGTATATTAATGCCTTAAGATTTGTTCATGCCTCTTGCAAAGGGAGGCACTTGTAGTAAGGCCTTCATAAACACTTTAAAACAAGGAAGCCACCCCGAGAAAGCTTTGGGGCTATTAGCTTTCTGAATTTTCTTGAGTGCATTTCTTGCATTTGACCAGTAAGTTTCCTCTTGGTTTGCTTTGCTGCCCTCTTCTGGTAGAATGGGGGAGAGTTTGATGATGTTCCAACCCCTGTGGAAAGAAAGGAAAGCTATCAATATTTGGAATCCTTAGTCAAAGAATCCAGCTTTCAAAAATCTTTGGTCCAAATTCAAGTGAATTCAAATGAAAATAAAGTCTAACTATAAAACCTCTACATATAAATTTGAATTTATTTCTGTTACATGGAAATCAACATTGACAAGATGGTATAACATTAAAATGGACAACTCTGGTTAAAGAGATGCTAAGAACACTTAATTATTATGAAGTGCGCTATAAATTGCATTTCACCCTTCTGAAACAATTCAATGTGTATATATAGAATTTTAACTTAAAAAATATTTTCTGATGTTAATCTCCTCTCTCCATCTCCCAAATCATAGGACCTATCTATGTAGTATCCCTAGATTACTTAAAAACTATTTTGCATAGAAGCTTCATGAAAATGTTATCGTGTACTTCAAGTACAATGAGAAATACTAAGTACTTAGATATATTTAACACAGAAAATTATTTAAATGCTTTTTCACATTTTAGTTTTAGAAGTTATTAGACATATTCTACTAGACTATAAGTAAAGCTAAAATTTAGAAGCATGATACTTTAAAATATCACAGATGTACAGGTAATCTGTACATTTGTGTACTTACTAAACTTAATCCTACTGAAGAATTTTTCAATCAAAAAAACATAATATTGGGCAGTGGACAAAGTGGGTGAAGAGGATCAGAAGTGCAAGCTTCCAGTTATAAAGTCATGGGGACGTAATGTACAGGATAGTGACTATAGTTACTAGCACTACATTGCATCTTTGAAAGTTGCTAGAAAGTGGATCTTGTAAATTCTCATAGCAAAAAAAAATAAAAACCTATGGAAAAAAGTAAAATATTACTGATTAAAAAGATATTTTAAGGAGAAATTTAGAACGGTTTCTGTTTAATGTTTGGCTCTTTAGATATAAATCTGTAGTAGCTAAAGAACATGTTCTTGTTAAAATATGGGCAAGACAGTTCTTGAGTCACAAATGCTTTTACATTTAATGATGGTAACAGTACATATGCGATGTTATCTCTAAAAAATGTAAAATGACTGAAATCTTTGGAATTCCCTTCCCCCACTAATTGAACAAAGCCCAGATTTGTTATAGTTTAGAATATCTCCTTGAGCTACCCAAGCATTGCTGCTTTTCACTGGTTAAACTGCTTAACATCTAAATATTGATCATCTACATATCTTACAAAATGTGTGCCCCTTTAAAGACAAAACAGATTGCAGCAAATCTCTTAATACAGTTTATATTAAAAAGTAGATCTACTTCACACTTTTAGCATATAATATTGCAAGGGCTGCTGACTGAGTGGCTATGTGCTAAAATCTTTGCTAAGGCTTTTGCAATTTTCCATCTGCTAGAATGAAAATATGAGCTTCTGGCCTGTAAGAGCTGAGTAACAAAGATCCACACTTGGAGAACAGAGTATTAAAAAACTGGAATTAATCCACATCTCATTATTTAGAAAGCTATTAATAGAATGAATTTTTGATATCTAAAATAACTTCTCTAAGAATAGGTAATTATAACTGTGTAAAACAAAGGCAGCAAGAACTTTTCCAAAACCAGCATAATGATTTAGTTCAATTTATCCTCTTTGGGATTAAACAAATGATTTCACGGATTGCAATCAAGAGTGCCAAATATGAATTCCAACAAAAATATTACGAGAATACATTTTAAGGCTAAATATAATGAAGATGTCATTTTTCACTTGAATTTCTCTCAAAAGCTTTAGATTGTAAATTACATTTTTTTTATTGTTCACCTAACACAAAATTGTGTCTTTTTAGTTTACTTATGGAAAAGTTCTTTGTGTATATATATATATAATCTTCAGAACAGAGCCACATGTTCAGCTTGGAAACTATGAAAGCATTCCTGGCAGAGCAGTCAGTCAGTGGATGGTTTGACAACTGTGCTCATGACCTGGCTCCAGAAGCAGGGACAAGTATATAAACAACCTATTGTTCAGCTTCACCCCAGGAGAGTATATTTTCGTGGGTGCCTTAATCATACATCAAGAGCTATTAAGTTTGAAAATAGACTTAATAGAAGGGTGGTTGGGAATATAAATCAAAACCAGTTTTGGAGTAGCTTACCCTAACATGCTATGGTCTTGGACTCACCTCATTAATTCAACTGACATTTATTTCATCCTCTATTTCAGGACAACTTTTAAGAAAATACTTACATTCAAAATTAGTTCTACTTTGCACATTTAGCTGCCCTTATATATATGCTAACATTTTCACTAAATTTCTTGGTCACTTCTCTCCATGGGCTACTTTGGTAAAGCAGAACGTCTGAGTACATTGATAAATGAATAGGGTACACTGCAGACACAAAGAGTGGATGGCTGACTTGGTGAAAACAGGGTAATATGAGGGGTTTAACAGAAGTAACAGTTTGAACTAAGTCTTGATAGATCAAGGACAAAGAAGGGTGTTCAAGACACAGGGTATAGTATGATTAAGGTGTAAGGGGCTCAGGAACCTATAAGGAGTTCATTATGGCTGGGACACAGATGGGCTATAGAGGTCAGCAGCAGACAGATCTTGGATGGGACAGTTTTGTGATCTGCTAAATTTAGACTTGCTTCTGTGGGCCTGGTTCTCCAATTCCATTATGCACCAGAATTAACTATGGTGCTTATCTAGAACACACATTCCTTAGCTTCATTCTAATTCAGGTCCAGAATAAGACCTGGGAACCCAAATTTGAAGGATGCTCCCTAAATAACTCTAGGGAGAACCTAGGCCACTTGTTAAAGAAATAATACCATAGGCAGTGAAGACCTTTACCGATTTTTCAGGTAAAGGTTAATGGTTAGAAAAAGAGCAGATCAGAACTGGCCTTTTAGGAAGATCAGTCTGGTGGTAGTGAGGAAGAAGAGATCAGAATCTAGAGTGCAGAATGAGTCAGATGGCTGGTGTGGAAAATGCGAGAAAGGTGGTACCACTCACCAAGAAGGGGCAGTGCTCACGTTACACTCAATCATGTTTTAACAAAGAGGAGGGGAAGATTTATCGTATTATTGCAAAAGTTCATTTAAATATCAAAACCTCCCCGGGGTTTTTGTGTACTCATGGTTTTGCTCCTGTTTGTATTCATGCCCTAATATTGATCTCTAGCTTGGACATTTCCTCTGAACTTCATCTGTATTTCCTACCTAAGGACCAGGTCACCTCTTGGGTGCTGGGTGTATCAGTTATCTCAAACTCATATTCAAAACTGACATTTTCCTCTTCAAGTCAGAATCCTGGGGACTAAGGGACTCTTGCTTCTCCTCATATACATCTACTTACCTAAATACAAGCAGGAATCTAGCTTCCACCTGTTATAAATTCCATCTCAGAAGGTAAAGACAAACGGATATGCAGTAAACCTTTCACATTCAAGAACTTATTATCCACAGTTCCAGCTATTTTAAGTGACTCCAGGGATTCAGAACCTATGTAATTTCACTCAGGCAAAAATCTTAACCACATGGTCTATAAGGCTGTTTGTTACATGTGAGGAAACCACTTAACTAGTGACTGAGCATAGCACCACTGAAACATAACTGTGGCTTTGTTTCTGTTTATCAATATATGGAGAAATTTTGTGTTAAGTGAAAAGTACAATTTGTGGAACACTGCTTCCAAAAGAAAGTTAGCTGACAGTGTTATAATGGAAAAGCAAAGATTTAAAGGTCTTTGTAGCCTCAGCTACAAGGTAGGTTTGGGATGAAGTGAGAGGATGAATTTGGCATTGGCTTATCACAGATACAAACAAGCTTACCATATGCTTTCCATAGAAAAATAAAGATGAATAAATGTTTTATTGAGTGTTCCAAGCGGTATAAAAATTGATCACTGGGAGAAAGCTAATGCTAGAAAAAGGCAGAATTTTAAATACCATCATAAAGATAGGCAATGAAATAGAAAAAAAAATAAAATCTAGAAACTGACTCACACATCAATGGAGACCAGACCTATGACGGGAGGAAAGACGTTAAATGGGGATAGGTCAAAGGAAAAAGATCTGCCTCATGCCCTACAAAAATTAATTCTGTGGGTTTATATAAAAAATAAAGCTTCTACAGAGTTGTAGGAGAGTATCTTCATGATTTTTGGGGTGGACAAAGATTTATGAAAAAGAACACCAAAAAAGCTTTAATTATAAAATAAAGCCTGATAATTTGGACTAAGTTAAATTTAGAGGTATATGCTTTCCAATCCTCCTTCCCTGAACAGAAGTTCTTAAAATTGAAACACAGATACTGTTGACTCTCTTGGGAGTCAGGTTTAGTCTGTGTACGTTCTCCAACACAGGGCCTGTCGGAGCAAGTAAGCTTGAGATTCTTCCTGAAGAAGCAGGGAACATATAGTGCAAGCAAAAAGAAGGGGCAAAATAAGAACTCTTCATAAACTACCTTAGAGATATAGCGCTAGACTGAGAAAAATCCTCAGAGAACTGACGTACTCTTCTCTACTGACTTCAGTGCTGAGCTGAAGAAGTTTCAGCGCCCTGGCTGTGCAGCTCGTTTCACGGGAGACTAAATTCCAAAATGTGGGAGAAAGCTGGACTCTAGGACCCACACTCAAAAGTGAGTTCTTGGGGCGAGGCGCAGACCTGAAGAGAGAACAGCCACTGTGACGGACGGGCCGACCACAGGACGTAGCCTCAGGCACCTCTGTCTCGAGGGAATGCCCTCCGCGGTTTCGGACTAACGCCGGTTGTCCTGGGGCGGGGCACGGGGTGGGGGGACTTCTGGGTCCACCTGTCTCCAGGATCCTGCACACAATGTCCGGACCCAGAAGCTACTCTGCCCCTCACCCACACCCGGAAATATGCCCAGGCGCACGGACCGTACCGTGCAAACCCAACACATCGGCTGTGGACGCCGGCCTCCTCCCGGAGGCCCCCCGCCCCTTCTCGAGTTCCGTTATTTTCCTCACAGCCTCCACTCACCTAGAGCGCCTGCTCTGCTGGAACAAACCCCGCACTCCCCCCATTTCACACACCCAACGTCACCGACTCTGGCCTTCTTCCCCTGCTGCGAGCATCTACGGACAAACCTGCGCACAAGGCTTTCCGCCCGGGCTCCCTCAGCCCCTCACGGCCTCCCCGCCCGGCCCGCACAGCCTCCCCGCAGGACCTACTCTCTCCCCGCCCGGCCTACGCGGCCTACACGCGCCGCAAAGCCCGCGCCCCTCAGGAATGCGCGGCGGAGCAAACTACTCACCGGCGCGCGGCTGCGGCACGGCCCACGCGCTCAACGGCGGCGCGGCGGACGGGACGGAACGTTGGCGCGGCCCCGGGCGGCCCCTATCGCGGCGGCGGCGCGACAGCCCCAAGGCGGGCGCGTGGCAGGCCGCGGTGACTCCGCCGCCGAGGCCGGGCGCCCGCTCTCACAGGCTCGCTCCGGGAGACGCAGCTCCGGCCCGACTCCGGCCGGTCCTGAGGCGGCAGCGGCGGCGGCGGCGGCGGCGGCGGCCCCAACCGCTTCCCGGGGCCGGGAGCCCGAGGCCACAGCGCCAGAGGCCAGGCCCGAGCGACCCCGCCGGCGCCGCCCGGAAGTGCGGGGGCGGAGCCGACGGCGAGAGGCGGGGCGCGGAGCCAACGACAGGAAGAGGGCACTGGGCGGGGCCGGTCGCCGGAAGGGGGCCGCGGCGTGGGGCGGGGCCGAGAGTCAAGGCAGGACCAGTGTACGGGGCGGTGGGGAGAGGCGGGAAGAGAGCGCGGGGCGGGGCCGGCATTGGGGAGGGACTCGGGGCGTGGGGCGGGACCGGGCCGTGGGCGGGGTGAAGAGCTCTAGACCGAGACCAAGCGCTGGGAAGGGCGGAGAACTCGTGGGGACCTCGAGCGTGAGTGCGAGGCCTAAAGCGCACTAGGCTTCCTTGGCGCTGGGAGCTGGACCGAACGCGTGGGCGGGGGCAGGCATGCCGGCAGGGCGGAGCCTTGGGCGAGGGGTGGTGCAAGGCGCTCCCAGAAACCCCGAGCGGGCGGCGGCGGGCAACTAGCGCAGTTACGTGGGCTAGGGCGTCCGGGAGTGGGGCGTGGGGAGGCGCCCCCGAGAGGGTCCCTGAATGACGGTGGCCACCAGGACGGCCTGGCCGGGTCGCCGAGTCCCTGTCTCCCCCTTCTGTATGCCTGCTGTCCCCCAGCTGGCCGGGACCCTGAGAAGCTAAGCTCCACCCCCCCTGAGTCCCAGGCAGTCCAGATTCAGGATCAGGGCACACAGTAGGCAGTGGGCATCCAATAAATGCTGGCTGTCACTTGGGCGGAAGCCCCAGCTTCCAAAGGGCCCTCGGCCGAGACTGGCTGAGGCCCCACCCTGGCTAGGTCCTACCTAGATTTCTCTTAGACACTATCCAAGGTCTGGATAAGGGCAACCCTTCCTTCCCATCACTGCCCTCGGGTCCCATTGGTCCAGCCCACCCAAAAGCAAGGGCTTCTGCGTGTCCCCATCCTGTACCCACCCCTCCCGCCCCCCCACTGCCACCATGGCACCGCTTGCCTAACCTGCAAGCCAATTCCATATTGCCCACCCACCATGGCCCCTCCCTGAGGGAAGGATGTGGGCACCAGGAATGGATTACTGCGCCTAAGGAATCGCTTCTGCCACCCACCATGACCACACAGGACCCTGTCCACAGAGCTACACCAGGCCTGGCACCTCAAGAAATGTTCCCAGCAGCTCCCAGGGGACAACTATACCCCAGTTCTACAGATAAGGAAGTTGCAGCTCAAGCCACATAGGGTCCTGCTCACCTTCTCCCGCCCTAGGACTCCCAATGCATCCCACTCCATCCCCGGCAACCCTCAGCTGGCCAGCTCTCTGGTACCTTATAGCCCTTCAGCTCCCTTCCCTGGTATCTCCTCCACACCACCCTCCCTGGGCATCTTGTCACTTGCCCACATTCATGCTTCCACTATGCTGCTCTCTCAAATTCCCCAGGCACCTCTAATGCCATGGTACCTTCTGGGTACAGCTCGTCCTCACTGCCCAACCACATCCTACATAGCTCCCCAGCAAGGGCAGAAGTCCCAGCTCGGGGTTCCCTGAGCCACCAGCCAACCTCCCACCCAGCTGCCCACCAGTGGCACCTGGGATGAGCAGGTACAGAGGCATCCCAACCCCCAGCCATTGCCAGCCTGCCTCTCCCAGGACTCAGCATAGCATCTGATGCCTAGGCTGTTGTAGAAAAGTGGAACAGTGAGGGATGAAGGCTACCAGGGAAGCACTCCAGCCAGCCAACGGCCCAGGCCATCCTCTAAAACCATCACCATGCCTTGGAGCAGGCTGGGCAGGGACTAGGGCCATGTGTATGGACAGCCCATCACAGGAGCTATGCTGCTGAACCAACACGGGCCCCACGAGGATCCTGACAGGTGTCTCTGTCACCTGCATCCAGCTGGGGTTGCTCCAAGCCCCACAGTGCTGAGCAAAGGGGATACTCTTCAAGCCCCTCTCGAGTGGGCTGGACAGACAGCAGGACCCCCAGCACTGCCCCCAGTGCTGCCCCCGACTCCCAGACACAGGCCCCCAGTGCTTGCCTTGGTTCTGAAGCTGCTGCTGAGACCGGACCAGGCTCCTGGGGTGGTGTCCATACCCATCCTCCTCCTGGCCTGCGGCTGCAGGTGTCTCCAGGCCCTGGGAACAGAACAGGGCCCTTGGGCCTCTGGCTCCTTGGGGCACTCACCCTGCAGGGACAGGAAGGTAGTCAGAAAGCCTGGAAGAAATGCAGCAGGCCTGTTACAGTAGGTTATACCTGCAGGCATGGAGGGGAGGTTGTCTTGGGGGGGAGCCCAGGAAGGGGCTCAGAGAAGGCTCTGGAGAGAGGCAGGAAAGGCAGCGCTAGTGCCTGCAGCGGCCCTGGAAGCTCACTCTGAACATGCGGGTTCTGTGAGAGAGCACCCTTTTCATCAGAGACCTTTTAAAACAACCTTTTACCAGGAACAGGAGTTTGCCTCTAGAGGCTTTGATTTGATTAACTGTAGATGACATTTATTTAGGCTTTCCAGGAACTAAATGAAAAACTTAAGAAGAGAAATGTAATTGTTTCCTTAGACATAAAAGGAACCCTCAAAGTGAGCTTTGAAGCCTTACACATGTTGGTCCACGTGGCTGAGGAAAAATCCCTATTAAAAGTGATCCGGAGGTATCGTCCAAGGTGCGCTGAGGAGGCATGTTGAGGCACACCCACGTGGCCCAGTGCATGATGGTGGGTCAGCTAGAGATCGGATCTTGTGTCACAGGCCCCCACTGTGTTTCTGGGAGGCGAGGTCAAGGTGGGATGGCCCTGCTCAGGACTTCTGGTGGGAGATACGAGCCTCAGGCTGAGCCGCTTCCAGGCTCTCCATTCCCTGACCCTCCACCTGGTCCACAGGTGTGGAGGTGGGGTGGGTGGGCAGGTGAGGCCCCTGGGAAGGAGGAAGGCCTTGGCTCATCCAGTTGTGGTGCATGAGGAGTGGGCTTCCCTTCAAGGGTGCAGCCCCAGCCACACTGGCCGGCCACCTTCCCACCATCAGCCCAGGCCCCTGGGCTCCATCCCTTGTCCCTGAGTGACCTTTTTCCGCTGGCTCTAAGTAGAGGCAGATGCTGTTTGTGACCCCATGCCAATCCGAGCAAAGGACTTGGAGACTTAACACCAAGGTCGTGAGATTTAACACTAAGAAGAAAAGCCAGAAAACCACATGTACAGAGTGCCTATTTCTCTGAATATAGAAAATGTGTATAAAGGCAGGAAAGCTGAAAAACCATCCCAGAGCGTCAATACCAGTTATTAACGAGAGCAAAATTAGGGGTGGGTTCCATTCTCTCCTCTGCACAGCCAGTTAGAAGTTCTACAATCCAGTGGAAACCACAAAGCTCCTCCTTTCCATTGAAGGTCAGTATAATTTCACCCATCAGAGCAGGCAGGTGGTGCTGACGAGGGCCCCCAGGGACAGGAGGGAGCTACCTGTCAGGCAGTGGAAGGTGGGGTGTCCGCCCCATCCTGCAACTGCAGCAGTTGCCCCACGATGAGCAAGTGCCTCCTCGAGCTTCCTGGCCACTAGGCTCCCTGTGGGCACCCTGGGCTGGGGCCTCCTGCCTCTGCCATCCTGTGTTTGGCTCCTCTTGCCCTTCGCACCTGTGAGGCAGGTGTGCTGTCCATGCTGGCGTTTTGCATCCCTCTTGCTGTTTGGAATTCTCTTGCCAATCCTTCAGCTGAAGCCACCTTTGGCAGATGAGACCCAGTGCCAGGCTGGGCAGACGGGACACGCGCAGGGCTTTGCCTGATACCTGGCACGACCACCACCTTCTAACCCTGCTGCTCTGTGTCGTCCTGTCCCAATGGTTGCTGCACCCAGGAGCTACCAGCAGCTGCATGCATCATGTCACACATCATTGTGCTCTCCCCTTTCAAGGCAAGGAGGTCCTACCCTCAGAGGGGTGAGGAGTGACACATGCAGCTGCTGCGGGGCATGCGGCAGGGTCTCAGACAGAAGAATGCCATGGTCACTGCTTGTTCAACTTGCTCAGTAGCCCAGCCGGCCGGTGCAGTGCTCGTCCCACATCCCTTGCATGGATGACTCACCCAGCAGACCTGGCCCAGCCCCCCAATCCCTGCTGGCCTGGGCTAAGGGTCAGGCCCCAAGGCCAACAGGAAAGCAGTGGCATGGTGGTAGGTGCGTGGGCCCCAAGGGCAGCACACTCCCTCCCAGGGTGCCTTATGCACACCCCCTACCTCAGGTCTCACCCCCAGTTCCTGCCTCCCTGGAGACTTGAGTGTCTGCCTCCCTGGAGACTTGTGTCTTGGTCCAGCCAGTGACTCTGGGTAAGGCAGGCACCTCTTTAATCCAGAGAATCCTTCTTCGCAAAATGAGGGTCCTGACCCAACCCTGCGGGCCTCAGAGGTCTGTATGTGACCTCTGCAAATGAGCCCAGGCTTCAAGGTGGAGCCCATGCTGGCAAAGGCCCAGGTCAAGTATCTCAGACACATCACAAATAGAGGGCAGGGCTGCTGGGCTCCCCCAACCCCAGCTTGATTTTCCTAGGAACGTGGTATCCAAATACAGGGGCTGGGCACCCGAGGGGGCTCAGATGACTTGTGGGAGAAGCAGGTGAAGTCCTGCCTGCCTGGGCAGCCTAGGCCATTTCCCCTTCTGCTCTTGGGCACATCTGCCCTCCTACCATGCTGACCTTCATGCCTGTGTCCTAGCTGCCCCCTCCCCGGAATACCCTTCCTGTCCTGACACCCATCCCTGAAGGCCCCCAGTGGGGAGGCCACATGCCCCTTTGTTAGTTATAAGTTCTCCCCCACCCCCACCCCATCTGACACCTCATCAAGCCCCACAAACCTGCACAGTCCCTGGACCAGGGGCCACCCATGAGCTCGTAGCTGGGGACCTTGTGTTGGGAGGTGGGGAGATGCCATCCTAGGAGGGCCAACTGCCTTCACCCACAGCCCAAGACCCCAGGTCAGCCTCTGTTGCACCAGTCTCTTTGCCACCTGCCCTCTGCTTTGCTGTCTCTCGCTGTCTCTCTGGGCTGCTGAGGAGCCCTGCAGCCTCCATGGCCAAATTATAAGTATGTGATTATGTATGCCAGGGTCCCTCTAGCCCTTTGTTGCTGCAGAATCTGTTGTAGCAAACAAAAGTGCATTGGATTAGCCACAGTGGATTAAAAGATTTGCTTCTCAGAGTTTATCTAATGACCTAACAATTGTGCCTACAGAGGCTTTGTACCTTCAGGACATGCTCGCCAGGCCATCTGGGAGCTCTCCTTCTCTGAGGGCAGCTGGACAGCAGGCAGGTGATTACACGCAGCCACTGCCCAGCCTCACACTTGGCTCTGCTCACAGCCAGGACTGTGCTCTCAGCCCTGCCAGACCTGTCTGGGCTGAACCTGGGGATAGGATCAGACCCCAGGAGAAGAAGGTGGAGGCCAGGTGAGGGGACAAGGCACAGCCAGGACTGCCTACCAGAGGGCCTGAGGTCCAAGGCCGGGTGTGGGTGGTGGGGGCCAAGGCTCGCCTGCACCCTGCTGCCCACCTGGGCACACCCACACAGCACACACGGCATCAAGGACACAAGCAACGTGGAGGATGGCCGCGGCAGGGAAGGGACATGCCAGGCTTCACCACGCTGCGGCGCACAGCCCCACGGTGCACGTTCCTGGACACACGTGCACTTACATGCACACGCACAAGGATGGCTCTCTTTGATCACCAAAGGACACTCCATTTACAAGCTATTAATCGCAGCTGCTTTTTTGGGGCTTATCCTCTGAAGTCCTGAGTAATGGGATTTGGCACTTCTGATCCATCTTGGGCTGGCCCCTCGCATTGTAGATGGACGTTTTTCCCCTTTTTTCTGCTTTTTTTTTTCTCAAATAAAAAATTTTCTTAGGCCACATTGACTTGACATGGCTTGTCACCCAGCCCTGGGAGTGGTGGCCCCAAGGGCTGGGCGACTCTAAAGCCAAGGGCCCTGACCAGGTGGAGGTCTTTGATGCTGCCTCCACGTGAAGTCTGAGTGACCCGCAAGCGCGGCCTTGGGGGCCACAGTGCGGAGGGACTCAGCCAGCCATGTGCTGCCCTCTTTGTCTCTCTGCCATGACCCTTCCTTGAGACATCAGAGGGCCAGTCCCAGGGCAAGGATGTGAGTGTGTGTGCGTGCATGCAGCGTGCAGAGGGTGGGGTGGGCAGGGCGCCGGCCACAAGAACAATGGATAGCAGGGAGCACGCCCACCTATCGGCCCGTTCCTCTGCCCATCTGTCCATCACCTGCCCGGCTTACCTCACCTGCCTGGCTCCGTGGGCCTGCTCGCGCACCTCCATTCCATGGTCTGCCATGATGGGCTTGGCAGGCCGTCAGCGCACCCTCGGCCACTCCAGGTAGCGGGTCCCTGCTCTCGGCCACTGTGTGGCTGGGAGGAAGAAGCATGGCTCTAGGCTGCAGCTCGGGCTCCCACTGCCAATTGGCTTAGGCAGGGACCAGATGACAGCCTCAGAACCCTATGGTAGCCATGGCAACCAGCCCCTTTAGACACCGCCACCCCAGGCCACTCCTGGCTGCCAGGGAAGCAGGCAGCACCGCCGGCAGGCCCATTCGGGGGTCCCCTCAGAGGGTCGGGTTTGGCCTGGCTGGATGTGGCCGCTCCGCACTAGCAGCACAGCATTTCCCTGTGTGTGTGTTTCACGCCTGTCCAGTGTGAGGGGTCCTGTCCCTGTCGGGACATGCCCCAAGCCACTCCATGCTCCACCTGACCCCCTGGTGGAAGCAGAAACAGTGCCCTTGTAGCCCTGCTGAGAGGAGGACTTCAGGTCGGGCTTGCCCCAGGGACTAAAGGCCAGTCCCTGTGGGTGATGGAAGGCAGAGCAGGGGGACTCCCCACTCCCAGGGAGGCACAGCCAAGTTCTCAGCCCACTTCAGACCCCACTGGGCCTGTCAGCTTTGTCTCGGCTTTCCAGCCCCTCCCCCACACTTCTTAGCCTGGTGAACACACAGCTAGGCCCTCTGAGCCTTTGCAGTCCTTGCTGCCCACCCAGCACTACCCTGGGACTTTGGCCACACCAAGCAGACACTTGCCAGCCACGTGGAATGTGGCTTCACCCCAGTGACTTTGCACCTGCTCTTCCCCCCGCCTCCATCCTCAGGGCCCGTCAGCACCGGCCCCTCAGTGAGGTCTTCCCGATGTCTCAAGGTCAGGACTTCTTGGCAAGGCCACAGTGCAGCCTCACTAGGACCGACCATCCTGGGGTAGCAGGGCTTTGAGAATTCTAGAGCCACCCCACCCGCATCTGACAGCCTCTGGCCTGTCCACACGACCCTGGGATCAGCACCACATACACAGCGGAGGGCCCCAGGAGGCCACATCCCACTTCCTGGCCTAGGCCCACCCACATCTGCCCAACAGACTGAGTCAAGGATACCCACAGAGCTGTGAGAAGCGGTGTGAGCCTTGAGCCCCTGGGGACAGGGCTGGGGTGGGCCTAGGGCCTAATGGGGAGGCCACTGCCAAGGCCGGAAGGACCTGGGAGCCAGGCTCAGGGCAGGCCGGGCCAGGCCCAGAGCCAAGGGCAGATGCTGCCCAGCCACCCCCAGACTTGGCCTCAGAATTCTTCACACTGGCCCGGACCCACCCTAAACTGCCTGGTCACAAGGGCTCCCCTGCCATGCTGGCTGCCACTAGCAGACAGGTGTGGGTGGGGATCAGCCTGGGTCAGCTGGGGTGCTGGGAAGGTCCAGAGGCAGGGGCCCCACCTGGGGCTCGGGTAAGCTTGGAGAGGGCTCCTGTGTGCTGCGGCAGAGCGTGCACCTGGTCCAGCCTCCAGCTGGGGGGGCTGGGGAGGGGCTCGCAGGGTGGCGGTCGGTGGTGAAGGTGGAGATGGAGTCCAAGCACAAGCTGAGGGAAAGGCAGTGCACATGGGTGGGCCTCACCATGTTCCCCTGGGACCTTAGCACCCTGACAGGTTGCAAGGCAGGGGTGCAGGGGCCTGGGACTTGATTGCTCTCTTCACTCACCCCTTCC